>NC_083096.1:140118657-141318657 GCF_949774975.1 Lagenorhynchus albirostris
CAATCTATAGAATGCCTTCCTATTGTGTTGGTTTAAAACACAGGGAACCATCTCTTTATGTGTTTTATCTCTGGCAGGGCTCTGAGAATTGTTTTATAATGCCTACCTACTTACCTCAAATGTCCATGCATATCCATCCTCTCTCCAAATTATTGTTTTCTAAGACTGTGCACAATGGTGTGCTAGTAAATGTCTAACTGACTACCTCAAAAAAAAAACCCCACCAGATTTGTAGCATTTGCTGATTTCTGTGGTGTAAATACTCCCACCATGGCCAATTTAAAACTACCAACAAGTTGTCACTAAACACAGAGATGAGAAGAAATGCACAGTAGCACATTTTTAGAATGCCATACAGATATAGCAAACGTAAATAACCTCAAGAGCATAGTTAATAGTGAAATGTAATACAATGTTAGGAAGTGGTGAGTCTTTTTGAGTATTTATGACCTTTTTCAAAATAATTTACTTAATTTTAAGTTAACGTAATTCCATTTTAATAATGATTGTGTTTATCAGCTGGCTCACAACATTCCTAAAAATTTAACAACTGGCTCTCGTGAGATGGTAAGAGCCAGCTCCAGCACCCCACTTACTATGCAGCTTAATAGACCCATATATGTCCCAGATGGAATCCAACTATGCTAAACTGAGTCTTTAGTTAGACCAAGAGGAGAAAGCAAAGTTGAATCTTACTAAGTGACTCTCAACTCTCTCCCCCAGCTCTGCAAAACAATTGAGGGTCATACTAAGAGCTTCAGTGTGGCAATATTTCAAGTTAGCTGACTGAAGACCCACTTCTGACCACCTCTCCCTTGTCTACCTCCACTATAAAGGCTGAAAAAGCTAAGTACTCATTTTCTCAACTCCAGTGAGGCTGAGTTGCCAATGAGACATGAAAATGCTGGAGGGTAGAGAGTGGTCTGAAAAAGATTTTTGCTTTCCTAATGAAAGGACTAGATAGGTCTTTTACTCTTCCTTCCTGTCTCAGATATGAATACGATGTCTGGAGCTGCAGTAGCCATTTTGGAACCATGAAGCAATATGCATGAGGCAAAGGCCAAGAGAACTGAAGAGCTACGGGCTGTGGATTTATTGGGCTCCCAGACTAAAACCAAACCAGCAGGCTCCATCAGACTTAATGTTATGTGAGGGAAAAAGCTCCTATTTCTTAAGCTCTTAGGAGTTTTCTGTTATTTATAGCCCAAACCATTCCTAGCCCATACAGATAGGAATTTCATCTGTTTTGGCTTCTACCACCCTAAAAGCTGGAAATAGAATAAGAAGAAAGGCAACTGATATGCCAAGCATGGTGCTGGGTGTTTTTCACACTTCATTCTCTTTAAGTTTCACAACAACACTATGAGAGATGACATTTATAAATGTGTGTAATTTATCATGGTTAGTCACACTTTAAAGGAAGTATGTTTTAAAGGAAGATTTGACAGAGCTGTGGTTAACAGAGCTGTGGTTATATGGAACTTGAAAAATTAATTTCAGTGTAAATTTGCAAAGGTTTGAACACATATTCTTCTTCAGTAAATTAAAAGTACATCATACAAATATTTCCTTTGGATTAATTAGACACAAGCTGCCTACTGACAGACATAGCATAGCATCCATAACTACCTTTTGCCAAGTGACTAAGGGCATTTGATTTGGTTGATAAACAGTGGGACCACTTTTCCTTTTATCAAAGCTGGCCTGGGTTTCAAGGAAATTTAGAAAAGATCTATCCCCCTGGTGGCATCTGTTAATGAGGAGGAGGAAGTGGTGCTTTCTGTGGAGTGGGCTGGTCCTCTCTTAGGCAGGCCAGAGGAGTGTTTCCCAGGGACCTAGAACTCTCCCGGTGGGAGTCAGGAGGGAAATGGAGGTGAGCACTGCATTTCCAGGGCTCTGTCAATCAGTCAACAAGGAGTTAGAAGTCCTGTGCCTTTAAAATATATGGAAGGTAGAGGCTTCCTTGGCATGAGTCAGGAGCACTGAGAAATTGCAGAGGGTGCCAAGGGAGAAAAATGAGGGTGGAGTGACAGAAGCCACATCAGAAATTATATAAACAGCAAGGGATGTATTCCATCTCAAGGAATGGAATTCCTGTTACTCAGTCATTCTTCAGGCATTCAGAGGAGAGAGGTATTTACTGAGTGTCTCCTATGAGCTAGGTCCTGGGGATGGAGCAGTGAATTATTAAGCAGACGTAGGTTCTGCTCTCATGGGGTTTACAGTCTGGTGGAAAAAACAAACAGTTAAAACAAGTTATAATAAAGTGGGAGGAGTGTTATAATAAGTGAATGCTATTATTTATATTCATGCTCTTCCCTTTAAGGTGTGATTATGTGGTGACATGGAATGAAGAGCACTGGACAAGAGCACCTGGTGAACCCTGTTTTGTTCAGTTATAGAACTTAATCAGTTGTGTGTCCTTTAGTAAATCCCTTTACCCTCTCCATCTTTCTTTTTCTTTCAAATGAGGTCAAATTAGATGGTTATGATTCTATTATTTACACTAAAAATAGCAGCAGTAACTTCTAACAATCATTCCCACCCTGCTTGTGATTGCCTCATTTAACAAGTACCATTTATTTGTTTATAGATGTGCCCCAAAGTTTGCTCCAAGGAACACACTATTTCCTGTGCCTTTCCTCTCTCTACATGGCTCTGACTTGGGCTTCCTGGGCCCTCCTTGCTAATACTGAAGGACCAACACCTGAGGTTGGTCATACCAACATTCTACAGCAAGCCTCTATCTTTTGAACTGGTTCTTCTAGATAAGTACATTTCAAAGCAGTAATTCTTAACTCAAAGTCTTGAGTACCTTGGAAAACAAAGGATGAGCTTACAGGAGTCCATGAACACCTTTAAAATGCATGGAAAAAATGCAGGCAACGTGTGTGTGTGTGTGTGTGTGTGTGTGTGTGAGTATTTTGGAGGGAAATGTTCACAGGGTTCTTGAGATCTTCAAAGGTGCCCATAATCCCAAAAGAATTTGGAGCACTGGCTCTGGAGGTTATGATCAAGACATGATCTCACCAACATCTGAACACCCATTGTTCTTGTAACTTTCACCACTAATTCTACAGGGTTGTGCATCTTTTCTATCAGATTATTCCTTTCTTAAGAGTGAAGATTATATCTTATTGAAACAACGAAGTGTACAGGGAAAAAATATATATATATATGGAGAGAGAGAGAGAGTTTGGAGTCAGACAGACCTGGGTTCAAATCCCAGTTCCGCCACTTATTGGCTATGTGACCTGAGACAGGTTACTTAACTTTCAGACTATTTTGTTGTCTGAGTTCCTTTCGGGTCTTCTGGAAATGTATCTTCCTTGTCTATAGGAGAGGGCAGGAGACTCAGTCTAAACCAATCACAGTACCTATTTTCCTAGCCATAGAGGTGGACAGCAGAGGGGCACAGGACCCTCACCCACCAAATAGAGTCCCTCTCCAGGATCTTGCTTAGTGGTACTGGCAGGGGAAAAATCCTTTCCTATCTGGCTGCAGAGAAGTTGGGGCAGGAACCTAAGCTGTGTACAGCCATGTCTCCATTCTCATGAGGACATCTGTCAGTAAAGTGAATGAACAGACTTGGCAAACAGCAAGAAGCAGAGGTAGGAGAGAAAGGATCTTGCGAGTTTCAATATTCCAAGCTTCTCAGTTACATGAACCAATAAACCCCACTTTGCATTTAAGCAAGTTTGAGTTCAGTCTGTCACATGCAACTAGAATCTTGAGCCCATCGGTAAGTAGGGGTAATAATACCTGTTCCTGAGGTGTTGTGAAGATAAAATAACATGTAGCTAAGAACTAAGCAATAAGCTTTCACCCTGCTTGTGACTGCTCCATTTCAACAGGTACCATTTATTTATTCTTCAATGTGTTCAAAGGAGCACCAGTTACACAGGCTATTTCTAGGTTTTCTCTGAGTTAAAAAAAAATAATGAAATAAGTTGAGAAATGCTTGATTAAACAAAATTCTTTCCTCCCATGAGACTTTCCAGGGTCTTCAAATTTGCCTTATGAATTCCCAACTGGGCAAAGGAATATGACCACAGGACCCTGTGTCAAGGAGCATCTGTGAAGACATTTTGGAAACTGCTATCTGTGTGGCTAATTCACTGGGTTGCTGTGGCAAACACAGCTTCAGTGAGAGAGTGACTGTCGTCATCGATTCCTTTTCCACCTGAGCAAAAGTCCACGAGGTTTTTACCTCAATTCTGACAATTATTAGCTGTGGGACTTGGAAAAGTCACTTCAGTTCTCTGAGTCTCAGCTTCTTCATCTGTAAGGTGATGATGTTAGACTCCATGACCTTTTAGAACCATCTAACTGTATAATTCTCTGCTTGTGGGATTATAAAAGGTTCTGGGAGATCGGACGTAGAGAGTCTGGACACTCTGGGCCTGGGAAGGCCAGGAAAGGCCTAGGCTGTTGCGTGGAGAATGGGAGGGCAGCTGGTGCACTGCAGTCACGGTTCACGGCAGTCACTGGAACCACTTCCATTTTTTGGAGAGTTTCTTCCAACATCCTAGCATAACAATCTCTGCATTATCTCAACTTTTTAAAAATTGAGGTCTCTAGTGGCACTAGATTCTTCTACCTTTAATATTTGGATGGAACAAAGTAGAGACTCATAAAATAAAAGGTTAATGTAACTGAATGTTTGCCCTGTGGATCCTCAAAGGCCAAGAAAACCTAACAGAAAGAACTGATGGAGAGTGAAGATCATACAACTTAGAACTCTGCACTCCTGAACAACAACTTTGTATTCTTCACTTACTTATTCAAATTTAACCAAGACAGCTGTCAACCGAACTCTCTTCTCTTCCGCTCTCCTCAAACTAACCAACAGGAAACCTTCTTAGGGGTGCTTAGTAAGTAAATGAAATGACAATGGAGGAAACCTTTTGAAAACTGCAAATGCTCCACAAAGATATCATTTTTATTATTATTCATAACATTTAAAGTATGATTTTGGCTTTACCACAGACATGACTTCAGGCAAGTAATTCATCAGCTCCACCCTCCACATAAAACGGATGCGGTAATAGATGGGAAAGATCAGCTAGAAATGATTGTGGACGCCTTTGAAAACTGAGGGTCATTGCAATACTTTCTAATTAATAGTAACCATACAATGTGAAGTTATAAATAGATCTGCATCGGAGCAGAACCCAGAGGGCTCTGCTACTTTTTCACTTGTTGCCATTTTGATTTAGTCCATTAGTTCCACTAGCCTATAATTAGCATAACACCCTGGAAAATTAATCCAGACTGATGAGTCAACATCAGGGAAATGAAACAGACTTCTAAATCATGTTGAAATTAAGCTGAAGCCTGACAGCCAGGTCCTCCTGGTTTCAGAAGAAATAAAAGCCTCAAACCTTGGGTTTTCAACTACAGATATGGGAGTCCATTTCTCTCTTTTCAACAACTGAGTTTCAACATTAATAACAAGGTAAACATATTCTTTATTCAAATTTTTAATCACTCAGAGAATTGCAAGCTGTTACATTATAACTGCATATTCTTCAGAAAATATAATTAAGATAAACTGCCCAATTTCTATCTCCTGGCAAAGATTCTGGAGTCGGCCTGAACAAGAGGGTTCTGAAGGTCTGAGATGGCAGAGGAAGTCTTTTACTGAAAACTGTGCGATGGCTGAAATCTGAACCCATGGACAGAGGGATCCAACATGCAGGAAGGGGTGTCGAATAATACTATAGTCAAGAGGCCACCGGCAGATTAGCCACCATATGGAAGGCTGGAGTACAGAACCAGCTACCCAGGAGCAGAGAGATGAAAATGAGGAACAGTGGAATAAAAATGGGAGTGTGTGTTTGGGGTGCTTCTGCCTGAACAAGCTTTGTTTTCTTGAGCTGCCATGTGGTGTCATGTATAGGTGAGTATGATGAGCTAAAGGCCAGGAACTAGGTCATCAGAGAAATAAATGCATCCTTTCATCTTTCTCTTTTTGTAAAATCTTTTCACTTTCCAAATTAAATAGCTCCATTCTCCTTTCCGTGTAAATACCTATCAGCTTTAACTGTTTTATTTCCAGTTGTATGCATGTGATATGATTGGGAAAGTCTGCAATCTTTCCTAATTAAATGTCAATTCATCTAAAGCCTAAGTTATCATCTTCCCTTCTGGTTGAATCCTGACTTCAGATCATCCAGTCTTAAAATCTAGGAGTCTTTCCTTTTCCTTGATCATCAAATCCAATTGCCAAATCCTCCTGCATACTTCTTTTCAGTCTCACCCCAGAGCTGTTTATTTGATCTTTTATGTTCAATACACTAATGCCAGTTTAATCTTCTTAAAGTATATCTTCAATCATGTCATTCCCAGACTCAAAACATTTAATGGCTGCTCACTGCCTAACAAATTCAGGAAAACTCCTCAGTTTGGCAGTCAAAACCTTGGCCTTATCTCCCGTCTCCCATTCACTCCACAATCTGATAGCATGCATTTCCTTAGGTTGTGGACTTCTGGATTCTTAGTTCATCTACGACAAGTGAAAAGCCTCCCAAAGTGGAGGTAGGGGAATCAGTTTGCATGTACAGGGGATAGATCTGCCCATTAGTCATGGGGGCTCAGGAAAACCCATAGCTGCTGCTGGAAAAATAACCAAAAGCTAAGTTGGACTGCCATCAGGTCAGTTGTATCATCTTCTGAAGTGATGAAAGACACCATATTAACTTTCATTTATTTATTTAAATTATTTTATTTTATTTATTTATTTTTGGCTGCGTTGGGTCTTCGTTGCTGTGCGCAGTCTTTCTCTAATTGCAGTGAGCGGGGGCTACTCTTTGTTGCGGTGTGCAGGCTTCTCATTGCAGTGGCTTCTCTTGTTGTGGAGCAAGGGCTCTAGGGTGCATGGGCTTCAGTAGTTGTGGCGCGTGGTCTCAGTAGTTGTGGTGCCCCGGCTTAGTTGCTCTGCAGCATGTGGGATCTCCCTGGACCAGAGCTCAAACCCGTGATCCCTGCGTTGGCAGGCAGATTCCTAACCACTGCGCCACCAGGGAAGCCCCCACAGTAACTTTTAAATGACTACCCATTTGGCAATATGCTTTCTTTATTAAAGGGTGGGAGGAGGCTTGAACTTAAAATTATGTTTTCCTCTTCCTTCTTCTAGATTTCTCCATTTTTTCATACTGATTTTTTTTTTTTGCAGTAAGTAATCAGACTCTAGATTCCTCTAAAAGTAATTGCTCTCTTTCCCCAACATTATCACTGTGTTGTTTTGGGGTTTTTTTTTTGCGGTACGTGGGCCTCTCACTGCTGTGGCCTCTCCCATTGCAGAGCACAGGCTCCGGACACACAGGCTCAGCGGCCATGGCTCTCAGGCCCAGCCGCTCCACGGCATGTGGGATCTTCCCGGACTGGGGTATGAACCCGTGTCCCCTACATCGGCAGGCAGACTCTCAACCACTGCACCACCAGGGAAGCCCATCACTGTGTTTTTAAGCAAAATATTAGCAAACTAAATCCAGTAACATATATAAAGTACTATCACCGTGATAAAGTGGGCACTATCCCAGAATGCAAGATTGGTTTAACATCTGAAAATCAAAGCAATGCACCATATTAATAGAATAAAAAACAAAACCACATAATTATGTCAGTATGCAAAGAAAAAGCATTTGACAAAATCTAACACCCTTTCATGATAAACACTCAACAAACTAGAAATAGAAGGAAACTATCTCAACATAAATAAAAGCTATATATGAAAAAGCCAGAGCGAACATCATACTTAATGGTGAAAGACTGCATGCTTTCCTCCTAAGATCAGGAAAAAGACAAGGATGGCTGCTATTGCCACCTCTATTCAACACCGACCATACTGAAGGTTCTAGCCAGGGCAATTAGGCAAGGAAAATTTTAAAAAGGCATCCAGATTGGAAAGAAAGAAACAAAACTCTCTCTATTCACAGAAAACATGATCTTGTGTATAGAAAATCCTAAGATATACACTAGGAAACTATTAGAATTAGTAAACAAATTCAGCAAGTTTGTATGTTACAAGAGCAATACGTATAATTCAATTGTATTTCTATACATTTCCATTCAAATAATCCAAGTATGAAATTAATAAAACAACCCCATTTACAGTAGCATCAAAAAGAGTAAAATATTTAGGTATAAATCTAGCAAAAGGAGTACAAGACTTGTACTCTGAAAAACAGAAAACAGTGCTGAAAGAATTAAAGAAGATCTAAATAAATGGAAAGACATCCCATGTTCATGGATTGAAAGACTTAATGTTGTTAGGATGGTAACACTCCCCAAATTTGTCTACAGATTCAGTGCACTCCCTATCAGGATTCCAGCTGACTTTCTTGTAGAAACTGACAAACTGATTCTAAAAGTAATATATGATTGCAGGGAACCCAGAATGGCCAAAACAATCTTGAAAAAGAACCAAGTTGAAGAATTCACACTTGATTTTAAGTTCCTTTAAAAAGGAACAGTAATCAAGAGAGTGTGGTATAGGCATAAGGACAGACATATATCTCAATGGAATAGAAATGAGATTCCAGAAATAAACCCATGTGTCTATGTTTAATTGATGTTTGACAGGGATGCAAGACCATTCAGTGGGGAAAGAATAGTCTTTTCAACAAAGAGAAGCCAAACTAGATAGCCAAATGCAAAAGAATGAAATTGGTCCTTTACCTCACACCATATACAAAGATTAACTCAAAATGGATCAAAGACCTAAATGTAAGAGCTAAACATATAAAATTCTTAGAAGAAAATATCGATGAAAAACTTCATGACATTGGATTTGGCAATGATTTCTTGGATATGAGACCAAAAGCACAGCAACAAAAGAAAAAAAAAGATAAATTGGACTTCATCAAAATTTAAAACTTTTTTGCTTCAAAGGACACTGCCAAAAAATGAAACGACACACACAGAATGGGAGAAAATATCTGCAAATCATACATCTGGTAAAGGATTTGGATCTAGAATATAAAAGAACACTTGCAACTTAATAATAAAAAGACAATCCAATTCGGAAAGGAGCAGAGGACTTGAATAGACCTTTCTCCAAAGAAGATATAAAAATTACCAATAAGCCATGAATAGATGCTCAATATCACTGGTCATCAGGGAAATGCAAACCAAAACCATGTGATACCACTTCACACCCACTAGGATGGCTATAATCAAAAAGTCAGTTTATAACAATTAGTAGAGAAAATGTGGAGAAATCAGACCCTCATACACTGCTGCTGAGAATGTAAATTGGTTAGGCTATTTTGGAAAAAATTTGGCAATTCCTCAAAAAATTAAACAGAGCTAACATTTGACCCAGCAATTCTGCTCTTAGATATATACCCAAGAGAAAGGAAAACATATGACCACACAAAAACTTTTACATAAGTGGTTATAGAAGCATTATTCATAATACCCTAACATTCAAATGCCCATCACGAAGGGATAAACAAAATGTGGTATATCCATATAATGAAATACTACTCAGCCATAAAATGGAATGAAGTACTGATATATGCTATATAACATGGATAAAGCTTGAAAACAGTATACTAAGTAAAAGAAGCCAGACAAAAAGGCCACATATTGTAAGATTCCACTTACATGAATTTTCTAGAATAGGCAAATCTATAGACACATAAAGTAGATTTGTGTTTGTTCAGCACTGGGGAGGATAAGGAAATAGAATGATGGCTAAAGGAAACATCCATCTAAGTTTCTTTCTTAAGTGATGAAAATGTTCAAAAATTGACTGTGGTGATAGTGGTACACACCCATGAATATACTAAAAAACATTGAATTGTACACTTTTAGTGAGTGAACTGTATAGTATGTGGATTACATCTTAATAAAGCTGTTACCAAAAGAAATAAAAAATCAATGCCCAAGTAGAGTATTCAAGGTATGGCCATTGGTGCCAATTTTCTCATGGCTGTTTTTACTAATTTTTAAACATATATAATGGGTATGAATGTGCATCCATCAATATCTGGTAAATTAAATACCATTTTACTTTATTTTTTCTGAAACAATTTAAAGCTCACCTAAAACTCCATTTGCCAAAGCATTGAAATGTTGAATTACAGTCACAATTAGGACTCCCTCCACTATTGCAGGGGTGGGGGGTGGATTTATACAAGTTGCAGGGGTCTTCTGTAGTCTGAAGAATCAAGAAGTGCCCTCTGGTCTCTATACTAGTTAACACTGAAAGAATCACAGTATAGCTCTGCACAAGCTAAGGTCCTCCAAGGGAAGGTGGTTCTGCTACTTCCCTGCCCTGCTGGAGAGTGGGGAATTTTGTGGAGGCTGGAGATGCCGGAAGCCCAGGCAGTCATTTCTCTTTGAGCTCTTTCTACTTCTTGGGGCACTGTGAGGCAACAGGGCAAGGCTCTTCCTCCTCATGGAATATACAAAATACTAACCTCTTCCTAGTCTTGGAAAATCTCCTTCTCTGTCAGGGTCTGCTCCTTTTACTCCCTACCTTGAAGTACTTTCATCCATCTTCTTTCATTCTATGGGATTTCTGCTCCCATCAATGAAAGATCTGCTTATTTAAGACCATCCCTCTTACTGAGAACAACCAGACAAGTCAAGCAGAATAGAAAAAATATCTATTTAAAGGCACTGGAAAGTTTCCAAGTGAGAACTTGAAGGGCCAAATCCCAAAGAGAAAGGAAGTTCAGAGAGGTGAACATGATGAGTGAGCCCATCATTTGGCATTGCTTTTCCCTTTCATGCATTTGCTGATTCTTAATCATCAATCAAGAAGCTGAGGAGAGCTTTGGGCAGTCTTACAGAACTGAGATGACAAAAATTGGAGATCAAGGGCCACTAAAGAGGAAGGGCTTGGATAAACACCCCAGGCTTTCCTTTAGTATGGTAATCTGTTACACTGGTGGCTCCTGCAATGAAACACACCTTCCAATATTTACGTCTTGGGGTGGGTCTCTTCACATTGGCTCTGGGCTTGGTCACGTGATTTGTCTTCATCAATAGTACATCAGGAAAAGTGACACAAACATAGATTTGATAAGCACTTGCTCACTAGGGTTCGCATTTTTGAAATTCTCCCTCTTAGAACCCAGCATAAGGAAGTCCAGGTTATCCCAATGGAGAAATAGGCCGTGTGGAGAAGCCCTGAAGGATGGGACGTAATGTGGAGGGAGGGGTCATGTGGAAGAGCAAAAAAATGCCCCAGCCAAGCTCTCAGGTGAATGGAACTTTATGAGTGATCCCAGCCAACACCAAATGGAGCAGAAGAACAATCCAGTCAACTCAGAGAATTATGAGAAATGATTAGTCATTGATGTTTAAAGCCACAAGTGTTGTGGTGTTTTGAGATACAACAATATATAACCAAAACAGTTGGGAACCCTAAAGTATGCTAGGAGTAAAGGTGGTCCAAAAGTAAACCAGCCCTCACAAAGACTGATGTCTGGCTTCCAAAAAAACTTAATCCTTTATTAGATTACTTTGTTTATCATTCCTACT
This sequence comes from Lagenorhynchus albirostris, assembly GCF_949774975.1. Classification (NCBI taxonomy): domain Eukaryota; kingdom Metazoa; phylum Chordata; class Mammalia; order Artiodactyla; family Delphinidae; genus Lagenorhynchus; species Lagenorhynchus albirostris. The sequence continues at coordinate 140,130,157 of NC_083096.1, forward strand.
CCCAGTTACCTGCCAGAAGATAAAGTAAATCCACTTGTAAGGAAGATAACATCATCTAGAACCTAAGGTCATCTATATAGTTTTTAAACAATATATAATCTATAAAATTTAATGCCCAGAAAAAAGATTTTAATTATGCTTACAAAAACATAAGAATTGATTGGTAATCAAGAGAAAAATCAGACAATAGAAATGGACCCACAGAAGTGCAGATATGGAAGCTATCAGACACTGACTATAAAACAGCTGTAATTAATATGTTAAAGAAATTAAGATAAAGAATTTCAGAAAAATGTGAAAGGCATAAGAATTAAAGTGAACTATGAATTTAAACATACAATAACTGAAAATTAAGAACTCAATAGATAGACTTAGCAGATAAGATGTAGCTGAAGAGAGAATGTGTGAACCAGAGGAAAGGACAGAAAAAAAAATCTAGACTGAAGCACAGAGACAAAAGAATAAAAGATATAAAAACAAGCATAGGAGACAGAAATGGTTCAGTGAAAAGAGCCTCACATCTATTTAATTGAAGTCGCAGGAGGAGAGAGAGAATGAAACAGAAGTAATATAAAGAAGCAATAGCCAAGAATCTTCCAAGCTGTGAAAGATCTCAAGCCACATATTCAAGAATCTCTGCAAACTCCATTGAAAACAAGTACAAATAAAACCATCCATAGACATATCACAGTTAAACTGCCAGAAACCAAGAACAAAAAGACAAATATTGTAGACTGGATAAGAAAACAACTCAACTCTTTCATTTCAAAGGTTACCTAGGAAGGCTAACAGATCTTGTCTCCTAAATGGATTCTCTACTTTCACTCTTCTTCTCTTCCATACCATTCTCTACACTGCAGTTGTTGATCTTTTTAAAATTTAAATAACATCCATCACCTCTATCCTCTATACAAAAGACTCAGTGGTTTCCCATTCCTTCAGAATAAAGTTCAAAGTTTAAAAGGCCCTCTCAGATCTGGTGTCTGTCTAGGTTTCTAGATTCCTTTCTCATTGCTACCTCTCTAGAACTCTGCACTCCAGCCACACTCCACTGACTTTTTTTATTTTTATTTTTTTCGGTACGCGGGCCTCTCACTGTTGTGGCTTGTCCCGTTGCGGAGCACAGGCTCCGGACGCGCAGGTTCAGCGGCCATGGCTCACGGGCCCAGCCACTCCGCGGCATGTGGGATCTTCCCAGACCGGGGCACGAACCCGTGTCCCCTGCATCGGCAGGCAGACTCTCAACCACTGCGCCACCAGGGAAGCCCCTATCATATTATTGTTTAACACTTACTTTGGAAAACTTTCCAGATTTCCTAGATTTGGTAATTTATGCCCATAGGAGACAAGAAATTTGCTCCTTACTTCCTGAAATTCCCCTGTCAAAGCACCTATCACACTTTTTGATTACTGCTTATTTTTCTATCTCCCTTTAAAGCCTTTAAAGTTCTAAAGGGGCAGAAACTATGCATGTTTTGCTCACAGTTGTCTCCCTAGTCCTCAGCCTGCCTCAAAATAGACACTCAATAAATGTTTTTTAAATTACTTATTATTATTAGAAACCCCTCATATCTTATCTTCAAGACAGTCCATTAACTAATCTCCAAAATTTACAAGCAGCTCATGCAGCACAATATCAAAAACACAAACAACCCAATCCAAAAATGGGCAGAAGATCTAAATAGACATTTCTCCAAAGAAGATATACAGATTGCCAACAAACACATGAAAGGATGCTCAACATCACCAATCATTAGAGAAATGCAAATCAAAACTACAATGAGGTATCACCTCACACCAGTCAGAATGGCCAGCATCAAAAAATCTAGAAACAATAAATGCTGGAGAGGGTGTGGAGAAAAGGGAACACTTTTGCACTGTTGGTGGGAACGTAAATTGATACAGCCACTATGGAGAACAGTATGGAGCTTCCTTAGAAAACTAAAAATAGAACTACCATATGACCCAGCAATCCCACTACTGGGCATATACCCTGAGAAAACCGTAATTCAAAAAGAGTCATGCACTACAATGTTCATTGCAGCACTATTTACAATAGCCAGGACATGGAAGCAACCTAAGTGTCCATTGACAGATGAATGGATAAAGAAGATGTGGCACATATATACAATGGAATATTACTCAGCCATAAAAGGAAACGAAATTGAGTTATTTGTAGTGAGGTGGATGGACCTAGAAAGTAAGTCAGAAAGAGAAAAGCAAATACTGTATGCTAACACATATATATGGAATCTAAAAAAAAAGAAAAAATGGTTATGAAGAACCTAGGGGCAGGAGAGGAATAAAGATGCAGAGGTAGAGAATGGACTTGAGGACACAGGGAGGGGGAGGGGTAAGCTGGGACAAAGTGAGAGAGTGGCATGGACTTATATATACAGTCAAATGTAAAATAGGTAGCTAGTGGGAAGCAGCTGCAGAGCACAGGGAGGTCAGCTCAGTGCTTTGTGACCACCTAGAGGAGTGGGATAGAGAGGGTGAAAGGGAGATGCAAGAGGGAGGAGATATGGGGATATATGTATGTGTATAGCTGATTCACTTTGTTATAAAGCAGAAACTAACACACCATTGTAAAGCAATTATACTCTGATAAAGATGTTAAAAAAATAAAAACTTAGTAGATAAAAAAAAGACAGTCCATTATACCTCTCTTCTAAACCAAGCTATTTCTTTTTCTTCTAAAAGCTTCTAAATAAGGATAAATGTGAATTAAATATTTATTTTGGGGGGGTCCTTTAACATTTTCAAGATTCTACTGCAATACAAATAAAAATGTAAGTGAAGGTATGAATATTCATACCACAGTGCCCTCTCCTGCTATCCCAATTCAACAGAGTTTAAAGTGCTCACTTGCTTTCTTACATGCAAAAAAGTGTGATTATACTACTCACATCCTCAAATGACACTTTGGCTTTTCAGTCACTCCAGGATCTGGTTCAAAAATGGCCTTCCTTTTTTTGTATAGCGTTCTGTGGCTCCTTTCCAGTTTTTATCACAGACTTTGTTTTTCTCTGCTTCCTCTTCTCAGCTCAGCACAGTTTCCTCTGTCACGTTCTATAAACCTGCCACTGTTGATGAGTCTTTTTATGTGCCATCTGAATCGGTCGGCCCCGTCTCATTACCTCTTGAGTTCTATTTTGAATTTCAGTGGCAAACAATTTTTTCTCTATCTGCTACTTTCTCTTCCCTTATAACTGATTTCTTAATTTGGTCACTGAATTAACTCTTTAAACACAGCGCAAAATTGAATGTCATCACTTGGCCATCATCAAATTTTGTCTACTTTGTTTAGAGTTGCATCACCAGTGCCAAGAACAGTACCTGGCACCTGACAAATACTAAGTACATATTTGTTGAAAAAATTAAATACCTTGGCAGGTACTCTATGACAGGTTGCTTGGGTTGATTTAGATTACTTTTGTTCTTCATATGCCACAGATAAATATCTAAAATGTCATTGAGTACCTAGAAGTGGATAACACTTAATAAAATTTTATTTTAATATACACACTGTGACCTGATCCAATTATAGGCATTCTTCCTTAGCAGGTTCTTTTTTGTTGTTGTTCAGAAATGTAAGAAGAGAAGAGTTTTGTTATTTTCATTAACAAATTACGAGACTTTACTTCCTTTGCATATTAGTCCTAGTCTTTGGTCTATAATCTAGTCTTTAATCAATACAACAAATACAGTTACTTCATTTAAATGTAAACAGCAGTGATAAATTCACCCTGTAAATCAAATTGCTGGTGTTTATAAATGTATGTAGCAAGTACTAGACAAGAAGGGCTCACGGTCCAGGGAAAAGGATGCTAATAGAGAAAGTGCAGAGAAAATTTCTGGGTACTGTCCCTAATTTAAGATTTGGGGTAAAGGGGGATTTTAGTGAGTGCCCGGTTGGCAACAGGAGGGATTTGACGGTATGAGAAAGGTTAGATGGTGGACTTCAAGGTTCAGGAAGAAACCAGGGTAAGGGTAATAGGAGATGAAGTGAGATATGGAAAAAGCATCAGGATCTTGGGAGAGGGTGGGGAAAGAACTTGGGAGAAGCAAGAATAAAAGGAAATTGAAGGCGGGAAATACCAAGGACCAGGGCTTAGATGGTAGTCAGTGGACTAAAGATACGGCCCCTGCGCGCTAATGCTAAAAGTAGAAAAAGAAAGCAAAGAAAGCAGGCCTTTGAAGGGGAAGAGGAATGCTCAAAGGGGGAAACCAACAGGGGTGCGGTCCCTTCCCCCAAAGGGCATAAAAAAGAGGGAGGGCAGTCCTCCCTCAAAAGGCAGAACAAAGACGGAACCCTGAGCCAAAGGGTGCAGTAGAATGTGGGTGGGTGGATGAGCATCGGGAGGGAAGTAGAGGTCCAAGGTGTTCGAATGAGTCAGAGGCTGCAAAAGGGTGATGCAGTCAGGAGTTTTTGGAGGTTTTCAGACAGCACTGGGATTTGGAGTTCCGGTTGTAAAAATATGTTTCGGACTCTCAGGGGATTTTTGCATGAGTTTGGTAGAGCCCAGTCAGGTTGGCTGGGGGTAGGTGGTGGTCAGTCAATGCTGGAAGGAAAATTCAAGGAGGGCTGGGAATTCACTTCAGCCAGTTTAGGGTGATTTCAGCGAAAGTTGGAGGGATTTAGGTCAAGAGTATGTGGGGGGGTGCATTTCAGCCCGGGTGGGCTGGTTTGCCTGCTTTGGGCATGAATTTAAGTGGGTGCTGAAGGGTATGTCAGGCAGCGTGGCTGGAGGATTTCTTTCAGGACCGTGGTGCAAGTCAGGCCAGGTTTGGGGTGGGTTACAGTAGCCGCCGAGCGCACTGCGTTTAGGCTGGGGCGCAGTCCGGGCCGCGCCGGGGCGAGCAAGTCCGGGAGCTGGAGTCCGGCGGGGACTCCAGCGAGGTTCGGGGGGAACCGCCGTCAGCGCCCGGCAGGATCGCCAGCTCGGGTACCTCGGCGACGTTCCGCGCAGCGCGTTGCACTTTGCTCCCGCCCCTGCCGCGGAAACCTGTTGCTGGAGGAATGGGCGGGCGGCCGCGGCGACGGCGAAGAACCCTCCCTCGCCTCCGCCTGGCCCTTACGGCGTCCCTTTCACCGTAGAGACGCTCCGCGGCGCAGCCCCTTCCTTACCGCCTCTATTAAAAAAAGAAAGAAGGAAAGAAAGAAAAATCACCCCCCAACCCTCACCCGTGACCGGCGGGCCCCGCGGCCTCTCGTGCGGCTTCCGGGAGCGGAGGCGCGGCCCCGCGGGCCGGAGGAGGCGGAGGCGGAGGAGGAGGCCAACATGGCGGCGCGCAGGGCTGGGCCGGGCCGCCGCAGCGCCTAAGCCCTCCACCGCCGTCGCTCGGCTCGGGGCGCCCACCCCCGCGCCCACCCTGGCCCGGCGGCCGCGGAGCGCGCAGCGCAGGAGTGCAGGGGCCCGCCCGGGCGCGGGGACGGCGCGGAGGCAGCGCCGCGCGGCCCGCCAGGCCCCGGACCCGCAGCTTCGCAGCCCGCCGGCTGGCGCGGCCCGGAGGCCCGAGCCATGGAATCGGAGGAGGAGCAGCACATGACCACGCTGCTGTGCATGGGTTTCTCGGACCCTGCCACCATCCGCAAGGCCCTGCGCCTGGCCAAGAACGACATCAACGAGGCCGTGGCGCTGCTTACCAACGAGCGGCCGGGCCTCGACTACGGCGGCTACGAGCCCATGGACAGCGGCGGCGGCCCCAGCCCCGGGCCCGGCGGGAGCTCGCGGGGCGACGGCGGCGGTGACGGCGGCGGCGGAGGCCCTTCCCGCGGCAGCAGCACCGGAGGCGGCGGCGGCTTCGACCCCCCGCCCGCCTACCACGAGGTGGTGGACGCCGAGGTGAGGAGGGGCGACCCATGACCCCCGCGAGAGAGGCCAGCGGGCTGGAGTTCCCTGGGGAGGGGACACACCCCACTGGGCTTGGAGTGCGGAGGGCTTGTGAGGCGGGGGAGGCACGGAGAGAGGGGGAATGGAACACCGGGCTCGTCGGGATGGAGGTCACCGGACTGGGGTCAAGTGGGGAGAAGGGCCCATGGGGAGGGGCTGAATGGGAATAAGGGCTGCAGGATAGGGCTGCGCGGCAGCGTGAGTAGGGGGTCTCTGGGCTTTGAGCTGAGCTCACTAACGGGGCAGGCCCGGGTCGGGGATGGGGAGAAGGGCCCAAGGCTGGCATCCGAGGTGGGGAGAGCCAGACACATTGACCTGGAGTGTGTGATGGGGAGGACGCTTGTATCAGGGGGTGAGAAATGGGGTCCTAGGAGATTAGGCGAGGGCCCGAGATTTCGCGGCCCAGGGTTTCAGTGAAGGAGTGGGGAGGCACCAGGTTCAGAGTCAGAGGAAAAGTGGGATGGGCCAGCCAGAGTAGCTGCTTTGCTAGGGTCAGGAATGAGATTAGGAATGGGGTTTGGGTTTTAGCCAAGGACCAGAAAGAGAGGAGATTGGTCAGGGTCTAAAATGAAGAGGGACTGGGCAGAGGCCAGGAATGACAAGAATTGATAGGAAGTGGGGAAGGGGCTCAGCTGCAATAAAGTCTGGTGGGGGGGCGTCGTTGATAAGGTTAGATATTAAAGCCGCGGGGATTAGACTGAGAGAGGTTAAGGGATAAGAGACCAGGGCAGGAGTCAAAGCTGAGGAGGGGCTAGGCAGTGATGGGACTGGAGTTGGAGGATGAAGCTGGGACCAAGTCTGGGTAAGCAGAGTACTGGTCAGCTGTTAAGTCAGAAATGAGGGAAAGCTAGACTGGAGAAAGGGATTGGAGCAATACTTAGGGTGCTGTGTAGAGGGACAGGGACAGAGCGGGAGATAAGGGGACTGGAGAAGTCTGTTAAGGAGAAAGAGGGCCGTCTAGGCGAATGGCTTTGGTCAGAAATCTCAAATTTGGGTGGAGACGATTCCTTTTTGTTTTAGTTAGGGATGTGAGCAAAGTACATGGGGGGAGAAAACAGACTTTACTTGATTTTTTAAAAAGCATCAACCAGAAGCAACAGTGCTTGTGAATAATTACTTTGCAGAAAAATGGCAGCTCCTGGTAGGAGTTTTGGTCAGATTCACTGCTTGGTACATTTCAAGGGTCCAGTAGAGCGGGTTGGCCTACTCTAGTGGTTTGGGTTTTTTAGTAGAGATGTGAATTTGGAAAATTCTTAATGAAGCTAAGCCTCCTGATAGAATTTTTTCCTAAATAATGTTCTATCCTTTCAGTTATATTCTTTTGCAGCAGTTTCTTGGGTTGAAGTATTTTGGGAAAGAAGGTGGCACTTCAAAAAGCCAGATTTCTTCGCAAGATCTCTTTGGTTTCCAGACTTCCACACACTTGGTTGATTGCCCTCTGTTACCTAGTAACTCAGCTAGATCATTGACTAGTATATGGCAGTAAAGGTTGTAATTAGTCCTAGTCTGGGGAAAAATTCCCATATATTTAAATGTACCTAAGTCACTTTAAGAAATGAGCTTCTCTTTGTAAGTCCCCATCACTCCTCTCCTTGTTCCTTCTAGTTTTTTTGTTTTTTTTTTGTTTTTATAAATTTATTTATTTATTTTTGGCTGCGTTTGGTCTTCATTGCTGCGCGCCGGCCTTCTCTAGTTGCGGTGAGCGGGGGCTACTCTTTGTTGCCGTGCGTGGGCTTCTCATTGCGGTGGCTTCTCTTGTTGCAGAGCACGGGCTCTAGGCATGCGGCCTTCAGTAGTTGTGGCACATGTGCTCAGTAGTTGTGGCTCACGGGCTCTAGAGCGCAGGCTTAGTAGTTGTGGTACACGGGCTTAGTTGTTCCCCGGCATGTGGGATCTTCCTGGACCAGGGATCGAACCGGTGTCCCCTGCATTGGCAGGAGGATTCTTAACCACTGCACCACCAAGGAAGCCCCCTTCCTTCTAGTTTTGACCCAGTTTTGAAATCAAGAAGAAAGTCATTGCTTATTCTGAAGATACTTGTATGGCCCTACATAGTTGAGTGTATCCTCATTTTGTGAAAAATTTTACTCTTTATTTCTTTTGTCACACCTTTTAATTTCCTAGAATTGCAAAATCAAAATAAATTATAATGCTTGGTGGTACTTTAACATTAGTTGTACTGCCTGTACATTTAAATACTAAGAATTGGGACTGGCTTCTTTGCACATGAATGACAGGCTGAGGAGTTTGCTTTAATGTAAAATCCAGAGAATCTATGACTTTCTGAAGAATCCTGTCAAGTTTTCATTTCCTCTTGACCTGTGGATTTGGCTGCACCGTTTAATTTTGAGAGTTCACTAGGGGCTGGTTACTGAGGCTGCTTTACCCGGAAGAGTATTGGCAAGGATACAGGGAGACACTTTCCTGGCACACAGGAGCCTGGTGAGAATGTTTAACCCCATTTTTGCTTCTGTAGTTTTACAAATTTTCTTGCATGCCACCTGTGCACCTTGTTGGTCATCCTTGCTGTAGACAGTGGGAACCTGAGGCATTTGATCTTGGGAAATAGGGAGAAGTGCTAAACATTGTTGAGCATCTACAGTGTGTCAGGCACTATGTTAGGTGTTTTATACATTTTATTTAATCCCCAGTGAGATAGCTAATAAGATCACCATTTTAGAGCTGTGCTTGGCTAGTGGCAAAGTCTGGATTTGAACCTGTTCTCTCTGACTTCAGACAGTGTGCTTTTCATTCTGCTCAACTCATGGTTTTAGGATTGAATTCATTTTAAGATAAGGAAAAATAAAAAGGGAAAGAGACAAATTTGGAGGCTCCTGTACAAGTCTAGGAATGATGTGGCTGGCAATTGCTGAATCAAGGCATTAGGAATAGGATAATGGGTAGAATGAAAGGAGAATCATCGATTTTTAAAGCAGAAGACTTTAGAAATTAATGATTAGTTTGGCTCCCTTGTTTTACAAGTGCAACCTTGCAGGCCCCAAAGGGGAAGTGACGTCTCCCCGTAGAACTAGTTAATGGAAGAGATGGGACTAGACCCCAGGCCCATGCACTGCAAGTCCAGTGTACTTTCTCCCTACCAGCGGCCTGCCTTTCAAATGAAAAGGGGACAGGACACAGTAATGGGTTGAAGCAAAGGGAAGTATAATAAACAGTGTGAAGATTGCCAGCTCTTGTGTAATCTGCTTGTTTTATTTCTAAAAAATTAGTACCTTGTTTGAAAATATATAAATTTCTATTTGCCCCATAGGAAATTTCAGTTTCATTGTCCTCTTAAAAACGTTTGGGAATATACGGATTAAAATCTAATTGTTAAAAAAGAAAAATGATTACATTTATTTTATATTTGTCATTTGGGGACAGGAATGATCCTCTTATTTGGTAAACATTTGATGCCTTCCAGGTCCTGGGGCTGGGAATAGAGTGCTGAACAGAACGTGACGGTTACATTCTGGTGGATCTTAGTGCAAGCCACTCATTTTGCAAGAAATGACTTCCCACGGTCATGTAGTTAGGTAAACCAGTTTAGTAATTTGGGCCCATGCTATAATTAGTATTTGGTTTAAAAATTAAAATTTGGAAAGTAAAAGGCGTTAACTTCTGGTTCAGTAGCAGCAAGGAGAAGGCAGATAAAAAAGACCCAGATATCTAGCAGAACACATAAAACTGCACAGAAAGCCACTTTTTAAATATCCTCCAGTGAAGTAAAGGTATCGCTTTGCAGAAAGTTGTGTTTGGTTGTTATTAGTATTGCTGGATGTAGACGTATATGTAATTCTTGGTCTCTGGGTCTGGACGGGACTTTGAAAAGTTATCCAGTTTTGATTTTGAATAGCATTACTTCAAACCCTTTCCACGGCAGGTAGGAGTCTGTTCTATTATTAGAGAGTGATATTAGACAGCTGCTCTAAATATCCAGATGTTTAACACCCCCACTGTCAGAATTCTTCAGTGTTTCTTATATGGCTGTCAACCCCCCTGGCCACTACTCAGGACATGCCCCCTGGTTCTGCTCTCCACAGAGCTGGGAGAGAGCTGGTCCCTTAAGAATTGTGATCCTGTCCGGAGAGTTAGTAGAATTTAGAACCAGGAACCGTTGTAGGCACCTTTTAAAATTTAACAGTTGTGAAATATACCTTATTTGTTATTAAGTCTCCTTCTTTTGTCTTTAGAAAATACAAAAATGGAATTTTAAAAAATTATTTATTTATTTATGGCTGTGTTGGATCTTCATTGCTACACGCAGGCTTTCTCTAGTTGTGGCGAGTGGGGCTACTCTTCGTTGTGGTGCATGGGCTTCTCATTGTGGTGGCGTCTCTTGTTGCGGAGCACGGGCTTCAGTAGTTGTGGCTTGCGGGCTCTAGAGCACAGGCTCAGTAGTTGTGGTATATGCGCTTAGCTGCTCCATGGCATGTGGGATCTTCCCAGACCAGGGATCGAACCCATGGCCCTTGCATTGGCAGGCAGATTCTTAATCACTGTGCCACCAGGGAAGTCCCTAAAATGGAATGTTTTTGCAAGGAGATTTTAATTAACAGCTAGAAATACCTTCCTCATTGTCTAGTTCTGTGATAATTAATATTCCTAGAAGTGACATTTAATGCTGTGATCTCACCAATATTGTGAACTGCTTGTTTTGTTCCTGTTGTATTGTGGATAGTCTTTCTGGAAGTATTTTGTCAGGCGTGTTTGCAAGATTTCATTGCTACTTTGTTAAGAGCCCCAAAGTTGGTCCTGCTAGAGTATATATAAATCACATTACTTTGTAACTCTAACTCATTTCTGCCTCCTTTTTTCCTTTTGGTGTTAAGTGGGTAGTTATACATGAATTAAAGTTATAATACATTATATATACAATATATAATATGTTATATGATATATTAAGGTTTATATTAAAATTCATGCCCCTTTTTCCCTAAAATACACAATCCTAGCTCATTTGATATAGAGTAAATATCAAATAAGTAAATTTTAGTTATTTGTGATTTGAATACATGACTCGTGGTTTCTGATTTACTGTGATTTGTTAAATTAGAAAAAGTGGAATCTATTTAAAAGTTTTAGAGTTAAAAAAAATTCCAAAAATCAGTTGAAAGTAAATGAAAAATAGGGAATCTGAAAGATTAATTTTGAAATAAGAATTTCTTTATAATCTAGTATATATGTATCTCCTTTGCGAATGAAGCTTATGAGTTCATCTGACAGTTGGTTCTCACCTTGTAATTACCTGGCCATTTGCTATTAGAATGAATGTAATTTGGCATGAAGGAAGTACCTCTTGTGTGTCAGTGAGTGTGTATTCTAGTGAAATCATAGTAGGTAGTGACAGCTTTATACAACATAATAATGCTGTTAGCTTAAAATTTGAAACCAATTACAATATTAGAAAAGTAAATGTTGTAATGTTTTAACAATTTGAGGAAAGAGTTTCAACTGTAATACGACCCAAATAGCAGACATCGGTGTACTATACATCTTTGTACTTACTGCTCAAATATCATATAATATTGATGTTATTTAATTTGAGTGCAAACATGAAAAATTTTTACTTTTAATAGAACTATTATATTTAGAAAGATTTAGTTCAGTAATACTTTTCATGTCTGGAGTTCAGTTTTCCAGGAAATTTTTCTTATTTGGAACACCAGAGAGCAGTAAGAAGTAAAATACATAAGATTAAACCATTTCAAAACAGCCCCATACATTTAATGCACTCAAGATCATGGATTTCATTCATTTGTGTTGTAGCTTGTTTTTTAAAAAACATAGTTCAAGTAAGTTTTAATATTAGATTTCCTATCAAATTAGAAGTGTTTTGTAGTAGTCCAAACGTGAGGTGATGAGCTGTTGGAGGCAAATGCATTTGACAGTAGTGAGAAGTGACAAGTAGCCCAGGGGTAAAGAAGGGGACAGGAAACTTTAAAAACAAAGCAGGCTCACCCGTTTGTATAGGGCGATGTGAAACAGCTTTATGTGCTACATGCCCCTGAGAGGCTGTTTTTACTGATGCCACGCTCAAGAAAAGGTTACAGTATGTTCTGTTTAAGAAAGGTCAGGAATGTGTAATACACTTTACCAAGGTTTTCATTTTAAAAAAAAATGGAAGAAGAAGAAAGTTGGACACATTAAAGAAATAAGCTTTCAGGTACCTGGAAAATTCAGATACGAGGGACATTTCAGCCTGAGACTTCTACATTGTGGAGGCATTGCTATGTAGATTGTGCTTCATTTTCAAGAGTAGATTTTTTTTTAATTAATTTATTTTTGCTGTGTTGCATCTTCGTTTCTGTGCGAGAGCTTTCTCTAGTTGTGGCAAGTGGGGGCCACTCTTCATTGCGGTGCGCGGGCCTCTCACTATCGCGGCCTCTCTTGTTGCGGAGCGCAGGCTCAGTAGTTGTGGCTTACAGGCCTAGTTGCTCCGCGGCATGTGGGATCCTCCCAGACCAGGGCTCGAACCCGTGTCCCCTGCATTAGCAGTCAGACTCTCAACCACTGTGCCACCAGGGAAGCCCCTAGAGTAGATGTTTTTTTCTCGCCTTCCTTCTAGGGAGTTTTAGTTTCTTTTTTAAGTTTGTATTTCTCATTCTCATTGTTATCATAGGAATTCTTATTATTCAGTGTTGAAATATTTTTCAGTCACAGTTGAGTTGTAAAATTTTTTTGTTAAGCTCATGTTAGTAGTAGGTGACAGTAGATTTGGTTTATTTTTATTTGTTCTGAAGAAAAGAGCTAACACAATTAAGTTGATATTTCATTCTGATAATCTTTCCAGAAATTGAAATGCTTTAGCCATGAAGCAGAGGTGTGTGGAATCTTTTTCTAGAGCTAAGTTGAAGATTTTATTTTTCTTCTTAGAAATAAGTAATACCCTAGGTGCCCACCAAAGTCTTTTCAGTTAAGTTCTAGCACACAGTTCTCTTTCCTGTAGTGTCTTAGTCAGTTATGTGCATTGTAAAATTCAATTGACAGCATTTGATTTGCTTTCACTTAGGTTTAAGATGTTTATGTTAGAAATACTTTATTAAAAAAAAGTAAATATGTTACATTCTTTATCAGTAGGCTTCCAAAATGGTTTCTGAAATTAAAATCTTTTCCAGAAAGATTTGTTGGTCAGACATTCTGTTGCCAAGGCTTTTCAACTTCTGCTTTGTGTTCTTTTAGAATCTAGCTTTTCATAAACAGGTCAGCATTTTTTGGCTTTTTTTCCCTCTTTCCATTTCTCTTATATTGGCAATTTTTGTTGAAAATTGAATTGCTTTGTGAAACATAGTTAGAAGCCTACAGTGTAGCATTTTGGTAGCAATTTAAAATAAATTTCAGATCCTAAAAAATATGAAGGTATTCTCTACTGCCATGGCAACACCATCTGTCAATTATTTAATTTATTCTAGACTCCTTACTCTCTCTTCTTATCAAATAGCCTGTTAATTCTAACCCTAAACATCTCTCCTGCCCCTTTTGTCTATTTCCTCTGTTACTGCTTTGGTTTTATTCATGTGCTTTTCTTACTGTTTCTCTGTGCCACTCACTGGTGCCAGAATGATCTTTGTAAAATGCAAATTTTAGTTATGGGATAACCTCGCTTAAAAATGTTTGGTGGGGCTTCCCTGGTGGTGCAGTGGTTGAGAGTCTGCCTGCCGATGCAGGGGACACGGATTCGTGCCCCAGTCCGGGAGGATCCCACATGCCGCGGAGCGGCTGGGCCCGGGAGCCATGGCCGCTGAGCCTGCGCGTCCGGAGCCTGTGCTCTGCAATGGGAGAGGCCACAACAGTGAGAGGCCCGCGTACCGCAAAAAAAAAAAAAAAAGTTTGGTGGTTCCTTATTTCCTGTAGGTAAGATCTAAACTTTCTTTCAAGGTCTCCATACTTATCCATCCCGTCTTACCTCCTGCGTTCCAGTGTCATGCTCTCCCTTGCAGTTCAGGGGCCATCTGTTCCCTCACTCTCACCCCCGAACCCCAATATCCATCTGCCTGGCTAACATGGATTCATTCTTCAAGATTACCTCAAATGCCATTCCTCCTCAAAGCACACTTGTCTCACACGGCCTCATTCTCCCACTGCATTCTGTATGTACACCAAGTAAAGCAGTGATGATGTTGTAGTTAATAAAGAGATGTGTTTACATATATGTATCTGTTTCCATTGGACTTGAGGAGCAGGATTATTTCTTTCTCTCTCTGTGTCCTAGGACCCCTGGCTCACAGAGTTTGATTGGATAGATAACTAAATGAATGGATGGAAAGAACACCTTAAGTGAAATAAAAAGTCAAATGGTATTTGAAAGAGTATTGAACCAGGAACTTGGGAGACTGTACATTTCTCTTCAGGGTTCTGTTGATTGCCAACTATAGTATTGGGCAAGTCAGTTTGCCTCTCTGAGCCTCAGTTTTCTCACCTATGAAATGGGCACTAGATCTGTGGTTAAATTTTTTCATTCTTTCACCTCTTTAAGAAATTTAAAGCTATGAGGCCTTTCAGAAAACAGCACATATAAATATACACACTTGGCTTTTTAAATAAACTGGTGCTAAAACACTAATGCTATTATTTTTGGGTGATAGGACATACAGGTAATTCTTTCTTTTTTCTGAATTTTGAAAAGTATATAAACTTTATTAAATGAAGACGAACCAAAACCATTAAAAATAAAAATAGCTTAAAAAAATAGACTAAAGTATTTCATGATTCTTAGGAAAATTTTGCCTAGACTCCAAAATTATTTTAAAACTTTGCTACTGAGGAAAATTAAATATAGAAAGATTTAATTCGTGTTTTATCTAACTGAAATACAGAAAAAAGTATACTACTTCCTAACATAATTGGGAACATTTTTTAAAAATCTAGATTTTATATTTGATTATCTACTTATTAGATAGGTTCTAATTAGTCCTAGTTGTAAGAAAACTGGCTTGGAAGATGTGGTTCAGCAGGACTTTTCAATTTTGAGTCACGTCTTGAGCTTTAACGGAGCTTCTGTTTAGTTGCTTTTCCTGCCTTTCTCCTTTTCTTCATGCCGCACCCCCCCCTTGCCTAATATCTCAGAGCATTTTGCCTTGTTGACTGTTTTTAGGACTTTTCTTATCTATGACCCCGGTGTGTTTTGATTGGCCTTTAGGTTACCTGCCAGCATTTAAAGACTATCCAAGATCTATGACTGTGTTTTGGAAACAGCTGTCTTTAGAGCACAGTTTTTCTGTTTTGTTTTGTTTTGCTTTGCCAAAGGGATGGAATAGAGATGCACACCTGGCCAACAAGGCCTTCACTTGTCACCTCTCTTTTCTGTGACCTGTAACACTGTTACTCATGATTGTTGGGCTGTTACTGGGCTCCAGACTCAATCTTATCTGCTGTTTTCAAGACACATTCCACTCACTTGACTTTTTCTGTCATTTGCATACCTTAATGTACTCTTTCATGTGTATTTACACATTTATTTTTAAAAGGGTGAGACTGCTATTTCCAGTATTTTTATTAAATGGAAAATAAAGAGTTCTCAGAAGAAAACTCTAGATTTACATTAAATAATGATACAAATCAAATTCCAATGATAAAAACAGGCATTACACCAAAAATGTCAGAGCAGCCAGACAGTTAATAGCCCATTTAACAAAACACTTAAACATACCTTCATTCAGTAGGTTTTTATTGAGCATTGACTGTGTGCTAGGCACTGAGCTAGACGCTGGGAATACAGTGGTGAACCAATCACACATAGTTCCTTCTCTGTTCCAGTTTCAAGGCTGGTGGATTTCTTATGCTTTGTGTCCAATAGATTATAATGTTATAATTCAGAAAATTAAGGCCTTGAAGAGTTGTGGGTTAAGTGTGAAGAGATTAGCTCTATCAAAAGCATTTGAGTAGTGCCTCAAGAATTTTTTTGTGATGTAATTTGATCTATAGTGGTATCCATTGCCAGGAAAGCAAGTGATACTGTTTTTTCAAGTGATATTTCTTTAGTGCCATGGAATGTACAGAATTTGTATTTATTTACTTGTTGAATGTTTAATATTAGTAGGTTAATGATTCTTTCAACTAGTATCTCTTTTAAGAATGATGCTAATTATTTCAACTAAGTGTCATTACTTTTTGTCCTAAAATCATGAATATGTATTTTTTTCCCAGAAAAGAGAAATTGCCCTAGGAATGGGTCTTTTTTAGGCTAAAAATCTCTTATGATTGTTGATAATACCCCCCAAAAAGGATGCTTTAAAGCTGGAGGAATGTTGTTGATTTTAGAAAGACTTAACGATGGTGGCAGTAACAGTAACTCTAAATGAAAAACCTGTCTGCTATTAATAACGTTAGGAATCCTTAGTTTATTATCAATATTGTGTGTGTGTAGTTTTATGTTGGAGTGGACTGTCTTTACTAAAATACTGTAATACTTTTAAAATGTTAGTCATTTTCATTTTGTAAGATTTCCTTCTCATGATGTCTGCTTCATTTGAAATGTTTTGGTGAGTTACAGTAGCAACAGATCATTCTGTATTTCACAAGTTTATATATCATATTTGTTTTTGAGAAAATGTCAGTTTTCTATTAAGCAATCAGTATTCTTGGTGTTGAAGTTACACCAGGCAAAAAATGTTTGTGTAATATAACATTTGTACCACAAAAAACAATTGGTTCATGATATGTGTACATATATACTGACATCTGTAGAGAATAACAAGCGAGTCCTGTTTGCTTTTTATTACTTTGAGGTTTTTATGCTTGGAGTATAAAACAGGTCTGTGGTAAAAGAATTCCAAGCATTTGTTAAGGAAGATCAAAGACCAGAATCAATGCTGAGTTACCTTGGATCCACCCAGTTCACAGTGGTTATAATACAGGAGAGAAATATCAAGAATACCTTACACGTCATAAAACAGAAAAATCATCTGTAGAACTGAGAATATTTCCTGTCCTCTCCTCTCCCTATTCCAGTAAACAATACTAAAAGTTGTAAATTTAAGGATTAAAACTGAAGATTTGTTTCAAAGCTGGAAGGGACCATTGGGATCTTTATGTATCTTTTTTTTTTTTTTTTGTGGTACACGGGCCTCTCACTGCTGTGGTCTCTCCCGTTGCGGAGCACAGGCTCTGGACACGCTGGCTCAGCGGCCATGGCTCAACGGGCCTAGCCGCTCCGCGGCATGTGGGATCTTCCCAGACCGGGGCACGAACCCGTGTCCCCTGCATCGGCAGGCGGACTCTCACCCACTGCGCCACCAGGGAAGCCCCCATTGGGATATTTAAATCTCGTCGGTTTAGGGATGAGGACCTCGACTCTTCGATCATTAGCAAAGTCAGGAAGGGAACTAGCCTTCTCCTTCTCAAGAAGTGTTTTGTATAGTTTACCACACTGTCTTTCTGACATGAGGAAGTCTTTTACTGTAGATTATCTTTAGTATATCCTTCCTCATAAACTTGCTGTATTTTAGTCATCACCATTTCCTTTGTTAGATACTAGTTTCAGTTAAGGGGGCAAAGGTGACATTTGATTCATTTTTTTCCCCCTTGAAGGTGTTTATCTTGTTTACCTTGCTTTCTCATTCAGCACTTTCTAATATCAGCAGCTGTTGACAAGTTTATAAAAGGTGGTGAGGGTTGAGGAGGGGAAGGTTGAACAGGTGCTGTCATTTGTGAAGGTGCTGTGTCCGTCTGTCTACTTAGCATCCTTGTAAACCTGACAAGGATTAGTGACCCCCTGCCTGAGTCTATCCATAGTTGCACATGGGTACTGGGTATTTAAAAATAAGCTTAATAGTCAGTATATAAATCTTTTGAAATAATATATGCCTAATTTGTATATCTTTTACTTTCTTAAAACTGCCTTTTTGTTCTCTACGTATCAATTGTAGGTTTGAAATCAAACATTTTGAATGATACCTTGGAAAGGTATTAATACTCTAAAAACATGACACTTGCCTTAATTATATATTTTAATGAATACAGAAATAAAACAGCATGTGTTGATTAACTCTTAGAAGATACATTAAAAAAAAAAATCAGCCTTAAAATATGCCAGGTCCTGGGGCTTCCCTGGTGGCACAGTGGTTGAGAGTCCGCCTGCCGATGCAGGGGACACGGGTTCGTGCTCCGGTCCGGGAAGATCCCACATGCCACGGAGCGGCTAGGCCCGTGAGCCATGGCCGCTGAGCCTGCGCATTTGGAGCCTGTGCTCCGCAACGGGAGAGGCCACAACAGTGAGAGGCCCCTGTACCGCAAAAAAAAAAAAAGAATACAAATAACAAACTCTGGCGAGGATGTGGAGAAAAGGGAACCCTCGTACACTGTTGGTGGGAATGTAAATTGGTGCAGCCACTGTGGAAAATAGTATGGAGGTTTCTCAAAAAACTAAAAATAGAACTACCATATGACCCAACAATTCCACTCCTGGGTATATATCTGAAAAAAACAAAACACTAATTTGGAAAGATACATGCATCCCAGTGTTGATAGCAACATTACTACAATTGCCAAGGTATGGAAGCAACCTGAGTGTCCATCAACACATGAATGGATAAAGAAGATGTGGTATATATATACACAAAGGAATACTACTTAGCCATAAAAAAGAATGAAATTTTGCCAATTGCGGCAACATGGATAGACTTGGAGGGCATTATGCTAAGTGAACTAAGTCAAACAGAGAAAGACAAATACTGTATGATATCACTGATATGTGGAATCCAAAAAATACAACAAACTAGTGAATATAACAAAAAAGAAGTAGACTCACAGAAAAAATAGAGAACAAACTAGTGGTTACCAGTGAGGAGAGGAGACGGGGGAGGGGCAATATAGGGGTAGGGAATTAAGAGGTACAAACTATTAGGTATAAAATAAGCTACAAAGATAATATTGTACAACATGGAGAATATAGCAGATACTTTATAATAACTGTAAATGGAATATAGCCTTTTAAAAATCATGTAGGGACTTCCCTGGTGGCACAGTGGTTAAGAATCCCCCTGCTAATGCAGGGGACATGGGTTCGAGCCCTGGTCCGGGAAGATCCCACATGCCGTGGAGCAACTAAGCCCGTGTGCCACAACTACTGAGCCCCAACTACTGAGCCCAAGTGCTGCAACTACTGAAGCCCGTGAGCGTAGAGCCCATGCGCTGCAATAAGAGAAGCCACCGCAATGAAAAGTCCACACATTGCAACGAAGAGTAGCCCCCGCTCACCACAACTAGAGAAAGCCCGCGGGCAGCAATGAAGACCCAACGCAGCCAAAAAAAAAAAAAATCATGTAATAAAGTATTAGGCCATATATTAAGCACTTCAAATGCATCAGAGTTGAAAAAAATGCAGGATTGAATCAAAAATTATGCATTGCATTTGGTTATCATATCCCTTTAATGTAAATTCTAGAATAGTCTTTACATCTCTTTAGTCTTTTGATACTGACATTTTTGAAAGTAACCCAGTTCTCATATTGTATTTTTAAAAGATTTTATAATTGAATCATTTTAAATGCACAGGAAAGTTTTATCATTGTCTATTAAGGTAATAAGGAAAACTGAACAAAAATATTAACTTCTTTCATGACATAACTTGCTCCTCTTTAATAAGACTGCACTTTCAGTCACCTTTATTCTGATCTTTTATGGAGTTTTAGCACTTTTAGAACCAAAGAGGGGTCTTAAACCTATAGGTAAACATTTTCATTTTATAGATGAAACTAAAATATGAAGTTATCAAGTCTTATCTAAAACAGTGGTTCCCAACCAGGGGCGATTTTGCCCCTGGAGACATTTGGTAATGTCTGGAGACCTTTTTGGTTGTCACAACTAGAGGGGTACTACTGGCACATAGTGGGTAGAGGCCAGCGATGCTGCCAAACATTTCACAATGCACAGAACAGCCCCCCTCAACAAAGAATTATCCAGTCAAAAATGTCAGTAGTGCTGAGGATGAGAAACCCTGGTCTAAAATCATACAGCTAGTGCTGGGCTTAAATCCATGTGTCTTTTTTTTTTTTTTTTTTTTGCGGTACGCGGGCCTCTCACCGCTGTGGCCTCTCCCGTTGCGGAGTACAGGCTCCGGACGCGCAGGCTCAGGGGCCATAGCTCACGGGCCTAGCCACTCTGCGGCATGTGGGATCCTCCCGGACTGGGGCATGAACCCGTGTCCCGTGCATCGGCAGGCGGACTCTCAACCACTGTACCACCAGGGAAGTAAATCCATGTGTCCTGACCC
The DNA here is from genome assembly GCF_949774975.1 of Lagenorhynchus albirostris. NCBI lineage: Eukaryota > Metazoa > Chordata > Mammalia > Artiodactyla > Delphinidae > Lagenorhynchus > Lagenorhynchus albirostris. The sequence continues at coordinate 140,150,263 of NC_083096.1, forward strand.
TCAGTTCTGTGTTCTTTCCACACACAAAACATACAATGCCTGACTTTCGCTCCCTTTCATTCTCCCTGCCTTCATCCTCCGTTTCTTCACTTTGAACCTTTTTTGTTAAGCCTAATGAATTTCTTGATGCCTGTAAGGATTAAGATGAATTAGAGCATATTGCTAGAAGAAGATGGAGTATCTTTCTAAAAGAGAAATATAAAAGTGCTTTCAGTGGAGTTTTGTTCCTGTAGGTAAAAATGTGTGCAAAATAACCTTTTAAAAGCAGTTTGGATAACCGTAACAGCTCTTTACTTTGTTTACATGATGTTTGAGTTTACAGAGCATTCTCACATACATTATCTTATTTAGTACTCGCAAAACCCCTTTGTAGTTATAAGCAAACAAATGTCAGTGTCCTTTTCAAAAGTGAGGAAATGAAGGGTCAAGGAAAATAATATATCCCATCGGACTGTGGTCAGGTAGGCATTAGTTAAAATTACATGGAGCAAGATTTCAGTTGAACTTTTATCTGTGCTAAAAAGGAACAGGCAGTCTCAAAATGTCATAGGCTCCTGGTTCCTAGACCTGTTTAGGCAGAAGCTCTGGGATATTTCCGGGGATGTGGAAGGGATTTAGGTATCACCAAAGGTTTAGCCACTGGCGGTAGAGTGGACAGTTAGACACAGCTTGTTCAGTAACACAATCCAATTAGTGCACCAAACCTGTGAATAGATCAAGTTTAATACAACGCAGTATTTGTTGTTATGGAGATAGAAGAAAGTGCTTTAAGTATGCCACACTCTCTCTTTGGTGGCAGACTCTCACACATACAGTTCTGTAGGCCTAGAATCCCTTCCCCTTCTCTTTCATTTCCTAAGGATTTATTAGGTGCTTAACATTCATTCATTCATCCACCAAATATCTACTGAGCACGTACTCTGTATCAAGGACTGTTGGAGATAGTGCAACAGACAAAACAAAAATTCTGCCCTGGTGGAGCTTATATTCTGGCTGAAGGAAGACAGACAGCAAACAAATAAGTCAAATGGAGAATGATGAGTGCTATAGAAAAAAATTAAGCAGGGAATGGGGCAGAGAGCATGCTGGACTAGGGGGTAGGTGTCACAGGGCTGCTTTTTAAAATGAGGTTCAGAGGTGGAGAGGGCAGCTCCTCACCAGAGCCTTGTAGGCAACTGAAATGGCCTTTTTGTCAGAATGAGGAAGGCAAGCGTTGAGGGTTCTGAACAGGGAGGTAATGTGATCTTATGGGAAAGATCCAGAGTTTGTTTTTGGATGTGTTTATTTAAGATGCCTGTTAAATACCCTAGTGGAGATGTCAGACAGGGAGTTGGATAGATGCCTGGAGCCTAGGGAAGAGGTCCATGCTGGATCTAAACTGTGAGCGCCTTCAGCTCGGAGATGGTATTGAAGACCATTAGCCTGTGCATTCTCAGCAGGGCCAACAGCACTCCAAAGGGCCAAAAATTGTTTCCTGAGGTGTGAAGAAAATCTTAGATATTACAGTGGTTGGCTCCAAAGCTCAACCCTAGCCAACACAGTCTTATTCTTTAGTATTTAATAAATGGAGATGGGATGATTGAGAAAAAAAAAAATGTTTAAAAGGCTCCTCGAAGGTGTGATCATGAAAACAAGGTTGACAAACACTGCGCTATATGTGACTCCGTGAGATCGCCAAGGGAATGTGTGTGTGTCTGAAGTAAAGAAGAGTTCTGAGGACTGGGTTCCCCGGTACTGCAGTGTTTAGGGACTGAGGTGACAAGGAGGAACCAGCAGAGGAGAGCGAGGAGTGGCTAGTGAAGAGAGAGGAGCCAGGCAGGGGCTTTGTCCTGGAAGCCACATGGAGGAGGTGTTTCGGGGCCATGGGTCCCGCAGCTGAGTTAAAGGTTGCTGGTGGGCGGGGTCAGGTGAGGACTGAGCATTACCGTGTGCTCGAGGCTGAAGAAGCTGGATGCTTACTTAGGTCTCAGCCTAAATGTCATTTCATTTGTAGGCTACCTTTGACCATGGTAGGCTGGGTCCCCTTCTTATTCTTTTTTTTTCTTTTTTTTTAAATTGTGTGTGGTGAAAAACACAAAACATAAAATCTACCATCTTAGCCATTTTCGAGTATACAGTTCAGTAGTGTTACGTATAGTTACCTTTTGTGAAACAGATCTCCAGAACTTTTTCATCTGGTAAAACTGAAATTCTGTACTCATTAAACTACAGTTCCCCTTTTATCCCCTACCCCCAGCCCCTGGTAACCACCATTCTTTCTGTTTCTATGAATTTGACTACTTCAGATACCTCGTAAGTGGAATAGCACAACGTCTTCAAGGTTCATTCACGTTGTAGCATATGACAGGATTTTCTTCCGTTTTAAGGCTGAATAACATTCCATGGTTTCCCCTTCTTACACACTTGCATAATACTGTTATTGTAACAAGCTCCTTACAAGAAGTTATAATCTCTTATTTAATGGTCTTTTCTGATAGTGTATCTCAGAGCTTCAAAGACAGAATGTGTTTGTCTTATCCATTGATGTATTCACAGCTTCTGGATAATACTGAATGGGAATTCAGTATAAAAACAGAAGACAGAATACTTTACATTGCTTGGAGGAATCTTGAAAAATTTGTTAAAGAGATGATACTTGAACTGATTTTAAAGACTGTCTTAGTCTATTCAGGGTAATATAATAAAATACCACAGAATGGGTGGCTTATAAACAGCAGAAATTAATTTCTCATAGTTCTGTAGGCTGGGAAGTCCAGGATCAAGGTGCTGGCAGATTTGGTGTCTGTTGAGGACCTGCTTCCAGGTTCATAGACGGCTGTCTTCTTCCTCTAACCTCACATGGTGGAAGGAAGGGACAAGGGGGTGCTCTGTGGTCTCTTTGATAAGAGCAGAGCTCTGATGACTTGCTCACTTCCCAAAGGCCCCACCTTCAAATACTGTCATAGCAGGGACTGTGTTTTGGCATATGAACTTTGTGGGGACACAAACATTCAGTCTGTAGCAAAGGCAAAGTGCTAATTTATTGGGTTGAAAAAGAGCATTTTAAGCATTCTAGGCAGAGGAAAGAACATAGAGGTAGCATGGTTTCACAACAAGGCCTGTGTCCTCAGGGGTCTGAGGAGTTTGGTGTGGTTAGAGCAGAAGGGTTTGGGAAAGTGGCAGATGAGGATCTCTTTGTAGGCTGTGGTCAGGTGGTAAAGAGCTTTGCATGCCAGTGCTGGAGACTTGCTTTTACTTTCTAGGCACTTACTGGCAGCTGGGAGCTAAAGGAAGTTTCTGAGCAAGTAAGTGATGGGATCAGATTCCTGTTTTTGGTTTGGTTTAGTTTTTGTTTTGTAAAGAAAGATCACTGTGGCATTTTGGAGCGGACACAAGAGTGGGGATAGAATGGTAGCAGGAACAGCAGTCATTTATGCGTGTCGGCTGCAGTCTAAGCAACGTGCAGTGAGGGCCTTAATTAACGGGGTGGTCGAGGGCCTTAATTAAGGGGGTGGACGGCTAGGAGAGACTATTGAGAAGAAATTTCTGAGGTAGAATCACTGTGGTATGGTGACTGACTGGTTGGGAAGATGACACAAAGTTTCAGAGATTAGGGATAGTAGAAAAGAAACAAATGTGAAGCAGAAGAACACTGAGTTCTCTGCAGAGGTTGAAGAGTCTGACAGGGATATAGAAACACTCATCTGAAGCTTGAAGAGAGGTCTGGGCTACGGGGTATGATGTGCCTGTTTGCTGTGGTTGGCCCCTCTACGTGGATGCTGTCCCATTTGCGTAATAATCCTGCAAACCAGGCACTGTTCTCTATTTTTTGTTGAGAAAACTATGGCACATAGGGAAGTTAAGAAGCTTATTCAAGGTCATACATCAAGCAAGTGGTGGTGACAGAATCAACATTTAGATCTGTCATTTGGGAATATATAGTAAAGGAAATTTCAACAAAATTAAGAATAAAAGGTACTTGCTTCTCCTAGAAAACCCCTTATCTAGAACTTTAGGAATATCAGTGGATTAAGAAATACAAGTGCTTTGGGAGAAAAAGAGTTGATAATCAATCCTCTCTTACCTTCTCATCTCTTGGTTTAGGGGACATTATATAAATTTTTTGTTTGGTTGTTTTTTTAATAACAAACAATTTACCTCCATTCTGGAGTGGTGATTTTAGGGACTGTCTCATCCTACCAGTTTTAGGAGGAATTGGAATACCTCCAGGGGTGCTTAATCTAGAACCTGAGATTTGGAGAAACTTGACTTGAATTCTCATCCCATTCTGAATCCATGAATGACTATTAGCGTTAGGCAAGAGACCATGAGAAATGTGATTTGAGTAACTTGTCTTATTTGAGCCTCAGTTTTGCCCATCTAAAAAAGAAAGATGACAGTTCTTGCCTCATGGGGTTGGGCACCATTCCTGACACAAAGTAGCTAAGTACTCAGTAGATATGGTCTTCTTTTGCCTCTCACTCATTTTTCTCTGCAGATATCTAAATCCCCTTTTACCATCTCTCTCCTTTTTCCTGCTGTTTATTAAAACTGAAGGTCCACCTTCAGCTACCAATTTTTTTGTTCCTGAGATCAATGATCTGTAAGTCTCAGACCTCAAATCTAAATGAAAGGATAAATCCTATGTGTAAGATACCACCTTTGAATTCGAAGACAACAATTTCTCATGAAAACCTTGTTTCTATATAGTGAATAAACACCAAGGGTTATGAAGGAAGGGGCCATGAGAAATGTCAACTTTCGTAGAAAAGTTAAATTCTCTGCGATTTATAACATGGGATGAAAATGAATTCCAAGAAAACAACTTGGCAACAGACTTGAGACACAGTGTATTAGTGACTTGGGGACTGCCTGCATTTGTCCATCATCTCTTTTTTCAGTAAGCAGTATTTTAGGAGTCATTTTATCTAGTCTGAAATAACAGAAGGCATATTAGATCTGCATATAACTATCTCTGAATTGCTTGAAAAATATTAAATAAATAAGACTGACAATCTCAAGATCTCAAGTTTCATTAGAAAGTTGTAAGTTAGTGACTTGGAATCAAAATGTTCATGTTTTCATGTTTTTCCTTAAGCACTTGACATACATGGTGCTAATGGTTTGTTTTAGGTAATAGACAAATGCATTTTTAAAAATCATGGAGAAAGGATTTGGCATCAGTTTGGTATCTTCATTTTTCTGTACATTAATCAAACATTTGGAAACTCTTTTGAGTACATTGTTGGCTAATAAAATAATTCAGTAATCTAATTTAGTTTTAACATAAACTTTAAGCAGTATTGGCAATCTTCTATGCCTTAAGTTTTTTTTATCTATATTTGTTGAGTTAGTGGGCAGACAGGAGCAGAGTTTCTCTGAACTCACAGGCAGTATTTACTCCAGTAGGTTTCACTTCTTTAAACAAAGAAGGCTTAAATTTTAATATGTCCTTATTGAGTTCAAGAGCAAAGGGTTTGTTGTCTTTTTTTAAACTTGAAGGTAGTTTTCTAAGTAAATAGTAAAATTCTGCTATTAACTTAAAAGCTTATGCAGTAATATTTTAAAGCCCAGTTGCAAGGGCTAAGTAAGTGATACTGTTTTGTGTACTCAGCCCTCAATTAAGTTATTGCCTGTACTGTATTTATGTTGGTTCATCTGCATTTTTCAAACAGGCAGATTTCTAGATATGGGTAGTGACATATATGAACACGTCTAATTGTAAATATAGAAGTTTTCATACAGAAAAATATTTTTGTCAAAATAATTTAGATGTTAAATCTAAAGATCTTTGCTAAACTCTGAGGAGGTAGATTTACACTATATAGTGACAGCACTTATCAATTCCATGAAAAACTTTATTTCCAATAATTAAAAGTACTAAGCCCTTTTATGAGCAAACAGTAAGCCTTATTCTGAACAATTTGCCAATAATGAAGTTATAATCACAACTATATGAATTCCTAGCATGTTTATGACATTAACCAATATTATGGGAGTTGCAGAGGTCTTGTTTATATTTTAATTTTATTTATGAGCATAAATAAAGTTACTTATTTAGGAACTAGCCTAAATTATGTTTCCAGCAATTGTTTTAATTCTGATCTTTAAACGGCTAATTCAGGAGTCATAATTTAGGACATTAACTCATTTATTATTTTTCTTGGATGACCGAATACACAGGATTCAGTGTTACTAGAAATTTTTCAGGTTAAAAGTGACATTCAAGAATTGTCTGTGAGCTCATTTCTCTTCTGCCTTAGTGACAGAATTGTGCATCTCTAACATGCTAAATTTACATAAATATTGTAAAATATTTTCAAAACTTAGGTATCTTTAAATTTTAAATGAAATTGGTAGACTGTCATAATAAAAAGACATTGCTTCAAATAGTCAAAAAACCTGAAAATGTTGAAGTTTTATTACTTAATATACTTGAAAAATAAAGTAATTCCAGTTCCCTCTGTAACCCTCTGCCTGTAATACCGTTTCCCTTAAACTTCAACTGTTCGCATGCATGCACAGCATCACCCACGGCCTGGCTTGGATCCATCCCTTCTCTTTGTTCACGTTGTCCTGTACTCTAAAGACAAGAATTGTGTCTTTATCTCCATCACCAACGCCAAGTACCTTGTCTGGAACATGGTGAGCTTTTGATAAGTGTATTTCTCATCAATTTAGAACCATTGGTTGTTAACGGTTACTTGGGTATCAGTTGGATTTGGCATCTAATGAGAAAATAGTATATTACCTTCCAAAGTTCTTATTAAAAGCCTTATACCTTATGTCTATTGGGAGCTATTTTGCAATAGGACGATTCTGAGCCGCTTTGCATGTGTTCTCTTGCTCAATATGTAATTTTTGCCAAGGACGGGCTCTACTCAAAATGATGACTCAGAATATTAAACCGACCTAAATATGGGTTCACGTCACTATTTCCTGCTCTCCTGTGATTCCCTATCTCTTTTGTGTTGGTAGTACCCTCCTCAAAATGTAACGCTGCTGTGTTATCATTTGTTAACCTAATGTACACCATGTATGTTCCCCCCCTTTTCAAGACCAAGAATGTTAAGTGCTTAGGAGGCAACATGAGATTTTAGGTCTCAAATATATTATTTTTTAAATTTCTGTTTAAAAACTGACTACTGGGCATATATATCATTTTTATCATAGATCATTGGGTACAACTCTGTGTTTTGAAATTCTTACATACAAGATTTTATACTCACTTATGTTTAATAACTATAATCTTTGAACTCATATTTGTTAATCAAGTTTTTAAAATAGCAGTTTTATTGAGATATAATTCACATGCCCTGAAGTTTACCCTTTTAAAGTGTTCATTCATAGTTGTGCAGCCATCACCACTCCTTAATTTTGGAATATTTTCGTATCACCGCCGAAAGAAAGCTTGCATGTGTTTTTAACAGTCACTGTCCTTTTCTCCCTCTTCCCATCCTCTGGCAGCCACTAATCTACTCTTTATGTCTGTGGATTGCTTATTCTAGATATTTCATATAAATGGAGCCATGTAATACGTTGCCTTTTATGTCTGGCTTCTTTCACTTAGCATAATGTTTTTGAAGTTCATTTATGTTGTAGCATGAATCAGTATTTCGTTCATTTTTAGGGCTAAAAAATATTTCACTGTATGGATATACTATATTCATCCATCAGTTTTGATGAACCTTTGGGTTTTTACAACTTTTTGACTTATTAAAAACAATGCTGCTGTGAACACATGTACAAGTTTTTATGTGGAAATATATTTCTCTTGGTGTATCTCATAGGTGTATCTGCAAATAGCATTGCTATGTCCTACAGTAACTATGATTAACTTTTGAGGAACTGCCAAATTGTCTTGCAAAGAGGCTGCACCATTTTATTATTTATTTTTAAAATAAATTTATTTATTTATTTGTTTGTTTTTATTTTGGGATGTGTTGGGTCCTCGTTGCTGCACACGGGCTTTCTCTAGTTGCGGCGAGCAGGGACTCCTCTTCGTTGTGGTGCGCGGGCTCCTCATTGTCGTGGCTTCTCTTGTTGCGGAGCATGGGCTCTAGGTGTGCAGGCTTCAGTAGTTGTGGCGCGTGGGCTCAGTAGTTGTGGCTTGCAGGCTCTCGAGCGCAGACTCGGTAGTTGTGGCAAATGGGCTTAGTTGCTCTTAATTTTATTTTAAGATTGTTCATTGTTAGTATATAGAAATACAGTTGAATTTTAGATATTGATATTTTATTTGCAACCTTGCTGAACTCAATTATTAGTTCTAGTAGTTTCTTTTTTTCATGAATTCCTTAGAATTTTCTATATACAAGATCATGTCATCAGTGAATAGGCATAGTTTTACTTCATCCTTTTCAATCTGAATGAATGCCTTTTATTTCTTATTTTGCCTAATTGCTCTGGCTAGACACTCTGGTACAATGTTGAATGGAAACTGAAGAACAGACATCCTTGTTTATGATTTTAGAGGAAAGCATTCAGTCTTTCATAGTTAAGTATGATGTTAATTGTAGGTTTTTTGTAGATGCTTTTCATCAAGTTGAGGAAATTCCCTTTTATTTATTTGTTGATTTTTTTCTGTTATTGTTATGACAAGGTGTTGGTTTTCGTGAATATTTTTTCTGCATCTATTGAAATAATTGTGTGGTTTTTATCCTTTATTCGATTGCTGTTTATAGCATTGTATTGATTGACTTTTGTATGCTGAATCAACCTTGTGTGCATACTTGGTCATGGTACAATCCTTTTTATATATTGCTGGATTCAGTTTGCTAGCTTATTGTTAAGGATTTTCGCGTTTATATTCACAGGGATGTTGGTCTGTAGTTCTGTTTATTTTTCTTGGGATATCTTTGTCCATTTTTTTAAGCTGTGGTAAAACGCACAACATAAAATTTACCATTTTAACCATTTTTTTGTTGTTGTTGTTGTTGAGGATGAAATGTAAGATCATTTTATTTCTTCACATTTCTGCTCTTGTAAGAGTCATCTAAAGTGAGTATTTCTACAAGTCTCTGTTCTGACCAGGGCATGTATTCTGGATAATGTCTCTATACATATATCCACTATATGGTTGTATAACTTACTATTGATTTAGCATTTATTTAAATGTAAGCAATAAAGTACTTTAAATTGTTATAGACAAAAGAAAATCAATAAGTAATCACCAAAGAAGAATATCTGTTCTACTCCCTGAAACAATACATTATCTATTAAATGTATTTATGTTAGAAATCGAAAACTTGAGATGCTCTGTCTCTTCAAAGCTTCCTGTAAAATAAATGTATTAAATTCTTACTTATGTTTCCCAACACATGTGCATGCTCACATACAGATGCACATACAACATACAGATGCAATACAAACATTCAATAAGTAAAGGGAAAAATCACCTAAATAATCACATAAGAAAGATCTTTTTAAAGCCCTCAGAATTGTACTATCACTATACAGGTTTGTGATTTGTTAAAAATAGATCTAAATTTTTACACCAAGTAAGCAAGATAACTTCATGATCAGTCTTCAGAATAGTTCTTAGAATTTAAAAATTTCCTATAAATAAAATGACTTACAGATCCATTTTAACCATTTTTAAGTATACAATTCTGTGCATTAAGTACATTGACATTGTTTTGCAACCATCACCCTGTCCATCTCCAGAACTTTTTCATCTTCCCAAATTGGAACTATGTACTCATTAAACAATAACTCCTCATTCTCCCTTGCCCCCAGCCCTTGGCAACCACCCTTCTATTTTCTGTCTCCATGAATATGGCTATTCTAGGTACCTCATATAAGTGGAATCATATAATATTTGTTCTTTTGTGACTAGCATATTTCACTTTAGCATAATGTCTTCAAGGTTCATGCATATTGTAGCATGCATGTATTAGAATTTCCTTCCTCTTATTAAGGGTGGAATAATTTTTGGTTGTATGTATATACCACATTTTGTTTATCCATTCATTGATGGACACTTAGGTTGTTTCCTCCTTTTGGCTATTGTGAATAATGCTGCTATAAGTATAAACACGGGTGTACAAATATTTGTTCACGTCCCTTCTTTCAGTTCTTTTGGATATATACCCCAAAGAAGAATTGCCGGATCAAGTGGTAATTTTATGTTTAATTGTTTGAGGAACTACCATACTGTTTTTCACTGTGGCTGTACCATTTTGTATTCCCATCAGCAATGCACAGGGTTTCCAGTTTTCCTACATTCTTGTCAACACTTGTTATTTTCTGTGTTTTTAATAGTAGCCATCCTAATGGATGTGGAATGTTTTTTTTTGTCTGGTTTTAATGTCAGGGTAATACTGATCTCATAAAATAAGTTGGTAAGTATCCTTTCCTTTTTTTTTTCTTTTTTTCTGGGGGTGGGTGGGTCAGGGGGAAGAGTGTGTAGGATTGATGTTAATTCTTTAAATGTTTGGTGGAATTCACTAGTAATGGCATCTGGTCGTGGCTTTGTGGGAAGCTTTTGATTACAACATTCTCTTTATTTTGTATAGGTCTATTCATATTTTCTGTTTCTGCTTGAGTCAGTTTTGGTGGTTTATATCTTTTAGGAATTTGTCCATTTCATCTAGATTATCTAATTTGTTGGCATAGGGTCATCAGTAGCATTCCTTATAATCATTTTTATTTCTATAAGGTCAGAATTGATACCCTCTCTTTTATTACTGATCTTAATGATTTGAGTCTTCTCTCTTTTTTCTTGGTTAGTCTAGCTGAAGATTTGTCCATTTTGTTGATATTTTCAGAGAACCAACTTTTGGTTTTGTTTATTGTCTCTTGTTTTTCTGTTCTCTCTTTCATTTATTTCCACTCTAATCTTTATTATTTCCTTCCTTCTGCTTGCTTTGGGTTTAGCTTACTCTTCTTTTTCTAGTTTTGTAAGGTGCATGGTTATGTTATTGATTTGAGATCTTTTTTCTTTTTAAAAAATATTTCTCTCCGATCACTGCATCTTATAAGTTATATTGTATTTTTATTTTCATTCATCTTAAAGCATTTTCTAATTGCCTTATGATTTCTTTTTTGGCCCATCAGTTGTTTAGGAGTATATTATTTAATTTTCACGTATTTTTGGATTTCCCAAATTTCCTTCTGCTACTGATTTCTAATTTCATTCCATTGTGGTCACAGAACATACCTTGTATGATTTTAATCCCTACAAATTGATTGAGGCTTGTTTTATAACCTAACATGTGCTCTGTCCTGGAGAATGTTTCATGTGCACTTGAGAAGAATGTATATTCTGCTATTATGGGGTGGAACGTTCTATAAATGTCTTTTGTATACTTAGTTTGTGGTATTAATTCTTCTATTTCCTCATTGACCTCTGCCTAGTTCTAGCTATTATTGAAAGTGAAAGTCTCCAACTGTTCTTGTTGAATTGTGTATTTCTCTTTAGTTCTGTCAGTTTTTGCTTCCTGTACTTTGGGTCTCTGCCATTAGATGCATATTTGTTTAGAACTGCTATGTCTTTCTGATGGATAAGCCCTTTATCATTAAAAAAAAATCCTTCCTTATCTCTAGTAATAAATTTTCACATGACTTCTACTTTTTTCTGATATTAGTGTAGCCACTCCAGCTCTCCTTTGGTTACTGTTTTCATAGTATATCTTTTTCCATTCTTTTATTTTATCTTCCTTTTTTTTTGACTTTTTTATCATTACAAAGTATCCCTCTTTGTCTCTAGTACTGTATTTCTTGTCTTAACATCTACAGGCATACCTCGGAGATATTGTGGGTTCAATTCCACACCACCGCAGCAAAGTGAATGTTGCAATAAACGGACTCACATGAAGTTTTTGATTTCCCAGTACATATAAAAGATATGTTTACACTATACTGTAGTCAGTAAATGTACAACAGCATTATGTCTAAAAAAATGTACATACCTCAACTCTAAAATACATTATTGCTAGAAAACACTAACCATCATCTGAGCCTTCAGCGAGTTGGAATCTTTTTGCTGGTGGAGGTCTTGCCTTGATGTTGATGGCTGCTGACTGATGAGGGTGGTGGTTGCTGAAGGTAGGGGTGGCCGTGGCAATTTCTTAAAATAGGACAATGAAGTTTGCTGCATCAGTTGACCCTTCCTTTCATGAATGATTTCTCTGTAGTGTGCAGTGCTGTTTGATAGCATTTTACTAACAGAACTTCTTTCAAAATTGGAGGCAAACCTCTCAAACCCTGCCACTGCTTTATCAACGAAGTTTATGTAATATTCTGAATCCTTTGTTGACATTTCAACAATCTTCACAGCATCTTTGCCAGGAGCAGATTCCATCTCACGAAACTACTCTCTTTGCTCCTCCCTAAGAAGTAACTCCTTATCTGTTCAAGTTTTGTCATGAGATGCAGCAATTCAGTCACATCTTCAGGCTCCACTTCTAGTTCTCTTGCTATTTCTTTTTTTTTAAAAATTTATTTATTTTTTGGCTGCTTTGGGTCTTTGTTGCTGTGTGCATGCTTTCTCTAGTTGTGGTGAGCGGGGGCTACTCTTTGTTGCGGCGCGCGGGCTTCTCATTGCGGTGGCCTCTCTTGTTGCGGAGCACAGGCTCTAGGGCGTGCAGGCTTCAGTAGTTGTGGCACGCGGGCTCAGTAGTTGTGGCTTGTAGGCTCGAGAGTGCAGGCTCAGTAGTTGTGGCACACGGGCTTAGTGGCTCCGCGGCATGTGGGATCTTCCCGGACCAGGGCTCGAACCCGTGTCCCCTGCATTGGCAGGCGGATTCTTAACCACTGCGACACCAGGGAACTCCTCTCTTACTATTTCTACCACACCCGCAATGACTTCCTCCACTGAAGTCTTGAACCCCTCAAAGTCATCCACAAGGGTTAAAATCAACTTCTTCCTAACGGCTGTTAATGTTGATATTTTGGCCTCTTCCCATGAATTATGAATGTTCTTAATGGCATCTAGAATGGTAAATCCTGCGCAGACCATTTTCAATGTATTTTGCCCAGATCTATCAGAGGAATCACTATCTATGGCAGCTATAGCCTTACAAAATGTATTTCTTAAATAATAAGACATGAAAGTTAAAATTGCTCCTTGATCCATGGGCTGCAGAATGGATGCTGTATTGGCAGGCATGAAAACAACATTAATCTCATTGTACATCTCCATCAGAGAGCTCTTTGGTGACTAGGTGCATTGTCAGTAAGCAGTAATATTTTGAAAGGAATATTTTTTTTCTGAGTATTAGGTCTCAACAGTAAATTTAAAATATTCAGTAAACCATGTTGTTAACAGGTGTGCTGCATTCCAGGCTTTGTTGTTCCATTTGTAAGGCATAGGCAGAGTAGATTTAGCATAATTCTTAAGGGCCTTATGGTCTATGGAATGGTAAATGAGCACTGGCTTCTACTTCAAGTCACCAGCTTCAGTAGTCCCTCACAAGAGAGTCAGCTTGTCTTTTGGGGTTTTTTTTGGGGGGGAGTATTGTTTATTTCTTTAATTAACCATTAAAAATTTTTTTAAGGTTACTTTCTATTTACAGTTATTACAAAATATTGGCTATATTCCCTGTGTTGTACAATGCATCTTTGAGCCAATCTTACACTTAATATTTTGTACCTCATCCTCCCCCACCCTTACATTCCTCCTCCCCCTGTCCCCACCACTGGTATACACGAGTTTGTTCTCTGTATCTGTGAGTCTGCTTGTCTTTTGGAGCTTTGAAGCCAGGCACTGACTTCTCCTCTCTACCTGTGCAAGTCCTAGATGTCCTCTTCTTCTAATATAAGGCTGTTTTGTCTATACTGAAAATCTGTTCTTGAATGTAGCCACCTTCTTTAATTACCTAATTAGATATTATGGATAACTTGTTGTAGCTTATGCATCACCACTTGCTGCTTCACCTTTCACTTTTTTTTTTAAACATCTTTGTTGGAGTATAATTGCTTTACATTGTTGTGTTAGTTTCTGCTTTATAACAAAGTGAATCAGCTATACATATACATATATTCCCATATTTCCTCCCTCTTGGCGTCTCCCTCCAACCCTCCCTATCCCACCCCTCTAGGTGGTCACAAAGCACCGAGCTGACCTCCCTGTGCTATGAAGCTGCTTCCCACTAGCTAGCTATTTTACATTTGGTAGTGTATATATGTCCATGCCACTCTCTAACTTCTTCCCAGCTTACCCTTCCTCCTGCCTAGTCCTCAGGTCCATTCTCTACATCTGCATCTTTATTCCTGTCGTGCCCCGAGGTTCATTAGAACCATTTTTTTTAGATTCCACATATATGTGTTAGCATACGGTATTTATTTTTCTCTTTCTGACTTACTCTGTATGACAGACTCTAGCTCCATCCACCTTACTACAAATAACTCAATTTCGTTTCCTTTTATGACTGAGTAATATTCCATTGTATATATGTGCCACATCTTTATCCATTCATCTGTTGATGGACACTTAAGTTGCTTCCATGTCCTGCTATTGTAAATAGTGCTGCAATGAACATTGTGGTACATGACTCTTTTTGAATTTTGGTTTTCTCAGGGTATATGCCCAGTAGTGGGATTGCTGGGTCATATGGTAGTTCTATTTTTGGCTTTTTAAGGAGCCTCCATACTGTTCTCCATAGTGGCTGTATCAGTTACACTCCCACCAGCAGTGCAAGAGGGTTCCCTTTTCTCCACACCCTCTCCAGCATTTATTGTCTGTAGGTTTTTTTTGATGATGACCATTCTGACCGGTGTGAGGTGATACCTCATTGTGGTTTTGATTTGCATTTCTCTACTGATTGGTGATGTTGAGCATCTTTTCATGTGTTTGTTTGCAATCTGTATGTATTCTTTGGAGAAATGTCTATTTAAGTCTTCCACCTGTTTTTTGATTGGGTTGTTTGTTTTTTTGATATTGAGCTGCATGTTTGTTTTTTTGATATTGAGCTGCATGAGCTGTTTATATATTTTGGAGATTTATCCTTTGTCCGTTGATTCATTTGCAAATATTTTCTCCCATTCTGAGGGTTGTCTTTTCGTGTTGTTTATAGTTTACTTTGCTGTGCAAAAGCTTTTAAGTTTCATCAGGTGCCATTTGTTTATTTTTGTTTTTATTTCCATTTCTCTAGGAGGTGGGTCAAAAGGGATCTTGCTGTGATTTATGTCATAGAGTGTTCTGCCTATTTTTTCCTCTAAGAGTTTTATAGTGTCCGGTCTTAAATTTAGGTCTCTAAATCCATTTTGAGTTTATTTTTGTATATAGTGTTAGGGAGTGTTCTAATTTCATTCTTTTACATGTAGCTGTCCAGTTTTCCCAGCACCACTTATTGAAGAGGCTGTTTTTTCTCCATTGTATATCCTTGCGTCCTTTGTCATAGATTAGTTGACCATATGTACGTGGGTTTATCTCTGGGCTTTCTATCCTTTTGCATTGATCTATGTTTCTGTTTTTGTGCCAGTACCATACTGTCTTGATTACTGTAGCTTTGCAGTATAGTCTGAAGTCAGGGAGCCTGATTCCTCCAGCTCCGTTTTTCTTTCTCAAGATTGCTTTGGCTCTTTGGGGTCTTTTGTGTTTCCATACAAATTGTGAAATTTTTTGTTCTAGTTCTGTGAAAAATGCCATTGGTAGTTTGATACAGATTACATTGAATCTGTAGATTGCTTTGGGTAATATAGTTATTTTCACAATGTTGATTCTTCCAATCCAAGAACATGGTATATCTCTCCATCAGTTTGTATCATCTTTAATTTCTTTCATCAGTGTCTTACAGAATTCTGCATACAGGTCTTTTGTCTCCCTAGGTAGGTTTATTCCTAGGTGTTTTATTCTTTTTGTTGCAGTGGTAAATAGGAGTGTTTCCTTAATTTCTCTTTCATATTTTTCATCGTTGGTGTATAGGAATGCAAGACATTTCTGTGCATTAATTTTGTATCCTGCAACTTTTCCAAATTCATTGATGAGCTCTAGTAGTTTTCTGGTGGCATCTTTAGGATTCTCTATAGTATCATGTCATCTTCAAACAGTGACAGTTTTACTTCTTCTTTTCCAGTTTGTATTCCTTTTATTTCTTTTTCTTCTCTGATTGCCGTGGCTAGGACTTCCAAAACTATCTTGAATAACAGTGGGTGAGAGTGGACATCCTTGTCTTGTTCCTGATCTTAGAGGAAATGCTCTCAGTTTTTCACCATTGAGCATGATGTTTTCTGTGGATTTGTCGTATATGGCCTTTATTATGTTGAGGTAGGTTCCCTCTATGCCCACTTTCTGGAGAGTTTTTATCATAAATGGGTGTTGAATTTTGTTGAAATCTTTTTCTGTATCTATTGAGATAATCATATGGTTTTTATTCTTCAGTTTGTTAATATGGTGTATCACATTGATTTGCATACATTGAAGAATCCTTGCATCCCTGGGTTAAATCCCACTTGATCAAGGTGTATGATCCTTTTAATGTGTTGTTGGATTCTGTTTGCTAGTATTTTGTTGAGGGTTTTTGCATCTATATTCATCAGTGCTATTGGTCTATAATATTCTTTTTTTTGTAGTATCTTTGTCTGGTTTTGGTATCAGGGTGAAGGCAGCCTCATAGAATGAGTTTGGGAGTGTTCCTTCGTCTGCAATTTTTGGGAAGAGTTTGAGAAGTATGGGTGTTAGTTCTTCTCTAAATGTTTGATAGAATTCACCTGTGATGCCATCTGGTCCTGGACTTTTGTTTGTTGGAAGATTTTTAATCACAGTTTCAATTTTATTCCTTGTGACTGGTGTTTTCATATTTTCTATTTCTTCCTGGTTCAGTCTTGGAAGATTATACCTTTCTAAGAATTTGTCCATTTCTTCCAGGTTGTCCATTTTATTGGCATAGAGTTGCTTGTACTAGTCTCTTAGGATGCTTCGTATTTCTTGGTGTCTGTTGTAACTTCTCCTTTTTCATTTCTAATTTGATTGATTTGAGTCCTCTCCCTCTTTTTCTTGATGAGCCTGGCTAATGGTTTATCAATTTTATCTTCTCAAAGAACCAATTTTAGTTTTATTGATCTTTGCTATTGTTTCCTTCATTTCTTTTTCATATATTTCTGATCTGATCATTATGACTTCTTTCTTTCTGCTAACTTTGGGTTTTGTTTGTTTTTCTTGCACTAGTTTCTTTAGGCGTAAGGTTAGATTGTTTATTTGAGATTTTTCTTGTTTCTTGAGGTAAGCTTATATTTCTGTAAACTTCCCTCTTAGAACTGCTTTTTCTGCATCCCATAGGTTTTGGATCGTCGTGTTTTTAATTAATTAATTTATTTTTTCTGTGTTGGGTCTTCGTTTCTGTGTGAGGGCTTTCTCTAGTTGTGGCAAGCGGGGGCCATGCTTCATCATGCTGCACGGGCCTCTCACTGTCGTGGACTCTCTTGTTGCGGAGCACAGGCTCCAGACGCGCAGGCTCAGTAGTTGTGGCTCACGGGCGTAGTTGCTCTGCAGCATGTGGGACCCTCCCAGACCAGGGCTCGAACCCGTGTCCTGTACATTAGCAGGCAGATTCTCAACCACTGCGCCACCAGGGAAGCCCTGGATCGTCGTGTTTTTGTTGTAATTTGTCTCTAGCTATTTTTTGATTTCCTCTTTGATTTCTTCAGCGATCTCTAGGTTATTTAGTAACGTATTGTTTAGCCTCCATGTGTTTGGGCTTTTTATGTTTTTTTCCCTGTAATTGATTTCTAATCTCATAGTGTTGTGGTCAGAAAAGATGCTTGATGTGATTTCAGTTTTCTTAAATTTACTGAGCCTTGATTTGTGACCCAAGATGTGATCTATCCTGAAGAATGTTCCGTGTGCACTTGAGAAGAAAGTGTGATGTGCTGTTTTGGCATGGAGTGTCCTATAAGTATCAATTAAATCTTTCTTGTCTATTGTGTTATTTAACGTTCGTGTTTCCTTATTAATTTTCTGTTTGGATGATCTGTCCATTGGTGTCAGTGAGGTGTTAAAGTCCCCCACTATTATTGTGTTCCTGTCGATTTCCTCTTTTATGGCTATTAGCAGTTGACTTGTGTATTGAGGTGTTCCTATTTTGGGTGCATATATATTTATAGTTGTTATATCTTCTTCTTGGATTTATCCCTTGATCATTATGTAGTGTCCTTCTTTGTCTCTTGTAACATTCTTTATTTTAAAGTCTATTTTATGTGATATGAGTATTGCTACTCCAGCTTTCTTTTGATTTTCATTTGCATGGAATATCTTTTTCCATGCCCTCACTTTCAGTCTCTGTGTGTCCCTAGGTCAGAAGTGTGTCTCTTGTAGATAGCATATATATGGGTCTTGTTTTTGTATCCATTCAGTGAGCCTGTGTCTTTTGGTTGGAGCATTTAATCCATTCATGTTTAAGGTAATTATCGATATGTTTGTTCCTATGACCATTTTCTTAATTGTCATGGGTTTGTTTTTGTAGGTTGTTTTCTTCCACTTAGAGAAGTTCCTTTAGCATTTGTTGTGGAGCTGGTTTGGTGATACTGAATTCTCTTAGCTTTTGCTTGTCTGTAAAGCTTTTGATTTCTCCGTTGAATCTGAATGAGATCCTTGCCGGGTAGAATAATGTTGGTTGTAGGCTCTTCCCTTTCATCACTTTAAATATATCCTGCCACTCCCTTCTGGCTTGTAGAGTTTCTGCTGAGAAATCAGCTGTTAACCTTTCGGGAGTTCCCTTGTATGTTATTTGTTGCTTTCCCTTGCCGCTTGTAATATTTGTTCTTTGTATTTAATTTTTGATAGTTTGATTAATATGTGTATTGGCGTGTTTCTTCTGGGTTTATCCTGTATGGGATTCTCTGTGCTTCCTGGGCTTGATTGACTATTTCCTTTCTCATATTAGGGAAGTTTTCAACTCTAATCTCTTCAAATATTTTCTCAGTCCCTTTCTTTTTCTTTTCTTCTTCTGGGACCCCTATAATGCAAATGTTGCTGCATTTAATTTTGTTCCCGAGGCCTCTGAGACTCTCCTCAATTCTTTTCATTCCTTTTTCTTTATTCTGTTCTGTGGCAGTTATTTCCACTATTTTATCTTCCAGGTCACTTACCGTTCTTCTGCCTCAGTTATTCTGCTATTGATTCCTTCTAGAGAATATTTAATTTCATTTACTGTGTTGTTCATCATTGTTTGCTCTTTAGTTCTTCTGGGTCCTTGTTAAATGTTTCTTGTATTTTCTCCATTCTATTTCCAAGATTTTGGATCATCTTTACTATCATTACTCTGAATTCTTTTTCCGGTAGACTGCCTATTTCCTCTGCATTTGTTTGGTCTGATGGGTTTTTACCTTGCTCCTTTATCTGCTGCATATTTCTCTGTCTTATCATTTTATTTTACTTACTGTGTTGGGGGTCTCCTTTTCTTATGCAGCGGGTTCGTAGTTCCCGTTGTTTTTGGTGTCTGGCCCCAGTGGGTGCGGTTGGTTCAGTGGTTTGTGAAGGCTTCCTGATGGAGGGGACTGGTGTTCCCTGTGTTCTGGTGGGTGGGGCTGGATCTTGTCTTTCTGATGAGAAGGACTGCGTCTGGTGGTGTGTTTTGGGGTGTCTATGAACTTAGTATTATTTTATGCAGGCTCTCTGCTAATGGTGGGTTTGTGTTCCTGTCTTGCTAGTTGTTTGGCATGGGGCATCCAGCACTGGAGCTTGCTGGCCGTTGGGTGCAGCTGGGTCTTAGTGTTGAGATGGAGGTCTCTGGGAGAGCTCTTGCCAATTGATACTGTGTGGGGCTGGGAGGTCTTTGCTGGTCCAGTGTCCTGGAGTCAGCTCTCCCACCTCTGGGGCTCAGGCTGTACCCCCGGCCGGAGCAGCAAGACCCTGTCAGCCACTTGGCTCAGAAGAAAAGAAAGAAAAATAATAATAATATATTTTAAAAATAATAAAGAAAAAAATAATAAAATAAATAAATTTTTTAAAAAAAGAGAGCAACCAAACCAATAAACAAATCTACCAGTCGTAAGAAGTACTAAAAACTAAACTAAGATTAGCATAAAAATCAGAAACAAATCAGTCACAGACAGCAAACCCCATGTCTACAGTTGCTCCCAGAGTCCACTGCCTCTATTTTGGGAACATTTGTTCAGGTATTCATGTATTTCACATATGCAGTGTTCATCAAGTTGATTGTGGGGATTTAATCCACTGCTCCTGAGGCTACACAGAAAAATTTCCCTTTCTCTTCTTTGTTCACACAGCTCCTGGGGTTCAGCTTTGGTTTTGGCCCCGTCTCTGCGTGTAAGTCACCCTCAGGTGTCTGTTCCCCACCCAGACAGGAGGGGGTTAAAGCAGTGGCTGATTATGGCTCTCTTGCTCTCTCAGGCCGCTGAGAGCGAAGCGTATGGTAGTCGTAATTGGAATGCAGGGCAGGCCTGCGGCGGCAGAGGCATGACATTGCAACAGCGTGAGGCATGCCTTGTGTTCTCCCGGGGAAGTTGTCCGTGGATCTTGGGACCCTGACAGTGGCGTGCTGCACAGGCTCCCTGGGGCGGTGGGGTGTGGATAGTGACCTGTGCTTGCACACAGGATTCTTGGTGGCAGCAGCAGCAGTGTTACCATTTCACGCTTGTCTCTGTTGCCTGAGCTGATTAGCCGCGCCTTGTGCCCGTCTCTGGAGCTCGCTTAGGCGGTACTCTGCTTTCTGTGGGCACACGGGGAAGGAATCCCCTCTCCTCGCGCACCCTGAAACAATGGCCTCTTGCCTCTTTGGCAGCTCCAGACCTTTTCCTGGACTCCCTCCCAGCTAGCCGTGGCGCACTAGCCCCCTAAAGGCTGTGTTCACGCAGCCAACCCCAGTCCTCTCCCTGCAATCCGACCGAAGCCCGAGCCTCAGCTCCCAGCCCCCGCCCGCCCCGCGGGTGAGCAGACAAGCCTCTCGGGCTGGTGAGTGCCGGTCGGCACCGATCCTCTGTGCAGGAATCTCTCCGCTTTGCCCTCCGCACCCCTGTGGCTGCGCTCTCCTCCATGACTCCGAAGCTTCCTCCCTCTGCCACCCGCAGTCTCCGCCCGCGAAGGGGCTTCCTAGTGTGTGGAAACCTTTCCTCCTTCACAGCTCCCTCCCACTGGTGCAGGTCCCGTCCCTATTCTTTTGTCTCTATTTTTTCTTTTTTTTTTTTTTGCCCTACCCAGGTATGTGGGGATTTTCTTTCCTTTTGGGAAGTCTGAGGTCTTCTGCCAGCGTTCAGTAGGTGTTCTGTAGGAGATGTTCCACATGTAGATATATTTTTCATGTATTTGTGGGCAGGAAGGTGGTCTCCATGTCTTACTCCTCTGCCATCTTGAAGGTCCCCCTGTCACCTTTCACTTTTTTTGTGTGTGTGTGTGTGTGTGTTACGCGGGCCTCTCACTGCTGTGGCCTCTCCCGTTGCGGAGCGTAGGCTCCAGACGAACAGCCTCAGCAGCCATGGCTCATGGCCCAGCCGCTCCGTGGCATGTGGGATCTTCCCAGACCGGGGCACGAACCCGTGTCCCCTGCATTGGCAGGCGGACTCTCAACCACTGCGCCACCAGGGAAGCCCACCTTTCACTTTTATGTTATGAAGATATGCCTTCTTTCCTTCAGCCTCATGAAGCAGCCTGTGTTAGCTTCAAACTTCTTCTGCAGCTTCCTTATCTCTCTCAGCCTTCACAGAATTGAAGAGAGTTAGGCTTTGCTCTAGGTTAGACTTTGGCTTAAGGGAATGTTGTGGCTGGTTTAATCTTCCACCCAGACCACTAAAACTTTCTCCATATAGCAATAAGCCTGTTTTGCTTTCTTATCATTTGTTTGTTCAGTGAGTAGCAGTTTTAATTTCTTTCAAGAAGATTTCCTTTGCATTCACAACTTAGCTAATAGTTTGGTGCAAGACACCTGCCTAGCTTTTGGCCTGTCTTAGCTTTCATCATGCCTTCCTCACTAAGCTTAATCATTTCTAGCTTTTGATTTAAAGTGAGAGACATGCTACTTACTCTTCCTTTCACTTGAACACGTGGAGGCCATTGTAGGGCTATTAATTGGCTTAATTTTAATACTATTGTGTCTCAGGGAGTAGGGAGACCTGAGGAAGGGAGAGAGACCGGAAACAGCCGTTTGGTGGAGTGGTCAGAACACAGACGTTTATTGATTAAGTTTGCTATGTTATACAGACACAATTCTTGGTGCCCCAAAACAATATAAATAGTAACATCTAAGATCACTTATCACAGATCACCATAACAAATGTAATAATAATGAGAAAGTTTGTAATATTGTGAGAATTACCAAAATGCAACTCATAGACATGAAGTGAGCAAATGCTGTTGGAAAAAGTGTTGATAGACTTGCTGGATGCAGGGTTGCCACAAACCTTCAATTAGTAAAAAATGCAACATCTGCGAAGCACCGCAAAACAAAGCAGTATAAATCAAGGTATGCCTGTATTCTGTTTATTACTAATATAGCCACTCTGCCACCTTTACGTGTGCATGATATATCTTTTTCCACCCTTTTATTTCAACCTCTTTATGTCTTTTAATCTAAAGGGTATCTGTTGTAGACAGTTGGATCACTTTTTAAAAATTCATTCTGAAAATCTCTGCCTTTTGGTTAGAGCATTTAGTCCACTTTCATTCCATATGTTTCTGATAGTTATAATTTAATATAATTATTTGATAAAACAAGATTTACATCTGCCATCTTGCTGTTCGTCTTCTATGTTTTATGCCTTTTAATTCTCTAATCGTCCATTACTCCTCTGTTTCGTATTAAGTATACTTTCCAGTGTACAATTTTAATTCCCTTGTTTTTTTTTCACTGTGTAATTTTTAAAGCTATTTTATTAGTGGTTGCCCTGTAGATTACAATTAACATCCTGATCTATGGCACTGTAATTCAAATTAATACCAACTTAATTTCAATAGTGTACAAAACATTCTTCCAATATAACTCTGTTCTCCACCCCCCCCACCACCTTTTGTGCT
Source organism: Lagenorhynchus albirostris (assembly GCF_949774975.1). Taxonomy (NCBI): domain Eukaryota; kingdom Metazoa; phylum Chordata; class Mammalia; order Artiodactyla; family Delphinidae; genus Lagenorhynchus; species Lagenorhynchus albirostris. Next base: position 140,173,148 of record NC_083096.1, read on the forward strand.
ATTATTGTCATATGGGTCACATCTGTATTCATTATAAGCCCATTAACATGGTTTTGTAACTATTGCTTTGGGCATCTGTCTTTTAAATCAGATAGGAAAAGAAATAGTGCATTAATACTGTCTTTAATAACAGAATTATGAAAGGCCATGGAGGTGATGAGAATGAGGTTAATTCCACATTTGTGAATTTTTAAGAAAAAAATCTGTTAAAAAAAAAGCTTTTACTGGAAAAATATTTATTAAAATGTCAGTGTGATTAATTTATAAGTGGTGAAATTAACGGTGGGTTTTATTTTTTGCTATTCATATTTTCTACAATGAACATGTATTACTTATTTGGTAATTTAAGACAAAAACAAAGGTATTTAGAAACCAAATTATGTTACCAAGTGGAATGGGATTCTTAAGTAAAACATACTCAGTATAATTTAACGGTTTTTTTTTTTACCGCTATAGGTGAGTCCCTACCTCTCTAATTCATTAGGTTCTTCAAAAATCTGTTTTTATATATTTATTTTACTAAATTATTTTAATTTTGAAATAATTCCAGGTTTACAAAAACGTTGCAAGAATAGCGCAAAACTATTTTTGCAACTTTTCTGTAAATGTCAAATTATTTATATAACCTTTACATAAACTTGAAATTTTTATATAAACTTTATTCAGGTTCTTCAAATGTTAACATTTTATCACATTCTCTTTATTCTTCTTTTTTTCTCTAAATATGAATATCCATGTATGTATAATGTGCACGTGTATGTAAAAGTGTATGTGTGTTTTGTTGTTTTCTCTGAAATGTTTGAGAATAAATTAAAGACATGATATCCCTTTACCCTTAAATACTTCAGTGTGTATTTCTTACAAATGAGGATATTCTCTTATGTAACCTCAGTATATTATCAAAATCGGGAACATTGATCCAGTACTAAAGTCCTTTGAAGCCAAGAAGTAAAATTAAACAAATAAAAATTCCTGGTTCAAGATCTAATCCAGGATCCCATGCTGCATTTAGTTGTTATGTCTGTCCAGTCTTCCTCAATCTTTCCTGACTTTGACATTTTTGAAGAGTACAGGCTATTTTTTAGGTTGTTCTTCATTTTGGGTTTCATCATGACTAGAGACAGGATGCATTTTTGGCAGGACTGTCGCAGAAATGATGTTGTGCCCTTTACAGTGCGTCCTTTCAGGAGGCACATGATGTTTGTGTCATTACTGATGATGTTAAAGGTCTCCCCCCACCCCCACCCAAGGAAGCTCTTAGCTTGGGGCAGGTTTTGTTTGTCGGCGTCTAAACAATAGCAATTTATTTCTCGTGGTTCTTGAGGCTGGAAGTCCAAGATCAGGGTACCAGCATGGTTGCATTCTAGTGAGGGTCCTCCTCTGGGTCACAGGCTGCCGTCTTCTTGTTGTGTGGAGAGCAGAGAGGGGATGCAGGCTCTCCTGTGACTCTCACAAGGGCAATAATCCCATTTGGAGGCTCTTGGTTTTCATAGCTGCTAAGTACATTTAATGATTTCATACATGATTTGATCTATTAACTTCCTGTGGAAATTAATGGTAGATATTTCATAGTAATGACATATTCCCATCATACAACTGAATTCTATTTTTATATGCCTTAATTCTATTTTGATCCTAGGTTCATAAATTTAAGCATTTAACAAGAGTACAATTTTGAGACTATCTTAAAATCTTTACATTTTGATTCTCCTCAGTTCCTTTAAGTAAAGTGGTTTATTTACAGAACTTACTAATTAAAAATATTTCTGAGGGCTTCCCTGGTGGCACAGTGGTTGAGAGTCCGCCTGCCGATGCAGGGGACACGGGTTCATGCCCCGGTCCGGGAAGATCCCACATGCCACGGAGCGGCTAGGCCCGTGAGCCATGGCTGCTGAGGCTGTGTGTCCGGAGCCTGTGCTCCGCAACGGGAGAGGCCACAACAGTGAGAGGCCCGCGTACCGCAAAAAAAAAAAAAAAAAAAAAATTTCCGAAAGTATTGTGTTTAAAAACTGAATTATCCCCAAACATTATGACTCTAAATTTACTTCATCCACCATCCCTCACTCTTCACCCCCAATTATATTGTCTTCTACTCCATTTTAAATTTTTATTACCTTCCTGTTTTTTGTCTTATTTTCATCCCAATTTAGCCATGAACCTGAAAAAAAATGTGTTGCATGCCTTTAGATATCATTCATGTGGAGTTGAAATTTGTTTTTCAGTGTGTTTTTAAATCATTTCTGCTTTATATTTATGGTCTTTTCCTTCATTGAGGCTAAAGGTGAATTTTTTTTAATGGAACTGTTTTATTTTGTAATGATCAAATTATAGAGTGGGTTGTGAAAATGGTTAGGTTTTCAAAGGAGCCAGGTGTTACGCCATTTGGGAGGAGAGGTTCCATTTGATTTATTACAGATTACTATAGCGAGGACTGATGGAAAGTTTGGCAGTTACCCCACTGATAGTTGAAACTTTGCATGAATTATTTTTCTACTTAAAAATACGTTTTAAATACCTACTTTGTGTTAGGTACTAGGTTTTAGAGATATAGAAGTGGTCAGAAACAGTCCTTGTCCTTGTGGCTCGCTTGGTCTAGTGGGGGCAAACAGAATAAATCACAAATAAATGTAAAATTATATCTGTGAGTTGTGTTATGAAGGAGAAGTTCGGGATGGTAGGGGTATAAAATAATTAAAGGAATTTGACAATGTTTAGAAGTTCTGGAAAGGTTTTTCTCTGAAAGAGTTTAGAGGGTTTAAGAGTTAAGTAGGTTAAAGAGGGCAGAAGGCTGAGTTCAGGAATAGCGGCATCCCTGTGGAGATGGACAGAAGTAGATGGATTTGAGAGAAATATAGGAGGTCTGATCACTTAGTCTTAGGGGTGGAGATGGGAGAATAGGGTTTTAAGAATGTGTCTTGATTTCTGGCTATGCTGCCAAATGAATGTGGTGCCATTCACTGAGCAGAGAAAAGAGAGCCTAGCACTGAGGTTTGAGAAACTCCAGTGTTTGATGGCTAGGAAGGGGAGGATGTACCAGAAGAGGAGACAGAAGGAACCACCCTAACCCAGACCCCAGAGGAGAACAGGGAAGCATGTTATCCTGGGAGGTAAGGGGAGGGAATGTAGCATACCAAGAAGAGGAAGCAGGCAGAAGGTCAGATATTCCTGAAAAGTAAGATAAGGACTGAAACACGTCCACTGGATTGAATGATGTAGCATTCAGTGTGGTGACCTTAACAGTTGCCACTTTGGGAGAGCGTGAGAAAAGGGGCTGTAGGTGAAGGTAGATTTGATATTTATAACAAGAGATTAAGAGAGTTCATTTTTGAAGAATGAGATGAGCTCACTGAGAGAGTTGGGATGCCACATTGATAAAAGCTGAGAATATTTCAGATAGTCTTGGTGAAAGATGTGATTACGAGAAAGAAATGTGGAATCCACAAACTTGGAATTAATGGCTACCAGTGATTAAGGATCTGCTTTGTGTTAAATTGAAAAATTTTTAAGTAGTCACTAATTATTTGTGTGTGTGTGTTTTTTTTTTTTTTAAACCATAATCCCTCTTTGTCAGAAGAATGATGAAAACGGAAACTGCTCAGGGGAAGGAATTGAATTCCCTACAACAAATTTATATGAACTGGAAAGCCGCGTTTTGACGGATCACTGGTCCATACCTTACAAGCGGGAAGAGTCACTAGGCAAATGCCTGTTGGCGTCTACTTACCTAGCAAGACTTGGTAAGTTCATACTTCAGGACACAGGAGGAGTTTTCGTTTTTTGGGGTTTTTTTTTTTTGATAGGAGGCTTGACTTTCATCTTAGCTCCTGTCATTGGCCATCTGTATTATCTTAGATCATTTACTCTCTTAGTCTTTGTTTATCCCCTGTGGAGTAAAAGCGTTGAATTAAATCAGCTATTTTCTTCTAACTCCAATAGAGTGTAAGAGTCTTTAAAATATAATTGAAAAGCCTTACGGAAATTGAAATTAACTTTTCCAGAGAAACTTGGAGCACTTTAGATTAAGGCTTAATGCAGTGGCGTTTTTTTTTTTTTTAAAGAAAAGAAAGTAATGTTTATTTAATATTTTACGCTTATTAAGTTCTTGGCACTATCTTAAGTGCTTTACAGATATTAAACGAATAGAGTAATAAAATATCACTAGGTTAGAGAATAAGTTTCAACATAAGGAAGCATCTATATTATAAATATATTAAAGAGAATAATAATTTATTTTTCATATTGAATTCATTTGTAAAATAAGATTAATTGAGCCAGTGTTTTGCAAATTTTTTTTTCTCATTAAAAGTGCATAGTTCACCATTGTGATTAAATACAAGGCACATCAAAAGGAAATATTTTGACTAGCTTCCATGATGCGTTTATGACTGGCTTCTCAGCAGCAACATTTATTGAGTGCCTGAGAGGATGCCGGTCTTATGCTAAGTGGTAGGACTGAAAAAAGAAAATGTGCTCGACAGTGTCTCCACTGATAAGCAAAATCTGTCATTGAGTTTTTCTTTTAAGTGTATTCCGAAGGATAATTTTACAGTGGATTCATTCATTCATTTAGCAAGTATTTATCACGTACTCTATGCCAGGCACAGTTCTGTGCATTTTATTGCACAGAGTTCAATTTGTTTTGGGCAAGAGAGTGATTTTGGCATTTATTGAGAATATTTGTGTTTTTAAAAGAAATGTTTAAGAAGACAGTAATGGCTGATAAGTAGCTGCTGGTGGTGTTTGTTCTATTAGCTATTTAGTCAGATCATTGAAAGTTACTCTGATATGGAAACATGAGTTCAAGCATTTCAGTTCTAATTAGTATTTACTTATTATACTATTAATAAGTGTATATTAATAATAAATATAAATGGATATATTATGCTATTAATAATTTAATACTGTTACTTTCTCAGCCTATTCCTTTATCAGAATGTATGTCTTCTGCTTTTAATAATTCCTTAAGAGTCAAGGTTTCTGTAATAAGTTCCATATGTATGAGCTTGGAATGATATATATGATTTCTGCAACTACCTAAAATCTAAATAAGGCATATTGTTTCATTTATTTTACAAAGGTCTTTCTGAGTCTGATGAGAATTGTAAAAGATTTATGGATAGGTGTATGCCTGAAGCATTTAAAAAGGTAAGAAAAATGTGCTGTGCTGATTTTTTTTTTTTTTTTTTTTTGGTGGGGGTGAAGGTGAACAGGCTTTTTGCTTTAGTTTTAGTTTTTTAACATGTGAGCCCAGTTTATGAATCCTGTACAACTGAGGAATGCTCAAAAATGAAAAACGTAGCCCTGAATATGGGGCTCAGGAATGATTTATTTCTTCTATATTTAATTGTTTGCATGTCTTTGGTCGAATATAACTTTTACTTCCTTCTATTTAACTGCTAAAGAATAGGTGAAGACTTACACTAGGAAATTAGAAATCTTACTAAACTAAGGATTGTGGCACTTAGAAAGATAATATTTATTTATCAAAATATAGTCCATTTTGTACGTACTATTCTACTGAGACAGAAGCGGACGTTTAAACTATAGAAAGTTTAACTGGATTGAGTATTGTATCTGGCAAAACGGCATGTGGATGGCAGCATCTCTGTTGGAGCTAGACTGATATGCTTGCCCCCATTATGGCCACATCTCTTATAAAGCAATTTTTCTTAACAGTGAGAATAGAAGATCACAGGACTTCTGTTTCTGAAAGCATTCTAACTCAGCATGGATCCCTATTCAGGACTTGAGTCCTGAATCCTCCAAGAGCAGGGACGATGTCACAGGCACTGTTGTTTTCCCCAGCATATAGCCAGTGCCTAGTGCAGAGAAAGAGCTCAGTAAATCTTTGTTGAATGAATAAATGAGTCTCCTGCTGTCTCATGCTTCTGGGTTTTGACATCCATTTTTTTGTCTCATATGCAAGTAAGATACTACAACTACAGGTGATGAAGTTTGTATTTATTATAAAACCCAGTAAAATAAACTTCATTTGCAAACTGTTATTTCCATCTGCGTCTTGACAGACAGAATCTCCCTTGATTCAAGACTGAAGACAGAACAAAATTAATTTTAGGAACAAAAATAGCTTCATCTTTGAAAAAAGGGAGAAATCTTTTAAAATTGTCATTTAGGCAGGGATTATAGAGAATCAGGATTTTTCTTCATTTTGGATGAATTCATCTACCATTTTGTAGTTTTAACTTTTAAGAATTTTATTAAGAATTATAGTAGCTTTTTAAAAAAATACCAGCACTTTTATAATGTGACATATTGTGACACCTATCATAATGTATGCATAAATTTGCAGAGAAAGAAAATTCAAGTTTATTCAGAGTCATGGAAAAGGGTTTATTCGTGTAAGGAAGGGATCTTTAGGTTGATGATCTTCAGATTCAGAGAGCCCTGGGTCAAGTCAGTCCAGCAGCAAGTTGCATATTTGGAGTGTAATACTCTAACTCTGTACAGAGATGCTTCAGAGGACTGTTTTATTTTATGCCCTCAGCTGTTTGTAATAGTATAATAAATGGTCAAGCGGTTGTTGGGGTTTTTTTCCTATAAAACAATGAGCACAAAGGTACCTTGCATTATGTTTAATGTCATTCAATTCTTACAGTTTAGAGCTATTAAAAAGATTCCTCTATACTAGAAGGGCTACAGAATTCTGTGTGCCTTTAGATTTGTGTTTCCTGGTATGATGGCTCTCTCCCTACCTTCCCTGGGCTTTTCTCACAAGCTGCCCTTTTTTTAAAAAAAAAAAAAGAAGTAAGAGTACAAATAATAAGCAATTGTGTGAATAAGGTGCACAAAAGGAGCTTTATTGTAATTTCTACTTTCTTCACCTTTCACTTTCAGGCCAGCCTGGATTCCTTTTTTTTTTTTTTTGGCTGCATTGGGTCTTTGTTGCTGCACGCGGGTTTTCTCTAGTTGCAGCGAGCAAGGGCTACTCTTCATTGCGGTGTGCAGGCTTCTCATTACAGTGGCTTCTCCTGTTGTGGAGCGCGGGCTCTAGGCGCGCGGGCTTCAGTAGTTGTGGCATCCGGGCTCAGTAGTTGTGGCTTGTGGGCTCTAGAGCTCAGTCTCAGTAGTTGTGGCACACGGGCTTAGTTGCTCCGCAGCATGTAGGATCTTCCCAGACCAGGGCTCGAACCCGTGTGCCCTGTGTTGGCAGGCAGATTCCTAACCACTGCACCACCAGGGAAGTCCCCTGGATTCTTTTACTAGTATATTCAGGCAGGGAAAAACATCCAGGTGTGGCCATAGTGCACAGTTGTGTTTAAACTTTGTGTGCCTCTTCCTCACATGGTGCTGCCTGTCTTGCCCCACCTCCATTTTCAAAGTAAAAACGGAACATATGAGATGACAACAGAGGGAGTGGTGCTTAGTCCACATAAATTTTATTGTTGTCACATGAAGCTTCTTAAATCTTAATCTCTGCTTTATCATCTGATTTTTAAGCATAGGAAGAATATATAGGCAGGCAAAAGAATTCTTGCAAAAATAGTAGCAAAAAAAAGTAATTGCATTATATAGAATCAGTCTTATGATTATTGTTCATTTGAGCAAATAGTGCGGCTAATTGCTATAGAGAAAGTCTGGAACTGAGGTTTTCCTCTGCAGCTAAAGAAGTTTGGGCTCTTTCAGGGTCTTAACCCTCTCGTTAAGGGGTTCTCAGTGTGGCTAAGGTGAAATTTTTATAGCACAGTATTTTCCCTCTGAAGGGAGATCTTACAAAAACATGAAACCACTGTACCAATTTGCCGTTATTTTATTAAGTGGAATCCTCTCACTTTCCCATTCCCTGTTTCGGCAGTTGTTCCTGAATTAGACTTCCCCAAGGACTTAGAAGGTCAAAGATTGGGGAAATCCAAAGATGATGATTTTAGATTCTTCTGTGTGCCTTTTCCTTCCTTTTTAACAAATCTAAGCTGCTATCTGAGTATAAGATGCACCATTTTTTATATTTAAGAAAAATAGCTGCAAAGTAAACAATGTTACAGTGCTATTTTAGATTTGCTTAAACTTTTTAAAAAAATTGTATATTTCTTCAATACATACTAGAAAGGAAAATACAAGCAAAATAAATAGACAAGGTATTTCTAAAATTTTTTTCACATTCCGAACCCTGCTGCCATCTGGTCAACAGGTGGGAAGATGCAGTTCTGTTTCTGAGATATAAATAATATGAAAAGAATGTGCATGTTCAAATCATGAGATTTCTTAGATTCCAGGAATGTTGATTAATAACGACAGCCAAAATATATTAATAATAAAACCTCGCTAATACTTTACATTCGATGTACCTTTTGATACTTGTAACGTCTCTGTGAAGTGGGTAGGAATTATCCCTCTTTCGAGATGAGAGAACTGAGTCTCTGGGAACTCTGGTAAATTTGTTCAAGACAGCTAGAAAATAGTAGTACCAGAATTGATCTCAGGTTCTTTCTTGTTGTTCACCACTTGACCTCTCCTAGTAATAATGAAAAGTAGAAAACAACATTTTCTTTTAAACAAACTGTTTTATTTATTTATTTGGACACCCTGCGTGGCTTGTGGGATTTTAGTTCCCTGACCAGGGATTGAACCCAGGCCCTCGACATTGAGAGCGCCGAATCCTAGCCACTGAACCAGCAGGGAATTCCCCAAACTGTCTTAATATAAGGGAATTAAAGTTCAAAAAAACAAAACTAAGTGTTGACTGTGAAATAAGTGGATAAGTAGATGGACTACAGCTATGGGTCTTTTAAAGCAAGTCATCTGCATAAAAATAAGTATTATGGTAATAATCTCTTCATTAGTCAAGACTGAACTGATAACTGTAGATGTCTTTTCTTTCTTTTCAAGTAAGACTCTAAAGTGCCGTTTATGTTTTTATAGCTGCTGACATCAAGTGCTGTTCACAAGTGGGGTACTGAAATTCATGAAGGCATCTACAACATGTTGATGCTATTAATAGAACTGGCTGCAGAGAGAATAAAACAAGATCCAATTCCCACTGGTCTGCTGGCTGTGCTTACAATGGTACAGTATGTCTAAAATGAAGTACTTTGTGTTTTGCTTTTGTTTAAAATACCTACTACCTTCTGACTTGTAATTAATAATGAGTGATCGTGATCTTATCATTAAAGTTATTAACTTGACTGTTCTTGCTTTTTATTTTAAAAGCAGAACAACTGTTCTGTGTTTTCAGTTTTAAAGAAATACCTTTCTAATTTTAAGCTTTCTCAGCTTTTAGAATGATTAAATAGCTTTCCTTTATGTTTCCCTGATTATTCGAATCACAAATACTGTCACATAGGGTGTTGATGTAGTTTGGTTTCTGGGCTTTTCCCCCGACTAGTAGCAGTAGCTGCATGAAGAAGGGGCGCTCGTGTTTTCCCTCCTAACTTCTGTCTTCACTGCCTTGTTGCCCATCTCTGCTTGTGGCAGCCCTAGAACATCTGGAGCATTGGCATCACCGTGCCTGGATCAGACCTCCCGTCCTGCTACCCCCTTCTCTTTCCCCACAGCAAACATTGAACAGAACAGGAGAGCACCACTTTGTTCCTCAGCACTGGCTAAGGAATATGTTTTGTTGGGATACTTGAAAGATTCCATTAATGAGGGAGTCCAAGGCTATATTTTTATCTTCTTTTCTAATGCTAATATGTGTTGCTATAGAAGTAGATAATAATAATGCTTCTCTGTTCTCTTTGAATCTAGGCTTTCAATCCTGATAATGAATACCATTTTAAAAACAGAATGAAAGCATCTCAAAGGAATTGGGCAGAAGTGTTTGGAGAGGGAAATATGTTTGCTATTTCACCTGTATCTACTTTCCAAAAGGTAAACATAGTTTTGTTTCATCCTTTTATAGATAAATGTATTGAAAAAGATTTTCTCTGCTACAAAAATGACAATTTACATGGAAGGATAAAACAACCTATGAAAAATGACAAATACTCCATATGGTTCATAAAATTGCTTAACATTTTTTTCAGCTACTGGATATTTTTCCATAGCTGTTAATTAACATCATGAAGAACTTTAGAGATTTGAAATAATGTTTGGTGAAATGAGAAATGACTGCATGACATGAAAAGTGCCCTATTTATTGAATTACCAGAACCCCAGTTTAATGAGTGTCCCAGTTTCTTAGAGATGTTTGAGAAGCTAGAGCATTTGAAATCATTTGAAACGACTAATTATTCCCAGAAAATAAAATCTAGTAGTTAATCTCATGTATAATTTTCTTTAAACTCTGTAAGCTTTAAAGCTTTTGTTTTTTTCTAAGCACAGACCAACATCCTCATTTTATATTTAAAGGCGTATGAAGTGCCAATAACATTATACCCACAAGGAGTACATAATTCAGACAATTTGTTGATCAGACACTTTGGTTTTTGAGAGACATTTGAAAGAAGTCAATGTAGTAGATAGAAAACTTGTCTATTGATTTATCTAGAAGGCAGGGGTTCAGTTCAGCAATCATTTATTGAACATTTGCTGTGTGTCTGGCATTATTCTAGGCTTTGGAGATATAAATAAATAGTTCCTGCCCTTAGTATAAAGAGTAATAAGACATGACTTCTAACTTACAGCATAGTGGAGGAAATAGGAAAAAAAAAAAATCACAGTATAACAAACAATAGGTGCAATTATAATAATAAGTACTATGTATGGAATAAGGGGAAGGAGTTGCCACCTTGGAAGGTCAGGCAGTACTCTAGAGAGGAAATGAGAGCTGAGTGGAAAGTACTGTGAGTATATCCTGTGGAATTTAGTCCCCACAACAGCTCTGTGAGTTACGTGCTATTGTTACCCCCATTTTGTAGATGAGAAACTGAGGCACACAGAGGTTAAGTACTTGCCCAAGTTCACAAACCTGTTTATAGAGGGGACCTGTGCAATCTAGTGCCATAGTCTGCATTCTTTTTATACAGTCTTGGCTCCCAAAATACTAAAATCTTATCTTCAGTTATGTTGTGAAGATTAAATGACAAATGTATATAAAAACACTGAACACAGTGGTTCACTTTAGTAAGTACTCAAAAAATGTTCTTTTTCTCCTCCCCCCAATTTACATGTACAACAATGGAGACCCAGAAATGTTGTCTCTTAATTTCTTCTCATTACCACAAAAGGAATTATCTCTTCTGCAAATGCCCTAGATCCCCTCTTCTTTCCTCTTGCCTTCTCAAGCATTTTATGCCTTAGCATTTCTATTCTTTCTTTGGTACGCTCAATTTTTTCCCCTTTATCAGATTATTCCCATTGTGTATAACAGAGTCTAGTATTTTCCCATCTTTAAAAATTCTGCCCTGGATACCACTTCCATCTCTAGCTTCAGCATTATTCTCTATCCCCCTTCACAACCAACCAGATGAAAGATTCCATATCCTTCCCTCTCAGTTACTCTTTTAGTGGTTAGTCTAAAATTTTAACTTATTAATTAAACAAAACCTAAATTTCATCAGTAACTTTACCCTCTTCTGAGGAGTACTTGAAAACCTTAGACTGTTTCGTATACTCATTCCTCACCTGACTCATTATCCTTTTGTCTTTATTGTGCATTGTCTTAGTCCTCTCCTGTATTGTTTTATCCCCTCAAATAGGTACAGTCATCATTACCTTATACAGTGTTTTGACTCAGCACTATTTATATGCTATCTCTTTGTGTACCATTCCTTCTGTATTTCAGACCTTCCATTGGGATGATTTTTCTTCTTCCTGGAGTACATCCTGTACAGTGTCCTTTCATAAGGGGTCCATTGGGAGTTGAGTCTTTGTTTTTGATGGCTTAAACTTGACTTTATTTCCTATTCCTTGAAGAACATTTTCACTGGGTTTTAAATCCTAGATTGACATACATTTTTCTGTCAAAATATCAAAGCTATCATTTCAGCGTCTTCTGGCTTTTTTTTTTTAAATTTATTTTTGGCTGCTTTGATCTTTGTTGCTGTACGCGGCTTTCTCTAGTTGCAGCGAGCGGGGGCTACTCTTCGTTGCGGTGCGCCGGGCTTCTCATTGCAGTGGCTTCTCTTGTTGCGGAGCACAGGCTGTAGGTGCGCGGGCTTCAGTAGTTGTGGCTCGCGGGCTCTAGAGCACAGGCTCAGTAGTTGTGGCCCACGGGCTTAGTTGCTCCGCAGCATGTGGGATCTTCCCTGACCAGGGCTCAAACCCGTGTCCCCTGCCTTGGCAGGAGGATTCTTAACCACTGTGCCACCAGGTAAGCCCTGTCTTCTGGCTTTGAGTATTGTTATTGAAAGTTGATTGTTGGTCTGACTGTTGTTCCTTTGTAAGAAGTCTTTCTTTTCTTCATGGCTATTTTATTTCTTTTTGATAGTTGGCAATTTGACTCTCACTGCAATTAACTGAGGTATTCTTTTTGTTTATTTTGCTTCAGATCATTGAATTTTCGAATCTAAGGATTTATATCTTGTCGCAATTCTGGAAAATTCTCAACCATTACCTTTGTAAATATTGCCTCTTCCCCATTAGTCTCGCTTCCTCTAGAACTTTGATTGGCTACATGTTGGACCTTCTCATTCTGTTCTTTTTTTTTTTTAATATTTATTTATTTATTTATTTGGCTGCACCGGGTCTTAATTGCTGCACATGGGATCTTTGTTGCGGTATGTGGGATCTTTAGTTGCAGCATGCGAATTCTTAGTTGCGGCATATGGGATCTAGTTCCCTGGCCAGGGATCGAACCTGGGCCCCCTCGATTGGGAGTGTGGAGCCTTAGCCACTGGACCACCAGGGAAGTCCCTCTCATTCTGTTCTTATGTCCCTTATTCTCTTTCATATTCTCCGTCTTTCTGTCTTCTTGTACTGCATTTCTGATAACATTTTTTCAGATCTGTGGTCCAGTTCACCAATTTTTTTTCTATTTGTATCCTATAGGCTATTTAACCTATTCATTGTCTTTAATTTCATTTATTATATTTCTCATTTCTATAAATTCTCATTGGTTCATTTTTGACTCTGCTTATTTTTTGTTATCTCATGTTCTTGACTCATATTTTCAGTCTCCTCCTTGTTTGATGTTTAACTTATATGTTTAATGCTTAACATATAAGCATATGTCTGACATCTAAAAGCTGGTCTGATTCTGCCAGCTTTTACTCAGTTGTTTTGTATATGTATGTATGTGTATAGAAAAACATTTTTATACGTATTTTTTTGTTTTCCTGTGAACTTACGTTTCTTGGAATTTAATCTAAGAAGAGTTTTTGAGGCCTGAGTTGAAAGTTCTTTCCTCCAAAAAAGATTTACTTCTTCCAGATGCCTGGGGATACTACGATTTGGGAATAAATTCTCAGCTTAAGGTTTTTCAGACCATAAAGGCAGTGTGAATTGGAGCAGCAAAGCCATGTGAGGGCAATTTTGTGGTTATAAATTCCTGGAGAATTTTTTTCTTCTCACAGTCCAGTACCACAGTCAAGGTAGGCAGGCTTCCTTGTTGTTTCCCTTCCACAGGTAAGTTTATTTCAGTTCATCTTACACTCAGGATGTAGCCCTTTGGGTTCTTGGTTTATGTGACAAACTCTTCTTAGTCTCTGAGCCCTGTCTTGGCTACGTGTCCTGCTTCTCAGCCACTGTAAGGCTGTGAAAATGGAAGCTAGAGGTCTCCAGAGTTCCACAGATGCCTACAGCGTGAAAGCTGGCCTCACAGTTTGCTTACCTCACAGGATTTCTGCTTTCTCTTTTTTTAAAACTTCTGAGCACTTTGTGTCAACTCAGCTATATATTTTTAAAGTGTTTTTTTTTTAATGTTTTTATCCAGTGGTGTTAAGTTATTTTCGGCTGGAGAGATGTTTGGGGTCACTAGACTGAACTCTGCATTAACTCTTCAAGGCATTCCATTCTGCCTTCTTTCTCCACCACTCCACTGAAACAGCTCTCGTTAAGATACCAGCACCTTCGTGTTTCTAGATCCAGAGGAAATGTCTCTCGACCCCGTCAACAGGAATGGTCACAGTCAGTTTCTCCCTCCTTGAAACTTCCTTCCTACAGTCTCTTGCTTTCTGCCTGCCCCTCAGCCACCTTTCCTTTCTCAACTCCTTCACCTCTACCCAACTTTGATCCAGAGTACTCTCTCTAAGAAATATCTTCCATTCTCATGGGTTTAAATGCTATCTTTGTGCTGATGGCCCTCTGCTTTATTATATCTCTGTGGCCCAAACCTCTTCTCTGAGCACAACAGACTTGAAGAGCCAACTGTCTCCTCTTGGTTGCCACACAGACATCTCAAACTGTGCCTAAAATGGAACTTCATTATGTCTCCCCAGCCTTCATTCTTCTCCCTTTCAGTAAATGGCATCACCATGTACCTACATGCTCAAGCCAAAACATAGGAATCAGCCACGATTCATCCCTTTTTCTTATTCCCCATATCCAAACTGTAAACAGGTCCTTTGATTTAATCTCACATAGATTATAAGTTGACTTCTCTCTTTTTCCTCTGCCACCATCCTACTCCAAACACCATCATGTCCTACCTAGTTACTGCACTAGTCTTCTCCCTGGTATCTCTACTTTTCACTCTCTCATTGATCCATTCCATTCCATTCTCCACATAACTGCAAAACATCCCCTTAAAACATAAAAGGCATCATTTTCTTGCTTTAAACACCTCTGTTGCTTTCTTTCTAATCACAATCTACAGATTTCTGCATCATCTGGCTTTTCCTGTCTCTACAGCTTCATCTGTACCTTCTCTCCTGCACCCCGGCTCCCAGCTGGGAGAGTTGCCTCTCAGTTTTTCAAACAAGGTAGGCTTTTCTGCCTTCCCCAAACAGGACCTTTTCCATTTCAGCCTCTCTGCCTGGACTATTCTTTGAATGGCTAAATCTGTCTCATCCTTTAAGTTCCAGATTAAAGACCACCTCTTCAGAGAGGTTTTCTGTGACCGCCACACTGAACAGAGTAGGCTCCTTTTTCATTTGAAGACCTTTTGTTTTTCCTTTTGTGGAATTTAGCACAATCTGAGTTATGTGTTGGTTTACTTGTCTTTATTGATCCTGCTAGAATATGAGCTCTGTGAAAGCAGGTACCACATCTCTTTTTAGTCACTGTTCTGTATCCAGCCACTAGAACATTATTCAGCCCCTAGAACAGTGAATGCTTAAGAAAGGAAAGGAGGGAAGAAAAGGAGGAGAAAAGAAGAGCTTACTCTAGGACAGTAATTAATGGTACAGCTGGGACTAAAATTTTAATTTCTTGATTCCTGATTTGCTACTCTTTAAGTTAATTTAGTTCCTAAAATATAACTCTCTTAGAAAATTTAACTCAAGTTATCTTGTACCTCAGAGAGCTTAAACTGATCTCAGCTACCCAAAACACATAAATGCTTCGTATTGTAGCAATTCCATCAAAATACAGACTTACTCATGCAACTGTTTACAGTAATGTCAAAGAATCACGTTAAGAAACATTTGAGAAAACTTTGAAATATTTTTTAAATTTTAATTTTTTTCCAACATTTGATTTAGGATAAAAGAAATATGAGGGTTAGTAGGCAAGTTTTTGTATTGCCATCTCAATTTCTATTTTCTTTTCTCATAGGAGCCTCATGGATGGGTTGTGGATTTGGTAAATAAGGTATAAAGCTTTTATTAATATGATCATGTTTTCCATTTTCTAATGAGATTTCCTAAAGTTTGGTGTTTTAGGTAGATGACAGCTACAGAAAATAATCAGATAGGTTTTACAGTTTCTCCCTCTTTTTTGTATGTGCTGTTTATACAGATAAACCTCAGCTTTAGGGCTTAGCACATCTCCTCTAGTATATCACAGGAGCATTGGAATTATTTTTGTGATGACCCTTAAGACCAGGATTATAGAGCACACTGATAAAGCAGAGTGTGAGCCTTAGTTGCTTGCTTAAACTATTAAGGTATAGCATTTTAAAATTAATGTATACCTTTTTTCTTCTCAGTTTGGAGAATTAGGTGGATTTGCAGCAATCCAGGCCAAGCTCCATTCAGAAGATATAGAACTTGGGGTAAGTTAAACCACTATATATACAGTGTGGAAGTTCACTTTATCTGGGTTGCTGTGTAACCCAAGGGACATGGTCTAGACAAATTAAATTAAATGTTAAAGTTTAAGTCAATCTTTACAGGAGCAGCTTCCATGTTTCTGATGGAACAGAAATGTTTACTGTTAATCAAAATAAGCAAATTTCAGTGTATGGTGTTTGGTTTTTTTTTTTCACCACACTAATTTCTCTTTGTGATATTTTTCTCTTAACTACTAACTTGTGGTGGTTACATGAAATTATCTTGCTATTTAGGAACAGTTGCTATATGTGGCAAGTATATGTGTACATAACAATTTTATGCCTCAGATAAGTCAGAAATTATTTCATAGTACCAGAAACAAATAAAATATTTTATTTTAAGATTGTTTAGTCAGCTTTTTGGTGTTACAGAGATTCATAGATAACAAGGGCTATAACAGGAGCTTAGAATCATCCCTCAGGTGCAATACCATTATCTTTTCATGTCAACTTCATTTTCTCAAATTTAACCTTGTGATAAGGGGAATAACATAATCTTTAATTTTTCACGGACTGCCGACCTGTTTGTAACCGAGAGCACTTTATTCTGTTCTCTAGTTAATTAATCATTCAGTTATAAGCTACTTATGTACTTGCCATGTAGAAGACACTGTGCTAGCTACTGTAAATTGATCAGAGCAGAAAATGATGTGGTAAAATAATATACCGAAGTGGTATAAATTGTGCTTACAATAGCAGTTATTTCTGTGGGACCATGACCAATCACCTAACTCCCTTGGTCCATCTTTGCATGAGAGCAGTAACAACGGTCAATGAGAGAGACTGGTGCTGTGGTTGGTAATAGTCTATTTCTTGCTACCCAGTGTTTATCCTTAAAGATCATATGTCTGCCAGCTCATAAATACTTCTACTGACACTGATCAGAGGCCTCTTCTCCCTCCCTGACTGTTAACTAGGTTGTTAGGCTGTCATTTTGATCCCCATTAAGTGGATCAAGTATGTTAGAGACGACTCTTGACCTGGAAGATAATAGTTAGTGACTTCAAAAGCAAGACAAAACAACACCTGTTCAGATATAGGGTTTTATCCAGCTTGCTTGTTTCTCAAGAACTGGCTATATAGGTCATTGGGTAGTATTAGAAATGAGCTTCATTTTTTAAAAAGTTTAAATAAAACACTCACTAATTTCCTTCAGAGTTAATTTATTTAAACAAACAAACAGAGAAGCCCAAAGTTTCTCCCCTACTTGGATGAAAATTGGCCAAGGATGGATGCATAGGAATCTGGGCTTGCCCTCATTATTACCAAATGTCTTGAAGCTAAAGATACCTCGAAGATTTTTCCCTTAGGTCAGACCATTTTTCAGACAACTGTGTTGTTTGTTGCAGTTGATGTAAAATTAGATTGTTTAGGTTGTATTGAGAAGATGGTAGAAATTCAGGCATAGGAGAAGGAGATTGCAAAGATTGAGGCTCTAATTTTGCAAACAGGTACAATTAAAATTTCACAGTAAGGGCTTCCCTGGTGGTGCAGTGGTTAAGAATCCACCTGCCAATTCAGGGGACACGGGTTCGAGCCCTAGTCTAGGAAGATCCCACATGCCACAGAGCAACACTAAGCCCGTGCACCACAACTACTGAGTCCGCAAGCCACAACCACTGAAGCCCGTGCACCTAGAGCCCGTGCTCTGCAACAAGAGAAGCCACTGCAATGAGAAGCCCACATGCCGCAACGAAGAGTAGCCCCGCTCACAGCAGCTAGAGAAAGCCTGCATGCAGCAACAAGGACCCAAGGCAGCCAAAAATAAATCAATAATTTTTTTTTAAATCACAATAAATGTCTGATTTCTGACCAGTTAAGAAGGTGACTATGTCCCAGAATAAATTTAGGCTGCGTTATAAGACTGAATACAAGTGAATGTCATCATTTTACATTTATATTTACATATTTTTGGATTTGAAAAATACTGGGGAAAAAAAATCATTCACAATCTGTCAGTTTAAAATACCTGTACAAAGTAAGACGTGAAGGTTTCCTGTCCTCCACCCCACCCCAACACATACATCTACCTCCTAGGTCATGGTTACCCATATAATGCATAGCCTTTCTGACTTTTTCCTAAGTTTATGTAAAATATATCTGCATGTTCTCTCTTTCTCTTTGAGACCAAATTGTAATCAAACTATACCTAGTAGCATACTTTCATATAACATTATATCATGGACATCTTTCCAGGTTAGTGCTATCAGTGTTTTTGATAGCTCCAGTGTGTTCCTGCAACTGTTGTACCGTGATGCAGTCATTTATTAATGAGCATTGGATTATTTCTAAGTTTTTGCTATTACAGAGAGTGTTCCATGTAAATTTGTCCTTGTGTACATTTGCTGCCATATCTGAAGGATAGATTCCTAGAAAGTGGGATTTCAAAGATTATATACATTTTAAAATTATAATTGATAGTGCTAAATCTCCTTTCAAAAAGTGGTGACCAGTGTATACTCCCATAAAGTCATTTCCTAGTACTGTCATTAGTGCTGAATATTGTCAGTCTTTAATTTTCCAATATGATGGACCAAAAAAATGGTATTTTATTATCTAATTTGCAATACTCTGATTTCCTGTGATTTGAGCATTTTGTTATATGACTATTGGCTATTGGCATTTCTTCTGTAAATTTGATCTATTTACATAGGTCTTTGGGGTTCCTTGTCTTATTTATTTTTTTCTTTTTATATTAAGTATATCAATGTCATGTCTGTTTTGTGTATTTGTAAATATCTTTCCCAGCCTTTTCCTTCTCTTCTCGTTTCTGTTGATGGTGTCTTTTTGCCATAGAGAGGCTTCAAAATTTTATACAGTCAGTTTTTTCCTTAATGGCTTAAAATTTTTCTGATTTGCTTGGGGAGTGTTTCCTTCCCCATCTCAAGGTTATAAAAATACTCATATAATTTTATACTTCTACAGTTTCATTTTTTAAACTTAGTTCTTGAATTCGTTTAGAATGTATTTATATATGGTGTAAGATAGAAATCCAATTTTATTTTCTTCCAAATGGGTAACTAATTGTTGTTAAGGTCCTTTAAAAAATATTCCATTTTTTTCTTCACTACTTTGATTTGTTGGCTTTATCAAATGTCAGAGTCCCATGTATACATGAATTGTTCTTGGACTTCTGTTCCTGTCATTCATTCGTTTGGTCACTCTGCCATTTTTATACCATTTCTCCAATGTTTTCATTATTGGTAGTGCCAGTTTTGCTCAGCGTCTTTCTTTTCTCAAATTTTATTGATCATTCTCATATTTTTACTCTTCTGAATATAGCCAGCATGTCAGGTTCTCCTGCTCTAGAAAGTTCCACCAAGACCATATGTGGAATTGTGTTCAGTTTGTAGGTGTGTTCAGTTTGTTCATTTTTACAGTACTGGTCTTTTCCATTCAAGAACATGGTATCTCATTTATTTGGACTATTTATGTATTTTTGTAAAGTTTTATAATTTTCTTCATGGAAGTTTTAAGTATTTTTTTGTTAAAGGCACATTTCACTCCTTCCCCAACTGTTCTCTCCTTGTTCAAATAAAAATTTTTATTATTCTGCAATGTGAACGTTAGAATCATCTCATCCAAGCCTTGAAAGAAGTTTTATTGGCATATTATGATTTAAATCACATTTCTACAGTAATTTAAATAAATCGACATCTTTATATCAGTTCTTCTGTTCAAGAGTATAAAATGTTCTCTGACATATTAAAAGGGATTTGTTTAATGTTAAAAGGAAGAAACTCGCTCACATTTATTTCTCACTTCACTGTCTTTTTTCAGGCAGTATCAGCACTGGTGCAGCCCTTAGGGGTGTGTGCAGAGTACCTCAACTCCTCAGTGGTACAGGTAAGATAGGCCATTTTACACTTACTTCAGAGGTGATCTAAGACATACAAACAGTAAAATTATCTTTTTATCAGGTTGTTCAGAATTGTGCCTAATTTAGAGTAACTTTTTTTTTTCAGATTAGCTGTCTTTATAGTGAAAATATCAGAAGATAAATAAAAGTGATTACTAATTTAAGGTATAGGAGACCTAACATTTAAGGTTATTTACCTTTTTAATTTATCATTTTATCAAATATAATTACATATTATAGCATATATTTTTCTTTGCTTCCTTCACTATAAAATAGGTGGCATATATCCCTACCCCCTTTACAGGATTATTTAAGGGTTCAGTGCCATTATGTGTTAAACAGTGTTGAGTGGCTGGGCTCACCTGCTAGCCAAGTCACTCACTATCTGAGTAACAGTTTAACAGCACATCTTGTCTGATTTCTTGCCTCTGCAGATTGTACGTCAGCAGGTCACAGGATAGTCAAGGCTGTGGAATGTTCAGCTTCCTAATGCTTAGGGCTTATTACATTTTCTTATTCCTTTCCATTTCAGTTAACAAGTTTTACTGAATAAAATGTCATGTTGAAATACCTCCATTTATTATTTTCTTTATAGAAATAAGTCTGTGAAACTTAAAACTTTCACAGAGATTTTTTTTTAAATCACCGCAAATGGTTTTGAAAGCTTAGTGTCCTTTGGAAGCAAATAGTATGCACTTGTTCCTTCTTTCTAATATCTAATTTACTTAGGGCCATTTTAACAAGGGATATAGGACTTTTTTAGTAGGTTCTGGAAATTCCTGCTATTTCTAAGTTTTAAGTGCCTTCTTTAGAGTTCAAAGCAATACTGCAAGATTTTTAAATGAAACAGGATGGCTACTTATGTATTTCTTCATTCTGGGTACTAAGGTCTTTAGAGACATCTAGTGTTCTCTCACTTATTAAGCATATGAATACAGTCATTCGTTTTGTAGCTGAAACAAAGACGTAAAGAGACAAAATGATTTGACTTAATAATTGGCTTTTTAATAATCAGAGCCAGGATTGAATTTTTAAATGCATGCTTTTAAACCCATGCATTGCTCCATGGAAAGAGCTTCAGTGTAAATATTCCAACTGCTAATTAATACTAAGTTCTTTAGAAATTCCAGGTTTTATATGTGAACACAGTGTACTTTCGTTGGCTCCGTTGGGTCTTCGTTGCTGCACGCGGGCTTTCTCTGGTTGTTGCCAGCGGGGGCTACTCTTCGTTGTGGTGCGCAGGCTTCTCATCGCGGTAGCTTCTCTTGTTGCGGAGCACGGGCTCTAGGTGCGCGGGCTTCAGTAGTTGTGGCCCGTGGGCTCAGTAGTTGTGGCTCGCGGGCTCTAGAGCGCAGGCTCAGTAGTTGTGGTGCATGGGCTTAGTTGCTCCGTGGCATGTGGGATCTTTCCGGACCAGGGCTTGAACCCGTGTCCCCTGCATTGGCAGGCAAATTCTTAACCACTGTGCCACCAGGGAAGTCCAAGCACAGTGTACTTTAAAAAGAGTAAAAAGTATATGAATTTCCAACCAAAGCTTATTTAACTTTATCTTTATTTTAATTATATCAAACCATCCAACCTTAAATTCATTCAGCAATAAATTCATACCATATTTATGTAAATTAACAATTGTCTCTACCACTTGCTCCTTGTGTGACTTCGGAAGACTGAAGTAACTCCTGTGACTTGGCTTCTTTATCTGTAAAATAGTGATAATAACCATGCCTATCTCACAGAGTTGCAGTGAGAATTAAGCAGGGCTGGCACATGCTGACAAGAGCCGTGTGACTTGCCTCTTACCCTGACAGCCCTCAGTTCTCACTTGGCATAAGTGTAAATAAAGAAATTCTACTAGGATAATCTGTTGCCTGATGTCATTTTAATTCATTGCTAATGTCTTCTTGCTTTGACAGCCAAATATTGTCTATCTTCTCTTGTCACCAGATAAGTTTTAAAAATTATTTTACTTAAATGGAAGTGATCATTTAGATCTAGCTAATAGTTTGCTACTTTTCACATACTATTCAGAGTTAGTTACCTGGTTATGCTACCATTCTGGAGCAGTGTGTTGTATGAGTCTTGTCTATAGGCCTCATTTATATCAGTTAGCAAAATAAATGCATAAAACAGCGTGTTTTTCATGGTCTGTGCTTACATTCATTTTTTAAATCAAATGCAAAATACTTTATTACAAAAATAGTACATACTCATGCCTTAATGTTTTAAGTTAGTCGGTGTGTCTTTGGTTGTCTTTGGTTGCTCTTCAAAGGACCCTTTATAAGATAGTAAAGAGGGATTGCACCCATATGATAGTAAAGAAGCTGAGGCACAGAATCAGTTAAGGGTTTACTTGGGATGGTATTACCTAGTTAGTGGCTGCTCTAATACTAGAATTCCGATCTTTGCATAGCACCCTCTCCTTTGTGAAATACGAATAAAAAAGTGTCTCCTCTCTAGTTTGGGGACAGATTCAGGGGTCCTTATTAACTTTAGTACTGTTTTCTTGCAGCCCATGCTGGACCCAGTCATCCTTACTACAATCCAGGACGTGCGGAGCGTGGAAGAAAAGGACCTTAAAGATAAGGTAATGTTCTCTCCAGTCAAGTAGCCCCAATGCCTGTTGGTCCATGGAAGCAGAGCCAGGGCTTAGGGCAAGGTTCACACACCATTGCTGTTTGGATTCTGGTCACATACAACTCACATCAAATTAATTTTACATCTCCTAACCAAAAAATGTTTTGTCTGAAATACCAAGTGGTTGGTGTTACCTCGGTCAATAGAATGAATGTAGGGTTGTCAGCAAGTGATACCATTAAGAATTTTACTAACATGTTGATTTTTTTTTAACATGTTGATTTTGATAGTAGTATAATTGGTATAGCATTGAAGAAGCTTTAAAATGATTCAGTATTAAAAGCTATCCAAAGGTGTTTAAAGCAATTTTAACATTTAAATTTAACGTGATTTATTTTGTCTACCTTGAATTTATCACAGAACCCTTCCCTTTTCTTTGCTCACACGTGCTAACTTTTGTTTAGAAGTAAAATGTAGTTTATTGATCATGTGGAATATCATATACCATTAGACCATGGTTATTGAAAATGTCCTGTATTCCTGTGTATGTGTAAGAATTGGCATCAGAATGTCTTCATGGTTCCTTTTTGTTTTTTCTGTTTATGTATCTGTACGTTTGTGTGTATTTTGTTTTTAAATAAAAGAGATTGGTTAGCATCCCGGAGCTCTTGTCTGCCATTAAGTTACTTTGCATGCGCTTCCAACCGGATCTGGTGACCGTTGTGGACGACCTTCGACTAGACATCCTACTGCGCATGCTGAAATCACCTCATTTTAGCGCTAAAATGAATTCCCTCAAAGAAGTAAGTTTTGCGTCCGTTTCTGGAAGACTTAAAGGACAGACACTTTAAGTTTTTCCAGAACTTGTGGTTATTAATATAAAAATGTTGGGAAATAAAGAATAATAATTTCTTGTAATCCTACAAAAAGAGATAACAGTGATTATATATAAAATGGTATACATGTTTATAATTGTTAATAAAGCAATATTTTTATACGTATTACATTCCAAATTCGTTCTGTGAAATATTTAGTGTTCTAGTGAAATTTGCTAGAACATAATTCCTTGGAATATACAGTTTGAGATTTACTTTTTACCCTAAGGGTATAATTCCTTTTACTATATTTCAGATATGTGTTTACTTAAATCAAATCTTCTAACTGGGGTTGAGGCAAAATTTTGTTTTGTTTACAACTGTGATGGTCTAAGCAAAATGATGGAAGTAATTTTCTGCAGCTTCCTAAACTTTACATGAGCATAGTTGGTTTTGGTGAGTTTCCGGTGGAGCCAATACAGTTCAGTCATAATTCCAGTTATTTTCCTTCAGTTTTGTGTTAATTAGGATTCTTGGCTGCAAGTGAAATAAACTCATCTTGAATTATCTTAGACTAAAAGAGGAATTTAATGGAAGAAGGCTAGGCTATCTCACATGAATGAGAGATTGACTAGCCAAACCGTGTAAGGGCAGGGACACATGTGGGCAACAGGATCAACTAGAATCTGAGAACTGAATCACTGCCAGGACTCTATCCAGGTCTTATCTCTGCTTTTATGAGCATCATGGCCTTTTTCTCTTTCCACCTACAGAGTGGCATCTTTCATATGGTAGACATGGCCATGGATAGCTCTTGTGACTGGGGAAGGACTGATACTTTCTCTCTGGTCCCAAGTATAGAATTTGGAGGAGTGCTCTGATTGAAGTTTGGGTCAGATGTGCATCCCTGAGCCAATCAGCAGTGGCCCAGGAAGTGTGAACTCTGTGTTCTTTTTAAAGAGACATCACAAATAAGTGGTCTATTAACTTCTAATAACTGGCCTTTGATACATTTTGGCTAATCGTTAGACCACGTTGTAACACTATAAAAGTCACAAAATATATATGAAGATTTTGATTATGAATATTCGCATTAGATTCAATCACAATAATCCTGTCTTTTTAGGTAACCAAACTAATAGAAGATAGCACTTTATCCAAATCTGTGAAGAATGCTATAGATACAGACAGACTATTAGATTGGCTAGTTGAGAACTCAGTTCTTTCAATTGCATTGGAAGGTAAGTTGCTTAAAAAAGGTTACCTAACACATAAATAATATATTTCTGTATAAAAAAGGTATGAAATTGTTGTTTTGACTGTATTAGCCTTTAAATAATCTTACAGAAAGTTAATATTGCTTTGAATAAATAGGATCATATTTAGAAAGTTAGTGTTCACTGTATCTGTCTGCCTCTCTGGTGTTTCTTCTCTTAGGCAACATAGACCAAGCACAATACTGTGATCGTATAAAGGGAATTATTGAACTCTTGGGCAGTAAACTGTCTTTAGATGAGCTCACTAAAATTTGGAAGATACAGGTAAGTTGATCAGAATTATTTTTGCCTTTTTCTAACTTTTTTCAGTAAGGGCGAAGGGTGGTGACTCTCTAAAGCAGAGACTTACTGCCCATGGATAAATAAATAATAATTGAAGTCACAAATTATCTATAAGCAGATTTAAAAATGAGACACATAATACTCTCAACTGAGACCCTCAAGATCATTTATAAAATGTGAAAAGTGAGTATGTTTTTCTTGTAATTAGTTTAAATTGTTTTTAAGCCAGTTGAAGATATTTTGTTCTCCTCTTGAAATGAATATGTCAGATTGAGAACTTGATTCTCATCTTTTTTTACATTGTCTTTTTAGAGATTTAATGCTTCTAGGAATTTAAACAAGGCCAACAGATAACCATTAATAATGGTTGCTTCTTGTAGTCTTACCAATTTTATCACGCAAGTGTATGTATGCTGTTAGACTAGAATCAATTTATCTTTGTTACTGTTTTGCTTTTGCGTCTATAAATCAACAGGGAAAGACATGGGTTTTTCCGGTCTCCAAGACTTAACTTTCTTCCCAATGTCTTCTTTTCTAGTCAGGACAATCATCTACTGTGATCGAGAATATCCATACTATTATTGCTGCAGCAGCTGTCAAATTTAATTCAGATCAGCTTAATCATTTGTTTGTTCTCATTCAGAAGGTATGTGTTCAAACGTGCTTACTTTTAAATATTTCTAAAATAATTTTATTTTGAAGTCTCCTCCCTCTAAATTAGCAGTGTTTAACCGTACACTTCTTACTTTATTAAACTTTTTTAGCTCAAGTTTAAAGTTTTTGCATATTTT
Source organism: Lagenorhynchus albirostris (assembly GCF_949774975.1). Taxonomy (NCBI): domain Eukaryota; kingdom Metazoa; phylum Chordata; class Mammalia; order Artiodactyla; family Delphinidae; genus Lagenorhynchus; species Lagenorhynchus albirostris. The sequence goes on from NC_083096.1 coordinate 140,198,791, forward strand.
GCCAGTGTGATCAAATGGGACTGGGAAGCAGTTCCTGTGTCTTTTCTTTTTCGTTCTACAGAGCTGGGAGACCGAGACCGATAGAGTAAGACAGAAGCTATTGAGCCTGATTGGACGAATAGGCCGTGAAGCTCGCTTTGAGACCACTTCTGGAAAGGCAGGAGAATCAAATGACTTTTTCTAGCTACAAGTACTTAAAGCAGCTTTACTTGCGTATGGGCTGGCTCATCACATGTGGTTTATTATAGGTGTTAGATGTACTCTGGGAACTGGCTCATCTCCCAACATTGCCCAGTAGCCTTATTCAGCAAGCTTTGGAGGAGCACCTGACAATCCTAAGTGATGCGTATGCAGTGAAAGAAGCAATCAAGAGGAGCTACATCATTAAGTGCATAGAAGATATTAAAAGGGTTGGTTTTATCTTTGGTCTAGTTTTGTTGTCAGAGCAACAGTATTGTCTGAGTAATTAGAGCCAAATAATTTTCCTCCCCTATTATGTAAATTAAACTAAATGTCCTACCTGGAAGCTCATACCTTAGAGTCCAAAATAGGGAAATTATAGGTACTGCTTTTACCAAGTCACTTATATTTCTTAAAATTAATTTTCAGCCTGGAGAATGGTCAGGTTTGGAAAAAAACAAGAAGGATGGATTCAAGGTAAGAATTTGCAGATGGAACCAACTAAAAGGTATACTAATTTAGTAATTCCTTTTAATAAATTGAATTATAATTTTAAGATAAAAGTATCTTTTAGTGTTTCTTCGAATAATATTCAGATACACACTGCTGTTTAAATATTTGCTTATGACCTGTGCTTATTATTTAAAGCTTGGGGGTTATTGACTGTCAAAGGGGAAGAAAAATCCAGGGTCACATTCAAAGAGTAGTTTTACTATATTATTTTCATAAGATTGTAAGACCTTCAACTTAGTTTTTCTTTTTTAAAATTAAATCCAAAGTATGCACATCTTTAATAAGCACAGTGGATTCTAAATAAATATCGTGTCCATTTTTCTCCCATAAGAGAGAAATGGAGGAACATTCATAGAGTCAGAAGAGAGAAAGAAGGGAAGAAAGAAGTTCATTCGTTGCTGGCACGTAGTTGTTTTCTAGGTGCTTGGTTCAGATGTGTTCCTAAAGTAATTCCTTACACAAACGGTTATTGAGTGAGTGCCTGCTTCTAGGACTCGATTTTAGAAGGTAGAACTGGGTAGTGGTGGGTGCTGTGAAGTCCTACGCTGCAGGGCTTTGGCCTCCAGGTGACTGTGGACTTAAGGGCTATCCTTCGAAAGGGTGGGTAGCAGCATGTGTAGTGATGATTGTAGCTCTCCTGTTGCTGCAGTCAGTAGCTGCTCACTGGAGCCTGCTTCCGTGGTTGCTGCAGCCCTGATCAGAGCATGTCCTCCTCCCACGCAGGCCCTCAGGTTGCCCAGATGAAACAAAGCCTAGCAGCGAGAGGGGTTTCATTTCACTGTTATCATAAGAAAAGGTTTTAGTAAATAGCTAATGGCTTAGGAATTTCATTGGTAAAACATATTTCTTGGCTTTCCTAGTAAGTATTTCTTTAAAGGATCTTGAATACTGCTAATTTACATTAGTAAATTCAGAGACTCAGCTCTTGCTAAGCGGGCTTGGTGACTCAGTAGGCTTTTATTCTCTTAAATTATGCTTGGTCATAAAGTTTAGTTGGGGACATTTAAGAACTTTGTGTGTTATATTTCTGACATTGAAATTTGATCAAGTGAATTTTCTACATTAAAATCGTTCACAGACTGGAGCTGGTAATGCTCAGGTTATGATTAATTGTTCCTTTAATTCAACAACATTGCTCTCTTTCTACTTAGATACAATTTGAATTTTCTCAGCTCAGTGATTCAGATAATTTAGCACCCTCTGTCTTTATGATTGAAACTCATCCAGAGTTATTTAAGAAGTTTAAATCTTTCAATAGTAATAGTAAGAGGGAAAGGGTATCTATAGAAAATGGTCTTTTCTTCACAGTAACAGATACATTTCTTTATAGGTATGAAGGTCAAAGCTGAAGGGACTTTTTCCTCCCTCCAGGGAAATGGCTTTTGAAACCAGAAAAATCCTTCCTGATCCCTGTTCCTTCCTTGTTACAACTAAGCAGTACTTTAGCCCTTGTAGCCAGTAGCATCGCTGCATCTTTATTGCTTCTCTTTGCAGTCGCTTCATTCATGTCTATTGTTTGATAACAAAACTCAAAAAGTAGCAGGGAGAATTTTGGAGTCATTTTGTGAGTCTTGAAAGGAATATTCTTCCTTTTTTGTATCCCACTGCTCCCAGTAAAGAAATTCTGACGTACCATTCTTTCATTTCAAATAATAATAACTTGCATTTACATAGCACTTTTCAGTTGACTGAGTGCTTTCGCAGATACTCTCTTAAAGTACACATGGCTGAAGGGGGGCAGTGGGAAGATCAAAGCCCCCGATATGACTCCAGGCAGGGGGTTGAGTTATATACTGCCACTAAAGGTGTTTTTCTATGCTATGCCCTTTCCTGCCAGGCAGCAAGGTGGGCTGACTGGGAATTATGTCTCCCTGCCAGGCTACACAGAAACTAAGCAAAGGGTAAGACAAGATCACCCACCTCTTACTCCCCTCCCACCCCCCAGCTACCTCTACTCCTCCAACTGATTCCCTTTCCCTCTGCTTTTGACACTCTTAAAATTCCCAAGTTCCATTATTGTGTTCAGAAATTCTGACCTTTATTTCTCTCAACTTTATTTCTGTAGATTCTGCCAGGATACCCTTGGCTTCCTTGGTCCTCTTTCCTTTGCTTCCTTTATACCTTCCACTGTCTGCCCCCAACCCTTTCCCTCTTATTGCACTTATTTTTTACTTCAATTAAAAAGTTTAAATGTACTCATCCAAAAAAAATATTACTAAACCAAAAAAAGTCATTTTTACTCAATTAGTGGTGTTTGTGTATTCCTTAAGTCATTATATGAAGGCCTCGTGGCACAGTGCCCAGCAGCCTTTCAATAAATGTTGGCTCCCTTTCTCTTACCTCTTCCCCTTCCTCTGTGAGGACACTAAAATCGTTACTTACCCATACCTGAGGGGCCTCCACTTGCCAAAACATACAACTGAAAGTAAAACCAGCAAGATGCCCTCAGTACAGCCTCACAGTGATGTGCTTAGCACAGGAGGAAATACTTTTTAAATGTCCACCCATGTAAAAATTTGAACTTGGTTCTAGGTAAATGGCTAGGTCTGGTAAAACAAGGCAGATGAAGAACTGGGATATTCAACTTTGAGAAGAGAGAACTCAAGAAAGAATAGGAAAGCTTTTTCGGCTACTTAGAGGATTGTTATAGAAGTTTGATTCAACTTAACTTTTTATGTCTCCTAAGAAGTTATGGGAAGGCATGTTGCAATATGATAGAGCAATGAACTTCCTATGAAAACAGTCTGACACAGAATGCACTGCCTCCTGAGTTCCTCATCACTGGAAACACTAGAAGACAAGTTTTGTAATAAAAATGAATAAGGAAAGTTTAGGCACAGGTTTGCAGGCTAAACTAGTTGACCTCTACGGCTTCATCTAACATTAGGAGTCTAATTTGGATATACCATTAACTCCTACTTATGAAACCTCAGCTTCATTATCAGACATTATCAGATATGTTCGTTTTAATTGTTCACCATAGTCTTCTGCCCCTTTTATAAATGGAGAAGAGTAATTTAAATTTTTCTTATAACATAGCAACATAATGTTATAGATATGATGGAATAAATAACATCTGTCTTGTTTGCTAAACTGTAGAAAGGCTATATCAGGAATACTTTTTAGATTCTAAAGGGTAATTTTCAATGTTAAAAAAAATAATCTAACCGTAATTGACTTAATTGGTCATAATGATACTTTTTAATATACCTGATTATTTACTAAAGGGTTTATATTTATATCCTAATGTTTGTAATCCTTTTGGAAGGTATGAGTTCGGACTTAAGCCTTAGAATTTTAATCTCTGTCATTTTGCAACTTTCATATCCTAGCAGAAATATTCTAGCTAGTCTTGCAAGTAGTTGGCCTTTAATACATACCTTATTTCTCTGATTCTAAGATGCCAGTGATTGCAACATGCATCACAGGTTTAATCCAGTATGTACAGCCTCACTGTGGCACACCGCTTTTCATTATCTAGTGTAGTGCTTTGGACTTCTTTGAAATCTTTAAGATTGTAGAATTTTGAGGCACGTTGAAGAATATAGAGTTTTGTGTCCTTTTTTTTGTAAAAACTCAAGCTGCTTTTTTCTTTCATTAAGTTAAACAGTTTCTCTTGAATCAAGGTGTAGCCTTGGACAGAGAGACGTTTAATGCCAAGTGATACAGCCCTTCACAGGGTATGAGTCTGTCACACCGAATTCTCCTGGCTCTGAAAAACACTTAAGTCCGAGACCACTGGCAGTTATTCTTTGCTTTTAATTGAATTGATGGACACGACAGGCTAGTCAGTGCTATATCATAGTGTAATCTTTTTGATAGCATTCAAGAAACAAATCAGTGATCTACATTTAAGTTAAAAAGCCATCCTTGTTTGGTGCTAAACTATGCCAGGTAACAGCAGAAATGATGGGTAAATGAACAGATACCTTTTGAAAACAGCTAAGTTTGCACATATTCACATAAGGACAGGTATATCTAAACTTACTCCTATGCCTAGTGGCTGGTAAGTTTCTTTGATACAGTTGTAAGAAGTGTCCATTTCAGAAATATTAAAATTTATAAAACCTATATCTTAGAATCCAGGAAATACGGTATTTGCTGATTGGCTAATCTCTAGGAAAGCCAGTATTATTTAGGCAGTAGCTGTCTCACATTTACGTATTTAGTAGTACGATATTTTTCTGCAAATGACATCAAAAGTAGTTTTCTGCCCCATAGGCATTTTCATCTTACAGAAAGACTTAAAGAAGCAAGGCTTTAAAAAAATAATACAGTTTTTAAAGTAAAAGCTAAGGACTTAAACTGTTACTCAGTTTTTTAGAGAGTTACTTTTCAATTGATCGATAGTGTTTAATCTGACATTCCTACAACCTTTATAATGAAATCACATAGTTTGAAAGATGCTATTTATTCAAAAGCAATTCTCTTTTTAAAGAGTATCGCATGAATATCAGACTTTTCAGATATGTACTTGAAGATCTGGATTGTCATGTACCAGTTTCAGAAATAACATATTTGAAAAGTGTTTTGAAAAATATAAAGTATAAGTGTGAAGTGGCTGTAATAATTAATAAAAGTAGAATTCTCTCATAAAATTGTTTTAACTAGGAAATACAAGCAGACCATGGATATTTTCTTTAATATTTAGACCACTATTAGTATCTTGATCATGTCATTGGTATCTTAATCATGTAATTGTAGACAACCATATTTTTATACCATTTTACTTATCAGCCAGTTCAGTATTATCCAAGTTAAGCTTTTGCCATCAATTTATTTTATTACGTCAACATATCCTAGCAGCCTGTGCTACTTAATCTATCCTCTGAAGTTGCTAATTCCTTGTCGTCTGTTTTTTGCTGATGTACCCCTATACATTTACTATCACTTCACATCCACTCCTGTTTGCAGTTCTTGGCTTTAGGATTGCATGCAGAATAAGAAGTTGAAGACTGAATTATGAGTGCATGGAGATAAACTATAAATGAGCGATGTGAAGAGAAAAATAATAGAATGTGTAACAATGAAACCTAATTGACTTGGAAATTTTTTGTAGCTAATAAATTTAATCTGCTATTTATTTCTAAATTTAACTAATGTAACTTCTTTTTAACTCTAGTCATCTCAACTTAATAATCCCCAGTTTGTATGGGTAGTACCAGCTTTGCGTCAGCTACATGAAATCACCCGCTCATTCATAAAACAAACCTATCAGAAGCAAGACAAGGTAAGAGTATAGTTATATTTGATTATTATACAATTACTTGCATAACCTTTTATAATAACAAACATCAAAAGATTGCTGAGTTTTGTAGTGACTGTATTACAGTTTTATGGTTATTAATGTAATTCATTTATATTACTTAATAATCTTGAATTTAAACATCATTCTGCTTTCATTTCTATGGAACTTTTCTTTTGATATATCCCTAACTCATTTATTTTTTATTTCCTTAATTTACAAAGTAAGCCAATGTTTAAAAGTTAATGGTATTTTAGAAATTTGTTTGAAAAGATTCAAAGACTTATTTTATATTGTGAAAACATTAGTTTGCTTAAGGAGCTAGAGCTTCCTCAGTGTAATAGACTTGGGAAGAAAGATCTGGAAAAGTATGCAAGAAGTGAAATAGTTCTTTTGAAAGACTTTTTTTTTTTTTTTTAAAGAATCCCTTTTAGAAGCAGAAATTTACCAGGGAAGTTTATTAATTCTATAGTAATTCCCTAGTAAATGTACATACCAGATTGATTTTATTTACTTTTATGTAGGAAATATGAGTGAAAAACTTTCTGTGTTTGCTATTCTTCAGCTACGTGCTAAAATAGAAGCTTGTATTAAACTGACAAAATAACTGCGCATTCTCATACCATTTTTCTTTTTGTTGTTTCGCCAAGAGCATTATTCAAGACTTGAAGAAAAATTTTGAAATAGTAAAATTGGTAACAGGAAGTTTGATAGCTTGTCATCGGCTTGCAGCAGCCGTGGCTGGACCTGGAGGCTTAACTGGTTCAACACTAGTGGATGGCCGATACACTTATCGGGAGGTATCTGGCATTGTGCTTTTGTTTCATGATTTACAGCATTCATTTGGCCTTTTTGCACTTGAACTATAAAAATCATATTTATTGGGAGTAACTCTAAAGAGGTAGCATGAGGTGTCTTTGTCATAATGGAACATTTTTGTATCTTGACTTTATAATCACCTCAAAATAAAAGTTCAGAAAATTGATATTTGTGGGTAAATCTTTCAGTAAATCACCCAAGATAACTGCATATGATATGGTAATAAAAATAAACATCTTTTCTTTGTCTTTGATCAGAAATAATAACTGTGAGTTCTGTGGCTAATGGCTTTTGTTTTTCAAATCTAGTGGTTAGTAGTATTGTTTTTTTAAAAATAGAAAAATACCTTAACTCACCAGTTGTGTTGTGGTGTTTTACCCAGAGATTGCTGAAATTGTATTTTTTTGGCATCTAAAGTCAACTGAGTTTGTGTTAGACTTCAAGTAGTTTCTGCTGCATTGTATTGTCAACTTGTAAACAGATTTCTCACATTTACTTTACCCTAAGTTATATGAAAAAGCATTAGGTAAAACTATTTTTTTAATTTCAAAATTTTTTTGTTTTTTAAAATTTTTCTTTTACATATGAATGCCTGGAGTTAACTAATTAGCATTATTTCTTTTTGCAGTATTTAGAGGCCCATCTAAAATTTCTGGCATTTTTCTTGCAAGAAGCTACTCTGTATCTCGGTTGGAATCGTGCCAAGGAAATCTGGGAGTGTCTTGTGACTGGCCAGGATGTTTGTGAATTAGATAGAGAGGTAAGAAGATACTGTGGATGAAGTAAGACAGCAGTGGGACTTAATAGCATTTCACTTTTTTGTGTGTATCTCACATTTTTGTGTGTGTCTCACACCTTCAATTCTAAACACTTTTCAATTTACTAAGCATACATTTATACTAATAAGCTAGGAACTATAAGTGTTGAAAAGATATTTTATATAATATATATCTGTGATATAGACAAGTGTGTGAAATCTTTGGTAAGTCTGATACCATTCTGGATAAAACCAAATTCAGCCAAGTGAGTACAGCAAAAGAATTCTTGGTGTGTCTTCTAGTATTTTTTTCCCTCCCATGAAACTAATTTTAAATTAACCAGCAGAAAACTTTGAGTTCCTGTAATGATGTTGTATCCCGGAAACACTAAAGAAGGAACTGATACCTAGACAGATCTTTAGAACTACAGTTACACAGCTGAAAATGGATTAAACCAGGAGCACCACACTGCTTTGACGTTTTCCAACAGTGAATGGCTGTTTCCTCATCTCATTTTGTAGAATAGTGTTAACTACATCATAAGATTATTGAAAGGACTAAGTATGTGACAGTGCCTAGCACAGTCCCTGGCACATAGTAAGGCTTATTAATAAATGTTGGTGGTAAAACCAAAGTGTAACAATTCAGTGAAAAGCATGAATATATATTTTCATTATCTAGAGGAAAGATTGCTGTAATTAACTGCTTTATTTAGTTCCAGAGTTAGAACCGTTTCAGTTTTGAGTGGTATTAAGGCAATATAAATTTCTAAAGAATTAAAAATAATTTATCTTTGCTTTCCCAGTTTGGAATATGTATTTGCCTGAAATGGATTTTAGTTACAGAGTGATTTGTCTTGATCCGCAGATGTGTTTTGAATGGTTTACAAAAGGGCAGCATGATCTTGAGAGTGATGTTCAGCAGCAGCTCTTCAAGGAGAAAATTCTTAAATTGGAGTCGTATGAAATCACCATGAATGGTAGGGAAGAAAAACGTAAAATCATTTTTTCAGTTCTTTAAAGTAAGAATTTTATACTTTTCTTCTCAGCCCACTCTCAGAAGCAGCTAACCATTTTGGGATATCCTTCTGGACTTTGCCTTATGCACATAAAGACACATCTATATATACATATGTTTATATACACAGATAAATTTCTTTTTACATGAATGGTATTTTTAAATCATATAGGCTAATTGTCAAGCTGTCTTTTCATGAAATTACTTAGTACAAAAAGGATTCATTTAAGGTGAAGATTTGTCAAAGTATAGAAATCCTCTTTTCAGTTGTTTCTTTTAATTGAGTTTTTTTATTGATATGTATTTTACATGCTATAAAATTTACTTTTTTAAGGTGTGCAATAAGTGCTTTTCGTATATTCACAAAGTTGTTCAACCTTCACCGTTTTTAATCTCAGGATATTTTCATCACCCCAAAAAGAAACCATGTAACAGTCACTATCCATTCTCCCCTTTCCCCGACCTCTCATCTACTTTCTGTCCTTATAGATTATTCTAATATGGACATTTTATATAAATGGAACCATATAATATGTCACCTTTTGTATGAATATTTGGCTTCTTTTATCACGCTGAGACATAATGTTTTCAGGGTTCACCCAGGTTTTAACACGTACCAGAACTTCTTTCCATTTTATGGCTGAGTAATATTTCATTGTATGGCCATAACACATTTTGTTTATCCATTCATCAGTTGATGGTCATTTGGGTTCTCACCAGTTTTGGTTATTACCAATAATGCTGCTGTAAACATTCATATACAAGTTTTTATATTCCTAGGAGTGAAATTGCTGTATCATATCATTAACATTTGAGGAACTGCCAGTCTGTTTTGCAGTGTGGCTGCAGCATTTTCTAATCACACCAGCAGTATATGAGGGTCTGATTTCTTCACATCTTCTCCAATAATTGTAAACTGTCTTTTTTATTTTAGCCATTCTAGTGGTTGTGACATGGTATCTCGTGGCTTGATGTACATTCCCTGATGACTAAGGATGATGAGCATCCGTTCATGGGCTTATTGGTCATTTATATATCATCTTTGGAGAAATGTCTATAAAAATCTTTTTCTCGTTTTTAAATTGGGTTATTTGCCCTTTTATTTTTGAGTTGTAAGTGTTGTTTATATATTCTGCATATTCACGCCTTATCAGATATGTGATTTACAAGTATTTTGTCCTGTGGGTTGGCTTTTCACTTTCTTGGTAGTCCTTAGAAGCACAAAAGCTTTCAGTTTTGATGAAGTTTATTTATTTTTTTGTCATTGTTGTTGCTTGTGCTTTTGATACCATATCTAAGAGACTATTGCCTAATTCAAGGTCTTGGAGATTTGTGCCTATGTTTTGTCCTAAGAGTTTTATAGTTTTAGCTCTTGATATACTTTGTCTTTTCATTGATTATCTGTGGTACCTAGAGTGCATGAATTTATCTGACATTCTATAATTTCAGGTTTTAACTTATTTAAGACTTTTTTTGAAAATGTGAATCTCTGTGATCATCGATTGAAAAGACAAGGAGCTCAGTTGGTAAGTAACATTGTTTTCAAATGTAGAAAATTTGGAAAATCTAGTAAAACTTGACATTCAGCAAAACACATGTGTTATAATTGAGAGAAAACATGAGGTTTTTTTAAAAAGAATGGGCGCCTCGTTGACTGCGGGCTTCTGCATGGACGAGGGCACTTCTCTTAGAGTGTGAGGAGGCTGGGTTTCTCGAACAGGTGACTTCTCAGACCCCTCTTTGCTTCTTGCTGATCTGGGGCAGCCAGCGGCCTCCTGTGGCTGGGTGAACGTGGAGTAGGGATAGTTCCAGCCAAGCTTCCAACCTCTCAGATCTAGCAATTCACATGTACCTGAAAAAGTACCAAAATCTTCAATTCTGGAATCGCAGGGACAAGGATTTGGGGGGAAATTTTTTTTTTTTTTTGCGTCACGCAGGCCTCTCACTGTTGTGGCCTCTCCTGTTGCGGAGCACAGGCTCCGGACACGCAGGCTCAGCGGCCATGGCTCACAGGCCCAGCCGCTCCACGGCATGTGGGATCTTCCCGGACCGGGGCACGAACCTGTGTCCCCTGCATCGGCAGGCGGACTCTCAACCACTGCGCCCCCAGGGAAGCCCTAGGGGGAAATTTTTAACAGACAAGGAAGCAGGAAAATGAGGACCTGTAGAATGTATACAGCTTATGTTTATATTTACGTGAGCACCTTGAAAAAGAAAGGCAAAAAAATAACTCTTTTTCCAAGTCTGTTTCATTCATGACCTGACTTCCTAGGTGGTAAGAATTTTAACAAGATTTTACAAGGCCTGGATCCTGCCATTTCTAACTGAGCTTTGAGAAGACCAGATTGAGCCCCAAGGATTAGTAACTACCTCTAACCTGACTCTCTTTCCTTTGAAGAAAAGCTTGTGAAGAGGGTGCCCATATTATTCCTGTTTTGCTTCTGCTTTAGTAGCCCATATGTGTAGAGTTCTAGCTTAGGTTTAGGAATGTCTGGAGAAAAATCTCCATATCTGTCTTGGTTCCATGGAAGTTGTCCAGTGTTTCTGTTGTTGATCGTTTCTTGTTTTAAAGTTCCATATCAGTATAATGACGTTCTCATATGTAGCTGGGTTTCTGCAGCCTTAATTCATTTTGAACTTGAAGAGGTGTGGAGTTACAGTGTAGCAGAAAATAACTGTAATTTTGTGACCTTGGTGTGCTGTATACTTTTCTTTCTTTTGAACAGTATGTAGAAAAGCTGGAATTGATAGGAATGGATTTCATTTGGAAAATAGCTATGGAATCACCTGATGAAGAAATTGCTAATGAAGCTATTCAGTTAATCATAAACTACAGTTACATTAATCTAAATCCTCGGTTAAAGAAGGTGGGTATTTAAGGAAAGAAGGTACACAAAAAAGCAGAAAATAATATATTTTTAATTGCTAAGTTGGCATGCCTGAAAGTCGGGCTTCTTTATTTTGACATTTTATCCTTAATAATGATTACAACTAAATGCTAGACTAATTTTAATTTCCATATACCTCTTACTTTTAGGATTCTGTATCATTACATAAGAAATTCATTGCTGATTGCTACACAAGATTAGAAGTGAGTAGCAAATTTTATTTAACCTGTTTTTGAAATAAATGCTTTGGGTTTTTTTTCCTTTTATAATGTTGTGTTTTGAGATCGTGTATAATGTTGATATTTGTAGCTGGATCCTACTGGAAGAATTTGCTAGCAGTACCGTATTGTGGACATAGGGAACAGGCATTTGCCCTAATGCCCACAATGTAAAAGTGTATTTTACAGGAAATCCTTCCTTCTCCCTCCCCATTCCTTTTCCCTGCTCCACCCACCCACCCCACCCCCACCCCCTTTTGGGGGTATAGAAACTGTCTTCAGAAAATAGGTCTGCTGTACTTTCCACATTTCTGATAGATTCTTTTTCTCCTTTTTCTGTCCAGAAATTTTGTACAAGCACTTGCTTCTTTTCCCATCCTTCCCCATGTGTCACTTTGTTTATATCATAAATGCTATTAAAGGCCACAGCAGCACACTCAGTAGTGGGTAGTGTTGGGTGTCTTTGTCCACTAGAAGCCTGCAGTGTAATACTGTCTCAATAAGTTAAACTTTCTGATGATGAATATGTGCTGGTGATGAATCTGTACAGGAAGGAGTTCCCAAGTTGTGACTTCCATCCAAATATGCCATCATAAAAACATTTAAAGTATTCAGGTATCCCTAAATGACGTGCCATGTAAGTATTAACACACGTAGAATGGTAGTTCTCAGTTGGAGGTTATTTTACCTCCCAGGGGACATTTGGCAATGTCTGAAGACCGTTTTGGTTGTCACAGCTAGAGGGGTCCTACTGGCACCTAGTGGTAGGTGAGTGGTGAATAGAAGTCAGGGATGCCACTGAGCATCCTACAATGTCCCCGACAGTCTTCCACAACAAAAAAAGTTTCCAGCCCAAAATGTCAGTAGAGCTGAGGTTGAGAAACCCTGATATAGAGAGATGATTTTCTATTTCGTAGGCAGCCAGTTCAGCGCTTGGTGGCCCCACTCTGACACACGCTGTGACCAGAGCAACAAAGATGCTTACAGCAACTGCCATGCCAACCGTAGCCACGTCAGTCCAGTCTCCATACAGGTAAGTGATTGCAGAAGTTACAGCGAATATGCAACACCTAAATGTAGATCAGCTTAAAAAAAAATAATTGGAATCTTTTCTTTCCTTTGGAGATACCTCGGTTAATTGTTCATTTCCTCATTTCATATCTTTTTCAAACAGTCATATCCTGGGAAGTTATATATTCCCCATCACGTATTTTATTTGATTCATTTTACTTTTACTGTGTGTAACACGAGTAGCCTACTCTTTATGATGGAATCAAGATATATGCATTGTATGAAGAGTAATTTATTTCAAGTTTGAAATATTTACTTAGACCTCTTATAACTTTTCTCATTGAATAGTCAAATCCAGGGCACCAATAGCATAAGCAAAATGAAGTGGAATATGATGATTGATTAATATTGTACATTGTGATATAATCATAGTTAAAATGTTTTACTTAAAATCATTTTTCAAAATAATTTTTAATAAGAACTTTAGCCCCAAATATTTGTGTTAAAACTTTGAACTGACATCTCTTAATCACATTGCTGTGTTGAGTATTTTCAGATGTTGTCAGTGAAATCTGAGTTCAGTGTTATAGGTCTTTGATATAGTAAGGAGAATAGATGAGTATTTGGAAACATTAGATTGAAGTAACTAAAATACTTTTGTGGGGTTTTATGTGCCTTTCATTACTGGTAAGCATCCCCCAGTCAGTGATGCTCAGGAAACCTTGGCAGGTGATCAGAGAAGGGCTCCCTCTCTATGCCTCACTCTGCTGCCCTCTAGTGATTGGTGCTCATAAAGTCTTTTTCAACTCCCGGAATCGCTTTATGTGTTTACGTATGTATGTATGTATTTATTTCTCTTTATTCACAGTTGGGGATATTCCTTTCTTTTTAAAGCCGTCCTTTAGAAGAGGAGTCAAGGCAATATCCTTGCTCACATTCTTCTTCTTTATCTTCTTTTTTTAAATGAGCTGAGTACCGTGTAGTGATACATTATTAATATGAAAGAAGTCAGTAGAACTCAGCCCTCTTGGACCTCTTTTTAAAGTGACAGAAAGTGATTATAGATTCAACTCATGATAAGAACACTAACATGACTTTTGCATTCCCACATTCTTGGAAGTGTATCTCAAGTAGACTTTCATTAAGAATTCCTAATTACATGTTTGTAAAATGTAGTCTATATCTATGACCTAGGTCTTTAACGATTCATTTGTCTGACAAACCAGACTAGAAATGCACTTATGAACTATCGGATTGGGATTTCCAAACTGCTGCTTCTTTAAATAAGCATGCTTTTTGTTTGTCTTTTCTAACTGCTTTGTATTCTGAATCATTTCATATTTGACTATTACAGAACAAAACCACATGACAGTTTTTAAATATTCTCATTATAAACCCTAAACAGAGTTACTAAGAATATGTAATTTCAGAGTTGCCTTTGAACCAGTACGTGTAGTTTATCTCATTCACTAGTCTTAAAAGAACTTTTCAATGACCGTAATTGTTCCACTTCTGGGAGGAGCTATTCTCTCATTTGTAGTGTTTGCAACGCTGTCTGTGATTTAATTCATCTTTGAGGCAAAATAAAACAGTTCACTTGTTAAGCACTTAAATATTTCCTAAAGATGGTCCATCTGAATATCAAGTTCTGGTTTCTGCCCATAGACTGAAAGAATTTAGAACTCTGTTAAATGCGTTTAACCAACTCTTTTTAAAGTGAAATTTCCAGTACTGCTAATCAGCATACTTATTGTTAGAAAATCTGAAAACTTTCCAGATTTAGAAATACACCTGTACAAAATACTTAGACTCTCTGGAATAGTAAATATTTAAGGGCACTTGGATTTTCATTTGTTAGTGTTAACACATGTAGTGTTTAATAAAGTGTGGAGCTGTGACTGTACAAGCTGCTGAATGTTGGAGTCCTGTTATTTCAAATGATAAGATTGCTTAAGTCTAACCAAAAGAGATCTCAGGTCTCACTTTCAGAGTCTGTGAGAGTGCCACAGTTCCTTGCTGTGTGTTTTCTGTTCCAGAGATGGTTATGTCTCTTGATGTGTGTTGATTTCTTAAGTACTTTGAAAACCCTTGGGATAACAAATTCTTACGTTGTATGTTTTAACTATACAGACTAGTCACTTAAACCAGATGAACAATTTTTCTCGTCCTTTTCTTCTGCCTCATTCTTAGGCTAAGTAAAACAAACAGCAGCTCTCATTTGTGGCATACTTAATGGTTTGCATTTGTCTTCTAAATTTCAGGCAGTTCAGAACTTAGTCAGATTCTGTGTTTACAGAATTATGTGGCATATCTTAGTTGTAAGGTTATGAGATTCAAACTCACTGATCGTTCATTCTTGGTGGATTGGTAGACAAATAAGCCTGCAGACCCAGAGGAGACCCAGGTCCTCTATTTATGGGACAACTGTTTAAAAAAAGAAAACGAAGAAAGAAAAGAACAGGAAAGGAAACACGGGGAGGGGCAGGCTTCTGCCCCATATTCCGTCTGTGTGCAACAGCTGTGACCTGCTTGAACCACCTCCCGCTTGAGTGAAAAGGAAGTTTAGTCTTTGCAGATTTCAGTCTTTGACCAGAGAGGGCTAATTGTGATTGTGGTTTTGGTGAAATAGACTGAAATTGAGCTCAAGTCAGCAGTTCATTTCAAGTATTTTCAAAAAAAACTTTTTTAATTCATAGATCCACTAAACTTGTAATAATTGAGAGATTGCTGCTTCTGGCAGAACGCTATGTGATCACGATAGAGGTAAGCCTCTCTTCTTTGTAAAGCAACTTTATCATCCTATAATTAGTCTCAATGTGTTAGGAGAGTATTTTTGTGACGTTTAACAGTGGCGCTGTGCATCTCACTTGCTGTATCTTTTGACTTGCTATATCTTTTTCAAGGATTTTTACTCTGTTCCCCGAACTATTCTACCTCATGGTGCCTCATTCCATGGACATCTTTTAACTCTTAATGTTACTTATGAGTCTACCAAAGATACCTTCACTGTAGAGGTAGGTTTACATTAAGCTCTGAAGCCATTTCCATATTGTCATGTTATTTTATAAGAACACTGTTGATTGAGATTGAACACTGTTGTTGATTTAGCTGCATGAATGACTATTCTAAAAGCTGTTTGGAAAGCAAATTTAGAATAAAGACCTGAAATGAAAGGAAGCTGATAGGGTATAAGCAGACTCATAAGTAAATACATAATATCAGGTGATAACGAGTGTTATAAAGGTTACAAAAGAAGACAGCAGGATAAGATGGGTATACATGACATATTTTAGATAAGAATGGTTAGGGAGGTCTCTGAGGTGATCACATTTGAACAGAGACTTGAATGAAGTGACAGAGTTAGCCATTTCTGGGGAAGAGCATTCCACACAAAGGGAGCAGCAGGTACAAAGGTCCTGAGGTGGGAGTTTGTTTGATTTATTCAGTGGCAAGGAAAGTGGCTGGTGTGACTAGAGCACAGTGAGAAGGGGAAGAGTGGAAGACACTCCAGTGGAAGAAGGGCTTGAGATTTCATTCCATGCATGCTGGGGAATGGAGTATGGAATAGAATATTTAATTACTGCAGGAGGGAAGCCTCGCAAGGGCAGGATTCTTGTCTTTGGGTTCTCTGCTGTGTTCCCAGGATCTGGAACAGTGCCTGGTACATGACAGATGCTCGCTAGTAGTTGTTTAAATTGATGAATAAGTGCATTACTCAGAACAGTGTTTCATTTCATTTTACAGGCTCACAGTAATGAAACCATAGGGAGTGTCCGGTGGAAGATAGCCAAGCAGTTGTGTTCTCCCGTGGATAGTATACAGATATTTACAAATGATAGTCTGGTAGGTGTAAATCAACATTTTGTGGCACTTTAGTCTGATACCAGTATTTTCCTCTCCTTTCCTTCTCAGTAATTAAGAAACCACTTTTTACAGCTGACAGTGAATAAAGATCAAAAGCTCCTCCACCAGCTGGGCTTTTCTGATGAGCAAATCCTCACAGTAAAGACTTCTGGCAGTGGGACCCCGTCTGGGAGCTCTGCAGATTCCTCAACCAGCTCCAGCAGCAGCAGCAGTGGGGTGTTTAGTTCATCATATGCCATGGAGCAGGTATTGAGCGATAATATTCAAGTTCAGAACAAGAACGTAACATCATTAAGTTTTGCCTTCAGCCCATATAGATTTGCATGATTACGTCCTTTTCTCTCAGACAAGTCTGCCCCTTCAGAACTGTATCACTGAGAAATGCTGGGATTTAGTTGGGAGAAGAAGATGCACAATTTGTCAGTCTTCTGAACCACAGACTCTTCTGAGTCTGAGTGATTCTGCCTGGCCACTGCTTGCTGCTCCTCTCATATATCTCTCTTCATTGATTCATTGAGTTTCCTCTCCTGGGTCATTCCTATTAACATTCAAACGTGCTGTGCTATTTCTACCATCCTTTTAAAAAACCTTTTTTCACCCCAATTTCAGCTTCAATTCCTGTCCCCATTCTCTCCTTCCCAAATCAGCGAAGCTCCTTGAAAGGGTTGTCTAAGCTCTCTTTACCATGCTCTCTTGACCCCTCTCGAAAATAAACTCTGCAAGGTAATCTGTCATGTCCACCTCTCGATCCTCGTCTTCTTGACATTTCAGCAGTTGATCCATGTGATCACTTCCCCTTGAAATACTTTTTGCCCTTGGCTTTCAGAACCCCCCTGGCTCCGCCCTCCCGCTCTGGTTCTCCCTCTTTGGTCTCCTCTGCTGCCTCCTTTTCATCTTCCCGATCTGTGTACAAAGAAGTTCCCTGGCTCAGTCCTTTGACCTTTCGTCTGTCTACGCTTATTCCCTTGGGAATCTCATCCAGTTTCAAAGCGTTATATATTGTATGTATATTGATAACACCCCAATTTTTATCTTCAGCTTGAAGTCTAGATACATGGAACCAACTGGTTAATCAGCATCTCCTCTTAAATGTGTGATAGACATCCCAGTCCTAACATCCAAAACCGAGCTCCTGATATCCCCTTTCCCACCACCTCACCCCTAACCCAAACCTCTTCATCCCAGTCTTGCCGTATTTCAGATAATGCCTATTTCATTCTTCTAGTGGCTCATGCCAAAATCCTTGGGTCCCTACTTTCTCTCAAAGCATAGCCCTATCCGTCAGCAAAGCCTTGACTCTACCTTTAAAATTCATCTAGAATCTAGCTCCTCTTCTCTGCCTCCACAGCTTCCACACCAATCCAAGCAGCCGTCCTCGCTCAGCTGGAGGGTTTCAGGAGTTCTTCAACTGGTCTCAGGGCTTCTGCCCCTATACCAGTTCAGTCTCTTCTCTGTGTAGCACCCAACAGCCCATGATCTCTTTTAAACAGAGTCAGATTATATGCCACTCCTCAGCTCAGACTCTCCAGCGGCTCCCATCTCACTCAGAGTAAGAGCCCAGAGTCTTTACTGGGACCTTCAGGGCCTACTTGGTCTATCCTCCCCACTGAGATGTTCCCCCATGACCCACCCTCACTCTCACCACTCCAGCTGCACTGGCCTCCATGTTGGTCCTCAAACAAAGTGGGCCCTGTGCACTTGCTCTTCTCTGTGCTTGTAATGTTCTTTCCTGATACCCATGTGGTTCTTTCTCACTTCCTTCAGCCTTCACTCAAATGTTGCCTTCTTGGTGAGCCTTCTTTGGCAGTCCTGTCTAAACTTGCCACCTGTTGCTACTCCTGCACATCTCATTTCCCTTCCCTACTTTATTTTTGCCTCTCCCCACCACCAGTGAAATTTAAGCTCCTTGAGAGCAGACCTTTGTCTGTTTTGCTCACTGCTGTATTTACAGCACCTAAAACAGTGCCTAGAACATAATAGGCAATCAGTATTTGTTGAATGATTTTATGAATCAGGGTTTTTTGTACCTTCTCTCTGCCAGGAACTGAGCTCAGCACCAGGGGTACAAAACTAACAAGACCATTCAGGTCTTTATGCGTTTATAGTCTAGAAAAGTAAGATAATACCAGCCCTCGTGTGAAATAAAGGTATTTAAATGACAGAGAGGGGTTTTTTTCATAGCTATTATGTATAGTCCTTTCATTTAATTACAAATGTAAGATCTTTGCATGGCTGTCTCTTTCACTTAGAGAGCATAGCCTTGCTTATAGATACCACAGAATCCTGCAGGGTTAATGTTAGTATTGTGCCGTTTCTTAAAAAGTAACTATACTTATATGTAGTGAGAATTAAAGAACGAAATCATACTCAGAGCAGTATTATGACAGTTTATCAGCAACAGAAATGACGTACATAGCATCTTTGAGTTTAACATTTTTAAACTATCTCATATTTATCCTGAATTTATTAAAAACCTTCCCAAATATATTCTATAGTGATATCCAGCTTTTTTATTTCTTATACCAGAAAATAGTACTTTAATCACATCTGAATCTCTTCTATACAGTTGTATCCATTTTTTTCACCTTTAAAAAAAAGAGGCCAACTTCTTTTTCTCAACTTAAATTACATTTATATCTATGTGGTTGTGTGAGTGTGTGTGTTTGATTATATCACTTTGAATTTGTGGGATTTTTGTTTGTTTGTTTTTGCGTTACGCGGGCCTCTCACTGTTGTGGCCTCTCCCGTTGCGGAGCACAGGCTCCGGACACGCAGGCTCAGCGGCCGTGGCTCACAGGCCCAGCCGCTCTGCAGCATGTGGGATCTTCCCAGACCGGGGCACGAACCCATGTCCCCTACATTGGCAGGTGGACTCTCAACCACTGCGCCACCAGGAAAGCCCTGTTTTTTTTTTTAATACGGTTGACTCCTGGTTTTTTTTTTGTTTTTTTTTCCACAACTCACACACACACACTGTATTTTATTTTAACAAGAGATAAATAAACTGACACCAAGCATTGTAAATGGATAACCGCAACAATGATTGCAATTACCAAACACGAAACACACTCTTACTATGTCATAATATTGACATTCAGCCCAGTAATCCTCCACTGTAACGGCTCCTTTACCTTGCAGTGAAAATTGCTTTGTGTATTTTTTGCCTCTGAGTTCTTATGGGATTTTTTTATTATTATTATTCAAACAGAAAGTCACAAAAATTATAATCATCCTCATCAGTTCACTCAGTCCCATGTAATTAATTTTTTTTCATCTTGATCTTTTGTTAGCACTTTTATGAATTCATCAGTTTTCCATTAGAGTTCTGAATGAATTTGCTTTTAAATCACTCTGCCTTGTTTGCTCCTGCCAAGCTATGATCAGCTTCCAACGGTGCCCACCCTCCGTTCTGTTCATCACATCTGCCCTTCCTTTTGCCTCTCTGCCGCTGCCTGCTTTTTGGTGCCTTAGCCCCTTGGCCAGCAGGTGGTAGGAGAAGAGAGCCCAGGTGATGAGCACGCTAGGAGAGGGAGTGGTCCCTCACTCTGTGTTCCCGTGCATTGTTGTTTGAGACAGATAAGCACCATGCTTCCCTCCAGTTTTGCAGGCCAGTCTTTAAGAACCAGGAATTTTACTGTTTGTACCTTTGATTAGAAAAGGAGGAAATTGTTTTGTAAATTTGCATTTATGTTTTGCTTCCTCCCTCAGGAGAAATCCCTCCCTGGTGTGGTGATGGCACTTGTGTGCAATGTATTTGACATGCTTTACCAGCTGGCCAATCTGGAGGAGCCAAGGTAAATAGAAATGTTTACAAAGCTTGAAAGAGAGAAAGGTATTAAAGTTAGGGAACCCAGTAAATGTTCACTTGAAAGGTATATTACTTCACGTCCCATACTAAGTGACTTTGTTATTGAAACTGTGGTTTGTGTGAAAAAAAATTAATATTTGAAAAATTGCAGGATAACTCTACGAGTACGAAAGCTTCTGCTCTTGATACCAACTGATCCAGCCATTCAGGAAGCCCTTGATCAACTTGATTCTTTAGGAAGAAAGGTATGAGTATCTTGGATAGTTATTTAACAGGCATGGAAATTTTATATCATGATTCAGTGAAAATACAGCATGACATCACATTAAGGTCATATGATACCATCTTTCCCATAACAATTTTTTTTTTCTTTAGAAAAATACCTTTGCTGTAAATAATGATATCAAATTTTAGAACTGGAAGAGCCTTTAGTATCATCTGCGTCCTCCTCCTTCATGTTTTATATTAGGAAACCCAAGCGCAGAGTGATGAACGGTTTTGACTAGGGTCACACTCTAGTTCTGATTGAGTTGAGATATTTTTCTTCTGTTATGATGCCTCTCTGAATGTGGTTGTTGCGTATGTTTGAGTTGCTTGTGTAAATGGGTTATCATTTAATATTTTCACAGTTTATATTTAAAGTTCCTTTTGTTTAATGTTTAGAATCTTGTTCCTTAAGAGTTGTGTATATATATATAATGAAATTGTGTTTTATCTATAATATTGTTTGTGTTCTCAGAGTAAATTCATTTAAATCAAAGCTGGTAGAACTAAGTTATGAATTTTGTATTTCAGTGATTATAGTTTAGATGAGCTCATAATCGTGTCACATGTACCTTATATATTAATTTGAGGAAGAAGAGAACTAATGTAATTAAAAACTATATTACTCATACTAACTAAAAAAATTATCAAAACTACTACACTGCAATCTTATAATTTAATTATCAATGTTTGGTGGTACAAATTTTATTTATTTATTTATTTTAATTAATTAATTTTATTTTGGCTGCGAGGGCTCTTCACTGCAGCACGTGGGCTTTCCTAGTTGTTGCGCGAGGGCTCTAGAGTGCATGGGCTCAGTAGTTGCGGCGCGCAAGCTTAGTTGCCATATGTGGGATCTTAGTTCCCCAGCCAGGGATCAAACCCATGCCCCCTGCATTGGGAGCACAGAGTCTTAACCACCGGACCACCAGGGAAGTCTCCTAGTGGTACAAATTTTAAAAACATGGAAACAAATTAGGATGACCCCACTAGTGTTGCTTAGAATACAATCCCAGAAGCATTCCTGTAGGATTGGAATGCTGTTGAGCATTTACTGTCTGTGTGATGGAGTTCAGTGCTTTGTTAATAATTAGAGTGATGTGGCTTTGAGGTTAATTTTTAGAAAATTTCATTGATTTGATTATATTAAAGTCGGAAAAAACATTAGAGTGTGTAGTGATATCTGCTTCTCTTTAATTTGTGCTTTTGAGCTGTATATTCCTTTTTTCTTTCTATTAAACTTAGAAAACATTGCTGTCTGAAACAAGTGCTCAGTCTTCAAAATCTCCATCCCTCTCTTCCAAGCAGCAGCATCAGCCAAGCGCCAGTTCAATTTTAGAAAGTCTGTTTCGATCTTTCGCTCCAGGAATGTCCACCTTCAGAGTGCTCTACAACTTAGAAGTAAGAAACCTCATTTCTTTTTATTTCATCTTAACAGATTCATTTTGGCCTAAAGGTTCATGCTTTCAGATATCAGAAATAAGTAAATAGGTTTCTATTATTATTCAATGGTTTGTTAAGAAAAATTAGTTTTAAAAAGTAAAAAATAGAATATAAATTGAAGTATTTTGTTGTTTTGGACTTTGAACATGCTCAGTTTTCTTTTTCAGTTTATACCTGTGTGCCTTGTTATACTTGCAAAATAGCATGTAAATAAATAAGTAGGAAGCGTTATGTATTAAAATGTGTCATTATCTTCCTCTGGAAGTTTTGCAAGTCTGTATAACATCAGTTCCTAATCCTCAGCCTTCTTGTTATTAAATGCATCCTAACTTTTTAAAAAAGCTGTTGTAATTTGTGGCCATTAATGAAGCTTTATAAGGAGTTTGTCAGGAGTCACATTAACATTATTATTTCAAGGTTAAAAAAAAGAATTGAAAGAATTTGAAAAGAATATTTTTATTACCCTTCTTCCCAGTAGTAGCTTTAAACTAGTAGATGTAGTTCAATAAGCATTTACTAACTGTTTACTGTCTACAAGTCATTGTGGTATTTAAAGGGTCAGAGTTGAAAGGACAAGATAATTGCTCCAAGATCTTATGAGTAAGACATAGGGGAGGCTGGATAGGCTGAGTCATGAAATGAAAGCAGTAACAAAGCAGTGTGGAGAGTGGCCCACTCTTGGAGGGTGAGGGGCTAGACCCTCAGGCCACTTAAGATCTGGAGAAAATAGAGCCCTGAATGATTTTGCTTTGCCCTAATATGTTCTATCCAGTCAGTTATTTATTAAGGAATCCAGATTAGTGCCTAAGCAACCTTAATCATCAAATTACCATTTATCTTCAGTAGGTTTTGAATCACAACATAGGTCATAATTGGTAGGAAGGTACCTGCTTGGGCATTTTTTCCAAGTTTTATTTCATCTGACAGTCTAATTTGGAGTATAAAATTACATTCATTCATTTTTATGTTTCACTTATTTATATGGTGGAGCTGTGTTAACATTTCATATTTGCCTTAAAATAATCATTCTTGTGAAAACATTTGTTGGGTTCAAAAGGAGAAAATATCTAGCAAATATTTTAAAAATAAAATATGTCCTTATTTCTTACAGACATTTAAAAATACATACAATATTCTAAAACAGAAAATTACCTAGATATTTTTGGCTAACTCAAGCTTATGAAATTGACATCTTACAATTACTGCCAGATTTGTCATTTGCTTTTGAATGATTGTCTCAGAAAGTTAAGGTATAAATTTTAACACCCATATTTGAGAGCACCCAGAGAAACAGAATGACCCAACAGTGGGTCTAGCTTGTCATTGGCTACCTAGATTGCATTATCTTAGAGCCAAAGGGTTATATAAATTATCTCCGGTATAATTTTAGGACTTCTGATTAACTGCAAATTCCTCTGATAGGTTTTCTTTTGCTTGACATAAAAAATGTAGAAAACCTAACACTCCCAGAGCACTTATTTTTACTATTACCTGCAAGGTTAATGTCCTTGCATTTCGATCTTTAACTTATGTTTGCCCACTAGGAAGATTCAAAGTGGATATTACAAATACCCATTCCTTTGGAGAAACCTTCCATCTTCACTAAATTGTCCATTAAACATGGGGAGTATGTGCATGTGGCTGTTGACATTCAGGAGGGGTTAGGATAG
This sequence comes from Lagenorhynchus albirostris, assembly GCF_949774975.1. Lineage (NCBI taxonomy): Eukaryota > Metazoa > Chordata > Mammalia > Artiodactyla > Delphinidae > Lagenorhynchus > Lagenorhynchus albirostris. The sequence continues at coordinate 140,222,489 of NC_083096.1, forward strand.
CAGAGGGTTCCCATTCTCCTTGTGTGATGCTTGTGATCTGAGGCTGGTGAGGCTGTTTCCCAAAGGGCAGCTTAGGAAGAAAGCATCTTTAAACAAAAATACCACATTAAAAATCTAAGCTCGTAAAACTAATAGGTTCATAGAAGCAGATTTTTTTGAATAGAAAAGGATCTTGAATTACATCTAGATTAAAACCTTGGGGAAACTGCAGCAATGAGCTTTAAAATTTTTTTTTAAATCATTACTAAATAAGCAGTTGTTTACTGGGCAATTGTTTTGTGCCAGAGCTTGTACTAAAGCACCTTAAGCTTGTGTTATCTTACTTACAAACAGTCCTCCGGTAAAGGTAATTATTGTCCTCATTTACCGTATGAGAAACCTGAGGCAAAAAAGGAAAATTACATATCTGAGATCTTTCAGCTAGTCGATGGTAAAACTAGAATGTGAGCTAGATTCGTCGTCTCATACCACAGTATGATTAGTTATGTGAAATAATTCTCTACTATACCAGAATATTTAGTTGCGCTTTCCTTTAGGTGGGTATTGCAGTGTCATAAAAGGGGCATGGGTATTAGAGTGAGGCACATCTGGACTTGAATTCTAACTATGTGACCTCGGGTGGGAGGTCACTTAACCTCTCAGGTCTCAGTCTTTACCTGTAGAGTAAAATACCTGTGCTGTGCATAGTGAGATTAAGAGAGAATGCATGTTAAGTACCTCACCTTATGCCTAGTACTTTGTAGATAGGTGCTCAGTAAATAGGAGTTAGAATCATTATCTGGCAACTCATCCAGCATTTATAATAAATGGGCTGTTTTGTAAGACTTTAGTTTATATACTTTTTCTAGAACATATCAGCATAACACGTAATGTTACCTGCTCTTATCTAAGTCTGGGAGCCTGAGACCTTCACATTTGCTGGTTTCATAAAAAGAAGAATACACCAGCTCTCTTAAAAACAGAAAGATTTTTCATGCTAAGTAAATGGAACTTGGAAAATGTGATTATTTTATTTGTGAAACATCAGCCTCCTTACACTACTGGGGGTAAAAAGAACAGTAGCATTTAAAGAGATTCTGACTCAAATTGTCTGATTGTTTTACTTAGTGTAAAGGAGTAATTTCAACTGGAAATGTTGGGATGATTAATTGTGCTTATCTTTTTCCAAGGTTCTAAGCTCCAAACTCATGCCAACAGCTGATGATGACATGGCAAGAAACTGTGCAAAATCCTTTTGTGAGAACTTCCTCAAAGCAGGAGGTTTGAGGTTAGAGTTTCAATATTATGTTATATGAATTGCAGAAAATGAATCTAGTTATTTTAGTTAATTTCTCCTGCCAAGCCTTGCTTATTCTTACAAGGCATTATATGAAGCATTATGACAGTTATAATAAGGAGTGTTGTTTTAGTCTTTGGAATATTTTAACTCATTTTATGACTTTTGATTATTTGGAAAAGTGACAGAAGCATGTCTCTTTCCTCTCTGGTAGTGAGGGAAATTCTCAAGTAGATGAGAGAAGGCTTACTGTTTCTATTCATTCCCACATCAGTTGAGATAAGGTGAATCTGATTGTCGGTAATCTGTGTTGTGCAAGGCATTAGTGATGGGGGTGCACAGATATTATCCCTGCCCTTGAGAGCCTCATGGTTTAATAAAGAATAACAAACAGTTATTATAAGTATCAAAACAGAGGCTTATAAAAAGTGCTTTGTGGGGTGGGGAAGAAAGCAGTGGTTAAATGGTTAGATTTGCTTAGGATCATAAGAGTAGGAAATGCTTCCCAGAAAGTGACATTTGAGCTAGGAATTGAGCGATGAGTCGCCATTCCCTAGGTAAATAAGGGGAAAAGGGCACTCACTCTAAGCCAGAGGTGGGGTGGGGATGAGTGAAAGCATCATGGACTGTCTTGGGAAGTACAGTTGCCTAGTGAAGCTAGAGCAAAGGATAAAGGAGAGAAATATGTAAAGAGGGGTCACATTGAGGAATTTCAGCTTTATCTTGAAGACCATGGAAAAACAGGAGGTTTCTAACCCAGGAGTTACCTAGAACAGTTACTCTGGCTACAGTGGAGAAGATGGATAGAAGTGGGAGGGAGAGGCTGCAGGCAGGGAGAACTATAGAACTATGACTGTTCCAGAGGAGAGGTGACCGTTTCTAAATATGGGACAGTGTGGTAGAAGGAATAAGGTGAAATAGGCAAGTCTTTATGACTAGTTATAGGGTAGGAACATTTATAAAATGGCCTGTGATTTCTAGCTTGGAAGAGTGAGTGAATGGTGAGTCTTTAACCCATATGGGAAATAAATATGGAACCAGATGGAGGAAAGTGAGAAAGTCAAGAATTTGATTGCACACGAGGTCCCTGTGAGTCATGTGAAGAGGATGGTTTGGACATGATGCTCTCGAGAGAAGTGGAGAATGGCACTAGAGGTTCAGGGAGACATCAGTGTGTAAGTAAAGCCTCAGGGCATAAGCAGCTGGCCAAGTGTTGCGTGGCAAGTGTAAGGATGGGAAGCAGAATCAGTAAGTAGAAATCTCTGCTTTATGTTGAGTGAGAAAACGGAGGTGACAGGAGTTTGAAGGGTAGAATAACTGAGGGAAAAGTTTGCTCTTCTGTTTTGATTTTAATTTGTAGAAGACTTGATTCTCATTGTAGGCTGATTAAAGGGGCCGATGAAAAAGAAAAGAATAAAGATAAAAGAAAGGGGGATGATCAACCGATGGGGCTAAGTTCCACTGCAGTTGGAAGGAGATTTGCTCCAGAAAGAAGTAGGCATGCCATTTCCCCTGCGGGAGGAAAGAGTGAAGACCCACTTGACGTTTGAACAGAGGGTAGTTGAAGGAATTCCTGTCTGGAGGCCTTCAGGGGAAGAGAAGTTGGGTGAGACCTTGAGGAGATAAAGGGGGTGGGAAACAGAGAAGTGGAACTAGAAGGTTTAAACTCATTTCAGATCACTCAGCCAGTTACAGAGCTGTGCTAATTAAGGCATTTTACTTCTGGCTTATTTTTGAATGTCAGTTAACGTACGTGCCTGCATTGTTCTAAGCACTGGGAACAGAGCAGTGAGTAGATGAAACAAAAATCCATGTCCTCATGAAGCTTACAGTCTGGAACAGAAGACAGACAATAAACGAAGAAGTAAAAGCGTATGTCAGGTGGTGATAAGAGCTGTAGAGAAAAATAAGACAAGGAAGAGTGGATGGAGAGGGTTTGATATCCAGTGGGGTGATCCGGGAAAGCTTCACTGATGGGGTGACATTTTACAAAGACCTGAAGGACGGGAGGGAGCAAGACCTGGAGATACGGGGGAAAGCTGTCCGGAGGAGCATCCAGCGTGAGCCCCTGTGTGGGCGAACCTGGTGCCTGTGAGGCCGGCAGGGGTCTAGTGTGGTTGGGGCCAAGTGAGGGGGCAGGGTAGGAAGCATGAGGTCACAGAGATACCAGAGGTCCGGTTATGCAGGATCTTACAAGCTACTATGAAGGAAATAGGAAGCCATGGGAGGATTTTGTGCAGAGCAGTTCCATGGTGACCTCCATTTTTAAAGGATCACTCTGGTTGATCTTCTGAGAATACATTTTGGTGGTGAAACATCAAGAGTAGAATCAGGAAGAACAGTTGGGAAGCTTTTGCAGCAATATAGGTGGTAGTGGATATGAAAAACAAGCTTTGTGGAATACACCAATTCTGAACATATTTTTGAATTGACAGTTGTACTAGTACCAAGATAGCAGTTGATCGGTGCACTCGAAACCAGTTAGTGAGAAGGAGAACCACCCAAACACTCTGTGTTGGTTATCTTTTTGGCTAAGGAAGGAGTCGAATTCTAAATGGACCAGGAGGTTTATATGTACTATAGGAAATAATTGTAACAGGAATATGTGTGATCCATTTATAGGTAAAGATCTTGTAGAAATTTTAACTGATAACGTTTATAAACAATCAAATTACTTACAGAAGATTTCCTATAAAAGAAATAGAAGTCTTTAATATCTGCCTTTTTTTTTTTCTTTTCTTTGAAGTTTGGTTGTAAATGTCATGCAGAGGGATTCCATCCCATCAGAAGTAGACTATGAAACAAGGCAGGGAGTTTATTCCATCTGCCTACAACTTGCAAGGTATGTAAATATGTTGTGTTAGTCTCAGAAGGCAATTCTTGACTTTTTCTTCCAAATCCCATCCTTTAAAATAGTATGAAATGACCTTGACTAAGCCGAGCTTTTTGTTTCCTTTTAAGATTTTTACTTGTGGGACAAACATTGCCGACATTATTAGAGGAAGACCTCACCAAAGACGGCATAGAAGCACTTACTTCTCGCCCGTTCCGAAATGTCAGCCGGCAGACAAGCAGGCAGATGTCCTTGTGTGGTACCCCAGAAAAGTCATCCTACCGACAGCTGTCAGTGTCTGACAGGTCTTCCATTAGGGTTGAGGAAATCATCCCTGCTGCTCGAGTTGCAATACAAGTAAGTGATTTGTGTATTCAAGAAATATTAAGTACCTCCTATGTAGAAGGCGCTGGTGGTGGTATGCAGATATAAAAATTACTGACATGAATATTGCCTTCAAGAAGCTTATGGTGAGTAAGAAAGAGATCACTAGTGCAGAAATAACTGTAATTCAGGTAGAAGATATCAGATGTTATAAGAGAACTACAAAGGCAAAGCATTCTACAGGCCATGAGAGGAGGTGGAATAAATTACCTTCACGTGTGGCTATCACGGATGATTTTATGTAGGAGGTGGCATTTGAGCTAGGCCTTCAAGAATAGTAGGGATTCGATATACAGAGATTAGCTTGGAGAGGGGATAGTTGTTCAAGCAAAAGGGAGGGCGTGAGCAGTTAGAGAGAAAGCCAGAGCCTGTGTGGGTGGTCACACAGTGGTTCACATAGGCCAAAACGCAGAATGTGGAAGAGGGGAAACTATGAAAACAAAATTGGTGATGGGTAATTTGAAGCCAGAACATGGAGAGTAGAGTCTCTGTATTACAAGTAGCAGAGGGGTAGTGAAAGTCTTTGAACAGTATGGAAGCATGGAAAAGACTATCTTGTGGAGGATCTTAGAAGGAAACGAGTCTCAAAACTGAGACGGGGGGAGGTTATTGAAGTCAGCGGGATGTGTTCAAGTACTACCTTTTCTCACAACACTCTTCACTTCCTTAGACAATGGAAGTCAGTGATTTCACGTCTACTGTGGCTTGTTTCATGAGATTGTCATGGGCTGCAGCTGCAGGACGGCTTGACCTCGTTGGGAGTAGCCAGCCAATTAAAGAAAGTAATTCTCTGTTTCCTGCTGGAATTCGAAACAGGCTCAGCAGTTCAGGTACTGATTAAAAAGGATAAAGTAATCAGAATATTGGGCAGGAAGTAGCTGTAAGAATCATCTTTGTATAGGTTGTTCAGAGTCACAGAAAGGAGAAAGCCTTTTCTCTTGTTTTGTTTTTTTTTTGCGGCACGCAGGCCTCTCACTGCTGTGGCCTCTCCCGCCGTGGAGCACAGGCTCCGGACGCGCAGGCTCAGCGGCCACGGCTCACGGGCCCAGCCGCTCCGCGGCATGTGGGATCTTCCCAGACCGGGGCACGAACCCATGTCCCCTGCATCGGCAGGCGGACTCCCAGCCACTGCGCCACCAGGGAAGCCCTTCCCTTGTTCTTGAGCGTAAGCTAAAACTAAATGTTTCTGAACATCAAGCTGAACACTAGATTTGTGCACATTCAATGTGCATGTATGCGTGTGCACACTTCATTTATGTATGTCACACTAAGAGGAAAAAGGTTATAAATACAGAATACAGAGAAACCAAGCAGAGTTTTAGCTTGCTGAGTGTAAAAGTGTAGGGAGGCCAATAATTGTGACTGTAATAAAAATTCATCTCGAATTTTTACCTGGAAAAATCATTTTCTTGGTTTGGCCTGTTATTTTCTGTTAGGCCTTTATAAATAGCTTTATTTCTCAGCTTCATTTGGTTTCCCTGCTCAATCTGTGTGTGTGGATATATAAACTGTATGACATACACACAGTAAAGGGCGGAAATGCCAAATATGTAGGATTTTTAGGGTTTTTACATATGTGTAACCCATCTAAATCAAGATAAGGAACATTTCTAATATCCCAGGACTCCCACATGCCTCCAAAATTGCAATGTTCTTACTTCTGTCACCTGAAACTAGTTTTGCCTCATAAACATATTTTAATGGTTCCAAATGTGTTTTAAGTACAAAGCAATGAGGTTCAAATCAAGTGACTAAGTCTCTCTTGTTTCTTAGCCTAAAGTGTCTTCTTGAACTCTTTACTTTCACTTGAGGATTATGGGACTCATTAAAGGATATTATAATCTCAAGGGTCCTGTGGGATCCACAGTAACCTTCTGCTTGCCTGTTTCCAGGAAGCAATTGCAGCTCTGGAAGTGAAGGGGACCCGGTAGCCCTGCACGCAGGCATCTGTGTGCGACAACAGTCCGTGTCCACCAAAGACTCACTGATTGCTGGAGAGGCTTTGTCTCTTCTTGTTACTTGCTTGCAGCTTCGGAGCCAACAACTGGGTATGCAGGAGGCTTACTCTTTTAGTAAAAGGCCAGGTTTCTGTTAGGAATTATTTCTATCCCTTCATAGATAAGGTCATGTTAATAGAAATGGCAAAGGGGAAAGTTGGCATGTGGAATAGGTAAGAATAGTGCTAGAGTACTTAAATTCTGAACAAGTATTTATTGAGCACCTTCTGTATACAGGGTTCCACAGTAGATGTTACAGGGCAGTATGTCTGCTCTCCAGGAGCTTACCATCTAGTGGAGGAATTAAAACAACCCAAAGTTGTATGTCATAAACTATAGAAGTAGAATTATATATCAATTCCTAAACTGATAATGACTCCAGTATCAAAAATCATGAAACTTAAGATTTGCCCTTTTGTCTTTATTGTTGGTTTTGGCAAACTAGGGCTGTTGCTAATCATACTTTTAACATTAGACACCACAGGGCTCAGTCCCTCATCTCTGTCTGCACTCATTCTCGCCACATAATCACATCCACGTTCACAGCCTTAAATTCCCTCTATGTGCTGATAACACTTAAATTTGACTCTACGGCCTGGACCGCTCCCCTGACTTCTCCACTTAGATATCAGATAGACTTCCCAAACTTAACATGTCCAGAACTGAACTACTGGTCTGGCCCATACCGCCCAAGAGATTTCCCATCTGAATTGATAGCAGTTTTATTCTTGGAGACATCCTTGATTCCTTTTTTTCACACCCTTCTAATCTATCAGCACATCCTTCTTCAAATTCTATCTAGATTCCACCCCTTAGACCACCTTCACTGTTAGCACCCTCTGACCTGTCGTCATCTCTTACTTGGATTATAGCAGTAGTGCCCTGACTAATCTCCCTGCTTCTACCCTTGCAGTTTATTCTCCACACAGTAACCAGAATGGACCTTCTAAACTGTAAGTCAGATTGTATCACTCCTCTGTTTAAAACCTTGCAGTGGCCTCTCGGTTCACACTGAGTGAAAGCCAGGTCTTTCCTAAGGCCTGACACCATCCACCCCCGTGACACCTGTGTGCCCTCACCTTCTCCCGCTCTCCCCTCACGCACCGTGCTTCAGCCACCCTGGCTTCCTGGCTGTTCCCTGACACTCAGGCACATTCCTGCCTCGGGGCCCTTGCACTGCCTGTTCCTAATTCCTGGTATGTTCTTCCTCTGCCTTTTTTGAAGAAATCGCAACCCTTCTCTCACCCACCATCACCTAAACTCTTTATTATTTTTCTATATCTCTTGTCACTTTATAGCATACAATATAATTTCTCTGCTTACTGTGTTTATTGTCATTATCCCCTCCCCAACTAGATGGTAAGCTCCGTTAAGAACAGAGACTTCTGTTCATTTTGTTCCCTACTGAATCCTTAGCACCCAAACACTGTGTGATGTGTAGTAGGCCCTCAATAAATACTTATTCAGGGATGAGGTCTTAACAACTCCACTTTAAAAAATTATACCAACACATCAGAGCCCATTCTTCACTATTACTACTGATTCAAACTGCCTGTTCATAGAATTGGTGATCATTATGTATTTAGTATAACATCCAGACTCATCATATAAGATGTCAAGATAAACATATAGAAAAAGTTAGATGTTTATGGGACAGTTCAGTAATATCAGAAATGATTTACTTTGAGCAGAAATGCTTTTAAAGGCTTATATATGAAAGTAATTCATTATGAAATGCTTTTGAGCATATACCATACTTTTAGTTCGATTTTCCTGCAATTGTTTAATTATAGACATATTTTCAAATCAAGATGAAAAAATTATAACTTCAAGCTTTTTTATCATTAGTAAGTTTATTGTGGGGTACATTTTATAGTTCACAAGTATTGACAGTTTTATCAAGGCAAGACATTTATTCTGTAACTGGTGTGCACACGGAGTCATGAAAAATGTCCGGGTGTGAAGATGACCAAGACACAGCCCTGCTTTTGAGCACCTTGGGCTCTCGTGGGATAGACTCAGAGACGTGGGTGCAGCTGTGGAGGCACTGAATTTGATTCTGTGTGGAAGAAGAGATGATTTCTAAGATAGTTAAGCTTAAGAAATTATTCAAAATTTTCGAAATTTTGAAAATGCATTTCCTAACTTATTTTCCTCCCCTGCTCCCATTATCTTTATTCTTATTATTAGCATCTTTCTATAACTTGCCCTGTGTTGCTGATTTTATCATTGATATTCTACTTGGATCACCAAGTGCTGAGGTAAGGATTTTTTACTTTATAAAAGGCCCCTTTGGTCCTGTTCTGCGTGGGCTCTCTGGATACCTGTGACATGGTGGGGAGTATAGAAGGGATGGTGTTTAGTCCTCTCGGGGAATCAGACAAAGAGGCCGCAGAGCCCTCTGAAAGCAAAGTGACCATTTGTACTGTTGCCCTCCTTTCTGTTCCATATTTCACTGAAAGTCAAGAGACTAGTGCTATGATTAACTTGTGTTTGTTTATTAAAAAAATCTTACAGCCAGTGTTCAGTATCCATGGCTGGCCAAGGCAGCTAGCATTAAGCATCAACAAGTTGGTCAAAATCAAGAAAGACCCAACCTCAGGCCATGAACTTTCATTAGATTTTATAATCCTCATTTTTGTATATGACCTTGAAAGTTAACTTTGAGGCACTTGCAGAAGAGTTTTTTCCTTATTTTCATTTACATTAAATTATAAACCTATGATGAGAGTACAGTACTAGAATAATTTGGGAAATTAGTTCCCAGACTACACTTGTTTTAAATTAGCCCTAGTTTATTCAATGTAAACTTTACCATTAAAGATTGAAATACTCAAACCCTTACAGCATCCTTCACAGGTGGACTTTGGAAGAAAATAACTTTTTAAGCAGTCTGTAAGTGTTGGTTGATGTACTTCCTTTGCCACTAAAAATGTAATTTCAGATTCGCCGTGTTGCCTGTGATCAACTGTATACTCTTAGTCAGACAGATACTTCGGCCCATCCAGATGTGCAAAAGCCAAATCAGTTTCTCCTAGGTGTGATTCTCACTGCTCAGCTGCCTCTCTGGTCCCCAACTAGTATTATGCGAGGAGTCAATCAGAGGTACGTAAAGATGAAAAAGTTCACGTCATACAGAAAGAGAATAATGTTTTGTGTACTGCTCCCCCAGAGTCCACAGTGCATGATTGAGATGAAGGACTTTCTCCTTTCCTCTTCCAACATTTGTACCCTGAAAGAGGGCATTTCAGGTTTTCTCCCCATTCAGGACAGAAGAGTTAGAAGAAACATTACCAGGCTTTCTTCCTCTCAAGCACCCCAACTCCCACCTCCACTCCTCTTGGTCCCCCTACCCCAGAGAGAAAGAGGACTCACTTGGTGGTTGAGAAGCTGCATGATTCAAGCCAGATCACTGTGTAAAGGTCGCACTGCCCATGTCCACTTGTACCTCACTTTCTTAGCTCAGCCTGCTTCATAACTCCATGTCTAGAGGTACTAGGGTATCCTTCTAGCTTGCTTTCTTGGTTTTATACATGCCTGGGCATGGAAGAAGGCTTGAGGTCCAGGCTCAGAGAAGGACTTGAGTAAATCCATTCTGCCTGCCCCATCTTGTCTCCTTAGGCAAGCCTGCATGCAGGGGTGCCCCAGTGTAGGCCCAGGCTGGGAGATCAGAGATCCCACACTGACCTCAAGTTTAAGCCAGTTTCTCTAATTCAGCTTTACCAGCGAGCCCTTGCTCTGGGGCTTAGAAGGTGCCACAGAGATTTGTGAAATCAATATGTATATGCTTTACAAATTAGAGCCCTTAGAGGGAAGAAACGTTAGAGCTACTCTAAACCCCTAACATATAAGCATCCAAACTTGGGCTTTTTTTTTTTTTTTAGTGTGGTAACATATACATAACGGAATGTTTACCATTTTTACCATTTTTAAGTGTACAGCTCAGTGGCATTAAGTGTATTTACAGTTTTGTGCAACCGTCTCCATCATCCATCTCCAACACTTTTTTAGCATCCTAAACTGAGACTGTGTACCCAGTAAGAAGCCATTAGGTAAAAGACTGATAAAGTTAACGCCATAAAAATTAAAATGCCGTAGAGTCAAAAGTCAGTTAAACTGAATAAATAGATTTATAACGTATATGACAGATAGAGGCCAGTTTTGCTAATATATGTGAAGAGCTGTTATAAACCACAAAAGACCAATAGCCAAATAGAAAAATGGACAAAGGAAATGAAGAGAGATAGTTCAAAGACAATCATGGAGATGATTTTTTTTTTTCAGATTTGCTAGATTTTTTTTTTTTTACTGTGGCAAGATATGCATAACATAAAATTTAGCGTTTTAACCATTTTGGGGGTATAACTTAGTGACATTAAGTACATACACATTATTGTGCAATCATCACCACTGTCCATTTCCAGAACTTTTTTGTCATCCCAAACTGAAACTCTGTTCCCATTAAACAGTAACTCCCCATTCATTTCCCTCCTCCCTCAAGGCACTGGCAACCACCATTCTACGTTGTCTCTATGAATTTGACTATTCTAGGTACCTCGTAAAAGTGGAATCATACAATATTTGTCCTTTGTGTCTAGGTTATTTCACGTAGCATAATATTTTCAGGGTTCATCCATGTTACAGCACGGGTCAGGGTTTCATTTCTATTTAGACTGAATGTATGTATATATCATGCTTTGTTTATCCATTCACCCATAGATGGACATTTGGTTTCCACCTTTTAGCTAGTATGAATAATGCCACTGTGAACATGAGTATACAAATATCAATTTGAGTCCTGCTTTCAGTTTTTTGGGGTATATGCCCAGAAGTAGAAATGCTGGGTCATATGGCAATTGTATGCTTGACTTTTCTGAGGAGCCACCATACTGTTTCCACAGTGGCTGTACCATCTTACATTCCCACCAGCAATGTGTAAGGGTTGCATATTCTCCACATCCTTGCCAACACTTGTTTTCTGTTCGCTTTTGTGACTAACTATCCTGATGGGTGTGATGTGCATCTCAGGGTTTTGATTTGCATTTCCCTAATGATTAGTGATTTTGAGTATGTCATTGTGCTTATTTGGCCATTTGTATATCTTCTTTGGAGAAATGTCTATTCAAGTCTTTTCCTCATTTTTTTTTTAAATTTATTTTTATTTTATTTAGTTTTTGGCTGCATTGGGTCTTAGTTGCAGCATGCGGGATCTTTCGTTGTGGTGCGCAGGCTTCTCTCTAGTTGTGGCATGCGGGTTTTCTCTTCCTAGTTGTGGCACGCAGGCTCCAGAGCGCGTGGGCTCTGTAGTTCGTGGCACGTGGGCTTAGTTGCCCTGTGGCATATGGGATCTTAGTTCCCTGACCAGGGATCAAACCCGCATCCCCTGCATTGGAAGACAGATTCGTTACCACTGGACCACCAGGGAAGTCCCCCATTTCCTCATTTTTAAGTTAGGTTGTCTGTTTTTTGTTGTTCTTTATATATTTTGGATATTAATCCCTTATCATATACATGATTTGCAAACATTTTCTCCCATTCTGTGGGATTTCTTTCACTCCCTTGATAGTGTCCTGTGATGTGCAAAAAGTATTTAATTTTAATGAAGTCCAGTTTCTCTGTTTTATCTTGTTGCCTGGGCTTTTGGTGTCATATCCAAGAAATCACTGACAGATCCAATGTCAGGAAGTTTCTCCCCTGGTTTTTTTCAGGGTTTTATTGGTTTAGCTGTGAGATTTAGGTTTTTGGTCCACTTTGAGTTGTTTTGTGTATGATGTGAAGTAAGGGTCCAACTTTATTCTTTTCCATGTGGATATACAGTTATCTCAGCACCATTTTTTTGAAGACTGTCCTTTCCCCACTGAATGGTTTTGACATTTCTGTTGAAAATCATTTGAAAAAAAAAATATATATATATATTATATATTTACACACATACATAGATGCATGCACACATGTTTATTTCTGAGCTCTTTATTCCTATTCCTTGATCTATATGTCTGGCTTTATGCCAGTACCTCCCTGTTTTGATTGCTGTAGCATTGTAGTAAGCTTGAGGTCAGGAAGTGTGAGTCCTCCAATTTTGTTCTTCTCTCTCAGAATTGTTTTGGCTCTTTGGGGGTCCCCTTGAGATTCCATATGAATTTCAGGATGGGTTTTTCTGTTTCTGTGAAAGACATCATTGATATTTTAATGGAGATTGCATTGAATCTGTAGGTCATTTTGGATATTGGCATCTTAACAAGATTCAGTCTTCTGATCCCCAAGCATAAGATATCTTTAGATTTATTTAAGTCTTCTTTCATTTCTTTCAGCATTGTTTGTAGTTTTCACTGTACAAGTCTTTTGCTCCCTTGGTTTAGTTGATTCCTAAGTATTTTATTCTTTTTGTTGCTATTATAAGTGGAATTGTTGTCTTTCTTTTTTCATATTCTTTGTTCATTGTTAGTATATAGAAATGAAACTGATTTTTATGTACAGATTTTTTATCTTTGTAACTTTGCTGAATTCATTTATTGTAACAGTTTTTTTTGTGAACTCTTTAGGGTTTTCCATATATAAAATCATGTCATCTGCAAACAGATCATTTTATTTCTGTCTTTCCAATTTAGATGTCTTTTATTTCTTATTCTTGCCTAATTGCTCTGCTTAGAACTTTTAATACTATGTTAAATAGAAGTAGTGAAAGTAGGCATCCTTGTTCCTGATTGTGGGGGAAAGCTTCCAGTCTTTCACCATTGAGCATGATAGTATCTATGGGGCTTTCATATATGGCCTTTATTGGATTGAGGTAGTTTTCTTACTCTCCTGGTTTGTTTAGTGTTTTATCATGAAAGGGCATTAAATTTTGTCAATTTTTTTTACCTATGTCAGTTGAGGTGATCATGGGTTTTTCTCCTTCATTCTGTTAATGTAGTATATTCATTGATTGATTTTCGTATTTTGAATCATCCTTGCATTCCAGGTATCAGTCTCACTTGTTCATGGTGTTAAATCCTTTAAATGTACTGTTGAATTAGGTTTGCTGGAAGTGTATGTACCCTCCTCTTCAGTTTTTTGGAAAGAGTTTGAGAAGGGTTGGTATTGATTCTTCTTTAACTGTTGGGTAATACTCACCAGTGAAGCCATCTGGTCCAGGGCTTTTCTTTGTTGGGAGGTTTTTGATTGATTCAATCTTCTTGCTAGTGATAGCAAGCAATCACTATTTCTTCCTGATTTAGTCTTCCAAAGTGTTATGTTTCTAGGAATTTGTCCATTTCGTCTGGGATATCCAATTTGTTTGGTGTACACTTGCTCGTATACTATCTTATAAATTGGTAGTAGTGTCCTCACTCATTTCTGATTTTATTAATTTGAGTCTTCTCTCTTTTTTTGAGTCATTTTGTTAATCTTTTTGAAGAACCAGCTTTTGCTTTTGTAGATTTTGTGTATCGTTTTCCTGTTCTCTATTTATCTTCACTCTAATTCTTAATATTTTCTTCCTTCTACTAGCTTTAGATTTGATTTGTTCTTCTTTTCCTAGTTCCTTAAGGTGTAAAATTAGGTTGTTGATTTGAGATCATTCTTCCTTTTTAATGTAAGCACATACAGGAATAAACTTCCCTAGTAGCACTGTTTTCAAAAGCTACATCCCATAACTTTTGGTATGTTGTGTTTTCATTTTTATTTGTCACAAGATCTTCTCTAATTTTCCTTGTGATTTCTTCTCCAATCTGTCCCTGACTTTTTTTTTAAATACCTATATTTTCTAATTGTAAGTTATATAATCTTCAGAATTTTTTTGAACTGAGTTATATTATCAGTTTGCAAGTCCTCATTTCAGGATTAAATGTTTGTTTCAACCTTGATTATGTTCTCACACACTGTCATATATGGAGGTTCCTGGCCCACATGTCTAAGTCTCAACTTAAATATTATTTTGAAGCATCTAGCCTATTTTAATGTTATAAATTTATAAATAACAAATTTATAAATTTAATAAATAACAAATAAGATTTTTGTTTCTGAGATGAGATCATTGTGAGTGATTTATAAAACTTAAAAATTTAACTAAAACTTACAATTAGTTTAACTAAAACTTGCAAACCTGCAGTTGACCATTAAGATTTAACCTAAATAGATAGACATTAGCTGTACAAACTTGCAGTTGACCATTAAGATTTAACCTAAATTAGATAGACATTAGCTGTGTATTTCTGGTCATGAAAAGTAAGTCTTTAGTGATGTAAAGCCAGAATTTCAGGGAATGATTTTTCCCTGATAAAGGCATGTGGATTAAAAGTTATAGAAACTTCTTTTTTTGCCCTTGTACATTTTTTACTTTAGTATTCCAATTTTTCCTAGCTAAAGTTTCCTAAAATCAGATAATCCTTTTATTAACTAGTTAGATCAGTGATTCTTTAGTTTAAATGTGTAAGCCATTTTTTAAGTAGTAAGCTGTTGTGCTTCTACTTGTTTTAAGAGTCAGATTATTTAACATAACTAACCATTAACAGTTTGATTTGTTATTAAGTTCCTCTAAACTTTGGGAAAGAAACAGAAAGCATTAAATGAATTTTTTAACATACACTCTCAGAGAAGCTCTTGAATGTAAAGCATTTAATTTTACACAATATTGGGTCTTTTAATTATGTGTTTTTATAATTTGAAAATTGCATTTCACAACTTTTTAATGCCCAAGTTTGGTACATATTTTCCCATAATAATAGTAGTGCAATTATAGTAGTGCAATAATAGTAGTGCAATAATAATTGCAGTTATCACGGGCTGATTATGTGCCACCCAGTGTGCTAAATTCTTTGCATACATTTATCATTTAATCCTCACAATGGCCAAATGAGTTTGGCAGTTTTATTATCCCCACTTTTTTAATAATCGTAGTTCTTGGTTCATTATGTAGTCTCATCGTTAGTGCATTCTTGAGCCCTTTATGTTTGTGTATATGTGTGCACATTTATTTCTAATGCTCTAGTAAGCATTTTAGAAATCAGAAAACTGAGACAACTGAAATAAATTGTCCCTGGACACCCAGCTGTAAGTAGTGGAGCCAGGATTAAAAGTAAGGTCCGCCTGACTTTAAAACCTGTGCTCTTCACTTCTGTAATTGCGGAAAAAGCTTCATTGATCATCCTAGATAAAAGAATTTACCTTTTTCTTATTTTATCCACTTTATTTTGCTTCTTAGCACTTATCACCAATTGACATATGTATGTATTTTTCATCTGTTGTCTGTCTCCTTTGTTCACTGTTCCCCTAAAACAGTTCCAAGCATATAGTAGGTGCTTAGTGTGTATCAGTTGATATTTGAACAAATTAATCAATGTATTATGTATGCAGTCAGTGTGTACATCATTATGTAATGTGATAGATTTAGTAAGTTTTCTCTCTTTACATTATTATTCCTATACTGTATCTGTATAAGTAAAATCACTAGTGTGTGTCTTGCTAAAATACTGAAGTTGAATTGATGTAGTTATTTTATGCTTAGGAAAATTCTCTTATTCAGTTGTTTTATGAACTTATTCGTACAAGGAAAATATTTTTTTATTCTCAAATCAGCCTTTTTTTAATAACTGAAATCTGTTTTTTAGACTGTTATCCCAGTGCATGGAGTATTTTGATCTGAGGTGCCAATTATTAGATGATCTGACAAGTAAGTAGATGTCTAACTTTGATTTATGTTGGGGGAGGGGTTGGGAAGGACTAGAAAAGAAAGACAGACATTTCTAAATCTGACTTAATGTATCTCAGATATAAATAACATTAAAGTTATTGTTTGAAGTTGAATTTTATTTTCTTGGAAATAGCATGTAAACCCATGTACCAGTTATCTCTTCTGCTATTATATACCCAACCATTAATGTGTTAGAAGATTTGTTGATTTTAAAAATTGTCAAAGGCTCATATTTTAATTACACTGATACAGAACTATTAAGAAGAGTCTTTCCGTTATAGTCAATTCTGACAGTTTTGAAGGTTTAAAGGAAAGAGGGAATCTGCTGAGATATGTTGATAGTAATAGAAGTGAGTGATAGAAGTCAGGTGATTGTTTAGTGTTAGGTGTTTGCAGTATCATTGTTACAAACTCTTTTGTTAGAGTGTTTAGATTTTAATCATCTGTACTTACTCTTATATAATGCAAAGGTTTGTTGGAGTCCTCTATGCAAATTTCAGTTGTTCCAGTCAAGAGTTCATTAGTTTATTCCTTGTTCTTTACACAAAGTTTATAGGAAAGATTTGCTTCTGCCTATAGGAAATAAATAAAATGAAAGTCGGGATCAACAAAAATGTTAATTGGAAAAGAATGTCAAGACCAGGAGGTAAAAAAAAAAATACCTTGTGTATGTGCAGGCTGAAAAGCCCCACACAGTCAGAATGAGGTTTTGAGGAAGACCGAGGTATAAAGGAAACCTCATTTGTTTGTTTGTTCTCAGTACCCTAGAGGAAGAAACAGAATGGCTTCTCAAAAGAAACAGATCTTTTCCCCAGCACTCAAACCTAAAAGAAACTTCACACAAAGGTCTTCATGTAATGGACACATAAAGACAGAGTGACTAAGAAGCCTCAGCAGCATCTCTAAGGCAGATGCCTTCCTGGGTTTCATAAGTGTCTCTCAAAAGCTGAGGACGTGGTGCTCTGAGCAGGGCAGTGAAATTGGTTTTGTTGGAGCCTGAGATGATATAGTCTGTGTGTCTTGATTCAGGGATAAGACCTGTACTATCTAGAGAAGTGGATGGACTACATGTCCATCTAACAGCCTAGCCTAGTACTGCATTTTTCAACTAGGCTTTCAGTGTTAAGTTGGGCGGCAGCCAGCGAAGGTTTGTTCTCTGGCTTGGACTTCGAGAGGGTATTCTGCTTTGCTGCTTGGGAACTGGACTCATGAGTTGTATGAGACACATACATCCTCAGAATGCATGAACAAGTTATTAGTGTAGGCCTTTGCTGTGCCAGTGAGCCATAAGTAAGGGATCCAAGATCCCTTAATGGGATGTTGAGGGCAGGGAAGGAATATGTCTTGAAACAAGCAATATTTGCCATTTTTGGAGCATTTTCTGTATGCCAGTGCCTATACTAGACACTGTATACACAGCACGCTGAAGCGTAGGTGTTAGCCCCATTTCATAAATGAGGAAACGAGGATGCACAGTGTCGCCTGCAGTATCCCTTTGCACCTCACTCTGTGGGGCCTTGCCTGCCTGTGCCTGCAGTGCAGTGGGAAGAGAGCATGATTGCTCCTGCTCTCCCACCTAAGCCCCGCTTCCAACATGGAATCTTGTTTTCAATCCTTGTTTGGAGGGGAAAGTGGAATACATAATACAAAAGAGTGGTTCTCTGGAGGTTGGCCCATCATCTGGAAACATGGATTCTGCTGCTGTGCTGTGAACCCCTCTCTCCCTCACAGGGCTCCCCCCTCCCTTGGCATAGGTGACACGGTGGGAGTGATGGCTCTCCTCTCACCCCTCGACCCCTTCCTTCTCTAGAAGGGTTTCTTCCCTGGGACATCTGCTAACACCACCAAACAGGAGCTTCTTCGGAACAAGGAGTGTCCCTTTCATCTTGTACCCCCAGCGTCAGCACCGTGACCTGCACAGAGGAGGCATTCAGTACCGTGTGATTTGTGACAGAGGGAGGGAGGGAGGGAAGGAAAGGGCGTGTTGAGCCTTCATAGTCCTGTGGGCAGCTGCTGTTCATTAATGACAGTTTTTTTAAATCTGTGAAGTAGAAGATTGAGACTTGTCTCTGCTTACTTTAATTCAGGATTTTGACTCCATGAAAAGAAATCCTTCTTTCTTCAGGATGAGAGGTCGTTTTGTTTTGTTTTTCCATCTTAGCTTCAGAAATGGAGCAGTTAAGAATCAGCCCAGCTACCATGCTCGAAGATGAGATTACTTGGCTGGATAACTTTGAACCTAATCGCACAGCTGAGTGTGAGACCAGTGAAGCAGATAACATCTTATTGGCAGGACACTTACGGCTCATCAAGACCCTTCTTTCACTCTGTGGGGCAGAAAAGGAAATGCTTGGTAATTATTACTTCATCTTATCATGTGATAGAGTACCTCATTTCTCAGTTATTGCCATAGTGTTGTGTGCAATTGGGAAACTAAGATAGGTGCTAAATGTTCCATAGAAAATTGACCCTCAGACAGTAGGGTATTGTCTGGAATTTTAGTGGCTAACAAATTTAAGGTGTATTTTATCTGTGTCATTAAACCATATAGAGAATTTTATAGCGTTCAAAATAGTTGGCTCACATAACTTAGCAACAAATAAAAATTATAAATCAAAGTAGGTTTTTGTCTTCTCTTTTTCCTGTTACATACTTTATAAATACAGCCCATTGTATGTCTTACCTCTTTTAAGGATAATTCTTGTCTGGAGAGGCAGCCCCCAACCACCACCCCTGGATGGTGGGATACACGTATAATTTGTAAAACCATATTTGGTATTATAAATTATATTCAGAAGACAAATCAAAATGTTAATTATCACTTTTATCACACAAACTGAGTTCTATAAAAATCTTGGCTATTGGGGATACATAGAAAAGAGTGATTCTAAACCAGGGTGAGATGGGCACATCATTTTTTTTTTTTTTTTTTTGCAGTACGCGGGCCTCTCACTGTTGTGGCCTCTCCCGTTGCGGAGCACAGGCTCCGGACGCACAGGCCCAGCGGCCATGGCTCACGGGCCCAGCCGCTCCGCGGCATGTGGGATCTTCCCAGACCGGGGCGCGAACCCGCGTCCCCTGCATCGGCAGGCGGACTCTCAACCACTGCGCCAACTGGGAAGCCCGGGCACATCATTTTTACCTGAAGATTTTTAAAGTTTTAAAAACTTTTATTTGGATTCCCCTATGCCCAAAGTAAAAGTTAATTATTCACTCAAACCGTCTGCCTTGTGATGTTCTTGGCATTTGTGTTTCTAAAGTGAAAGCTTAACTCCTTTCACTCTATTTTAAGCTCATAAAGGAAGGTTCCTTCGCTTGTCTATCTTTGCATCCTGTCCCGACTCTCCCACCCATCCCCACTCCTCTGCCCCACAGATCTTTGCCATGTATTATAAGAGCTCAAAAAATGAGCGTCAAGTTAAATTGAATGCCTTGCCTTTGGGTGGCCTCAGGTGCCTTTGCTGCTCTGATATGAAAGTGCAAGACAAGATCTTTGAATTAAAATATGTGTTCATCCTCAACATGAATATTATGCTCTATTCCAGGTTCATCACTCATTAAACCATTATTAGATGACTTCCTTTTCCGAGCTTCTAGAATTATTTTAAATAGTCATTCTCCAGCTGGCAGTGCCGCCATCAGTCAACAGGACTTTCATCCAAAGTATGGAAAATGCACGTTGTGTTCAGTTTTGGTAAAAATTCTAATTCGAAACTTTAGTCCAAAAAAGATTTTCTTAACTTGGAGTTTGTCTTCCATCGTGTGAGTGTGTGTAGCTTGTAAGACATTATCCACTGTATAAAGAAATGCATGTAAGGGGGCTTAGGATAAAGCCTGCCTGGCACGTAGTGATTGCTGAGCTGGTACTATTACTATCATCAAGATGGAAGAATAAGTAATAATGTGGTTAACTTGGTCAGTAACAAATTCCAGGAGAAACGGAGGTTGTAAGAATTGCTTCCGCAGTAAAGATAAACAGGCTCTGAGTCTTGAGGGTTTCTTTCTGCTAGGAGAAAAGCATAGGTGCTTTAGTGCATGATCCTTGTGATTTGCTGAGCATTGACTGTGTCCTTATCATTAAAACTGCTAGTGATTTATTACGGTGGTAATTTTAGAGTCAAATTTTATATTAGTTTTTATGGGTAGAAAGTTGAAAGATCTTTTGTAATGTTGACCCTTCGTGGGTGATGTTTGTACTCTTGGAAATAGGAAGAGGCAGCTACAAGCTGCCATCTTATTTACTCTGAACCTAACGTAACCTCATTCTTTTCTCACGAAAACCAGAGTTAATTGAGTAATCCTGAAGGAACTGAGGATTTGGTATTTAACCAGTGAAAAAAATTCTCATACAATTTCAGTGGTTATTGAAATGGGCAAGGCATAATAAGCAGTATTTTATGGAATCTTAAGAGGTATCTTACCATGTGTGAATATTTCTCTATCTAGAGATTCCTTATTAGCAAAATCTGTTTTAAGTAATAAACCTTCATTAAAACTCTTGGGGTGTCCCTCACACTGTCACTCCCATCCTTACCTCTGCCCCAGTCTTGTTCTGGAAGATTTGGTGCTAGCTCTGCGGGAGTCTTTTATTAAGGCAGTAGAAACACGTGAGTATTTCAGTTTTCAGTGAACAGAGAAAATAAATTTTCAGCAGTTTTACTGAAATTTTTTTCATGAATTCTTCCATTTGTAATTATTAAAAGTAATACATCTGTCAGCGAGTTGTGTTTTTTTTTACTCATATACAGTGCCTTGAATAGAAAAGGAAACATTTTGTTTCATCCAGTGTACTGAACGGTGTCCATTTATCACAGTGACTCCCAGCCTTTTCCCACCTAAACACGAAAGCCAGAAAGAGATTTAAAATACACAGAAAGTCTTTTCACAAGTAATGCTATTCTTATATCACACCAACAAAAGAACTTCTTGACGTTTAACCTGTATATATGGTACCTTCTATTCATTCTTTACCTGTCCCTTGCAACCCAGAAATGCAGGTAAGAAGCAAAGGACAGTGCCAGCTCCATGGCTCTTGTCCTCAGTGCCTGATGCAGTTCTGATCTCCATGCCCTTCAACCCCCTCTTGAACACATCTCCCACACTCCACTCCATAAGTGTTTCTCTCAAAGGTTGGATGTCCTCTTTTCTGTGTATCCTTCCTAACCTGTGATCTCCTAACAAATGCAAGGTTGGCTTAGGTGACTGTGAGAAATTACTGTCCATCCCCTAAATGATTTCTGCTAAAGGTGAGCAGCAAAGAAGCCTTCGGTTTCCTGCATAATGCTTGCTGGTTATCTCTCATTGTCACTTTAAACAAGTTGACTTGGCAAACTATTTCTGTCTCCACATTTTCATAGATAGAAAGTTGGTTAGTGTCCTTGAAGAATTTTTTATCTGCAGGTGCACAGCAAATGTTTATGGACATCTATTCTGATTTGTATAGCTTTCTGCCATGTAGATATTTGAATTTCAGGGCAGTAACTACAAAAACCTTTCTTTCTACCTACCTTAATTGAAAGATAGTTATTTCCATGTTGTGTTTTTGGTAAAATTTTCAGACTCTCTGTTCTCTATTCTTGCTGATCCATCCCTTAGATACTAATCTGGAGTCATAATTGAAAGATTTGCTACTTTATCATCAGGCCAAGAAGATACTTAGCTCTGAACCATAATCATCCCTCCTGTATTCATGGTCTCTTCCTTGGTTAAGTAAGCACCTCCCACTAGATTACTAGGTTGTGCCATCAGACCTGACTTAACCCTGTTTTAGGAATTGCAGCTCTTATATTTTCATTTCAAATGTTGATTTAGTTTAATGAGCGACTTAAGTAAATTATTCACTGTTGAAATTGACTTGTGTCGTTTGTTTTTAGATGTAGTACAGTGAATAGCCGATTGGCAGCCTACGAAGTCCTTGTAATGCTGGCTGATAGCTCACCTTCAAATCTTCAGATTATTACAAAAGAACTACTTTCTATGCATCATCAACCTGATCCTGCTCTTACCAAGGAATTTGATGTAAGTTTTCTAGACCTCAATGCACTTAATTTTTTTTAGAATGCTCTCTTAAACATAGTATTTTAAAACTATGTTTGCATTATCCTAGTCACAAAGAAAGTCAGTGTTATTCTTTTGCTTATCAAATTCACATACTCAAATCAACTATAATCTATAGTGTATTACACTAATACACTGTAATATATTACTAAATGGTACCCTTTTGATTAAAAAAGAGGAGAGATTTTCAAGTCAGTTGATAATTACTCTCAGTAAAAAGTAGCATTTGAATCTATTTTTTGAGGAACTATGCATGGCACAGTGCCAGGCACTAGAGCTACAAATTCCAGAAAACATTGGTTCTGTCACAGTATAGTCTATGTTCACTTAAATTCAACTAAGATTTATTGAGTTTACTATGCGCTAAGGTGTTGTTGGCTTTTGGAGCTCAGAAATGAAGATAGAACCCAGCACTAAGATTGAGGTATGTCCTGAATGCTCTACTAACAGAGAGGCACTTCAACACCAGATGGTGGTGTTTTAGAAAGCTTCTTAGAGATGATGGAATTTAAAATAGAGCCCTTAAGAGTGATGAGCCAATTGAAGCAAGGTGGGAAGGTCATTCCATACATGAGAAGCCATGGACAGCTTTGTATATGTCGGGATCTGCAAGAGGGAAGCGAGCTGCAAATGCCCTGGAATACCAGACCAGGAGTGTGGGAGGACACTTCTAAAGCGTTTTCCACTAACGTCATAAAGAGGCAGTCTCATCCCTTTGGATGCCTGAGCTGAGGACTGTGGAACATACAAGTTAGGCAGGAAAGGAAGTGAGAACAGGTGTTCTAAGTAGAGGAAAGAGCACTTGCAAAGTGGAATGTGAATGCGTAAATTGGGAACTATTTTGGTATGAACTGTTTAGTTTATAATGCTTACTTTATGCTATGCTTTAAGTTTTACATGCACTTATTTAATAATCAGATTAAAATGACAATCTTATTTTAATAAGTCAGGGATTATATCAGCATAGTGAAAATATTTGTCATATAAATACTTACATTTTTAGTACTGTTATGAACCAGTTTTTCTTATTTGATAACTTTTTTTTTTAGTCTGTGCTTTGGACTACAAATAAATTACACTGTTAATTAGATCTTAGAAATCACCCTGCTCTAAGTGCATGTTGAATGTTAATGAAAAGTATGTGATATTTAGCAATTCCTTTCAGTCCAGAAGACCTCCAGGGTTTTGTCAATTGGTTAGTTATTACATGGTTACACGTACTTGATATATGCAGGTAACATGATTCTGGTCATAGGATTAGAACCAAGATTCTGCTGTAATAGCATTTCAGAGTGTGTCATTACAATATCCATTGAAGTGCCATGTTGAACTTGTAACCAGGATGCCTTTTCTAGATGATTTCTACCTAGAAAAATACTGTCCTGGAATCTACATTGTTACAGATCATCCTTAAGTGAAATGCTAGGGTGTTTACATACTTACTTAATGGCATGCTTATTAGAGGAAGTTCAATAGAAGAATTTCACCTTCTCAAAAAAGGAAGGGAAGGGGCTTCCCTGGTGGCACAGTGGTTGAGAGTCCGCCTGCCGATGCAGGGGACACGGGTTCGTGCCCCGGTCTGGGAAGATCCCACATGCCGTGGAGCGGCTGGGCCTGTGAGCCATGGCCGCTGAGCCTCTGCGTCCGGAGCCTGTGCTCCGCAACGGGAGAGGCCACAACAGTGAGAGACCCACATACTGCAAAAAAAAAAAAAAAGAAAAAAAAGGAAGGGAAGGAATATGAATATGAGCCTTCCTTGACTATCCAGACAGGTTAGGATTCTTATAGTAAACACTTCATAGAACCCTTCCTACTTTTCAGATTACTACCTCAGTTTGTAAATATATATCAGTATTTTTACTTAATTAATGTATACCCTACTATAATGTAAGCTCCTTGAGATCAAGCACTAAATACATTTCTGCTCTCTCTCATGTCCCTGGCACAATGCCTGGCACATTGTGCTCTTAAGAAATGTTTGTCGAATGATAATCAAGTGACTAAATGCAAGACTACATAGTGGATGTATAGGTACATGCTTCGTATATATGTGAGGTACTTTAGGAACTAAAAGGAAACATTGAGATAGTAGTTTTAGATTTGTATTGCATCTGCAGAGGTACTTCATGAACATAGGTTTGCTACCATAACTCGTAACACACTGAATGGATAAATCTGTATCTCTCTTTTCCTCTCAGACATCTCATAAAGCTGTAAGGAAATGTGCTAGTGGCAGAGATACTAATTCTCTCTCTCTCTATTTCTGCTCCTCTCTTTCCTAGTACCTTCCCCCAGTGGATAGCAGGTCCAGCTCAGGGTTTGTGGGACTGAGGAATGGTGGCGCTACATGTTACATGAATGCAGTCTTCCAACAGCTGTATATGCAGCCTGGTCTCCCGGAGGTGATTTTCTTCCTCTTTCCTGTTTAGTGTTATAAATGATGTATGTGTACATTGCCTGAGAACTGTTCCATATTCATATATTGCATTTTGGGGTTTACTAAACTGGACATAATTAGAGATTCTCTAGTAGCTTCTGAAATCTGTACAGATGGCATTGTTCATAGTCACATATTTTTGTATATCTGCTTAGGTAATATGCTGCCTGTTTGACAGATGGATTTGACTTAATGTGATTTTTGAACTCCTCAATTATTCTCAAATTGTATTCCATATAGCTACTAACACTTGGTATTTTAGAAATATTTAGACTCTATCGTTAGCATTCTGTAATAATTTATTAGTAGCTTGTGATATAGCAAAGCTATGAAATAGTTTTGAGAATATTCTGTGTGTCATCATGTCACACTTATTTCTTATAGAGATCCTGGCATTACTAGTTCCAGTTTCTCATAATCGAACAGAAGCTCAAAGAGATGATTTATTCATGATTACACCAGCTAGGAAGCGTTGAAGCTAAACATATGCAGAGTTACAGCCATATACAAACATACATACCATTCTGAAGGAGCAGTGGGTACTCACACATACAGAAGTCAAGATTTTCTGAAAGCAGTTGAATATTTCTAATTTAATACAGTTCATTTCTTTTTAGTCATTACTTTCAGTGGATGATGACACGGACAATCCAGACGATAGTGTATTCTACCAAGTGCAGTCTCTCTTTGGGCATTTGATGGAAAGCAAGCTGCAGTACTATGTACCTGAGAACTTTTGGAAGGTATTTTACCCAGTAACTCTTTAGATTGAAGGGTGTTAGGTATTTGGAGTGTGGCTGCATTCTTTCTCTAGTGTCTTGTTTATTGACTGTAGACTAATCCCATTGCCAAGAACCTATAAAAGAAATGTCTATACCATTGTTATTGGCATTGGAGCTTGAGTCAAGTGATTACAATGTTGAGAATAGTCATTTATAATTTCTAGGGTTTTGCTAATCTTAAATGTTTTGACTATTTCCCACTATTCTTGTTTAGCTGTTTGAAATATTTGTTCAAATTATTCCTCTGAACTTATGCCAATTTCACTAATACCTCTAAATAAAGACCATTCTTCTAAAACATCGCTTTACTGTGTTTTACCTTATATTTTCCCCTATAGGTTGGTTAGTTTCTAAGAGAGAAACTCTGTTCCCTGGCCTTAGATCTCACCCTCTGTGGTTTCATAGACTTAGTATAAAGGGACCGAGGAAAAACATAGATGGCTGAATGCAAGCTAATCTCATGTCAATAAAAACTTTTATACCCTAATAGTAAACTTGGTTTTTAGAAGCATTTAAGGACTCTTTCATTTTCCTTTTCTACCATATTCAGAAATTGCTACTTTTCCTGTAACGACATATGTAATTCTTGTTACATAGATTTTCAAGATGTGGAACAAAGAACTTTATGTGAGAGAACAACAGGATGCATATGAATTCTTCACCAGTCTCATCGATCAGATGGATGAATATCTCAAGGTAGAAAAAGTTTCATTTTCCCTCTAACTCCCTCAAACTCTATGAGAGCAGTGGTTTAGGATTTGGGATTACTATGAAACTGACAAATCAGAAAGTGATCGTCTTTAATACCACAACAGTAATTCATTTCTTCTGGGTTTGAATATCAAAACATATACAGAACACTATAGATTATAGATTTATTTTCTTCTTAATTCATCTGACACTTGATAAAGTATATAACTCTTAACCTATACCCCATAATGATAACCATTTGTGGCTACACGCTCTGTGTCTGCATTGAAGTAACCTGGCGTCAGAGGAGTGCTGCTGTCACCAGTGAACTGATGGCCCCGTGCAGAGCTGTTTTGCTCTGTCAAAGGGTACAAAAGGACCAGGTTCAAAAGTTGTTTGTGGTTGTGCGACCCAAAGCTTTCTACCTCTACCCAGGAAAATGTGTCACAAACTTCCTAAGTGGTATTGCCTTCTAAGATACAGACAGCTTCCCATCACTGCCAGCATTTGCCTCTCCTCTCAGTAGGCACAAATTATCCATTTCTTTTTTAAAAAATAACTCATAGGGACTTCCCTCGTGGTCCAGTGGTTAGGACTCCACAGTTCTGCTGCAGGGGGCACGGGTTCAATCCCTGGTCGGGGAACTAGATCCCACATGCATGCTGCAACTAAGAGTTAGCATGCCACAACTAAGGAGTCGGCGATCCGCAACTAAGGAGCCAGTGAGCCACAACTAAGGAGCCCACCTGCCGCAACTAAGACCCGGCGCAACTGGGAGAAAATAATAATAATAACCTATAGGGACTTCCCTGGCAGTCCAGTGGTTAGGACTCCACACTTCCACTGCAGGGGGCACGGGTTCGATCCCTGGTTGGGGAACTAAGATCCCGAAACCTGCACAGCGCAGCCAAAAAAATAAATAAAAATAACATAAATTTGTAGCATTCTATCCACAAGAAAAAAGAGAAGATTGTGGAGAGTTACTCCTAGCTTGGTAATTGTGGCAAGGGGAGAAGGAGTCGTGATCATCATGGATCATCTGAATCCTTCTGGATCCTGTCATCAGTGTGGCTGACGGCGCTCCTCTTCCTTTTCTGACCATTTGCATTACTCTGGCAGCGGGTCTCATGAGTTATAATTCTTTCATTAGTTCCCAGCTTAAACTACCAAGCTGACTTCTTTTATTTTGTTGGTTAAATTAAAATCTATGCTTTAGCTCAGGTCTAAGTAAAATTCTGTATAAACAACCTAAAAGTTCTAGAGGCATCAACTAAAATTTTAACTTTTTATTTCAACAGAAAATGGGGAGAGACCAAATTTTTAAGAACACTTTTCAGGGCATCTATTCTGATCAGAAGATCTGTAAAGACTGTCCTCACAGGTTAGTGAAGATAACACTGACATCAGAAAATAATCACCGTCATTTTTAAATGATTCTTCTAGAATGTTGTAAATTTTTTATTCATTGAGAGGTTTGCAGATATATCTCCTAATGGATCTATAAATGTTTATTGAATTAAATTTCTTTGGTGACATTTCCAGGGAATTAATTTCCATTTCTAAAATTTCTTTGTTGAAATGCATAATTTTAAGCAATTCTAAGTGGTCAAAAATTGGCATTTTTATTTGGTATACTTTTAGAAGGATGAAAAGAAGGTGTGTGTTAATTATAGTGATTAGGAATGTATCAATAGTTCTGTGTTCAATCTCAAGTATTGTGGTAATTTCAAGATTTTTAAATTCCATTGCTGATATGGTGTTTCTGTTATTTCCTAAGCAGATATGAGCGCGAGGAAGCTTTCATGGCTCTCAATCTAGGAGTTACTTCCTGTCAGAGTTTGGAAATCTCTTTGGACCAGTTTGTTAGAGGAGAAGTTCTAGAGGGAAGTAATGCATATTACTGTGAAAAGTGTAAAGAAAAGGTATTACATTTGCCCTTTTCAAAACACAAGGTTAATTTGTTATTCATGGACTTTGTCTTTATGTTTTATGTAAGATCAGTATTAAGCTCCTATTGTTATTGCCATTAAATTGTGTCATGACTTGTGTTCACAGAGATGGGAAAGCCCTGTAGAAATCTGTGACCTTCATATTAATTACTTTGTTATTTTATTGTCTCCATGGAGATAATTGGGTTTTGCTTCTCTTTAGAGAACAACAGTGAAAAGGACCTGTATTAAGTCATTACCTAGTGTCTTGGTCATCCACCTGATGAGATTTGGATTTGACTGGGAGAGTGGACGCTCCATTAAGTATGACGAACAGATAAGGGTAACTTATTTTTTTTTTCTTGGTTTTTTAATAACCATTATTACTGTGCTCCCTTTATTGTTTCCTTTTTATATTTTCAAATTTCATCTAAAATGTGAAAGGCTGTGGTCTCAGCATTCTGAGAAGTGCACAGCCCCTCGTCTTAAGCAGCTGCTGCTAGTGGTACCGGCAGATCTCTAGACAGTAACCCTCATTTCTAGAAGGCATCCTAGTGACAGCTATGAAGTGAAATCCTTTCCTTAATGCTCAAGCAAGAGACTGCTTAAACCTTCCTAGACTTGTAAGCCATTATGAAATTGTGTACTTGAATTGGAGGGTAGTCCTAGCTTAAATTAGGAAAACACATCCCTCTTCTTTGTACAGACGTAACTGGGTGTGACCCTATATGTTACTAACCAACATTGTGCTCTTTTTGCTTTTTAAATAGTTTCCCTGGATGCTAAACATGGAGCCTTACACAGTTTCAGGAATGGCTCGCCAAGATTCATCTTCGGAAGTTGGTGAAAACGGGCGAAATATGGATCAGGGAGGTGGAGGATCTCCACGAAAAAAAGTTGCCCTTACAGAAAACTACGAACTTGTCGGCGTCATTGTACATAGTGGGCAGGCACATGCAGGCCACTACTATTCCTTCATCAAGGACAGGCGGTAAGGGGTTCTCGTACTGCTCCCTCACTCCACCCTTCCAGTAGTCTCTCCTCCGTTCCCTGCCCTGCCGTACCTCTCCTCCACTCCCCCTGCTTTCCTATGTCCCTCCTCTGCTCCTCCTGCCCTGCTGTACCTCTCCTCTGCTACCCCTACCCTCCTATGTCTTTTCTATGCATTCTCTGCCCTCCTGTATCCCTCCTCCACTTCCCCTGCCCTCCTATATCCCTCCTCCACTCCCCCTGCCCACCCTGTATCTCCCCTCTGCTCTCCCTGCCCTACTTTGTCATCCACACTTATCATTACGGTGCAAAGAAGCTTTCACATTGTTCTTTGATCTTATTTCATATTGGATTTTTAAAAGTTGTTGCAATTGTTTTATCCCTTCAATTTGAAAAGTTGTTTAAGAAATTGAAGTAACTGTTGCTATATTTTTCTTAGGTGTTTTCAAATGGTAATTTCCTGCTGTATTTGTAGACAATACATAGAGATAAATGCTGGGGATGGGGATGTTTGATTTGTAACTTCATAATATTTTATCAAATCTGTGCTCTAGGGGATGTGGAAAAGGAAAGTGGTATAAATTTAATGACACAGTTATAGAAGAATTTGACCTAAATGATGAGACCCTAGAGTACGAATGCTTTGGAGGAGAATATAGACCAAAAGTTTATGATCAAAGTAAGTATTTGCAAATGTATATTTTCCATTAGTTTTATTTTCTTAATTTATAGTTTTCTATCAAATTGGAAGCAGTATTTTTTATATAAAAATAGAAAAGATTTTATTTTTTTTACATACTACTGCTCTAGCCATGTAGGTCCACGAACTCCTTGATAGCCAGGGCGGAAAGGTTCAAGCTGCTTACAGAATTCTTTTTAAATAATTCCTTACAACAGCCCTGGGATGGAGGGTGAGTTCAATGGAAGAAATGAATATTAAAGAACAACTTGAAAGAATTTCAACCTTAAAAATAGTTTCAGAAGTAGTAGTCCACTAAAATTTTCAAATTTCCTTTTCACTTACGGAGAGGTGTGATTAATGGAGAAGACATTTCTAGCACCTGTGTTTTTAAAACCTTATTTGTTATGCAGTGTGGTAAAGGAATCTTTCCACAACTCTACCCCCAAAAGAAAAAATATAAGGAAAAGTGCATCACAGAATCCCATCAGAATTTGCTATTTGAAGAAGAAATATTTTTCAGAGACCTTGACATTTTTGAAACCTGATTTTGAAATACTCTAGGGGCATTTAAATTTTTCCACGTGTGTGAGATCCACAGTGTTAGATTTTGACACCAGACCATGGTAGTCATGCATCTAAGGGTAGTAACCTTTATTAGCTGAACATAGTGTCATTGCCAAAATTTACCTGAATTTGGCTCTTCTATGCAGAAATGGTTAAGTGAGGCCAATTATAATCCCATCCGGTGCCACAGAACTTATTTTTAAATGTTACTTGCCTTTTGATTAAATTTCCACATGCCTCGGAATGTATACCTTCTTTCCCCTACTCTGCTACCATACAACTCCTTACTCCCTGCCCCTCTGAATCACCTTCAGAGTGATTTTAAGCAGTGCTCTAAAAAGACACACACTTCACTTAACGCTTTCCATTTAACAAATTTAGTACGTAATTACTTGCTGGATTTGTAGGTCCTTTGTTATAGATTGTCAAGACAAAAAAAAAACAAAACACCTTTTTTATTTACAAAGAGATTTTTCTTATTGTCTCATTATGAAGCGAACCCATATACTGATGTACGCCGAAGATACTGGAACGCCTATATGCTCTTCTACCAAAGGGTGTCTGATCAGAACTCCCCTGTGTTACCAAAGAAAAGTCGAGTCAGCGTTGTGCGGCAGGAAGCTGAGGACCTCTCTCTGTGAGTTTCTCCTCTGTGTAATTTGCTGTGTGATTGCAGTAGGTGATACCGTGATCTTCAGAGTATGCTGTTTGGGATTTAAGGGTAATTAGCTAAGCTAGAGAGAAATTCTAAAAAGAAAATAAGTAAATCCCTCTACCTTTTTTCTTGCTGCTACCTGGTCATTATTTCCTTGGCAAGAAGTTATTTTGTTTTCAGAAACATGCATAGAAATTATTCATTCTAGAATTGAGATTTTTTTTTAAGTCTCATTTATTGAGTACACTTTATGTCCAGAGCATAGTTTTGGGTTGGCCAAAAAGTGCCTTCAGTTTTTAAGTAAAAATAAAAGACACATTTTTAATTTTCACCAAGAACTTTATTGAATAATGTATTCACCCTTTTGTTCCACTATCTTCCGCCATTTTTCAGGCAAATTCATAATTCCATCTTTCCAAAACTTTTTATCTTTTTGAGAAAAGAACTGTTCCAGGTGCCTTTTACAGTCTTCCAGGGAATTGACATTTTTTCCATTAAGAGAATTTTGTAAAGACCGAAATAAATGGAAATCCAAAGATGCAAAGTCTGGTGAATACGGCAGATGAGTCAAAACTTCCCAGCCAAGCTGTAACAGTTTTTGCCTGGTCATCAAAGAAACATGCAGTCTTGTGTTATCCTGATGGAAGATTATGCGTTTTATGTTGGCTAATTCTGGATGCTTTTTGTCGAGTGCTGCTTTTAGTTGGTCTAATTGGGAGCAGTATTTGTTGGAATTAATCGTTTTGTTTTCCTGAAGGAGCTCATAATAGAGGACTCTCTTCCAATCCCATCATATACACAACATCACCTTCTTTGGATGAAGACCATCCTTTAGTGTGGTTGGTGGTGGTTCATTTCGCTTGCCCCGGGATCTCTTCCGTTCCACATTATTGTACAGTATCCACTTTTCATCACCCGTCACAATTTGTTTTAAAAACGTAGCGTTTTCATTACGTTTAAGTAGAGAATCGCATGTGGAAATATGGTCAGGAAGGTTTTTTTTCGCTTAACTTACGTGGAACCCGAACATCAAAGCAATTCACATAACCCAGCTGGTGCAAATGATTTTCAACGCTTGATTTGGATATTTTGAGCATGTCGGCTATCTCCCGCGCGGTAGAATGTTGATTGTTCTCAGTTAATGTCTCGATTGGATTGCTGTCAACTTCAGCTGGTCTCCGCAACCGTGGAGCATCGTCCAGCGAGAAATTTCCAGCATGAAACTTCACAAACCACTTTTGACATGTTCGATCAGTCACAGCACCTTCTCCATACACTGCACACATCTTTTTTTTGCATTTCAGTTGCTTTTTTTACCTTTCTTGAAATAATAAAGCATAATTTGCCAAAAATGTTGCTTTTTTTCTTCCATCTTCAATATTAAAATGGCTACACAAAAATTTTCACCAATTTTGATGTCTTTTTTTTAATGCACTCTAATCTGACAGCTGTCACATACAGTCTAATAAAATTGTTCTGAATGAAGTTAAAGACAACCAAGTGCTACTAGAGCCATCTTACGGAAAAAAAACGAACCAACCTTTTGGCCAACCCAATAAATACTATACCAGCACTGTCTGAAAAGTTTTTTTAAAGGTCCTGTTTTCTGTGAATTTGCATTTTAATACATTAGATCAGGAAAGTATACAGTTTAAGTCTAATACCCTGTTTATGTTAAGTTTATCCGGTTGTAGCAAACTACTAAAACAATAGCTGTTTTATTCTAGACAAACACTTTTCTGATTCCATCTCTTAGGTCAGCACCATCTTCACCAGAAATTTCACCTCAGTCATCTCCTCGGCCGCATAGGCCTAACAATGACCGGCTCTCTATTCTAACCAAGCTAGTTAAAAAGGGTGAGAAGAAAGGACTCTTTGTGGAGAAGATGCCTGTTCGCATATACCAGGTAAGAACTGTATAAAAAGTTCTAAGGGGGCTTCCCTGATGGTGCAGTGGTTGAGAGTCCGCCTGCCGATGCAGGGGACACGGGTTCGTGCCGCGGTCCGGGAAGATCCCACATGCCGCGGAGCGGCTGGGCCTGTGAGCCATGGCTGCTGACCCTGTGCGTCCGGAGCCTGTGCTCCGCAATGGGAGAGGCCACAACAGTGAGAGGCCCGCGTACCGCAAAAAAAAAAAAAAAAAGTTCTAAGGGATAAAATCCAGATAAATGTCAAAATCTATCTCGTGGGTCCAGAACTACTCCTGCCAGCCTTCTTGTGGACGTAGTTGTACCTCTAGCGCCACGTCTTCTGACCCACCTTGTCGCAGAGGTGGCAACAGACTCAAGATTGGCCAGGGCTGTCACTGACCTGCTGTGTGATGCCCCACATAAACAAGGGGGAGGGGGCTTCCCTGGTGGCACAGTGGTTGAGAGTCTGCCTGCTAATGCAGGGGACACGGGTTCGAGCCCTGGTCTGGGAGGATCCCACATGCCGCGAAGCAACTAGGCCCGTGAGCCACAACTGCTGAGCCTGCGCATCTGGAGCCTGCGCTCTGCAGCAAGAGAGGCCGCGATAGTGTGAGGCCCATGCACCGCGATGAAGAGTGGCCCCCGCTTGCCACAACTAGAGAAAGCCCTCACACAGAAATGAAGACCCAACACAGCAAAAATAAATTAATTAATTAATAAACTCCTACCCCCAACATCTTAAAAAAAAAAAAAAAAAGAGGGAGGGAGTGGGCAGTACAGAAACATATTGCTGAAATCAATTTATTGAATCTGGAGAGAAAAATAAGTTAAGGTTCATAACCTTTGGGTAAAACTAATATAACAGTGATGACCGTTAGTTATTGAATACCTGCTCTGTGCTACATGCTTAAACAAATCCCTAATTCTTAAAACACTCTCGTGGAGTACCAGGTTTTATTCCCATTTTTCAGATGAAAAGGAGAAAAGGCTTAGAAAAGAGAAATGATCTGCCAGTGTCACAGAGCCAGGATTTAAATTCAGACTGTCCAGCTGCCCAGTCCAGACTTTATACACTAAGTAATCAAAAGCTAAGTAGCCAGAATCAAAAGATTTAAGAAAAATATGGAGTCTTTGATTGAGAGAGAGAGAGAGAGAGAGAGAATGAGCATCTGATACACAGAGAGCATGGGGTTGGTTGTACTTGGGAAAGCTCTCATTGTCCCTTTCCACTCAGATTAACAGGTTAGAATTCAGTTGTCCTTCACATGGTGGTCTTTCTGAATTTCCCAGAAGAATTTGGTTTAATGAATCATAATTCACCTTTTTACAACTTCTTATCTTTGAAAGGAAGTTTTTCCTCTCTCCTTTTTAAAAATTTGAAGGCTTGAGAGAAGTGTTTTTATGAACCCATTTTACCTAACATATCAGTAAAAATGTCTTCTCCATACTGAATAATTTACCCTGTTTCTTAAAAATAATTACCAATTTTCTTTTATAGATGGTGAGAGATGAAAACCTCAAGTTTATGAAGAATAGAGATGTGTACAGTAGTGATTATTTCAGTTTTGTTTTGTCTTTAGCATCATTGAATGCTGTAAGTACTAGTTGGATTGTTACTAAACAAATTAGAAAGGATCATAGTTAAATATCTTTCCACTAAAGCATTCAGTGACTCACCGTCACTCTCACTTGTTAGCATTTAGATTAAATGCCAAAAAAAATTCCCACAAATGTGTCACTTAATGGGTGATATTAAAATACAGGCAGTATTCAGAATATATAATACAGATTGTGAATGAATGTGGGTTTCTACTTACTGGCTTTTTTAAGTGCTCTTGTTATATTTTATAAAAAATTTAAGAGTAGCCATAGGTGATGTAAACGGATATTGGGCTATGAGGAGATTAATTATTCCCAATTCGTAATCAGATGTTACCAGACTCAAGATCAGCTTCTAAGTGCTTCTTTTTCTTGAGCACCATGATCACAGTTTGCCAGTAAGGGGAAGACTTTCTTAGTCTATTGGTAGCTTAATTAACACGCTGTGGTCTAAAGGCTCTATTTTGAGAAGGCTTCATAAAAGAAATGAAGGAGTTATCTTTTCTTAATCTTTTTATAATTTAACTGCAACATTTTCTATTATGAACTGGCTGGATTTTTCTTACTAGTATTTAACTTTATTTTATATGTATCTCATTATTCAGTCCGTAACAATGCATAATAATCTATAAAACTTCTGTGAAAAATAGCCTGTCTTTTTTCTCTCTCTCTTGTAGACTAAATTAAAGCATCCGTACTATCCTTGCATGGCAAAGGTGAGCTTACAGCTTGCCATTCAGTTCCTTTTTCAAACTTATCTACGGACAAAGAAAAAACTCAGGTAAGAGGTGACACATTTTGATAGTCTATTGTGACAAAAGGCATTAATTAAATTAAAGTTGAATTTATAAATTCAAACACTTAAAATTAAATTCAAAACATTGTTTTAGGTAGTTGAAGGCAACTACCTAATACACCCAGATGATTAAAATATGGGTTCCTATTTTTAAGGTATTTCTAATTCAGTAGGAAAGATGGACAAAACAGAAAAAGAACTGTGGTGTAAATGCTATATGTCTTTAGAAATTGGGAAAAGTCATATCCAGATATGGGGCTTGAACTGACTATCCATGTTAGTCCAGCAGTCATTGAGTACATAACTTATCCTCCACCCCGCCCCCCCAAAAAAAATTTTTTTTAAATAAAAAACAATGAGCGACACTCCATGGAGTTATTTGCTGGGCTGTCTAACATCGCTGTCTTTGCTTTTTTAAAGGGTTGACACTGAAGAATGGATTGCCACTATTGAAGCATTACTTTCAAAAAGTTTTGATGCTTGTCAGTGGCTGGTTGAATATTTTATTAGTTCTGAAGGACGAGAATTGATAAAGTAAGTGTCAGTCAGTATCTTTCAGTTAAAAGAAATGTGTGTCTCTTCCAGTGATTTAGAGCTGAAGCTTCTCGTAACTCTTTTTATTTCAACTTGAAATTATTTTTCTGGTTGGAATCAATTCTAAGCAGGTAACCAGGCCCTCCCAGGCAACTGCTGTTGCTCAGGGGATTCCAAAATACAAATCTCTTCCCTCGGACTCACAGTCTGGTGGCAGGTAAAGATCAGCCGTCCTGGGTTATACAGTAAGACCACAATATTGCTAATGTGTTTGGATTCTGGCTAAAATACTATTTTTCAAAAAGTTTTTGATAGCATGATAGTGTGGCAGATATACCATGATCGTATATTTACCTACATATCTATAATACAAAAGTAATTGGATTTTTCAAGAAGGTCCGATCACTGTGAATGTTTACACCTTGCTCCTTATTCTCTTATCCTCGGAGAGTTCAGCATCGATGTGGGGGACTCAGCGAGCACCTTGATCTGTCAGTGGCCAGGCTGCTTTATCCCCAGTGGCCGCTCCCCTCCCTCTGCCACAGCTTGCCCCACGCCTCTCGGGCGTGCCGAGCGGGCTCACCCGCTGCTAGCCAGTGGCCTTGCCTCAGCCTTCACCCCAGCACAGGTGAAGCCCCCCGCCCCGCCCCAAGCTGCACACCAACCAGTCTGTTCCCATCTTCTCCTTTCCTCCTGATATAATGGAGGAAGCATCCTCTCTCCTCTCAAAGTGAATCTCTCTACATGAGCAAAGCTTCTCAAGGAAGTTGGCGTCTTTACCTTCCAGAGTTTTCTATTGGGTCACTTCTGTCAGCATGCAAATATGCTCTGGTATCTCTCAACTTAAAACAGACAAGGAATTCAGAAATGCAAGTCCCTTCCCACAGGGAGATCCTCGTGCGGCGGCAAGTTAAGATCTAATTGAAACTCCTGGTCCCGTATCCCCTTCATCTTGAGGTCTGAGCTTCAGACATTCATTCACTGGCCTGCTTGGTATCTCCACCTCTGCCTCCTCCAGTGTACTTCATACAGCAACAAAAGGGTTCTTTTGAAACAAATTAGATTATGTTACTTCTCTGCTTAAAAATTCTTCAGTGGATTCTCACTGCACTTATAATAAAATCCAAAATCTTTGCCATAATGTAATACAAAAGGCCTCACTTGAGTATGGGCTTTGCCTGTGTGTTTCACTTTCCACCTGGCTTATCATTCACCTGATTGTTGATTCCTTGAACACACGAAGCTTTTTGTCCTGCCTAAAGACCTTTTTGCTAGTTATTCCCTCCATTTGAAAGTCTCCCCTCTACTCTTTGCATAGAAAGCGCCTTCTCATCCATCAGATGGCAAGGGCCACCCAATTTAAAGTAGGTCTGCCCTATTGTTTGCTCTGTCTCCTCCACTAAACTTCAGCTTCCTGACGGGCAGAAGCTACTCCGTTTGGTTCCCTGCATTAAGTGCTTACGTATTTGTGCATGAATACATGCATACAGTTCATAAAGAGAGAACAGATAAACATTTCTTTGAAGTGTTTTTGCCTGTCCCTTTAGAGTTTGCATTAAAAATAACCTTTCACCCATTTTTCCAGCTTAATTCCAAAATATCTTCCCATTAGGACTCCTGAGTATTGTGTTAAGCAGTAGAACGTCATAGAATCATCATCCATTTGAAAGGCACATGGCAAAATATTTAGTTTACCATCAAGCAGGCTCGCTCTTAAATATCTCCAGAGAAACTCAGTAACTTCCTTTGTTTTTTTTTTTGTTTTTGCGGTACGTGGGCCTCTCACTGTTGTGGCCTCTCCCATTGCGGAGCACAGGCTCCGGACGCGCAGGCTCAGCGGCCATGGCTCACAGGCCCAGCCGCTCCGCGGCATGTGGGATCTTCCCGGACCGGGGCACGAACCCGTGTCCCCTGCATTGGCAGGCAGACTCTCAACCACTGCGCCACCAGGGAAGCCCTGTTTTTGTTTTTTTTTTAACATCTTCATTGGAGTATAATTGCTTTACAATGGCATGTTAGTTTCTGCTCTACAACAAAGTGAATCAGCTATACATATGTTCCCATATCTCTTCCCTCTTGCATCTCCCTCCTTCCCACCCTCCCATCCCACCCCTCTAGGTGGTCACAAACCACCTAGCTGATCTCCCTGTGCTATGTGGCTACTTCCCACTAGCTATCTATTTTACGTTTGGTAGTGTATATATGTCCATGCCACTCTCTCACTTTGTCACAGCTTACCCTTCCCCCTCCCCATATCCTCAAGTCCATGCTCTAGTAGGTCTGTGTCTTTATTCCTGTCTTACCCCTACGTTCTTCATGACCTTTTTTTTTTTCTTAGATTCCATATATATGTGTTAGCATACAGTATTTGTTTTTCTCTTTCTGACTTACTTCACTCTGCATGACAGACTCTAGGTCCATCCACCTCACTACAAATAACTCAATTTCGTTTTTGTGGCTGAGTAACATTCCATTGTACATATGTGCCACATCTTCTCTGTCCATTGGACACTTAGGTTGCTTCCATGTCCTGGCTATTGTACATAGAGCTTCAATGAAAATATTTGCAAATAAAGTAACTGACAAAGGATTAATCTCCAAAATTTACAAGCAGCTCATGCAGCTCAATAACAAAACAACAAACAACCCAGTCCAAAAATGGGCAGAAGACCTAAATAGACATTTCTCCAAAGAAGATATCCAGATTGCCAACAAACACATGAAAGAATGCTTAGGGGCTTCCCTGGTGGCACAGTGGTTGAGCGTCCGCCTGCCAACGCAGGGGACACGGGTTCGTGTCCTGGTCCGGGAGAATCCCACATGCCGCAGAGCGGCTGGGCCCGTGAGCCATGGCCGCTGAGCCTGCGCGTCCGGAGCCTGTGCTCCGCAACGGGAGAGGCCACAACAATGAGAGGCCCGCGTACCGCAAAAAAAAAAAGAATGCTCAACATCATTAATCATTAGAGAAATGCAAATCAAAACTACAATGACATATCATCTCACACCGGTCAGAGTGGCCATCATCAAAAAATCTAGAAACAGTAAATGCTGGAGAGGGTGTGGAGAAAAGGGAACACTCTTGCACTGTTGGTGGGAATGTAAATTGATACAGCCACGATGGAGAACAGTATGGAGGTTCCTTAAAAAACTACAAATAGAACTACCATATGACCCAGCAATCCCACTACTGGACATATACCCTGAGAAAACCATAATTCAAAAAGAGTCATGTACCACAATGTTCATTGCAGCTCTATTTACAGTAACTTCCTTTGGTAGTATGATTTGGTTTCTTTGAACTCCTAATGGTAAAGAATCTAGTGAATTACCTAACCTAAATGTTCCTGGTAAAGTTTATTATATTTTGTGTCTTTCTTTATAAAGCCCAATTACTCATCATTATCGAATTAATATTCTCCTTTCTCTAATTACTTATTTCTTTAGAACTTTTAAGATAGCTTAAGTTGTTGTTGTTACAACTAAAAAATAAACATACACTCTACTAATACCTCAGTAACTGTGCATGTGAAGAGGCTGTTGTCTCTCAGATTAGCCCCTCTGTAGTCCTTTCAGGGGACAATTTTTAAATGTAATTATAAGTGTAAAAAATTAAATTAGCAAATAATGCTTGCAAATTGATCTAAAGCAATTAAAACTACTAACATGAAGGGTACTTTACATCTTAAAAATTTTTTTT
Organism: Lagenorhynchus albirostris; assembly: GCF_949774975.1. Lineage (NCBI taxonomy): Eukaryota > Metazoa > Chordata > Mammalia > Artiodactyla > Delphinidae > Lagenorhynchus > Lagenorhynchus albirostris. The sequence continues at coordinate 140,261,970 of NC_083096.1, forward strand.
ATATTGTGGAAATTTTTAAACATACTCTAAAGTCGACAGAATAACGAACCCTCTCCTGTACCCATCCCCAGCTTGAGTTGTCAGCATTTGGCCAGTCTTGTTTGCTTATCCCAATTCCCACACACGCTCACATGCATACTTTTCTTTTATCCTCTGAAATATTTTAAAGTAAATTTCAAACATCATATAATTTCACTATAAATTTTTCAGCATGTATCTCTAACAGGTTAAGTTTAAAAAAAAAAATAAGTGCTTTACCATCATCACTCTAAACAAAAATGATAGTAATTCCTTCCTATCATCCTGTACCCAGTCCATGTTCAGATTTCCCCAGATGTCTCAAAAGTGTTATTTTACCATTGAATTTGTACAAATCAGGCTCCAAATGAGCTCCATTTGGTCTCCATTTGGTTTGTATGTTTCTTAAGTTTCTTTTAATCTGTAATTGTTCCGTTTCCCCACCACCTTTTCTATCATGCCATTTAACTGGCGTGAGACAGGTCATTAGTCCTGTAGAAGTGCCCATATTCTGGGTTTGCATTCTCACGATGCTTCCTAATGTCTGTGATAGGAAATGTGGAGCACCCCCTGTAGATATTCTTTCCAGAAGAATTGTACCTAAATCTGATCAGACATCTAGAGCTAAATATTGCAAGAGTACTTGTTATCTTTTAAACTTGCCTGGAGTTGCCACTTAGAATCTTAGTGGATGTTGAACAGAACCTTGTGTCGGGTTCACATTAGGTAGCTAATGCTGAGCATTGACAGTTACGTGCAATGAGCAGAAGTGAAGTGGCTTCAGAAAACTCCACTGTCATCTTCCTGTGGGGAGAAGGAGGGCAGGGCTGTCAGCAAATGCTGCCCTCAGACAGGGACCAGAGCAGCTTTCACTGCTGTGACCTGAAAGAATGCCTCAGGACAGCTTTGCCTTGGGTCATCAAAATTCTGTTATATTAAATCTTGCTCATGGAACAATGAGACTTTTCTGTTAAGAGATATTAGAAACGATAGGTAAGTTTTCACTGTGCTGATTATAATATGGGTTGTCATGTCAGGGTGCGTGTGTGAAACAGAGAAAGAAAAGCTGACTGTGGGGAAGCATGCAGTTACCTAGTTGCTCTCAGGTAGTTACCACCACTGCCCGGCGCCAGGGAGCAGGTGTTTCTGCCTGACCGTGCCCTCCGCCACATCTGAGGCTGCTGCCTCTACCGCCCTGGTGGTGTGGAGGATTGGATTGGGTCATGCCTTTGCAGCGGGCAGTGTAGTATCCCAGTGTAACACTGGGTGTGCCAAATATGATGGACGTGGCTGATAAACCTTAAAACTGCTGTCATCGTCATCATCATCATCATCATAGAAGAAGAAGAAAGGAAGGAAGCAGGACCTTTTCAGCCTCACATGCTTCTGGGAGGACTGAGTAATAAGTAAACGTTGGGAGGGAAGAGGAGAGGAAAGTGAAAGGATGGAAACACCAGGTGCACAGGGGGATTGGGAGGTGCTGTGTTGACTCAGAACTTTGAACTTGTGTCTTATTCTGAGACATTGAAGGGGTGCCAGGGAGAACTACTCCTGAGTGAACAGAACTTATAAAATTTTAGGTTCTTTGCTTGTATATCTCTTGAAGTCTGAATTTACATTTATACAGATACTCATCTTGGGGGAAGAAAGAAAGAAAAAACAGGAAAAAATCCACTTTCTGTGTTCAAGGGTCTTGTTTTCCTTTTTCTCCTCCTTCCTCCCTCACAAGGGCCTGTGTGTGCTGATGCTCTCAGGAGACTTGAACTTACATCTTGGAGTAATTTTTTTCTTGGACAGTAGGTGGGACCATGTTGGGAAAGTTGGGTTATAGAAATCTATCTTGCTTTTTCACACCACGTTTCTCTCTATGTTAGGATTTTCTTGTTGGAGTGCAATGTGAGAGAAGTACGTGTCGCTGTGGCCACCATCCTGGAGAAAACCCTAGACAGTGCCTTGCTTTATCAGGATAAGGTCAGTCTTGTTTTCTAAATGTTATTTACACATTCTGTTTTTACCAAATGTTTTAAAGTGCACATAATAAGAAAGAAAGCCTAGGATTAGAGTCTGGTAATTATCCACATAAAATACACGTTCTGTGCACTGACTTCCTGGTAAATGCCAGGCTAGAAGGCATTCTGTCCTCCTCTCCTCAGATCCCAGATGTCAGGGTAGGCTAGGAACTCAGATCTGCTTTGGTCTGTGTCAGGATTTTCTGTCTAGAGCACTTCCTTCTCAGAGTCTTCTCTTGAGAGTTTGTGTTCGATCTCTCTGCATTAAGACCAACCTGAGTCTAGAGTCTCTAGTCTAGACCGACAGTCATTTTGAGCCACCCCTGGCTTTGTCTCTTCCCTCCTAAGTTATTTTCATGATCCGAACCTTCATTTGGCAGCCGGACCAAATAGTGCCGTCCATCCAGGGGCATTGGCCACAACAGTTCCTTCTTTGATCTCCGTTATTCCCTAATCCTTGTTCCTTTTCCTCTGAATTTCTTCTTCTTCTTCTTAACCATGTTTTCTGTAACATATTTTCTTCTGGTTCACAATGCCACACATGCTAAAACAAACCACGGTATTTATTACCATCCTCAGTCCCCCCAAATTTTAAGTCTCAGGGACATAAATGACATGAGTCTGATTATTCAGTCTGTTATGAAGTCCTAGCAAATACAGCAGTTACTTCCCAAGTTTGCTGTTTCAAACAGCTGACACTACATGGAAAACTTTGAAAAATGTTGTTTTGAGAATGAATTGGCTCCTTATAAACTCCTTATAAATTGGCTGGAGGCAGTGTCTCAACGAACTGAAGGCAAATTCTAGGAATTGCTGCTTCAGATTCAGATGTTCGCTTTACTGTTCAATCCTTTAAAGAGGCCCTTGATCCACACCCAGTGCCTGGCACCCAGGCACTTAGTTCCTTCAGCAGTCCTGAGCCGGGGTGCCCCGTTAGACCAGACATGCTCAGGAGCTCCGCTCAATCCAGGATGGAGAAGGAGGTCAAATACACTCTTCAGGGAGGACCTAGAGGAAGACTGTCTCTCTCAGTTCCAGGGATCCTAAGGAAGTGGAGGTTTACTCTAAGGCATTGGCTTTCGATCAGCTTAAACAGCAGAACCATTTTTGGCAAAACCTTACCTGGTTGCAGAATATTTAAAAATAGGTCATTGGGAGCAGCCTAGGACAGTTTGGATACCGTTGCCCTGAAGTACCCCTGTGGAAGTTTTCTGATATTTAACATAAGGACCTTCTTATTCTCCTCCTTCCTCCCATGTACAAACCCGGATAAAGGCAGAGTTAGTGTAGTCTCCCTACAGATGGGGTCAGGCCATAGAGCATCATCCCACCAACCTCTAAAGGCAGGGCTGCAGTGGGGAGAAAGGGAAGGGAGTGGTGGAGGACATAAACCATTTGCCTCAGTAAATTCTACTTGATATCCAGCTGATGTATTTTATGTCTAATTTTACCCCATAATGGAAATGGTACCTCTTGCTACCCACTTTATATTGTAAAGTACTTTGAAATGAAGTGCTACATAAATGGTAGATTTTACTGTATATAACGAGTGTGACAGGATGGATGGGAATATTTCGCAAGTCTGTGAGAACCATCTCTAGAGGAAATGAACTGATAAAGAGTAGTAAGGCTGGTCTTAATTCTCAGATCACACATGAATTTCTAGGGACTTGTCCAAAAACAGTTGGGGTGGGAGGGAAAGAAGAAGCAATGTGATGACCAAAATGGTTTCTAAACAAATAAAATGTTTTTCAAAGCTTTCCATGAGGCGTCAGCGGGCTTTCAAGTAAGTTCACAGTTGAGTCGATATTACCGTTGTCATTCTGTCAGGCTGTTGCTCTCCATTTGCTCCATTGGCTTGATTTCTAGCCCCTATGCCTGTGTCTGTGTTTTTTATTCTTTGCATCTGTGATTATGTGAAGAAGTAGCATAGTGGAGGGAGGGATTCAGAAATATGTTACCTCTAAACCCCCAGCCTTTTAAGAGACAGAAAGAAATGGGCTCTGCAGAAAATGTGACGATTAGGCAGTAGAACCGTGCCCTTGAGTTTGAAAGCTAGGAAACAAAACTAGGCTTTTCTTTTAATTATTTCTACAGTTCCACCAGTCTTCCCTGGAAGATCAAATTGATAATTCTGTTTTTGCTCTCCAAAGCATAAATCCATCTGAATCTGAGACTGGATTGTATCAGTCAGACTTTCCTTTTGTTCTTATGGTGATTTACTTCAGATTAATCCTGTTACAAGTGTCTGTCTTATACTCTTTTTCTTTATGTAATTTCATCTTTCCTCTAATCAGTTAAAGAGCCTTCATCAGTTACTGGAGGTACTACTTGCTCTGTTGGATAAAGATGTTCCTGAAAATTGTAAAAACTGTGCTCAGTACTTTTTCCTGTTCAACACTTTTGTACAAAAGGTAAATGATTTTTTTCCTAATATAGCAGATTGATAGTCTAAAGGAATTTTATATGTGCAAAAAATTCAGACTGGTCAATATAGGATTTATATGATATGGTTTTATGAGTGTTTCTTCTTAAAAATCTTAATTCGTGCAATTATATTACTTGCAAGAATTCCAGTGTACGTAGGGATCGTTACTTACTGTTGGAGTAGAAGTCTGCATTGAAACTAGGGGCCATTGTGCAGCACTGCGGGGCTGTTAGATTTTTAACAAGTACCTTCTCTATGTAAATTATACCATTTAAAAACTTACTGACCACTGAAAACTTCTCATTTAACTGTATTTTTGGAATAGATCTCTGTCTGGATAGGAATATAATTTGTCATTCTCAATATCTCGTGACAGCAAGGAATTAGGGCCGGAGATCTTCTTCTGAAGCATTCAGCTCTGCGACACATGATCAGCTTTCTCCTGGGGGCCAACCGGCAGAACAGTCAGGTAATGCCTACTTTTATATATCCCAGCGAAGTGGCCACAGTTTTGGAAGCCACAGTGTTTCTCTTTGTAGGGAATAAATATTAATTTCATCAGAGTCCAGGTATAAGTACTGCATAGCCTTTAAAATTCTTTGGAGTTCAGTTATTTTTACAGCCTCCTCATAGAATTTATTCTAAATGCTGTAACCAATGGGAATGACTGACTAGGATATCACTCAAAATGCAAAGTGCTGAGTGACCTAGGAGGAAAGATGGGTTCTGCCTGGGGGATTCGAAAGCATTCAAGAAATAGTGGCATTGGGTCCTCCACTGGCTCTCTGGGGCTGTGAGCAGGCTGTGTTGGCGGACGTGCTTACACGGGATGCTGGTCATAGGCCAGGATTCAGATGCGAAGTTGAACCATTACACGCTGAACGATGTTGCCGCAGATGTAATACTCATATTCAGAAAATGAAAGGGAAGTGGTTTTGTGATAGTAGGGTCAGATATATCAAAAAATGAGTCTCCTGTTTGGAGTTCCTATATTGGTGTGTTTCTCCAATCTTTGTATTTCTTCTGTTTGATAGATTTAAAATACACAAAATGTGAACATGCTGTAATGATAAATACTGTTTATGGAACTGGTTACTTTTCATGCTGTACCTCTGAAACTCACAATTCAGTCCCCATTCTCAGGCAAGAATTACAGCTCAGAAGAGTTGTGACTTGTGACAACCTTGACAAGGCCACAGGGCTAAAGCTCTGGTTTCCCCTGTGTGGGATGCATTGCCTAGGGAAGCTTTCCTTTCTTTATTAAGGGAGACAGACTTGCTACTTGGGCCTCCTCTCAGCTTCCTCTCACACCACCTTGCCGCTGTGACTCTTTAGTGTTAAAGAAACAAATGCTGACATGCTCTGTGTGTTGATGTTGTGTTGAGATTTACAGTATCTGTTTTTCACTTCGAGCTTTTCCTTATCAGGGACTCCACTGACACTGGCGATTGATTTAAATTCATTGTAATTTAAATAAGATTTAATTAATGGTGTTATGTTGTACGATTAATATTGTTTTGCATTTATGGAGCACACGAGTTTGAAAACATTCTACCTTTCATGTTTCATTTGGTCCTCACAACCACGAAGTGGGCGGAACAGGTAGGTTATCTCTGTCTTTACACAAAGAAGTCAGGTAGAGAACTCGCCCACATCCGTGTGGTGCAGCAAGTGGCAGAGGAGAGCCAGGCCTGCAGACCTCCAGCCTCACAGGCTTTCCCCACTATACTGGGTGTAGGAAAATTACCTGGCACAGGGTGAGCTCTCAGTACCTGAATTAAATACATAAATGGATTTGTTTTAGAATACGAGTTAATATACATCTACGTTAAGCCACTCTTAAGCTGGCTTAAAACCCATGACTTTTTTGGACTTTGACCTGTCCTACTGTCACACATTGAGAAAGAATGTGGCTCAAAGTATCAGGAACCCTCACACACCCTTCTAACCGGAGCACTAACATCCACTTTATTTTCTCTGACAACAGATACGTCGATGGAGTTCGGCACAAGCACGAGAATTTGGGAACCTTCACAATACAGTGGCATTGCTTATCTTGCACTCAGATGTCTCTTCCCAAAGAAACGTTGGTAAGCTTTAACCTGTCTTTAATACATCAGGAAAACAGAGAGATGGTGAGTTTGTCAGTAACACGTGTAACATGTGGAGAGTAACGACGTTGGCAGTTAAATGGGTGTTACTTGTTTCTCATTTGGCTATTTGAGGAACACTTAAAGTTTTTTGTTTCAGTCCACGTTAAACTTCACCTTATTTTACTAGTTTGTCACGAGAGCAAGCCAGTCATTTCTTTGGGGTGGGACATAGAAGTATTTACCAACACACTAGGGTTAAAGGTACGTTTCTGCACTGCTTCTAGGCCTTGTCGTGACAGCAACGGTAACAGTGATAATACAGGAAAGCAGCTGAGAAGTAGTCAGTGTTTCCTGTGTGCTGTGCCTTTCCGCGGGGCTCGCAGTTTGTTGTGTTGAATCCTCTCAGCAAACCTGTGAGGGCAGTTCCCCTCCTGTGTGTGCAGAAGCTGAGATAGGGAGAGGTCTGGTAGCCCCTGAAAGTCTCACCGCTAGTCAGGGGCGTGGCAGCCAGTGTGGAATGCAAGCCTCTGACCCCCGAGCCTGTGGTAGGGTTTTCATGTCATCTGACCAGGAAACTAGATTAAAAAGCACAGGGCATCCCTCTGATCTGGAAGTGCCGTTGGCTGTCTGAAGGGACGTGGGAGAGCATTCAAATGGTCGTGAGCTAGAGTATGCTTCCTAAACTCTGACTCGCCCATCTACAGAGGCAAAGCTACTGCATTCATGAGTTAGAAAGGTTTGCAAAAGAAAATGAGAGTGGGAGTCCTTGCTTTTCTACCATGTGGGGTAACCCCTTCCACGTGGGTTGATTCTGCACAGCACAGGTGGTGCTGGCCATTGAGCAACAGAAGTGCCTTGTCCAGGGTCTCTTCAGAGGCACTTTGGGCTTTTTTTTTTTTTTTCATGCACTTTGTATATTTTAACTTCTTTGGAAGATTGTCTTGGGTGGAATCACCAGGAGTCTAGAGGTCTTACACCTACATCCTGGGCATACATTGAAAGAGAGGGGTAAGTGTTTTCTCCCATCTCATGTCTGTGAGGGAACAGTTGTAGGTGCTCAGCAGTTGCATGTATGAATCTTGAGGGGATCGCTTTGCCTTGTAGAGTCGATTGCATGTGATAATATCCAGTAAAGTGGGTTTTTCTTTGGTCCCCTAAAGCTCCGGGTGCATTTAAACAACGGCCGCCTATTAGCATTGCCCCCTCGAGTCCCCTGCTGCCCCTCCATGAGGAAGTCGAAGCCCTGTTGTTCTTGTCCGAAGGGAAACCTTACCTGTTAGAGGTATGTACTTAATTCTGCTAAAGCCACTTTCTTTTTGTTTTAGCTGTTTTCTTCTTTTTGAGGAAAAATGCCTTTTGTTATAAGTTGTATTTTGTATGTTGCTCTGATGAAGGGGAGTATTGTTAAGAGAAGTGATTATTTCAAATAAGTTTATTTCCTGTATGTGTGTCAGGAAGAAATAAGGACTAAATATTCTTAGTCCTGTCTGCAGCTAAGAATTGGGCCTCAAGATCCAGCCCAGCTAATTACCCCTCCAGGTCCCAGCAGCTAGGTACATGGCACCTCCCCAGTCACAGCCATTCAGTTTATTATCAGAGAGTTTATTCCCAGTCTCTTGTATGTGTCCCTGGTCCTGGAACACTACAGCTCTGAAGCACATGGGTTTTTCAACCTCAGGAGTATGGAAGTGGGCTGCTCACAACCCCCCCATTGTGGCCCATCCACAATGAGTCCCTTTCCCTTCCACCCAGAACTACCCCCTCTTGAGAACGTAATCTTCCAGCCCTTCTTCCATTACTTGATTTACATATATATGACTGTGAACATAATCATACTGGTTTTTAGGTACATCAACAGTGCTGTGCTATATATCTCCTTTTTCTTTTTTAAGCTTAATATTGTGTATTTTTTGGATCTATCGGTGGTTATTTTAATGGGGGAGGAGGAGATTTACCTCTAAAAATCTGATGAAGGTGACTCCCGAGAGAAAGGTGCACATTTGCACAAATTGTGTTAACTCTCAGACAGACTCCGACTATTTTGAGGCAATGTTGATGATCATAAATCTGAGCAGATTTCAGTGAAAGTCAGAAGCAGCGTATCAGCAGTAACCTGTGACAGAAGAAAGGCTCACTCCTCTCTGCCCTCTCGCTAGGTGATGTTTGCTCTGCGAGAGCTGACAGGCTCACTGCTGGCGCTCATTGAGATGGTGGTGTACTGCTGTTTCTGTAACGAGCATTTCTCCTTCACCATGCTGCATTTCATTAAGGTAGGACCTCAGGAAACCCGGTGATAGCCTGAGAGCCTGTGGGTGAGACACTAGGAAAGCATTCCTTTGGCTCCCAGGCACTATGTTTCTTTTAATAATCTTAATTGTTTTTCCTAATCATAAAAATAGTATATACTTATTGGGTTTTTTTTTAAATGAAGAATAAAAAAGAACTCAAAATCTGACCATTTATAATATTCTCGTACATTTCCCTTTTATTTTTTATGCATGTATTTTAACATAATTGGGATTTTATTGTCTTTATGATTTTGTGTCCTTTTTTTCACTTGACATTTATAAGTATTTTCCATATCATTAAAAGTTATCTGAGTATATTTCATTCTCTCATGTACCGTAATTTACTTAGCCATTCCCTTCCTAGTGATGCACATTTGCATTGGGTTCAATTCTTAACTATTAAGAATAATATTTTACAGTTAATGATAATGCTGTGGTGACCATTATTGTGTAAAATGGTTTTACAGGTTTAGATTATTTCCCCAGGCAGCATCTAAAATATCAAAAGTAGATTGATTTTTGTCACCTTCTGAAATAGTAATGTATGCAGTTCATTTATGAAGCTCTGATCAGTGTGTAGTAATTATTTATGTTGCACTTATTGGATGCCAAGCACTGTTCCAAGAATAATACCTGTCTAACTCACTTAATTCTCAAATACGTAAGTCCTTTGAGGTAGATATGTTTTTATCACCATTCTGCAATTGAAGAAACTGAGGCACAGGGTCACACAACCAGTAAGTAGCAGAGTGGGAGTTTGAACATCAGCAGGGTGTTTCCAGGGCTGTGCTCTTAACCATATTGTTTACTACCTTACTGGGGATTATGAGAAAAACCTTTAAGCCTACACCTAGCATTTTTATTTGTTTTTAATCTTTAATTTTTAATTACATGGATGACATATAACTGCATTCTCTTGGTGAAAATCTAAAACGTGCAAACAAGGCCAAAGTCCACCTTGACCACCACCAGCCAGGCTCATCCCCTCTCCACCCTACGCCACGGATCAGTATTGTCACATTATATATGTCTTTCCAGGCCTCATTCACTTACTTAGTACCGTGCCTGGCACCTTGCAAGTGCGGTGTTGTAATGCAGTATCCTTTCCTACTACACATATGTATAAGGTTACTAAAATGCACAGGAGTGTGAGTTTTCTGAACCTTGCTTTCTTCACTTAGTGTATCTTGGTAGATTTTTCCACTTCCTACGCTGAATTTTGTTATATATTTCACTCATAGCATGCTGATCTCAGAATGCTCTCATTTGCATTCTCATAGCTACTCCAGCATGTTCAACAAAATAGGATGTGTATAAATGAAATACAAGTATACACTTAGGCTTGTTTAGTGACTGAAAATTATCTCCCTTCCTTTCTGCTTTTTTTCCTGTCTCCTTCCTAATTTCATAGTAAAAGATCAAGGAGGGTTACAGGTGGGAGGACCATAGAGGTTGTTTGTTTCAGTCCCCAGATTTAGCATTTGGGGAACTGAGACGCAGAGAAGGGAACGAGTTGCCCAATATCAGCCAGGAGGTGGTGGAACCAGGGCTGGAATGCAGCACTGTTGGTTGCCACTCCAGTGTGCTTTCCACTGAAGACTCACTGGAATCTTTATGCTTTTAAAAAATATTTCAGAACCAACTAGAAACAGCTCCACCCCATGAGTTAAAGAATACGTTCCAACTACTTCATGAGATGTTGGTAAGTCATAAATGTTCTAATTCACTTGCATTTAGGTATTTACTAGTCAGCATGTGTTCATGAATAAAAACTGTGTGTCCTTGTGTTGCCTTTGCTTTCCTTTGGTCTGTACTCACTGTGTCCTCTTCATGTCAGCCATTTTTCATGCATTACTGACTTAGAAGTGAGTGATAATAAACCGCCTCATAGGCACTTGCAGTTTAGTGAGGGAGGCAGACAAGTACACAGGCGATCACAGTACAGAGAGCAAAGGCCTCACCATGGACAGGAAACTGTGATCAGCTCAGATGTGATCTTGTGTGACCCTGTGACCGGCAGAGGTGAACGGCTGGCTCTATAGTTCACTCGAATCTGAGACACCACTGACTGACTGTGTACCACTGAAGATATCTTCGTGAGCCAAAAAACTGAAACGTAATCCACCGTAGGGTACATCCCAATTTCAGAAATATGAAAAGCAGGGGCTAAAATTCAGTTGTAATCAGTGAAGTATAGTTTTATTAGAAGCTGAACTTAGAGAGGTGGAGTGAGCTGCCCAAGGCCATTGTTCAGGAAGTGACAGAGCCAGGATCTGAGCCAAGCGACTGGCCCTGGATCCCATGCTCTCCACCAAACCCCTGGTTTGCTCAGTGAATTGTAGAGGTAGAGCTAGAAGGAGTGGAAATTCGTAGGGCTTGGGGAAGAAGCCCAAACCAGACCAGGAAAGGCTTCAGGTACCAGTGCGTGTAGACTTTTCCCTGTAGGTCAGTGGTGGCACTCTGGTGGCCAAGTTCCACCTACGTGTCTATTTAAGTTGGCGCAAATTGTCTTGTTTTTTACTTTCTGGATCCCAGCCTGTCTTGAGGAAGCAGGTAATCTGGCCACACTGGCTCCGTTTCCTCCACGCCCATCACCTAGAACAGCAGCGGCACAACCCCTCGATGAGGCTTGTGGTCTCCCGTTCCCCAGTGTCCTCACCACTCCTCTTGTCTGCCGCGTGGCTCGTGTCCTATCATCTTGGGCTCTGTAGACATTTAAGTTAGCAACTTCTGCCGTCGGTGATGGGAGGGTTTGAAGCAGGAAAGCAATGTGACCTGATTTATTTCTTAGAAAGATTCCTCCGGCAGTTGTCTTGAAGGATGAACTAAAGAAGGAAGCAAGGTTGGAATTGGAAGACCACATAGGAGTCTGTGGCAGTAATCTGAATGTGAAATAACAAGGCTTGTACTAAGGAGAGACAGGAGTAGAGGGAGCAAAGGCCAGAACAGTAGGTGTTTAGAAAGAGAATCAGTAGAATTTGGTGACTGACCGTGAGCCAGTGAGAGACTAGCCCAGGGGCTTTTTAAAGAGGGGCGGGAGCGGGGGGACCTGGGTTCCCTTTAGGTCCCTTAGGCCTTGGCACAGGGTAGGCATTTAATAAACACTTTTGAATATGGCAGTACCTCATGGGTGCCATTTCTAAGAAGTCTGTCTTTCTGGTCTTTACCGCCTTCTGGTCCTAGTGCTTTTGGAAGATTGTTGCTCCTTGGGGTGGGTCTGTGTATTGTTCATCTGCTCAACAGCAGACCCGTTCAGTTTACTGCACCATGCACGGTTCAGTGCCCGAGCATTAGAAGTACAGTGAGAGTAAGATGTAGATCCAGCCCGTTTGGCGTGGCGTAAACCTCCACGTCAACTTGCAGAGCATGTGTTACATCAAAACTTTGACACATTTTTGTAAACCATAAACCTCTTATCCTTGGGATCATGAAATATGCGTCCATATAACCCATAGAGAACTCTAGATGTTATCGGTAAGAACACGTATTAGAAAATAAGTGTATCTTCAAATATTACTTACGTAATAGTTTTTCATGTTTAGTTTAAAATTTATTGTTGAGAAATACAGCAATGACTTGATATTTGTTTGTATTTGGTTTTGTTATGTTAGAAACTATATAATCTCTTGAATTATTTTGTTTTAAAGGCACCAGTGGCTGTAACACAAGTTCCTTCCTTCATTTACCAGCCTTTGTTTCCTGCTTCTCCCAGGTCATTGAGGATCCCATACAAGTGGAGCGAGTCAAATTTGTGTTTGAGACAGAAAATGGATTACTAGGCAAGTATGGCTGCCTTATGAAGAAGTGTCTGCAGTAAACGTGCAGAGAGCTCATCGTTCCAGCCAGTCTCTCCTCCCTGGGGTCTGCCCCCCACGCTCTGCCTGGCGTGGATCAGTGAGGAAGCCACGAGAAGTCTGGTCAGGGCTGTTGGGCTCCCTCATTCTAGTCAGGAGAATTAGAGCCAGAGGATCTTATCGCCCTGGACACTCTCCTACTTTTAGTAAGACACAGTTTGAGGTCCTTTTACTGGGTCAGGTAAGATTTGGGGGTGCTGTGACTTTCTTCAACAAGCTAAAGTTTGTCCACTTAAGCAAGAAATCATTCATCCCACTCCGTAGCCATTGAGGAGGAAAAAACTAAAACCTTAGACGCAGGATATTGTCAAGCTCATGAAATGTAATTTTTTTTTTTTTTTACCTGTGGTATGAATGCACCCAAATTTCTATTGTCTATTCATAAAAGTTTTTTGACAGTTTTCTTTTCCAGAAGGCTAAAGTGGCTTTAATGAGCTATTTCTTAGGAAAAGATTAGTTAAAAATAGTCTTATCCAACTCCCACCATCCACCTGTGTTTCCAGTTAACTTGAGTCATTTTAGATTTTGCTATGTATTAGAGACGTTTTAGGATCTCTCTTTATTGCAGAAAGGAAATTTATGCTAAAAAGGTTCTGTAGCTACAGCATTCTAGGCCACCCCCTTTGGAATGGTGTACTCTGCTCAGGGCAGTCCCCGGGCTCTCTGGAACTTACAGAGGATACACTGCTCAAGAGCAGGGACCAGGCATTACAGTCATCCCTGGGTACCCGCAGGGCATTGGTTCCAGGACCCACCTTGGATACCAAACCCCACAGACGCTCAAGTTCCAGAGTCCACCCTTCGAATCCACAGTTCTGCATCTGAGTGTTCAACCAACCACAAATTGTGTAGTACTATATGTATTTCTTGAAAAAAATCATATGTAAGTGGACCTGCACAGTTCAAACCCATGTTGTTTAAGGATCAGCTGTAATTTATCTCTAAATGCTAAAAGCAAAGAGCAGAAAATATTTGTTGAACTGAACAACTACCATACAGATCCATTTATCACAGTTAAAGTATTTTAAGCACTCTCTGTCAGGAGTATGGTGGATGGAGAACTTTGAAGGTCTCTAGGTGAATTGTCAGCCATTATAAATTTTAGTTCCTTTCAGTTCTTGTAAAAGTCGAACTTTCACCACCCTGTGTGTTTCTTGAATACTACTTAGTGTTTCTACCCATTAGAATTTAGGGAATCCTGTTGAGTCAGCACCACCATGTTTTTGTTAAGTTTCTTATCTGCTTATCAAAATAGTTGGTTGTAAATTTTCAGAACAAGAGAGCTGTCATCACTTGGACCCACTTTCAGTTTAGTGCTTTATTGTTAAAATTTCCTCTTCTGTTCCTTCAGCTCTGATGCACCACAGTAATCACGTGGACAGCAGTCGCTGCTACCAGTGTGTCAAATTTCTTGTAACTCTTGCTCAGAAGTAAGTATTGACTCAAAATGCAATGAGGAAATGGTGTTTTAGTTACAAGTCAAATATGACCAGAGGAAAAAAATCTGCCTTGTTTTAGTACCTAGAAAATCTGACCCAGTCAGGGCATGCTTGCTTGGATGGTACAGACAACTATTCAAATGATCTCCAAGAGATGTGGAGGGGGAGTGTTAAAGGTAACAGATCTTGTAATCCAAGGAAAAAAAAATGCTAAACCACCAGGCTTTATGCAGGAAGGGCAAGAGTCCAAGGCAGATTTAGGGGCCTCGACAACAAAAAGTTGATGAACCTTCACTCAGGAGACCTTTAGTTAACTACCAACTGTGTCGGCTTCTAGGTCCCCACTTTCAAAATTGTCTCTCAAGAGACAAAGTCATATAACAGCTAATTACACTTATGAACCCAGGCACTATGCTAAATACTTCGCCTGTATTCTCATTTAACCTTTTCAACAACTTTATGAGGTTAAGTACACCATGTCATAGGTGGTTTAAGTGACATGCCTGCCGTCAGAGCTAGGACTTGATCACAGGCTGACTGACTTCAAGGCAGAGGTTCTTTTTTCTTTTTATTTAATTGTGCTAAAATATACATAACATAAAATTCACCATTTTAGCCATTTTTAGGTGTACAGTTCAATGGCATTAAGTACACTCACATTGTTAGTGCAGCCATCACCACCATCAGGCTCCAGAACTTTTTTCATCTTCCAGAACTGAAACTCTGTACCCATTAAACAGTAACTCTCCATTCCTCCTCCCTCCAGCCCCTGGCAACCGTCGTTCTACTTTTTATCTTCATGAATTTGACTGTCGTAGGTACCTCACATAAATGGAATCATAGAGTATTTGTCCTTTTATGACTGGCTTATTTCACTTATCATGATGGCTTCAAGGTGTATCCACATCGTAGCATGTATCAGAATTCCGTTTCTTTTTAAGGCTGAATAATACTCCATAGTATAGATATATGGATAGTATATTTTGCTTATCTATTCATCTGTCAGTAGACCCTTGGAAAGCAAAGGTTCTCAATGTTAGAAGGAACCTGAGTGGTTTGCAACTTCAGCTCCCCGATTTAGTACGTTGGCCAACAAAAGATCAGAGTGACTGCATCCTAACCCAAGGTTATTTTTTTTTAATTGAAGTATAGTTGATTTATAATATTGTGTTAGTTTCAGGTGTACAACAAAGTGATTCAGTTATATATTTTGTTTCAGATTATTTTCCATTATAGGTTATTATAAGATATTGAATATAGTTCCCTGTGCTGTACAGTTAATCCTTGTTGCTTATCATCTGTTGTATATATAGTAGTTTGTATGTTAAACCCATACTCCTAATTTATCCTCCCCACCCATGCCTTTCCCCAGTAACCATAAGTTTGTTTTCTATGTCTGTGAGTCTGTTTCTGTTTTTTTTTTTTTTTTTTTTTTTTTTTTTTTTGTGGTACGCGGGCCTCCCACGGTTGTGGCCTCTCCCGTTGCGGAGCACAGGCTCCGGACGCGCAGGCTCAGCGGCCATGGCTCACGGGCCCAGCCGCTCCGCGGCATGTGGGATCTTCCCGGACCGGGGCACGAACCCATGTCCCCTGCATCGGCAGGCGGACTCTCAACCACTGTGCCACCAGGGAAGCCCTGTTTCTGTTTTATATATAGATTCATTTGTATTATTTTTTAGATTCCACATATAAATGATATCATATAATATTTGTCTTTGTCTAACTTCACGAAGTATAATATTCTCTAGGTCCATGTATGTTGTTGCAAATGGCAATATTTCATTCTTTTTATGGCTGAGTAATATTCCATTGTGTGTGTGTGTGTGTGTATACATATATATATATATATATATATATATATGTACATATACACATCACATCTTCTTAAATCAGTCGTCAGTTGATGGGCACTTGGGTTGTTTCCATGTCTTGGCTGTTGTAAACAGTGCTGCAGTTAACATTGGGGTTCATGTATCTTTTCAAATTAGAGATTTTGTCTTTTCAGGATTTATGTACAGGAGTGTAACCCGAGGTTATTGAGCAGACTGCACTGCCATCACTGAGTCTTGCACCGAGCTCTTTTTATAGTTTAATTTATTTTGCTCCAGATTTTCGCTGATTCTTAGGCATGGGTATTGCCATCCTTGGACTTGTACCAGAATGAGAATGAGAAATCTGTTGGGATTAATCTGCTGCATTTGAGCATCCTCAACAGATTTAAATTGAGAGCCCCATTGAAATAATGCATGAACACGTGTTTTCCAGATGACACAACATTGTAGACACAGATGGAAATCATTCTGCCACAATTGTGCGTTCATTAATTAGGTTTCATATTGGCAACATGTCATCATAAGCCCTTGCCTAAAAGTGGCATTTCCAAGTAGTGTTGGGGCCACATAGCATGTCTGATGCCAGCAGACACACAGTCCAGACATCAGTAGTGTCTTTATATGTGCTTCCATACCCTGCACATATCACATTTTATATACATTAGTGGCAATATCCCCATCGGTAGTGTCTTCAAATAAGGACAGCTTTCTAGATGAGCAAATAAAAATGGAAAGCAGGGGTGCTCCAAAATCACATTTTAAAATAGTTTTTCCCATAATATCATTCTTATTTAAATAACAAAAATTAAAGACTAGTTTGATTTTATCACGAGGTCATTTATTGGACACCTTAAAACTACTAGGAGAGAACATAGGCAAAACATTCTCTGACATAAATTGTAGCAGTGTTTTCTTAGGTCAGTCTCCCAAGGCAATAGGAATAAAAGTAAAAATAAACAAATGGGACCTAATAAAATTTCTAAGCTTTTGCACAGCAAAAGAAACCATAAACAAAACGAAAAGACAACCTATGGACTGGGAAAAAATACTTGCAAATGATGCAACGGACAGTAGCTAAGTTTCCAAAATATACACACAACTCATACAACTCAATAACAAAAAAAACAAACAACCCAATCAAAAACTGGGCAGAAGATCTAAATAAGCATTTCTCCAAAGAAGACATACAAATGGCCAATAGGCATATGAAAAGATGCTCAACATCACTCATTATCAGAGAAATGCAAATCAAAACTACAATGAGGTAATCACCTCACACTGGTCAGAATGGCCATCATTAAAAAGTCTACAAATAATAAATTCTGGAGAGGGTGTGGAGAAAAGGGAACCCTCCTGCACTGTTGGTGGGAATGTAAATTGGTACAGCCACTATGGAAAACAGTACGGAGGTTCCTCACAAAACTAAAAAACAGGGCTTCCCTGGTGGCGCAGTGGTTGAGAGTCTGCCTGCCGATGCAGGGGACGCGGGTTCGTGCCCTGGTCCGGGAGAATCCCACATGCCGCGGAGCGGCTGGGCCCGTGGGCCATGGCCACTGAGCCTGCGCGTCCGGAGCCTGTGCTCTGCAACGGGAGAGGCCACAGCAGTGAGAGGCCCGCGTACCGCAGAGAAAAAAAAAAAAACTAAAAACAGAGTTACCATATGATCCAGCAATCTCACTCCTGGGCATACATCTGGAGAAAACCTCTAATTTGAAAAGATACATGCACCCCAGTGTTCATTGCAACACTGTTTACAATAGCCAAGACATAGAAGCAACCTAAATGTCCATCGACAGAGGAATGGATAAAGATGTGGTGTATATATATACCATGGAATACTACTCAACCATAAAAGGGACTGAAATAATGCCATTTGCAGCAACATGGATGGACTTAGAGATTATCATACTAAGTAAGTAAGTCAGACAGAGAAAGACAAATATCATATCACTTATATATGGAATCTAAAATATGATACAAATGAACTTATTTACAGAAAAAACAGACTCAGACATAGAAAACAAACTTACGGTTACCAAAGGAGAAAGGAGGTGGGGGAGGGATAAATTAGGAGTTTGGGATTAGCAGATACACACTACTATACACAAAATAGGTAAACAACAAGGTCCTACTGTATAGCACAGGGAACTGTATACAACATCTTGTAATAACCTACAATGGAAAAGAATCTGAAAAGGTATATTTATAACTAAATCACTTTGCTGTACACCGGAAACTAACACAACATTGTAAATCAACTATGCTTTAATTTAATTAAATAAATAGGTTATTTATTAAATGTACAATTTGTTGTGGGTATTTTATTTTTCATTTTCCAACTTGGAATTTTAATAGAATGAGGTGGGTGAGTTAGAGGTAGATAAGAAACTTTTCACCACATATTTATCTTTTACTGCCTTTTGAAGTTTAAACATGTGAATGTATCCAAACCAAAAAAAGTACACATTTAATGTAAAGACAACTGAACTTTAATGAAAGTAGCACTTGTGTTTCCAAATTTTAAAGTACTATATGTTAAAGAAGTATATTTGCAGAGAAAGCATTTGGCTAATAAAAATTTCCTCCAATCACCAGGTGTCCTGCTGCTAAAGAATACTTCAAGGAGAACTCCCATCACTGGAGTTGGGCTGTACAGTGGCTGCAGAAGAAGGTAATTGAGTTTTTAACTTTTCTGGCTGTAACATAGGAATCAATAGCAGCATATCCTATCAGGAAAAGTCTCTAATTTGGAGACTGTCCTCAAAATATTTTCAGAGTTCAGACTTTTTTTTAGTACAGTTGATACCTATCTTTATGCATTTAATTTGTATCTTAATACATGTGTTTTAATTTTATGGGTAAAAAGGTAAGGATGATTATATAAGAGATAATATTGATATTTTAGTGAGCTCTTGAGAATGGAAGTGGAATCTTCTAAGAAAGAATCTCCTGATGTGACAGAAAGTCTGGGTCAATTTATATGCTATTTTAGGTGCTTTTAATTTTTATTTTATTTATTTATTCGGCTGCACCAGGTCTTAGTTGCAGCACGTGGGATCTTCGTTGCCGCATGTGGGATCTTTAGTTGCAGCATGCGGGCTCTTAGATGCGGCATGCGGGATCTAGTTCCCTGACCAGGGATCAAACTTGGGCCCCCTGCATTGGGAGCATGAAGTCTTAACTGCTGGACCACCGGGGAAGTCCCTAGATGCTTTTTGTACTGTAATATCTAATGGTAGAAATCGTGGGCTCACGTGGGCTTATTTGTCATCTCTGATGACTTTTTTTTTATATTTTATTTATTTAAGTTTTTGGCTGTGTCGGGTCTTAGTTGCAGCACGTGGGGTCTTGGTTGCGGCATGCAGGCTTCTCTCTAGTTGTGGCGCGTGGGCTTTGTAGTTTGCGGCATGCAGCCTCTCTAGTTGCGGCACACGGGTTAGTTGCCCTGCGGCATGTGGAATCTTAGTTCCCCACCCAGGGATCAGACCTGCGTCCCCTGCAGTGGAAGGCGGATTCTTAACCATTGGACCACCCGGTAAGTCCTCTGATGGCATTTTTGACTTTCTGTCTCAGATGTCAGAACATTACTGGACACCGCAGAGTAATGTCTCTAATGAAACATCAACTGGAAAAACTTTTCAGCGAACAATTTCAGCTCAGGTGAGCTTTGGTTTTGTGTGGCTTGAAATCCCTTAGGTAGGATTTTTAGTATGTTTCTCAGAAACTGCAGCCTCAGAAAAGAGGCGTAGGTTAAAAATGAGTAAGGCTGGAAGAAACAATTGATTTTCTATGAAAAGACAGCAAGTTGGTGTACAGTTTGAGAGTTATTTGCCTGGAAGAAAAGCAATGAGGGTCGGTCAGTCTGGCCCCCACTGCCACAGAGGTTGATGTGAAAGCACCACCTCCAAAGGTCAAGTGAAGGGTAGTCTTCCTCAGTGATGCTGCTGCCACTGCACACCCCCTAACTTTTTCTTGTGTTTCAATCTCCGGCAGGACACATTAGCATATGCCACAGCTCTCCTGAATGAGAAGGAGCAGTCGGGAAGCAGTAACGGGTCGGAGAGCAGTCCTGCGAATGAGAACGGAGAGAGGCACTTACAGCAGGTACAGTAGGGCATGTCCTGTGTGAAAGGGCAGCGCCTGCTCTGAGGTTCTCCATAGAGAATCTCCATAATCAAGAGAGAAAGGAGACACCAGCTCCACCCTCTAGTGATCTCTGCTCAGGACTCAGGCACTGTGTGCTTAGAAAGCAGAACAGTGCTGCACCGTGAAATTAAGCCAGGCTTTGGCCTCAGTCTCTGCTGGCTGTTCTGCTGAGCTTGGAGAGCATCCTGATAAAGCCAGGCTGCAGATGTGGTCCTTCCAGATGGTACCTTGTTCTGCTGGGTTATGAAGAATCACCCCTTCCTCCTCCTGCTCTCACCAGGCTTCCTGGAAACACAGACCCTTGAAAAGAAGGGTCTCATGCCATTGAAATCTGTTAGGGGAGTCAAAGCGTAATTTTAAGCTTATTTTTTAAGTATTTTTAATACTAATCGCTATAGTAGAAAAAGGAATGCAATATTTATTGAACACCTACTATGTGCAAAATAATGCAGCAGGTTTAAATGTAATGACGTGTATCGTGTCCTCCCTCTGGTCTGTAACCTTCTGTAAAGCTATTTCTGTAGCTCCATCACAGTGCATGGCACAGAGGCCTCATTAAATGAATCTTGCTGATGTTCTGTGTGCTGTTTTGTTTGTTTCTAAATCTTTCGGATCCTCGTAACAACCTTGTGAGGTCGCTGTTACCCTGATTTCACAGAAGGAAACTGAGACTCAGCATAGTGATTTGATTTAACCCAAGGCCACATTGTGACTGCAGGCAGGTCACTAGGTTGTTTCTGTGACTAAATGAGAACACAGAAATGAAAGTTTTGCATAATCAGGAATTATCAAATATAAGGTGTTAACACTTGTTATGTTTTGTTGCCCTTTGATAAACATTAAGTAGTTAAATGAGGACATGTTTAAACTGCAGAACACAAGTCCGTTGGCATAGAAAAACTTCTTTCTCTAACTTAACTCTATGTATTTAACTTCTTTTCCTTTCCCAAAGGGTTCTGAATCACCCATGATGATCAGCGAGTTAAGAAGTGACCTGGACGATGTCGATCCCTAGGGGACGTGCCCAGCACATGATGAGAAGTCACGTCACGGTTACTAGATGCTCAGGACCTTTTTGAAATCAGAATCTCATCCTTGAACCCTTTGGAAGAGCCTGGAGGCTGGACCGGGAGAGCCTGCGCCGTGAAGGGAGGAGCATGTGTTTTAAGGAAAGCACTCTTCAGCCCCCCGGGGAAGGCCTGGGAGCTGTTTGGCAGCGAAGAACTCCAGCCTGTGGATCCGCTGACCCCCCGGGGGCACAGTCCGCATGTGGATTGACACTTTTGTGGAGATTCTGGGAAATAAAGCCGGTGGTAGACTGTTTTGTTACATGAACATAACAAGAGTGAGTGAGGATAAAGCTGTTGCTTTCTCTATGATGCTACAAAAGAAATTCCTTTGGTTTTTATATTTTAAAAAAAAAAAAAAGCAAGCTGCCTTTAGATGAGTGCGGGCAAATTTTTAATCTTGCAGTAACATTGAATAGGCGTATCCAATTTAAAATGATGTAAAGATATGTGATAAAAGTTCCTTTTCACTGTACATTAGTAGTTAAAGAATTCAGTTTACACAGACCTTTGTATTTAATATGTCTCCCTATTTGTATAGAATTTCAGGCTGGTCTGGATGAGAGCTCTGCGCATAAACTTGGATCTTGATGAAATGTTACCAGGATCAAAAATTGGGAAATTAAGCTCTTTAAGGTATTTTTCTGATATAATTGAGATTGAAAGAGCAATAAAAAAAAAAATGCTGTGTTCTCCAGAAGTACAGGGTGCATTCTTTGACACCAGTTACTGAAGAAGTTGCGAGTTGTTCCCAAAACAAATTTTAAAAAGAGCAAAATAAAAAGCACTTTAAGATATAATTTTATTGAGTTTGACTGCATAAAATCATCTTTTTAATGCTTGGAGACATATTGAATAAACTGTAGTCTTAAGTCATGTGACCTGCAATCATTTGCTTTTGCTGAAAAATAATTACTGAAACCCTTGGTACTGGTTGTATATGAAGTTTAAATATTTGAGTTGAAAGACACTGCTTTCTGAGTTTTTAGACCTTTTAATGCAGAGAAGGAATTTGAGACTTAGTTTCTCCTCAGCATAACTAATTGACACTAAAAAGATGGGGACAAGAAATAACTAGTAAGCAACTGAGCAGCCATCCACTTAGTTGTGTTTCCCAAGTCTTGTACCATGCACTCATTTCAGGTTAGATGCCAGCTCCCCCTTTTTCTGGAGGGGAGGGGGCATGCCAACATATTTCATATATTTTGTATGTTTTGGGTTTTGAGTCACTACACACATTTTCAACCCTGTTTGCCTTTGGTTGTGTGCCCTGCCTGGTCCTGTGCTCAGCACGCACAGGACTAGGGGAGCCTCAGGAAGAGCCGAGTGGCCCCAGTCATAGATCTGCAGAGTCAGAGAGGCTCAGTGGACCTGTGACAGGACAGACAGCTGCTCCCACCGCGCACTGCAGACCCTGTCATCTCACGGTCGAAGGCTGAAGTTACGGTGCAGCCAGGCTGCAGTTTGTGATTGCGTGACAGGCTGGTGGTGGCTTCTGTCAAAAGACACTGAGGAGGTGGAGGGCCGACACCTAAGAGCAGAGCTGCGCCCCAGAGGAAGGGTCAGAGGCAGCCGGCAGATTTTATGTGGTTCTGCTGTTCTTGCAAATTCAAGTGTGATGTTTCAAAATGGATTTTTAGCACATGAATATCCCATGTCCTACTATCTCCCCAGCCGTCCCCTCCATCCCCATCCTCACAAAGCGACCCCACAGGGCGTGACGCTGAAATGCCAGCCGTGGTAAAGCGTGATGATATCACGCTGGCAGCTGCACTCTCAGGAGCCCAGATTCAGGAGTGAAATTGCTACTTCTATCCCCTCTTTCCTATGGAAACAATGCCTTCCACAGCCTCCAGCTCCTGCTCCCTCACGGTCATGTTCTTCAGGACCAGCATCACCTGCCGCTGATGTTAGGTGCCCTGGTTGATTTGCTCACGTTGTTGCTGCGAGGAACATCACTTTCACGTTGCCAGTAACCTTGATTTCCAATGGCTGCAGTCTACGAACCTGCTGATGACTTTTTTTAAATGTCATACAACAAAGTGACAATTACGACAGGCTTACTTTGGAAGAAGGGTCATTTTTACTGCCAATTTTTTGGACGAAGATGTTTTTATAAATCTTTCAAAATGTCTGCAAATCGAGTAGGAATTGCACAACTAAACTCAATGCTGTGTTTTCTCAAGAAGCTCCCTTCGTGAGGCCCTTCTTAGGATGGCCGAATCAGCCCCTTAGAGGCGTCCTGGGAGAGAACGCAAATGAGCCTTCCGAAGGGCACCTGGCCCGTGACTTCCCCTGGAGCCCACACAGGGCCCTGACAGAACAAACGCGGGCCTAGAGCACGTGTCACCAGACTCACCCTGTCTTGCTCCACCCTCCCTGCTAACATCGAGGCGTGTGCCGTTACCTTTTGAGCTTGGAACGAGCAGACTGGAATTTTCCTCTGCTACCTCTTGTGTACAAAATCTTGTTTATAAAATTTCAAAAGGAAGTAGATAAACTAGGGAAGAAACTTAATTCTAAATTTGGTTCACTGAGTGGCAGTTCTTAGCTTCTGAGGGTATAAAATAAATTTTTCAAAAACAAAGTTGGGGGTTCACTGACATTTTTCTGTGAATATCAGAAAATGGCTATGGTCGGGGGAAGGGGTGCCAGGGGCCAGTGACCTGGTGGGAAATGGTGCTGATTCTTTTTTGCGGTATGCGCGCCTCGCACAGGCTCAGCGGCCATGGCTCACAGGCCCAGCCGCTCCGCCGCATGTGGGATCTTCCTGGACCAGGGCACAAACCCACGTCCCCTGCATCGGCAGGCAGACTCTCAACCACTGCGCCACCAGGGAAGCCCTCCTTTTTGTACTTTGCACTGACGGTGTGAATAAGGTCCACTCTTTAATAATGAGGGGCGGTGGCTCTTTTTCTAAGCCTTTTACTGTTTCCTCCTCTGGATACCCTGACCATTTCAGGATTCATTTGCAAAGCTGGATAAGGATGTGCTAAACTCAGACCAGTGGCCTGTAGACATCTCCCCCATGGCTTTCAGGTCTCCCAGTGGTCCCCAGCATAAATCACATCCCTGGTCAAGCTGGATTTCTTGCTGGACCCCGCAGGTCTCAGCCTCACCCCTAATGTCCTGCGTTTGCCCACATGGTTCCCCTCTCCTGGGGTGTTTGCTGCTCCAGACCTTTCTCCTGCGGTCCACACCCAT
Source organism: Lagenorhynchus albirostris (assembly GCF_949774975.1). Lineage (NCBI taxonomy): Eukaryota > Metazoa > Chordata > Mammalia > Artiodactyla > Delphinidae > Lagenorhynchus > Lagenorhynchus albirostris. Next base: position 140,286,348 of record NC_083096.1, read on the forward strand.
TCCTCCCCAACTCCCGGTGACCAGCTGCCAACCTCTCTGCAAGAACAGTCGTTCCCTTTTCTCAGATCTTGGAGCCATCCGGGCGTGGACAGCTAAGGAACTGACCCCCGACTCTTGGGTGGTGGGCGAGGGGTGCCAGTGGGCCCACTTACACAAATGCCTGCTGGCAGTCAGGCCCTTAGCAGCTGGCCGCTCTTGAACGCGTTCCATGACACTAAATTGTCAGCAAATAGAGTTTGAGAGGATTTTTGCTTTTGCAGGCCGATTCCCTGATCACTTATAACATGGGCTGTTGAGAGCTAGGCCTTGCTTAAGACAGCTACGCTTGCCAGCCTCAGAGTGGGGCTGGGGGCCGAGGGGGGGGGGCGCATTGCATGGGATGGTTATACTTGGCCAGGTGCAAAGTCCTGAGGCTGTTCTTAATTTCAAATCATGAAAAATGACCATGGACATGATACTCACTATAGAAGCCTCAGCCACTCGTATAATTAACATATACCATAAACATTGACTCTGCACCAGGCCCTGTGCCAGGTGCTGGGAGAGAAGAATGGAAAGGACACGGGCGCCCCACACGTCTAGAACATCGTGGGGCAGAAGTTGCCAAGGAGGGGGAGCCCTGGTTGCTGGGGGGACTCGGAAGCGAGAGGAAGACGCTGATTTTATCCCAGGACGGGCACAAGTACTCAAGTACTTGTACTCAAAATACAGACGCTCCTCAAGGCTTGATTTACTCAACCACCCCACAGACCGTTATCAGGCATCTGGTATAAGCAAGGCCTCATCCTAGACAGTCAAACTCAGGCAAGAGTCATGACAAGTTGTTTTTATTTTAAAAAGTCACTGTATAATAAAAATGCTACAAAACCCAGAATAAATACCTTCAAGTTACAAAAGCAAAACAGAAATCTAGAAAAGCTGCTTGTTGTAAAAAGGCAACAGAGAGTTGTTGACAAACAGACCAAAAAGATAAATGCGTGCTTGTTTGCTTGGGTGGGGCTGGGGGTAGGGGAGCTCAAGGAGGGAGAGTTGCACCTCCCCCTTCTCCCCTTCCCCCTCCGTCCCTGCATCCCTCCAAAGCCCTCTCCACTCTGGTCCCCGTGAATCGGCCAGTGCCTTTTGCCCAGTTTTCTGTCCTTGCTCACAGGGCTACCCCAGGTCTGTGTTCCCTAATGAGCCTCTGTTATTATAAAGATGGGGGGGGGCCCAACCTGGTGCAGCAAAAAGAGCCTTGGCTTTAGGGACATATCTGGGTTTATACCCTGGTACCACCTCACTTCTTGGCTGTGTGAATGGCGGGCACCCAACCCCCACCCCTGGTTCCCAGTTTCCTTCTGAAGTGGGGATGACTGTGTACTGTGCAGGGTAGGTGCGAGGACTGGGTGAGAGGGTGGATGGAGCACGTGGCCCTCCACTGGGAACTGAAGAGTCATCCCTGGGGTGATGTCCCCCTGCAGGCTGATGCCAGGTGGACTGCAAAGCCGGGACCAGGCCAGGTGAGGGCAGCTGGGAGAAACAAAGGCACGGCCTCGTGATCACCTGGGACACATCTGGCTGCATCCGTCATGCCGCTGGTGGGTACAAGAGCTAGGAATTTTGTCAACAAGCTGTCTTCGGGAGGTGAGTCTTAACAGCAGGACTGGGAGGGCCCGTGGAGATCACCGAACTGATGGAGATCTCTCTAAAGAGCAAGGACTTGAACCAAGGCATCTTGGCAGCTGACCCTGGGCTCGTGCTTCGGGCCTCAACATCCTCATCTATCCAATGGGTATGAATATAGGCCCTGCCTTTGCCCCAGGGCTACTCTGAAACTCTTGTGAGAAGGTGGGTGGAGAAGCCCTTTGGACACTTTGAAACGTTGGCCACATGTGGGGAAGCGTCACCTCTTGTCAGTGCCACCCTGCACCCCTAGAGGCATGGAAAACTGATCCTCCACTAATTCGGGAGCCCAACAGGGCATCCCTAAAGCAGGCAGGAGATGAGGGGCCATCTCCACCTTTCACTTCCCGTGACCAATATTTGGCCCCTTCCAGCCCTCAAGCGCCTCCCTGCCTACCCACAGGAGAATGACCACCTCCTGCACGGAGGCCTGAAGACTGACTGCTCAATAAAAGTAATTCTACCCACAGTGTTGGCATCTTGGGAGCGGCTGGCAGGAAGCTGGGCACAGCCTGACCAGCGTTAATGGTGGCATGTGGACCCAGCCCCACAGCGAGGGAGGGACTGCCCGGCACCTGCAGCCCTACTCACTCAGCCTCCCATGCAGCTCAGGCCTGGGAAGGGGTGGTCCAGGCCGAGAGCTGGGGTTCTCCCAGGTGGGGAGCCAGCGCACCCCGAGTGCCAGCGCGAGAGCTCCAGAAGCAAGAGGTATCCTCTTCCCTGGGGTCCAGGCTGAGGAAGGGGGAAGGAGGAACCACTTCAAAGCCCAGCCGAGGCCTGGGACCACGGCCCCCAGGCCCTGGCCCCTTCCCCATGCATGCGTCCCGGGCAGGGCGGTCACTGGGCCTCCTGGGAGGCCTGCTCCCCTGAGGGCCGGCTCCGGCAGCAGATGGCGATGGCTACGGTGGCCTCCTCGCCCGTCCTGCCTCCTGCTCCGATGTCCCGGCCCCTCACCACACACGTGTTGTCCACCGCGTAGGCCCCCAGGGTGGGGCAGGCCCCGGGGAGGGTCCCGCAGCTGGTCAGCGTCCAGCCTCCCTCGCAGTCCACGGTGACCTGCCAGGGCCAGGGGACGAAAGAAAGCGCACGTATGGCCCGGCACACTGTGAGCCAGGCCGGGAGGGCACAGGCTGGTGTCTGCCGTGCCAACACAGACTCATCTTCCCCCGACACCATGCTTCCCACAGCCCTCCCCATCCCAGCCAGCGGCAAAGCAAAGCCTGGACTGCCCCCTCCGCTGCTCCCACCACGTCCAGTCCCTCAGGTCTGTGGGCTCCTCCTTCAGGCCCTAGCATCCTCCGTGCTCCTGCCCTGGCCGAGCCCCCACCCCCCGGGCCTGGACAGTCACCGTAGCTGTCCACCTGCCTACACCAGGCCTCCCTGCTTCTGCCCCCTTCCCTGCAGTCTTCATGGCACAGTGGCCAGAACGAACCCGCTCACACCCAGGTCAGATACCCGTTCCCCTCCCCCCACCCCAGGCTCAGAACGCTGAGTGGCTCCCAGCTCACTGGAGCAAAAACCAAAGTCCCTACTGTGGCCCTCAGGCCCCACCTGAACCCTGTCTCTGGTTCCCCCCCTCACTCAGTGCCCACCTCACTGGCCCTCTGGCTGTTCCTGGTGCTCCTTTGCCGCGGCTGTTCCCTCTGCCTGGAACACTGTTCCCTGTCCTGTCCCCCACCTTCTTAGCGAGGCCTCCCTCTCCTGAACTTCCCCTCCCCATTCTCTTCCCTGCCTTACTTTTCTCCACAGCATCTTCTAAGTACTCTGTAATACTACTCATTCGTTTACTGTCATCCCACTAGAAAAGACGCCCCAGGAGAACTTGTCAGGTTTGTATCTCCACCGCCTGGAATGGTGCCTGGAATGCCAGAGGCCTCAATACATGCTGAGCAAGTGGACCCAAGACAGCCCTTGCCCTCGAGCAATGCAGCATCCAGACCACAATCACTACAGACTTGCTCTTAAAAACCTCTCTGAGGCAGGAGAGTGGACTCCCCAGGGCTTCCTTTTAAGAAGCTCCCTGTGGCTTTTAAAAGGAGACTTAGAGAGAAGCCGTAGGGCGGGTCTGCACTGGTAGCTTCTGAGGGCCTCTCACGCCCCAGTCCCCCAGCGTGCCTTCCCTCTCTGCAAGCCCTTCCTCACCTCGCTGGCCCCACTAGCCTCTCCTCCACCTGCAGCGCTCAGCTCAGGTGTCCCGTCCTCTGGGTCATGGCTGAGTCATCCTCCCAGCAGATGTGTTAAGTGGATTAATCAGTGAATGTGTGTGGACTGCTTTTCTTATGCCATATTTACACATATTCTTCCGAAGTGAGGGAAGCATGCCCCAACAGCAGATCTCACTAAGCTGGACAAAAGCAAAAACTGGCCCGGCGACACACACACGCACACACACACACGTGATGTCCACACAGCTGCAAAAGCTGCTGACAGCACCCACCCCACAAGCTACTCCCCAGATATGTGAGGGTATGGTGGTGACACAAACACTGACCCAGAAAAGCTGCACAGGATGGACACGTGCCACCCCACGCGGCGTCCGGCTCCCGTCCCGACCCCCCGAGCCCCTTCACCTTCTCTGCAGGGCCCGGGATCCCGTGCTCCCTGACTTTGCACTCCAGACCCGGCGCGTGACAGCAGGAAGCGTGGATGCTGGCCTCCTTGTGGCCGACACACTGGTCGGGCTGACCCCATGGCCTCAGCACAGGCCGCCTGGGGGTGCCAGGGTCCTCCACCTCCCAGTGGGAGCTGCAGCCTGGGGAAGAGGAGGGCCGGCTCAAACACCTGGATGCTAAGGGTCCCTCTGTCTCTCCTCCCCACCCCATTCAGTCTCCATCTTTTTAGAGTCTGAGTCTGGAGCTGGGAAACGCAGAAACAAGTCTCGGCAGGAAAAAGGCACTACTAGCCTGAGCGACAGGACTCTTGGGTTCTCAGCTCAACCTTGCTGCTGGCCTGCTGTGTGACCTTAGGAAAGCCATACAACCTCTCTGGGCCTCAGTGTCTCAGGGAAAACATCATCTCCTCTCCACCCCGACATGGGGAGGGGGCTCCAAGGCCTGAGATGCTAGACCAGGAAATGGTATTCCTCCCCATAACCCAGCCCCCAGGCAGAAGTTCAGGGGTGAGCTTGATGTCTCTCTGGGAGACATGGGCCTCCCTCCAGAGCTCGGGAGTCAGGCACACCCCCTGGCTACGAGACCTCAGAGAGTGTTCCTAGGCTACAGCAAGCCTCAGTTTCCCTCTGTAAAAGGAAAAGGGAGGCTGCAAGGGTGAAGTGAGGACATGCACGCGGAGCCCAGCACAGCGTCTGGCACCGGGCAAGGGCTCTGCACGTGTTCGGGTCATGGTCACTGGAATGCCCGTGTGTTAGCTGCACGGCCTTGGGGAAGTCACTCAGCATGTCAGGGTGCGGTTCCCTTCGCTGTAAAGTGGGACTCTTTTGGACGTGCTTCATAGGTAGTGGGTTCTATGACTCCGATGTCTTCGAACTGGCGCGTGCCCTGCAGTTCATCTGCTGGGCGTTGCCAAAGGGGAGAGCCATCAGAACACGGTGGACTTCCCACCAAGCCAGGACCCCAATAAGATGGCCGGTGGCCTGCTGGACCTGTCCCAGCCTCTCCACCTGACTGGGCTCATCTTTCCCCTGCAAAGCCATCACCAGCTGCTCCTCCTAGAGCCAGCTCCTAACTCGTCACTCGCCCTTGTCACCCTCCTCAAACTTCAGTGTCTCCCCAGTACATACTCGATGAAGAATCAACTCCCGAGCCAGTTATTCCAGGCCCACTACCTGCCCTCTCCCCAAACGCTCCCCAGGACATCCCATGCACCCTCCAAGCAGGACAGCTCAGCCCCCTCCCGATTTGAGGGGCACCATCCCTGGATCCCCCACAAGGTCCCTACCTGCGACTTCCTGCTACCTACCCAGGGCATGTTTTTGACACAAGGTGGCCCACCCACAGTTACCTATATCAGAGAATGGATTCTAAAGCAATGGATGATAACCAGGATAGCTAGCACTTATGTTGTCCTAGCACCAAGCTAAATGCTTAGCACCCATCATCCTCATTCTATTGCTGAGGCACAGAGAAGTTAAGTAACTTGCATAGGTCACACAGCGGACGACTGGCAGAGCCAGGATTAAACCAAGGTCAGCTCCACTTTCGGATCCACTCCCTAAACTGCCCCTCATGCAATGCACTGCCTGTGGGGAAATGCCTACGATGCCCCAGCCCTGGTGCTCTAGGTGTTACGCATTTCATAGCAACCCAGTGAAGTAGGAACTGCCGCCGCCCCTCTTAGGGAGGAGGAGGCTGAGACGGAGACAGATGAGGTGCTTGCCCAGGGTCACAGGGATGGGAAGGGTAGCACTGGCCTTCACACCAGGCCGTCGGGCTCCAAGGTGGGGCCAGCCGGGTGGGGGCAGGTGCACCAGGAGCCAGAGATGCCTCCTCACCCTGGGGTGGGCCCAGCCACCTACCTGTGAGGACTTGGCCCCGCTGAGGGCAGCGGGCCTGGGTCTGCACTCCGGCTCCAGCTGGCAGAGCCGTGTGGACACGGCAGTTGGCCCGGGGCAGCAGGCAGCACCTGGCAACTGCGTAGACACCCTCACCCCCAAACGCGTTGTGGGCCAGGCAGACGCGCCTGCCCCCTCGGGCCTGAGAGCCAAAGACAGAAAGAGGAACCTGCTTTAGAAAAGGCTTCGAAACACAGGATGAGGGGGGCTGGAGGGAGCTGACTCGGGCGCCTGGTCCCAGCCCCCTGAAACGTCTCCGATGGCCTCGCGAGGGGCCAGCCGGCCCCTGAGGACAAGGAGCTCGCTTCCACCCAAGGCAGACGGTTCCGCAGATGGGCAGTTCTGGGTGTTATAAAGTTCTTCTGGACACTGAGAGTGACTTCAAAATGCAGATACAGGGGGCTGCCCTGGTGGCGCAGTGGTTGAGAGTCCGCCTGCCAATGCAGGGGACATGTGTTCGTGCCCTGGTCCGGGAAGATCCCACATGCCGCGGAGCGGCTGGGCCCGTGAGCCATGGCCGCTGAGCCTGCGCTCCGGAGCCTGTGCTCCGCAATGGGAGAGGCCACAACAGTGAGAGGCCCGCGTACCGCAAAAAGAAAAAAAAAAAAATGCAGATACAGGGAAACCTAAGACTCCAGAGCATGGACCTGGCCTGCTCAGCCCTGACCCACTCTCAGCCTCTCCCACGTGCACTCGCGTGCAGGAGGGTGCACAGTCAAGCACACTCCCAGACACTGGTTCCCAGACAGAAATGCCTGCCCGCCCCTTGTCCTCCTGGCCTAGGCACCGCCCTTCCACCAAAACACTGCAGCCAGATGGCATCTCCGCCAGGCTCTGCAGCCTTCCCATCAAGTCCCCTCTTCTGCTGCTTTGAGATTTCTCAACTGCCAGAACCGTGGAACATCTGAGTGAAAAGGGCCCTGGAGACCACTGCGTCCAGAGGCAGCGAATCCCTAGCATACGTCTGGCCCTCCCCTCCCCCGAGGCAGTGAATCCCTGGCACACACTCGGCCCTCCCCTCCCACGAGGTGGGCACGGGAATCCATCCAGTCTCATCCTGCAGAGTCTCCCGGGAACCCTCCGTGTGCCTCCCTCCTGCAGCACCCAAACCGCGTGACTGAGATACGCCCCGTTCGGCTTTAACTTGCAGACGGGCGCTGGAGTTCAGAGGAGGATGGGGCTCAGGCAGATCTGGGCCTGGAAGCGAGAACCCCACTTCACGCTCCAACGGGAGGGTACAGGTCACCTCAATGCGCTCGCCCCGCCGCTTCCCGCTCCTGGAGAAGCTAGAGCAGCCCAGCAGCTCCTCAGGGGCAGCACAGCGGGCCTCGGCCGTGGCCATCCGCGTGGGCCCCGAGTGCGCCGACCACACGGTCCTGCAGAACAGCTGCCCACCTGCAACGAGGCCCTGGGGTGAGGAGGGGTGGCTGGGGAGGGAGCCTCCGTCAGGGCTCTGCTCACAGAGGGCTCCAGATCTTTGGCTCCTGGTGGGGGAGAGGGGCCTTAAGGAATGTGATCCATTTTCCCATTAAAACAGGTCACGAAAGCCCTTGCAAAGCCCTTTCGGAGCCCGTCCTACTCAATCTCCCCCAGTGTCTAGGAGCCGGTGGCCAAATCCTCCCTCCACGGATGGGGGAGGGACAAGGTTGCCCAGGCCACACAGATGCCCTGAGACCTCCCAAGCCCCAGTCTGGATTCTGCCCGCCCTGCCGTCCTGCTGACCTGCTCCATAGGTGCTGGGGGGTAGTGTAGCCACCAGGTTGGGGGTCAGCACCCGCTGGTCCTCGGGGAACCAGGCCTCACTGATGACGTCTTTGGCAGAGAAACGGATCAGCCTCTGCCTCAGCTCAGCCAGGGTGAGCTCCGGCTCAGCGGTCAGCATCCTAGCCACGATGCCTGGTCGTGGGGCAGGCGGTGAGAGATGGTGGTGGCCTGGCCCTCCTTCCCCACCTGGGACTCCTCTCCTGGTGCACACATGAGCGTGCGCACACACACAGACACACCAAGCTGTTCTTTAGAAGTTAAACCACCTGCAATCCCGTGCTAAAAGATGGCCAGAGTAAGACTTACATCCTGCTCTCGCACCTCTGAGCCTTGGCGATGGCTGTTTTGTTTGCCAGGTAAACTCTTATTCATCCACCAAACCCCAGATGAAACGGCCCTCCTCCAGGAAGTCTTCCCTGACCTTTAGCCTGGTCAGGCGCCTCTCCCTTCCACACAGCCCTGGCTACTCCGTTTGTGCACCTGCCTCCCCCATCAGACTGAGCGTCCTTGAGGGCACCATCAGTCTGACTCGTCTTTACTCCCCCATACCCAACACAGAGCCTGGCACGCGTGGTCCTGGTGCAGACCCTGCCTGCCAAAGGGGCTGTCAGAATCATGATGACTGAGGCGGTGGGGCAGCTACTCACCAGCCACATGGGCGGCAGCCTGTGACGTCCCACTCTGTGATGTGAAGCAGGTGCTGCAGTCACTGGAGGCACCAATGATGTCGTCCCCTGGGGCAAAGAGGTCCACGCAGCGGCCAAAGTTGGTCCCCAGGACCCCCAGGGTCACCGGCTGGTCCTGAGCATTGGTGGCCCCAACAGTAATGACCTGGAGAGGTGAGGGAGTGGATGGCAGAGAGAGGAGTCAAGGAGAGGATGTAGGGAGACTGAGACCTTGCCAACTGGGCTGGCCAACTCCTGTATACCTGTTGGGCCCATTCAAGTATCCCCTCCTGAGGGAAATCTGCCTCTCCAGGCAGAGCTCTGGCACTCTCTGCCCCACCCGGCCCTGGCGCTACCCTCTGTCCCTACCAGGCACCATTCCCGAAGTCCCCGAGGTGCTTCCATTCCAGGGAGGGACCCAGACAGTAAACAGTGCAACACATTAGGTGGTTATATGTGCTAAGGAGGAAAGCAGAGCCGGCAAGGTGGAGAAGACCTGCTGGGTTTTTTCTGCTTTGTGTGATTTTAAATTCGGCAGCCAGGGAAGGTTATCCATCACTGTCAGGCTCACACGTGTGCCCCCCACCTGCCCCCTGACCCCAACACCCACCCCCCAGACTATGATATCTTTGAAGTGGGACGAGATTCCTTCCCCTTGGTCCCCCCAGTGCCCACACCGCCAGCAGGTGTCCTCGCATGTTAGTCAGAGGAATGGACGGGCGTTGGACCCACTGGGTCAACCTCTCAAGCTGAGAAGCGTCATCTCTGTGCTCATGTAGCTCCCCTGGGACACACCAATGCAGGGCCTCAGGGGGCCTTGCGGGGTGGGGCCTTACCGAGTGGACTGGGAGAGGGAGGCCGGGAGAAAGCGGAGGGAGCTATGGTGTCAATCCAGGGGACAGCAGATGGACGGAGGTGATGGGATTGGGGAGAAGGGGCCGGGGGAGTCACGAGCCATTCGGAGGGAGAAGGGCCAGGGCGTGGGGTTGGAGCTGCACTGGGGGAGGGGAGAGTTGAGGTTGGTGCTGTTCATAGTCTGGGATGGTGGAGGTTCAAGGCCCTCCTCTGCCCAGGTCGGCCCTGGCAGTCTCTGACACGTCCTTCCAAAGCCAGGCCAGTTCAGGAGCACCCCCCTTGAAGCCCCCAGGGGCCCCCCTGCCACCTTCCCCTCCCTTCGGGAGCACCCACCTCGGGAGCTGAGGCCGGGGAATAGAGACAGGCGTCATCCCTGAAGTTGCCGGCAGCGGCCACCAGCACTGCCCCCGTCCCGGCCAGCTGCTGGCAGGCGGCGTTGAGGGCCGGGCTGTACCCACCTGCCAGGGGCAGCAGCACTACCAACCGGCCCGCCGGCTGGGCCAGCTGGCTCTTCCGAATAAACTCCAGGCCTGAGAGGACAAAGCCAAGGTCACCCATGAGGAGGCACGCTCCCCCTCCCCACCCCCGCCCCCGAGGCCCCCGTAAGGGTTAATTTTACATGTCGACTTGGCGAGGCTACGGGTGTTTGCTCAGACATAGGTCTAAGTGTTGCTGTGAAAGTACTTTGTGGATGTGATTAATGTTTACATCAGTACTTTGAGTAAAGCAAATTACCCTCCATAATGGGGGTGGGCCTCGTCCAATCAGTTGAAGGCCTTGAGAGAAAAGATGGAGGTTCCCCAAGGAGGAAGGAAACCTGTGTGCACACTGCCTTCAGACTCAAGACTGCGGCATCAACTCCTGCCAGAATTGCCAGCCTGCCAGCCTGCCCTGCAGATTTCAGCCAGCCCCACAATATATGAGCCAGTTCCTTAAGCTAAATCGCCCATATGTGGTATACGTATGTATTTATAAATATAAGTATACACACACATCCTGTTGGTTCTGTGTCTCTGGACAACCCTGACTAATACACACGGGAAGCATGTTCACAACAGCAGCACTTATAAAACCAGCCAACTCCCAAACACTGATACGCACCAGGCTCCTTCTAAGGGCCTGACTATGGGAATTTACACAAGCCTCACAGTAACCTTACCATTATTTTCCCTTTCCGGGAAACTGAGGCACCAAGAGGATAAGTAAGCTTCTCAGAGGAACAGGAAGGGCCCCCTTTGCCCTGCCTCTGACCCTCACAAGCCTCGCTGCCATCCTCTGAGGGCTGGTGTACAGTAATCCTCCCCCGCCACACAGACACACACACACACACACACTCCAGTGAGTCCACACTGCCCACTGGCAGCTGTGCGACCCTGCCCTCCCATGTGTGAAAGGGTGCACTGCTGCTCAGACTGTGTCAAGGATCGAAAGACTCCTCGCCCTGGAGCTAGAGGGGGGTGGTGGGGGGACTTGATAACCCTGCCCCCTCGGGGGGGGGGTGTCATGCCTTGACCCCGGCTGCACTCCCCCGCCCCAGAGCCGAGTGTGCAGCCTGGAGCCCAGGCCCAGTGGAGACCTGGGTTCTAACACCAGCTCTGGCCCTCACGTGCCAGGGGACCCGGAGCTGACAGCTTCTCCTCTCAGGCTCCGGCTCCTGCCCCGTCAGATGGGGGTGTGGCCAGCTGACCTCTCAGAACCTTCTGGATCTGGACCTCTGGGAGGTCCCCAGGGCTGCAGCAGAGGTGGGAGTTGGGGTCCCATAGCCAGGCTCCTCTTAGGAGGAGACAGCTGCCCCTCACACCGGGAGGGGCAGAGCGGAAGTAGGAGTGGAGGTGAGGAATAAGCACGATTACAGCTGCCATTCATTAACTGTATGTATGTTTCTGTGCTCGGACTTGACACACTTAACCTCAACAATCTGCTTATAGAGGAGACCGGCGGTGACCACGAAAGTAAGAGCTACTGTTCGTGGAGCCCCTGCTCTGCTCCAGGTAACGTGCTAGGGGCCTTTCCCAAAGCGGGGACTTCTTCCCCGGAAAACCCTCCAAGCCCAGGGCGCCAGGCCTGTGGAAGGCCTTTCAGGGCACAAGCGGGCCTCCCCTCCTCTGCACACTGACCTTTGGGAATTGGCCTGCTGAGCTGAGGTCAGTGGATAAAGGGGTGGGACAGGAAGGAAGGGTCACCTGATAGGGCAGGGGATTATTGATTCTTGCCTTTAAAACCAAACAACAAAACCTGTGCTCTAGGGCTTCCCTGGTGGCACAGTGGTTAAGAATCCTCCTGCCAATACAGGGAACACAGGTTCAAGCCCTGGTCCGGGAAGATCCCATATGCCACGGAGTACTAAGCCCACGTGCCACACCTACTGAGCCTGTGCTCTAGAGCCTGCGAGCCACAACTACTGAGCCTGCGAGCCACAACTACTGAGCCAGAGTACCACAACTACTGAAGCCCACGCGCCTAGAGCCCATGCTCTGCAACAAGAGAAGCCACCACAATGAGAAGTCCGCGCACCGCAACGAAGAGTAGTCCCCGCTCGCCGCAACTAGAGAAAGGCCGCGCGCATCAGTGAAGACCCAATGCAGCCAAAAATTAATTAATTAAACAAACAAAAATCTGTGCACTAAACTGCAAAGAATTAGGGCAGAGCTCACTCACCAAGTACAAGGCAGGCACCACCAGCCCTTCCCAGCCCTTCAAAAAGGCCTATGACTACCTCTGCCAGTTCAGAGGCCAGCGTCTGACACAGGGGTCTGGGCGCTTGCAGTGGGGTCAAACTCAGAGCCAGCACCTTCCCCAGCGAGGCCACTGGCTCTGGCTGTGTGACCTTGGGCAAGTCACTTCCCCTCTCTGGGCTGATTTTCTCAACTGTTTAACAGGCTCACAATATCACCCTCAGGGTATGGAGTACAAAGTCCTTTGCTCAAGGTCTGGCCACAGGAGGGACTCAGTAAGTGAGAATTCCCAGCCTCTTCTCTGTCCACAGGCCTCCCAGGGTCCTAGCTCTAAGCTGGACCTTGCCAGAGGTGACTGGATGGATGCAAGAGTCTGGAAAAAGTCTTCTGCCAGTTCCTCTACCAGGTCTACCCAACCAGGGCTCCAATCATTCACGAGGAGTGAGTCCTCCCGTGTTAAGCAGAAGATGGGGAAAGTTTGCTTAGATCACCTCGAGGGTACATCCAAATCTAAAGTAACATGGCAAGAGACGCAACTATTTTAAAAGATCTGGAAAGGGGAGCAGTGTGAAACTGTAGAAAGACCACTGACTAGGGGTCCAAGCTGCAGGACCTGCCTGGGCTGAGCCCTGCCCCTCTCAGGGCCTCAGTTTCTCCATCGGCACTCATGCCCCCTGGGGGCCCTGCCCACACTGACACTCTGGGACTCTGCCTCTGGGGCAGAGGCTGCCTTGGTCTCGTCGGTCAGGAGTCAGTTCTCTCTGGGCTGAAGCCCCGTCCCGTGCCGGGTCTGGAGGCAGAGACAGCACGCCCGGAGCCGTCACTCACCTGTGAGTGTGCTGCTCACCGTGCCCTTCCCTTGGCAGTTGAGAACACGCAGGCTGCGCAGGCTGGCGCCCTTGGCCACGCCAGCATCCCGGCCACTGACCACCCCTGCCAAGTGGGTGCCGTGGCTGTCACACTTGTTCGCCTGCTCGACCAATACAAGACCCGAGTGAGAAAACTCAACCACCCTGTAATAATATCAGGGAGTGACCGGACAGACGTCCCCACCCACAACTGACGGCAGGGGCAGTGACAGCTGCGGAGGCCAGCGGGGGTGCGGCTGTGGCACTCCGGGGGTGGCACCAACTCCAGGTCGGGGATGAGGGCCATGCTCACCTGTCTGTGGAAGCGTGTCCCATCCTCTTCAGGCACGTTCTCGAAGTCAGTGACTACCACCCTGCCCTCAATTTCCCGGTGGCCACTTTGGATACTGGTGTCTAAGAGATATACCTCCACCAGGCCACCTCCAGCTTTCCAAGGTGAGGTTTGTTCGAAAGGAAAGAATAACCGTGAGGTTAACGTAATAGTTAACACATATAAATTGTTTACCATGTCTCAGGCGCTGCTCTAAGCACCTTACATACGTCAACTCAGAAAATCCTCTCCAGGTACATACTTTTATATCTTTATATCACAAACAAAGAATGTGAGGCACAGAGAGGGTAAGTAACTGTCCAAGGTCACATAGGTGGTGATGGTGGAACCAGCAAGAGAACCAAGTCGTCTGGCTCCATAATATTAATATTAATATGAAATAACAATATGAACACTCGAATGGCAAAAACTATGCCAAGCCGCTACTTAAAATTTTTCACAGCTCCCCAAACCTGAGGCCACAGAACTTAAAGACAGAACAGGATTTGACAAGTAAAAGGAGAATAACAGGCCTGTATGGCCACCTGAGCAGGTCAGCTCATTTCACAGAGAGGAAACCGAGGCTCAAGGAGGATGCGCGGACCTGGGCCTCCTGGCTCCAAGCCCATGCTTTCTCCACTCCACCAGGTGCCAGGACGGCTCAACGGTGGCTGGTTCCAACTGACACAAGTTACAGCCTCAGAGAAAACAGCAGTATTGGAAGTTCACCAAAAGCCTACCACCTACACACTTCATCATTTCTAGTTGGGTCAGTTCAGATTCTCCAGAGGGGAAAAGCGGCCTCAAGAGGAGTTATCCCTAAGGGCAAAGGGACCTGCGAGTGGCCTCTTACAGCCTCTGAATCAGTGCAGGGAGCTCTGCAGCCTCTGGCAGGTGGGCGCCCAGTCCTGCCTGCATCCCTCCAGAGCAGGGAGCTTTCTCTCTCCCACAGGACAGTCCCTGCCACGCCTGAGAAGCTCGGAAGGCAGCCAAGTTCTCCTTCTCATCTCTGCCCAGGAGGCCCCTGACCCTGACCCTCTTGCCTCTTCCCCACAGGCCACACCCCTTCCTGCCTCAGGGCCTCTGTCCTTGTTTGTTTCTCCGCTTGGACATGCTCCCCTCGGTGGGGCTAATGATACCCACGGCGGGGCTTGGCTGAGTGCCACTTCCTCCAGGAAGCCTTTCCTGACTCCATACTCACAGCTGTCCAGACTCCTTCGCAGCTCCTACCCCATCCAGACTACCGGTGTCATGTAGCTATCTGTGTAAGCAAAGGATTAGCCTTCATGCACTAGAAGCTCTGGTGGAGTGGGGGGGGGGGGGGGGGCGGGGCGCGGGCAGAGACCAAGTCCATCTTGTTGGTCTTTGTGTCCCCAGCACCTAGCACAGTGTCTGGAGCAGAGTGGCTACTCGAGAACTCACTGTGGCATGGAAGGAGAGGAGGGGGAGGGCTGAAATGACAGCACTCTCACTCTATACCAGACACGGCTGGAGGCTCGCTACAGAATAAAGAGCATTAACCCCAACACAGCCCCCCACGTAGGACTGTCATCACCTCCCGTTTTTGCAGAGGAACCTGAGGCTCATTCAAGCTCACACAGCTTGAAAATGCTGAAGTCTGGGTTTGCGCATGGCAGTTGGCTCCAGAGCCTGTGCTCGTCAGCCCTTTGCCAGGTGGCCTCTCTGTGAAGGAAGGGTCTGCTCCTGGCCGGGTGCGCCACTCTCCACTCATCTGCATGGTGCCCACTCCGCCCCACTCCGACCCAACAGCCCCCGGGGGGCCTCGTCCAGCCAAGCCCTTCTGTGACTCCTGATGGACTCCATGTTCCTGCCTTCCATCCCCCCCACCTCTCACAGCCACTGGGCGCAGGAGGAGGGTAAGGCAATCCGTGGGCATCCCAGTGGGGAAGGAAAGGATCGCACGTCTGCTTCTGGCCTGGGGGAGGGCAGTGGGTCCAACGGTCACCCCAGAAAACTATGTCCACATTCTAACCCCTAGGACCTATGATCATGACCTTATTTGGCAAAAGGGGCTTTGCAGACGTGATTGTTAATGACCTCCAAACGAAATCATCTTGGATTATCCCGATGGGCCTTAAATCCATTGATGTGTCCTCATAAAAAAACAGAAGAGGAGAGATACACAGAGCAGATCCTATGAAGGAGGCATGGACAGGAGTGATGCAGCCATAGCTGAGGAACGCTGCGGCCACCAGAAGCTGGAAGGGGCAAGGGAGGGTGCTCCCCTAGAGCCTTTGGGAGGAGCTTGGCCACTAACACTTTTACTTCCGACCGGAGAGTACATTTCTATTGCTTTAAGCCACCGGTGTGTGGTACTTCGTTAGGGCAGCCCTAGGGAACTAATTTAGGGGCTGTGGCCTTCTCTCTCTCCTGCTTGGCTCGGTGTCCCCCGGAACCCCCTGCACAGCATCCCCTCCCCATTCCCCGTACTAGCCGGCTCCGGGAGGTCCCTGAGTCGCAGATGTGGAAGGTGGGGTCTCTAGGGTCTCTGCCTAGAAAGGAGCAGCCTGCGGTGGGGAAAGGCAGGCTCTTCCTGCAAAGGGCACCCCCTCCCTGGCCACAGGCTGCCCAGACCGGTCAGCACACCCTGCCCGACCAGGCCCCGCACCTCTGCCGCTGCCAGCCCTGGGGTTGATGCTCCACACTTCCTACTCATCTCCCATCCTGGCCGCGAGCCCTGGGAGGCCCCAGGTCTACCGTCTGTCACGATGACAGCAACTCAGAACCCGCCTAGCCTTTCAGTTCCCAAAGCATTTGTACATCAACAACCTCACAACACCCTGTGAGGACAGGATGGGGTTACTGTGCCCCTTTCACAGCCGAGGAAGGGGAGGATCCGACCCCACGTGAGCCAGTCAAGGACGGAGGCTGGACGCAGCCCCAGGTCTGGCTGAGTCCTGGAGCACCCCTGCATCGTCTTTCCGCTGAGCTCCAGACCTCATGCTGCGTGCGGGCTTCTCAGGCTGAACACGGGCCAGCCAAAACCCCTGATCTCCCCAAACCAGGTGTCCTTCCCTTCTTCCCCAGCTCAATAAATGTCACCTCCACCCCCCACAAGGCCCTGCCCAAGCCCAGGCCACTTTCCTTGGCCTCTCCTCCTCCTGGCCAGGCCACCCCAGGCAGAGGGAAGAGTCGGGGGAGAGGCGTGGAGGGGACACACAGAGTAGCCCACGCGGGGAACCCCAGGAAGCCTAGCGATGCTGAAGGGAGGCGCAGGGCAAGGCAGGACACCAGAGACCAGCTGGGGGCGTGGCAAACAGGGCTTATCTGTCCCGTTATGGGGTCCAATCCTGTCCTCAAGGCACTGGGATCACCCAGACCTGTGGGCCTTAGGGGGTGTCAAGGTCAGGTTTACCCTCTCCCCACCTGAGTGCAGCCTGATGGGCCAAATGGCAAGAAGAGGCAAATGTGAACTTTTAGAAGGTGGGAGAGGGGCTCATTTAAAGAAACAGACTTCTGCATTGTACCTGGGGCAGAAGGAAGGCAGGGCATGGGGGCTGGATTGGGTGGAATGGGACAGAAAAGGAGTCAGCAGAGTGTACTGAGCTCTAACGCCCCTGGGAGGTGAGGACCATAGACAGGGAGGAGAGAGCGGCATGTGGCCTCCGCGGGGATGAAGAGGCGCAGGGAGCTTGGGGCCCTTACTAGGAGCGTGGTGTTCATCCGCCTGGCGCCGCGCAGGGAGAATCCGCTCTAAGTTCCACGGGATACTCTGGGCAAAGACGAGGGAGTCCTCCTCGATGTACTGGACGTGGGGCAACGTCAGGGCCTGCAGAAGGCAGAGAGGTGGGGCTCGGCTTCAAAAGCCATTTGGCTGACAGCAGCCATAGCCACAGCCCTTCACCTACCTGATCAAGCCTGTCCCGGGTCACATGCCAGTCCCATACCTGTCCCCTCCTGGTGTGGTGTTTCCTCGCTCAGGTTGGGGAGCCCAGCACCCGCCAGCACAGAGGATGCCTTTTAGGAAGGATTCTGAATTTGACATGCCACCTGGGGAGCCAGGCAGTGCCCAGGCCCTGGGGAAGGCTGGACCTGGACTCCACGCCCAGATCATGATGCCCTCACTGGCCATTCTGTTTCCCCAAGACCGGTTCCCACCCTTCTCCACCGTGCAAGGCGTGGGGAGGCTGACCCTGCAGACGGCAGCACCCAGGCCTCCTTGCAGTGACTTCTGGTTGGGATCAGTCAGAGGGAGGCCCAGAAGGAGTTTTGGGGGATGAGAGGGTGTCTTCACCCCCTCTCTGTTTTGGTGCAAG
This sequence comes from Lagenorhynchus albirostris, assembly GCF_949774975.1. Lineage (NCBI taxonomy): Eukaryota > Metazoa > Chordata > Mammalia > Artiodactyla > Delphinidae > Lagenorhynchus > Lagenorhynchus albirostris. The sequence continues at coordinate 140,303,932 of NC_083096.1, forward strand.
GTTCCCACGGTGGCTACATCCTTTGGTGACCACGGCTCCCCCGGGGCAGCCCCTGCTCCACAGCTCCAGCTCCCACCTGGCAGAGAAGACACTATTCCCTCTCCTCGCCCATCAACTTGTCAGGAAAACTCATCCCTGGGTGCCTCAGTGTCCCTGTGGGCTTCCTTAACCTGTCCACACCTCCGTGAGTTTCTGTGCTTAGCATCTGCTTAAATACTTGACGATCTCATTTAGTCCTTCAAGAACCGTTCCTACTTTCATGCCAGCTTACAGGTTGGGGACTGAGACTCAGGGGGTGAAGAAAATTGCCCAAGGTTAGACAAACTAGTAAGGGTACGTGACCCCAGGCTGGCGCGATGCCAAAGCCCAGCTCTTGAGTGCACATGTCTGTGGCCTGCAGATCAGCAGTGTCTCTCCTCTGAGAAGCTGCCTGGCCTTCGGGGCTCATGCGTGCCATCTGGCTCTGTGGGCATCTGATTCCTTCCCCCGCACTGTGCTGGGCATATCATCCCCCATTTAACTGACTGGCCATCACTTCTCAGTCTCTCTTTCTGAACTGTGAGCTCAAGGGAAAGGGCTGGTGATCCATCCTCATGTCTGTAGCACATAGTAGGTGCTCATTAAATATGGGATGAGCAGACTGATTGAAGGCATAAACTTGATGTTTCTGCTATTAGACTAAGGGATTGGACCCTGTCTAATCCATGTCATTGTCCCCACAGGACTTAACACACTGTAGTTGTTCAGCCACTGTATGCTGAATGGAATGAAACTATGCAGTGGTAGTACAGTGGAGCAAGGAGGCCTGGGCCTAGATTCTCGTTTTGCCGGTTATGTGTTGTGTGACCTCAGGCAAGACCCTGTCCCGTTCTGGGTCTCAGTGTCTGCAGGAGGCTATGAAGCACCCCAGCCACGCGGAGAATCAGTATGAAAATGGGAACCATGTGTTCTCATCAAGTTAGGAGGACAGGGGAGGGGGGTGTGTTGGGAGGAAGGGAGCAGAGGCTAAAACAAGAAAAGGGTTGTTTTTTGTTTTGTTTTGTTTTTAAAGGTACATTTGCCAAATTCTCTTCTGCCTTTTTATTAAAGCTACAAATGTTACATCCATCAACTCGCTTCAAGCGGAGCCCCCTTTCGCAGGGAACCTCACCAAGAAAGGTTTTTAAGATATGCATTTAAAGCACTAGGGCCAGGATGAGGAGAAGGGAGGCCAGAAGTCCTCAACTACCCATGCCTGTTCTGCCCCTGCACCAAAGATGTGGCATCAGGGTCGGGCTGGAGGGGGAACAGCCTCCCTGTCCTACAGGAGGAACCTTCTGAATAGCATCAGTTTCAAAGGAATTTTGGATCCTTGAGTCATGTTTTAATAAAATGACTCTGGCCCCACTAATGTCATAGGGCCTTGTTCCTGTAGGGTTCTCATAGGCAGCAAGTTCACCAACACAAAGACAGCCAGAAGACAGACCACTGGGTCTGATCCCAGCTCTGCCTCTGGCTGTCTGTGTGGTCCCTTCTGAACCTTGGTCTCCTCATCTCTCAGATGAAGATGAGGTACCATTGAGGTATGGCCAGGCTTGAAGGGCATCCTGTACCGAAGGCCAGGAGCCACTATGCTTGGTACTCAGTAAGCGCTCTGTGAACACTTGCTGCCTCCTGACGGTCAGCCATGGGCACACCCAGGACAGTGCCCTGTATGCATGAGACAGCCCAGCCCTTTCGGGAAGCGGCCCGCCCAGAGACGGAGCTCACCAGCTCCAGCAGGTCACCGCTCATCTTCACCAGGAAGCCGGGGACAAGGTCGTGGAAGACGTGCAGGATCTTGGTGAGGTAGCCGCGGTGGGCGGCCTGGGCCTGCAGGCGGCGGGCGGTGCGCTCCGTCTGCGAGCGGTGGGTCTCTTCCTTCAGCACCACCATGTAGGTGCCTGGCAGCCTCCAGGCGTCCTGGCCCCCAGTGAGGAGGAGTGACATGATGACATTAAAAAAAGAAGGGTGCTGTGAGTGCTTCATCCACCTCTGTTTACAAGTTAGAATTACAGCAAAAGAAACTCCATAGAGTACAGGAAGTATAAAGAGAAGTCACCAAATTAGGACCCCCAAACCACATAGAAGCCAACTCTTAGCAGTAACGTAACATATACCACACTTTCATACTTGACAGTCAGGCAAAAACGGGAACCGTGGGCCACAGTCAACACCAGGTTCTCGTCTGCACCTGCACCTAGCTCTCTGTGGGGCCGACCAAGGCCTGGCCACCCTTGGAGGTCCTGCCTGAAGGCCACCTCCTGCCGAAGACCTTCTTAATTACACCTCCCTTTCCCCATGTCTCAATTTGAAATAATCAATTCCTCCCGGTTCTAGTACCTCCCTGACCCCCTCTGGAAGCAGTCCAAAACCATGGCCTGAATCCCAACCTCAATATTTACTGGCTATGTGGCCATGGGCAAGTCATTCAACCTCTCTGAACCTCAGATATCTCCTCTGTGGTGTGGGGAACATAATACCTATGACACAGGCCTGCTGGGAAGGCCAAGAGACATCGTTGTGTAAAGCATCTAGCAAACAGAAGGGAGGATAGAGTGAGCAAAGGCAACACTTCTCACATGGGATAAAAGACTCAAGGCCATGGTCTGCAGGAGCAGATCTGTTTGCTCTTAGCTCTTATCTGCTCCCACTGCTCTCAAACAGACACAACTGTGCTCAAGAATCTTCAGTGGCTCCCCATAGCCTGACAAAGTCCAAACTCCATGCTGCCCCTTGGTCCCCCCTGCAACCTACCTCCGTAGCCTAATATCCCACATCTCTATACGTGCACCAGAGTAGAATACAGTCTACAACCCTTTATCCAAAGTCTTAGGGTCAAATGGGTTTCAAGATTCAGAACTTATTTGGACTTTAGAAAGGTAGTAATAGGCAATCAGGGTGCTCAGAGGCGTCTGGAGCAACATATTGTAATCTATGCAGCAAAATATAGGAATATAAATATTTACATCCGTGGGATAACTTATAAATAACCTCATGTCAGTTCAGGTCAGGTTACCACAAAATAAATTACAAGAAACCTTTTGGGTTTCAGAACATTTTACATTTCAGAAGGGAGATAAGGAACTGTGGACATGTGCTCCCTATTCTCCACCTCTAGCTTTCCCAGGTCTGAGCTATTGTTCATGCTACCCCCTTCACCTAGAATAAAATTCCCCTGCCACTTTTATTTAAACTCTTATTTATGCTTCAAAGGCCCATCTAAAATGCCCTCAGCGAAATGAAAACCTAATGAATTGGGAGGACACTTTGTGCACTGGAAGGAGACTTGCCCTAGAAGCCTAGTTCTAATGCATCAGGGGGGTGAAACCCCTCTCTCTGGGTCTCAGTTTCTCATGAATAAAATAAAAGGATTGGTCTAAAATCTTTCTCTGCCTGCCAAAAATATTGTCATTACAAATTCAATCTCTACAAAATATCCATTGAAGCAATGAATAAATGAACTTCTGGAGGTTCTTGCTCCAAACTTCCGCTGGGGAAGAAGTACCCTCAAGCACCTGTTTTAATTGGTTGTCCGGCCTCTGCTTACACACCTCTCAGGATGGGGTATTTACTACTTCTAGAATAGTTATTTGGGGGCAGTGACTTGAAACGCCCTTTCTCAACCTTGTCACAACCCATCAACATCCTTCTAGACGGTGAAAGGCTCAGGGAACAAGGAAGAAGGTGCTATGAGCTGAGTAAACTTCACTCTTCTGTGAGAGCCAGACTGAAGAAGAGAGATCCCTCCCCTCCTGCCACTAACACAGGACACAGGCAACACTGAGGGCCTGACACCCCTCTGCACCCAGCACACTCAGGCAGAGGAGCTGGGGCAGAAGCGCAGGCCAGGTGTCCATTAGCCTAGAACTTCCCCTCTGCCCCGGGACCTGCAGTTTGGAGCAAAAAGGGCATGACTGGGAGGTCGCACTGCAGCAAGGTAAATAGCTACCTCCTACAGTGCTCTCTTCATTGGCTCACATGGTGGGGAGGTCACTCATGTGGGCAACAGAGCCCCTTTCCCTTCATTCCTCCATCTGCCCAGCACTGACTCTTCACAACAAACCCTCGGGAAGGACTGTCACCTCCCTTTTAAAGATAAGGAGAATGGAGGCTCGGAGGTTAAGTGACTTGCCATGCACCACTCAGCTAGTGAGTGATGGAGCCAGGATTCAACCCCAGAGCTGACTCCAAGCCCGGTAGCAGGACCTCAGTTGAGCCCTGGGAAGGTTATAATTGGAGGGAAACAGCAGTCCCAACCCTGGGCAGGAGCTCCCATAGCCCAGCGGCCAGGCGCTGGCCTTGATCTCCAGGAAACTCGCCCCACCCACTCTGGGCGGCGTTTGAGTGGGCTGCGGCTACCAGGCTCCTTCTTTCCCGAGAGCACCAAACAAGCCCTTCCCAGACGAGCCCAAGGACCCCAACGGGCCTGGAGAATAACTCCGTCCCCTCCCCTTCAGTTTTGTTCTTTTCTTCAGCTGAAAAAGATGCAATCCTAGAATGTGAGTTTTGTGTCATGAAGAAATTGCCTCCCGCCACTATCATTCATTCGCCTTCTCTCCTGCTCCACCCCTGTCACAGTAGCGCCGTCTCGTCCCAAGACCCCCAAGCCCACCCCCTCCCACACTCCCCACACACACTCTGCACTACCCAGATTTCCCGATCCGCGTCAGGACGCATACTAATATCTCCTCTCTGCCCGGGGCCGTTCTAAGCACGTTTCGGGCATTAGCGCCTTGACCCACCCGAGCCTCAGTGGTGAGGCACGTCCAGGATCTGAGCAGGCGATCCTGGAGGTGCTCTGCTCGTCCTACCTGGTGCCTACCAGTCTCCGAGCCCCGTGCACCTTTCCCCCGCAGAGCGCACCCCAAAGAGCCGCCGTGCCCGTTCTCCCCACCACCGCGCCCGCAGTCCCCAAGATCCGCGCCAAGCCCGTCCTCGGGTGAGCAAAGCCCCCCCAACCAGTGACTTTCACTCCAGCCCCTCCCTTCCGGGGTGTGGGGTGTCACTGAGGTCAGAGAGGATACGCCCACCGCCCGGGTCCCCGCGCGGGTTCGCCCCCGCCTCCCACCCCGGCGTCCGCACCTTTGCGCAGCGGTGGAAGGTGGCGGTGGTCACGTTCTGGGCCGTGTCAGCCGAGCTGTCCTCCTCCGACCGGAAGGCGAGCACCAGCTCCTCGTAGTCGCCGTCTTCGTCCTCCTGCGCGCGGGCGCCCGCGGGTCCCAGGAGCAGCAGCAGGAGCAGCAGCAGCGGCGGCCACCACGGCCGCCGGGAGCTCCCCGTACCCATCGCGGGGAGAGGAGAGGTTTGCGTCGGGCGGGGAGACCCGGGGGCGGCGCGCGGGCCAGGCCCGCAGCGCCTGTGCCTCGCGGCGGGGAGCCCGATGCGAGCTCGGGACTCGAGCCCCGGCGGGGACGCGCGCTGGGCCGGGCTCCAGGCCTCCCGGTTCGGGGCTGCGCCAAGGAGACGCTTGCCGGCCCCGGGCCGTCTCACTGCCTGGCTCGCCCCTCCTGGCTCGGACCCGACCTGAGCCTGAGCCCGCCTGCAGCCGCGCGCGCCTCGACGCAGCGGCGGAAACCTTCCGGGGTGTGGGTGCGCGAAGCCCAGGGTCCGGGAGATCACGCCACCTGAGCCCTATCGGATGATCCTACCTGATTAAATATTAACGGAGCCCCCGGACTGAAGGATCGGGTTTCGGCCTCGCTCCCCCTCCCCCTCCCCACCCCCACCCCCAAACGGCGTCAGATTACGCTCAGAGAGAAGACAAAATCCCAAATCTTAATTGGGCTGGAAAGCAGTTCCCGCGCTCCCGAGACGCCTTCTCCCCGCCCCTCAACCCGAGACCTGCGAGCTGTGCGGGGCACCAAGTTCGGCTGAGCCCACCTCGTCGAGCGTTTCCGGGCTCTGCCTTGGCACTGGCCAGCCAGCCCCCTCGCCTACCCCCCGAACGATGTTAAACCACTCCATCGGGTCCTCCTCCTCGCCGCCGCCGCCAGTGACAGCGGACCCCTCGCTGCCCCCAGCCCCCAAGTCTTTCCGCAGGTCTGAGCGTGCCATCCTTCTAAACTCAGCCCCGACCCCTCTCGGGCCTCTGCCCCGTATGCACCCGGCACACCCAACCTCACCAACTAGCCACTCCTTGAAGTCCTGTTGCTTTTGACTTCCAGCCAGCACTAATCAAACATTTCAAGGGATTTATTCTACAAATATTTCTGGTTTTAATCTGCAGAGATATCATACGTGTACATTCAAGAATTCCATTGTAGGGACCTCCCTGGCGGCCCAGTAGTTAAGACTTCACCTTCCAGTGCAGGGGGTGTGGGTTCGATCCCTGTTCGGGGAGCTAAGATCCCACATGCCCTGCGGCCAAAAAACCAAAACATAAAACAGAAGCAATATTGTAACAAATTCAATAAAGACTTTTAAAATGGTCCACATCAAAAAAAAAATCTAGAAAAAAAAAAAAAGAATTCCACTGTAGCACAAGCTCAGTGTTCCAAACGATTTGGTTTGCAGATTTAATTTACACACCATCGCCAAGAACATGACTGGACGAGGGTCTGGTGAGCAGCTGCTGCCTGCGGGAGGATGTGGAGGCCAGCAGCCCCAGGCCTCGGGGTTGATGTGTCACACAAAGCCAGGCATCCTCCCAGAAGGGCCACACGGTGTAGAAACTGGAGGCTTCCTGCTCCCACTTTGCAGCTGATTAGCGGGTTCTAGTGAAAATGACTTGCTCTGAGCCTGGGTCACTGGACTCCAAAGTCAATGCCCTTTCCACCTTGTTTGCAGACACCTCACACCGGAGGCCAGGGCCAATTGAACAAAGACTGTGCAGCCAGTGGGCTGACAGCGACCTCCGCAAGGTCAGGGTCTCCTCCACTTTGTTCTCCCCTGGAATATCCCACCATCCCTGGCACAGAGTAGGAGCTCATTAATTTTTTGCTGAGAGAGGAAGCTCGAGGCTCTCAGCGGGCAGCGGATGCGCCCTTTCCTGTCGCCTGTAAAGAGAACTGTATTTGAAACCTGCTTTTGGCGGCTTCCTCATCAAAGGCCTCCTCTTTTGGGAGGTGGGAGCAAGGTTTCCCTGATGCTCCCCTTGGGGACCCTGGGGTCTCACCTATCAGCAGATGATCAAGCACGTGCACAGAGGGACACGATGTCAACAGGCTGAGAAAGGCGGGGGCACTGTCGAGTGTGCAGTGGGTGTGTTTGGATGGAGATGGGGGACCAAGGAAGCCCCGCAGGCACCTTGGACTTTGCAACAGATGGACCCCGAGGGCAGTCCCTCCTCATCCCGCATCCTCCACTGCACTCTTTGAGGCGGCAGCCCCACCCTGGCTTCCTGCCACTTGGCAGGGCTTTTGTCCCTTGTTAATTACCCTCCCCCAAGAGTTGCCCAAAGCAGTGGTGTCAACTCCTCCCTCTTCTCAGATGCACCCCCCCTTGCTCAGACCAGCTGACAACCAGCCTACCCACCATCACCACCACCACCAGAGATGCAAAGATGCAGGGGTCAGGGTAAGACAGAGCCTCTTCCAGGTCTTTCCCTCCGAGTTCTTCCTGGACCAACACCCACCCTTCCCTCCTCCTTCCTTCCTTTCTCTTTTAGGGCAGAAGGGACCATCTTCCTGTCCACAGAGGACCCTCCCCTGCCCCAGTCAGGCTTCCTCAGGGATCTGCGTCCACCATCTCGTCTCCCCTTCTTACCGCCAAATCCCTCATCTCCTGTTATTCTTCCTCTTCACCACATCAGATTTCTCAAGGCTTCTCCACCCCCCAAACCCCTTCCCTCAAAATGGCCCTCTCCCCTTGACTCCCACTCACAGTCACGATAGACAGAACCCGCTATTTACGCCCTGTACTTCCCCAACCTCAGAAAACTTGGAGTCTGCAGTCACTATTGCCATGAGTGTACATTAGGCCAATTTAGCAGTGTCAACATTCCGAACGGGCACACTCTTTTTGGGGAGGGACCCATCCTTTTTGTGTGTATGTTCGTTTAAAAAGACTTTTACAGGAAAATGTGTTTTTTTTTAATGTGAGTAGTTCAAAAGTATATACAGTGAAAAGTTTATCTCCCTCCCATTCCTAACTGTCCCCCTCCACCTTCCCAGGGGCAACCCCTGTTACCCATTGTAGTGGGTCGAACAGTGTCCCCCCCCAAAAAGATCTGTCCACTCCTAACCCCTGGTACTTGTGACTGTGACCTTATTTGGAAAGAAGGTCTCTGCAGATGTGATTAAGCTAAGGATCTCCAGATGAGATCGCCTGGGTTTAGGATGGGCCCTAAATCCAATGACTGGTGTTAGAAGAGAAAAGGGAAGGAGATTTAAGACACAGAGGGACACAGGGAAGAGGACCATGTGAAGATGTAGGTACAGGTGGGAATGATGCATAAACCAAGGAAAGCCAGGACCCACCAGAGGCTGCGAGGGGCGGGAAGGGATTCTTCTCAAGAGGCTGCAGAGGGAACGTGGTCTTGATTCCAGATTTCTGGCCTCCAGAACTGTGAGAGAATACATTTCTGTTGTTCAAAGCACCAAAGGTTTTTCCTTGTAATTTGTTACTGTAGCCCTTGGGAACGAGTTAGTATACCCATTTATTGTGTCACTTTTCAGATATGTTTTTATAAAAATACTTTTAAACATTTAACATGTTAATATTTATGGCTCATTTTTAACTTTTTGTTTACATGGGCAAGGTGGAGAGGGGCCTCTTCGTCTTTTTCGATCCTGGGGTCTCTATCGTCTTACTCCAGCCCTAATCTGCGGGTTACGACTATGTCGGTGCATCTGCGTCTGCTTGGTCATTTCTCTGGTGGCAGACGATTCCGTTCTATGTATGTTCCAATCTCTGACTGATGGGTGTGCCGACTGTTTTCTGCCTTTTGCTGTTACAGACAAAGGAGCAGTGCCTCGCCTCATCCATGCCTCTTTGCACATGCGTGAGCCTCTCTGTTTCATATATTTCCAGAAGTGGAATTTCTACGTGAAAGGCACGTGAATGTTTGATGCTGATATAGTCCCACCAGCATCGCTTGGGGAATCCATCAGCATAGGCTAGGTTCTGCTTCAGTTACGCACAACCCCCAAATCTCAGTGCTTCAAATGACAAAGGCTGGTTTCTTTCTCACACTGCATGTCCACCGCAGGCTTTGCTCTCGATCCCTGCTTCAGACTGAAGAAGCCACCTTTATCTAGAACTTTGCTGAATCCACCAAGGCAGGAGGGAAGCGGAAGTGGTGAATCACATGCAGCTTCCGCCCAGAGGTGACCCACACCCCTTCCACCCACATTTGTTGATTGACATTTGACTTTACGGCATTTGACTCCATAGGAAATTTTATTTTCTCTGGAGTCAAATTTATCAGTCATCTACTGAATGATTTCTAACTTTTGTGCTGTGCTTAGAAAGGCCTCCCCCTTATGAAGATCATATAAAAATTCTCCTTTTTGAAAACGTTTAAATCTTGGCCTCAGCTGGAATTTATTTTGCATAATGAGTGAGGTTATTTTGTGGCAAGGGGCTAACCCATTGCTCCAATACCATTTATTCAATAACCCACCTATTCTCCAATGGTTAGAAATGACACCTGAGCAGCAACTAAATTCCCTTATGACTCAGCAGCTATTTCCGCCTCTCCGTTTTGCTCCTTTAATAACTCTAGCGGATACCGAAATGTCAAAACATGCATGCATTTGGACCTAGCAAAGTTATTTCTAGGAAGTCATCCCGAGGAAATAGACAAGTGAACGAAGAGGTACTCTTGGTACAACAGTTGTTACTGTGAAAAACTGAGAGCAATTGAAGTGTATGGAGGCCCTAACATAAACCAGCAAGGCCCCCAGTATGTTCACCCACCATCAAAGGACAAGACTTGAGTGGGCCATGGCTCGGGTTGGACGAGGGGTCAAGGACGGGAGCATATTCATTAATAAGAACTTCTGCTGTCTGATGGTTGCATCTGGTTCTTAAAACAGCCCCTGACTCACTAAGGAGTCTCTAGGATATAAAAGCCCAGACATCGTGTGGCAGGGTGGGACATTCTCACCTGGTCCCATGGGAGCTCCCACGGCCACAGGTCGATTCACTTAGCTCTCTCCTTCCAGCATTACTGTCTTCTGGAATAAGACTGTCACTTTGATATGCCACGGTATCATACTTTCATTCGATCTCACTGAGTTCTTCTATTGGTTCAGCAACCCAAATCTCCATCAATATGGAGGGACCAATTTTAGACTATTCACACAGTGGGATATTTTGCAGCTGTGAAAAACAATGACATAGATGTTTATATATTGATATGGAAAGATGTCCGAAATCAATCCCTTTTAAAAAGTAGGTTATGATCTCATTTCCATAAAATGGTTACATATGCATGTATAATGTTTACCTCTGCATAGACAAAACAAAATCGAGGTTATAGACCCCGAACTGAATTCAAGGGGACTCTCATTGTCTGTGTTCCATGTTTGGAATTGTGATAGATAGACAGATGATAGAGTGGTCAGAGAAGACCTCAGTGAGAAGGGGACACTGGGAGAAAGGAGCTGAGGAAATGCGCCATATGGACACGAGGTGGGGGAAGAGCACCCCAGACAGAGGGAACAGCGGGTGCACAAGCTCAGCCACGGAAGGGACAAGCCAGGAGGGACCAGGAGGCAGCGCAGTAACCGCCGGGCTGGGGTGCAGATCCAGTAGGAGAGTGTAGCCCATTCTGGGGACTCTGGCTTTTGTCTTATAAGGTGGGAAGCTAAAGCAGGCTTTGATCAGAAGAGTGAAATGCCCTGATGGTTTAAAGGATTGCTGTGACTGCTGGTTAGAAAAAAGATGGCAGGGGGCAAGGCCAGGAACAGAGAAAGCAGCCAGGAGACTGTGAGCCGCTGCTAGTGGCTTGGACCAGGGGCATCAGTGGGGCAGTGAGAGTGGTTGGATTCTGGGTGTATTTTGAAAATAAAGCCTGTTGCATTTGCCGACCATTTAGATGTGAGTCTGAGAAAAAGAAGAGTGAAGGTTCCCAGTTTGGGCCGAGGCTGCTGGAAGGATGGGGCTGTCATTAGGCAGCTGGGAAGTCCAGGGGGAGAGGCTTAGCAGGGCAGCTGCGGGGTTCTGGTTGCCCCTGTCTGGACCATTCACCAGACAACCAAGACACTACATCAGCAGTGTGACATGTGACCTGAGCTCAGGGAGACGCTCGGCTGGAAGCTGTCAGCATATCGATAATATTCAAAGCCACCGACTTGCAGAGATCACTAAGGGAGTGTGTCCAAGAAGAGGAAGTGACCAAGCGGGTCAAATGCAGCCCACAGGTCAAGTAAGGTGAGGCCGGAAAATTGATTTAACAGATCAGGTGATGGGATCCGAAGATCCCATCAGGTTTGGCACCAGAATGGTCTGAATGAAGAGGGTTCTAGGGAGAATGCAGGAAGAGGAACTGAGATAGCCAGAGAGTACGGACAGCCCTCTAAGGAACTTTCTTATAAAGGGAGCAGGAAAGTGTGTTGTGGACAGAGAGAGTAGGAGGCCAAGAAAGCTTTTCTCCCCTAGATGGGAACCGTGAGAGCAGGCCAATGGGCAGAGAAGGGAAGCTGGCAACCAGAAGGTGAGGGGTGGGAATTCCTTAGGTGGGTGAGAAGGGATGTTTTCTGGTGCAGTGGAGACAGGGCACAAACACTGTATCCTAATAGGTGGGGGGGTGGAGAAGCGGGCAGAGGTACAGCCAGGTTGCTGTGGAATGGGAGCTGCTGGGGGCCTCCCTTTACTGTATGTGTTTTCTCATGGAAATAGGAGACACGGCATCAGCTGGAAGGAAGGATGGGAGAAGGTTTGGAGGTGTGAGGAGAAAGGGGAAGGGGGGATGTAATCGAGGCTGTGTCTCTGGGGGCTCGAGGGCGGAGGCTCCCAGTGTAGGTCCCCCAATCCACGGACCCCCACCACGCTTCCATGTCCTCATGTAAAATCCAAGTGACCATAGAACCTGCCTCACAGAATTTTTTGAAAATTAAACGAATTGGTATTCATAACATGCTTAGAATAGTACCTGCAAAGTAGAGGTGTTATATTTTTAATTAAAGCTAAAATAAATGAGTTGGGAAGAGTGATGGCTCAGAAAACATGTGGGTTTGTAGGACAGTCTTAAGGGCCCACGGGAGGTTTGTGGTTGATAATGAAGTGAAACCAGAAAGCGTGTATGTTGAATGCTTTCCTCTTGCTCTGTGCTCAGCCACCTGGGCGCGGGAGCGGAGCTGGTGGACAGCGGGGTCTAAGCAGGATTGGGTTTTGGTCTGTGATTACAATAAAGAGTGGGGCAAGGGAGTCGAGGGTGCGAGCAGATAGAAGGCTGGACCCGGAAGCCTCAGGTGTGCAGAGCTGAGACACAGGAGGAGGTGAGTGACAGCCGGAGGTGAGAAGGGGGCCGTCAACAGCAGGTGTCCGTGAAGGATGCGGGAGTTGGGGGTGAGCTGGGAAAAGGGAATGTGGTGATCAGAAGGTAGGGTGTTTGGAACTGAGATTCTAGAGGAGATAGAACTACAGGCAGCGACAGGGTCAGGAACATAGCGGTGGGAGTGAGTGGCTGAGAGGAAGTGGAGGTGAGGTCTTTGGAGGTAGAGGAAGTGAGAGCCCAGTGCATATTGGAATCGGCCCCGCAGGAGAACGTGACCGTATGCTCAGTCTCCAGTACGTAAAGCATGTAATCTGATGACAGGAGCTTCTGAGACAGGCTGGGACCTGGGACCCTTTGCTGCAGTGCTTGCACCTAGACAAACATCTTCTCAAGCAGCAAAAGACAAAGACACTATAAGGGACTAAAAATAACTGCGTGCATGTGCAGCTGGGGCAAATTATGGGCAGCAAGATACAAAAAGACCAAAAAGACCAACTGCCACTTCTGAAGAGCTGGGAGAAAAGCAGGGGGTGGGGGGGAACAAAAGCAGGGTACTGCGCATGCCCCCTGCACACAACACCACCAAGGGGGTCGGCAAACCACCTAAGCTACCCCTCCGGCCAGACCCCTGGACGCATCCCTCCCCTCCCCCCATAGAAGGAACCAGCTTGCCGCCCCCCACAGTGAGCGAGCGAGCAAGGGAACCTGTTACTTGTTCTCACTCCCCTCTGCTGTAGCAGGGTCTCCAATAAGCCCGGCCTGAATTTCTTGTCTGGCCTCTGATCAATTTCTATCGATTAAGGAGGCCAAGAACCCTAGTCAGGAACACGTTGATGGTGTGTATGTATGCAAGACAGAAGGACAGCGATCTGGAAGAGGCTCTGAGGAGCAAGGAGGGCCTCACCCCACCTCAGGCTCCAGGTAAAGGAGAGGAAACCGAGGAAGCAGTGTCTTGGGGGACGGGGATTTTCGGCAAAGCAAGAAGAGGAAGGAATGTTTGAGAGGCGTTTGAGGACAAGGCGGTGGTGATGGACCAGGATTTCAAGAGCACAGTGAAGGGTTTCAGGAAAGGAGGAAGGAAGGAACTAGGGAGGCGCTGGGCCCAGGGAAAGAGATGTGTCTCCCAGAAGTTTCCAATCCCTTGCGAGCAGTGGCTGTGTCCAGCTGGGCCAGCAGAGGGCGCCCAGCGCCCAGCGTGAGAGCCCATGGCCTAACCACCCAGGCCAGGCAGAGCCCAGACTTCGCTGGCAGCCTGCTCCAGCCCCTGAGATGAAGCAGACCCTGCCCTGCCCTCGGCGAGCCCACAGCAAGGCAGGTAAGAGCTCAGGCCTCTGATGAGAGGCAGGAGGAGACAAGTCACACAAGGAAGAGAGAGGCTGGGTTCTGTGGGACCCAGTCGATGGACACTGGATCCAGGCAGGCTTCCTGGAGGAGACAACTCTGGGTCTGTGGTCCAGCTGTAATGGGGACATGTCTAGCAAGCAGTGCATGGCTTAGCTGGGGACGTTAGGACAGGAGGCTAGTTTTTAATGATGTTTCCCCTTGAGGCCAGGGAAAGGTACGGCCCCTTCTGGTGGATTGAGGGGTCCTGGGAGGTTCTGAACAAAAGAGAGTGGTGACTAGAGTGCCAGCCTCAGTTCTGCTTTCACTCGCTCCAAAAGGCCCCCCTCAGGAACTACCCCAGCCTCTCGTCATCCATGAGCCTCCACTGCCCCCTCCCCCTCTTCCTGCCTGCACTTCATGGAGGAAATGAAGGCCAGTGGCACCCAACTCCTGCACTACCTCCCCACCACGCACCAGCTCTGTCCCTGCAGGTTTAAAGGAAGAAGATGTCCAGCAGGTCTCTCCCTTGAGGGACCCATCCTTTCCCCTGGCCTCCTCCAGAAACTGTGCTCCGACATTGTCTCCATCTTGTCCACGCCAAGGCTTGCCAGCCTCTGAGATGCTCAGAGCTCTTCCACCCTGAAGATGAATGAATGAATAAACAGAACAAAGGCCCCTCCAGCACTTTACATGTGCCAGCTACTGTTTTAGAAGCTGGGTTACATCACTGAACAAGGTAGACAAAACTCCTGCCCTCATGTCGCCCTCACTCTTGGAGAGTAAAACATAAGAAACCACTAAGTCAAGTGTGCAGTATGTGAGGTGGTGACAAGAGGCCTGGAGAAAAGTGAAAAGGGAAAGGCTGCGGGGAGAGCTGCACTTTTTAACAGGGAGGTCCGAGAGGGTCAGCCCCTACGCTATTCCTGTGGCTTCCTGCACACCTACCGCCTCCCCTACACCCTGCCCACGGCTCTGCCTCAGTCTCCTCAGTCCTGCTGGGCTTCTCCACTAACCCGAGGACCACCGGCATCGGGGCTGTGGGGTGGGGGCAGGGAACCAGTCTGTGAGAAGGGCCGATTCCTCGGACTGACCCAGAATCTCTAGGAACATGCCCAGGCATCTGCATTTCATGAGCTCCCCAGGAGAGTCTGAGGTAGCCCAAAGCATGGGAGCCACAGGTTTACTCCCTGAAGATGTAGCACTGCTTAGAGTGGTCCAGATTGCCCAGTCCCACTCTGCAGCCGCCAGGCAGATCCATGCCTCTGTGCACACTGTTCCCTTCTGGAATGCCCTTCCCAACGTTCTTCACCTAATAACTCATACACATCCTTCAAGACCCGCTCAGAGTCACCTCCTCCAGGCAGTACTTCCGAAACAGGCAGGCCTGGGTAGCAGATGGGCAGGGCCCAGGGCTGGGATCCAAGGCACCGTTCTAATCCCAGTTCCACCACTAAACCCACGGTGTGACCCTGGGTGAGTCACTGCTCCTCTCCAAGCCCCAGTTGATTCATCAGTAAAATGGTAGCAATAATTCCAACCTCAGCAGGGAGACGTGAGGCCAAATGAGATGACACATCTGAAAATGCTTTATAGCACAAACAGAGGAGAGCGCTTCATCACATTAGACACGTGTGGAGGGAGAGGGCAGACGGGGGCTGTAAATGGTCGGATGGCAGCGCCCCCTCCACACAAACACCCAGCTGTATCATGGACTGGCAATTTGGATCCAAAAGACCCCAAGGACATGCACCCAATTGGCATCAAGTGCCCTGAGGTCTGGGATGAAAGGAAAGAATCCGCAGCAGCCCCAGGGCCCCAGGGCCCCAGGGCAGGTGGGAGTGGGGGGGGGGGACCAGGAAGAATGTGCTGTTGGCAGCTTCCCAGTCACTAGCCCTCACCCCCAGGCCAAAATATCTCCATCACCTGCTGGTCAGGGTGTTAGTGGTGCAGGGAAGGCAGCCATCTGAGCCTGGGGGGAGGAGCCCAGAAGCCCTGCAACCCAGTGCGGCAATAGCCACCTCTGTCCCCTCCCAGGCCTCGCATCAGCACGTGAGGCACGCAGGCAGGGCTGCTAGCCCCTTATGGGGTGAGGAAACTGAGGCCAGGGAAGATCCTACAGGGAAAAAGAGGTGGAGTCTGGCTCCCCTTCCCTAGACAGGGAAGATCAAAGTGTTCCCTGGGAGGAGTCCCCTGGTGGTCTCATGGTTAGGATTGTGTGCTCTCGCTGCTGTGGGCCGGATTCAATCCCCGGATGGGGAACTGAGATCCCGCTAGCTGCACAGCGCAGCCCCAAAAAAAAAAGTGCTCACTGGGAAGAGGTCGGGCAGCATTGACTGGCACCCCGTTATTTCACTGGGGAAAACCGAGGCTCAGGTAGGCGGCTTGAGCTTCCTAACTCAGAGGGTGAAGGAGGCAGAAGGAAAGAGGAGGCAGGAAAGGAAGAGAGGGAAGAAGACTGGAGTCACCGGGATGTCGAGCTGCTCCAGACTGGTCTATCCCATTCTAAAGAGAAGGTGGAGAGCTAGTACCCAGATGCCTCCCCCAAGGGAACGCTGGTGTAGACCATCCTCATGGTCCAGTCTCCTCCCATCCCAGGAGAAAACCCTGCTGCCCTTAAGTGTCCCTGGCGCTATCTCTGCCCCCGCTTCTCCAGGGCAGTTTCCTCTGATGCATCTCTGCACGCACTACCTCCTGGGCGAAGATCAAATGAGCCGGCACATGTGCGTGACCGAGGACGGCACTGCCGAGCGCACAGAGCAATGCTGGCTGTGGTCCCGACTGCCGTGTCCGCAGGCGGCACAGCTGCGACCCTGGGCACGTTTGCCAAGAAGAGGATCAACAGTGCTCCCTTAGTGCAGTTTCCCTTTCATTCTCTGCTGGCATTTTTTCCTTCTTTCTTCTGCTTTTCCCCAGGGTCACTTTCACAGAGATAATCCCAGGTTTGTTGTGGGAAGAGATGGCAAGGTCGTTTGGAGTAAAGGTGTTTATAGCCAATACAGGTGCTTCGCGACGTCAGCCCCACCTGCAGACCCCACGGCTGCTCTGTCCTCCTGGGGCCTCATGCCCAGGTCCCAGCGCGGCTCTTCCTCCTGGTCATCCGGTCATCAGCCTGGAGCTGGCTGAGAACCTGCTTGGCAGGCTCATCAGCCAGAGAAGGTCTGGGCCCTAATCTGAGGGTGAGGGTGGACTGTCCTTTGGGAGCTGAGGGACATGCCTCTGCCAGGAACACGGGGTCTGGCCTCAAAGCCCAGAGGGAGAGGTGGGGCCTTCAGGGCTGCAGCAGGGGGAGGACAAGGGAGCCAGAGAGGGTGTGGTCCAGCCCCTCACAGCCACACTGGGGACCTTTCGAGGTTCACCTCTCCTCACAGAGCCTCAGGTTTTCATGTTCCCCTGGCATCATGGCATCGGTCCTGCCCCGCATCATGAGGCTAGAATCATACACTATTTTGGATGGGACCCGTGTAGGTGAAGTCCAGCCTCCCCCTGGGGGCTTGAATCTGTTCCACAGGTGCCCATTGAGCCTCCCTTGAATTCAGTGGTCAGATAGGAGTGAATTACTTCCTGGAGGCCCAATATTTTATTTATTTTTTAAAATAGAACTAACATCATTGTTACATTTTCCTAAATGTAAAATTGTTATTTTCTGATCATTACTTACACGTTCATTATATACATTTCAAAAAGAAGAATCTCATCGCCCAGAGATAATCACTTCAATTTCTTTCTATTCATACGTGCACATAGATAAAGGGTCATATTCTGTATCTGTTGGGAGTGAGTTCAGCTGCAAGCACAGTAACTTAAATAAGTAGGAGTTAAACGTTCTTACATAGCTAGAAGACCAGTGGTGGCTGGCTTTGGTTCACCAGTTTACAGGTCCAAAATCCCTGTGATCCTTTTAGCATTTCTCTGGTGGTTGCAAGACAACAGCTGCAGCTCCAACCACTGCATCTGTATTCAAGGCCAGCAAAGCTAATCACGGCTGCCTTTTTAATCAAGAAAGTAAAAGCTTTTTCAGAAGTGACTCCAACAAATTTCTTTTCAGGTCTCATTGGCCAGAACTGTCAGTAGAGAATAGGATTGTCCTCACTGGCTTTGGGTCGATCGTAATTGATCGCCTGGGTGTAGACATGTGATCCCTCCAAACAAAATCAAGGAAGGAGGGAATTAACAGTGTTTGCTGCGTTCTGCTTTGTAAGGTGTCTTTTTATCAATTATATATCATGAACATCTTTCCACATCAAAAAATACAGGGACATAGGGAAAAGGGGGATATTGAAAGAAAGAAAGTAGAATGGCGGTTGCTGGGGAGCAGGGAGGGGACAATGGGGGTTACTGTTGAATGGGTACAGAGTTTCAGTTTGGGAAGATAAACCTGGAGATGGGTGGCAGGGATGGTTGCGCGGTAACATGAATGTACTAAACAGAACTGAACTGTACACTTGAAAATGGCTAAGATGGTAAGTTTTATGATATGTGTATTTTACCACACTAAAGAAGTACAGACTCAGTTATTCGTTTAATAACTATCTGCTGAGGGCCCACAGGAACTGAAGTCAGCACCGAGGACATAATATTGAACATAATAAACAGAGTCCTGGCCTTCACGGGGCTTAACAGCGGATGGGGAAGGCAGAAAGTCACCCAAGAAATTCACAAGTGAATGTGAAACGGCAGTGATCACATATGCTACCAAGGAGAGGTGGGGGAAGGGGGTGTGATTCAATCAGGAGGGTCCCCGTTTTAACAGCCGTACACCATTCCCTCGCAGAGCTGTTGCATCGTTATTTCAACAAATCTCCTATTGCTGGATGTTTAGATTCTTTCCACACTTGAGCTGTCATCAATACTGCCACAGTAAACACCCTTCCCAAACTCCATCTTAGTGCACCTGTCTGATTATTTCCTTGGGATAGGTTCCTACGTGTAGAAGTGCGGAATCTTGGGGCAGCCCACGTGCTGAGGCACTTAGCCTACGTTGCCATACTCCTCCCCCCAGAAGCTCGCATCATTTCTATTCCCACCAGCGATGTAAGAAATCACCCTGTTCCTCCACATTCTGCCAACAGCGTCTGTTATCATCATCTTTGTAAAACGTTGCCAGTGTTACGGGTTGAAACATGGTTTCTTGCTGTTTTAATTTCCATTCCTTTGATTATTCCTTTGATTGACCATATTTTCGTTTGTTTCTTTTATGGGGTCACAGATCTTTCCTGTGAGTGAACTCCTTTTCTTTTCCTGTCTGATTTTTAGCACTATCTATGTGAAGGATTGTGACCTCCGTCTGTCAGATGTTGCCGCCACTCTTTGGGCAGCTCTGTGTGTTCCAAGGTCCTCCTCCTTGGGAGACTGTAGCTGTGTACTTGTCATCCAGCCCACTGGGGCTCTCTCCAGCGTGGCATCCACAGCCCTTCCTGGTCAAGTCCCCACCTACCCACCCATGTCCTCTCTAGCCGTCCTCCCCATCTATCCTAAGCTCTGCTCACACCTACCCCTGCGTCACTCCTCAAACATGGGGGGGGGTGACTCTGGGCTCCCTGCCTTTGTCTAGGCTGCTCTCCTCTCCCTTTCTCCCCCAGTGAACCCTCAGGACGTAGCTCGGTGCAAGTCTGAGAAGCTCTTGCTGACTCTCCAGGTGGGGTCAGACCCCTACTGGGCCTCCCTCTGCCCAGCACTGGCCACTCTGACCTGTCACTGTTCATTCTGCAGCTACCCCAGGGGAGGGGGGCCTCCAGCTAGATAGGCATGGGTCAGACGCATCTCTCTGCCCCCAGTGCCTGGCACAGGGGGTGGCGCCAAGCAGCTGATTAGAGAGTGCTTGTGGCCAGAATAAATGAATGAATGAATAAATGAATGGATGAATGAATGAAATCGACCCCTCCCTGTCTCCAGGCTGGTAGACCAGGCATCCAAAGCCTGCTGCTGCCCGCCTACCCTCCACCCCAGGTCTGCTCTCATCAGGGTTAACGTGAGGATATGCAGGTGGCTTGGGAGCTTTCACCATCTGCAGAATCACCTATGGGGCCGGTTATCTGACCTGGGCACTTACTGGGTCCCTTGAACCCTCACCTGCCCTTCCCCTGGGCTCTCTCTGAACTGAACACTGCATTGATCAGGGCTCTGGTGACTTGGATAGAAGATCCAGCCTCTGCCACATAGCCCCCTGCTCTGCTGGGCTGGTCTTGTGGTCAGCAATGAGGAATCTGGGACACTGGCTCTACCAAGCTTCAGTCCTGACCTAGCACCCACCCAGCTTCCCCTCCACAGTGGAAAAAACCTTTCCCATGTCAGGTTGGGAACTGGAACCCTGCCACAGGCCGCGAGCTAGCTTTCTTGCCACCAATATGTGCTCTTCCATTCTCTTTTGCACATACTAACCAGAATATGTCCTCACCATTCCTTTCTTCATGTCACTCTTCTGCTCAAGAACCATCAGTGGATCCCACTTGCCCATCAGATAGAATGCGAGCTCTGCAGTAGGAATTCAAGAAGTCCTGTGACCAAGCTCCAGCCTCATTCTCTGACTCCGTCCACCATCACTCCAGCCAGACTAGCCTCCTCCAGGTTCTTGGGATCACATCTTCTTCCTTCTTTCCTATGGAACTTTGCCTGCACCATGCCTTCTGCCTGAGATACCCTTGCCCTTTCGTCTTACCCATCTAATTCCTGGCTTGCCACCCCACCTTCTCTGGGCCATCTTCCAACCCTTCTAGTCCTTGTAACTTGTTTAAAAACAAAAGAGTAAGCCCGTCTGCACCTTAGAATGACGTGGCTTGGCTTCTTCACACTTCAGACCATCCCAGACCTCTTTGTGGGTATTTTAGGACACTGCACTTTTAAAACTGCCCAGGAGAGTCTGACGCCACCAGCCTAGCTGGGTCCATTGACCTGCATTTGGGAAGTGCTAATAATACAGTGCTTGGATGCCAACCTCAAGTCCACACTGGCTCCTGATGTCTACACGTTGTGCACATTCCCTTCCTCCCTGCAAATGGTAATGATAATAACTACCGTTTACTGAGGGCTCACCAGGCACACTCTGAGCACTCGATACGCGTGATCTCATCTAATCTTCATATGCGATTAGGTAGATATTATTAATCTCACTTTATTGATAAAGAAATTGAGGACCAGAGAGGGTAAGTCTCTTGGCCAAAGTCACACAGTTTGCCAGGGGAAGCCCAGTCCCAGACTCAGGACTGGTTATGCCAAAGCCTGAGCTCCTCAGCCCTGTGCTATGTGGTCTCTGCAACGGGGCCACGAGCCTTCAGGGTGGCCGTGTGGTTCAGTTCAATTTGGGTCAGTTCCATCCTCTTCCACCAGCACTATTGCCACTTGCTTTTGCTAAGTCCTGGGGATAGAAAAATGGGTAGGCAGAGGCCCCTGTCCTTGAAGGACATCCCAGTCCAGGTGAGGAGACCAGCACACACACAGTCACGTAAGCAGCGCTGGGACCAGAGCAGTGCACACCCTTTGGGAAGGACACAGAGGAGAGGGTGGGATGCGGATGGGTTCTGCCCCAGTGGGGGAAGCAAGGCCAGTTCAGGCTCCAGGGAACAGGTGGAATTTGAGCCTTGAGGGATGATAGAGAAGTGGAGGAAGGGCATTAAGAAGATGGGGTCACGGGTCAAGTGTCCAGCGGCTATGGCACCAGAGGAAGTGGTGGACAAATTGGCTGAAAAGAGCCTCAAACTCCGGGCTGAGTCTGGGCTTATCCTGTGGGAAATAGGGAGTCATGGAAGGTATGGGAGCAGGCGTGTGTCTGCCCTGAGCACCAGCAAAGGGAAAGACACAGGTAGATGCTCAGTGCAACCTTGCTGCCTGAATTATTGAAGTGTGTCTTTCTCTTGGCCTCACTAGGGTCGAAATCACCTGGGACTATTGGACGAATCCTGCCGGAAGTGGAAGGCCCTATGGCTTCATCTCTTCTCCCTCATTTAGCCCTTCTCTGGGAGGATGGGCAAATTATTCAGCCTCTGAGAGCCTCCATTTACTCACCTGTAACGTGAGGGCGCACGCCAACCTTGCAGATTTTGAGGGTGAAATGAGAAATGTGCAGGTGAGCACAGCATAATAGGTGATTGTGGGTCTTGCTACATGTGTGGACCAGGTGGCATTGGAGGAAGAGCACAGGCTCCAGGACCCATGCTGGAATCCCAGCCCGGGCCCTGGGATGCCCACCTCTCAGGGCTGGTGGGAGGGTTCCATTCAGGGAGCACCCGATACTTAGCAGATGCTCAGCCCTTTGTTTGCTTCTTCGTCTGCCCAGACACAAGTAGTCCTTTTCCTTTTCCCTGTCCCTTAGCTCCCTGTCGCTTGCTGTCAGCTCCTCTGCCCCTGAGCGCCTGGCACACCATAGATGTTCTGTACCCTTTGCAAAGAGCTTCCACACACATCTTCTCCCTGGTGAATCCACTCACCCGCTGTCCCATTTATAAGGGGGACAGAGTTAATCCCCACTGTGCAGGTGAGGAACTGAGACCCGGAGAGGGAAGGAAGGACACAGACGCTGTTCAAGCACCTATGATGTGTTGGAAACATCAGCCCATTAGTTCTTCATGACGTCCTGAGAGGCAGGTATTATCCTTCCCACTGCATAAATGTGGATGTTGAGGCTCAGAGAGGGGCAGTGACTTGTCCAAGGTCACACAGCGAGGAACTGGCAGAGGCTGAGTGCAAACCCAAGTCTCTCTGACTCCAAAGTCTGGGATTTAGAGCAAACATTTGCAATGTGGAGTCGATGGATCTGTCCCCTAGGGCTGTTGAGAGGACTAAATGGGGTCATCGGTGCGAGGGTGACCAGCACCCTGCTTAAGGACCAGGGGTAGAAGTGGAATCTTGTCTACCTCCCTCTAATAGTATAGAGAACAGGGACAGAAGTCTAGGGAGGGTCACCACATGCCCAAGGTCACAGCAAGCAATCACAGAGCCCAAGCTCACTGCCCCCAGGATCATTCTTTCCTAGTAAAGGGCAGGGGCCATCCCTCCCCAGAGAGTGGAAACTTCCCAAAGTCCCTCTGACCTGACAGGAGGGTGGAAAGAACAGGAATTTCTGCCATGGTACACCAATCCGGAGCCTGGGGCTGAGAGCTGGAATCCCAGGGTTTGCCAAGGCCATTCCACCAGGCCCTTGCGGCACCGCCCCTGCCCCCGGGGACCTGCATGAAGAGAGGGGCCATCCCAGGGGCCCAGGTTCTTAGAGGACTGAAAATTGGCAAGGTCAAGGGAACAGAGCACAATGGAGGTGGCAAACCAGAGAGTTGGGATGGTTGGAGCTGAACAGAGGAGCAGCCGCAGACTCTTCTTTTCAAATGAAATCCACAGCACATTCTGCTTCCCCAACTGCACCAACCCACAGTCACCAGCAGGCCCCAGAGGAGCAGGGAGGCTGAGACAGAAAAGCAGCCTGACAGCCAGGAGCCGGCCCGGCCCTCACAGCTGGGCCCCGTGGTCTTCTGATGAAGTCGAACAATTTCACAGAATATCAGCGTCAGACAAGGCGCTCTGTGACCACGATGGGTCAAGATGCATCCAGACCACCGGTAGCTACGGCTGAGCAGAGCAAAGAGGAACATCGTCCAGATTATGTCAGCGACCACACAACCCTCTCCTGGCTGGAGCATGACTGCGGCTGCTTTGCCAGTTGCATCCTTAGCTTGCTCTCTCCTACATAGGGTTGATTGAGATGCCCCACCATGGATTAGCCCTGCTTCCCAACAGCATCCAATCTGCAGCCCACTTCCTCAGACCCGCCCCCAAGTCACGTCACACAAGCCCAAATCCCATATAAGTCCCTTCTCACACCCTCTTACAGAGACACCTCGTAGATCGCATGGGGTTTCTCCCCTCGCTGCAATGAGCCACAAACCCCACCATTAACCACAGGCAAGCTACTGGTGTTCCTCACCTGCAGGGCACCAGCAGACGGATCTCATCAGATCCCCCACCGCCCCGCGCCGTCGCCGCCACCACCTAACCCTGCAAAAGGCAGAGCCCGGGATCCATCCCCTCCCTCCCACAGGTGAGGAAAGTGAGGTCCAAGCCCAAGGTCACAGAGTAGGGTGAACATGTAGTTTATCGTCCCAAGGGGATACTTTCGAGGGTGAAAGGACGCACTACTACTAACTAGGCAGGGACAGTGGGCCTAAACCAGGACTGTCCCGGGCAGGCCAGGCGAGTGGTCTCCCAATCAAGCAGGAAGAAAGTGGGGGAGCCGGACGGGGGTCGAAGCCTGGCCGGGCCATCTCTGTCCCCGCGCCCTCCCGGGGACAGGGTTCTCTCTGTGGACGGGCCTGGCAGCCAGAGACCCCCCTGGTCTGGGGGTGCGCTGCCGTGTGATGCCTAGGCGTGGGCCACACCCAAGTTTCCACGCACACAGCTGTCCCAGCGGCCACGCCACTGTGTTTGTTGGTTTTCCAGAGAGTTCCCTCAACTCTCTGGATGCCTCGTTTATCCTGCCCAGAGGGGGACTGGGGGTGTGGGAGGGGTTCACATAAAAGAATTTGCAGGTGAATGAAGGTGACCGCCCTAAACACTGAAAACTTTTTTATTTTAGCCTTTCACACTGGTGTTCTTTCTGATGCGGTCACCCATTCCCTGCGTGAGTGAGCTGAGCACAGGAACGGCAGTGAGGAAACATCTGTTACAGCAGAGCCTTTCCTCCAGGAGGTAGCAATGACCCAGAAAGGAGAGGGAGGGGGTCCCAGGGCTGTGCCCTTCCCTTGACCGTGACCCCAATCCTGACCCAGAGGCCCAGCCCAGGTGAAGGCCAGCCCTCCCAGGAGGCCCAGGCTGCAAGCTCTGAACGTGGGGACGTAGGATGAGGTAGTGCCACCATCCCTTTGATGGGGCCCAGAGGGGCTTTGCAGAGATCAGCCTAAGAAAAGCGTCACTCGGTGATGCAACCATACGGTGATACCTCCAGGGGCTGCTCAGGCAGCTGGAGCTGTTTGTCCGTGCGCTCGATGGCCCCAACGGCTGTGTGAGTGTCACTCTGCTGCCTCTGGTGTGACAATTTTTAACTCCTCTGTTCCCACTTCAGTTTCTGCTCTGCACTCTGTGCTAACTTACAAGACACCAGGCTCAGTGGACTGGGAGCCCTTCGAGGGTGAGAACTGTTATCAGTTTGTGTCTCTCTCCTCCTAAAGATCCCAGCTTAGCGTCTGGCACACAGTAGATGCTCAGTAAATGCCACCTGAACCAAATTAATTAAGTCAGGAGTCTGAGACCCAGGGAAGTGGGGGAGGCAGCATTCCCTGCAAAAGGCTTGTGGATTCTGGTCACTTCTGTACATGCTCAGCGACCACCAGCTGGGCACAGGAGAGACCGAGGTGAGTAAAGCAAAGGTGCTGACCTTGAGCAGGCAGCCATGCTCCATGATAAATGCGCAAGGCCCAGAGATGGCCCAGGGGTGGCACACGGGAGCCAGGACTAACTCGGCCCAGAAGCGGTGACATCAGGAAAAGCCTTCAGAAGAGGGATGTCTGTGCAGTGGTCCGAAGGATGAGCCTGAATTTGCCCGGCAGACAGGAGACAAAGGGCATCCGGGCAGAGGAGACAGGTTGGCAAGGGCATGGGGCAGCAGGGTGAGCGTGGGGTGGGGCTGGCCAGGGCGAAAGCTGGGAGGTCAGCAGAGGTCACTCATGGAGGGTGTTGGATCCCAGAGCTACACGAGACACAGGAGGGATGCGGGCCGGGGACGTTAGCTCTGAGTGAAAACAAATCACGCCATCCCCCGGCTGGACTAAAAGACACGTCAGGAATAAGAGCCCTGAGAGGCCTTCACAGAGGATCGGGGACACGGGGGTAGCACCCAGGAGGGTTCCTGTTCAGAGGCCAGCTCTGGGGGGAGGCAGAAAGGGCTCTTGAGGGCCCTGGCTGCTACAGATCTTCTCAACTAATCATATTTGACCTTCAAATCTTTACAAAAGGTATTAATAATCCGAACAGCAATGGCCCAGTAATGTAATCATCTCCTCCCTGTGCATTTCTGTGCAGTTCTCAAAATGCTCTCGGGTCCACTGTCTCCTGTGAACGTCCATCTAACCCCATTTTGCAGGTAGTGAAATTGAAGTCCTGTGTGATCACATCGGGGTTAGCCCCAGAGCCAGGCTAAAACCCAGGGAGCAGTTCCATGTCAGCCCTGGGCGTCGGGCTCAAAGTCCAGTTCCTTGTCCGGAAGGGGGTCCCCAGGGCTGTCGGGAAGCCCGTAGTACAAGTCTTCCTCTTCCTGTTCCGGCTCCTCTGTACCTGCGTCCGAAGCCTCCTCTTCCTCCCGCTTTGTCCTCGGGGGTCTCTGGCAGGAGCTGGGCAGGGCTGCCCCCTGTAGCTGCTTCTCTGGAGGCACATCCTCCAACGTTGGGGCATCAATGAGGGCAAAGTCATGGAAGCGGTCCAGCCGGCACCTGCAAGCCTGGGGCTCCGGGGTTGCAGGCCGGGGCTCCGCCCCCTCAGATGGTGCCAGGTTGGGGCTGCTGCCCTCACTGGAGCCCACGTCCAGGTCATCTTGGAAGGAAGCCAAGGGTGCAGGGCCCTGGGGACAGGTCGGGGGGCTGCAGGGGCAAAGGCGGAAAGGGCGAGGGTAGCTCTGAGTCAGACTGCCTGGGTCCAAATCCTACCCACTAGCTGCAAGGCCCAGGGTAGGTGAGTTCACCTGTCTGGGCCTCAGTTCCCTCCTCTGTAAAATGGGGGTAATAACAGCATTCACTCCTATGTTTATCCCTGAGGTTTACAACAGATAGTGAACGCAGAGCACTTTGCACAAGGCCTGGCACATAGTAGGTGCTCAAGAAATGGGCCTTTATTATGTTATCCAAACCAGGTCACTCCTCTGCCTCTCCAATCACTTGGAGGTCTCCTCTGGGCCCACAATCCCTGTCACACTGGGTGTCACCTTCTGTTCCCTTGTGTGCCTCCCCCATTGGACGAGGAGCTCCTGCAGGGTAGGGGCTGTCAAGGGCTGGCAGGGAGTACGTATCCAGTAATGCTGGTGGATGAGTGACTACGTGGATGAATGAGGAACCCAGTTCATGAACAGCTGGGGACAGGGTGGGGCGGGGAGTGACCTGACTGAGGTCACAGAGCACATCAGTGGCAGAGCCTGGATTTGAACTCAGGTCCTCTGGCTCCCTGCCCTGGCCCCTCATGACGAGTATTCGGACAACTCTGAGGTAGGACCGATTATTCCCATGTGGGGAAACTGAGGCTCAGGATGGTGAGGGACATCCGTAGGTTACACAGCAGAGGAGCTGGGCTTTGAACGCAGGCCCATCTAAGCCAAGACCCATGTGTCTGCTACCCCTGCTTCTTCTCAGGGTGTCCCCAGCCTCTCTACTCCCCAATGTCCCCAGCCACCTCTTAGTGGCCACACCCCTCCTCCTTCACCCCAGCACCCCTGCGCTCCGTGCACTCACCCGGGCCTGCCCTGACTTGGGTCTCTTTCTCCCTCGTCCTGGTCCGAGCCCCTGTGGATGACCACGGCGGCTTCCAACAAGGCCTGAGGGTCGCGAGGGCCACCTTCTCCTCCATCGCTGGCTCCTGGCTGTGGCCGTCCCGGCTTAGGAGCCAGGACGGGGTGGGGGTCTTCACTGTAGCCCATGACCTTCATCTGCATGTGGCTGAAGTCCGGCAGGCTCTGGTCGTAGGCGGCTTCCTCCCACAGCCTGACGTAGGGGGTCCGGGGGCTGGGCGGGGGCACAGCAGACAGCGGGAGAGAGAACAGGCAGGTGGGCAAAGATTCGATCAACAGACGTCAGTGCCGTCCCCTGGCCCACCTGCTCCGTGCACCGGCTCTCCCCCGATCTCAGAGAAGCCAGTGCGGGTGGTTACTGTACCCAGTTCATTGATAAGGAGGCTGAGGCCCAACAAGTTAAGTTGAGTGGCAGAGCTCAGACCCTCGGTCCAGTGTTCCTTTCACCCGCGTCTCCAAAGTTAACTCCAAGGCTGCGGCTGTCAAATGAAGACCAGCTCGCGTTGCCTGAGCGTTTGCTGGGCTCCAGACAGTGGCCTGAAGCCTTTACATTTATCATCCCATTTATTCTGAATGACACCTTGAAGCAGAATGGTCGTTCCCGCTTTTCAGATGAGGACAGAGCAACAGTAAGAACCAGCTACTGAGTGTTCCTTGCAGGTCAGGCTCTATCAGTTAGCTCGTCTAACTCTCCCTGTAACTCTGGGAGATACTGGAGGAAGCTGAGGCGCAGACACCTTAGCTGGCTTGCCCAGGTGGTGCAGACCTAGGGGGTGGTACTGGGGCCCCAAGCACCCCTTTCTCCACTGCTCTCTACAGTCCAGGGCTGGGAGCAGCAGGGAGGAGCGCAGGCTCAGGGTGGCCTGAGCCCCTGCTCTGTTCTAGCAGCTCTCCCTGTGTGACCAGCCCTGAGGCTGGCCCCCACACCCACCCACCCAGGTCTGGTCTGGTGTTGACTCCCCGTGAGGTTTGGGCCTTGGGATTGCACTTCTTGAGCCTCCGCTTCCACATCTGTATAATGGGCCTGCCACCCCGCTACTTCACAGGGTTTCTATGAGGCCTGAAAGAAGAGCACAGGGCACAAAACGCCTGACTTGCTCTCTGGTGCTTTGGAAGCACTTCCTAGTGATGATGGCAAAGGCTTCTAGAGGGCCCGCTATGCCCCAGGCTCTGTTCTTAGCACCTGGCTTATTAAAGTCCACCATCCATATCACAGGTTCCGCATCCGCACATTCGACCAACCGTGGATCTAAAATATATTTTTTTTAAGTTCCAGTAAGTTCCAAATAGCAAAACTTGAATTTGCCACACACTGGCAACTACTTACATAGCACTTACACTGTATTTACAAACATTGACACAGCATTTACATTGTATTAAATATTATTAGTAACCTAGAGGTGATTTAAAGCACAGGGGAGGATGTACATAGATTGCAAGCAAATACTGAGCCATTTTATATAAGGCACTTGAGCATCTGCGGATTTTGGTGTACGTGGTGGGAGAGGGTGTCTGGAACTCATCCCCTACAGATACTGAGGGACGGCTGTATTATCTCACTTAGCCCTCCCTGAAGCCTAGGAGGAAGGTACTATTAGTATCCCTATTTCACAGATGGGGCAAAGAGAGGCAGGTTGCTTTCCCAAAGTCACCCAGCCAAAAAGTAGCAGGGCCCCAGGGCTGTGCCTTGGCCGTCAGGATGCCTCTTGTTTGCTAGAGGAGTAGTAGTCACCGCTGTGTGGGATTTAGGGTCACACCTATTTTTGATTTCTGGTCTGCCACTACTTCACTGTAAGACAGGACAAAAATCCCTGAGCCTCAGTTTCCTCATCTGTGAAATGGTCATAATAAAGCTCACCTCATAGAATTGAGAGGTCAAAACAATCCATGATTTCTGATAGTATGTTCTCAGTAAGTGGGAAGGCAAAGCCAGAGCCTGGGGCAGGGGAGAAGACTGGCCTGAGGGGCTCACTGCCCCTCCCCTCCCTCCACTGCCCCACCCCTGCCCCAGAGGGCCCGGCACCCACCTCTTCATCTCAGCAGTGAGCCCATTTTCCAGCAGGCCCAGCGCCTTCGGTGACAGGATGCCTTGGAAGTCAGAGTCAGCGGGTACGAAGGTGATCTGCAAGGCAAAGGGGAGAAGGCTTCTCTGCAGCTGCCCACACACATCCATGGTCACTGCTCCCCCAGAGCACGGGCCTAACATCTCCACATACCCTAGGAGACAGGCCTGACAAGGGAGGCCACCCCGTCTGACAGGAGGGTGCCTGCTCAGGGCCCAGCACCTGTGGCCGCCAGATGTCTGGGTTCCTGCTCTCACTGGCTCTTCATTCACCCAGCACTCATGCAGCATCAGCTGTGTGCCAGGCACTCTTCTAGGCACTAGGGGGCAGCCATGAGTGAATGAGACGAACACCCCTGCCCTGGGGGAGGTCATATCTTGTCATTTCCAGGGGTCCTCGTCCAGTGCCCAGCACTTGCCCGACCCGGAGTAGGCCCTTCGTCCGCATCTGATGAGTGAGTGGGAAGCAGTTCATGTGTTTCTTGGCACAGACAGAGGCTGCGGTGGGGAGGACAGAGAAGTGGATGGCTGAGGTTGTGCCTACACTACTGAACTGTTCACTTAAAAATGGTTAAGATGGTAAATTTTATGTTATATTATATTTTACAATTAAAAAATGTAGGACTAGTAATGCCTGTCTCCTGGATTCCATGAGATAACATATAAGGAGTCCCCCAGCACAAAGCCTGGCACACAGTAGTTGCTCAGTAAATCATAGTTTGATGCTACTGAAGATGAAGTTACCTGACTTCTCTAAGTCTTGTTCTCCCCAGCTGAAAATTTGTTCAACAAATATTTGATGAGACCCCATTGTGTCATGCCAGGTTCATAATTGGCAGCCCCTTTTCTCCCTTTCCCATAGAGTAGGTGAGAGAAAGACACTTGTCTGCACCAGGAAAGCACCCAATCCTGCTGGGGAGAAGGGAATGATAGATGGATGTGTTCTTAGAACTCCTGTGAGGGGTAAGCTTCCCCCAGATGTCTGGAAATGAGCGAGGGGCCTGGGTATCTTCCACACCCACTTAGTATGTCCTGCACTTGCCAGCTGACTCTGTGTTTCCTAGAAGCTGCCCCTTCCTCCAGTTTTCCTCCTTCTCCCCATCATCATAATCACCACCACCACCATCATCTCCATCAACATCATAATTACGTCATCACCAGCAACATCAGCACCAGCGCCTTCGTCACCATCACCATCATCATCATCACTCTACAGCATCATTATCATTGCCACTGTGAAAAGCCTGGAGGAGGAGGAAAGTCCTGAGAATCTTACAACACAAGTTCTTTTAAGAAAGGGTGACAGGCAGAGTTGAAGCTGGGGAGGGGAGATCAGATCATAAAGACCCCAGAGCATCAGGCTAAGAAATTCAGCCTTTAATCCAGAAGCAACAGGAGCCCTGGAGGAGTTCTCAGCAGAATACAGAGCCAGATTTGTGTTCAGGCAGAGTTCCGAGCAGTCCCCAAAGGGAGGGAACAGAGGGATGGAGGGAGGCCCATGGAGAGGACCAATCCATCAGCCACCAATCAGGGGCCTGGTCCTGGGCTCCAGCAGAGCAGGCAGGAGTGGGGAGTGGGCGACTTGTAGGCAGAATCAGAAGCCAGACAGGGAGAGGCCCTGCTTTCCCAGACAATCCTTCCCCTTCTCCCAGTTCCCCTGCCCCATCTCAGCTAATGGGCACAGCATCCCTGACAGTCCCACCTGCTAGATTTGCCCCGATTCCTCCTTCCCTCTCAAGCCTGAGGCCCAGCTGACCACCAAAACTGACCAAGTCTACTTCAGAAATTCAATAAAATAAGCTGGATGGGAGGACAAGGGCCACGCCCAGCCACGACAGGTACTATATGTTTGGTGAACTGGGAATGTCTTCTCAGCTCCTACAGCCTTGGGTTCAAGTTCTGCCTTAGTCTAGGAAATGATCATCCTCCCTTGGACCGAGAAGGAGCCTCCCCCACTGGCCTGGTTGCGCTTGAACGTTCCTCCTCCCAGATGTCAGCCTGATAGCTTCCTCGAACTGCAAAGCTGCTCACAGCCGTCCCTCATCCCATCCGCTAAAGGGTCAGGTCCAAACTCCTCAGCATGGCATGCAGGTCCCATGGACCCGAGCCCCACTCCCTCTCCGCCTTACTTCGCTCCCCACGCCCTCCGGCAGCCAGGCTGACCCGCTTGCCTTGTCCTTTCACCTCATGTCTTTGCTCGTGCGGTTCCTTCTGCCTGGAATTTCTTTCCCCATCTTTTCTGCCTGGTGAACTTCTACTTAACCTACAAACCCCAGCTCGTCTTCCCTGTGAAGCCCACTCCCTCCCCATCAGGCAGAAAACTGTCTCCTCCATGAGACCCCCAGGGCCTCAAAGACAGGGACGGCTTAATTCACATGGGTACTGGCTACCCCTTCCCCCATATCATAATTGGCTAATTCCATTCCCTTATGTTTATATTTTTTTCAATCCAGAAAATTCCCATTTGTCAGGCACTGAGGCAGGGGAGGATCCGGCAGGGAGGATGGGCGCCAGCATTTGCTGAGGGCTCTGATGGCCCAGGTTCCAATGAGACAATGTGGGAGACCGGGACCCTCGTCTAGCACACCTCCCTGGTTTACGACACACTTCCCTCCCCTCCTTTAGTGTTCCAGCCCTAACAGCCTGCGTCCCTGAAACACACACCCACGTCTGTGCTCACACACCGGCACACACATCCAGAGACCCTCCCAAAGCCACAAACACCTGTCCTGAGAACGCTGCCTTCGCATTGGCTCCAGGCCAGGCGTGATGCCAGGTCCCCCATCTACAAGCCCCCACTGGCTCCTCCACAGGCCCGGGCGAGCCTCTGCTAAGGCCCCAGAAGTGGGGCACAGGGAGGGGCACTTGAGTCAGGGCCTGGTGGGCACTGAAACCTGTGCCGTTTCTGACCCGCCATGCGGCCTCCACAGCACATGAACACGTGAATCTATCAACAGTTACTCATTAATACCCAGCAATATTCCCTCCTTCCCCCCCTCCCGCCACTCCCTCATCCCCACTGCCACCCGATCACTCTGCCTACCGCCCACAGCCAGCTCTGTGAACGGAGTGAGGCAGGAAGGACACTCCCCCCACCCCACCCCGGCCATCACCTTGCTGTCCCCCAGGGCCCTCTTCTCCCGGTGACCTCTGCTCAGGACACCGAACAGAGAGAGGTGAGTTGACTGTAAACTGCTCGGTAAACGACCACAAACCAGCTGGGACCGCCTCGGTGCTGAATGAACGCGCTCACAGCCCGGGGCTTCCCGCAGAGGAGACAGGACTGGGAGAGCCGAGCCCAGGCCCCCAGGATCCTCCCCCCTCCTCCCACACCCCAGCACGGCCATCCAGGCAAGAGGCGAGGAGGTGTCTGAGTGTGTGAGGCTGCCTGGGGCCTGGAACCCTGGATGGCGGGACCAGCAAGGCCCTTAAGATGCACACGCTTTCCCACCCCCTCTTCCTGACTCACATATTCTACAAATGTGGAAACTGAGGCTCAGAGAGGGAAGGGGCTTGACCAAAGTCTCCCAGGTAGTTAGAGGCAGAGCCCTAGTTAGAATCCATGCTTCTTTCCTTTTCTCCCTGGGTCTATCTGACCAGCTGCTGTGACCTTGGAGAAGTCACTCAACCTCTCTGGGCACTGAAGGATTACAACTCCTGATATGCCCATTTCACAGGGTTGTTGAGAGGATCACTAACAGTAAGCGTGGCAGCGCTTCACCTAAATATAACGCTGTACAGTTTACAAAACTGCCCATCTCTTTTCTGTTCTCCATAATAACTCTGTGAGGCTGGGAGAATAGGAGCTCAGGGCCTCATTTTGCAGATGAAAGAAACTGAGGTTCAGAAAGATAAAGGCCACACAGAGAGTTTGGAGCAGAGCTAGAACTAGAACTCAAGATTCCCAAACCAGTGCTCTTCCCATCACTAAGTCACTTATTAGGCTAGGAGTTCGTTAAAAGATAGAGCTGCCTAACTCAGGCCATCAAGGTTACAGCTGACCCACCCAGAACACTCAGCAGTCCTGGGACACAGGGATTGCCCTCCCGAGGTGGAGGGCTATGCTTTAGGTGACACACGTCTGAGCTCTGATCCCAAGCCTGACACTTAGGAGCTGTGGGACCTCACTTTCTGAGCCTCGGGCTTCTCTAGTGTAAAATAGAACGTCAAAGGTACCAAAAAGTTCAGGATGAGGACTGAACTGCACCAGGGATGCAGGCGTGCCGGCAGGCAGCAAGCCCTCATAAACTCTGGTTTCAAGCACCTGGACTGTGTGGTGGGTTTTACTGCGTCTCCCCCATGGTGCCTAGTTCAGGGCTCCAGATCCAGGGGGCTCCTGATCTATCTCTATGATAAGGGATAGATGGATGGATGGATGGATGGACGCTCAGGAGAACGGAGATAAGAAAAGAAGGGGGAAAGGGGAAAGGATAACAAGATGATTGAAGGATGGGGGATTGATGCCTGGAACAGAGGCACAGCCCCAGGCCCTCCTGGGCCCTGACCCCCAGGCCACCTGTCCCCACTACCACCTACCTTGGGGTAGCACTGGCACATGCTCCAGATGACACCCCCGATCACCATGACACCGCCCATGGCGTAGAAGGTGCCGTAGACCTGGGGCCGGTCGTGGCTCATGAGGAATGTGCCGAGGGCCAGCAGGAAGAGCCCCAGCATGATGAAGCCAATGCGGAAGGTCTTCTCATCAGCCATGGCTGCCTGGCCAGGCCTGGTCTGTGCACCACCCGCAGAGGGGCGCCAATGAATCAGCCAGCCGTCTGCACACGCTCACACCGGAGGAGTGACGCTCTGGGATCACTGCAGATCAGGGCTTCAGGTAGGAGGGAAGGAGGCTCCCTTCGGGTCCAGCTCAGCCCCTGGGAGCACCAGTTCTCCAGGCTGGAGGAGCTACGCTTGGGTGGCCACGTGCTCCCACCTTCACTCCCTCTCACCTTCCCTCTGGGCCCTCCGGAGTGTGTGGGAATCCGAGTGAGGGAGACACGAGGGAAGGAAGGGGAGGTTCCAGGGGCTGGGCCTTAGCCAAGGCTTTGACATCACCTCATTTGCCTGTTCAGGGCCAAGCTGGGCTGACAGGTGGCCCCGCACCGTCCAGCCACGGGAAGCAGATACAATGCTGCAGCCCCAAGACATCAGAATGCCACTGGAGGATCCCACAGGGTCCCACAGGCTGGCATTTTAGAATCCTGAAGAATTCTAGACTATTCAAGGTCATGTGCCCATCTGGCCCCTATTTATTTGACCGTGGCTGCACGCATGTCTCTGTTCTAAACATGTGACACATATTAACTCATTTAAGGAACCCCGTGAGGCAGGTATTACTATCCCTACTTTACAAATGAAGACACGAACAAGTAACTTGCCCAAGGTCACG
Source organism: Lagenorhynchus albirostris (assembly GCF_949774975.1). Lineage (NCBI taxonomy): Eukaryota > Metazoa > Chordata > Mammalia > Artiodactyla > Delphinidae > Lagenorhynchus > Lagenorhynchus albirostris. The sequence goes on from NC_083096.1 coordinate 140,338,580, forward strand.
CAGCTAGAAAAGGCAGAGCAGCTGGGATTTGAACCCGGAGGCCGTGGGTCCACAGTATTGCCACTGGGTGATACTGCCTAACTGTAGCACAAGGGTTAAACGTGCAGGCTCTGGTGGCTGGACAGACTGCCTGGGCTTGGGTTCTGGTTCCTCTATTATGGTGCAGTGTGGTCTTGGTCAAGTTACCTCCTGTGCCTCAGTTTTCCTCCTCTCTACAATGGGGATAATAATAGCAACTCACAGGATTGGGTCTATCCCCAGGCCTGGTCTCCCTGAGTGCCTCTGTCCCTTTCCCGTACTCTATGCTCCAGCCAGGCCTGCTGGCTCTGAGCTGGCCGTGGTGAGGCAATGCCCCTCTAGGGTGTGAATGGCCGACAGCAATTTCCTTGCCTCCTAACCTAGGAAGATACCTTCATCCTAAGAATGAGACTCTAATGGTGGAATTTCAGTCCTGGGGACAGGATGAGGGTAAAAATCAGATTCCCTTACAGGATTATAGGAAAATGAGGGTCAACAGTATCGCTAAAAGAAAATGTTAACATGTTGTTTGTATGGTATTGAATTGCCACTGCAGGAGAAAAGGCTTTCATTTGGCATCCTGACTTCATAGGTTTGGGGATTTTCCTGTTTGTGATGTCACCCTCTCCCTCCTCCCCAAAACAAGCTGTGCTGGTTCCCGACATCACACCTCTGCTCACATGATACCCTCTGACATCTCTGCCCACAGTGCCTTGGGGTTTCATTGTGAAGCTGTTTTTCCTTCACCAGCCCTCAGACCCAGCGCTTACAGTTTGCGGAGTGGGGCAGAGCTTGGGGGACCCTCCCAGTGAGAGGCTGCTACGCGGTCAGAGAAGGGCTGAGAGGCACCAGGTGACAACCATGTTTGTTTCCCGGGGTGACCTTGGCCTGGTGCCTCCGCTCTGGGCTTGAGTCTTGTCATCAGTGATTGAAGGTGGTATTAGGCCACCTCCCAGGGGTTGTGGAGGGAAGTGACATGATGGAGGGAAAAATGCTTTGTAATCTGGGATTATTTACAGGGAAGGACCGTCCAGGGAAATACTATTATAATCATCTTATACAGGCTCAGAGAAGGGAGGCTACGTGCCCCTCCCAGAAAAGGAGACCGGGGCCCAGAGGGACCTCAGCCTGCCTGTCTGGTCCTGAAGCCCCGGCCCACGGCGGGATTGGATCTGCGGGGTCGCGGTCCAGCAGGAGCCTCTCGCGCCCCCTGGTGGCCATCTTAGCACGCGCTTGGCGACGTGCTTTCACACCACCGTAGGTCATGCCTGAAACCCGCAGCCCCGCGAGGGGCGCAGGGAAGATCGTGCCTATTTCACGGGCGAGGAAACCGAGCCCGGGGAGATTTCCCCAAAGATCTCCCGAAACTGAATCGGGGGCTGAGCGGTGACCGGGATCCACACAGTCCCAGCTCCATTGTGGATGGATCGGATCTGGTCCTTAGGGCTTCCTGAGAGTCCTCCGGGTCACCCGAGCACTCTCCGAGTCTCCCCATCTTTTCTTTCCTCACCACGACCCGGCCTCCTTTCCACCTTTTCTCTCCTTAAAAGAGGGGGGTAGGGGGGAAGTGGCAACGAGTAAGCAGCTCTGGGACAAGTAGGTGCTCGGTAAAATGGGTCTAGTCTAACCTCTTCCACAGAGCCGCGGTGAGGGTTAAGCGGGGACACGTGAGTACCGGGCATTGGAAGTATTGGGTTGTCCGCGGGTCCCGCTCACGTCGCACCTGCCTCTGACTTCTGCTTCCTTCCCTGCAAAGCGGGGGGGGGGGGGGGGGGGGGGGGGGGGGGGGGGAGCGCTTGCGGAGTCTGCCATCTTCCAGCAGAGGACGCGATAACCACGGTTTTCTCCCGGTCTGCAGAATTCGGGGTCCTCGCAAGATCCTAAGAGCTGCTTCAGGGAGGGGAAACATCACACCCATTTGACCGATGCAGAAACTGAGGCGCTGCATCAGTAATGGCCCAAGATCACAGAACCTATAAATAGCAGAGCCAGGGTTCAAGCCAGGCCCCACGTCCCTCTTTTCTTGAGCGCCTGCTACGTGCAGGATGCTGAGGTATGAGGTGTCTGATGAACGTGGGTTTTCAGTGTGATGGCGCTTGGTCCTGTCTTCTGGGGCACAATATGGTAAAGGCTCTGAGATATGCCTGAGGTCCAGCAGGTGCACGAAGCAGACAGAGGGAGAGACTGGGGTGGAGGGGGAGGAACGAAGGGACAGATTCACAGGAGGGATTCTTGAGAAGCCAGCTGGAGTTCTGTCAGGGCAGGAAAAGCAGTTCAGGCAAAGAGACCAGTGTGTGCAAATGCCCAGAGGCAAGTAAGCACTGACACGTAGCTGGAGGTAAAACGCTAAATGCTATGCACACGTTCACCCCTATACGGCATATTCCTCCCCTTCCTGTTCCTCCGTGTCAAATCCATCCTTCCACCACCGGGATACCCTAGCTGACATCCTCACCTCCTCTCTCACACCCACATCCTATTGGCCCTACCTCCGAGACAGAAGAATCCAATCACTTCTCACCCCCCCCCCCCCACTACTGCTCATCACCCTGGTCTTGAGCTCAGAGAGGCGGAAGTGAGTGGTGGCGTGAAGCGAGATCTTAATTCCCTGCCCAGGAATTGAACCTGGGTAGCCTGGATGAAAACCAGGAATCCTAGCCACCACACCCCCTGGCTCTCGCCCCCAGTGAAAAATGCATTTCTCACGGAGGCAAAACTGTAAAAACCGGTCAAAGTTTATCATCAGAGACATAGCACAACAACAAGTGCGAGAGCACACAGATAAACAGTTCGTTCAGTTAAGACAGAAGCAAGGCAGAGATGCACACCTGGAGAGAAAGGGTGTGGGCATCCTTTCTAATGAGGAGCGTAGTAAAGAAGCGGTTGTCATTCATACAGGGCAGTTCTTCCGGGTCTTTGTTTACATTTGGCCAATCATCTTATTTCTTTTTCCACACCTGCCCTGCTCTAGGGTCCTCCCCAACTTGCATACGCAACTTTTTTCCAAAATGTATTCCAGCCCAGAGGCCTATGGGACAGGCTTAGCATTATATATTATGGGGTGGTGCCCCCTCCTTTTTGACCCCCAAGGAGCATTTCTGTGCATGTGCAATGTTTCCATTGCCCCAAGGATGGGAAATGTATGACCTCTTGACCTTTTAACAGGGTTTAACCCCTCTCTGCCCCTGCCATAAAAATGTCCAAAATCCGGTTATTTACCCTATTTCTGTTGCTGGTTTTTATATCAAGGTGCAGATCTCAAAATATAGATGGGAGGGCTTCCCTGGTGGCGCAGTGGTTGAGAGTCCGCCTGCCGATGCAGGGGACACGTGTTCGTGCCCCGGTCCAGGAGGATCCCACATGCCATGGAGCGGCTGGGCCCGTGAGCCATGGCCGCTGAGCCTGCGTGTCCGGAGCCTGTGCTCCGCAACGGGAGAGGCCACAATAGTGAGAGGCCCGAACAGTGAGAGGCCCACATACCGCAAAAAATATATATATATATAGAGAGAGAGAGAGAGAGACAGGAGTCTGGTCATAAATATGTAGTCCTGGAGCCCATTTGTCTCTTGCTTCAGGAAATGTAAACAGGGGGCTGGGAATGAATGTCCAGCCTGGAGCCCATCTTCTTCTCACCCCAGGAAGTGTGAACAGGAGGCTAGTTGTAAATGTCTAGCCTGGAGCCCACCCATCTCCTGCCTCAGTCTGAGGCCCATCGTGTCTGTCCTTTTAAGAGGTCTCTGCTTCTACCCTTGCTGGCTGAAATCTCTTTCCCACCCAAATGTCAGGTCAGACCATGTCACTCCTCTGCTCAGAACCCTGGAATGGTTCCCGGCCTATCAGAGTAAAAGCTAAGACTTAAAATGGCCTACAAAGCCCTAGGTAACTTGCCCATGCTGCCCACCCAATCACCCCTCTGAGATAATCTCCTGCCACATCTCCCCTCACCCCCGCCACCCCAGCCACCCTGGCTCTATGCTCTTCTGGGAATACACAGCCATCCCCGGGCCTTTGCCTCTGCTCTTCCTTCCGCCTGGAAAGCTCTTCCTCCAGATATCTGCATGGCTCCCTCCCTTACCTTCTTCAATTCTTTGTCCAAATGTCAGCTTCACAACGAGGCCATCTCTGGTGTGACATCTGAAACTGCAGAACCCCCGCCCCCAGGTGTTGCCTGTCCTCCTTTCCCATTTACTTTTCTCCGTAGTACTCGTCACCATCTATCATACTGTACACATCATTTATTTCTCTTGTCTCTTGTCTGTCTTCCTCCCCTAGAACTCGAGCTCCCACAGGCTGGGGGCTTTGTTTTGTTCATTGTGTTATCTCCAGGGACTAGAACTGGTTGGCCCTCAATTCATGTTTGGGAATGGAGGGATGGCTATTGGCTCCAGAGGAGAGGGAGGCCGAAGAGGAAGCATAGGTAGGAAAGCTCCTGGGGTCAGGCTAAGGTTGCCAACATCTTTCAGAGGCCAACAGGGAGCCTCCCAGGGAGTTGTGCAGGGGGGTGACACAGGTCGGATTTTAATTTTACACTGATTCTCTGGTTCTGAGATCAGGTTGGAAGAAACAAGAGGAGGTGGAGGAAGCGAGGGGCAGTTGCCAGACTTGCAGAAACCTAGGGAGGGAAAGATTAAAATGAAGCCTTTTCAAAGAGTAATTAGTTGCTGAGGGGATGGAGGGCAAGGGAATTTCTGACTGGGAATTTTCCAACTGATTTGAGGTGGCGAGCTCCAGGGTGTGGGGTCACCGGTCAACACAGAGGGAAACAGGGCAAAGGAGGGGCCCAGGGAAAGCGTGGGAGAGGCCTGAGCTCAGAGGGTCCCTGATGTCCCAGGCCTGGTGGCGGGCACCAGATGTGAGCTCTGAATGATGGATGAAGAAACCAGTCAGCCAGGCCCAGGAGGAAAGAGGCCAGGCAGCAAACCAGTGCCTACTGGGGGCTGGAGTGACAGACCCAGCCTCAGGGGGCCGCCCAGCCTGAGGCCTTCCCAGTTCACAGCAAGGCCACTGCGTCTCATAAGGACCCTTGGCTTGGCAGGGTTAGGGTTAGGGTTAGGGTTAGGGAGACTGGCTCTGTGGCCCTGGCTTGGCCTCCAAGGAGCTGGTGACCTTGAGCAAATCACTGCCCCTCCTTGGTGGCTTTCAGTTGGGATGCAGATGAGCTGACTTAGAGAGGAAACCAGAAAAGGTTTTTCCGGTCTTCCAGCCTTCCCCACCCCCTGCCCCTTCCAGCTCCCACTTGGCAAAGGTGGTGGTACCTCCAAATCACACCTGCAACTCATTAACTCACCTGCCTGGGGGAAATTCCTCAGTTTGGGGGTAGGAGGGAAGCTGGGCTCTGCTTCCCAGCCTGGAACCCCATTAACCCCTTCAGAATTGCAGAGGGCCTGATAAATCCCCCGCACCTCCCCCAACCAAATCCCCATGGTTCACACAGGAAGCTGGTGTGTGTGTGTGTGTGTGTGTGTGTGTGTTTGCACGCGCGTGCACGCGCGCGCGCGCGCACACACACACACATTTCAGGGTCACACAGAAAGGTCAGGGCTAAGGCAGCATTCAAACCTGCATCTCCATCATAGCAGTAAGTATAAGGCACACACGGGAGACGGGGAGGAAGGGAAGGGGTACAGGATGGGGATCCAGGATTTGGTGAAGGGGGAGGGAGAGGACACAAGACCCACAGGAAGATCCACAAGATGTGGCTCAGATGGCTGAGAGAGGGCCCGGAAACAACCGTGATAGCTGACATTTATTGATTCATTCTCTCAGTCCACAAATATCTACTGAGCATCTTCCATGGGCCAGGCTCCGTTTCTAGGCTTTAGGGATATAAATGTAAAGGAAAGAAACAAAAAAATCCCTGCCCTCAGAGAGCTTACTGGTGGGGAGAAACATACAACAAACAAACAAACAAACAAATTTTTTAAAGGTAAAATATTAAATGATGACAGGTGTTATTTAAAAAGTAAAGCAGGAAGGAGGCTGGGAGTGCAGGGGGCTGGGTGAGACAACAGTTTTAACAGAGTGGTCCAGGACGGTGTGTTGAAGAGAGGGACAAAGATGCAAGGGGCATGAGGAGTGAGCCTGGGGAGGAGCTTCTGGAGAGAAAACACAGGAGCAAAGGCCCACAGGGGGACTGACAGCAGCAGAGAGCAAGGGGAGGGACCCAGACCCGCCCATACCATCCTCATTAGGGCTTTCATTACTCGGAGTGAGCTGGGAACCACTCAGGGTTTTGAGCCCAGGAGGGATGTTACGGATCTGGGTTTGATCAGGCTCATTCCATCTGCTGAGCTTTGAAGAGACTTCAGGGGACCCTGGCAGAAGCAGGGTGTTGGGAAAGGCAGCTGCCGAGCTGGTCCAGGCCTAAGTGGGAGGAGCCGAGGCCTGAAGCCCAACCAGGCCTGAATGAAAATACCTTTATTTACATGAAAAACCTTTATTCTCGGTGATTTTTACCTCCCTGAGGCTCAGTTTCCACACCTGTTGAGTGGGGCCACCACCTGCAGCAGAGAGGCCTTGAGGATGTGAAACAACAGCAGAGAGCCTGGCCCAGTGAATGGTAGGCCCTCAGGGAATAGTGTCCCTACACAGCTGACTGAGCCCCAGGACTTTGAACTCCTGCTGGCTGAGTGCCCCTGGGAAGGTTACTTAGCCTCTCTGGGCTGGTTTTCTCATCTGTGAATGGGATATGACACTGTGAAAGCAGACCCTTCTGCCTATCTGGAATATAAGAAGAGGTATCGAGCTCCCTGTCACAGGAGGTATAGAAGCAGAGGCACCTGGTGGAGGGGGTTACCTTTACTAACAAAATCTAACAATCACTGCACACTTAAGAGACACCAGCCTCTGCGCTAAGAAGCCTGCATTTATTGTCTGATGCGTTAGCACTGAGCCTGCAGGGTCAGTGTGATCTCATAATGTCAGCTGTTATCTCATTTAATCCTCAAAACTCAGCTCTCTAAGGTAGGGGCTGGTGCCTTTGTCATTCCCAATTCCCATTTTACAGATGAGGAAACTGAGGCAGAGAGAGGTAAAGTCACTTGTCCAAGGTCACTCACCAGCTGGTACCTGGTGGAACCCAGGCACAGGTGGTCTGAATTCAGAGTCCCTGTTCTTTTGGTTATAAACTCAGTGTGTTCCCTTGGGCCAGTCCTGGCTCTGCCTCTGGGCCCCAATTTTCTCATCGGCACAAGAACATTTCCCAGCTGACAGCCAGTACTAACTGTCAGCCACGTGAGTGTGCTATCTTGGGCGTGCCGGCCCAGCTGGGCCCCGAAGACTACAGCCCCACCAGTGTCACGTGGGGCAGAACCACCCAGCTGGGCCCCGGTGACCCACAGAATCATGAGAGAGAATGAAATGGATTTATTTCAAGCCATTTGTTACACGGCAATAGAAAAATAAAACAGCATTCAGCAACATTGAGTGCCTGTTGTGTACCAGGCACTGTACTAGACGCTAGAAGAAGCCCATCATTTGTTTCTGGCTTCCAGGCCTGCTAGAAGCCTTTAACTTCCTCCCCTGCAGTCTGAACCAGGCCTGGGCAGGAGCACGTAGCCCCAGGTGTTGTCTCTCCAGAGAAGCCACCGTCAGCGTCAGCGAGGATGAGGCTCTCGTAGCTGGGCGGAGGCAAGGGGGGCTGGGCCCCAAGCAGGGCATCCCCCGAGGCACTGCGCTCCGGGTCTTCCTCCACGGGGTATGCAGGTGGTGTCAGGGGCCCCTCAGCCAGTCGGCAGTGCACGACCTCCTCGTAAGTGGGGATGGCAACCACCTCTGGGGTCCTACAGGGACAGAAGAGAGGCTGTGAGCAGGGGGTGGGGCAAAACCCTACTGCATGCCAGGAAGAGAGCGAGGAAGGCTGTAGGCTCCCCAGGGCCCCATAGACACAGCTGAAGCTTGACATCAGCCGGCCCCTGCCAACCTCAGCTCCCCCAACTGCACCCTCCCTGTGCTATAGTTAGTTCTCCATACAGTTAGTTCCCCACATGGGCTCACCACACCCTCTGTCTCCTCAGTTCTCTCAACAGGGAAAGTCCTTCCCACCTCCCTCACCCCTTCCCTGCTGGTCAATCCCCACTTGTCCTTTGAGTCTCCTCCGGGGAGCTCTCCTGACCTCCCCTAGCAAATCTCCCACTCCCTCCTCTGGGTCCCCACAGTGCTCTCCCTTCTGTCACTCTTGACCCCAGCTGGTTGTTCCCTAGGGCAGGGACTGATTTTGGGTGTCCAGGGATTGATGCTTGGGGATGTTTGTTGAAAGACTGAGTGAAGATCGATGGGGAGAAAGACTTCCAGCTTACTGTAATCATCTCCCTTACAAAATCTGGAGTTGTGGATGCTCAGGGCGGGATGCGAGACCTCAATTCCCCTGCCCATCTGGATGCTTGGGGCCCTGATATGGTAAGTCCACCAAGTGATTACCTCTACTTGCATACCTCCAGAGACAGAGAGCTCACTATCTACCCAGTCAACCCTATCTATCTCTAAAGAGCTTGGCTTTCCTGTGACTTTCCCCCACCTCCCCCAAATGAACCACCCTGGAGGGACTTGAGGTACAGACCAGATCCTCTGAGGCTCCTCTGACCAGGCTCTGCCCACTAGATTCCAAGAACAGGTCACTTGCATCCCAGCCACACCAATGCTGATGGGAATGAGGCTGGCCCTCGGTCCTCCCAGGACCCTGGGGGGTCATCTCTGGGAAGTCAGGGCTCCTTCCCGTCCCAGGACCTTGGGGGTGGGAGGGTCACTGATCCTCTGTCTGGACTGCTTTTGCTTTGGGAAGATACTGCCAGATACGGAGGTTGACTAGGTGACCTTGGAGGTCCCCTCCCACCCCAAGTGGCTCGAGGGCTGGCTATGAGTCAGCACTGGCTGGTACACCTCCCTGCTCAGCCACATTCTCGGTGGGAGATCATGGGTCAGTAACTCTATTAACCTAGGCCCCAGTTTCGCCATCTGTAAATGGGGACAATAAGGGCATCTACCTCACAGGACCGTATGAAGATTACATGAGGTAATACAGGGACACTTAGCACATGCTCCATAAATGGGAGCTGGTAACAAAATCTCAAAGGTCTCCATGAGGCAGGGGTGTAGGTAGCAAAAGTTATCACAGATCTGCTGCTAGCAGGAGCCACGCAGGCTCAGAGAGGCTGCGACTTGCCCAAGGCCATCAGTTTGGAGCCAGCAGCAAGTTAGTTCCAGCCTGTCTAGACAGGGGAAGACCGATGGCAGGAGGCTGGCCAGAGGACAGACAGGTGGTGCAGGGGTCTTCGCTCCAGTGGTGATGGGGCAGCTGTGCCAGGAATCTGCCGCCCCTCAGGTGGGCACCCATCACCCCCATGGACATGGCCCTTCTATGGGCAACGTATCTTCTCAGCCCACGCCCACCACAGCCCTAAGAGCAGCCCACTGGGACCACGTGACCAAGGTCATGGAGCAGGCTGTGTGCCAGTCTGATGGAGGGCACCAGCCAAGAGCCCCAGCTGGGCTCCCCTTCCAGTGCTTTTGCAAACTTCTCTCACAGACCCTCCTCCTCCGGAGCCCAGGAGCCCTGCAGCTGAGAAATCAGATAAGGGGTCTCACCCACCTCTGACTCCCAGCATCCTTTGAGGTGAGGGCAGGCAAAGAATATTGCTCCTGGAGGTAGGCAAATTAGGTTCACTTGCTGTGTGACCTAGGCTATGTTCACAGCCTCTCTGAGCCTTTCTCCTCATCTATAAAATGAGGATAACAATTTCCATTTTGTAGATTCAGGGAGAGGGAAAAATGGAAAATGCTTTGACAACGCTCAGGAAAATATGGGTGATTAGGCTTCCAGAACCCCACATCTCCTGCCCTGCTCACCTCCCAGCCACGGCCCTGCTGCTCCCTACTTCTCCAAGCCCCAGAGACATGAGTCAGGTTTTGGGTATGCCTAGGGCCGCTCCAGCAGGCAACAGCTGGCAGAGCAGGGCACAGGTGGCAGGTGAGATCAGACCACAGCAGGAAGTTTGCTTCGAGGGCAGAGGTGCAGTATCCCTCATGCCACCTCACCTAGCCAGCTGGGCCCACCCGGCCCCAGGTTGCCAGAGTCATGGTCCAGCAGGCTGGAAACTTGGGGAACATGAAGTTCAGGGTGACCATATCGCACACTTCAGGGGCAGGCCCATTTGTGGTGTATTCTGGATGTGGCCCCCTGCAGCCGTGTGGGGCGGGCTGCCCACTGTGGTCCCCATGCACAGGAAGCTCCACCGAGGCTGGGGCTCACCCCACTCTCTGGAGCCTGGGGGGGACGTGAGATCTGAGCCTGGCACCAGCTCTTCCATTATTCAGCTGACTCAAGCAAACACAGTAGGGAAAGGGGACAGGGACCAGGGAGGAAACACTGTATGCCCAACAGTCAAGCTCTCTAATCTTATTTCACTTTCATGACAAGTCTGGGGGTAGCAGCCCTCAGCCATTGCACAGGAGAGTGGAGGCCGCACTCCAATGAAGCGGCAAAGCCCCAGCTCTGCCTGCTTGCAAAACCCAAGCCAACTCCACCCATCACACCTCCCCCAACCCTGACCCCTAATCTCTCCACACCTCAGCTTTCTCATCTGCAAAATGGATCTAATCCTTACGCTGCCTCATGAGCAGTGAGGCTCAAATCAGGAGGCATGAGAGCACATCATAAAATGAAAGTGCGGGAAGAACAGCAAACTTTGCAGTGAATACACCTCCCCATCTGTCATCTCATCTGAGCCTAACAGTAATCCTAGGGAAAATTCCAGGATTGACAGGGGAAGAACTAGACATGGCTCAGAGTCTAATTAACAGGCTCAAGAATACAGAGCTTAGAAAAGAAAGAGCAGACACTGAAAGCCTCGTGTCTGACTAGACCCACGCTTTTTCTGCTGTACTTACTGAGGCGTCGGCGGGGCGGGGGGGGGGGTGTCCCAGGAGGCCTCCCATCCAGGCACCTCATTTAGGGCTCACACTTAAGATGGGAGCCCCTGAGAGGAGGGGTTTTGTCTGTTTCCTCCACGGCTGCATTGTCAGCGCTCTGCGTAGTTAGGTACTCAGTAAATATTGGTGAAACGCAGGAAAGAATAAGTAGATGAATAAATGAGGAAACTGAGGCCCCAGGAGAGAAATGGACCTGCCCAAGTCATCAGCCTAGAAGGCCTTTCTCTCTAACCTAGAGTTACCTGCAGAGAGCAAGGCCCCTGGGGGCAGGGACAGCTGAGTGGCCTCCCCATGGGGCCCAGATGCTGGGCTCTCAGCAGGAGGGCCAGGGTGGCTCAGCCCCAGGGACAAGAAAGAGCCATTAGCAGAAGCAGCCTCTCCAACAGCCAGCCACCCCAGCTCTGAATCTAAGACCTGGTCTCTGAACCTGATGGGCCATGAGCACCCCACAGCCTCCTGGGTAGGCTGGGAATGAAGGCCAAGTGGCCCCACCTGACAGATGCAGCTATGTCCCGGACCCTGTTGGGTCAACACGGCTGTGTCTACAGACAACACCTACCTTCTGTGCTCAGGCCAGGCTGGGCGGGGAGGGACAGGCTCCAGTCCAGAGCACCCCGAGGCCTGGTCTGGTTCCAACTGACCATTAACCGACTGTGTGACCGGGTAGGTCACTGGTCTCTCTGAGACCAGGTTTCTCAACTGAGAAGAGTCCCCAAGGCCCTGCCCTTCCCTCTAATTGTCAAATTAAGGCCTGACCATTGGACTAAGGGGCTTCTGTTGAATACTTTATTGTCTGTGACCTCAAGGAGTCACAGGCCAGTAGCAGGGACTAATCTGTTACTTTCTTTAACTCAGAATGCATTTTTCCCTCTAACCAAGGGAAGAAGGGTGCCCACGTCCGAGGCCAGTTGCCAAATATATGGCTTAACCCTTAGTACATGCAAATCCAGTGCTTACAGAGTGGTGTGGGGGAATGCACACTTCACAGCCAGCAGGCTCTGCTACTTTCTAGCTGTATAACCCTCACCCTCTTTTTCTGTAAAATACAACAGTAATTCTTACCTTGCAGGTAGGTTAGACTGGGGAAGATGTATGCAGGCCCCTGAGATGCCTGCCCAGCTGATACTTGGTGAATGAGTAAGTACATAAGAGCATGTAAGATACATGCATTCTCAATAGGGCAAAAATTGGTTCTTGGACTCTTGCTGATACTGTGTTTACATATAAAGCACAAATATACACACAGACCAAATATGTAGTATATCTGTGGTATTAACATTTCATGGGGGAGGATGAAGAAAAACATGCCTAAAAAGTCTCCTTAGAGGGAATGATAATGAAAAAAAAGAGAAATATTGTCCAAATGCAAGGTTTTGTCTCCATTCCCCACCTCACCCCTGGGCCTTTGCACACGCTCTTCTGCTTGCCTAAAACTCTTCTCTCCACCTTATCTACTTGAGGAAAAGTTGACATTTGTTGTGCACCTACTGTGTGCCAGGCTCTGGGCTGAGTTCTTCATATACATCATCTCACTTAAGTACTATACAGGCATTTGCTACTATTGTATGCTGAGCTCTGCTGCCACCTCCTCCAAGAAGCCTTCCTGGATTTCTCCATGTCCCCACAGAACCATGTCTGTCCTCTTTCACAGCTTTAACTACTCTGATTTGTCAGAGTCTGCCTCTGTCGAGGGACTTTAAACACTTCCAGGAGTGCTGATCAGCCTCCAAGACCCCAGGGCATAGGCAAGGCCTGGTCCAGAGGAGAAACCCCATGAAAGTTTGCTGAGCAAATGCATGATGATGTGACAGTGCCCCACCTGTGGCCTCCACCCAGCCCTGCTGACCTGCAGCTCTCCTCCAAGGGCTCCACAGTGAGGTAGTACAGGTCTCTGGAGAGGTGATATGAGTCCCATCGAGGCGGCCCCTTGGTGCTGGCCTTGACAGACCACAGCAGGCTGAGGAGCAGCAGCAGGCCACCTGCACCGCAGCAGAAGAAGCTGACCGACCTGAACAGGGGACCGGCGGCCTCAGGCTCAGGGCGTGCTGTGGGCAGAGCCGGCTGGCTGGGCTGGGCACCTGCATCTTCTTCACTCCACCAGGCGAAGCAGAGTGTCCCGGCCACCAGAACCACCATGCCAGTGATCGTCATGCAGTAGCACAGGGCGGAGGCCACATGGCCCCTGTCACACGTCTGGACACCGAGAAGGAGAGAGAAGAGGAAATGGGCCCCGTGAGAGGCCTGTTGGGTACCAGAGACTGGATTTTAGTCCTCCTCTGCCTGAGGTCACTGTGCAAACTCAGAGGGGTCATTTGACTTCTCTGTGCCTTAGTTTCCTCATCTGTGAAATGGAGATGATGCTCCCAACGTTGCAGGGTTGTTCTGAAGGCCACAAATAATGTGTCTCAAGTTCCTAGCACCACACCTGGGACCTGGTAGGAGCTCAGCTAAGTGTGGCTGGGTTCACTCCAGGACTCCCCCCAGACTCAGAGGCCTCATCAGCCTGGTGTGTATGAGACTCCCCACTGCAGGCTGGGAGGGAGAAGAGTGAACGCTGTGGGGTCCGCCAGGCCTGCCAGGAGAGAGGCTTGCTGGTTACGCCTTGCCTCACTTCACCTTGGTCACAGTCTCGAAAGGTCAATGCTCTTATCTCCATTTGACAGAGGAAGACATTGAAATTGGGGGTGGGTAAAGGAGCTAGTGGGAAAGGGGCATTGAGAAGCCTGAAGTTGAAATTCATGACACAAAGCAAACCTTTGTGCAAAAAGATGTTCACCATGGCCTTATTTTTAATGGTTGTAATTTGGAAAGAGCCTAAATGTCCAACTATAGGGAAAGGGTGAGTAAACCACGGCATAAACCCTAGATGGAATATTCATGACTCATTTTTCAAAAAGCTCAGCACAAATGTTTAACAACGGGGTAAATGCTTATGATATCTGACCTTTTTCAACTTAGTTTGCCAAATTATGTGCACAGTGTTATCTCAATGAGGCAAAGACAAAATGCCCAGGGGAAAAAAAATAACTGGGAGGAACCCTGGCTCCAGATTATGCAGACAGGAAGGGGCTGTCCCCAAAGCCAACCTCTAGGTTGCTGTACACACTGTTCCCTCTGCCTGGTAACTTGCGTCTCCCCTCCCCGCTCAGCTTGGCCCTCACCTGAGAAGTCTTCGCTGGGGACACTCTAAACTTGGAGTCCCCTGGGCCTTCTTGGACCAAGCTTTTATCCTGCCTGTTTGGTTTCTCCTTTGCTTATTGTCCTTACCAGACAGGAAGCTTCCTGGGGGCAGGGTCTGTATAGGCCCTGTTCATTGCTCTAACCCCCAGTGCCTAGCACATAGTAGCTGCTCTATAAACATTTGTTGAAAAAATTCTCCTAAATGAGAAACAGTGTTGCTGAATAAACCTTGTTGTGTGAAAAGCCCCTCTCGCAGTTGGGAGGGGCTGGGAGAGGGGAGGGAACACAAGATTCCAGCTGCTATAGCACCCAGCCTTGGAGCCTGGTTTTAGTCCCTACATTACAGCTCACCAGCCGTGTCCTGGGGTGAGCCTCTCAACTGCTCCGGGCCTGTCTCCTCACCTGTACAAAGGGCAGGCTCTCTAACAGGCAGCTAGCAGAACTTACAGAGGGCCCCTCTCCTCTTCCAAAAGTTGAGCCGGTGAAGGAGGGGGCTGGGGAACTCACAGACCTTAGGAAGACTTCAATCGCCAGCCTTACAAATGGGGACTTGCCCAGCCTAATGTGGTGCATCAAATGATGCCCTGCTGTGCAGCCATTCAAAGGCACACTCCTGGGGAGCTGAGGAGTGTGGCAGTTCAAGATGTAGTCGGTGAGCCTTTAGATTTCAAAAGGGCATGTTCCCAGATGTGTTTAAAAACGTGTGTGTGTATGTGTGTGTGTATGCATGTGAGAGAGAAAGAGAGAATGTATACATGTAATGCTCGAGGAGTGGACCCCAATCTTTCTGAGCCTCCAGGCCACCAGAAGCATTTAGAAAAATGCCACTTGTAAATTACCTTCAATTCTCTTCCTGTGAATTTGTCTATGGGGCAAGGCCTCCTGTCTCCAGCTCAAGGCATTTTCTGGGGAAGAGAAAAAGAACCTGACTACACTCTTTCCAAAGTCAGACAGCGAGGAGAGGCTGTCAGAAGGAAAAGCTGGAGAAATCAGCTTGGGGTGTGGGGGGGAAACACAGCAAATCTATAACGGTAACCCTTTGCCTGTATATTACGGCACTTGACAGTTCCGCTTCATACCTGGAATCTCATCCAACTAACCACAACTGAGGTGGATGGTCAGGGCAGGGAAAGAAATTCCTGTTTTGCAAATGAGGAGACTGAACCCAGAAATGTGAGGGACTTTGCCCAAAGCCGTATACAGCTGTGTGTCTCAACCCTTGCAGAACTCACTCCTGAGTAAGGTAACTTACGATGCTTTCAAATTTCTATAAAAGCAATAGTTCCTCATTGTGGAGAAAAGGAGAAAACCACAGAAGAGAAGAAAAATGCAAAATACAAATCATCATTAATGCTGCCCCACAGAGATGAGCATGATCTGCAAGTGAATGCTTCCTTTCCAGTCCTCCCTTGGCCTGCATAGCTGATGATGGCGGCAGCAGATGTGTACGAGGCCTTTACAGGCGCTGGGAACCACATCCAGCACTTTACAGGTACCCGCCATCTTAATCCTACAACAGCATTATGTCCTGAGGACACTGGAGCTTCGAGGGTGACAGCTTGTCCAAGGTCAGTGCCAAATTTGAACCAGGTCTAGTCTGAATCAAATCCCTGTGTGTGCATAGCTAGATCCATCTGTATTTTTCAGTATATAAAGTTGAGACCGTACCGTGAATAGATGCATTTGTAAATCTTCAGCACAGGCAGATCCCACCTTCTAAAATGCTCTGCCCTCCTTCCTGATTCAAATGCTCCCAGACCTCAGACAAGCCCCTGGAATTCCCCTTAGCATGTTCTCACTGGATGCTGTCATCTCCTTCTGTGTGAGTCTCCCTCCCTCCACGTGGATCCACCATGGGCAGGCAGAGCACACAATGACCCACCACCCCCGGGAGATGGAAGGTGTCAACGTCCGCTGGATGAAGGACAGCCTGTTCTGTTGTGAGGTGGTCTTCATTATTTTTACAGATCGGGGCTCTGATGGCTTATGGGAAGGGTGTCCTGCCCTAGATTCCCCTGGCCCATTTCAGAGACGTGGTCTTCAGGCAGTTTACTCACCCTTCACAGTAGTGTACCCTGGACCCTGGTCGGGGAGGAAGAAAGGGCTCCCTGCCCTGGAGGGCATAACCCCAGCCCCGGGCAGGGAGGAAACGTCTCTAATCCCAGAGGAGTCCCGCTCCCAATCTGGTACTCAGTCAGGCTGCCAGGCTGGCCCCTCCTTCCAGCTCCCTCATATCCCCCCCACCCATGCACCCAAACTCCTGGGGTCCCCTACACCTGCTGCTCCTGGGGAGCCCTCTGTCCCCATTCAGGGCCCTCATTTCACACCCCCCTTCAAGACCCATGCCAAATACACCTCCTCCCAGAAGCCTTTCTGCTGCTGCCACCCCACCTCCCACCAGCCAGAGTTATCACTGCCTCTGACTATAGCCACTCTGTTAGCTCTGTGACCTTGATCAGGCGGCCCAACATCTCTGAGCTCAAATTCCACAACTTCCTGGGGAGCAAGTTGTGAAGATGAGGTGGCAAGATGGCAAACAGTGACACAGCTTGACAGAGAGGATGGACCCTGGCTCTGACACGGGGTAAGTTACCTAGATTCTCCATGCCTCAGTTCCCTCCTTTGTAAAATGGGCACAAATAATATCGTACTATCCCTGCTACCAACAGGGGAACTTTAAGTGCTAGTTTTCTGTAAAGAACTAAACCATCTGAACAAGAAGTGTTCCAAACCACCTTCGTGTAACCCCGGGTAAACTGAGGGTCTGAGCGCCATGGTCCAAGGCCACCCAACAAGTTAGAACACAGGAGGAGGCTTGG
Source organism: Lagenorhynchus albirostris (assembly GCF_949774975.1). Classification (NCBI taxonomy): domain Eukaryota; kingdom Metazoa; phylum Chordata; class Mammalia; order Artiodactyla; family Delphinidae; genus Lagenorhynchus; species Lagenorhynchus albirostris. Next base: position 140,355,523 of record NC_083096.1, read on the forward strand.
GTGTCCAGACTCTGCTCACCAAGTCACTGAGGTCAAGGTGAAGGGAAGGGGTCCGGGACGGGGGGGGGGGGGGGGGGGCTGGATTAGGAGGAGCCGAGATGCTCCCAAGGGCGGGGAGAGAAGGAAGCTTATACCCACCTTGCGCGCAGCCATCGCGCTGCAGGGTCAGGCGTGGTCCCGGAGCGGGGAGCCTGGCGAGCCGAGCGGAGTCACGTGAATGCATGATGGTTGTCGCGCCCGTGGGCAGAGCGAACCTGGGAAGGGCGGTCTCTCTGGTCTGCAGGGGGCGCCCGGCGTTAGAGGCGGCCCGGCGACCCTCCCCCAGCCCAGCTCTCCGAGACCGCAGAAGCGCTACGGTCCGGCTCCGGGTCTGGTCCACGGCGTCTCGTCCGCCGCCGTGCGTCCCGTCCGATCGCCGCCCCGACCCGGTGGGAGCGGTGCAAAGCCCGCTTCACCGCACAGGGTCTCGGCCAACCGAGGGGCGCGTGGAGTCCGACTTCGCTGTCGACTCCGGTGATGATCACCCCCTAGCTCCCGCCCACGCTTCGGGCTTGGCCGACTGCGGCCGGGACCCTGGGCTCGGGCTCAGGGCGCGGCCGGCACCACCTCTCCTCGGATCTGCGTCCTCGCGGCCGCAGGGCCTGCGGAGACTCCAGGGTGGCGCGGCTCCAGGCGGCTCCAGGTGCCGCGCCCGACCTTAAAGCGACAGCGCGACCTGGGCTGGCGGAGGTCGGGGTTTCCCAGCGCGGGGGGAGCCCTTAACCGGAACCTCCCTGGAACTGTCGGGAACCCGCAGTCCTTGGGGCCATCCCGCCCCCACTACTCCACGGGGGCGGGCTTGGGAACCGGACACTAACTCTTCTGAGAGCCATCGGCGCTCAGTCTGAGAGGGCTGTGAAGCCCAGGCCTCCTCACTCCCATTCTACAGGAAGGGAAACTGAGGCCCAAGGAGGGAAAGTTACTTGACTGTTTACCGCATACTCCTTGACAACTGGCTTTTTCTTCTCACAGCAGTCAATCGGACAGCAAGCCCTCCCGGGCCCTCCAGGCTCTCACATCCCCAGGAGGAAGGCATTCTCCGAAATAACAGAAGGCATTTAAGTGCTTCCCCAGCCTCTAAACGAGTGAAGTCGCTGACCCAGGCAGGGAGAGGCCAGGAGAGGGGGGCTTGAGAGCAGGGCCTCCCACCTCCTGTGTGACCTTAACCTCTCTGAACCTACTCCCTCCTGTGTCCAAGGAGGGCTGAGGACCCCAGCTCACAGGTCTTCCGGGATTGAATGAGTTAAGCTGAGCAGGTTAATAGAGCTCAGCCCTTTCACAAGTGCAGGCAGGAGGCAGATTTTATGGACAGGTGCTTTAGGAGCCTGGAGAAGGGTCAGCGTGTGTGCTTGTGTGACGTCTTCTCTGGGAGGACACCTGTTGTAGAAGGTAGGAATGGGGCGGCAGCATCCAGCATGTGCAAAGGCTGGGTGAAGTCACAGGCAGGTAAAACCTCGACAATTTCATGTGGGTCCAAGGGAGGTGGTTCCGGACCAGCTGGGGTCTGGGTTTTGTTTATGTTTCGTCCTGCTCCTCCAACAAGCCAGGGGACTGGGCGGATTCCCCTCAGCCACGGCCAAGGATTCCCCACTGAGCCGGTGGCGACCAACTCCCCGACCAACCCAGGGACACGGGGAGGTCAGAGCAGCCTGTCCAGTGGAGATCTGAAGCTCAGCGAGGCGGAACCACTGTCTCAGAGTCACAGAGCAGGTCAGCGCCAGGGCCCAGGCCCCCAATTTTTAAACTCCTTGTCTCTGAGGAAATATGCCACCTGAGAGTTTTAGCATTCTCTAAGCACCGACTCCTCTGACCGGTGAGGTCCTTTTACATGTTATCTCATTTCATCTTCACTGTGTGTGTGGTCTATGTAAGCGTTCCCATTTTACAGACAGAAAACTGAGGCTCAGAGAGGGGCAAAGGCCTGTGCAAGTCTAAAGAACTCACAAGTGGCTGAGCTGAGGTAGGGATCAGGTAGACCTCAAACCAGGACCTCGTTCAGCTTTGCTCTGCTTAATCTGGAGGTGGGGCCAAGCAGCCTTCTCGGTGCCCTTGTGGGCCTGCTCAGGGGGGATGTGAGTGAGCAACTGGAGGCTGTGAAGCTGTCAGCTCCACCCATTTCTCCAGGGACAGGCATCCATGCCGGTGTGGGCCTCTCACCGATCCAGACTCTCCTTCCCCAGGGTCACAGGTCACAGGCTGATAAGGTTGAGATCAGGGCCTGGGCACACACCTGACCCTGCTGGAACCCGAGTCCCCTGGCCCAGGCTGGACACTCACGTCCTGGAGGTGGTGGCCTGGTTGTAACTTCTGTCCTGACTCAGCCACTTCCAGGCCGGAAGATTCTGGCCACGTCCTTCTCTTTAAGCTGCTGTTTCCTTATCTATAAAATGGAGACAATGGTACCTCCTTCCCAGGGTAGCTATGAGGGCCTCATAGTTTAGTAAGACCTTACCTATGAGGAGCTGGCTTGGGTACGCTCTCGTATTACAGGATGGTTCAGTTTGTGAATCTCCCCTAGTTGATGGGGACCACCCTGAGGGCAGGGACCAGATGTGACTTGGTGCAGGGCCCAGCCAGACCCAGCAGAGCCAGGACCAGAGGAGACTGGGACCGGGTGTTGATTCGAACCTGAGGATCTGGTCCAGTTCTTCTGGCTCCATCTTCCTCTTCCCCACTTTTGGGGGCTCTGGTCCCAGCCCCCGAAGTCTGCCATGATGCCCAGGCACTGTGGGGACCATGCAGGCTTGGGAATACTTGCAGGTCCTTTCTGAACAATCAGCCTCAGGCTTTCCTGGCACCACCGGGCAACTCAGAGCAGAAAATGGGTCACCAGCCTTTGCCTCCAGGTGTGGGGGAGGGGACTACCACTTGCACCCACTTACTGGACGTCACCAGTCAGTGCTTTTCCCATTTAACTGTCACTTCAGTCAATTCATCAAGGCTGAGAGAGAAATATTGATACCTTCTCAGGGTCACACAGCTGATAAGTGGGGGGCTGGGAGTGGGGAGTGGCAGAGTAAGTGCTGAAATCCACATCCGCCTGAATCTTCCACACCCACGTGTACTTCTCCTTTTTTGCCACACTGGCCCTTCCTCAGTTACAGCCTGGGCTGCTGCTACCCACCCCTTGCTGGCCTCTCTGACTTCAGGCTCTCTGCCCATCATCAGGCCCCAGCTTGAGCTTCCAAAGCAGCATCCCAGTAAGTCCCTCACCTGCCTAAACTTTTCAGTGCTTCCCACTGCCCTCAGAATAACGACACCAGCTTCATTTCCTGCACTCCTCCCATGCCACTCCTGAACTACTGTCCACTGTGTCCCAAGCACAATACCACACCTTTGCTACAAAGGCCCTCCCTTTTACCAGCTTCACCTGTTGAGCTCATACACTTCCCTTAAGACAGGTCACAGGTCACCTTCTCTGGGTGATGTCTCCTCAGTGTCTCAAAGAAGAATTATCTGGTCCCTCTCCCAAGCTCCCACAGGACTTTACAGATTCATCCATCAGAGCCCTGGGCACGCTAACAAAAGTGAAATCACTGCCTTCCCTACCTCTGTTCCAATAAAAAGAAATAGATGGACATTGCAGAAACGATCAATAAGTTAAAAGAAATCAGAATGTCCCCCTTCACAGATAAAAACCAGTCTCCAACCCTTAAAGGGAGAAAAACATTTCCCTAAGTGCGGAAACCATATGACCCCTAAAGCCTAAAATATTAGTTGTCTGGACCTTTACAGACAGTGTTTGCCAGCCCTGCTGTAGCCGCTGGCTCAGCCCTACCACTAGTGCGCTGTGCAGTCCTGGGCAAATGATGGCACCCCTCTGGGCCTCCTCACTTAGAAAATGGGGATAAAATGTCCCTCCACAGACAGATGCTATATTTGTTCTCTATTGCTGCATAACAAATTACCACAAACATAGCAATTTAAGATAACACCTGTTTATTATCTGTAGGTCAGAAGTCAAGGTAGGTTCAACTGAATTCTCAGCTGAGGGCTTCACAAGGTCAAACTCAAGTCAAGGTGTGGGCTGGGCTGGTCTCTTATCCGGCAGCTCTGAGCAAGATTCCTGCTTCCATGCAGAATTCTGGTCCTTGTGATTGTAGGACTAAGGCCCATTTTCCCCCTGGTGGGGACAGCTCTCAGCTCTCAGAGGCCGCTTTGAATTTCTCTGCCTTTTCTGCTACCAGTGGAAGAAAACTCTGCTTTTAAAGGGTTCCTGTGATTAGGTTAGGCCCACCCAACTCTCTATCTTAAGGTCAGCTGATTAGTAACCTTAATTACATCTATGAAATTCTTCTTGCCATGTAACCAGAGGGGCAAATGTTATGAGGGCCGTGGGAGAATTCTGCCCATTACAGGTTTTATGCCAGGGAGACAGAGCATGTGAGCTATAAACCCTCTCGTTACAGGATCAGGTCCTCTGTGCCAGGTGCTGGACACAGAGGACAGGACACATGGAGAGGCAGTGTTCACAAAGAATTAGGAAACAGGCCAGACTGTGGCGAAAGCTTGCCTTTGAATGCCCCAGGATTTCTAGGTGGACCGACACAGACGTGTTGCAGAGGTGGCATTTAAGCTGAGCTGGGATACAGGTAGGATTTCAACAGGCAAAGAAGGGACTGGGACCGGGGGTAGGGAAGGACCACCTGCTCAAGGCACAACACTGATTACCAAAGGTTACGGCATTCTTGTGTTGACAAAGGACATATTTTTAAGCTTTTGTATAAACAAGCCTATTAAGGATTATCAACAGACTAAAAGTCAGCATCCATTAACTATCTACCAAATACAAGATGCTATGTTAGGTACACTGTATACTTAGGTCATTTAGTCCTCCAAGAGCCCTACATGGTAGGAAATTTTTAATAGCTTTATTGAGATACAATTCATGTACCGTAACACTCACCCATTTAAAGTGTACAATTCAGTGGCTTTTAGTATATTCACAGAGTTTGCATCCATCACCATAATCAATTTTAGGACATTTTCATTCCCCCAAAAGAAACCCTGTACCAGGACTTCCCTGGTGGCACAGTGGTTAAGAATCCACCTGCCAATGCAGGGGGCACGGGTTCGAGCCCTGGTCCAGGAAGATCCCACATCCCGCAGAGCAACTGAGCTGGTGCGCCACAACTACTGAACCTGCACACCACAACTACTGAAACCTGCGCACCTAGAGCCCGTGCTCCGCAACAAGAGAAGCCACAGCAATGAGAAGACTGCGCACCACAACAAAGAGTAGCTCCCGCTCACCACAACTAGAGAAAACCCAAGCACAGCAACAAGACCCAATGCAGCCAAAAATAAAATTAATTAATTAAAAAAAATTCTCTCTCTCTCTCTTTAAAAAAAAAAGGAAGAAACCCTGCACCCCTTAACCATTATACTCCTAATTCCTCCATTTCCCCTAGTCTTAGTCTTTGCCCATTCTGGATATTTCATATGAATGGAAACATATAACATGTGGTCTTTTGTGTCTGGCTTCTTTCACTTGCATACTGTTTTCAAGGTTCATCCATGTTGTAGCACGTAGCAGTACTTCATTCCTGTTTATTGCCAAATAATATTCCATTGTATGGATACAACACATTTTGTTTACCTATTCATCAGCTGATGGGCATTTGAGTTGTTTCTCCTTTTTGGATATTATGAATACTGCTGCTGTGAACATTCGTGTACAAGTTCATTTCCCTCGGGTGTACAACCTAGGAGCCAACTTGCTGGATCATATGGTAACTCAGTATTTAGCCAACTGAGGATAAAGTAGGAATTTTTGTCTCCACTTTGGCATTGAGGAAACTGAGGCTCAGAGAAGTTAAAACAGCCACCCAAGATCAGAGAAGAGAGCAGGTTTAAACTCACGTCCATCCAACGCCAAAGCTCTCTATCTCCTGCCTCTGGATAAATATATAAAATAGTACAGAGGTCTCTTTTAACCATTCCCCTCTTAAAATATGGATTTGTTGGATAGGGTGGATAAGGATCTTTGTCGGTTTTATCTGATATGTCCAAAAAGTTCCAGTGCCTCAAAGAGGCTAGACACGTAGTAGGTGCTCAATACACACTTGTTAAATGAAGGGCAGAATGAATAAGTGTAGATGATTTGAAGGCGGGTGAGTGGGGTTGTGGGAAATTTTCAAGATTCCAGACTTGGTGCCAGGATGAAGTTTTCAGACTCTGAGAGCCAGCTGAAGCCACCCTACAAGGGACATGCTCTCCCCCTGCAGTCAACCTTGAAAGGCCATTGTCTCTAGTGGCCCCCTGGGTTCTTGGAATTCTGTGCCTGGGAGATAGTCTATTCATGGAGAGGCAAGGAGCTGCGTCCTCTGAGTTCATGTTCTAAAAAAGGAAACTGCTGTCTGTGGGTAAGAAAAGGATTAGAACCTCAAGGCCTCAGCTTCCTTGGAAGGCATTTTCTGCCCAAGTGAGACGGCCCTGGGCTCTTCTGGGGCCTCTGTTCTGGGCGGGCTGAGACTGGGCCAGCAGCCCTGGAGCATGGGGAAGATGCTCACCAGTCAGGGGAGGAAATCTTGTCTGGGAGCTGAAACAAAGTTCTGTGGATGCAGGGCTGGCAGCAGCCTTGACTCCAGGATGACCTCTGGGAACAGACACATAAAAGGATGCAGATTCTGGGAAAGAGCCAGCTGTTCCCAGAGATCCCGGGAAAGATACAGCAAGCCCTCCTGTCAGTGGGGAGAATGATTCTCAATGGGCTGAGGTGGGGCGTGAGGGAAGAGAGCTGCCCTCACAGATAGGAGGGGCTGGTTTGGGTCCTGACTGTGACTTGTGGCCTTGGCCAAGTCTCTGTCCCCTCTCAGCCTCCGTTGCCCTTCCTATAAAAAGTTGGGAGTCCTTTCTGGCTCTGGGACTCTATTCCGAGGCTTAATTCTCTTTCTTCTTCTCCTTCCTCCTCTGAATTGGACTCACTAATTCCATGCCAAGTCTAATAGAAATCCTAGACTCTGTTCATAGAGTCAGCGCTTTCTTTGCAGGCATATAGAGGCTCTTCTGGAATCATCTCCCTCTAGCCCAGGATTTCTTTCTCTTCTTTTTTTCTCTTTTAATAAAGATCATACTGTTTTATTTATTTATTTTTATAAATTTTATTTATTTATTTTTTGGCTGCGTTGGGTCTTCATTTCTGCATGCGGGCTTTCTCTAGTTGCAGCGAGCAGGGGCTACTCTTCGTTGCAGTGCACAGGCTTTTCATTGTGGTGGCTTCTCTTATTGCAGAGCACAAGCGCTAAGCGCGGGCTCAGTAGTTGTGGCATGTGGGCTCAGTAGTTGGGTCACACGGGCTCAGTAGTTGTGGTTCATGTGCTCTAGAGCGCAGGCTCAGCAATTGTGGCACATGGGCTTCTCATTTCAGTGTCTTCACTTGCTGCAGAGCATGGGCTATAGGCGCACAGACTTCAGTAGTTGTGGCATGTGGGCTCAGTAGTTGTGTCATGCGGCCTCAGTAGTTGTGGCTTGCAGACTCTAGAGCGCAGGTTCAGTAGTTGTAGTGCACGGGCTTAGCTGCTCCACAGCATGTGAGATCTTCCCAGACCAGAGCTCGAACCCGTGTCCTCTGCATTGGCGGGTGGATTCTTAACCACTGAGCCACCAGGGAAGCCCTAGCCCAGGATTTCTGAAATGCCCCATTTCCTGCCTCAGGTCCTACCTCCTGTGCGAACCCAGCCCCATGCAACCAATGCCTGATGTCCCATAAGAACCTCCCCCTCAGCCTGTTCCAACCAAATCACCACTTCCCTCCTAAGATGCTCTGTCTCTCGTGATCAGTGCTCAGTGAATTCACCCAAACAAGGACACCAGCTGCAGCAAAGCAATCACTCACTACCCTTTCTGGGTCTGGTTTATCAACAGTTCAATGAGACGTTGCCCTTGACAGTAGCTAAGGCTGCTGACGGGCCTGAATGCTCTGATTTTACTCCAAATCTGTTATTAGCCTGCAGAGTGACCCTGGCCAAGTCATTCCTCTCTTTGACCTCAGTTTCCACATCAGTAATCGAAGAGATTGGACCAGATACGTTTTGGCCTAGGGGAGGTGGAAAAAGCACTGACAGTGGAGGCAGGAGCTCTGGCTTCACTTAGTCATCAGTTCATCTTGCCACCCTGGACTGGGTGCTCCCTTCTCTTCCCAGCAAGCACCGATCACTACCTACCTAGTCCTGTGCTTCTTCGTCAAGTGTGCCCTGGCTTCCTCTTCTCCACTACCTGCACAGGAGGGCACCGCCACCCCTGGAGAAGGACTATATGGCCCGGTGCCGCCCCCCACAAGCCCTGGGCAGGGGTCTGTGCCCCTCACCCCCTTTGGTGACCAGATGTCCTCTGACCACACTGGACGGAGCACAGCATGCTTTGGCCCTTTCTGCGTTGTCCTAGACAACCTGGTTCACTGCCATGGCTTCAGTTACTACTGGGTGAGCCAAAAGGTGTGTTCGGTTTTTTTCCGTAAGACGGCTCTAGTAGCACTTAGTTGTCTTTAACTTCATTCAGAACGATTTTGTTAGATTGTATGTGACAGCTGTCATATCAGTGTACAATAAAAAAAAAAAGACATCAAAATTGGTGAATTTTTGTGTAGCCATTTTAATATTGAAGATGGAAGGAAAAAAAGCAACATTTTTAGCATGTTATGCTTTATTATTTCAAGAAACGTAAACATGCAACTGAAATGCAAAAAGAGATTTGTGCAATGTATGGAGAAGGGGCTGTGACCGATCGAGCATTGTCAAAAGTGGTTTGCGAAGTTTCGTGCTGGAGATTTCTTGCTGGACGATGCTCCACAGTCGGGTAGACCAGTTGAAGTTGATAGCGATCAAATCGAGACATTAATTGAGAAAAATCAACGTTATACCACGCAGGAGATAGCCGACATGCTCAAAATATCCAAATCAAGCGTTGAAAATCATTTGCACCAGCTGGGTTATGTTAATTGCTTTGATGTTTGGGTTCCACGTAAGTTAAGCGAAAAAACCCTTCTTGACCATATTTTCGCATGCGATTCTCTACTAAAACGTAATGAAAATGTTCCGTTTTAAAACAAATTGTGACGGGTGATGAAAAGTGGATACTGTACAATAATGTGGAACGGAAGAGATCGCGGGGCAAGCGAAATGAACCACCACCAACCACACCAAAGACTGATCTTCAGCCAAAGAAGGTGATGTTGTGTATATGGTGGGATTGGAAGGGAGTCCCCTATTATGAGCTCCTTCTGTAAAACCAAACGATTAATTCCAGCAAGTACTGCTCCCAGTTAGACCAACTGAAAGCAACATTCGACAAAAAGCGTCCAGAATTACTCAACATAAAACGCATAATCTCCCATCAGGATAACACAAAACCGCATGTTTCTTTGATGACCAGGCAAAAACTGTGACAGCTTGTCTGGGAAGTTTTGATTCATCCATCATATTCACCAGACAATGCACCTTCGGATTTCTATTTATTTCGGTCTTTACAAAATTCTCTTAAGGGAAAAAATTTCAATTTCCTGGAAGACTGTAAAAGCCACGTGGAACAGTTCTTTGCTCAAAAAGATAAAAAGTTTTGGGAAGATGGAATTATGAAGTTGCCTGGAAAATGGCAGAAGGTAGTGGAACAAAAGGGTGAATACATTGTTCAATAAAGTTCTTGGTGAAAGTGAAAAATGTGTGTTTTATTTTTACTTAAAGAACTGAAGGCACCTTTTGGGCCACCCAATACTTCTAAGCAGATATATCTCCATATGCAGCCTAGAACCTCCCCTCTAAGCCCCAGATCCCCTGCCCTGAATTTCCAACACCACGTGGTCATAACCTGAGCATCTTCTTGAGGTCCCAGTGCCCATCCTCATTCCCTCTCCTCCCCACACTGAGACTGCCAGGTCTACCCCAGGCCTCCTCATCTCTCCCCAAGACCCTGCATCAGCCTCCCTGCTGGCCCTGCCTCCTCTGTCCAGTTCATGCCCCTCGTGGCAGCTAGAGTTTCCACTCTGAACTCTATTCTGATCATGCCATCCCCCTCTGCTTGAGATTCTTTAGTTTGTCAGAAACTCAACGTGATTAAGGTTAGGCAAGAATCAACTTAGGGACTTTCCTGGTGGTCCAGCGGTTAGGACTCTGCACTACCAATGCAGGGGGCCCGTGTTCAATTCCTGGTTAGGGAACTAGATCCCGCATGCTACAACTAAGAGCCTGCATGCCCCAACTAAAAAGAATCCGCATGCTGCAACTGAAGATCCTACATACCACAACTAAGACCCGGCACAGACAAATGAATAAATAGATTTTTTTTAAAAAAAAAGAATAAAAAAAAAAGAATCAATTTAATTTTAGGGCAGTGGACCATCTCAAGTAACCGTGAAAAGGGCAGGAATGGAGGTCAAGGTGCCTTGACTCACATACCAGTGAAATTCTCACTTGAGGTTTTGTATTTCTGCTTTTCCTGGTATGTTGGTTTCATTCTCTCATCATACTACTTTCCTCCACGGGACGGGCAACATGGTCACCTGCCACTCCCGAGGCTTATCCTCTATTACCACCAACACCAGCTACCACCTTTGGGTCTAGGTTTAAAATATCTCAGGGGACTTCCCTGGTGGTACAGTCGTTAAGAATCCACCTGCCAATGCAGGGGACACTGGATCGATCCCTGGTCCGGGAAGATCCCACATGCCGCAGAGCAAATAAGCCTGTGCGCCAAAACTGCTGAGCCTGAGCTCTAGAGCCCGTGAGCCACAACTACTGAAGCCTGCGCACCTAGAGCACGTGCTCCGCAGCAAGAGAAGCCACTGCGATAAGCCCACGCACTACAATGAAGAGTAGCCCCTGCTCGCCGCAGCTAGAAAAAGCCGGCACACAACAGCAAAGACCCAATGCAGCAAAAAAAATAAATAAATAATAAAAGAATAAAAAATCCCAGGGACTATCAGTTAAGTGAGGTGCCCACCCCTGGATCAGTCAACTGTGGCTAGGCAGTGGGGCCATGTAGCAAAGAAATGCCCACGAAAGGCCCATCCCCGTGTATACCTAGAGGTGGGAAAACAGCCAGGCAGGTAGTCTCCTGACTGACGCTGTCTACTGCAAATGGCTCATCATTCATTTTAGTGTTCATTTTATTTTTAAGTTGGGCTCACACGCACCTTTGAGAATTTGATCAAAGGCACAGACATCCCTAGAAAAATAAACATCCTTGCAAAGTTTTGCATGCAATTTCAAGAGAATCGTAGACCTTCTGAAGCACAATTTATGAGCCTCGAATTAAGAACTTCTGCATTGGAATAAAGCCCTTTGCCTGGTGTCCAAAGCTTGGCGTGATCTAATCTCACCTCTCCACATTGCCTGCTTGCCCCAGAACCTATTGTTAGCCGTGCCTGGCTCCTCACATGTACAGGGTGCTTCACATTTTAGTTGGTAGCCCCCATCCCCACACCACACTTTCAACTCATCCTGCAAAACCCAGCTCATGGGTCATCTCCTCCAGGAAAACATTCCTGAATCCAGTCTACCCAAGCTGAGTTTCCAGATTGCCTCTAGATAGCCCCAAGCATCATTACAAATAATTTCTAGTAAGGCTTGAAAAAATCTGGAAACTTTCCAGATAGTAACAGAAGCATAAAGCACAGACATTGATAAAAAGCAATTCTTGACCACCTATTAATGGTCTGGGTGCCATGGGGCCAATCCAGCCCACCTCTTGTGTTTGTACAGCCTGGGAACTAAGAATAGTTTTTACATTTGTAAATCGTTGGGAAACAAATCAAAAGGGGGGTAATATTTTGTGACAGATGAAAATTATATGAAATTCAAAAGCCAGTGTCCATAAATAATGCATTATTGGGCTTCCCTGGTGGTGCAGTGGTTGAGAGTCCGCCTGCTGATGCAGGGGACACGGCTTCGTGCCCCGGTCCGGGAAGATCCCACATGCCGCGGAGCGGCTGGGCCCGTGAGCCATGGCCGCTGGGCCTGCGCGTCCAGAGCCTGTGCTCCGCAACGGGAGAGGCCACAACAGTGAGAGGCCTGCGTTCCGCAAAAAATAAATAAATAAATAATGCGTTATTGGACACAGCCATCCTCATTCATTAACATATTGTCCATAGCACGATGATGGCAGAGTTGAGTAGCTGTGATAGAGACCATATGGCCCACAAAGCCTAAAATCTTTACTTTCTTGACCTTTACAGAAAAAGTTTGCCAACGTCCATTCTGGACAGCCCGAACAATTACCATATTTTATTGACAGTAAGATGTCATCAATCAGATGACACCATTTGTTTGTGTATCACCAAGAAAGAGATGCTGTCAATTAGACCATTACAATGACTCCCCATATCAGAGATGTGAACATCTGGAGGGAAAATGCCTCTTGGAATTGATTAAATAAATTGCTCTTCAATGCTTATTATGTGCCAGACAATGGGCTAGTTATTTTGTATTCATTTTTCTGATTAATAATTCTTAGTTATTCATTATCCCTAATGAAACATTTCCCAAGAACAAAGAACTGTTATCTCTGTGTTATGGAAGAGAAAAATAGCTCAGAGAGGTGAAGTAACTCACCTAAGACCACACAGAGGAGTCAGAGCAGTCTGACTCAAAGCCTGACCTTTTCCACTCCACCAGGTGGCACTCTAAACCAATGCCTGTACAGACCCTCCATCCCTTCCCCCTGAACTCTGTGCTTCAGCCATAATCATAGGGAACAGAATGCTCTCCTGCCCCTAAGCCTTTGCAAATGCTGTTCCCTCCACTGGCACACCCCTTGCCCTTCTCACTCTTTCCATTCCAGCCAATGCATCACTTTCCAGAGGAAGCCTTTCCAGACTGGATGAGTGCCCTCTTTGGGGCTCCCAATAAAGTACCAGCTAATCTCTCTATTTTTCCGTGACCAGACCACGTTCCTCAGAGACAGGGACTTTCCAACCCTACAACCCATACCTGGCTTCATGCAGAGTTGAGATCTGGTACATGTGAACTGCATGACTGAAGGAGGAATGGATGGACGCCTACACCAAGCACAAGAGGATAAACATTTTAAACTACGCAACGGTCCACTTGGTCCTGGTTCTTAAAGCCAGACTCACCCCCTATACCTCCCACACTTTGCAGACCCTAAAGGTGAGCATTGAGCACAGCTGGTGCTCCAGGCAATCGCTCGGGGCCCTTGTGTCTCCCTGAGCCACCTCAGTTGAATGTCATCTCCCCAACACTGCCCCCTTGGTCCCTGGGACTCACTCTGTTCTCCACTTCTTCTGTCCCTTGTCTGCCGGCCCAGCAGCACCTCACTTCCTGTCGCTCAGACATTGCTGCCAAGATCCCAGGGGCCAATCACAGTGATGTTGTTAAACATTTCCTCTAATTCTCAGTCGTGCACTGAGATCCCTATTCTCCAGGAGTATCTGCCCTCCGGTGGCCTGGGATCTTCTCCACTGTCCCTTGATTGGGCTCTGAGGATTTGGGGTCACAGGAATCTCCTGCTCACACCACCCGCCTTTCCCCTCAGGCTCCTGGAAATGTCCCCTCCCATCTCCAGCAAAAGGCAGCACCTGAGGGTTTTTTAATATTATATCACAACCAAGTTGGATTTATTTCCAAATTGCAAGGCTGATTTAACGTTCAAAAATTAATCACTGATTAATTCTTAATCTTGGCACTATTGACCTTTTTGGTTGGATAATCCTTTGTTGTAAAGGGCAGTCCTGTGCATTGTAGCTTCTACTCACTACATGCCAGTAACACACACACACACACACACACACACACACACACACACACCAGTTGAGTCAATCAAAAATGTCTCTAGACATTGTCAAACGTCCCCTAGGGAGCAAAATTGCCCTCAGTTGAGAACCAATAATAAAATCATCCTATTAACAGAATAAACTAGAAAGTCTATAAAATTATCTTGGTAGGTATAGAAAAACCATTTGATAAAATTCAATGCCAATTCATGTTTTTTAAAACGTACTTGGCAAACTAGAATGGAAGGAAACAATTTGATAAATGGTATTTACTAAAATAATCTACAGTAAACATTATATTTGCTATGGATGGAATTGTGTTCCCCAGGAGTTCATATGTTAAAACCCTAACCCCCAATATGGCTGTATATGTAGATAGAGCCCTTAGAAGGTAATTAAGGTTAAATGAGATCATAAAGGTGGGACCCTAATCCAATAGAACTGGTGGCCTTATATGAAGAGACCTCTCTCTCTCTCTCTGATCATGTGAAAACAGAGCAAGACAGCAGCGCCTACACGCCAAGAGAAGAGGTCTCAGAATAAAACCTATTTTGCCAGCACCTTGATCTTGGATTTCCCAGCCTCCAGAACTGTGAGAAATAAAGTTCTGTTGTTTAAAACCACCCAGTCTATAGTATTATGTTATGGCAGCCCAAGCTAATATAATTCTTAATGGTGAAAATTTGAAAGTTTTCCCCATGAGCTCAGGAAAGGGACAAGGCTGCTTGCCATCATTGATTCGGTTCCATTTTATTGGAGATCCTAGCCAGTGCAACAAGGTAAGGAAAAGAAATAAAATGTATATGGATTATAGAGGAAGAAATAAAACTCATTATATGCACATGATATGATCGTGTTGCAAATCCAAAAGAATCTACAAGTGAATTGAGCAATTTCACTATACACAAGTTCAATAAACAAAATTCAAAAATTTTAAAGTAAACTAGCAATACACAATTAGACAATGTAAGAAATGGGATCATAATTCCTCCTTCACTAGGCTGCTGTCAGGGTCAGGCTGAGTCATTCCAGGCTAAAATGGCCTGAACATCAGTGCTTCCCAGGACAGAGGGAGGCCCCCATGTCCTAGAGTCCTGGGGAGGAGGCCTGGGGCTGGTACTTGAAGGATAGGAAACAATGAGGAATAAGAACCTTCAAACTCCAGCCCTGGTTACTTCTCTAGCCTCATCTCCCCTCCCCCCACCTCCCACTCTGTGACCCTGCCAGGTTGGCCCTTTACCTTTCCTAACCATGTGTCTTTGCACATGCTGTTCCACTCTGCCAGAATACTCTTCCCCTCCACCTTATCCAGAGACCTCCTGTTCATCCTTCAACACCCAACTCAGATGTGTCCTTTTTGGTGAACACTTCCCCACCTTTCCTGGGCAGAGTTAGGTATCATCTAAGCTCCCCCATGATGAGCCCCTCAGTTCAGCAAACATGTATTTCATGTGTCCTGGATGAGGTGAGATTCAGATGAAGCAGACGTGGTCTCTACCTATAAAGCCCCTTTACACAATCGCTCTTCCTCTGTTGACTGACAAAATGCAGAGGATCCAGGGGGGACTCTGAGCCCCTGGAGGGTGGCAAGGTCACTAAATGAAAGGTCCCTGGGTTCTTGAGTGGCTGTATGCAGCAGATCCCCTCACCACACCTGCCCTTCATTAAACTGTGATGTGAATAAAGAAATCTCCAGTGTGGGAAATGTTGAGATTTGAGGACTGTTTGTTAGGCAGTCAGTGTTATTTACCCTGACGGCCCCCAGTGTCTTTCCTGACTCCCGGGTCAGACAGATTAGAGTGAGGGGGGCACTGAGAGGCAGCTGAAGGCTGAAGGGGCTGGGCAAGAACATAAGGACAGAGAAGATGCCCCAGCTTAGGGGCTGAAGGTGTGGGTACTTCTTGGCGGCACAGGTGACCTAGTATTAGGCACTTCCCCACATGAACCTCTGTTTCCTCCTTGATCAAATGAGGATGAGAGTTCCTACCTCTCATGGCTACTCAGAGCATCACAAATTACATACATAGAGTGCTTCAGCTATAATGCTGCTTTATAAATGTTTCTGTCCCTTACATGGGTGGACCTAGACTAAAGACTGTCACAGAGAGTGAAGTAAGTCAGAAAGAGAAAAACAAATATTGTATACGAATGCATATATGTGGAACCTAAAAACATGGTATAGATGATCTTATTTGCAAAGCAGAAATGGAGACACAGACATAGAGAACAAACATATGGATACCAAGGGGGAAGGGGGGCGGGCGGTGGCATGAACTGGGAAATGGGGATTGACATATATACACTATTGATACTATGTATAAAATAGATAACTAATGAGAACCTACTGTATAGCACAGGGAACTCTACTTAACGCTCTGCGGTGACCTAAATGGGAAAGAAATCCAAAAAAGAGGGGATAGTGTATACGTATAGCTGATTCACTTTGCTGTACAGTAGAAACTAACACAACATTATAAAGCAACTACACTCCAATAAAACAAAATTACATAGAGCTACACACATACAGACACACATATGCACACACACACATTCATGAATGCATATGTAACTGATGAAATCTGAATAAACTCTGTGAATTGTACCATCAAAAAAAATTAAAAATAAAAAAATAAATGTTTGTGTCCCTTGCTCTCTATTGCATCCCCATCCACAGAGGGTGAAGCAAGACAGGTAGAGAAGATACATAATAGCTCACAGTTACATACAGCTTATTATGTGACCAAGCGCTTTACAGAAAGGGCTCATTTAATTCTCACAGCAGCCCATTTCACAGATGGGGAAACTGAGCCACACTAAAGTTAAGTCATGTGACCAAGCTAGTAAGTAGCAGAGCTGGGATTTGAACCCACACCATCTGGCTGCAGGGTCTGTGCTCCTAACCATCATGCTATACTTCTAAGTGAGCAGAGCCCACTGAAAAGGGACAGAAAGAGCCACTGATACCAGGCACCTACAAAGAGCTGGTGAGAGCCAAATCCGACTTCCAGCCATTCCCTGGCTGAGCAGACATCAAAGAAAAGTCAGACTTACTTGGTGTCTCTTTCCTCAGAAAAGAAAGCAGACCAAACTGTCAGCACAGAGGGGAGCCCTTCCTGGGAACTTCATTCAGTGAGAAGCACATCCCGTGCTCCACCGTCCAGGAGGCCCCGAGTCACTGAGGGGACAATGGCTCCTATTACGGTTTTGCAAAGGCCCAGACCTGCAGGAAACCATGTCATTTCTGGAAGCAATCTGACTCTGCTTCCTTGTAAATCCCTTCACTGGAGTGCGAACTGGAGCCTCACTCATCAGGACCTGCCAACCTAATGCCAATGTGTTAACAGGCGTGGGGCAGGTATCAGAGGAATCTAGTTCCACCTGGGAGAGCTGAGGTCGCTGTTCTGAATTCCTGTCACCTTGGGCAGGCAGTTAGGACACTCAGTCCAGCTCCGGGTGGGCCTCACTTAGTCTGTGAGACCACAGGGGCATCATTCACAATCCTGGGCCCAGGGAGGGCCCATCCTCATGGGAGACTCCCCCAGGCTGGGGGCACCTGAGGGCAGCCACTGCCTCACATTCATCTCTGCTTCCCCAGCAGCCGGCACAGGGCCAGGAACTAAGTGGGGACTTTGTAAATGTTGGCTGGAAGAATCCAACTGAGGTAGTAGCACAGGGCGGGGTTTGAGGGATTCGGCTAAAAAAAATAATATAGTACTGCTTCCATTTCTGATCACTTCCTGCAACAGCTGTGTATGAAAAGAATGATCATCGTCTCCATTCTTCATTCTAGGAGAGCTGGGTTCCGAGAAGTTAAATGACGTGCTCAAGGTCACACAGCCAGTGGGAGTGTTGCATTATTGTGCCATTGGAGGTTGCCACCCAAACTGAGTTGTTGAATGAGGACCTTTATGTTGGTCTTGGAACCCTAGCCTGTATTCCCCAGGCTGGGGGTGGTTGCAACATGGTAGAATAGGAAACACCACAGCACTTGGGGTCAGCCTTGTAACTTGCGAAGACTAAGTCGGGCTTCTCTCTGTTCAGCAACGCAAGAAATCCCAAATTTGTCATGCGAGTTTGAAATTAAAACTAAAGAAAGCCTATGCGCGCCCCCTTGTGGTGAGCTCCACCATCACGCATGTAATCCGTGCTTCGTGGTTCCCAGGTCACATGGGCCACAGGAAAAGGAAGGGCTCCAGTGACCACCACACGGCCACATCCCCAGGGCCAGGAGCCCAGTCTGCCAGCCCCAGAGGGTTCACAAATAGTCTTTAATGGCTCAGGGCCTCTCAGGCACAATGGGGTCAATTGCCCATCCAGTGGTCCCTGCTGTGCCATCTCTGGGGGCCCAGAGCTTCAGCCTTGCTCATTCCACGCACATTCACTGAAGCACTGTGCCAGGCTCTATGCTAGACGCCTGCTGCCTGGTCATCTCCAAAGCCTGACCCCAGGGTGTCCCATGTCCTGCGCTCCTGCCAGAGCCACTTCTCCCCTCCCTGCCCCAGTCCCCCTCCTCCCAGCCCCACATGCCCATCAGGGGCACCCACCTCCACCCTGGGAATCCTCCCAAGTCTCCCCTCATTCCAGTCATACCCCAAGTCACCACACCTCAATGCTGTGGCATCCCTCTGCTTCTCTCCCTTCCCATCACTATGCTAGTCCAAGCCACCACCATCTCGGCCCTGGACAACCTCTAAGGCCCACTCACTGGCCTCCCCACCTCCATTCTTCACCCCTACACTTACTCTCTGCACTATGACCTGAGTCAACCTTCTAGAAGGGAAATGTAGGCAATGGAAATTTCTCTGTAGAAACCCCCATGGCCAGCTCTCAGCTCTATAATGACTGAAATGGGAGGGGGAAAGGACAGAAGTAGGGAAAATGTACAAAATGGATAAATAAAGGAGATGTAAAAATCAGCATGTAAAGAGGTTATTTTTTAAAGGACCCAGTGCTCAGCATATATCCACTAAATCCTTGCTCCTCAAAGTTTGTCCACAACCAGCAGCTTTGTATCCCTGGGAGCTTGTTAGAAATGCAGCATCTGAGCCCCACCCAGATCCCTGAGTCAGGATCCGCATTTTAACCCACTCCCAGGGCTTCATGCACTGGGGGACACCTGCTGCAGAGGGGAGTCCCTGAGGGGAGGCCCTGCCTCAGCTACCCTGCAGCCCTCACTGCCAGCACTTGGCCTCCTGGCAGGACCCTGTCCCAACAATGCCACCACCAGGCTGATCCCTGCCACCCTCAGATGTGGAACAACCCTGCCTGGTGACATGGCCAAACCCAGAAGGGTCAGTTGTACGGACCTGATCACATTGACGGCCACCGTGTGCAGGGCTGAAGGGTGGATGGTGATAGCTGCAGACACACTGAGAAGTCGCCAGTTTGTTTTGAAAGCTTTCTCATTAAAAAGACAAGAATAAAAAGCCCATCATTTGTTCTTTCCAGAAACCAGGGTAATGGTCGAACCCCTCTCGCATCACTCCTACCAAGAACCCTTTTCACCCTCCAGGGTCTTTTCTCTGCTTTGTTCTGGTATTGGGCAAGGGCTCTTTCCACAGTTAAAGGCATACAAAGCTCTTAATGACAATCGTCTAAAATCAGGAAACTGTGGTAGTTGAATGGGGCGTGTGGAGATCAGGGTGGAAGAGCAGAGTTAGCTGGCTGTGTGACCCCACAGGCCACTGGCCCTCTCTGGGCCTTGGTTAACTTTACAATAAAATGTGGGCAGGCAACGAGGGTGGGTGGACTTCTCTTCCTCTGGGAGGTCCCTGAGGCTGAGCTGCCAGGCCCTGTGTTTGTTCTGTGGCTCTAGGCCAGGGGGGTGATGGAAGAAGCAAAGGCGTTGGGGTCAGACAGACAGATGTGCCTTTCCATGTGACTCAACCACCTTCCAGCTGGGCCACCCTGCCAGCCGTGTACCTTAACCTCTCTGTACCTCAATTTCCTCTTCTAAATTGGGCTTTAACAGAAACTACTTCTTAGGGTTGTGGGAGATCTTTGTGTGTCCTTTCCTGCAGTGCTTACTCATAGGAGCCTGGAGTTTGCTTCTTTTCCCCTTCGTTTCCCTAAAATGAACACTAAAGTGGCTTTGAAAACGAATCACCAAAGGCTCTTGGGGGTTGGGGTGTGCATGTGGAGCCCAGTCCCAGATGCCTGGAAGGCCAGAGCTCCAAACCTCCCCATCACAGCCCAGTGCGGGAGGGCGGGGTGGTCTATGCATCGATTGGTGCATAAAGGAGTCAGGGGCTGCAGGTACTTTAGCTGAGTCACCACCCAGCCAGCTGCCAGCATTGCTGGTGTGTGGGGGGATGGGAGAGAACGAAGGAGCGGAAGGGGTCGGAACTAGCCGTATTTAGGTATCCAAGGTGGGCTGGATGCTTCACAGACCAAATTCATCATCACAACAACCGCATGACCGATATAATTTCCTTGCTGTACAGGAGAGGAAACTGAGGCCCAGAGAGGTGAAAGGACTTGCCCAAGGTCTCACAGCTCCGCTTCTTTTCCATCACAGTAAGTACATTTGTCCATCCTCCTGGGTTCCAGGAACGTAGACCTCATTCACGCCATTTTTCAAGCCTGGGACGGGTCTCATGAGCAAGAGGGAAAGAGCTTTGCTCTGTTCTGCCCTTTTCCCTGGAAAGTACCAGTTCAGGGCAAGGGCTACCGGAGGGAAGAGCAGGGTCCATCCACCCAGAATTCATGCATGCATACAGACAGGCATCACTACTTAATGTTGCCCAGGTAGCTCTGTGTTGCAGGAAACCCCAGGAGGGTTCTAGTTCCTCCCTAGAACATTTGATTCCAGCCCCAGCTCCTCAGCCTGGGACTGACAATGTGTAATCTCATTGTTTTCTCGCTGGTCTCCCTACCTGATGCTGGGGGCCTGTCACTGTCCCTCCTCCTTATCTCTCAGAAGCCTCCCACAGGAAACAGTCCAGGTACCTCACCCGAAGTGTTCCCAGGACCTGGCCCCTCCCATCACCCCCTCACACTTCACAGTAGCCCTCCTGAACCCCTGGCTTCTCTCCCTCATCTCTGTTTGCACAGGCAGTTTCCTTTGCCCAGACCACCTCTGCTCACCCACTCTCTACGACGTCCCCCTGACCACCGCTCACCCCCTGCCACTCCCAACGACTCCTGTCCTACTCTGTGCCTCCTGCCCCTTGCAGATGGTCAGTCAGAGCTTCTCACACTGTGTGGAGAGGGCAGGCTGGTCTGGTTCACCTGGGGCCCAGCCAGGCCTGGGAGTCTCCTGATGTTGGCTCAGAGATGAATGAATGAACAAATGGATGAATGAGTGAATGAATGGTGAGGTAGTCTTCTTGGAAAGCAGCTGTCTGCAAGCCAGGAAGAGAGCCATCACCAGAACCCGACCATGCCGGCACCTTGATCTTAGACTTCCAGCCTCCAAAAATGTGAGAAATAAACTTCTGTTGTTTGGGGGATTCCCTGGTGGGCCAGTGGTTAGGGCTCTGCACTCTCACTGCTGAGGGTCTGGGTTCAATTTCTGGTTGGGCAGCTAAGAACCTCACAAGCCGCACAACAAGGCCAATAAATAATAAACAAATTTCTGTTGTTTCCACTCACCCAGTCTATGGGATTTTGTTACGGCAGCTCAAGCAGACTAGGATTCACTGCATCTTAAACAGCCCTGGAGTTGGAGGAGTGGGGCAAGCAATTTAGTTGCTGGTTTATTTCCATCTCCTGCTCTCTGTGGTCAAAGTCCACCCCATGGGCACTAGCCCCCTGCACGGCCAGCTTGCACTACTTGGCCCCCCAGGAAGCTGCTGGGAAAGCCAGGGCCTCTGAAGTTTTGGTCCAGGCCAGCTAGTGGGCAGAAGCAGTAGTCTCTCTTTGTCAGCTGGCGCTGACATGGGGGCTTCTAGGTCTGTGACGAGTGTCCAGGCTTTAAGGCCAACGTAAGGTGGGACTTGTCACTAAGGCCACTCTGGACAGGAAGCAAGGCACGCGAGCTGAGCAGATGTAGGGGTGGGGACGCTTGAACTGGGTCTGGGACCGTGCCTCTTCTCCCTTTGGAGCTGAGTGAAGACAGGGGCCATGGCTTGCTCCTTGCCCGCCCCTAGTGCCATCACAGAGCCTGACACAATGTGGGTGTTAGTGAATGTTCATGGATGTGGCAAACATCTGTCACTTTGGTTGCTACAGAGCATATGAAAAATATCTGTGTGTTTCTGCACAATTAGGGCTTTCTGAACAAATTTTCCTGAAACCTGGGCCAGACCTAAGAGCAAAACTTAAAGTTATTTACAAAAGTTTAGACGAGAGAACTCCAGAGAGATGCACCTAATCGTGGAGGAATGTGTTTACATTTCCAGGGAGAATGGAGTTTCTCAGGTACTCAGTCTCTGCCGGGCAGACTTACATACCACGGGGCTGCAGTGAGGACTCAGGCCCATTCAGTTTCCGAGGAGACCTTTCCAGGAGGGGCAGTGGACAGCTGCCTCCTTCCCCTCTGTAAGCAGAGAAACTTCATTTTTCATTCATTCCTCATTTATGAAACAGATTTTGTATACACAGGAGATTTTTCTGACTTTCATTATATTACCCCAAGGGTGAGAATTGGGGTGTGGGGAGTCAAGTGATTATTATTTGTCATTAAAGTGAATAATGATAATCTATCTGATGTAGTCACCTTGTGTGCACATTCAGTATAAAATTAACAAACATGAATACTAAAAATCCAACAGCTGTCCAGCATCTGAACATCCTTCCTATATTGTAGGGACTCCCAAACAGGGAGAAACAGACAGGAAACCTAAGGAGGAGGGAGTCCCATCCAGCCCCTTGGCACTGGAGTGTGGGCACACATTCTAAGTGTAGCTGATTAGCTGCTCCTTCCTGGCTTTGACCTTTGAAAGACATCTGGTCATTAGGGATTCTTGAAGACGGGGGTGAGGTCTTCAGTGGCCCGGCAGCAAGTGTCCAAGAAGGCTTCATCCCTCAGCAGACACTTCGTGGGCAGCATCTTCAGTGTGCCTCCCTTACTTCCTGTCAAAGTCTGGCTCTCAAGCCATCCCATCATGTCTTACAGCTTCCTGATACAATCCATAGATTCCTTTTCCTCTTGGATTAGCCAGGACCCATTTCTGAGTTTGAGAAAGAGAGAGAGAAGGAAGGAAGGGAGGGAGGGAGGGAGGGAGGGAGAGCCTGACTGACACAGCTGAATTTCACGTGTTGTTGAATGTGTATGATTAAATCTCAAGCCAGCTGTAAGGTTGAAAGGTTGAGGTCTCTATTTCTCTTTCTCTCTCTCTCTCTCCAGTGGAGATAAATAGTAGCAACAGCCTTGGGCATGTCCTGACCTCTGGCCATCAGCCTCTGGAATGCTGGAATGCCCAGCTGTGCTATCTGATAGTTGGTAACATTCTCTCTACCTTCAGCAGCAAACTATTATTTATGCCTGCAGGACCTCAGGAACTCAACAGGCTGAGATTAACACCATCATAGGGGGCTAACCTTGGAGAAGAGCTGAAATCTATTATTTGGGGCCCGATCAAGATTTGGCCTCTCCCACCTGAGCCCTGTCTTCATCAGTCTGGAGAGTTCACCGCCCTCCCAGCCCCTCACACCTCTGCACCTTTGCTCAGGCAGGGCTCCTGGAAGCCGACCCCCTCCTCTGCCTAGTGGGATTATGCCCTCCTACATGGCCCAGGTCACCTCTGCGAAACACCACCCATTCCCACTCCAGAATGAACACTTATCATTCACTCTTCTGTGTTCTATTTCAGTGCTTTTTGTACTGATTATACACACAATTGGTTCTATGCCCTCTGATAACTTTATTGAACTACAAGTCTGTTGAATCCCTAGCAACCATACACTACTGGTCACCTACTAATGCTCAATAAATGTTTGATGATAGAATAAATGAATGGATTCAGTTTAGTCCTCTCATTTGACAGATGAAGAAAGTGGGACTCAAAGAAAGAAGTATTAACTTGCTCCAAGTAATAGAGCAAGTAAATAGTGGAGCTGGGCTTTAAAATCAGGCCAGTCTGAATCCTCAGTCCTGTGCTCTTTCCATTTCTATGCCTTCACCATGATCATCATCGTCACTGTGATCGCCATGGACATCACCACCTCCACCACCATCACACCACAATCATACAACCATCATAACTACTATCACAACATCACTACCACCAGTACCACCATCACCACCACCACCACAATTACCACCATCATCACCACCATCACCAGCATCACCGTAATCACCACCACAATTACCACCATCATCACCACAACCACCATCACCAGCATCACCGTAATCACCACCACAATTACCACCATCATCACCACAACCACCATCACCAGCATCACCGTAATCACCACCACAATTACCACCATCATCACCACAACCACCATCACCAGCATCACCGTAATCACCACCACAATTACCACCATCATCACCACAACCACCATCACCAGAATCACCATAAACACCACCACCTCCTCTACCATCACCACCATCATCACAATCACAACCATTACCATTGCCACTATCGCCATCAACACAAACATCACTGCCACTGTCATCAGCACTGTCACCACCACCATCACCACCACTGCCGCCACTACCAACACTATCAGCATCACCATGAGCTTCACCACCACCACCACCAACATCACTACTACCAACACCTCCATTAACCTCTCAATTACCCCCATCATGACCATCACCACCACCGCCATCATTACCACGGCCATCACTTCTACCACCAGTTCCACCACCATCATCATCATTGTATCCAAAGCTCATTCAAAGAGTTTTAGAGTGCTGAGTCCTCCTCGCTTTCTCAACTCCTGTTCAGTTGTTAACAAAATCAGCTTTCCCAATGCAGTTTGTCCCCAGATGTGTCAATGCAAATCTTTCTCTGGTGGGTTTCCTACAGGACTTTCTGTGGCTGTATCAGCCAGACGGTCAGTACACATAGAGTGTTGTGTGGATACTAAACAGGGCTCCCCGTCCACGAGGAGCACCTTGAACAGCCAGGAAAGCGTGCTCAGAGCACACAGGTAGACAGCATGGCTCCTCGCTTCACCTGAACTACCTGACGTAGTGGGTCCTAAAGTCAAAGTGGCCTGGTTTCAAATCCTGGCTCTGCCTTTAAATGGCTCCGTAACTCTGAGCCAGACTTCTCCACACTTCATCCATAAAATTAGATGAGTAGCACCTATTCCTCGACTTGTTGGGAGAAGAAACGAGATAACGCCTGTAATGTGGTAGCTCAGAGCTGCCAGGTATCAAGCGTCTACTATTAGTTCTGTCTGCCCCGAGTCTAGCATGGAGCTTGGCCCGTTGGTCCTATTGATTGATCTCCCCTGAACTCCTCTCCCAGGCTGTGTGATCAATCTCTTACAAAGGTAGAAAGAGCCACAAGCGTTGAAAGGAAGGAGTGACAGAACCCAGCTGGAAGCTGAAGGTGGGGCAGGAGGCACTGATCAAAGGGGACTTCATTGGTGACTGAGCTCACTTTGAGGAGTACGCAGGGTTTCCCTCGGCCCAGGTGCATGGGAAGAAAAGGCAAATTTATTGCCCCTTCTCTGCCTTATTTCTGAGCCTCGACCATTGTACAGTTCATGCTGCAGGATGCCCACCACAGAGCTGACTTGCAAAAAAGCTGTTGAATGAATAAATATAAAGTGACTTTATTTACATATTACGCTATGACCACCACTAAACTGGTCACCCCTGAGAGCAGGAACCGCACCTTCTTCCTCTCTGTACCCCAGCACCCAGCAGTGTCCAACACATTGGCAGTGAGCTGTGTTTGCAAGCAACGTAACACAACTCCAGATAATTAAGCAGAAAAGGAACATATTAAAGGATCTTGGGTATCTCACTGCATTTCTGGGAGGCCCGGAGAACCTGGCTTGGAGACTACACAGCCTTGAGCAAGGCCACAGAAGGCGCACGGGCTTCAGTTGTTGTGGCACGCGGGCTCAGTTGTTGTGGCTCTCGGGCTCTAGAGCGCAGGCTCAGTAGTTGTGGTGCACAGGCTTAGTTGCTCCGTGGCATGTGGGATCTTCCTGAACCAGGGCTTGAACTTGTGTCCCCTGCATTGGCAGGTGGATTCCTAACCACTGCGCCACCAGGGAAGTCCCTGTGCTGAGCATTTTCCACACTTTCTCTCCCTTAACCACCAGCACATCCCTGTTAGGTTGTGTACTGTCCCATTTTACAGATGAAATACGCCTTAGACTTGCTCAAAGCCACACAGGTAACAAGATGAGGATCTAGAATTTGAGCCCAGATGTGCCTGTCCCCTGAACCAGAGTCCTCGCCTGCTAAGCTCTTTTTCAGAGCAGAGCTTAGCCTTAGGGATATGGCTGCAATGGCCATGAGTTAACAGGATGGGCTGCAGAGGGAGACGGGGGCTGCAAGACCATTTAAGCAGCAGAGCATCCTCCAAGCTTTACGTGCCTATTATCCTTTTGGTCTCACTTGCCTCTTACTCAATTCTGAACTCCTCAGGTCGGAGACTACTTTAATTTACCTTTGCCGCCCAGCCAC
Organism: Lagenorhynchus albirostris; assembly: GCF_949774975.1. NCBI lineage: Eukaryota > Metazoa > Chordata > Mammalia > Artiodactyla > Delphinidae > Lagenorhynchus > Lagenorhynchus albirostris. Next base: position 140,381,829 of record NC_083096.1, read on the forward strand.
TGGCTCAGGGCCCAGCCCCCAGTAGACCCTCTGTGATGTGAGTTGAGTGAATTGATTGGATGCTCTGTGTGTTTCCAAGACAACAGGCCTGTCCCATTCATCTCTGCAGCCCTAGAGCCTGGCACTGGGCCTGGCACGTGGAGGGCCCTGAATGGCTGCTTGGTGCTCACCAGGCTCCTCATAAACCCAAAACCCTCTCCAAGGAGACTTTAGGCCTCGACTCCCTCCCCGTCTTAACCTCATCAGAAAATTACCTCCCATTTATCTCATCCTCGTGGACGATTTAACCTTCCTAGGTCACCATGTGCTTCTTGTTCTTCTCCGCTGGAACCTGATTAGAACATCGACTTGATCCCCTTTTAACAGCTTGTGTCCTGGCAGCTCTCCAAAGCATGGTGTCAGCTCTCTGCCTGCATCATTTCTAATTCTAACAACCCAAAGGGGGGTATTACCTCCATTTTCCAGAGGAGGAAATGGAGAGGAAGTGCAAGCAATTTGCCTAATAATTGAAAAAGTCTGATTAGAAACCCAAATCCTGTTAATGCTAAAACATGGACTTTAAGGCCTGTCTACGGGTCTCGCATTAAAAGAAAAGTGTGTAACAGCTTCATCCATTCTGTGTGTGTGTGTGTGTGTGTGTGTGTGTGTGCGCGCGCGCGCGCATGTGTGTATTTGCTGCTATGCCCAGGCACTCACTCCGATAGACGCCAGACTCATCATAATGACCCAGTGGCCGCCCTCCGGGAATTCAGAATCTAGATGGGATGTTTTGTTTATTTTTAAATTAATATATCATAGAGGATCTTGGCCAAGGTCCAGTTATTTTAACAGAGAGAGTTTAGTATAAAGAAATATAAGGTCAGTTAATGGTGTTGACTCGGTAGCTGAAGAGTCAAGAAGGAAACACTTAGGAGGGAGTAAGTGCAGGAAGTGCGAGAAGCTGCTGACTCCGAGGGCTGCGGGACAAAGGGAAGAGGTCGGAATTATTCAAAGTAAACACTTGGAGGAGGGCCCTGTGGGCCTGGGACCCAACCCCTGGGGAAGGGGGGCTGGTTGCTGGTGCTGGTGCCTGTGAGGATGTTCTGCAAGGACTGGGAAAACTGCAGATTGGATCCAGCTGCTGCTACAGGGAGGCACTGCTACTGCAATGGAAGCACTGCCGGGTTATGCTCACAGGGAGAGGATGGCAGACACCTCTGGAAGCAAATAGGAGGGAGCAAGTCCCTTCTTCGCCCTTCCCCTCCCCCACTCCAACTGATGGCTGAGCAGCCTTTCTCCCTCTCTCCCCGCCTCTGTCTCTCTCTTTCTCTCTCTGTCTCTCATGTCTTGAGCACATGCACAGATCCTAATGTAGGGCCAGTGGGCAAAGCAGAACAGTGTAGTTTGCAGAATCCCATCTCCAGTATCCAAAGCCAAGCGTAGAAAGACAGGGTTGGAGCTGAGAGGCGATAACTTAATAACTGACACAGGATAGGAAAGGGTCTGGACTGGAAATCAACGTTCCTGAATCTTCTCCTGTCCCCGTCCACTAACTTGCCATGTGGCTTGAAGTATGTTGCTTTACTCCAAGCTTTGGTTTCTTCTGCTGCAGAATGAGAGGGGTGCTCTGAACTCCTGCTTCTCAAACTGTGGTCCTCAGACTAGAAGCTTTGGAATCCCTTGGGAGCTTGTTAGAAATGCAGACGTTCTGATCCCACCCCGACCTCCTGAATCAGAATCTGCATCTTGGCAAGATTCCCAGTGCACAGTCAAGTTTGAGAAGCAGTACTCAGAGTGCCCCTCCTAGCCAGGCCCAAGGCTGACAAGCATAGCAAGGCCAGGGACAAGACCCAGGCTCGCGGTCAGACAGGTCTGACTCGAATTCTGCCGTGGGAGCTGGCAAGTTGCTTAGCTTCTCTCAACTTCAATTTCCTCATCTTAAAAAAAAGAGAGGGATTTCATGAAACTCATGGGATCACAGTAAGGATGAGACAAGGTGAAATATGCAAAGTCTCCAGACACCAGCAGGAGGGCCTCAAGAAGACATTTATAGAATCTGTTAGAGAATCAGTGTACCAGTGTGGGTCAGGACATCAGGACAGTCAGTCTTCCTGGGAGCAACACTGAAACCGGACCTCAATGAATTCACAGGACATGAACAGATTAACCACACTCCAAGGAGACTGGCATCTGAAGAGACTCCTTAAAAAGCCAGAAATGTCAAACATTTGTTCTCGCCTCTAGAATAAACAGTGTGCACCTAGGAATGCCTCGTATTTGTTGTGTGCTCTTGAAGTCATGATGACTCTTCTCCTGGCCTCAGTTCCCACATCTGTAAAATGGGATCATTTTGTAATTTTCCCATGGTGGACATTACTTATATAATGAAAAGACATTTGCATAGTCGTTTATCTTTTAAAGAGTGACTCCAATGCTTCCAGCTTGGGGACTGTATTGGTTGTGCCACATTCCGGGATAGGGCCTTTGGGAGGTTAAACAGCAAGAACTTCAGGTATGCTGAGGTTGGCGTTCCCGCAGGACTCCAAGAGGAGATGTCCAGTAGCATTGCCTATACAGGATGAGAATGGGGTATGTTTGTATATGTGTGCCCGATATGTCTCACTCACTTCCTCACTGTACAAATGTGGTCACATCTTTGTTTTTCACATTAACTGCTCAAGCCCCCACCTGCCCTTCTTAACAGAAAGTCCAAAATCTCTCTGTTAAGAGACCTGTTTCCTTCCCAACTACCCAAGGACTCGGAGGATTGAAGTCCTTACGTCACTGTTGTAATGACTCACCACTGTCAGATGGTGTCACTGTTCAACACCACTCCAGCTGCAGCCCATAGAGGCCAACAACCCTCTCCTTCATTTCCCCAAACAGAAGAGCAGAGCTAAGCCCTCCCTGTCCCCCGGTGGATGCTCGTCCACCGGATCCCTGTGGCAAGCTGTCGGTTGAGGCTTTTGCCCTTTCCACCAGCTCCAGGACCAGGGACAAGCTCGTGCGGTCCACCTGCTGGGTGTCTCTACCTTCAGATCTCAAGGAGAAGGGGCTGAGGAGGGGGCCCTCTTCTCCCCAGCAGTGCTGGATTCTTATGTAAATTGGCCCACGTTCCCCTCCGATCCTCTGCTTATCCGAGCCTGAGTCCAGAGACCCTGCACAGAGCCAAGGTCAGTGCCAAGGCGTCTTGCTTGGGAACGGCATTTCTGTCTTCCCGGACACCTGGTGCCCAGAAAGGTTTGGGAGCCTCTGCGTATGGGTGAAGAGTGAGGTCACAGCAGGTCTGGGGTGTTGAGCACCAGGAGAGCCATGGGCCAAGGAGGGGTCCCTGAGCCCCACCAAGGCTGGGAAGAGGGAGGGAGGGGGCAGTGCCAGGTGGGAGGCTGAGCAGACTGGTGGAAAGAGGGCATGGGTCACAGGCTTGGGGGGACAGGGTTTCAAGGAGAGAGGACCAAGACGGCAGGGAGGAGGCCTGAAGGGACCCTCTGGGTCAGGCAATTCTAAAGTCATGGGTGGTCTCGATGCAAGCGTTAGGAGCAGGTCACAGGAGCCTAAGTGAGGTTGCAGTGGGATTAGGAATGAGGAAATGGGCAGAAGTATGTGTAACTTACCCAAGGAGCATGTCTGTAAAGAGAAGCCAGAGTTGGGGTAGGGAGGGGGGCAGGTCCGGAGAAGGCTTTGCTATTACAGGGCGGTGCCTGTGAAGACAGCACACAGAAGGGGTAATTGACTTGACTGAGGGAGGAGAGAGAGGGATTGAGGGCAAATGTTGGGAGGAGACGGAGAGGAACAGGAAGGGTAGGTTGGCCCCATCTTGGGTCATCATGTGATACCAGCTTAAGGAACCTGCTTGTAGCCAGCAGGGAGCCATGGAGCTGGTAGCGCAGGGGCTGTGCTTGGAGAAGATCATGTGTCTGGATGTTTACTTCACATTTAACCAAGCTGGAGATCTCTGGGGTTGACGTTACGTTTTAAGCCAGCTTATCAAAGGAATACCAGTGATCTAATTAAGATATATATTTCTACACTCTGACTTCTCAACCCTATCATCTCCACAACAATCTGAGACACATTTCTGTGCTGGTGAAGAAAGGCAGGACTTGACTTGGGCTAAGCTATTCATTCACTTGACCTGTATTACAAAGATAAAGTTGTCAGTTTCTTCTGGGGAATCAAAATGTTCTAATTAGATTAGATATGATGATGGTTGCACAACTCTGTAAATATACTAAAAAGACATTGAACTGTACACTTTAAACAGGCAAATTTTATCATATGTAAATTCTATCTCAGTAAAGCCGTTAAAATTTTTTTCATACCCAACTAATGGGCAGCCGCCTATGAAACACCATGCCAAGGGGAATGATAGGTTTTCCAACGTACGATGAAAGAGTACTGTCTTCCTGGAGGCTCCAGCTCTCCCAAGCTGCCTACACACATTGCTCTCTCCTACTGACATCTGCAGCCCGGCACTGCTAGGCTGGTGGAGCCCATGCTCCACCAGTCCACAGCCAGTGCTAGACTGAGTTTTCATTGCTGTGGACCAGAGTTCTAATTATAGAACATCTGACCTTCCCCATGGCATCCCCACAGCCTAGCAGATTGTCTAACACATTGTAAGTGCTCAGTAGATATTTATTGAATGAATGAAAGAATGGCATAGCTGGAAGGAGCATAAAGATTTCTTTTTAATATCACTAACTTTAGGGACAAGAGTACTGACGCTCAGAGAGGTTAAGTGAACGGACCCCTTAGCGAATAAGAGGCAGTGGGTTCAGTTCAACATGTCCTTAGTGAGTATCTGTCTATAAAGATTTATTCTGAGGACTGTGAGTGATACCCACACAATGAAGGTGAAGTCCTCGCTCTCCACAAATAGGGGATTTAAACTGCGTCATGCCCGTACAGGAGAAGGGAAGAGACGCTGAAAAAGTCCTTGAATCAGGCTTGAGCCGGAGCCGTATATTCGCCAGTCTCCTTCAGTCTCCGTAATTTTATTTTCCCCAATTTACAGATGAGGACATTTAATCTCAGGGACATGAGACACTAGAGGAAGATTCAAAATTTGAACACGGGTCTATCTGGTGGCAAAATCTAAGCTCCTTTCCTAACACTATTTTAATTCAAGAAATAAAGACCAAATGAGTTCAAACGAAGAAGTTGCCTGCATCTCTTGGAGATGAGAGAGTACTTGATTGAAAACTTTGACAGAAAGCCATGAGGTGGAGGGAGGGTAAGGAGATGGGTGGTCGTTTTGGATGGAGAAAATGCAGAAGGAACTTCATGTATGAAGAAAGGCCCATAAATCAGTTTAGCTGGAACTAGAGTCCATGTCAGGCAATAGTGGGGACAAGGGGGGAGTGGGAACTTAGGGCCATATCGTATGCAGACCCTTGAAAGCCAGGAAGAGAAACTTGGACTTACTTTGAAGATAGTGTTTCAACAGGGAGATGGCACACATAATCAGAGCTGGGCTTTGGGAAGAGTAACCTATCAGTGTATGCAAGTCAGCTTACAAAAGTGAGAAACTGGAGGGAGGGAATCAGGAAGTTGCTGAAATCATGCAGGGCCAGAAATAAATGGGTGTTCGGTGGAGTTGGAAAGGAGACAATGGTTTATATTGCTATAATGTACACGTGTGTATCCATCTGTGGATGGATGTGGATGTGATCCATCTGTGCTATAATTATATAATTGCTGAGTACATCTACTCAGTAATAATAAGAGATATTTACTGAGTACTGGGCACTTTGCTAAGTGCTTTATAAGCACAAATTCATTTACTACTCATAGCAGACTTAAATGGATGCTGTTATTATCCCCATTGTACAGATGAAGAAATTGAGGCTTAGAGAGACTAGGAAACACAGGCCAGCTCATACAATTAGCAACTGCAGAAAATGGAACTCAACCCAGGTTTGTCTGACTCCAGAGTCCATACTCTTACCCACCTGTTACATACTCTGTCCTCATGGCTACCTCTTCCTGGTTCCGCCTCCCCTTAAATAAGAAGATTTTGATGGAAATTTAAGGGCAACCTCATACAGTGGAAAGAACATGAGACCGGGAGTGCCACAGGCCTGAGTGTGGTGGAATCCTGGCTCAGCCACTCACCAGCTGAGGGATATTGGGCAGTTACTTGACCTCTCTGAACTTACTCTTTCTGTAAAATGGAGATAAGAGACCAACTTCCCAGGGTTGTTGAGAACATTAACAATGAGGAGATATGGAATATCCCTAGGCAGTGTGTGGCACATAGTATCAAGTGTTCAATAAATGGTGGTTGTTAATAATGAGAATAAAGAGGCCTTCACATGAGTGCAACCAGGCTGATGAGAGGACTAGAGATCGAGCCATGTGAGGACCACTGATGAGCAGTGGCTGTGCTCACCTTGAGAAGGGAGCTATAATCGTCACCTTCAAATGTAGACAGTGTGTTCTCAAGTGCCAGGAGACAGGGAAGAATCATTCTGGGTGGCTCAAGAGGGTAGAACTGGGACCATCGAGACCCGTCCAGGAGTTTCTAACCACCTGAGCTGACTCACATTGAAACAGGCTTCTTTGCGAGGTGGTTGGGATCCTGTCATTGGAGGGTTTCCAGAGAGCATATGTGCCATCCATCTAGAAGGGATGCTTTGGGGGACATCCCTAGCTGTCCGGTGGTTAAGACTCCATGCTCCCAATGCAGGGGGTACAGGTTCAATCCCTGGTCAGGGAACTAAGATCCTGCATGCCACAAGGCACAGCCAAAGGAAAAAAAAAATAGAAGGGATGCTTTGCAACCGTGGTTCTTCTCAAACTTGGGTGTGTCAGCATCACATGGAGGGCTTGTGAAAGTACAGGTTGCTGGGCCTGCTTCCACAATTTTTGCTTCACTAGGCCTGGGGTGGGACCTGAGAATGTGCATCTGTAACCAGTTCCCAGGGGGGCTACTGCTGGTCTGGGCCCACGCTTGGAGAACCTCCACTCGAGAAAGCAGTAGTTTCTAAATCCCAGGCCCATTTGTTCGGTACATAGCAACACTTCCAGAAGGTGCAGCAAAGTCAGAAAAGTCATGAAATGCGGCAAGTGTTTTGCAATGCCAAATGTGTTCAATTTGAAGGACTGCCCTTTATTCTGAGCATGTGACTTTCCTACTTTCTCCGACGTTAAAATTTCCTTCCTTTCGTGGAAAGATGATAACAGATGGTGGTTCTCTCGTTAGTTTCTTGGTTTCTTTACATGGCAAAATAACAAGCTGGCAGCCCTGACATGGTCTTCAATTTTTTAAAACATCTTTTTGGTCCATGTACTTCTAAAATTGAGGACATGCTGCTCCTGGGCATGTAAGAGTTTAGACTGAGTTTCTCTAAGAGATGCCGTCCAAAGTTAAGCTCAGGGGTCTTTTAAAAAGGCATTACACACCTCTTTGCCTGGCTGAACTGCTTACTTGGAATATATGTGATCTTTTATTGATGATTCAAGGTATTATTATGCACATCTATTACTGTAAAGAGCTGTCAAACCCACAAACATGCCCTCAGGGAGGCTACTTAGAAAAGGACAGTTTGTCTCTCATTAAACCACCCAGACTCCTTTCCAGTTGTGAGTAGCAATCCTTCTGCCTCTGCAATTCACTCTCACCCCATCCACTGTTGTCTATTCTTCCACCCATCGCCCACAGCATGTCAGGCCGCCGAGCTTATTAAATCAGTGGGTTCATTTTACACATTTTTAAGTCAGTAGTCTGTGACTTTGGGACTGTTTATCTCTGCCAAGGAATGAGGCCATAGGCCCAGTACATGATCAAAGAGATTTGCCCCTTTCTTCTGGGAAACGATGACAGATAATATTCACTGGAATTTGCCACCTGCCAGGACTTCTCTAGAGTGGATAAGTAACTTGCCCAAGGTTAATATATGGAGGAGTCAGGATTCAAATCAGAACTACGGGAATGAAATTGGTACAGCTAACCTCTTCTCCACCTGCCTGCAGGGGTGTTTGCAATGCTGAGCAGCTGGAGGTCTGAACACTGAATAAATGAAGGTTCATAGATGTTATTGTTTGTATGTAATGCTTAGTCGTTGATCATTTTTTAAGGGATGTACTGATTTTGTTGGGAGAAATTGAAATTATTCTGATTTCAAGAATCAAGATGGAGAACAGGTAACTTCAGGACACTGGCCGTGTGCGGGCACTGGGCACTGGGCAACTAGGAGACAGCTCTTTTGTCCCCAGGAGCTCACAGCGCGGCTGCAAGAGAGGAAAGCAGGACTGGGTACGGGAAGGGAGGAGCAGGAGACTGCCATTTTTGTGAAAAAACCTCTTACTGTGCTTTGGCCTGTTGAACTATATGCTTGTGGCCCTTGCTGAAGTCGAACAAAGCCCGGACCCATACCACTTGTGTGTGCCTGGTTCATAATAGCTTTCTTAGGAGGTCAATGCCCAGCATCTTATTCTCTTTGTCCAGCTCCCTAACCTCTCCAAACACTGACATATCAAGGACACATCAATGCCTACATTACAGTGTTGTTTTGAAGGTTATATTAAGATGATGGATGAGTCATGCCTGGTACAACAGGTGCTCAATTCTTCTCCTTATGATGATGGTGCCAGAAAAATTTCCCTTCCTTTTAAGTATTCTGCATAATTGGACCGCTCATGAGGTATTTAGCATATTCTACTTTGTACTGTTACACTGTATTTAATTGTATTATGATAGTGTATTTAAATGTAGAGCATTGAGAATTGTGCCTGACAAAGAATCATGTTCCATAAATATTAGCTGCTATGATTATTATGATTGGCATTGCTTTTTCTGCATATATATCTTACCTACCACACTAGGACCCATGGGACAGAGGTCCTGTTGGATGTATCCATCTTTGCCCTCCCAACCTGTTGCCGGCAGTGATAGGCACACAGTAGGCATTTGACCAATATTTTTGGAATGGACTATGGCCTATCTTATATAGTGATGAATATGTATATGACATTCTCAGAATTTCACTAACAGTTGTGTTTGTCTCTCAGTTGTATAGTACTCACATTCTGCCTTACTTTATAGTTAGCTTTTGTCATGTCTCCCCATCAATCCATGATCTCAAGGACCGTGTCTCTATAACCTAAGACCCAGTTCAGTTTGCTGTATGGAGTTAAAGGTGGATACACAGAAAAGTGTTTATATGAAATAAATGAAACTTAAGCTTCAGGGACCCTCACTTACCGGAGCACCTCCTGAATTCCTGGTTAATGAGTGTCCTCAATTCAAAAAGTAGAGATTATTCACTGCATGAGAAAATTCGAAATGCTTTGAAGACTTACAGCTCATAATTGAAAGAAACTTAATAGAGATTTTTCCGAATTTGATAATGATCCGAAAAAATTTGCCATGACGTTGACAATAGTTACTTATGTATCAAAACGTTTCCAAACTATCAATGATAAAAAGCAAATGTTGATCAGCCATGTTGGAAGAAGGACTGACTTATCATTTTATTCTCTCTGCTTATAAAATGATATTATAAAATTGTTTTCACATGAAGAAATGACAAAAGAGAATTGAGGCCCAAAAATATAAGAAAAAAGTATGAGACAGGTGTATCCAGCAGTTTAATAAAAATTTTATTTTTCTAGATTTTGTGATATTTGTGGTACCTGTCACCTTAAAATGTATAATTTGTGATTTTTTCTCATTCTAAATAAGTAACCACAATGATGCTTCATAATTTTGTGCTCTTTTCCTTAAAAAGAGCATCCTGAATTGTATCAAACTTAGACTCTGGGAATTCCTTGGTGGTCCAGTGGTTGGGACTCCACGCATTCACTGCAGAGGGGGTGGGTTCGGCCCTGGTCGGGGAGTTAAGATCTTGAGAGCTCATGGCACAGCCAAAACAAACAAACAAGCTTAGACACCATAAAACCTGGAAATATCCTTGTTGATGCAGGTTGCTTGTTAAAATAATAATCTGACTGTATTACTCTGAAATTTTTAATGTTTTTTCTGGCCCCCAAATGAAGTCCAGAATCATTACCGTGGCCTAGCTCCTGCCTGTCTCCTCCACTCTTCTCCTTGTTCCTTAAGCTCCAGCCACACAGGACTTCTTCCTGTGGGTCCTCCCAGGCCCAGAGTCTTCCTTCCAGGAGGCTATTTCCTCCATCTTGACCAAGTCTCACCCCCAGTCATTGCCCGGATGATGCCTGTTCACTTTTCAGGTTTCCCAGGCAAACTGTCCCTTCTCCCCCAGATAAGATCTTGTTAAAATGAAGATTCTGATTCTGTAGGTAGGGGGTGGAGCTAAGATTCTGCATTTCTACCAAGTTCCCGGGTGAATCAGGCACTGCCAGTCCAAGGACCACATTTTGAGTAAGAGGCACTGGACCTCATGAAGTCCCTTGCTTTACTACCCTATGTTCCTCTACTGTGCAACTTGTGTACTGTGTTCACAAACATGATAATGAAAATTCACTGGAACTTTGCCCATCATAACAAAACTTTGAAAATAAGTGTCCTTCAATAGAGGACTGATTGAATAAATTAAGCCACACACATATACCCCCGTACACACACATACAAACACACACTGGAATACAAGGAAATCATTAAAAATGCCTATAGCCGGGCTTCCCTGGTGGCGCAGTGGTTGAGAGTCCGCCTGCCGATGCGGGGGACACGGGTTCGTGCCCCGGTCCGGGAAGATCCCACATGCCGTGGAGCGGCTGGGCCCGTGAGCCATGGCCGCTGAGCCTGTGCGTCCGGAGCCTGTGCTCCGCAACGGGAGAGGCCACAACAGTGAGAGGCCCACGTAATGCAAACAAACAAAAAAAAAAGCCTATAGCCTATGGTTCAGTTTTTATAAAGCAAACTGTAAAGCTCATGTTGAGTTGATCTTGTTTGGGAAATTATGTACATATATGTACATGGGCCCAGAGGTATGTCTAGGAGGATGTTCACGAATATGGGAACTTTAGTTGTCTCTGGATGATGAACCATTTGAGGTGATTTTTTACTTTCTTTTCTGGCTTTTTTTGTGTAGTTTGAATTGTTTAGAAGAATATACCCCACATTTCAAAAGGAATAAAGCTATTTTTACACAAAATATAATAAGTTATAGTATTATTAATCTGATTTTTAAAAATATTGCTCCTTCTAAAACAGCCATGCCTTTAAAATAGCCACGACAAATTAGTAAGGGCTAAGTTGCTAGATTGATTCATTAACGTCTTGGAAAGAAGACAACAGTGCCCTAAAGGCAAAGGATCAGAAAATGGACTCCGATGGCTTGTCCACTACTTACCCCAATGATGTCCAGTTATCATTTCTTTGCCCCAGACCCAACGACCATAGACTCACTCTCTCAGTCAGTATAACAGAATATTGTAGAGTGGGGAGCTTAAACAACAGACATTTATTTCTCACAGTTCTGGAGGCTGGAAGTCTGAGATCAGGGTGCCAACACGGTAGGGTGCTTGGTGAGGGCCTTCCTCTTGGTCCACAGGTGGCTGTCTTCTCACTGCACCCTCACATGGCAGAGAGAAAGAGCTCTGGTCCTATCACCTCCTTATAGGGGCACTAATCGCACCATGATTAGCTCTTCCCTCATGACCTCATCTAACCCCAATTACCTCCCAAAGCCCTCATCTCCTAATACCATCACATTGGGGATTAGGGTTTCAACTTATGAATCCGAGGGGACACAAACACGCAGTCCATAGCGCTCATCTTTTCTCCTACTCTGCCCCCAACCTATCACTTTACAGTTGGCCCTCCATGTGTGCAGTTCTGCATCCACAGATTCAACCCCCTGGGAATCAGGTGATACTGTAGTATGTATCTAGTGAAAGAAATCCACACATAAGTGGACTCGTGCAGTTCAAACCCATGTTGTTCAAGGGTCAACTGTATAGACATACATATATATATAAAATGTATACAACTCTTCATGTGCTTCCATAGTACCCTATAATTCCTTATCATAGTACTTAACACATTGATTCATAATTGCCTATTCATTTGTCCAGATCCCACACAATGATCTGTCAGGACAATGATCGTGTCTAGTTCACTACTGTATCCCCAGTACCTTGCACGATTCCTGCACATCAATAATCACTGAAGAATGCAGACACGGTTAATTTCCATCTAAAATTGATTCCCCTTCTCCTTCAGGATGTTGCTGTATCTGATGGAGCCCCTGGAACCGTGGCCACTCTGGCCATTATCAGGGAAGCTGACCCAGGAAAGACAGAATAAGCAGAAGACAGGAAGAACCGGGTCTTTCAAGAAGTCATTGAGGGGCTTCCCTGGTGGCGCAGTGGTCAAGATCTGCCTGCCAATGCAGGGGACACGGGTTCGAGCCCTGGTCCAGGAAGATCCCACATGCTGTGGAGCAACTAAGCCCGTGCGCCACAACTACTGAGCCCGTGAGCCACAACTACTGAAGCCCACATGCCTAGAGCCTGTGCTCTGCAACAAGAGAAGCCACCACAATGAGAAGCCTACACACTGCAACAAAGAGTAGCCCCTGCTGGCCGCAACTAGAGAAAAGCCCTCGTGCAGCAATGAAGACCCAACGCAGCCAAAAATAAATTAAAAAAAAAAATTCATTGAGCTAATGACTTAACCAACTCTGGGTCAAACTACACTCAGACTTCTGGCTATATGAGAGAATAAACACCCTTATTGTTGCTGCTGTTTGAGTTATAAAGCATCACCAGTGAGAGGTTGAGGGAACAAATGAATGAATGACTCTGACCACGAGCATAAGAAAGCCAGCTCCCCTAGAATGGAGTTAAAGTCTTGTCCTGGAGACTTCAAAAACTGCTTACTGTTTTTAAGATACACAAGGTGATAAGACAACAAAGTCTTGATTATCTGGAAGTTAGCTTATTATGGTTTTCCAGATAAACTGGGCTTTTAGGCAAAAGCTGCACTTTGCAAGGGAAAAGAATCTCTTATTAGGGCTTCATTTAAAAACAAAGAATATTCTTAGAGATGTTTCAGAGTCAATACACATTCAGTCCAATCTCCTAAATGTTAGCACGTGTAGTCATAACTTGGAGACCTGTTAAAAAGCTGACTCCTGGGCCTCACCTGGGGAGATTCTGATTCAGTGGGATGTGGTGGGGTCCTGGAATCTGCATTTTAGCCAGCAATTGGATGTGGATGGTCTCAGACCACACTTCAAGAAACCCTATTCTTTTTTTTTTAATAAATTTATTTATTTTATTTATTTATTTTTTTGGCTGAGCTGGATCTCTGTTGCTGCACACGGGCTTTCTCTAGTTGTGGCGAGCGTGGGCTACTCTTCATCGCTGCGCGTGGGCTTCTCATTGCGGCGGCTTCTCTTGTTGTGGAGCACGGGCTCTGGGCACATGGGCTTGAGTAGCTGTGGCACACAGGCTCAGTAGTTGTGGCACACGGGCTCAGTAGTTGTGGCACGCGGGCTCAGTAGTTGTGGCACATGGGCTCAGTAGTTGTGGCTCACAGGCCTAGTTGCTCCACGGCATGTGGGATCTTCCCAGACCAGGGCTCGAACCCGTATCCCCTGCATTGGCAGGCGGATTCTAAACCACTGCACCACCAAGGAAGCCCAAGAAACCCTATTCTAAAGCTTGCACTTCGTATCTCTAGAACCTAACCACAAGATATGGTGTTTCACACAATAATCAAGGGAGCAGATTCAAGTGATGGAAAGATCCAGAAAATGGGAGCCATATCTGGACTTCTCTATTCACCAGAATAAGACGCTGATCAGGCAAGTCTCTCAAGCTCGCTCTGTCTGAATGACCCCATTTATTAAAAACAACGCAGATTAATAGTTCTCTGTATTGCCACCCCTCAGACTGGTTGTGAAGACCAGATGATCTCAGTAGCTGTACTGTACAAATATAATAAAATGCTCTTTGTTAGGACTCTGGTGTTTACTGAGCTCCTTAATAAGTAAAATTATTTGTGTTCCTTAGGCTCTATTCATTAAGCAAGAAATGGGGACTCACATTTTAGAAAGATTGTTTCATGGTCAAACTGTAAAAGGGATTTTGCTTAATTTCCAGTTAACCTGAGTACTTGTTAACCAGAACATCCTATTCCTAAGCATTCTAACTAGGTTTTTATGTAAATAATATACATTTATTAACAGTAATTCATGAGTAGACTCCCTATCAAAGGGAGCTTCCTTGACTTGTGCAAAAATTAATGGGCCCAACAACCCACAGAATTGGAGAAAATATTTGCAAATCATGTATCTGATAAGGGATAATATCCAGAGTACACAGAGAACACCTAAAACTCAACAACAACAACAAAAAGCCCCAATTCAAAAATAGGCAAAGGATTTCAACAGACATTTCTCCAAAGAAGATAGAGCTATGGCCAAAAAGCACATGAAAAGACTTTCAACATCATTAATCAACAGGTAAATGCAAATCAAAACTACAGTGAGATACCACCTTACAACCATTAGGACGACTACTGTCAAAAAATCAAAATAGAAAGCAACAAGTACTGGTGCAGCCACTGTGGAGCAATATGGCAACTCAAAAATTAAACACAGAATTACCATACAATCCAGCAATTCCACTTCTGGGTATATGCCAAAAGAATTAAAAGGGTCTCCGAAAGATATTGGTACACCCATGTTTATAGCAGAATTATTCACGATAGCTAAAACATAGAAGCCACTCAAGGGTCCATGGATGGATAAGCAAAATGTGGTACATAAAATGGAATATTATTCAGACTTAAAAAGGAAAAGTAATCAATATCAAAATTATTAATGAGGTATTCTGCGTTCTCTTTTTTGCACTGTCTTTGAAATCCGGTGTGTGTTTTACACCTAAAGTATGTCTCAGTTTGGACTAGCCACATACCAGTAGCTAGAAGCTATTGTGTAAGAGAGTACAAGTCTAGACAATTCATTTTTGAAGCCTAATGCAAACAGCCTCTATTTTGACTTTTACGTTTACTTGAATATTTGAGCCTCTGTCTACATTCTTCCTTCATTCACTGGTCAGCAAACACTGGCGTGCCCACTATGCACCTAGCATTATGCTAGAAACTAGAAATACAAAAGTGGACATTTTATCCTAAAGCTCAGTCTGTGAGGGTGAGAGACACACAGAGATGATTATGAATAATGTAAAAGAATCATGACAGACACCCTCTATTTTATGAGCACTTGAAAGGAGAAGGAAGTACCATCAATGTAGTTTTAGAGGTGTCCCTGAGTTGACTTCAAGGACCTGTAATGTTAGCTCTATGAAAAGGATGGGAAAGGGCATTCCAGAGGTGTCAGCTTGAGCAAAGGCCTGAAATGAGAGATAGTGGGACCCCAGGAACGTCCAAAGAGTGCCTGTTAGGGCAGAGACGAAAGAGAGGAAAGTGTGGAGGCAAGCAAGGCCACTGAAGGGCCTGGTAAGTCATGTTTGGCTTCTAAAATAAAAAAATCTACACTTCCTAAAATTTCATAAGAAGTAACTGTCTCTCTACAGGATTGCGGTGGAATGCAAATGACACTGGATTTAAGCTTTTGCTGCTAACAGTCACGCTCCTCTGGACTGGCTGCTCCTTGTGGGCTGGGCCGTCTGCTTTGCTCACCACCCTGTCCCAGGGCCTGCAACGCTGCCTGGCAGAGCGGGAACTATAAGTTTACAGAGCCGGTACCTTCCTTCAGTCCTTTCCCCCAGTCCTCCCCTCCCCCTCAGTATAGCGGGAGAGGGGGAAGAGCGCCAACCCTAGCCTACTGTTCTTAAGTCCTCGGGAGTTCAGAGGCAGGCCTTCACCCTTCTAGGATGTTTCCTCATCTATAAAACGGGCTCACAACTACCCGCCGCTGGACTGTTGCGTAACTCAAATGAATTTACAGAAAGCGCCTCGAAAAATGAAAAGGTGCATCTCGTGGCCATGAGGGCATAGAGTGACACGACCTGTGGAGGTCGAGGCCAGGTTTCCACCCTCCCTGGCCGGTACGGGCATTCTCGGCCAAGCTGCAGGGTGACGGACCCAAGGCGTGGGGCGCCCCGACCCGACCCCCCGGGAGGTAACCGAACGCATGACCGCTTAACGCGCCTCACGAGAAGGCGCCACCTAAGGAGAAGGGGAGGAGGTTGCAGCCGCGCCCCTCAGCGGCGGGGCGACTCGTCAGTCCCCAGGGCCGGGAAACCTGAATCCCGGAGCCGCAGAGCGCCGTAGACCCCACCAGCGCCAGGGTCCCCGGCCACCCCCTCCCAGCGTGTCTGAGAGGAGAAGAGGGTGGAGCGGCCTGCCTCCCGCAGCCAATAAAAGCAGCAGGTTCCTGGTCCGATCCCCGGCGCGGCTCGCCATTGGTCACCACCCGGGTCTCGGCCCACCGAACCTTTGCGACCCGAGCCAATCGCGAGGCGGCGAGGTGTCCTGGGGCTCGCGGGGAGCGGGCCGCGGGCAGCAGCGAGCGCAGGCCGGCGAAGAGCGGGTGGCGGTGACCAGCGGCGCGAGCCGGCATCCCCTCCCCCGCGCGGTGAACCGCCGGCTCCACCATGGAGCCCGCCGTGTCGCTGGCAGTGTGCGCTCTGCTCTTCCTGCTCTGGGTCCGCGTGAAGGGGCTGGAGTTCGTGCTCATCCACCAGCGCTGGGTGTTCGTGTGCCTCTTCCTCCTGCCGCTCTCGCTCATCTTCGACATCTACTACTATGTGCGCGCCTGGGTGGTGTTCAAGCTCAGCAGCGCGCCGCGGCTGCACGAGCAGCGCGTGCGGGACATCCAGAAGCAGGTGAGCGGAGCCGGGTGGGGCGGGAGCCAGGCGCGAAGTGGTGCGCTGCGCAGGGGAGCCAGGGCTTCACGGAGGAGGTGGCGTCTGAGCGGGATTTGAACTAAACAAAAATGTAACTGGGGGGAGGGGTGCTTCCGGAGAGGGAACGGAGTAAGCAAAAGAGTAGAACAGAGCATTGCTCCGACATTTATGGAGTGCCTACTATGTGCAGAGTACGTACGGGGATCTGCAGGGATGTAAAGAATCATAAGAGAGGGTAGGAGAGCCATGCTCAAGTAGCTCTCACCCGGCCCAATCGATTTCAGAGGAGAAGGGGGTCTTCAGGAAGGTTCACCTGGCGCTGGAGACTGGGAAGCAGGGGGAGTGATTGGGGGAAAGTGTGAGCATAGGAGAAGAGAGGCAGAAGGTTGGAAAGTCAGTTTGGAACTAGGTTGGGGAGGGCCCTTCAGTTTGGAGTTTACTCCTTAGCAAGAAGGAGCTTTCCGCCTTCTTGTAATAGAGGACTAAAGTGAGAAGGTAGCCCCACACCAGGGTGGGGAGCCTCACAGACCCTGCGCCAGGCGCTCACTCTTGACAAGGCAGTGCCCACCTCCCAGTAACTCTATACGTCCTCCCCTGTGTCAGCACCCACAGAACCCCTGCCCCTGCTGCCGCTCACAGCCGCGCCTCCTCCCTCATGGCCACAGCTGGCATGGGCATCAGGCCTGGGCATCAGGCCTGGGCAGTTTCTTGGCTCCCTCTGCCCCTCCTTATGTTCCTCTCTTACTGGCGTCAGGTTGCAAAGAGCTTCTGTTTCCTGCTGCCACCCTCGCCACAGGTGTAGCAGCCTCCATGTTCTGTTTGCTGCTGGCTGGGTTCTGCCTCCAACAGCATGAAGATGGATGCGGAGAGCCATCCCTGTGAGGGATAGACCTTGGGCCAGGTGGGAGCAGGCAACATCTGGAAGCGCTTTACTCAGGCTGCCATGGGTTGCGCTGGTCACAGTCACAGCTCCAGAGCCCAGCCTACCCTCTGTCCCAAATGCACCCTGTTGCCTAGTTCTTTCTATGTGTTCAGATTTTTGATTTACCTGCTTGTCTGCCCCATCAGAGTGTGAGCTCCTTGAAGGCAGAGACTGCTATCTGACTCCCCTCTATCCCATGGGCCCTGGCCCAAAGCAGCACAGTGAGTGCTTAGGAACCTAAGCTAAACCAAAGGGCTCACTAGGGACAGGAAGATGAGGGGCCTTGCCAGACTGGCCCGCTGCTGAGGACCTGCCCTGTGCCACACCCCATGCCATTGATGACCATTATTTCTCATCCTCACAGCAACACTTTTTTTTTTTTAACTTAGGTCTTTTTTTTTTTTAACTTTTGTTTGCTTTTTTTTTTTTTTTTTTTTTTTGCGGTACGTGGGCCTCTCACTGTTGTGGCCTCTCCTGTTGCGGAGCACAGGCTCCAGACGCGCAGGCTCAGCGGCCATGGCTCACGGGCCCAGTCACTCCGCGGCATGTGGGATCTTCCCGAATCGGGGCACGAACCCGCGTCCCCTGCATCGGCAGGCGGTCTCTCAACCATTGCGCCACCAGGGAAGCCCTGCATTTTTTTGTGTGTGGCATTTATTCCCAAGCCATAAGTTTTTTTGTTGTTGTTTTGTTTTGTTTAATTAATTAATGAATTTTTGGCTGCATTGGGTCTCCGTTGCCGCACGCAGGCTTTTCTCTAGTTGCGGTGTGCGGGGGCTCTCATTGTGGTGGCTTCTCTTGTTGTGGAGCACGGGCTCTAGGTGCGCGGGCTTCAGTTGTTGTGGCACATGGGCTCAGTAGTTGTGGTGTGTGGGCTCAGTAGTTGTGGCTCATGGGCTCTAAAGCGCAGGCTCAGTAGTTGTGGTGCATGGGCTTAGTTGCTCCGCAGCATGTGGGATCTTCCCGGACCAGGGCTCGAACCCATGTATCCTGCACTGGCAGGTGGATTCTTAACCACTGTGCCACCAGGGAAGTTCCGTAGGCCATAAGTTTTTATTTCTTCAGTTTCTTCTGGAATATATTTTTCTTCCGTGCAACCTCCTCTTCTGGTTTAGTAACAATCTGCTCTTTTTCGGTAAAGATCATCTCAGTGTGGCAGGGAGAGCTCATGTATGGGTTGATCTGACCATGAGCTCTGTTAAGTCCTGTGCCGCATCTTGGGGGCTTTATTCACTTGGATGTGCTCAATGACCAGAGAATCTGCGTTTAAGCCCTTAAGTTCAGCATGACTGTCTGCATTTTTGAGCATGTGCTGTCAAAATTCAGCACTCCTTTTGGGCCACTGACCCTGCGTCCAGCCCCACTGTTCGGCCTGGGCACACCTACTAACTCCACCGTTGTAACAACGGAATGGCATACATTGCTTCTGTAAAGTGGTATCCGTCAGATACTTGGTGGCTTTTCGGTTATGCATACCCTTAACGGCCTGGACAGTTTCACCAGTGTTCTTAAAGTGAACACGAAGATTCGAACCTCTTGATTTGCATGATTTTGTGGGGTTTTCTGGGTCAAGTGAATACCAAATCATTTTTAGAGGTCACCTCAGGCAGCTTACCGGAAAAGGACCACCCTGGTAGGTCTTGTACCTGTTCTACAGGTGGGAGATATTGATGTTCAAACTGTCAGTCATGTTCCCAAGATGATATAGCTAGTAAATGGGTCTGGAACTCAGGTCAGCTTGATTTCAGAGCCTGAACTGTGACATTTCTTCTCTCCCAGCCCATTTCATTCCACCCTGGAGGTCTGGTTCCGTTGACTCACACCTGGAATGTGATAATAGCTACCTGACCAGTTGCCTGTTCCCTGGGCCCTCCCCACCTCTCCTTGGCCTGCCCTTAGTCATAAGGGCAACACTCCACAGGATTGCCTCCCTGCCCGAAATCTTGGTTGGCTCGGGTCAGGATCCAACCCAACCAATGTTTCAGGCTTGATGGCCTCCACATTCACTTCATGCCCCACTGCCCCCCTTCCCATTCCAGGCTGCATGCAGCTCTCCCAATCCATCCTCCACACCTCGGATCTTGTATTAAGTCCTGGGACTGCAGAGTCAGGCAGGGGCAAGGTCTGCCTGGTCATCCCTTTACCCCCTGCTCACAGGAACCCCTTCCTCAGTAACACCCCTCTGCGCGAACACCTCTGCTTCACGTGGCACCCTGGCCTCTCCAGTCACAGAACAGTTCTTCCCCACGTTGAACTGTTTGCCTGACCAGCTTCAATCCAGCCTTCTTCCAAGGACTCTTGGTTGCAAGTGATAGAAAACCAACTCCAACTGCCTTGAGCAAAAAGGGACTTCGTTGACCCAGGTCTTGAAAAGTCCAGGAGTAAAAGTGGCTCAGACATCACCGGATCCAGGATTCCTCTCCAGCTGCCATCCCTTGTCTCTGCTTTCCTCTGAGTTGACTTTACTCTCAGGGAGGCCGTCTCCCTGCGGAGGCCCCCTCCCTGCGGAGGCCCCAGCAGTTTCTGGCTTACATCCAACCAGCCTAGCAAACCCAAGTGAAGTGAGAGGGCCTCTCCCAGCATCGGTCTTAACTGGCTTCACTTGGATCACAGACCCATCCCTGAACCAGTCACTGTGGCCAGGGGGATAGAATCAGACCTCAGTCATGTGCCCACCTCCTGGGGCAGGGGGGGAATCAGCTTCACCTGGACCAAAGGAAGATGGGAGTGTTACAAGCAGATGAAGAGGACATGGGTGGTCGCAGGTCACAGCAACAGATATCCACCTCCCTGCCCTTGTCCATCAGCAGAAAGGGCATGCTTCCTCCCATGTTCCTGATGGGCTTGTCATTTCCTGGGCCATTTCTTCTCTGTACTTTGTGCTCTGGTCACTTACAGAAGGGTTTTGCAAAAGTTCTTCCTTCCATTGGCTTGGTGGGCCTCCCCTGCCTGTCCTCTCCCCATGCTAGTGATGCATGAGTTAACACGCGCAAATGCTTGGAACAGGGCTTGGCACCTAATAAGCCTCAGCAAATGTTAGCTGTTACTCTGTTGACTATTAATTTAAGCCCATTTATCCTTCCAGGCCTAACGTTAGTTAGTTCTGATGGTGAATCTGGGCTCTGCCCTTCAGTGGTTGTGTGACCTTGGACAAGTTATTTTGCCTCTCATTTTCTTCGTCTGCAAAAGGAGGCAGGTCATCCCAACCACCTGGGGTTGTTGTGAGAATTAAGTGAGACAAGATACAGCAGTGCTTGGTACAATGATGGCAGCTAGTAAATAGTTATCATTTGTGCGGTTGTTATTACTACCATTACGAAACCTGTCCTGAACTTTGCAGTGAGAATAAATGTTTTCAAAGTGCTCTGATCCTGTTCTCTTGCTCTTTTTTCATTCTACTTTGTGATGTGGCAGCACTTTGGCTTTTCTGTCGGCCTCACTAGCCGGGGAGAGTCCAGAGGATAGGGCCAGTGGGTGTTTCATCATTCCGCTCCTCCTGGTACCTGGAAGGATTCAGGGCCTCGGTAAATTCCCAGCTCCCTCTCCTGAAAGCAAGGCCGTGAGCTGCCCAGGGGATCTCTGGCAGGCCCAGCTCAGCCTCTTCTCATGTCTGCAGGTGCGGGAATGGAAGGAGCAGGGCAGCAAGACCTTCATGTGTACAGGGCGCCCTGGCTGGCTCACCGTCTCACTGCGGGTTGGGAAGTACAAGAAGACACACAAAAACATCATGATCAACCTGATGGACATTCTGGAGGTGGACACCAAGAAACAGGTGAGAGTGGCATGGTTCCCTGGCTCTGGGAGTGGGTGGGGCACTGCCCCTGGTGCAGATGACTCACGGGGAGATGATTTTAGCCAAAGGCGTCTCAGAGTGGACGGGACCAAGGCCCTTGGTCATCACAGAAGGCTCTGGCCACCATTGCCATCCTCTAGAGCCTCACAGCTTTGGAAGAGAATGGTCATAGCCCCATCTCACAGGTGGGCAAAGTGAGAGCTCAGGGGGATTCTTTGATTATCTGCAGTTCTACAGGAAGACAGGGATGGGGAAATCATGGGCAAAAATGAGAGACAAAAATGAACCTATTTACCTCTTCCCAGTAAGGAAGCATGCTGGCAAAAATTGGGCTGTGGAGGTGGCTCAGAGGGTGGGCCTCATTCCAAGCTTTCTGGGGACCCACTTGTTAATAGCCTGAGATGTGTGCATACTCTTTGGCCTATCTCGTATTTCTACTTCTTGAAACCGGGCTCAAGGAAAAGGGAAATAAACTTAAATCAAAAACAACTCAGAGAGAGAGATTGTATCACGGCTTTGTTTTTAATCAAAGACAACACAATATCGAATAGTAGTGAGTTGTTAAATATGGTATATCCATGTCATGGCATTTTGTTGTGACACCTTGGCCAAGTTGCTTAATTTCCCTGTGCCTTTTTTCCCTTAACAGCTTTCTTGACATATACTTGACGTACAATAAACTGCACGTAAAATGTACAATTGGTAATAAATTTTGACATGTGTATGCACCTGTGAAACCATTACCACAATCAAGACAATGAACCATCACCCCAAAAGTTTCTTCATGCCACTTCGTAATCCCTCCCTCAGGCTCCTCCCTGCCTCTTTTCCCCACATCCCTAAGCAGATAATGACCTGCTTTTCATCACTATAGATGGGTTTGTATTTAGAGTTTTATATAAATAGAATCATGCATTATGTACTCTCTTTCATTTTG
Organism: Lagenorhynchus albirostris; assembly: GCF_949774975.1. Lineage (NCBI taxonomy): Eukaryota > Metazoa > Chordata > Mammalia > Artiodactyla > Delphinidae > Lagenorhynchus > Lagenorhynchus albirostris. The sequence continues at coordinate 140,404,209 of NC_083096.1, forward strand.
TCTGGCTTCTTTCACTCAGCGTAATTATTCTGAGATTCATCCATGTTGAAGCATGTATCAGAAGTACATTCTGTTTTTATATATATTATATATATATATTATATATATCAATCACAGTTTGTTTATTCTTTCACTTATTGATGGATGTTTGGGTTGTTTCCAGTTTGGGGCTGTTACAAGTAAAGTGGCAAGGAGCGTTTGTATATAGTCATTGGGTGGACATATGCTCTTGTTTCTTTTGGGTAAATACCCGGCAGTGGAATTGCTGGGTCATATGGTAGGTGTATAGTTAACTTTTTAAAAACTGCCAAAGTATTTTCCGAGGTAGCTGTAGCATTTACATTCCCGCAGGTATTCCAGTTGTTCCATGTCATCGTAAACTTGGTATGGTTAGTCTTAATTTTAGCCATTCAGTTGGTGTATAGTAGGTATCTCAGTGTGGTTTTAACTTGCATTTTCCTAATGACTAATGAATGATATTGGGCATCTTTTCATTTGCCCTTTGTATATCTTTGGTGAAGTGCTTGTTCAAGTCTTTTGCTAAAAGTTTTTAATTGGGTTGTTTGTTTTCTTACTAGAAACAAGACCTTCATCATATATACAATTTGTAAATATTTTCTCCCAGGCTTTGGCTTGTCTTTTGAAAACCAGAAAATTTTAATTTTGATGAAGTCGGATTTAATAATTTCTTTTATAGCTTGTGCTTTTGACATTTTATTTAAGAAATCTTGCCCTACTCCATGTCACAAAGGTTTTCTCTTCTGTTTTCTTCCAGCAGTATTATATTTTTCAGGGTTTACATTTAGAACTATGATCCATTTTGAGTTAATTTTTGCATATGATGTGAGATATGGGTCCCCCCAAATTTTTTTTCCACGTGGATTTCCAATTGTCCCAGCCTGTTTTGTTGAAAACACAATCCTTTCTCGACTGAATTGCCTTTGCACCTTTGTTGAAATCAGTTGTCCGTAAACACAGGTCTGTTTCTGTACTCTGCTGTTCTATTGATCTGTTCGCCCATCTGTATGCCAAGAACACACTGTCTTGATTACTGTAGCTTTATAATAATAAGTCCAAAAGAATGAGTTGGGAAGTATTCCTTCCTTTTCACTTTTCTGAAGGAGTTTGTATAGAATTTGTATTATTTCTGTAATAATTAGTGGAATTAACCAGTGAAGCCATCTGGGCCTGGAGTTCTGTTTGTGAGCAAGTTTTTAACTGCAAGTTAATTTTTTTTAATAGATACAGGGCTCCTCAATTTATTTGTTTCTCCTCAGTGAACTTTGGCAGTTTGTGTTTCTAAAGGTATTTGTCCATTTCACTAAGTTGTATAATTGATTGACATAAAGTTATTCATAATATTCCCTTACTGTTCTGTGAACATCTGTAGAATCTGTAGTGATGTCATATCTTTCATTCCTGATTCTGGTCATTTTGTGTCTGCTTTCTTTTCTTCCTGAGCAGTCTGGCTAGAGGTTAATCAGTTTTACTGATCTCAGAGAACTAGCTTTTGGTTTCATTGATTGTTCTCTCTTTCTGTTTGTTTGTTTTCTGTTTCATTGACTTCTGTTTGATTTTTGTTAATTTCTTTCTTTTGCTGACTTTGGGTTTAATTTTACTCTTCTTTGTTTAGTTTTTTAAGGTGACAGCAGAGGTCATTGACTTAGACCTTTCTTTTTTTTTTTTTAATATAGATGTTTAGTGCTATAAATTTCCACCTAAGCACGGTTTTAGAGCCATCTGCAAATCTGATATCTTACCTTTTCATTTTCATTCAGTTCAGACTACTTTCTGGTTTCCTTTTTGATACCTGCTTTGACCCAGAGGTCTTTTAGAAGTATGTTATTTAGTTTCCAAATATTTGGGATTTTCCAGAGATCTTTCTGTTACTGATTTCTAATTTAATTTAGTTGTTGTCAGAAAACATACTTTATATGATTAGAATGCTTTTCAACTTATTGAGACATACCTTATGGCCCAGAATATGGTCTACTTCGTAAGTGTTCCTTGTGCCTTTTTAAAAAAAAATGTGTATTCTGCTGTTTTGGGGTGATGTGTACTGTAAGTGTCAATTAGGTCAAATTGGTTGATAGTGTTGTTCAAGTCTTCTATATTCTTATGAATTTTCTCTTTACTTATTCTATCAATTCTTGAAAGGGGGATATTGAAATCTGCCTGTGATTGTAGATTTGTTTATATCTCTTGCACTTCTTTCAGTTTTTGCTTCATGTAATTTGAAGCTATGTTATTAGGTATATAAATGTTTGGGATTTTTGTGTCCTGTTGATTAATTGATCTCTTTTTTTAAAAATAAATTTATTTATTTTTGGCTGCATTGGGTCTTCATTGCTGCGCGTGGGTTTTCTCTAGTTGCGGTGAGCAGGGGCTACTCTGTTGCGGTGCGTGGGCTTCTCATTGTGGTGGCTTCTCTTGTTGCGGAGCACAGGCTCTAGGCTTGCGGGCTTCAGTAGTTGCGGCGTGCAAGCTCTAGAGCGCATGCTCAGTAGTTGTGGCACACAGGCTTAGTTGCTCTGCAGCATGTGGGATCTTCCTGGACCAGGGCTCGAACCCATGTCCCCTGCATTGGCAGGCGGATTCTTAACCACTGTGCCACCAGGGAAGCCCAATTGATCTCTTTATCATTGTGAAATGACCTTTTTTAAAAATTTATTTTATTGAAGTATAGTTGATTTACAATGTTGTGTTAATTTCTGCTGTACAGCAAAGTGATTCAGTTATACATATATATATTCTTTTTCATATTCTTTTCCATTATGGTTTATCACAGGATATTGACTATAGTTCCCTGTGCTATACAGTAGGACTTGTTGTTTATCATCCTATGTATAATAGTTTGCATCTGCTAATCCCAAACTCCCAATCTTTCCCTCCCCCACCCCACCTCCCCCTTGGCAACCACAAGTCTGTTCTTTATGTTTGTGAATCTGTTTGTTTCGTAGACATGTTCATTTGTGTCGTAGTTTAGATTCCACATATAAGTGATATCATATGGTATTTGTCTTTCTCTCTCTGACTTACTTCACTTAGTATGATAATCTCTAGGTCCATCCATGTTGCTGCAAATGGCATTATTTCATTCTTTTTTATGGCTGAGTAATATTCCAATGTATATATATACCACATCTTCTTTATCCATTCATCGTCAGTGGACATTTAGGTTGTTTCTATGTCTTGACTATTGTAAATAGTGCTGCTATGAACATAGGGGTGCATGTATCTGTGAAATGACCTTTTCTATTACTAGTTATATTCTTTGCCCAGAAATCTACTTTGTCTGATATTAATGAAGCCACTCCAGCATTTTTTGACTAAGTGGTGACATGGTGTATCTTTTTCCATCATTTTCCTTTTTTTTTGCGGTACATGGGCCTCTCACTGTTGTGGCCTCTCCCGTTGCGGAGCACAGGCTCCGGACGCACAGGCTCAGAGGCCATGGCTCACGGGCCCAGCTGCTCCACGGCATGTGGGATCTTCCCGGACCGGGGCACAAACCTGTATCCCCTGCATCGGCAGGCAGACTCTCAACCACTGTGCCACCAGGGAAGCCCCATCATTTTCCTTTTAATCTATTTGTATCTTTATAGTTAAAGTGTTTCTTGTAGGCAGCATATAATTAGGTCTTGCTTTTTTATCCAATCTGACAATTTCTGCCTTTTAATTCAGATTTAAGACCATTTACATTTAATGTTATTATTGACACGGTTTGGTTTAAATTTGTTGCCTTGCTCTTTGTTTTCTATTTGTCTCATTTGTTCTTTGTTCCTTTTTTCTTTTTTTCTGTCTGCTTTTGGATTACTGAATAATTTTTATGATTCTGTCTTAGCTCTTTTGTTGACTTACTAGCTATAAGCCTTTGTTTTGTTATTTTAGCAGTTGTTTTAGGATTTATGGTATACACTTTCCTTGTCACACTCTACCTTCAAGTGATGGTATCCCATTTCATGTACAGTATAAGAATCTTAGAATAATATGCTTCCATTTCTCCTCTTTCCACCTTTGTGCTGTTGCTATCCTCCTTTTACTTTTATATATGTTATAAACCCCACACTACTAGTTATCTTTTAAAGAAATTTAAATAATAAGAAAAATCTTATATACTTACCCATATAGTTACCATTTCTTCATTCCATTTTGTAAATTTGTATTTCCATCTGTTTCATTTTCCTTCTGCCTGAAGAACCTCCTTTGACATTTCTTATATGGTGATTTTGCTGGTGATGAATCTTTCAGCTGTTGTATGTCTGAAATAATTTATTTGTCTTCATTTCTTTTCCAGCTTGTGTTGTGGTAAGATACACATAACAATTACCATTTTAACCACTTTTAAGTGTGCAGTTCAGTGGTATTAAATATATTCACCTTGTCATTCAGCCATCACCACCACCCATCCCCATGACTCTTTTCTTCTTGTAAAACTGAAACTCTATATCCATTAAACAGTAACTCCCCATTCTCCCCTCCCCCCAGACCCTGGCAACCATATTCTACTATCTGTTTCTATGATGTTAACCACTCTAAGTAACTCATGTAAATGGAATCATACAGTATTTGTCTTTTTGTGACTGGCTTATTTGACTTAGCATAATGTCTTCAAGGTTCATCCATGTTGTAGCATATTGCAGAATTTTCTTCCTTTTTAAGGCTGAATAAGATTCCATTGTATGTACATACCACATTTTGCTTATCCACTCATTCATCCGTGGACACTTGGGCTGCTTCTATGTTTTAGCCATTGTGAATAATGCTGCTATGAACATGGGTGTACACATAGCATTTCAAGACGCTGCTTTCAATTATTTTGGGTATATACCCAGAAGTGGAATTGCTGGATCACATGGTAGTTTTAATTTTTTGAGGAACAGCCATACTGTTTTGCATAGTGGCTGCACCATTTTAACATCCCCACCAACAGTGCACAAGGGTTTTAATTTTTCCAAATCCTCACCAACACTTGTTATTTTCTGGTTTTGTTTTGTTTTTAATAATAGCCATCCTAATGGGTATGAGGTTGCCTTCATTTTTGAAAGATATTTTCAGTGGGCATGGAACTCCAGGTTGACGGTTTTTTTCCTTCAGTACTTTAAAGATGCTCCAGTGTCTTTTTTTTTTTTAATAAATTTATTTATTTATTTTATTTTTGGCTGCGTTGAGTCTTTGTTGCTGCGTGCGGGCTTTCTCTAGTTGCGAGCAGGGGCTACTCTTTGTTGCGGTACGAGGGCTTCTCATTGTGGTGGCTTCTCTTGTTGCGGAGCACGGGCTCTAGGTGCGTGGGCTTCAGTAGTTGTGGTACACAGGCTCAGTAGTTGTGGTTCCTGGGATCTAGAGCGCAGGCTCAGTAGTTATGGTGCACGGGCTTAGTTGCTCTGTGGCCTGTGGGATCTTCCCGGACCAGGGCGTGAACCTGTGTCCCCGTGTTGCCAGGCAGATTCTCAACCACTGTGCCACCAGGGAAGCCCTCCAGTGTCTTCTTGCTTGCGTTATTTCTAACAAGAAATCTCTCATGCTTATCTTTGTTCCCCTGTATGTAAGTTATCTTTTTCCTCTGGCTGCTTTTAAGATTTTATCTTTATAACTAGTTTTGAGCAATTATTACAATGTGCTGTGGTATAGTTTTCTTCATAATTCTTGTGCTCGGAGTCATATAATTTTCCATCAAATTTGAAATTTTGGGGGTCATTATTTCTTCAAATATTTTTCTTTCCCTTCCTCTCTCTCCTTTGAGGACTGCTATTACACATATGTTGGGCCACTTGAAGTAGTTCCGCAGCTCAGCTCACTGATATGCTGTTCATTAAAGGTTTTTTTCCTCTGTGTGTTTCATCTTGGATAGTTTCTATTGCTGTGTATTTAAATTCATCACTCTTCTTCTACAGTGTCTAATTTGCTGTCAGTTCCAACCAGTGTATTTTTCATCTCTAACATTGTGGTTTTCATTTCTAGAAGTTTGCTTTGGATCCTTTTACTGACTTTTAAATGTCTGTACTTAACGTCCTGAACATAGGGAATACAGCATCAATAATTATGTTAATGTCCTTGTTTGCTGATTTTAATATCTGTGTCAATTCTGGGTCTGTTTTATCAAAACACATTGATTGGTTATTCTCCTCATTATGGGTTGAATCTTCCCGCCTCTTTGCATGCCTGGTGAACTTTGATTGCATCCTAGGCATCATGAAGTTTACCTTGTGTGGAGTGCTGGATATTTTTGTACCCCTGTAGACCTTAGTGAGCTTCGTTCTAAGATAGAGCCGAGTTAGTGAGAAACAGTTTGATCCTGTTTGGTGTTGATTTTTCAGGTGGGGCTGGAGCAGCATGTAATCTAGGGGCAGTTATTCCCCGCTGCTCAGGCAAGAATATTCTGAGTACTCTACCCAGTGCCCTGGGAGTCATGAAGTTTTCCAGTCTGGCTTGTGGGAACAGATACTATTTCCTGCCCTGTGTGAGCCCCTGGCACCGTTACCTGCCAGGCTCTTCCCCTGGCATCAGCCTCTGGTAATTTCGTCCTGTGTACGCACCAATCAGTCCTCAGTTGAATACTCAATGGGCACTCTTCGCAGTACTTCAGAGTTTTCTCTCTGCAGTTCTCTCCTCTCCAGTACTCTGTCCTGCAGACTCTGTTCACCTTGGTCTTCTAGGGCTCTCGACTCAGAGTGCACTGGGCTCTCCCTTCCTGCACCGCCTAACTCCAGGCAGTTAGCTGGGGCATTCATAGAGCTCACCCTGTTTGTTTCCTGTCAGCAATCATTAACTTCCCTGCCTGATGTTTACTGTGTTGAAAACTCCTGTTTCATATATTTTGTCCTTTTTTTCTCCAGGCAGCAGGTTAAACTGGTTCTTTTCGCTCCATCTTGACTGAAAGCAGAAGTCCTCCTGATGGCATATTCGTGTGTCCATTAAAAATCATGTTTTTTTTTTAAGCGCAAACGTTTTTTGTTTATTTTTTTATTATGTGTAACATAGGCAAAATTATTTAAGTCAATAAATTTTTAAGGATTTCCTTCTACTGCCGGTCACCTCAGTTCCTCCAATATTTGGGTCATAATCTTCAAGATAGCCCTTTCAAAAAGAATTTTTGCTCAATACACAGTTGTCTTGTCAGTCAGTCCGCAATTCTTTTAGTTGGGCTTCTTTGATCTACAGTGGAATATGGACACACTACAAAATTCCCCACCTGTAATCTTTGGGATCCAATTTCCCCAAGCAGTTTACTTTAGGACCGTGTTTAGGGTCAGAGGGGATGAATCTTCGTGGTTCTGGATTTTACACACCCTAGAAAAAGAGAAGCATTAGTTCCTGTTGAAGATTATGTCAAATTGAACAGTTTGAGAAACTATAGGAATGCTGTATCGGTAGAAATACCAGGTCTAACATGCACAAAGCCAAGAAAACCAATGATGCCAGATACTGAATTAATATTGCCCTGTCCTTTGAACAAAACTCATGTTTTCCAGGAGCATTTAATGACAAGGGATCATGTCACAGTATAGCATTAAATTTTTTTTAAAAAGTCTGTGTTATGTGTGTTTGCATTGGTGTGTGTGTGTGTGTGTGTGTGTGTGTGTGTGTGTGTGTGTGTGTGTGTTGTATTAAAACATAAAAATAGTAATATAGATATGCATGGGAAAAGACTAAAAGGAGATATACTCCAGTATTAACATTGATAACTTCGAAGAACTAGGATTAATGATTTCTGTCTTCTTCGTATATGCTGTTTCTTCCAAATAAATGAGTATTTCTTCTTCTAGAAGAAAAATAAACTAAGTATTAAATCTAAAGGTGTTTGAAAGAATAAGATTAAACACTATCTAACCCAGCACCAGAAACCCCATTCACTGTAACTAAAGGTGGTGGAATGCTCTGGAAAGAGGCTCTAAAGCCCATATAGGAATCCCCATGTTGATTGTTTGGGAAGGTCTGGGATAACACCTTCTGCAGACAGAAGCCCCCGTTAGGCCTGGCAGCCTCCTTGTGACCCAGGGTCTCTCTTCTGTGTCAGCAGATTGTCCGCGTGGAGCCCTTGGTGACCATGGGTCAGGTGACTGCCCTGCTGACCTCCATTGGCTGGACTCTGCCTGTGCTGCCCGAGTTGGATGACCTCACAGTGGGTGAGAACTCAGACAGTCCTAGCGTCAGAGCTGAGGAACCTCGGCCCACCTTCCATCAGGTCCAGGAGTCACCACTGTCCCATCTGTGACGGATGTCACCCCGTCTGCTCGTCCAGCACCAAAGACAGGGCGCTCACTGCCTGTCAGTCCATGTCTGAACAGCTTACGTTATCAGAATGCACTTTTCAATCGCTGTTTGGAACCTGCTTCCCTGTGACTTGCACCCATTGCTCCATTTCTGCCCCGTGGAACACACAGAATAAGTCTAGTCTCTCCTTCTATAGGATTCAAGGTCCCAGAGCCTTTCTTCTCCAGGGGAAACACCTTCAGGTCCTTTAACTGTTCCCAAGGGACACGGCTTCCCCCACCCAACCAACCCTCCTTTCATCAATGTCCCTGTTGAAATGAATGCACAGGTTTCTAGGTTGTGTCTAGCCAGAGGTGATGGCGTGAGCGCCCTTGACGGGGTCTCCCACCCATCTTACACCTCTAAGCAAGCCCTCATGCCCACATCTTAGGCCCTCCTTCTCTCTCCTGCTCTCTACATCCATAGAGATGGGAAATCTCCCCTAAGATCTGCCAGCCCTGTCATGCCTCCTTCATGCTCTGAGTTTCCCCAGCTCCAGCAAGGTGTCCTTTTCCCAGCTCTCCCCGACCCCCTTCCAGCTCTGCCTGGCTAATGCACATGTCTCTGCAGGGGGATTGATCATGGGCACAGGCATCGAGTCTTCATCCCACAAGTATGGCCTGTTCCAGCACATCTGCACTGCCTACGAGCTGGTCCTGGCCGATGGCAGCTTTGTGCGATGCACACCGGTGAGTTCAGAGATGGGGGATGCCCCCACCAGCCTGCTCTGGGCATTCAGGACCCCTGGGAGGTGGCTCCCCTGGGGGTGCTTCGTTTCAAATACACCTGTCCAGTCGGGGTCTGTATCCATAATAATAACAGAGATTTATGTAGCCCCTGATATGTGTTCAGGTACTGTTGTAAATGCCTCATGTATATTAAGGCATTTAATTGTTAAACAACTTTATGAGGTGGGTACTATTATTAGACACATTTTACAGATAGTAAACTAAAGCACAGAGAGGTTAATAAACTTGCCCAGGATCACACAGCTAGTAAATCCCACACGGCTGGGATTCAAACCCAGTTTATCAGGCTCCCAAGTCAATGCCCTTAGCAATTCATGTCACCATACTGTCTTGAAGTCAGGCCCAAGCATCAACATTCTATGCCAGTGGTGAGGTGTAACCAACAGTAATAAGAGGGGCTGTTTTGGAGAAATAAAAGGCAATTCCACGGCCCAAAGTAGGATGCAAACAGTTACGGAGCAGGACAGATTGAAACTTTAAATAAACTCGGATCTCACTGAGCATATCTAAGGAGCCCCTGGGATGGGAGGAACAGAGTGATCCTTTAGAAGTGAATGTTTGTGAGAGCCACCAGAGTTGTTGGCCTCACAGAGTCCAGGGCAGGACTCCAGGCTTGAGAGCTCTGGTCTGGACGAGATAGACCTCTTTCAGGATTCACACCAGTTCAGCACGTTTCCCAAAACGCTCGCTGGGCCCTGCCTTCTAACCTGTTTATTATGAGCAGAGAAAGGAGACAGGCATTCATGAATTACTTCCCTTCTCTGAGGTCCAGTTTCCTAATCTGGCAAATGCGTTGTCAGGAGGAGAACGTAGATGCCGTATGTTAAGCTCCTAGCACAGAGCCGGGTGTGCGGCAGACACCTGCTTATTACTGCTATGAGCTGACAGTGTGATCAGGCGGTGGCCCAGATGGGCATCGGGTGGCCCATGTCTGCTGTTGCAGAGACTTCTGCCAGCCTGCTGCAGAGCTCCCCTGCTCCAGCATGGCCCTCACCCCACCACCTCGCTGCACCCACCACACCAGCGCCAAGGGCGTTCAGCGTGAGCAGAGACCACACAGGACTGTCCTCTCCATAAAGCCTGGACAAGGCTAGACTTCTTCACAAGGAGCTTTATTAGAATCAAAGAAGCTGCCTTAGAACAGCCAGATGAAAAGTTGTTTGTCTCCAAGACAAATACCGAAACAAGAAAAGCAAGAGGTTAGAAGGAGGATCGCTGGATCAGGTGTCAGGCGGCCTTGCCTGAGCCCGACATTGCTGCACTGAATTGGGGGGAAGCCTTGGGTGAGCCATTGTCACCTCTTGGAGCCTCCCTCTCCTTACCCATTCAAGCAGGAACGTTACTGCTCTCCCTGGACTGTGGTTGGGGAGGGGGGGATTCACAGCTAATGGAATGGAAAAGGCTTTGTAAGTTTCAGTAATGGCCCATTTTAATGTCCCCTGGCTACCTTGACCCTCATTAAGGGTTCATCTCTCTCTAGCCTGGCCTGGGACCCCTGGCCCTTGGTCCCTCATTTTAGGACTCTGGGCAGAGCTGGTCCTGGCCTCTTCCTGGGTAGCCTGTGGTCCAGGGGCTGTGCCCAGGTGGAGGAGAGAGGAGGCACTCTCCCTGAGCATCCCTGATACAGAGGGCAGTGTAAGGTCAAATGTCATGCTGAAGCTGCAGGAGGAGGACTGAGGCCCAGAAAGTGCAGTTGCGAGGTCCTTGTTCAGGTTGACACAGATAGGCCAGGACAGGGATTTATCCCAGGCCCCGGGTCCTCTGCGCCCCGCTGATGACTCGCTGCAGCGCGGGGTTTGGGGGTCAAACATTCAGCGTGTGTCCACTCCTCCTCACAGTCGGAAAACTCGGACCTGTTCTACGCTGTGCCCTGGTCCTGCGGGACCCTGGGCTTCCTGGTGGCCGCCGAAATCCGCATCATCCCCGCCAAGAAGTACGTCAAGCTGCGGTTTGAGCCGGTGTGCGGCCTGGAGGCCATCTGTGACAGGTTCACCCGTGAGTCCCAGCGGCAGGAGAACCACTTCGTGGAAGGGCTGCTCTACTCCCTGGAGGAAGCTGTAATCATGACGGGTGTCATGACAGATGAGGCCGAGCCTGGCAAGGTAGGCCCGGAGGAGGAGGGCCTGGATGGGCTGGGATAGAGCCTGATTCCCCACCCTAACCCCGGCAGCCACGCTCTTTGAGGCTGCCCTGGGTCAGCCCACCTGGGCAGCAGGATCTGTAGTCCGCCGTCTTAGGCTGTGACCAAAGTATCCATTTACTCTGCCCCTACCATCTGCCAGGTAACGTGTGTGTCTCTTGATAGGCGTAATCTTTGATCCTCACAGTAACCCCATTTTATAGATGAAGAAACCAAGGCTCCAAGAGGCCATGTAAACTTCCACAAGACGACAAAGCCAAGATTTGAGTAATTGATTTGATGCCTCAGATTCACACCCCTTCAGCGTACGCTGTGTAATTTTTAATAGCCGTTCTTTCTCCATTGAGAAAGGATTTGTGCTTATTATGGGAGGCTTGGAAAGTGTACCGAAGTAAAAGGAAGGAAGAGGCTCCACCTATAAATATGACCCAATCCGGCTCTTGCTAATGTGTTTGATAGATTTATTTCCTCTCCTTTCGATGCACAGATGTTTTTAAAGCTTTTACAAAAGTAGTACAACAATGTTGAAATATATAAAGAAAAAGTTAAAGTGCATCTCTTCACCCAAGCATGCTCCCAGGGTAACCACTTGTAACACTGCACTCTTCAAGGCCTGTGTGTGTGCATGCACATGTAGGCGTGTGTACATGCCCGTGCCCTCGTTTTATCCCGTGCTTTCTGTTGTTGCCTGTAATTAGCCTAACTCATTGCTTCCCGATGAGCATTTATTTTGCTTAAAATGTTTTGCTCTTACAAATAATATTGCATTGAAGATTCTCTCGCATCTATCCTTGGCCTCTTGTACATGCATTTCTGTAGGATTGAGTCCAAAAAAAGGAATGCCTGACCCAGGGGTTTGAATATATTAAATATTGATAGACATGACCAGTGACCTGCCAGAAATGTGCGCTTCTGTCCACTTCCAGCGACACAGTGGTGTGTGAGAATACCTTTCCCCCATGTTCTTGCCAGTGCTGGATAGCATCACTCTTTCATTTTTGCCAATCTGATAGGGTTAAAAATAGTAGCTCGTCTTATTTTGCAGTTCTCAGGTACTTTCAAGGTTACCATCTCTTTGCACAGTGTTTCGGTTTGTTTGTCTTCAGCTGTGATCACCAGTTCAAATTTGTAGTTTCTGGTTTAGTGCGATAAGCATTTCTACATATCGTTACATTACCTTCATGTTTAATGACTACAGAAACATTGCAGTGAGCAAATGCCCTATCCTCTACTAAACCACTGCCCCATAGTTGGAAATTAAAGTGGCACCCTGGTTTTCATTATTTTAATTAATGTAGCAGTGGACATCTTTTGTCTATAATTTGAATAATACCTTCAAGTAGAATTAGTACAACAAAGGATAGGCACTTTTAAGGCTCTTGATCTATCCCTATATACTTAAAGCATTTTAAAATCCAAAAGGACTCAAAAATCATCTGATACAATTCCCTCTCCAAACAAGGAATGGAGGCCCAGAAGGGGAAAGAGGCTCCTCTGAAGACCCACGGCAAGCATGGGGCAGATTTAAGTTTGGGTCTCTGACTCCTGGTTGGGTGTTTGTTTCCCGCCATACCAGCTTCTAGAATTTGTCATCATCTGCAGACTTTGATCGAGCACCATTCTTTATGGGACACTAGTGAGCACTGGAGGATGGAGATCCTGGAGAAGGAGTGGGGCTTCAGACACTGAGCCCAAATGTTCTGGTGTCCCCGGGCCCTGGCTCTGCCTGAGCTCAGGTCGGGCCAAAGGCCAGGCAGTGTGTCACTCTGAACCTAGTCACCTGGCAAGGAGGCCTCGTCCAGAGGTTTTCCACCTCGTCTGAGATGTTCCTCTGGAGGCTGCCAGTGGTGATAAGCTAAGGGCTGGGACCAAGGGGTATCACCACCCACTTTGTACTGAAAGTCATCTCTTTGATGTATTAGGTACCACCTAAGGTTGCAGTTGGGCAAAAGGGATTGTACAGCTTTTAAATCGTTTGAACACTCTGACCAGTTCCCTTATTTCCCAGGAAGACCAAGGTTTTCCCCAGAGGCTTGCCTGGTATCGGTGGCAGAGGGGCCGGACCTCGGGCCATAGACTTTTGCAAAGTGTTCCCACGATGCCGGATGAGAACGGGGCCTGGGGCCGGGGGAGAGTGATGGGTGCCAGAGGCATGTGCGTGTTTCATCTGAAGAGCATTTCTCCCAAGCATGCCTGTTCGGCAGGCTGCTCGGGCGTTTGTCCCTGCGTGCCCAGGCACTGTCCACCCTGGGGGAAGGCAGCCACCCCCGTTTTACAGGGGAGCCCAGAGATAGGAAGTGGCTTGTTATCTAAGTGCCTGGGCTGGAACTGGAACTCCTGCCGCCTCTTGGCTGCCACGGCCGCCATGTGCCCCAGGAGAGACGTACCATCCAGGTTCTTTTTTTTTTTTTTTTTTTTTTTTTTATTTTATTTTTTTTATTTTATTTTATTTTATTTATTTTTTTATTTTTTACATCTTTATTGGGGTATAATTGCTTTACAATGGTGTGTTAGTTTCTGCTTTATAACAAAGTGAATCAGTCATACATAAACATATGTTCCCATATGTCTTCCCTGTTGCGTCTCCCTCCCTCCCACCCTCCCCATCCCACCCCTCCAGGCTGTCACAAAGCACCGAGCCAATATCCCTGTGCCATGCGGCTGCTTCCCACTAGCTATCTACCTTACTGCGTTTGTTAGTGTGTATATGCCTATGACTCTCTCTCGCCCCGTCACAGCTCACCCCTCCCCCTCCCCATACATCCAGGTTCTTTATCATGTCCCGGGCTTCTCTGGCACAAAGAGTTACCGATGAGTCCACGAACACCAGGAGTGCAGGTACCCCCGAGTCTCGGGTTCATCACGCAGCTGGTGCCTCTGCCGGTGTGTGACCAGGTCCACCTGGGGTTAGATCAAGCTGCTCTGTTCCTGTTGGATCTGACTCCCCTTTGCATTCGCAGGTGGAGGCCAGCCTATGGTGACTTCTGCCCTGCCCTGCACTTTCCACGCTCTAACTGACTTGGACAGGCAGGCTCTTTAGCCCGGTTCCTGGTACTTTGTGGCCTGGTTTCCCCACTGCAGAGTGGCCTAGCAGCAGAGTGGCCTGCACACAGCGGTGACCCCCAGATGGGCTGCAAGTGTTGGCTGCCAGAGGTGGAGGGCAGAGGTTGCCTGGCTCCAGGGTGGAGGGAGCTGCCGAGGGGCTGGGTGCAGTGAGGGCCGGGAACTGAATACTGTGCCCCTGCTGTGGGCAGGCCCTGTGCTCGGCTCTTCCTGCCTTATCTCTTGTAGTCTCTCTAGCCATTTTGCCTGTACTGAAAATGAGGCTCAGAGACGCTAAATAACCTGCCAGGATCAGCCTAGTGCATTATAAGTGGAGACAGCAGATCAGTAAACAGTAGGCACACGGCAGTCCCATTTATGTAAATCTGTGTGTGTGTGAAAATAAAACCTAATGAATACACATCGGTTTTTAGTAGTTCCCTCTGGAGGGTGAGGCTGCAGGGGCATCTCTCAGGTTACACATTTCTGCAGTGTCTGAAGTTTTCACAAGGAGCGTACGTTGCTTTTAGAATCAGGAAAAAAATTAATAGTTTTTTTTTTTTTTTTTTTATAATGCCCACATTCCAGAACCCACCATTCAAGGTTCTCTGCCGTCCGCCTTGGCCTTCTTTTGCAACATGGAATGTGCTTGAGTCCTTGCCTCTTGCCCGCCTTGTGACCTCGGGTAGTCCCTTCAACCTTGATGATTCTTTCTCCTGGTTAGTGAAGCAGGGACAGCCCTGCTGTGCAAGGTCGTGGAGGAGATAAAGAAGGAATGTGTGCAAGGTCATGGAAGAGATAATGAATGTATGCAAAGTCATGGAGGGGACAAAGAGTGGATACTCGGGCGCTGGTCCTGCCTCCCTGGAGTGTGGGCGCTTAGCCCGTGCTGTGATTATCTTCCAGCCACCCTGGGCTTGCTTACTTCTTGCCTCTGCTCCTGTCTTTCCCTCCCTGATGGTCCCCTGGCAACATTCTACCTCTCCTACGCGGCCTCCACTCTCTGCTTCCTCCTGTCCCTTTGCTGGGTGTGATCTCACCTGCCCCATAAAACTCGGGTGCCTCTCCCACCCCAAGAGAAGCTGGTATGACATGGGCCCGAGCGTCTGCAGTGTGTGTGTATGTAATTTCTAATAGTCACAGAGATCTCCCACAAAGTATTTATTTTTATTGCCATTTTACACATGAAGAAACAAGCTCAGAGTGTCCTGCGCCAGGTCACACAGCTAGTGGGTGACAGCCAGGGTCTGGCCTCAGCCGCCCAACCTGAAGCCCATGACCCTTCCGGGTTGCTGCCCTGCCTGTCTCAAAAGCATCGGCTCACAGCTCCTTTCATGGGTGAGGAAGCTGAGGCTCAGAGAAGCTAAGTCATCCCAGGGCACACAGTAGATAGAGTCCTGAACCATTTAGGGCTGAAGAAAACACCAGCTAAATATATGATTTAGGCTTGGAGACCACGGGGCCCAGTGCCAGGGAAGACGGTAGCTTTACTGTGAGCTTCCTCCGTTGATGGTGGCTGCGTGGGGGGGAGCGCTGTGGCCAGAGGATGTGGAGCTTGGTCCAGGGCAGCAGGGAGAGCAACGTGGTCAGTTAGTGCTGTCGGCTGTGGGACCCAGTGGGGAGGATGACCCACGCTCCGTGTTCGTGCCGACGCTGGCCTCGTGGAGGGAGGTGGGGAGGAACACGCCTGTATGGAGCGCTGCACTGTGGCCGACGGCGACAGACATCGGCGCTTCAGTTCTCTCACCGAGGAGGAGTAGCAGGCTGAGCTCTCGAGCCTGTCAGGAGTTCGCTGTTGGGCCCAGGGCTCACCACTTAACCTCTGTGAGCTTCTGCTCTCTCTGCTAGAGAATGCCGGCTCTGCTTAGTAACCTCGCCCGGCTTTCAAGAGCCTCCAGGGCAATACTAGACATGAAAGAGCTCTGGAGAGGCCAGGAGTGCTGAACAGAAGCCGGGTATCACTGTTACGCCCCGAGGGCTTTGGGGCTTGCCTGTGGCCTGACACAGTGCCCTCTGTCATTGCAGCTGAATAGCATTGGCAACTACTACAAGCCCTGGTTCTTCAAGCACGTGGAGAACTACCTGAAGACAAAGCGCGAGGGCCTGGAGTACATCCCCTTGAGACACTACTACCACCGCCACACGCGCAGCATCTTCTGGGAGCTCCAGGTGAGGCTAGGATTTCCTGGTAGTCGTGGCTCCTGGCCAGGCTGGCAACCAGGATGGTTTCCCCTCCCTTGGGGGAAAAGAGTGGCTTTGTCCTAGGGACCAGAACAGCCTCTTACCCAGCAGCACAGTGCTTCCTTCTTCAGGAGCGGCCCCCTTGCCTTAAAGCAGCGGGCTCTCCCCACACACCTGCCTGTGCCAGAAGGTGGGGCGCGGGGCCCCGTGCTTTGGGGAGCACAGACCTGTTCTGTCCTTGAGGAGCTGTAGCCCAGCCGAGCAGACAGACTGCGGCCTGAGAAGAGGAAGTGGCTGGTCCTGCCCAGGGCTGGAGGTAGCTGTCAAGCGTGGCCTTGACGTGTGAGCAGGAATTCGCTGTTGTGTGATGAGCGACGGGGAGCAGTGACATTTTAAATAAGTGGCCAGGGAAGGCCTCTCAGGAGATGCCTTGTGAGCGGGACCTGAACATAGGGAGGACACGCCAGGCAGAGGAGGAGCCAGAGCACAGGTCCTCAGATGGGCTGAGTGGGTAGCTTTTTATTTCTTTTTTTTAATTGAAGTGAAAACATAAAATCAAACATTTTAACGTGTACAGTTCAGTGGTATTTTGGTACATTCATGATGTTGTGTGTCTACTATATCTAGTTTCAAAATATTTTCATCGCCCTAAGAGGAAATCCTGCACCCATTAAGCAGTTACTCCCCATTCCCTTTCCCCAGACTCTGGCAACCATCAGTCTTGCATTCTGTCTCTGTGGATTTACCTATTCTAGACATTTTATTTAAATGGAATCATACACCATGTGGCCTTTTGCGCCCAGCTTCTTTCACTAAGCCTGTTTTCAAGGTTCATCCACGCTGTAGCATGTATCAGCACATCATTCCTTTTCGTGGCTGAATAATTCTCCATCGTGTGGCTGGACCACAGTTTGTTTTTGCACTCACCTGCTGGTGGACGTTTGAGTTGTTTCCACCTGTCGGCATTGTGAACAGTGCTGCTGCAAACATTCATGTACGAGAATTTGTTTGGGTACTAGTTTTCAGTTTGGGAGGATACACGCCTAGGAGTGGAACTGCTGGGTCGTGTGATGATTCTGTGTGTAACCTATTGAGGAACCGCCAGGCGTTTTCCATGGTGGCCGAGCCATTTTACAGTCTCAACAGCAGCATGTGTAGGTTCCAGTTTCTCTACATTCTCACCAGCACTTGTTGTTTTCTGGTTTTTTGCGATAGCTATCCTAGTGGGTAAGAAGTGGAATCGCACTGTGATTCTGATTTGCATTTTCCTAATGACTAGCGATGTTCAGTATCCTTCCATGTGCCTGTTGGCCATTTGGATACTTCTTGGAGAAGTGTCTGTTCAGATCCTTTGCCCAGTTTTAATTGAGTTATTGATCTTTGTTGTTGAGTTGTAAGAGTTCTATATATATTCTGGATATAGATAGACCCTTATCAAATACATGATTTGCAAATATTTCCTCTCAATCTGTAGGTTGTCTTTCACTTCCTTGATAATGTCTTTTTTTTTTTTAGATTTTTTTTGATGTGGACCATTTTTAAAGTCTTTATTGAATTTGTTACAGTATTGCTTCTGTTTCGGTTGTTTGGCCGTGAGGCATGTGGGATCTTACTCCCCGACCAGGGATGGAACCCGCACCCCCCGTATTGGAAGGCGAAGTCTTAACCACTGGACCGCCAGGGAAGTCCCGATAATGTCTTTTGATTCACAAAAGTTTTTGGTTTTGATGAAGTCCAGCTGATCTATTTTTTCTTTTGTTACTCGTGCTTTTAGTGTCGTATCTAAGAATCCATTGCTAAATCCCAAAGTCACGAAGATTTCTTCCTGCCTTATCTTCTGAAAGCTTTATGGTTTTAGCTCTTATATGTAGGTTCTTGATCCATTAAAGTTAAGTTTTGTATATGGTGTGAGGTGGGGGTCCAGCTCCATTCTTTTGCATCACAGCAAGGTGCAGGTGGTCACAGCAAGGCTGCGTGTTTCTGAAGACAGCGAGAAGGCCCTTGAGCTAGACCCATGGTGGAGAATGCTGTCAGACGGCAGCCGTAGCCTAGATCATGTGGGTCCTTGTAGGTCGGGGAGGACTTTATGTTTTACCTTGTGTGGTAAGGAAGCCAGTGGAGGACTTGGTGCAGAAAAGTGACATGACCTGATGTTTGTTTTAAAAGGATAATTTTGACAGCTAGGTGGAGAGTGGACGGGGTGGAGGTGGCAGGAGTGGGAGAGCGGAAGAAAGAAGATTGTGTCGTCCGGGGTGGTAGCGGTGGAGGAGGAAAGGGGTCTCAGATCTGGGAGGTGCCGTGAAGGTTGAACCAACCAACGGGGTTTCCCACAGACTGCCCTTGGGTGTGATTCCCAGGTTAGGGACCCAAGCAACTGGGTGACCCCAGGTGCCATTGACTGCTATGGACAACATGGGGGAGGGGTCTGGGAAGGAAAATCAGAGGTTTGGTTTGGGACATGTCAGCGTGAGATGCTTTTCAGACGTCCAGGTGGGACGTTGAGTGGCCAGCTGGCACAGATGTCAGATCTTCAGGGCAGAGGTCGGAGAAATCCATATCACTGTGGGTATCATCAGCAGAGAAATGTCAGTTAACACCGTGGGACTAGATGAGTGAGGGAGGTTAGAGAAGAGAAGTCCCAGAGCCAAGCCCTGCAAGTTGAGGGAGGAGGAAGCAGCCAGGAGAGGAGAAGACGCCATCAGCCCGAGGGGAGGAGAAACCCAGGAGGACTGGCATCCCGGAAGCTACCTGAGGACAGCGTGTCAAGAAGGAAGATGAACAGCTGTGTCAAATGCCCCTGCGTGAGATGACGACAAAGCATCGACCCCTGGTCTTAGTCGTGAGAAGGTCACTCATGACCTTGAGCCATGGGGCTGAAAGCCTGACGTGGTTCGAGAGATAACAGAGACAGGGAAGTGGAGACAGTGAAAATGGAAATCTGAGAAGGCTCAGTATAAGGGAAAGCAGAAAAGTAGGGTGGGAGCCAGAGGGGGATGCAGGATCGAGAGGAAATATTTTGTGTGCCTGTTTTATTTTTATTTTTTTTTTGGCTGCGCCGCACGGCACATGGGATCTTAGTTCCCCAACCAGGGATCAAACCCGTGCCCCCTGCAATGGAAGTGCAGAGTGTTAACCACTGGACTGCCAGGGAAGTCCATGTGTGACTTTCAAGAAGGGAGAGGTTACCGCATGTTGACGTGCTGGCAGTGCAGGGGAGAGGGTGTGCTCACAGAGTGAACCTTGAGGATGGATGGATCCTGTGCTCAGGTGGAGAGGTTGCCTTTAGGTGAGAGCACAGAGATTCACCCACTGGACAGGAGGGAGGAAGTGTTAATGGAACAGTTGCTACAAACAGGAGGACCATTTGGTGGTGGGAGGGTGTGGGAGTTCTTCTGTTTTCTCAGTGAGATAGGAAGCAAGGATTTTAGCTGAGATGAGGGGGTGAGGGGTTGTTGAAGAACTGAGGAGAGAGGAGATGGGCAATTGTCCCTTGGAGAGTGGGAATGAATTAACTGGGGAAATGTCATAGGATTGCTGGGCAGCACTGGGCCTGCCAAAGATTCATGACGAGTTTACAGTGAGACCAGCCCTGGTGGTTGTGGATTTTCACACGTTCAGCTCTGTGGACGGGGTACAGCATAGGGAGAAAGTTAGATTTAACCACGGTTGAGGTTTTGCAAATGAGTATGACAAGTGGGGCAGGGTTGGAAAAGCCAGGACATGATCAGGATGAAATCCGAGCCAGCTGAGGCAAGGGCAGTGAGGATGTGCGGGGCTGAAGGGACTGATATGGTGGCCTGGGTGCCCCTTGGGGTGAAGAATTGACGTCAGAGCACTGGAGGGCATGGGCAGCAGGAAGGAGAGTTAGTGATGGATGGCCAGAGGGCGAACGCTTGGAGTTGAAACTGTGGAGATGCCAAATGAAGAATGTTGCCTACCATCCAGTTCTGCAGGAATGAAGTCATTAGGCCTTGCCGTCAACACCCCCTGAAAGGAATTCAGGGCAAAGGTCAGTAATGAGGCACTCTGTGCTATGGGAAAACTGGCAGATAAAGACAGCCTTCAGATAGGTAGATATTTTGAGGAGAAAATTTTATGAACCCAAATTCTTGGATCTTCCCATACTTAGAAAAGTACCAAAACCATTAAGAAGACGGCTGTTCCTCATAACTAGCGACAACCTTCAACCGAGACCAGTGCCTGATTACATGTACGCTTCGCCAAAATCCCATACATACTGCTCTGGCCTTTACCTCTTCGGAACGGTTTCTCAGAGCTGTTTGAGAGCGGGTCTCCCAGGCTATAGTCAGTGAGACACTGAATAAACTCAGCTCACAGCTCTGACGTGCTTTTTCTTTTTCCAAGTCAGCAGAGGCAATGAATACAGACAATAGGACAACATCGAGAGGTCAGCAAACTTTCTTAAAGGGCCAAATAGCAAAAGCTTTAGGTTCTGCGGGTCATACGTCCTGTCGCAGCTGCTCAGCGCTGCCCTTGTAGCGCAAAAGCAGCCACAGGCAGTGCACAAACAAACGTGCATGGCTGTGCTCCAGTGATACTATGTATAAACACAGGCAGGGGCCCAGATTTGGCCAGCAGGCTGGATCCGCTTGCAGACCGATTCCCACGGGCTATAGTTCGTCATCCCCTGCTCTGGAGTGTGACATGAGAGTCAGGGCAGAGGCCAGGTGGAAGGTAAGATCGCTGGAGGACAGAGAGGAGGCTGGGGCGTGGGAAAGATCATAGAGGTGGATATTAAATCACATCAGTGATAAGATGAGTGTTGAAGAAGGTGGTGGTGATCTGGGAATGAGGGAGATGATGGGGGTGGAGATGATGGGCAGGTGGCTGCAAAGCTGCTGAGGGTTTTCAGGGAATGGGAGGGGCAGAGACCTAGAAGCAGTAATGAGGAGCCCACCTCACCTCCGTCTACCCCAGAGGGTTATGGAGAGAAAATGATACCACCTCGGAGGGCTGCAGGGGCCAGCCAGGTACGAGCTAAGAGCAAGGAGAGGACACGACGGTCGAGAGAAGAGCTTGAGGATGGAGGGGAGTTGCTGCTGTTTAGACCATGAGAGAGCACAGGGGAGGGGTTTGGAAGATGGGGGGACAGCGGCCAGTGGGGTCAGGTTAAAAGACATTGCATCGCTGTAGCACATCAAGGGTGCTAGTGGGAGGCACCCAAAAGCCCACCGTGACTGAGATAAATAGGGATGTCAGGCATGAAGGAATTACACCTGGTGGTCTCCTAGGAGGAGGTGTCGGGTCACTTCTAATCGTGGGCTAGGTCTCTCAGGCAGGATGTGACGGGGCAGTGGTAAGGGATGGAGGAGTGGGCAGCAGAGGCTTCATCAAGGCCTGGGGAGCTCTGGGCTTCCCCCATCCCTGTTAGTCCTCCTTTGAGCAGTGTCCAGGCCCAGAACGTTTGGTGGAAAGTTTTGCCAAAGGCAGAAGACCCCCGAGTCCCTCTTTATCCCTGCCAGGAGCAGTGTTAAGGATGTGGGAGGTGTGGTTTTGTCAAGAGCAGGGATATTTAAGAGACAGGAAAGGAAAGAGGGGCAGCAAAGTACGTGAGCCCATCAGCATGGTAACAGCAGCAATTAACATGAATCACTCCTTACATGCTAGTTCTTAGGCCAGACACTTTACATGCATTCTCTCCGTCTTCCTAACAGCCCTGTGAGGGTAGGTCCTAGTGCTGTTTCCACTTAACAGATGAAGAAACTGGTTTAGGTTATCCAGAGTAACACAACTCAGTAAGAGATAAGAGTGTATTGGTTATCTATTGCTGCATAATGAATTAACCCCAAATTGTGAGGATTAAAACAACTGCCCAGTTTCGAGGCTCAGGGATTGGAGAGCGACGATGTGGGTGTTTCTGGCTCAGGGCTGCAGTCAAGGTGTCGGCAGGGCTGGTGTGCCGGAGGCTGTAGTAGGGCTGGAGAATCTGCTTCCTGGAAGGGTCCCTCACGTGGCTGTTGACAAGAGGCCTCCGTTCCTTGCCACCTGGGCTGCTCAAGTGTCCTCACAGCAGGGCAGCTGGCTTCCCCCAGAGCAGGTGATCCAAGAGAGAGACCAAGGAGGGGTCCTCAGTGCCTTCCATGACGCAGTCTTGTCACCTCGCCACTCCCACCATACTCTCTTATTAGAGTGAGTCACCAAGTCTGGCCCACACCCAAGGAGGGGGGAATTAAGCTCCACCTCTTGAAGAAAGGAGTAGCAGAGAACTCCTGGATGGGTTTTAACACCACAGAGCTAGGTTTCAAAATGAGGTCTGTCTTCTATTTTTGTGCTGTTAAACTCTAGCCTGTACTGCCTGAAGTTAAAGGAAGAATCTGAAAGGATGGGTGTTTTACTGCCAAGATGTGCGCACAGGAAGTTTGTTCAGGAGAACTCTGGCGATCCTCAACTGCGAGAGGAAAGGGAAGCAGGGCCGGGCAGAGGGAAAAGCGGAGGTGTCAGGCAGCCACAACAAAGCCCTCAGCCGACCCACAGGGAGCTCTGGGGCTGGATGACCCTCCAGGGCTGTCCCACCTTGAGGCCAGGGGCCTAGGACTTTGCAGCCCCACCCCCTGAAGGGTGACCTTGGAGATATTGCATGTTGGGTTCCAGACCACTGCAGTAAAGCAAATATCACAATAAAGTGAGTTACACGAATTTTTTGGTTTCCCAGTGCATATATATATATATATATTTTTTTAATTTAATATCTTTATTAGACTATAATTGCTTTACAGTGTTGTCCCACCGCATATAAATGTTATGTTTACACTATAGTGTGGTCTATTAAGTGGGTACTAGCATTATGTCTAAAAAAAAAGGGCATACCTTAATTTAAAAATACTTTATTGCTAAAAAATGCTAACCATTATCTGAGCCGTCAGCAAGTCAGAGTAGTGACATCAAAGATCACTGATCACAGATCAGAAGTGCAATAAAACGAGGTCTGTCTGTACAGTGTCAGGCATCCAGGACAAAGAATGCAGTAGCGCTCTGTGTGCTGACACCCAGGATACAGTGATACGCAGGAGGCTAGTAGACGCTGCCATTTGCGACTTGTGTTTTTCTTAAGCCCACGGACTTGTCTGTGCATCGAATGTCTCTAGAAGGGTACACAAATAATTCCTAAGAATGGTTGCCTTTGTGGAGGGGAAAGAGATTGGGATGGAGGAGGAATGATGAGTGGTCAGGGCTGTGAAGGAAATGGGATCAGGGCTTAGCCTTTGAGGGGGGATTTCTGCTATGGGCCTGTGTGGCTTTTCCAAGGACAACCAAGGGAACAATAAAAGCCACGCTATTTCCTGAGCTCCTGTTGTGAGCCAGGAACTGGTGTAGGAGCCGGAATCTAACAGAGAAGAGAGCAGACAGGCCCCTCCCTCCCTCATGGGAGTGGGCTGGTGATCAGAGGAGATGATTCCAGGGGAGGGGAGGGGAGAGGAAGAGTCATGCAGCCTCTGAAGCTTAGCATGGGGGCTTCTTTGGGCAGCCCCCACTGGCCCTAGTCTGACGTGGACCCTTTTATGAGCTGCCTCTGCATCTCTCTGTTGCAGCTCTTCACACCTGAGGTCAGGGACCACGTCTCAATGATCTGGGTATCCCCAGCACCCAGCACAGAACCTGGCACCTGAGCACACAGGCACCTCGTCATTGTCTAACGAATGAAGGAATGTCCTTGGCTTCGAGGGCCCAGGAGCTATGAGGATGGGGTGTCAGGTGCACGCTGGCAGCCCTCGGGAAGACGGCAGACTGGGGGCAGGGAGGACGATCGTGAATGGGGGGCTCCTCCCTTGTGGAGGTTTGAGGAGTGGAAGAGTAAGGACAGCCCTGCTCAGGGGGGTTTCCCAAGAGGCCAGCTTGGGGGAGGCAGGCGGGGTCGCACTGTGCAGGGCCACAGGAACAAGAGAAAGTGGCTAGCTCTGCCTAGGATTGAAGGTAGCTTGGCCTTGACAGGTGAGCAAGAATTTGCTGTTTGTGTGTGTGGAGGGGTGGGAAGCAGTGACATTTTAATAGGGGCGTCAGAGAAGGCCTCTCAGGATATGCTGTAAAGCGAAGGGCTCATCGTTGAACCTGAGCGAGACCTTCCCCACCTCGGTGGGAGCCATCTCTGGCGGTGTGACCTTAGGGAAATTGCTTAAGCTCTCTGAGTATCCATCCCTCTTGCCATTCAACGGCATTCTCAAACATTTATGGAGTGCCTGCTCTGTGCCGGCCACACTGACCTCAGCAACTAGAACAGCAACGGTAGCTTCGTTGTTATTGTGCTTCAGGCAATGGGCTGAGTGCCTTCCATTTGGTATCTTACCATTCATTCTCACAAGCCCCATTTTGCAGATCAGGAAACTGAGCTCAGGGAGGTTAAGTCCCCAGCCCAAGATCATCATCATAGCTGGTAAATGCCGGAGCTGGGAATCAAACCCAGATCCGGCTGGGTACCACCACGCCCCCCCAGATAGGAGTGGACTCGTCACATTTCTGTCCAGTACCAGAGGAGGACCCAGCCCCTGGCACGTGGGGACACTGGGCCCTGCTGAGCTCCTTCTCTCCATCCCCAACCCTTGTCTTTTAGGACATCATCCCCTTTGGCAACAACCCCGTCTTCCGCTACCTCTTTGGTTGGATGGTGCCTCCCAAGATCTCCCTCCTGAAGCTGACCCAGGGCGAGACGCTGCGCAAGCTGTACGAGCAGCACCACGTGGTGCAGGACATGCTGGTGCCCATGAAATGCCTGCCGCAGGCCCTGCACACCTTCCACAGCGACATCCACGTGAGCCGGGCCGGGAGCTCAGCGGGGACGCGGGGTGAGGGTGGCGTGTGAGCAGCAGAGAGAGGGGAGTGCTGCAGAGCCTGCCTCCTGGGGGAGGAAAAGCACCAACACGCCCTCCCTGGCCCCCCAGGTCTACCCCATCTGGCTGTGCCCATTCATCCTGCCCAGCCAGCCGGGCCTGGTGCACCCCAAGGGAAACGAGGCCGAGCTCTACGTCGACATTGGTGCCTACGGGGAGCCGCGCGTGAAGCACTTTGAAGCCCGGTCCTGCATGAGGCAGTTGGAGAAGTTCGTCCGAAGTGTGCACGGGTGAGCGAGTGCCCAGAGTGTGGCCGTCAGCCACAGAGCACTGATGGGGGTGCTTTAGACGTGTCCAGGGGCTCCCACTCCAGGTTGGAGGCCAAAGCTGAGGAGCGGGGGGGGACTCAGGACCACGAAAGCCACACAGAGGCCTGGACAGAGCATTGCTCAGAAACGTCCTGGAACAAACCGTGGACGTGCAAAATCCATGTGGACGAATCTCAAAATGATTATGCTGACGGAAAGAAGCCAGGAAAAAAGGGTCCTGTATGATTCTATTTAGATATATATTTTTTATTTATATAAAATTCTGGGAAATGCAGATGAACCCATGGTGACAGAAGGCAGTTCTGCCTGGGATTGTGGAGGGTGACGGACAGACAACACAGGGGAATTCGGGGCATGAAGAAAGTTTGGGGGTGATGGATATGGCCGTTACCTGGACTGAGGTGACAGTTTCAAGGTTACAGACATACATCAAACTTATCAAGCAGTGCGTTTCTTGTTTTTTAATTTATTAAAAAAAATTTTTTTGCTTATTTTATTCATTTATGTTATTGAAGTATAGTTGCTGTACAATATTATGTTACAGGTGTACAATTTAGTGATTCACAATTTTTAAAGGTCATACTCTATTTATAGTTATGATAAAACATTGGCTATATTCCCTGTGTTGTGCCATATATCCTTGTAGCTTCAAGTTGTACACTTTCCTTATGTGCAGTTTACTGACCGTCAAAAAAGAGAGAGAAAGCAGCCTGGTGAGCATATCGGGGAGACGGGCATGCAGTGCCCTGCATTCTTCTCCTGACTCTGCCTCCACTGCCACTTAAAGCCCTGAGCCCAGACTCCCCGTCTGTAAAATGGGGACAGAATTCCTGCACCAGCCTCAACCACTAGCTCATTAGGGGGATTAAACAAGAGAAATCCTCCAAAAGCTCGTCCTGCCCTGCAGAGCAGGCGGTGCGCGAGGGGCGCATTAGGGATGGCTGGGGTTCTTTGCTCCCCTTTCCCCTCCCCGCCCCTCTGACCCCCGTCCCCGAGTCCTCACCCTTGTGTCTGCGCTGCAGGTTCCAGATGCTGTATGCCGACTGCTACATGGACCGGGAGGAGTTCTGGGAGATGTTTGACGGCTCCCTGTACCATAGGCTGCGGAAACAGCTCGGCTGCCAGGACGCCTTCCCGGAGGTCTATGACAAGATCTGCAAGGCTGCCAGGCACTGAGCCGGAGCCCACCCGGAAGGAGGCGGACGCGAGGGCGGACCCTGTCCCCAGGGCCAGAAGGCATCTATCTTCCCTCCACTCAAGCTTGGCTGCTCTGCCAGATCCACACTTTCAGAAAGAAACCCCCCCAGAACCCCACCCAGGCGGCCCCGACAGCTGCTCCCAGCCTCCAGGGGCAGCCAAGCAGAGTGGGCAGGACATGAGATTTGGAGTCAGACAGACCCGGGTCTAGTTCCCAGTTCTGCCACTCATTAGCTGTGTGACTCTGAGTGAGTCACTCAGCCACTCTGAGCCCTGTTCCTCACCTGTTGAAAGGGGGTAATGCCGTCTTCCTGCTACTGTCATCTGAGTCAAGCGCCTGTCGCAGCAGAGGTGCCGGAGAAGCGGCAGCTGCTGTTAGCACGGCTTCCCACTCAGCGTCACGTCGGACTAAGTGCTTTGGATTCAGTGGTTGAGTCCGGGAAGGCTCCATGTTAGGTCACCTGGGCTCGGGTTTGGCTGAAGGGGGTGCCCTCGAGTTGCGCTGCCATCACTTATCAGCTGCAAGACCTCCTCGCGGAGGGAAGGAAGGAAGGTTCCTCTCCATCCCTGGGGTCTTGGGAGGGCAACAGATGGGGCGGGCGGACGGGCGGGCCCAAGATGTGCTGTGCCAAAGCCAGGTCTGATTCCAAAGTTCTCCCTGCTGTGCTCGGTGGCGCCTTGCCCCTTCCTCCTTCACGCTCAGGCTTGCAGGCCCACTGCAGCCGTTGCCCAGGTCCACTCAGAGGGGACTGTGTCCTTGGAGAAGACACTTCAGGGTTGAATCCTGGCCAGGCCCAGGCCTGGGACACCTGCCCAGGCTGGGTGAGTGGTCTCTGCTCTGAATTGAATCCAGAGGACCTGGGCTCATTCTTGCCTCTCCACCCTCCATGGCTCTTGTTCCCAGAACCCGCTTTGCCATGGTGGGGCTGTGTCCTCTGCTCTGCAGTAGGGGTGGGAGTTGGGGGGGGGGGTGGGACCACGCCAAGCAGGAAAATGGAGCCCGCCGTCACTCGGCTTCGTGGGGTTCCTCACTGCGGGGCTGAAAGAAAACAGCATCAACTTGATTTCTCCAACCACTCATCTCCCCCTTTTTTTCTTTCTCCCCCGGCCCCCAAATGTAGTTAATTTTAGTGCCTTACAAATCCTAAGCTCAGAGAAAAGTTAGCTCCATTTCCGTTCCAGAGGGAAGGAAACCTTCCCAGGTCCCTGCCCGCCTAGTAGAGCTTGGTTGTTTGTGCAGCTCTGTCTTAAGAACTGCCCAGCCTCAGCTGAAAACCCAGAATCTGAGAGGGAATTGTGTAAGGGAAGCTGGAATTAAGTGAACTGTGCCAGGCAGTGACATTTTGGGAGAGAGAGAGAGAGAGAGAGAGACCACTGCACCAGGAGCCAGGAGGCCTGGGTTTTAGTCCTTGCTGTGTTCCTCACGAGCTCTGCACCCGTGGGCAAGTCATTTGTCCCTCTGAGCTGTAGTTTCCTCATCTGTCACATCAGCGCACACAAGACCACCTGAGGCCCTTCTGCTGTAGAATTGCAGAGCTGTCTTAAACACCACGACTGCAAACCCCATGAAAAGCCTCTTGTGTGGATAGTCAGAGGAAAAACAAATGATCTAAGTGGACGCTTGGGGGTTGTCTCCCATTTAAGGTCCTTCCTTCAGCCCAAGGCTAGCTCTCGTCTTTTCAGAAAGGCGCAGCCATGGCCTGCACGGAAGTGTCAGTCTTGTCACCACAGGTTGCCAGGATCCTCCCAGAGCCGTGCTTTGGCTGCCGAGGCTCGCTCCTCCTGCCTGGGCTTGGCACGCTGTAGCGTCTCGGCGTGGTCCTGGGAGTTCTGGGTGCATTCAGGACACTCAGATGGCAGAGGAACCACTCTTCCCCATTTGGCCTCTGGAGGGGGCGTAAGAAAAAAATAAGAAACCTCATTTTCTCGCTTGTATGCAAAGCACGTGAATACTGGCATTAGCTCTCCTAGTGGGCCCGTGGGCCTCCCGCTCGGCGCTAAACTGATGATCCTACTTACTGTAGAGGAATGGTGAGCCCGAGCTAGGTTAGCCCCACAGATAAGGTCCCATCCTTTCACCAGTGGGGCCTCCGTCCCTGGGCCCCTGGGAGTGTGGCCAGAGATGCCAGCAGCTTCTGTTATCCTCAGTCCTACAAGGCAAAAATCCTGCCCTTCGCAGACCTCACTCGGAACCCGGGGCTCAGAAGGGAGGGAGGGTCTGGGGATCACACCAGCCTCAGGTTAGTGTTTCGCTTCAGTGATATCTTGCCTAGAAAGGGGCAGTCTTCCAAGCATGTTGAGCTGAGTGACCAGCTCTTTCTTGTAGCCAGTCTCGTCACTACCCATCCAGATGGTGGTTTCAGGTGGAATTAAACTTGGCACATGGCGGGAGTGGGGCAGCGTGTGTGGAAAGTATAAGAAGAGGCCTCTCCCTTCCGGAACGCTGAGTTTCTCTGCATGAAGGTTTTCTGTAAAATCCGGATTCTAGCCAGTTTCTTTGGCTGGAAGGATGCATAATCTAATTAGCTGTTACTGAGAGGGAAGGGGTGGGGATGGGGGTGGCAGTGAATGCTGTGTGATTTTTAGTTTTTTCCTTAATCGTGGGGACCACGGAAAAAGGCCTGGGTCCCCCCCACCCCCCAGCAGGCTCTGCAGCTGCAGGCGCTGTGCCTACTGTCTGAACACTTCATGTCCCTATGGCTGTGTGGCCCCCGCTTCTGTAAGAATAAAAGTGTGATCTGGAAAGTAGCCTTTGTCGTTTCTTGCTCTGGGGACCCCGACGTAGAGGCACTCCTGGCTCAAGTGCAGGCTCCAATTTCCCTCTGAACCCGCGAGGGCTAGAAGATGGCGTGGGGGAAGGGACAGGTGTGTTAGGGCAGAGGGACCAGGGTGATTTTCTTAACTGTTTTTGAATTTCCGTCACCGTCACAATGATCTGGCGTAGATGTTGATAATATTCCCCTATCTGCAGGGTGGAGAACAGAGTACAAGGAGAAACTTGGAAGCTAGGAGACCAGTGAGAAGAGTTCAGGTGAGGTGGGGCTCAGCTCGAGGTGGGGCTGTGCTTCTTAAGGCACCAGACATGACGGAAGCTCTGGGCCGCAGTCCTGGCCTTGTCACTTGGATGACCTAACTAATTTTGGCAAATCAGTTAATCCTACTGAGACTCTTTCCTCATTTACACACTGGTAGAGACCACCAACTGTCCACTAAAACCCCTTCCTCCCTTGGAGCACACCACTGGACTACATTTCCCAGCCTCCCTCGCCCTCAGATGGGCCCTTGGGTTAGAGTCGCTCTAGGAGACTGTGAGCAGAAGCAGTAAAGCCCTGTGTGAGGTTCTCCTGGCTCTTCTGTTATTTGGACGCAGATGACAACCAGGCCATAGGTGGTAGCAGAGTCACAAGGGGAAGGAGCTAGGTGCCTGAATCACTGTATGGAGAACTGCCCACCAACCTGAACTTAGGCCTGGTCTGGGAACAGGAAATAAACTTTCACTGTAGTTGAGTCACTGCGTATTCAGGACTAATTGTTAGAGCAATTTAGCTCACCCTAATTGTTACAGGTCGTCAGGCTTAAATGAACAGAGACACACGGGTTGAGTTTAGTGCAATAAAGTTTTATGCAAGTGCATAGATATTCATGATGGACATTTTCCTAAAATATATGTGATGTCAGGGTCCCATCCTAAAGTTGTTTGAGAGGAACCCCTTAGGAAATTCTTTTTCCAATTGTTCAGTTTCACAAATCAGGATTTGTAAATTCTCCTTAAAGGAGGAGAAATCTTTAATGTCCTTAAAAGAGATTTTGTAGTTGAAACCTGAAATATCACCTTACATTTGAATAGCATGCAACATACAATATCTTCTTTAATCCTCACAGTCCTGTAACAAAAGCAGGTCAGTTTTTATCCCCATTTTACAGATGAGGAAAGTGAAGCTCAGGAAAGGTCAAGTGATTTGCTTGGAGGCCACATTGAGGCCATTAACGAGTTAAACAAGGATGCAGACTCATTAGTCTTAAAACATCAAAATGCTTCAAGAGCCTCACCCTGAGCTAGTTAAGACCGTAGTTCCAGGTCTAGAAACAGTGAAATGAGACCCTTCGCTGAGCCCCACACATAGTGGGGAGTCAGGAATCTCTTCGTGAACTCAGCTCAGAAAGGAAGCCACCAGGGATCAGCAGAGGGTTCTGCTTTGACCCAAAGCAGTTCCTTCTGCAAGGGAACCGTCTTGCCCCACCAGGCCCTGTGGGCACTGTGGGCAGTGTCCAGACACCAACATTCATGCCAGAGTTGCAACAGTTGGTTCTCCAAACTTGGCTTATATAAGAAAAATCACACACGCATGCACACACACACACACGTACACACACTACACAAGTTAAATGTAGATGTGTTTCTAAAACATGTTTTCTAGCTATGTCCTGGTGTTAAGATGGCCTACAGGTTTCATCCTGTAGGACCGCTGTAGTCATTGCAGGTTGTGAAAGATGGGGAAGCTTTGTTGATTTCTAGGAGGTGGTATTTTATGCTATGGACTGTTTGTGACCTGAAATTCATATGTTGACAGTGTTATGGAATTGGGAGGTGGGCCTTTTGGGAGGTAATTAGGCCATGAGGGTAATTACCCTCATGATAGGAGTGGTGTCCTAAGAAGAGAAATGAAACAGCTAGCCCTCTTTGTGAGGATACAAGATGCCCATCTGCAGACCAGGAAGAGGGCTCTCATCAGATCTTCCAGCACCTTGATCTTGGACTTCCCAGCCTCCAGAACCATGCAAAATAAATTGTTGTATAAGCCACACAATCTGTGGTAATTTATTATAGCAGCCTGAACTGCTGATGACAGATGGTTTGAAGATAGTTGAGCCAAGGAACCCAGAAATAGCTGAATCCTGCTCTGCCCATCATACTCCTCCCCATGGGTTTCCCTAGGGGGCAGATCCAAGGGAATGATAAAGAAAAAAAAAATGGGGCACTGTAAGATAATATAAATAAATATAGATATAAATGTATATCTATCTATAGATAGAGATATAGATAGATGATCAATGATAGATAGATAGATAGATAGATAGCTGATAGATAGATAGATAGCTGATAGATAGATACTCCTGGTTCCTGACACTGAACTCCTAAATCTCTTGGAATTTCCTGGGTAATGGGGTGTCTTTTGTTCTAATGAGGTGACTCTGGGTGAGCACCTGGATTGCTCTTGGATGGGGGCTGGTCACCAGAAAGGCCAAGCCATGATTTCAGCCCCTGCCACCACCACCCACATCCTCCAGGGTGGGGAGAGGGGCTGGAAATGGAGTTAATAATTGATCATGCCTGATTAGGCATGTTCCTGATTTTGTAAGACCATTTGTTCTTCTATATATGAAGGAACCATGAACAGAACTCACAACCATCTCCTGCATATAATCTATAACAGAATTGCAGGGATTGGCAGTAAAAGCAAATAAGGTCAGCAATCTAGGGATCAATGACCACAGCCTGAATCAATCTTGGTTGACCAAACAACAGATAGTTGTGCATTCGTTGTAGGCTTGGCACTGTGCTAGGCATCCCAGCATTACAACAACAGGTAATCTCTCCCTGAAATTGCTAACTCTCTGTTTTGCCACCTTGACTCATATGAAGGACTTGAGGTATATCAAGCATATTTGCAGCTTAACTGATGAGTAAACAGAGCGGGTAATCCCCCCAAATCCTTAAAATAAGAAGAATAAGCACCACTTTATAGGATTTGCTTATAGGGGTCTGCTCCAACCTTCTGATGGATGCCTACAATTCCTCCATTAGAGTCCCATCTTGTTAATGTAAGGGTTAAAATGCAAATAATTTCAGAAAGGAAAACATTAAGTTGTTTTTCATCAATTATGCCTCCTTGTTAATAAAATACTTAGGAGTAAGTTTTTAGGAAGACAGGATGAGAGCAAGAAGGAGTGTAGGAAACAGGCATTGGCAAGTGGGTAAAAGGTTGAACTGAATGTTGAGAAAATGAGTGTTTCCATAGGACTGAGTCAAATAAGATGAATTATTGTTTTGGATGAGCAAAATCAAGGTAGATTGTTAAATAAAAATAGAAAAATACTAAAATTTGGCTATTTCTAATAATTTTCAGAAATTTCTCTACTAAGATAAAAAGCAAATGTGTACGACAGTGAACAAATCAAAAGGTTATTGATAATAAAGCCACAATGTCAAGGGCCTGAACCAAGATGGTGGAGTAGCAGGACGAGCTCTCACTCCCTCTTGTGAAAACACCAGAATCACAACTAGCTGCTGGACAATCATCGACAGGAAGACACTGGGACTCACCAAAAAAGATACCCCGCTTCCAAAGACAAACGAGAAGCCACAATGAGACGGTAGGAGGGGCACAATCACAGTAAAGTCAAATCCCATAACTGCTGGGTGGGTGACTCATGGACTGGAGAACACTTATACCACAGAAGTCCACCCACTGGAGTGAAGGTTCTGAACCCCACGTCAGACCTCCGAATCTGGGGGTCCAGGAACAGTAAGAGGAATTCCTAGAGAATCAGACTTTGAAGGCTAGTGGGATTTGATTGCAGGACTTCAACAGGACTGGGGGAAACAGAGACTCCACTCTTGGAGGGCACACACAAAGTAGTGTGTGCATCAGGACCCAGGGGAAGGAGCAGTGACCCCAGGGGAGACTGAACCAGACCTACCTGCTAGTGTTGGAGGGTCTCCTGCAGAGGCGGGGGGTGGCTGTTGCTCACCGTGGGGACAAGGATACTGGCAGCAGAAGTTCTGGGAAGTACTCCTTGGTGTGAGCCCTCCCAGAGTCTGCCATTAGCCCCACCAAAGAGCCCAGGTAGGCTCCGTGTTGGGTTGCCTCAGGCCAAACAACCAACAGGGAGGGAACCCAGCCCCACCCATCAACAGTCAAGAGGATTAAAGTTTTAATGAGCTCTGCCCACCAGAGCAACAGTCAGCTCTACCCACCACCAGTCCCTCCCATCAGGAAACTTGCACAAGCCTCTTAGATAGCCTCATCCACCAGAGGGCAGACAGCAGAAGCAAGAAGAACTACAATCCTGAAGCCTGTGGAACAGAAACCACATTCACAGAAAAATAGACAAGATGAAAAGGCAGAGGGCTATGTACCAGATGAAGGAACAAGATAAAACCCCAGAAAAACAACTAAATGAAGTGGAGATAGGCAACCTTCCAGAAAAAGAATTCAGAATAATGATAGTGAAGATGATCCAGGTCCTTGGAAAAAGAATGGAGGCAAAGATCAAGAAGATGCAAGAAATGTTTAACAAAGACCTAGAAGAATTAAAGAACAACCAAACAGAGATGAGCAATACAATAACTGAAATGAAAACTACACTAGAAGAAATCAATAGCAGAATAACTGAGGCAGAAGAACGGATAAGTGACCTGGAAGACAGGATGGTGGAATTCACTACTGTGGAACAGAATAAAGAAAAAAGAATGAAAAGAAATGAAGACAGCCTAAGAGACCTCTGGGACAACATTAAATGCAATAACAGTCGCAATATAGGGGTCCCAGAAGGAGAAGAGAGAGTGAAAGGACCCGAGAAAATATTTGAAGAGATTATAGTCGAAAACTTCCCTAACATGGGAAAGGAAATAGCCACCCAAGTCCAGGAAGCGCAGTGAGTCCCATACAGGATAAACCCAAGGAGAACACACCGAGACACATAGTAATCAAATTGGCAAAAAATTAAAGACAAAGAAAAATTATTGAAAGCAGCAAGGGAAAAACAACAAATAACATACAAGGGAACTCCCATAAGGTTAACAGCTGATTTCTCAGCAGAAACTCTACACGACAGAAGGGAGTGGCATGATATACTTAAAGTGATGAAAGGGAAGAACCTACAACAAAGATTACTCTACCCAACAAGGATTTCATTCAGATTCGATGGAGAAATCAAAAGCTTTACAGACAAGCAAAAGTTAAGAGAATTCAGCACCACAAAACCAGCTGTACAACAAATGCTAAAGGAACTTCTCTAAGTGGGAAACACAAGAGAAGAAAAGAACCTACAAAAACAAACCCAAAACAATTAAGAAAATGGTCATAGGAACATACATATCGATAATTACCTTAAACGTGAATGGATGAAATGTTCCAACCAAAAGAGACAGGCTTGCTGAATGGATACAGAAACAAGACCCATATATATGCTGTCCACAAGAGACCCACTTCAGACCTAGGGACACATACAGACTGAAAGTGAGGGGATGGAAAAAGATATTCCATGCAAATGGAAATCAAAAGAAAGCTGGAGTAGCTATACTCATATCAGATAAAATAGACTTTAAAATAAAGAATGTTACAAGAGACAAGGAAGGACACTACATAATGATCAAGGGATCAATCCAAGAAGAAGATATAACAATTGTAAATATATATGCACCCAACATAGGATCACCTCAATACATAAGGCAACTGCTAACAGCTATAAAAGAGGAAATTGACAGTGACACAATAAGAGTGGGGGATTTTACCACCTCACTTACACCAATGGACATATCATCCAAAATGAAAATAAGTAAGGAAACAGAAGCTTTAAATGACACAATAGACCAGATAGATTTAATTGATATTTATAGGACATGCCATCCAAAAACAGCAGATTACACTTTCTTCTCAAGTGTGCATGGAACATTCTCCAGGATAGATCACATCTTGGGTCACAAATCAAGCCTCAGTAAATTTAAGAAAATTGAAATCATATCAAGCATCTTTTCTGACCACAATGCTATGACATTAGAAATGAATTACAGGGGGAAAAAACGTAAAAAACACAAACACATGGAGGCTAAACAATATGTTACTAAATAACCAAGAGATCACTGAAGAAATCAAAGAGGAAATCAAAAAATACCTAGAGACAAATGACAATGAAAACACGATGATCCAAAACCTATGGGATGCAGCAAAAGCAGTTCTAAGAGGGAAGTTTATAGCTATACAAGCCTACCTCAAGAAACAAGAAATATCTCAAATAAACAATCTAACCTTACACCTCAAGGAACTAGAGAAAGAAGAACAAAGAAAACCCAAAGTTAGCAGAAGGAAAGAAATCATAAAGATCAGAGCAGAAATAAATGAAATAGAAACAAAGGAAACAATAGCAAAGATCAATAAAACTAAAAGCTGGTTCTTTGAAAAGATAAACGAAATTGATAAACCATTAGCCAGACTCATCAAGAAAAAGAGGGAGAGGACTCAAATCAATAAAATTAGAAATGAAAAAGGAGAAGTTACAACAGACAGTGCAGAAATACAAAGCATCCTAAGAGACTACTACAAGTGACTCTATGCCAATAAAATGGACAACCTGGAAGAAATGGACAAATTCTCAGAAAGGTATAACCTTCCAAGACTGAACCAGGAAGAAATAGAAAATATGAACAGACCAATTAAAGTAATGAAATTGAACCTGTGATTAAAAATCTTCCAACAGGGGCTTCCCTGATGGTGCAGTGGTTGAGAGTCCGCCTGCCGATACAGGGGACACGGGTTCATGCCCCGGTCCGGGAAGATCCCACATGCCGTGGAGTGGCTGGGCCCGTGAGCCATGGCTACTAAGCCTGCGTGTCCGGAGCCTGTGCTCCACAATGGGAGAGGCCACAACAGTGAGAGGCCTGCATACCACAAAATAAATAAATAAATAAATAAATCTTCCAACAAACAAAAGTCCAGGACCAGATGGCTTCACAGGTGAATTCTATCAAACACTTAGAGAAGAGCTAACACCCATCCTTCTCAAACTCTTCCCAAAAATTGCAGAGGAAGGAACACTCCCAAACTCATTCTATGAGGCCACCATCACCCTGATACCAAAACCAGACAAAGGTACTACAAAAAAAGAAAATTACAGGCCAATATCACTGATGAATATAGATGCAAAAATCCTCAACAAAATACTAGCAAACAGAATCCAACAACACATTAAAAGGATCATACATCATAATCAAGGTGGATTTATCCCAGGGATGCAAGGATTCTTCAATATGCACAAATCAATCAATGTGATACACCATATTAACAACTTGAAGAATAAAAACCATATGATCATCTCAATAGATGCAGAAAAAGCTTTTGACAAAATTCAACATACATTTATGGTAAAAACTCTCCAGAAATTGGGCATAGAGGGAACCTACCTCAACATAATAAAGGCCATATACGACAAACCAACAGCAAACATCGTTCTCAATGGTGAAAAACTGAAAGCATTTCCTCTAAGATCAGGAACAATACAAGGATGTCCACTCTCACCACTATTATTCAACATAGTCTTGGAAGTCCTAGCCACGACAATCAGAGAAGAAAAAGAAATAAAAGGAATACAAATTGGAAAAGAAGAAGTAAAACTGTCACTGTTTGCAGATGACATGATACTATACATAGAGAATCCTAAAAATGCCACCAGAAAACTACTAGAGCTAATCAATGAATTTGGTAAAGTTGCAGGATACAAAATTAATGCACAGAAATCTCTTGCATTCCTATACACTAATGATGAAAAATCTGAAAGAGAAATTCTTCTATTTGCAAAAAAACACTTCTATTTGCCATTGCAAGGAAAAGAATAAAATACCTAGGAATAAACCTACCTAGGGAGACAAAGACCTGTATGCAGAAAACTATAAGACACTGATGAAAGAAATTAAAGATGATACCAACAGATGGAGAGATAAACCATGTTCTTGGATTGGATGAATCAATATTGTGGAAATGACTCTACTACCCAAAGCAATCTACAGATTCAATGCAATCCCTATTAAATTACCAATGGCATTTTTTTATGGAACTAGAACCAAAAACCTTAAAATTTGTATGGAGACACAAAAGACCCCGAATAGCCAAAACAGTCTTGAGGGAAAAAAACGGAGCTGGAGGAATCAAACTCCCTGACTTCAGACTATACTACAAAGCTATAGTAATCAAGACAATATGGTACTGGCACAAAAGCAGAAACATAGATCAATGGAACAAGATAGAAAGCCCAGAGATAAACCCATGCATTTATGGTCAACTAATCTATGACAAAGGAGGCAAAGATATACAGTGGAGAAGAGACAGTCTCTTAAATAAGTGGTGCTGGAAAAACTGGACAGCTACATGTAAAAGAATGAAATTAGAACACTCCCTAACACCATACACAAAAGTAAACTCAAAATGGATTTGAGACCTAAATGTAAGACCAGACACTATAAAACTGTTAAAGGAAAACATAGCAAGAACACTCTGACATAAATCACAGCAAGATCTTTTTTGATCCACCTCCTAGAGTAATGGAAATAAAAACAAAAATAAACAAATGGGACCTAATGAAACTTAAACGCTTTTGCACAGCAAAGGAAACCATAAACAAGACAAAAAGACAATCCTCAGAATGGGAGAAAGTATCTGCAAATGAGTCAACGGACAAAGGATTAATCTCCAAAATATATAAACAGCTCATGCAGCTCAATATTAAAGAAACAAACAACCCAATCCAAAAATGGGCAGAAGACCTAAATAGACATTTCTCCAAAGGAGACATACAGATGGCCAAGAAGAACATGAAAAGCTGCTCAACATCACTATTTATTAGAGAAATGCAAATCAAAACTACAATGAGGTATCACCTCACATCAGTTAGAATGGGCATCATCAGAAAATCTACAAACAACAAATGCTGGAGAGGGTGTGGAGAAAAGGGAACCCTCCTGCTCTGTTGGTGGGAATGTAAACTGATACAACCACTATGGAGAACAGTATGGAGCTTCTTTAAAAAACTAAAAATAGAATTACCATATGATCCAGCAATCCCACTACTGGGCATATACCCAGAGAAAACCATAATTCAAGGAGACACATGCACCCCAATGTTCGTTGCAGCACTATTTACAATAACCAGGTCATGGAAGCAACCTAAATGCCCATTGACAGACAAATGGATAAGGAAGATGTGATACATATATACAATGGAATATTACTCAGCCATAAAAAGGAAAGAAATTGAGTCATTTGTTGAGACGTGGATGGATCTAGAGACTGTCATACAGAGTGAAGTAAGTCAGAAAGAGAAAAACAAATATCGTATATTAACGCATGTATGTGGAACCTAGAAAAATGGTACAGATGAACCAGTTTGCAGGACAGAAGTTGAGACACAGATGTAGAGAACAAACGTATGGACACCAAAGGGGGATAATGCTAGGAGGGTGGGGATGGTGGTGTGCTGAATTGGGTGATTGGGATTGACATGTGTACACTGATGGGTATAAAATTGATGACTAATAAGAACTTGCTGTATAAAAAAAGTAATAATAAAAAAAATTACTAGGATTTTGATTGGTATTGAATCTATAGATGAAGTTGAGGGAATTGGCATCTTAACAACATTGAGTCTTTTGATCCATGATTATGGTATATCTCTCCCTTTATTTAGGTCTTCTTTAATTTCTCTCAGCAGAGAGAAATTTTATAGTTTTCACTGTACAAGTCTTATACCTCTTTTGTCAAATTTATACCTAAGTATTTGATAGTTTTGATGCTATTATATATGGCATTTTCAATTTTTGGTTGTTTATTGCTAGTGTATAGCAATAGTTGATTTGGGTATATTGATCTTATTTCCTGAAACGTTGCAGACTTATTAGACCTACTTGCACCTAGTTTGGCTTATCAACCTTTTTGAGGATTCAGTAGTATTTTTTTTTCGATAGACAACATGCCTATGAATAAATTCAGTTTTACTTCTCCCAAAACAGTCATTTTGACATGAGTGACGAAGTAACTTCTGTAAGGCACTCATGCTCTTAAGATTGTTTGAAGTATTTTTTATCATTATGTGAGCTTTGTGCCTGAGGCTGTGAGTCTGTCTCCTCTTTTCTAAAGACAACACACTCCTGCCATCCCACCCAATCTCTCACTGTCCAAAAACAGTGAGGGCAGAAGCTCAGGACATTGTGACCAACCCGCACAGACCCACCTCTGGGCTAGACTGGCGTGCCCACGAGTTCTGACTTTGGGAGTGGAACTGTTTGTTCCCAATGGCTGCATGATTCCTGGAGGTCAGCAGCCTCCTCATGGCATTTGGCCCTGCTGAGCTTCCAGGAGCATCCTGGGATGGAGATGGAGTATTCCCAGAGAGGGCCTACAGCCACCTTAGGACATATGCTCCACTCTCCCAACTCTCTTTGGGTTTTACTGATCAGGGATCCAAGGACTTTGGCTTTAGAATAAAAGGGGTTCCAAGAGTGTCAACCACATTCCACCCCTTTAGTCCATCTGCTGTCTGGCTCCCATGTTCACGTCAGTAGCCAATTCTCAGGATAATTGATCTCTCGTATCAAAAGATATCTGGCCCAGCAGACATCATGACCTCCCGGTAGACATCTCCAGCAAAAGTGATCCCACCACACCTCTCCCCTCTTCCAGGCATTCCCATGTGTCCTTTCTCCAAGACCCCCCATTCCCACTCC
Organism: Lagenorhynchus albirostris; assembly: GCF_949774975.1. Lineage (NCBI taxonomy): Eukaryota > Metazoa > Chordata > Mammalia > Artiodactyla > Delphinidae > Lagenorhynchus > Lagenorhynchus albirostris. The sequence continues at coordinate 140,444,378 of NC_083096.1, forward strand.
TACCCTCCCATCCCCAGATCTGTCTTCAGGCCTTTGGGTCCTCCGGTCACTGCAGGCTGTCCTTCATGTGCGACTTTAAGGAATAGGATCTGAATTGTAATCCAGAGTTGGAGAGCACTTCCCCCTAGTAAAAGGTGTGATTCTTTCCCTTTAAAAGACAGAGAAAGAGAAAATGGAACTGGTCCCTTGGAAGAGATTGAGCCCCCATCCCTGGAGGGGCACCCACAGGGGATGAACAGGGTGCTTCCTAGGGGATCCTACATTAGTTGAGAGGCCAAAATTGATAACCTCTAGAGCTTTTCCAACAAAACAGCCTGGTTCTAAGGAGGAAATTCCTCTGCTATGCACCTACTTTGGCTCATCAGAGCCCCCAAACCGGTTTGTAAGAACTTCAAATACAAAATCCTAGCACCTAAAAGACCATCCCAATAGGGAGACTGAGGGTCACAAAAAGGAGGGAACTTGTCTGAGGTCACCCTGATGACCAGAATTCCAGCCCAGAGCCCCTGACCACAGTCTAACATCCCTCCCATTGCTCGGATTCTTTCCTAAGGGTGGAACCCATGAGGACTCTCTCTGGTTTCATCTCAGAAGCCATTTGGAAGGTGGCATTTTATAAGAACCCTTTGCTTTGTGTGTCCAACAGCATATACCAGCCATTACGGTGCACACATGTATGTGTTTGTTCATTGTCTGTCTTTCCCACCAAGACGTAAACTTGATGAAGACAGGACTTTGATGTCTTTATTGATATTTCCCCTATGCCTAGACTGTTTCAGGTGCTTGAAAGGTGGTGTCCACAAATATCTGTCAAAGGAAGGCAGGCAGGAGGGCGGGCTTACAGGGCCAAAGAGGCCTTTATGATCATCCGGTGGGTCTCCGTGCCTTCTGCTCTTCAGTCCTCCCCAGCCCACTGCCCCTGGCCTGGCTCAGAGCCTCAGCTCTCACCTGACACTAAGTCGGCCTCCTTGTCTCCATCCGGCCCCATCCCACTCCCCTACCCAACAATGCCACAGAGTACGTCTTTAAAACACAAGAGTTACTTCCCATTTAAACCCTTTTGAGGGTCTGGAAGAAAATATTTGCACAATACTTGTCTGATAAAGGATGTATGCCTGGAATATATAAAGGACTCTCAACACTTAATAGAAGAAAACAAGTAAGCATTTTTTAAAATGTGCAAAAGAAGAGATATGGAGGAGGTACATGAAAAAATGCCCAACATCTTGTCATTAGAGAAATGCAAATTCAAACCACAAGGAAATACCCCTATTAGGATGGCTAAATTTGGAAGGAAAAAAAGCCTTATAATACCAAATGTTGACAAGGATGTAAAGCAATTAGACCCACATACATTGTTAGTGGGAATACGACCTTTTCAGAAAATAGTTGGGCAGTTTCTTATAAAGTTATACATACATTTATCAAGTGACCTAGAAATCCTACTCTAGATATTTCCCAAAGAAGAACGAAAGCATATGTCTACATGAAGACCTATATGGGACTGCTTATAGCAGCTTTATTCAAAATTGCCCAGACTGGAAACAACCCAAATGGCCCTCTCCTTGAAAGTGGATAAACTGTGGTATATCCATTCAAGAGAACACAAGTCAGCATTAGAAAGGGACAAACTGCTAATATAAGCAACAGTATGGATGAATCTCAAGAACACCATGCAAAATGAAAGAAACAAGATTCTACATACGGCATGATTCCATTTATATGACATTCTGGAAAAGGCAAAACTATAGGGCTGGTAATCACACCAGTAGTTGCCAGGGGCTGGGGCCTACAAATGGCACGAGGAAACTTTTAGGGGTGATGGTAATATCCTTTATCTTGCTTGTTTGGGTGATTAATTACATGACTATATACATTTGTCAAAACTCACAGAACTGGAAAAAAGATCTCATAGAGCTATATACCTAAAAAGGGTGAATTTTACTGGCTGTAAGTTTTACTATTATAAATCTAACTTTTACAAAAATCCTTCTGTGGTTTCTCACAGGTCAGATAAAGTCTGAGCACTTAGCTTCACAATCAAGGCCTCTAAGGACTGACCTAACCAATCCCACCTGCCTTATTCTCTGTGATTCCCCTTTACACACTCCATACATCATCCGAATCGAACCATCTAGGGTTTTCCGGACAGGTCCTGAGCTTTTTGGCTTCCTTTCCTTTGTTCATGCTCTTTCCTTTGTCCTAATTTTTCTCTTCCCTGAAAGAAGTGAACACTTGTGGAAAAAACACAGCTTGGAACCCTGGGGAAGGGGGACTCTGTGCTGAATTTCCTAAGAGTCCCCCTTTCCTGTTCAAACTTCCAAATCTCCCACCAAAGCAGCATGCACAGAGGCCCAGGAGGTACAAGGGGAGTGACCGGGTGTGAGCAGGTGGGGCGAGGACAGGAAGACTGGCCATGGTGAAGGCTATCTGTGCCTTAGCCTTCCTGGGTTCAAAGGGCCTTCTCTCCTGGTCTCACCCTCCAGAACGCTGTGGGTAAAAGAGTGGGGAGAGCATTCTGGACATAGAAAAGTCCCAGGCCCCTCCTGCCCTCATCCTTCTCACACTACCCTGTAACTGTAGAACAGGGGTTGAGTGCCTTCCCCAGAAATGTGGGAGCCACTCTGGGACAGAACTGCTGTCTGTCTGGTTCTCTTCTGCCATGTCCCAAGATGTGCCTGCCACATACCAAGTTCTCAGTTAATTTTTGAAGATTACAAGCATGAATGCTGTTGCCTAGCAGCAGCTTTGGAAATCCCTTTCTCTCCCCAAATTTCAGTTGTCTCAACTGAAAAACATTGAGAGTAATTCCTACCTTTTAAAGTTATCGTATACAGTAAATACATATAAAATCACTTTGAATATTATAAATATACTCTAGTGATATAAGAATTTATTATTATTATTGTTATAAAAATGGATACTTATGATTTCAATGTCAGATTTCTGGACAAGGAATGTGACTTTAGTTAAAAATCCTAAAAAGTTAGTATGCCTACTGAAGTATTTAGGAGGAAGTATTGATGTCTGCCATTTACTTTGAAATTTATCAGATTGTAAGGTAATTAATAGATGGGTAGAAGGATGATCATAGATAGGTGATTCATAGATTAACAGACAGGAAGCTATGTCATAAAACAAGAAGAATAAAACATTAATGGTAGAATCTAAGTGATGCATATACAAGGGTACACTGTAAAATCCTTTCTATTTTGGTGTACGTTTAAATTTTTCGTAAAAAAATGTCAAGTGAAAAAACTTAGGAGAAATAAGCTTCTGACAGATCTAACTGGAAGTTTCCTTTGCGTGGAGCACTGACTCATCCTTTAACAAATATGCATTGAGCTCCTTCTACACGTGCCAGCCAGACACTGGAGTTTGAGACTAGAGAAGTTCTGTGTAGTAGGGACCACAGGCATGTGAATAAATAATTACAATATAAAGGGAAAGTGCTCCAAACTGGGAATGCACAAGAGGCTGAGAATACAGAGGCATCGTCTGGAAAAATCAGGGAAGCCTTCATATTTAAGCAGAGTTGTGGAGGATAAATAGGAATTTTCCAGACAGAAACTAGGAGAAGAGTGTTTCAAGAACAGATCACAGTGTGGCCAAAGCGTGGCCTGGCTGGAGTGCAAAGCGAGCATGTCCACACGGCCAGAGGGTGGCCAGATGGAGTAAAGAGACCAGGCTGTAAGAGCCAGAAAGGGGACCAGGTGGAAACCTTGCTCCATGGGTCCATCAGCCACATTTATGAAGCACCTCCTATGTGTATAGCTCTAAATAATGGAAAGCAAAAGGCTGCCTTTCCACACGGGAGTCAAATCCCAGGCTGCCTCGCTGGAAGCCCAGAACCAGCGGTTTGGCAGGAAGAAGCAGGTGAGGCTTGGCAGTGACAGGTGAGAAAGATTAGCTGTCACTACACATTCCAGAAGGAGACTTTACAACTCTCCCACACACGCCCTCCCTCGCCTGGACTGAAGACAGCAAATTGTTCAAGGCCAAGTTGTGTTCCACACCCATGGCCTCTGCAAACCTGGCCAAGGAGGAGAGGCTGAAGTACAGGACCTGAGTCAGAGCCCTGGTCCCCGCCCTGCCTGTTTGGCTGCGGGCCTCTGAGCCATTTCCCCCACCTCTGCAGGCACTCACGTATAAGATGGGAAGACAGCCCTGACCATCGCTCTTTGCCTTTCTACAGCAGCCTCGCAGTCTGTGGACCCTACACTTTTCCATCCACACCCACACTGAGTCGTGGCCCGCATCCTACAGCCGAAGCAGGGATTGACAATAGCACATCAACATGGAGGAGTTGTGAGGCCCCAGTGAGAGCACCTCCATCCTTCCAGACTCGACTTGTTCTCATTAATTCTTTACTCCTGCCTTAGTTTTAAATTTATTTTGACGTTTTTAAACTTCTAGAGTAGAATGATTGCTTCTGTTGGTTTCAATCTTTCATATTTAATATTAAAAGCTATTAAAGCTATGAATTTTCCTCTAATGGGTGCTTTGACAATATTACATAGGTTTTGATATAGAGTTTTTATTGTAATTAATTTCTAAATGGACTGTAATTTCAAACTAGATTTTCTCTTAGACCCAAGAGCTTTTAAGAAGACTACTTACTAGTTTCCAAGTACTTGGTTTTGAGGGTTATCCTTTTATTGTTAATGTCTTGTTTTATTGTACTCTGTTTAGAAAAAGTAACCTAAAATTTTCTATGTAGGGTGTTTTTAATTTAGATATTTTAAATGAAATTTTCTTAGAAGATTAACTTTTATAAGTGTTCCATGAATATCTGAAAATGATGTGGAGTAAAACACACCTATTCAAATCCTCTAAATAATTATTTACATGTCCTTATCTGTCAAATTCTCAGGTCTATTAAGAATTCCCGGGCTTCCCTGGTGGCGCAGTGGTTGAGAGTCTGCCTGCCGATGCAGGGGACACGGGTTCGTGCCCCAGTCCGGGAAGATCCCACATGCCGCGGAGCGGCTGGGCCCGTGAGCCATGGCCGCTGAGCCTGCGCGTCCGGAGCCTGTGCTCCGCAACGGGAGAGGCCACAACAGTGAGAGGCCCGTGTACCGCAAAAAAAAAAAAAAAAAAAGGAATTCCCATTATGATTGTGGGAGTTTGTTGCTGTTATTTTGAGTGTGTGAAGGTTCACGGTTTTTATAACTTCTTCATGGATTTCATTGTTTACCATGATTAAATACTCATCTTTGTCCCATTTAATATTTTTGCCTTGAATTCTATTTTGCTTGGTATTTGTATTACCACTTTTTGCTGTTGTTCACATTTATCTGATAAATCATAGATAGATATATTCTTACATTTTATGTCTTCCCCTTTGTTGAGCTCCTATGCTAATTCATTTTTCACTTGCAGTATATCCCCCAGTAATATTTTCAGAAAAGATACATTTGGTATACATCCCCAATTCTTGTGCATCTCTATTCGCCCATGAATGATAGTTTGGCTACATAGAGAATTCTAGTCTCAAGTCTTTTTCTTGTTGTATAAACAGTATTTTCTATCATTCATGTTTCAGAAGAGAGGCCCAAAACATGTCTGATTGGCTTTTATCTAGATCGTAGGTTATTTGTCTTCTTAGATCTGACATCTCCAAGATTTTTATTTTACTTTTGAAACTCAGAAATTTCACCACACTTTTAGTGGATTGAATGCATATATTAACCTCCATCCCTCCTGAAATCTCACTAAAACAGGAGTAAAGGAATACAAATTTAAAATCATATACCCACAAGGACAAAAAGCATAGAAGCAGCAGCAGTAAGAGAGAATATTTAGGAAGTTGAAAAGCAGATGGAAGAATGGTAACTATGTTAGCATACCCAAGAAAGCTAAATCCTAAAATAGAAGAAGTTAAAGCTAAGAATTCCCTCACTCCAAAAGACCGAGGAATTGGCAGCACTAGGTACCTCTGGAATTGGGAGTGCACCAACACAAGGATATGGATTGAATGTCTGTGTAATATCAACTTCCCTCTCCACTCTCTGCAGCCAGATGAATACCCTTCATGAATGAAGATTGCAGAATTTATTCTCTGGAGACAGAGAGGTTCTCTGTACAGGATGATACCGGGAAGAGTTGATGTCACGAGTATCCTATTTAAAACAGGGAATCAAATGGGAGTTTGATCACTAAATATTGAGATCTCTAAGTTCTTCTCCCCCACGTAACGTTCTGGCAGCCAGATTTACATCTCTCAGAAGAGCTTTCTCCAGCCAAGGCCAAGGGAAAAAGATCTAACAACACTGACACTGAAATTCCCCCTGTGAAAACACTCAGCTTGGTCATGCTATGGTGAACCAATGGTGAACAAGTGCCCCAGAGTCTCTAGTAGGATTTTCAATTAGACATGAGTGCACTGTCAAGGATCACCAGATATTTGAGAAAAATCTCTGATATGGAAGATTGAGGCCAAAACAAACACGTGAAAAAAAAAATTGAAACAGAAGGAGACTATGTCAGGCAAATTTGTCTTAATAATATCTTCAAAGGATAAGAAAGCATTGTATCCATGAAATATGAGCATGTTGTTACTAAAAGGAACATTCAGAAAACAAAAATAACTCTTAGAAATTAAAATATGAACTCAGAAATAAAAAACTCAGTGAATGAATGAGAGAACATTTCTCATCACCTGAAAACAGTCAGCAGCGCAGCAATACTCAGGGCAGAACCAAGCACAGAACAGGTCTTTCAAATGAATCAATCCATGAAAGAGCATATAAGGAAATCCTTCTTCCCAACTTATGACTTACCTTCTGTGCCTCGTGGCAAAGTCCTCCTGACCCAAGAGTCCAATTGAGTTGGGGCTTCATGAACAATGAACCTGAGTCCCAGTGAGAATCATGCAACGGCCTGACCATCAGACACCCTCAGGCACCTGATGGTTGGCTTCCATTCAGTAGCATTCATAAGCCTTAATTACGCCCAGCCATGTCCTGTAGGGTATAAAGTATTTCCCTTTTACAGATGGGAAAACTGAGGTCTGGAAGACAAAGGGTGACTCTTGGCTAGAGATGGGTCCACAAGAACCCATAATTGGTGTAGTCTGCCTCAAGAGTTCTTGTCCTTTTTTTATTTGTTTTTTTCTAATTATAAAAATAATATATGTTTACTTTGAAAAATTCAAACATTTCAGAAATAAAACAAGGTAGAATGCAAAAGACCCCCCAGGTGTCACCATGGTCAACAGTCTGGGGCCTAGTCCTCCATGGGGTGTTGTCAAATGCATGTGGCAACGCATTTGTTAATGGGATTGTTAGTCTCCTATTTTTTAATATTCATATGTATTTACTCTTTCAGACAAAGCTTATAATAAATGTATTCAATTCCCCCTACAACCCCCTTACAATTTGATTAAAAATGGCACTAAATGTGTACATCAATGGGGAGAATTACTATTTTTTCAATATTGAGCCTTTCCATCCATGAACCTGGTATTCGCTCCAGTTATTCAGGCCTTCTTTAACATCTTTTAGTAAAGGTTTATATTTTTCTCCATTTATGCCTTGAATATACTTGATTAACTTTATCCCAATGCATTGTATTGTGTAGCTCATAAGAATAGCATCTTTTTCTCAATTAAGTTTTCTATTTGTTGTGGCTGCAGTATCAAATGAAACTATTTACACACTTTATTGTGCTTGCTTCCTTACTTTGCAGTTTTAAAACGAACTCTCGGGACTTCCCTGGTGGCGCAGTGGTAAAGAATCCGCCTGCCAATGGAGGGGACATGGGTTTGATCCCTGGTCTGGGAAGATCCCACATGCCGTGGAGCAACTAAGCCTGCGTGCCACAACTACTGAGCCCGTGTGCTACAACTACTGAAGCCTGCACGCCTAGAGCCTGTACTCCACAGCAAGAGAAGCCACCGCAATGAGAAGCTCACGCACAGCAATGAAGAGTAGCCCCTGCTCGCCACAACTAGAGAAAGCCCACATGCAGCAATGAAGACCCCACGCAGCCAAAAATAAATTATTTTTTTTAAAAAAAGAGTGAATTTAAATAAATAAATAAAATGAACTCTCTTGGATTTCTTTAGGTAAACACACATACCATCATAAATTGTGATGATTTTGCTCTTCTTTACCAATATTTTTATTTCTTGTCTTACTACATTTGCTAGAACCTCCAGAACAATGTTGAATAATGCCACTGATATAGGCATCCCTGTTTTGTTCTTGACTTCATGAGAAACCTTTGGTATTTCACTGTCACATTTAATGTTTTTGGCCCCTACTTTCAAAGCTCCCACCCTCCCTCAGGGTGAAATGCCCTCCTGTTTCTCCCTGTCTCTATCAAATCTCCATCTTAGTAGTCTTCTCCTTGGGTCTTTGACAACAAAGGGTGATTTAAGCCATTGTAGTTCCTTTTCCTGGGTGATGTGCATTTTCAGCCTCTGTAAGAACTTACCCCTTGTCCCCAATGTTCATTGCAGCACTATTTACAATAGCCAGGTCATGGAAGCAACCTAAATGTCCATCGACAGATGAATGGATAAAGAAGATGTGGCACATATATACAATGGAATATTACTCAGCCATAAAAAGGAACGAAATTGGGTCATTTGTTGAGACGTGGATGGATCTAGAGACTGTCATACAGAGTGAAGTAAGTCAGAAAGCAAAAAAAAAATATCGTATATTAACGCATATATGTGGAACCTAGAAAAATGGTACAGATGAACCGGTTTGCAGGGCAGAAATTGAGACACAGATGTAGAGAATAAACGCATGGACACTAAGGGGGGAAAGCGGCGGGTGTGTGTGTGTGTATGTGTGATGAATTGGGAGATTGGGATTGACATGTATACACTGATGTGTATAAAATGGATGACTAATAAAAACTGCTCTATAAAAAAATTAATTAAATAAAATTCAAAAATTAAAAAAAAAAAAAAAAGAACTTACCCTTGTATTAACAAGACGGAATTCGGCCAAGACCTAGCAGCAGCTAAGGGCCCGGAAAGCCAGCACTTACAACATACCTACAAAACATCATCCACAGGGCAGGGCACATTTACATGCATTATGGCCTTCAGTCCTTAAAGCAGACTCTACAAGGTGGTTATTTTGTTTACTCTCACTTTTCAGATGAAAGTCTGTCTCCAAGTAACATGTCCTAGGTCGCACAGCTGAGTAGTAGACACAGAATTCTAAGCCAGTTTACAAGGGAAATCCTGTAGCACTCACGCAACGGGAGAGGCCATGGCAGTGAGAGGCCCACATACCGCAAAAAAAAAAAAAAAAAGAAGACACAGGTCTACTTTGATAAAAATATTTAAAAGCTGGGGGTTTTTTTGTTGTTTTTTTTTAACCTCTCACTGTTGTGGCCTCTCCCGTGGCGGAGCACAGGCTCCGGACGCGCAGGCCTAGCGTCCATGGCTCACAGGCCCAGCCGCGGCATGTGGGATCTTCCCGGACCGGGGCACGAACCCGTGTCCCCTGCATCGGCAGGCGGACTCTCAACCACTGCGCCACCAGGGAAGCCCTAAAAGCTGTGTTTAAATATTTAGATCTGGTCCCCCAGAATCTGGTCCTCATGCTCTCACCAGAATTTCCGATGACAGAATTTCCAATTCTAAAGTGCATGTTTATTCATATTTTAACATTTCTGAAGTTGAGATTATACGGCAATTGATGGTATCTTAGGTCAATAAGACACGGCGGCAGCTAACATTTGCAAGCTGTTTTACAGTTAGCCACAGTATTCCATGCACTTTTTTCTTTAGGTTTCACAACTTCCTGAGGTGAGTTGTACCAGCCCCGTTTTCAACACCAAGAAGCAGATTCCATGTGGTGATGCCATGCAAGGTAATCCTAGACTGTGTGGGTTGTGGGTGGAGGAGTTAGCCTCGATGGAGTTCCTTTTCTCCTTACCACCAACTTTAGACAGAATATTCCATTTGGGTCTCCACCGTCCCCTGCTCATTGACAGCTGAGGGAAGTGAGGCTCAGAGAGGTTAAGCGATGTGCCTCACCTCACATAGCCAGTAAGCATCAGAGCCAGGATCTGAACTCTTTCCACTGCCACAGCTGTTTGCCTGGCACTAGGGGCGGCAGCTGTGCTCCCATGGGAACCAAGCACAAGATGCTGGAGCCCCCAGCCCAGCCCAGAGTAAGCCCCTCTGTGCCCTTGCCCCTCTGCTGGAGCTCCAGTGGCACTCACTGCATGAGCCTCTCCCGGGCTGGGTCCGAGAGGTAGCGCTTGGATCCACCCATGAACAGGGACCGGTATCGCTGCCGATGGTCCTTTGTCTCCATCAGCTGGGTGTTGAGGTAGCGACCCACACCCACGGGGTTCTGCACCAGGAAGAAGAGGCAGGACATTAACAAGCTGGATGCCTGGCTTGGAAACTTGATCTCAGGCTTCCTCCCCTCCCTCTAGGCTCCTCCTTACTCCATCTGTTACACAATGAATCGTGTTCCCCAAAGAGATGTGGAAGTCCTAAGCCCCAGGACCTCAGAGTGTGAGCTTATTTGGAAATAGCTGCAGATGTAATCAGTTAAGATGAGCTCGTACCGGAGTAGGGTGGGTCCTTAATCCAATGTGACTAGTGTCCTCATAAGCAGAGACATACAGGGGGAAGATGGCCATGCAACATGGAGGCAGAGGCTGGAGTGAGGCATTTACAAGCCAAGGAGTTCCAAGGATCGCCAGCCACCACCAGCAGCTACAAAGAGGCCAGGAAGGATTCTCCCCTACAGGTTTCAGAGGAAATGCGGTTTTGTCGATACCTGGATTTCAGACTTCTGGCTCCCAGAACTGAGAGAGGATAAATTTCTGTTGTTTTAAGCCATCTAGTCTGTGATACTTTGTTATGGCAGCTTTAGGAAATGAATACACCATCCCACCCAGAAATCCGGGTTGTAGTACAAGAAGCGCCAGTGGAGAGGTTCAGAGAGGAGATGTAGCCTGTCCAGAGTGACGAGCGAGGGCAGGAGACTGGCAGGACAGGAAGCTGCCACTTGTAGAGAATCTGTCCCAAGGTCAGACTGGGTCCCCAAGAGAAGACTCTCTCCCCTTGGAGGAGGTGCAGGCTGGAGGTGAGAAAAGGAAGAATGTAGGGACCTGACCGTCTGGACCTCACAAGAACCGAGCAGGGCAGGGGGTGTGGGCACACTGGGGGCCAAGGCATCGCTCGGGAGACAAGGAGGTAGAGTGGAAGAGGGAGAGCTGGGGTGTGGGCCTGCGGGATGGGGCAGGGGGAGCTTAGTAGGAAGGCAGGTTCCAAGCAAGATGTTGCCAGGGAAACCAGGAGAAAGCCACAGCTTAAAAATACACAGCTGTTCAGGAGGGCTGCGGCAGCAGGGAGTGGCAGGGTGGGGAGCGGGCAGCGCAGGCTGACACATCCAGCAGCAGCAGTGTCAGTGTTTGGGCAGCTGTTCGGGGCTGGAGGGGGTAAAGCCGGCAAGGGCGGCCCAACCCCCCCTGGGAGGCCATCCAGAGGCTTTGGAACACAGAGGAGATGCTAAGTAAGAAGCAAGAATTCCTGGAGAAGAAGATAGAGCAGGAGCTGATGGCCGCCAAGAAGCACGACACCAAAATCAAGCGTGCTGCCCTCTAGGCACTGAAGCGCAAAAAGAGGTATGGAAAGCAGTCGGCACAGATCAACAGCACGCTGTCAACCATCGAGTTCCAGCGAGAGGCCCTGGAGAATGCCAACACCAACACCGAGGTGCTCAAGAATGTGGGCTATGCCACCAAGGCCATGAAGGCTGCCCACGACAACGTGGACGTCGATAAAGCTGATGAGTTAACGCAGGACTTTGCTGACCAGCAGGAACTTGCAGAAGAAACTTCAACAGCTATTTCAAAATCTGTAGGGTTTGGAGAAGAGTTTGACGAGGAGGAGCTTGTGACAGAATTAGAAGAACTAGAAAAGGAGGAACTAGACAAGAATATGCTGGAAATCAGTGGACCGGAAACAGTCCCTCTACCAAATGTTCCCTCTATATCCCTACCGACAAAACCCACCAAGAAGAAGGAAGAGGAAGACGATGACGTGAAGGAATTGGAGACCTGGGCTGGATCCACTTAACCGGTCCAGTGCGGGCTGGGCCCAGTCTGATGGCCTGCGCGGCGGGCAGGCACGTGCGTGTGCACGGCAGGCAGGTTCCATCACTCTCGAATCTTCCTCCAAAGCAGTAGGGCAGCATCACTGCTCACTCTGCATAGCATGGTCTGCACCCAGCGGGACAGGCAAGGGGTGGGGGAGGTGCCTGCTGTTTATAATGTTGACTTTCTGTAAAATAAATATACTTTCTGTATTTGCAAATACTTTCTGTATTTGCAAATCCAACATTGAGCTTCTGGACTACACTGACTCCACTGCTGAACCTCAATGGATAGGGTGAACCGTTTGCAGTTGAAATGACCTGAAAATGTAGCCTCTGTCCTTTTAAGTCAGCTGACTTGTCACACATCTCTTTGTAAGACTTGTATGGTACTGGCAGGAGTTGTTTTGTATTTTTTAAATAAATTTATTTATTTTGTTTAATTATTTTTGGCTGTGTTGGGTCTTCGTTGCTGCGCCCAGGCTTTCTCTAGTTGCGGCGAGCGGGGGCTACTCTTCGTTGCAGTGTGCAGGCTTCTCATTGCGGTGGTTTCTCTCGTTGCGGAGCATGGGCTCTAGGCACGCGGGCTTCAGTAGTTGTGGCACGCGGGCTCAGTAGTTGTGACACACGGGCTTAGTTGCTCCGCGGCATGTGGGATCTTCCCGGACCAGGAATCGAACCCGTGTCCCCTGCCTTGGCAGGCGGATTCTCAACCACTGCGCCACCAGGGAAGCCCAGGAGTTGTTTTTTAAAAGCCATAAGCTTTTCCTTGTCCTTAGCTGTAATAATGCATCTGATTTTGGTTTCCTTGAGAGCTGTATTTCTGTCCATCACCTGTGTACTGGCCCCTGTGTTTCCCACTCTGGCCCACTCCTCACTCCCACTCCCCTGGTCTTTTTGGAGTTTGTGACACTGATTTGAAACGGATGGTGTTCCCTTGAGAGCACGTGAGATTGTTAGAGTTAAGTCCCAGCTATACATTTTTCTAACATAGCTCTAAGGTCCTTGTTGCTGTTTGTGATAACTGATAGATAACTCACACATTTATAATCAGATGAAACTATGGTTTGCACTGTCTATTAAATATCTCAATTAATTAAAAAAAAAACAGCTGTTCAAAACCAGGCAAAACTAACCTGTACTACTGGAAGCCAGGAGAGGAACCACCTGACGGGGAGGGAGGTTGGGGGGTGGCCCTGGGGTGCTGGAAACGTGCCCTTCAACCCTCTGGGGGGTGGTTACATGGTGAGTCCATTTTGTGACAATTCATGGAACTCTTCACTTAGGACTCATGCTCCCTTCTGTATGGTTATTAGGCCCCAGTAAAAGGTGGGCTTAAAAAATGAAGGACAGGAATGAGAAACGGAATGAGGCTGATGCCCAATGCCATCTGGTGCATGAAGAAGGCAGGCACACGAAGGCAAGAGCTTAGCTGTCTTACACGAACACCAACAAACCGAAGATTACGTCATATATGGGGGATGGCTGCCTCTGAGGAGGGGGAGGAGAGGGGAGGGGAAGGAGAGGGGAGGAGAGGAGAGGAGAGGGGAGGGGGAGGGGAGGGGAGGGGAGGGGAGGGGAGGAGAGGGGAGGGGAGGAGAGGGGAGGGGAGGAGAGGGGAGGGGGAGGAGAGGGGAGGGGAGGAGAGGGGAGGGGGAGGAGAGGGGAGGGGGAGGAGAGGGTCCTTGCTCAACCAGAGATGAGAAATGGGCCAACTCCCTGAGCTGCCCCTGAGGCCTCAAGACAAATATGAAGAGAATGGAGGGAGCATTTCCCTAGAAAATAAGAGAGTGGGATGGCTCTGGGTGATGTCCATTAGCACAGTGGTTCTCAAACTTGTCCCTGGAACACAGGATCAGCATCACCTGAGAACTCATTAGAAATGCAAGTTCCCAGACCCCACCCCAGGCTTACTGAATCAGAAGGTCTGGCGTGGGGCAAGTCCTCCAGGTGAGGCTGATGCCCGCTCAAGTTTGAAAAACCACTGCCTGAGAGAAATGAGACAGTGGGAGTGGGAGTTAGTCCCTGGTAGAAAAAAAAGAGGTGGGATGGGCTCCCTCAGAGCATCAGTTCCCAGGGGGAAGGAGAACTTGGGGCTGCCTGTAGAATTAGGAGAGTGTTCCCTGCTCCTCACTGTGTATCCCCTACCCAGACGCACTCACCCAGGTTCCCAGAATCATCGGGGAGGCCTTTATGCCTATCCTCTTGGGAGACAGCAGGAACGGTGGTTGGTTGATGTGTCTGCATTCCTTCTCTGGAGGAAGCCACGTACTGGGACTAGACATGGCCTAGAGGTGAGGAACAAAGGCTGAAAGCTTGGCGAGGTCTGGCGGTGGTCAGCCTGGGGCCAGGCCTGATGAGGGCTCTGGGCAGCTGACCTCACCCCCCTGGCAGCCCTGAGACTTGAGCCAAGGATGGTAGGAGGTACCTGGCCACCTCCCAACTTACCAGGAGCCCATCCTCTGGGGGTGAAGGGGCCCTGCGGTACTCTCATGACCCCTGCCACCCACTCTATGCCCACCCATCAGCCTGAAACTTCTTTCCAGGTTCCCAAGGGCTCTCCCGGTCTGGCAGGGTCCAGAGAGGTGCTCCAGACCCCAGTCTGGGGAGCAGAAGCCAACGGACTTTGCAGCTAAATGAGCTGGGCTCCAATCTTGGCTCCTCCCCCTTGCTGGGAGCCTGGGCAAATCCCTTCCTATCTCTGGGCCTCAGTTTCCTTTCATGAAATGCAAAAGATAATCCCTCTCTCCAGGGGGCTGAAATGTGCCCTCCCCAGAGCAGGTGTTCAGGAAATGTTGGTACCCTTTTTCATTCCTCTGGACACGCCCACCTTCCCAAGCCCTTAGCAGTTCCCTCCCTGGGGGGCAGAACCTGCTTGGGGGTCGACTGATGTCCAGAGCCTACTCAGATGACTGGCTGCCGGAACCCCAGAAAGGAGCCCACCGCTCCCCTAAACAGAACCGGTGTGCGGCCTTCTGTCGGGCAGACCCCTTATTCACACTTGGTCCCGCTCCAGTTTTCCCCTCATCCTCTCTGCAGGGGAGGGAGGGGCAGAGATCAATGCCCACTGGGCACTTCCCGGGTGCCAGGCTCCATGCTATAGGCTCTAGTACTAACCTCAATGAATTCTCACAGCCACCTGGTCATGCTCACGGGACAAGCATGTAAACCAAGGCTCAGAGAGTGACAGACACTGATCCAATGTGACTAGTAAGTACAATACCAGGATTGGGAACCAGGTAAGTCTGGTACCCAAGGGTGAGCTTTCGGCTGAAATAGCCACTTCCACCCCACCCTGCCCCCGCAGGAAAGCCCCCTCCCAAGAGAAGAAGGAAGGAAGGCCATAGGGGCACAGTGACTAGTTTTGGGGGACACTGGCTAAGTGTGGCCCAATAAATTCTTTCTGGAGGGGCTTCCGGGTTGCGGGGAACTTTTGAAAAAACTCCACGCTTCTTATTGTGACATGACTTAAGTTCTTCCACGAAGCTCTTGAAATTCATCAGTTCCCTGGGCCGTTTTTTCTGAGAAACAGAGGAGGAAAAAGAATATGTTATGTCAGGAAAAGCAAAAGCTGCGATGCTGGACCCTTACCACAATCAGAGACAAGCAGTGGTCCAATGAGGCATCACTCTCCCCCATGCCTGCCACTGTCCCATGGCCAGGCCAGTCCACTCTGACCTGGGCGACAGAGACGAAGCCCCCCAGCCAGGGGTGGGGTCAGTCTGATGGGGTCTCTAACAGCCCCTCCTCCGTGCGGTGCCCTGCAGCCCAGCTTGCCTTCATCCATTTCTTCTCTCTTTCACTTGTTTCGTGGACATTTACTGAGTCAGGCACTGTTCTAAGCAGGAGTGATAGTCCAAATATTTAAAAACCAGTGTGACGGGGGAACACTCAGGATTCTTAGGGCAGCAAAACTACTCTGTATGATACTATAATGGTGGATACATGTTATTATTTATTTGTCCAAACCCATTGAATGTACAACACCAAGAGTGAGCCCTAATGTAAACTGTGGACTTTCGGCGATAATAATGTGTCAGTGTGGATTCACTGATTGTAAGAAATGTTCCCTCTGGTGCTGATTACTGATAGCGGGGGCCTGGGCATGTAGCGGGGACAGAGGGAACATGAGAACCCTGTACTTTCTGCTCAATTTTGCTGTGAACCTAAAACTGCTCTTTAAAATGTCTATTTTTTAGATAACACAAAATAATATCCTGTGGCCTGGGCATTGGCTCTAGGGCCTACGGAGCGTCTGAGGGCCCTGCTCTGCTGACAGGACACCTTCGTAGCTGGTCATGGGGAGGCCTGGGAAGCCCCAGGGAGGAGCCAGGTTGCAGGGCTCATTCAGTGGCTATTTACCAGCTGGTCCCAAAGAATTTCAACATTTCACCACCGCCACTTCCTAGCGCTCCTGATGCCTTTACCACAGCACCCACTCCCTGCTAACATTCTATATTGTTTTCACTTGCGATTGTGTTTCTTTTTGCACTAGAAAGTAAGCACTTACTAGAAAGTAAGCACCACTGGGGCAGGTTCCCCTGCACTTAGACGATTAC
Organism: Lagenorhynchus albirostris; assembly: GCF_949774975.1. Lineage (NCBI taxonomy): Eukaryota > Metazoa > Chordata > Mammalia > Artiodactyla > Delphinidae > Lagenorhynchus > Lagenorhynchus albirostris. The sequence goes on from NC_083096.1 coordinate 140,461,020, forward strand.
CTGGCCCAAGACACACATGAGTGAAGGCACAGTAGAGACAAAATAAACAGTTAGACAAATACTTAAGTCCAATTACTGTGAAAGCAAAACCCACGGTGCTAGGAATCACACAACAGGAATTTGACTGGTGCAGGAAAGGGGGGCATCAAGCTAAAATTCTACCTCAGCTTCCCCTCCCAGCCCTCCAGTTCTCTGCCACTAACCCAGTCAGCTTAGCTGGGTCTGAGATGGCTGGGAAGTGTCTCCCAAACAGCAGGACACCCAGGCCTGCACCATCTAGGTCCCTGCAGGCCTGGCAGCCTATCTCCCATCCAGGCCTGGTACTGGGGCCCCCTGCACCTCCCCTGCAATTCGTGCTGGTACAGAGGAGAGGGGACTGGAGGTGAAGCCAGACAGATGCCGTGGGGTTCAATCCCGGCTCTGCCCCTACCAGCTGCGTGGCTAGCCTCAGTCTCCTCCTCTAACACAGGGCGCCTTACCCTGCCCTAGCTGGGAGGGGGGAGTGAGCAGGCTACGGGAAGAGTCCTGCGCAGAGCCTGGCACACAGGGTGCCGTGGATAGGTGAGGCCTGTTTTCCTGCCAGGGAAGGCATAGCCCGCCTGGGTACACACCCGCACAGAGTAATGTCCATAAGGCTGAAGCTTGCTTTGGTCACCCGAGAAAGTGTCATAGAGGCCGCGGGTGCCCATGGATCGTGCCAGGTACGCCTCGATGCCACTTTTGAAGGTGTAGGTGCCCAGTGCCAGACTGTTCCCCTGGAACAGAGCACAGAGGACAATCCCTGCAGGTCCATCACCCCTTGGGGCCTCAGTTTCCCCATCTGCCCTGGAGTCCCCCCCCCAGGTCTGTGCAGCAAGGTGGGTGAGGCCTGGCCAGGGTAGGGGGATACCTGATGAGCCAAGGGGGGCGGCTTGTTGGTCATCCTGCACATGAGGCCCTTGGAATGAGACCGGTTCCAGGCACTCTCCTCCAGCTTCGTGTATGGGTTGCCCTTCTCCCCATAATTTCCAGGGCCTGGATAGTAGTTCTGGGGGCGAGAGGGAGGGACATAAAGGCTGTTAGTCCCACGCCTTGTGCTGCTGAGTGCACCTGAGGAAGAGATGCCCTCCAGAGGGTAACGGGATTTTCAGAGTCCCTGTGTGTTAACTGCCCCCCAGAACACACAGCACTGTGGGCCTGTGAGCCTCTGCCACTGCTCAGACCTTCAGTTCCAAGTTCAGACTTCACTGGGGCCCCACTGGTCTGTCCAGCTTCTCCCTCACTGTTCCCTTCCTACATCTGACGCTTCAGCCAAAGTGAGGTCCTTGCTGGTCCCCAAACCTATGCCATTCTGGCAACCTCCTCGCCTTTGCTTGCTTGTGCCATTACTGCCACCCAAAATGCCCTCCCGCCTTCTTGGCCTCGGAAAGTTCTTCTAATCCTGCAAAGCCAGCTCGAATGCCATCTCTCCTGGGAATGAAGGCTTCCTTCCCTGATCACCCCAGACAGCTGCTTGCTTTGGTGGCCTCGGAAATCCCAACCACTACACCCCTGTGTTATAGCCCTACGTTTACATGAATGGGTTTCCCACTGTGCTGTGAACAGTGCTGCGACCTGGAGGGATCTGGAGTCCTGGGTTCGAATCCTGACTCCACTGCTTCCTAGCTGACTGACCTTGGGCATATGCCACTTACTCCTTCTTAGCCCCATGGCCCACATTTCAAGCACAGGGTTAGTAGAACTTTCTTCCAAGGTAATGAGGATGATATGAAATAACGTCTATAAAGCCTCTTGCACATGCCCAGTCCATAGTGGGTGTCAACACCTAATAAGTCAGGGTGGGGTGGCTGTCTTGGTGGGGCGGGGTAGGAGAGAAAGAGGTAGGAGAGGTTGAGAACTGTGGCTGGAATGAGGATCTGAAGCCTCGACTGCCAGGGTCGGAAATATGGCCTTTGTAGGTGGAATGAGAAGGGCCACCCTGCAGTACAGGTGGGTGAGTGGGTAGCCATCGTTGGGTCAAGACCCGGCAGGATGTTTTCTGCTGCTTTGCACCTTTTAGCCACACGGGATCGCTGCCACTCCACATATGGCTCAGCCCTGCCTACCTCCAGTCCCTGGAACCTCCCAGGAAGCAGCCCAGAACCAGGCCTGGCAGAGAGGGTGGGTAGTCCGGCCGTGGCAGGCATCAGGTTCATTCACCCTCAGAGGAACCAGAATGCACATTGCCTCCTTCCAGGGCCCAGGGTTTCCAGGTACGTTCAGGAGAAAAGCCCCAAAGGAGGAAGGTGGGTCTCAACATCATGTGCCGGCTGCTCTACTAGGCTTAATATCTTGGTCCTAGAGACATCCTGATGAGATCAGATCAGTGCCACTTGCAATCAATAGATGGGGAAACTGAGTCTCAGAGAGGCAAACCTTGTGTCCAAGGTCCCACCTCCAGAAAGGGGCAGCACAAGGGTTCTAACTTCAAAATCCATGCATGATCCTCTGAGCTTCTGTTTCCCAGGCACTGTGCAGGCACCAGAGGTGGGAGAGAAATAAGCACCACGGTGTCTTAGGGAGACCTCAGAAGCGAGGGTTATAACAAAGGGGTGGAGCTGCTGATCCCGGAGCTCACAGACCAGGAGGAGCCCAGTGCCGGCACTCTGTCGGCAAAGCCTCATCTCTCCCTTCAAGCCTTCAGGTTCAGAGGTGCAGCAACACACCTGGGCTGATGTGAATACCCCTGACTTTAACTAGAATGTTATGTTTCAGGGCTTCTGGGACCCAGGCAGGAGTGCTTAGTTCTGGGGGAAGTGGGAATTGTCATTTACAAGATTTCCTTTTAGGTGGACCTTGAAGAAAGAGTCATCTTCCCAGAAGATGAAGGGGTGGGACAGGTGTCCCAGGTGGAGGGGGCCATAAGAGCACCTTTGAGGCAGTTGGGAGAGGTATACTGGGAAGAGAATGGGAAGGCCTTGAAGGCCAAGCGGGGCATCCAGACTTGATTCTGGGGCATGAGGACACCTAGGAAGGCGACTGGGGCAATATTAGGTGACCAGGACATCAGTCCTGGGGGCGCCCCTGGACAGGGGGAGTGTGGCTTGGGCTTGGGCAGAGGTCAAGGGGATGGAAGGAGGAGGATGGGAGACAGAAGCACAGACCTCCGTGACTACAGGGGAACAAGGTGCCCGTGGGCCTCTGGCTCTGGACGCTGGGCGGTGCCATTGCCCAGGAAGAGCACGTCTGTGGGAGATGCTGACATGGCAGGAGCAGGGCATGCAGAGTTTGAGGAGCCTGGAGGACCCCGGGGTGGGGATCTGAAGCCACGTGCATGGAGCCTGGCTGTGCAAGAGAGAACACCCCACAGAGGGTGGTGGGGAGGGCAGGGCCTGGGAAAGAGAAGCCATGGAGGGAGGCTGGCGGAGGAGCTCCAAGGACACAGAGCCCAGTGTCCCCACAGCCAAGGGAGGGCAGAGCGTACTAGGAGGAGGATGGAGGCAGAGCCCAGTGCTAGCACGGAAGGCGCTGGCTTTGCAGGGCTGTGCTTCCACAGCCCATCCGCTCTGGGGGAGGACTCACAGGACCCAAAGCAGGCACCCACAGCTTTGCACTGGCGCTGCGGAGGCCCCCATGGAGAAGTCAGCACCCTGCACAGGTGGCATTTGTAGGCCTGTCCCACCCACACTGGGGGGACAACTGGAGGGACCAGAGGCCAGAGGAGGCCATCAGGTTCCCAGCCCAGAGCAAGATGATAGCTGAGAAAGTCAGGCCTTGGATGTGAGCTCTTCCTGGGGCTGCCTTCTGCCCACTGGGGCAGTGCCACCTCCTTGAACTTTCTGTCCAGCCCTGAGCCCAGGAGAGTGGCTCGGGGAAATCCCGCAGGGCCCAGTGAGGTTACTGCAGGAGCAGATGTGGGGACCAGAGAGAAGAAGAGACAGCTGGAATGGAGGGACAGGCCGTGGGACCTTCACCCTGCTCAGCCAACCCTCGCAGATGCTCCAGCCCTGGGGACCGGGCACAGGAGGCAACAGACAGCGTCTGATTTGTTCCCCCAACTCCTCTGCCTTCAGTGGGGCTGGGCTCTGCCATTAGATCCTGTCCTCCACGGATGGTCAAGGAACAAACCAAGTGAGCCCAGCCTACGGGTCAAGTGCAGTTGTTACGTGTGGACACCTTGGACTCAATCCTGCCTCTGCCGCTTAGTAGCTCTGTGACCTTGGGCAGTCACTTAACCTCTCTGTGCTCGTTTTCTGTCTGTAAGTGGCGATGACAGTGCCTGCTTCACAGGGCTGTGGTGAGGACTACATTCATTAGTACCCTCACGTGCTTAGAACAGTGCCTGGCACATGGCAAGTGCTGCATTAAGTGTCGGCTATCATTACTTTAGACTTGAAGGAAATCACTCATTTTTCAGTGCCTCCAGGCAGCCCCTCTCCCCACAGTGCAGTTACAGCTTCTGCACCTGAGGATGCATGTGCACGTCCCCTGAACGTGGCAAGGAGTAATTCCCAGGCTCCACAGAAGGCTTCACAGTGGTGAGGTGTGGAGGAAAGGCCCTGGCTTGGGGTTTGCCCATTTGGCCCACTGGGGCAAGATGTTTATCCTCTCTGAGCCTCCAGGGCCTCGTCTGGAGTGGTTATAAAAAATTAGAGTGTTTTGGAGAACCAGTACTTAGTAGGCAGGCATGAGTTTAGTCCACAAAGACTTATCACGTGACAGGCGCTGCTAGGACCTGGGGATTCTGCAGCGAACCAACCGGGCAGATGTGGTCCACCCTCGGGGGCTGCTGTGCGCTGGGGAAGAGACACTGAACCCACAGCCACAATCGGGGCTCCTGGGAAAGGGAGATGGCCCCTCATGGGGTCAGGTCAGACCTCGGAGCTGAGAGCTGAGGGATGAGCAGGGGGTCCTTGGGGGAAGGGGCCGCTGGGGGCGGAATGGTACTTCTGGTAGAGGGGAGAGCAGGGGCAAAGCACAGGGCGAGTGCTTTGCCTCACTTTGAGGCGTGAGGAGGGCAAGGGTGTCCAGCCCAGGGAGCGTGAGGGGCAGGGGAGGAGGGGTGGCACTGGCAGCGTGGGTGTGACTCCCGCCTTTGCCCGCACGACCCTATGGAGCCTGAACCCCACTCATCCCGACCCACACCGATGCCACGGCAGCCCTCCCGCCACCCCCACCTCTCACCACAGTCACCTCCCCTCTGGATGCCTCCGATCCCCTCCCCCACAAGCATGTCACTCAGTACCCCCCCACACACACAGCAAAACCCTCCTCCCACAGCATCTGGAATCAAACCCGAGGCCCTCACCTTGCCAGAAGGGCCTCATGTCCTGGTCCTCACCCTTCTGCTCTTGCCTCCTCCCACCTCACTCACAGATTCCGTGAGTCTCCATTGCTCACCTGCCACAGGTTTTGCTCGAACACCACCTCCTCCCAGAAGTCTTCCCTGACTACCCTATAAATGGCACCTCATCGTTCGCCATCTCTCCCTGTCTCATTTTTCCCCATGGCCCTCATTATATGTGATTTGCTTCTCTGTACCGTTGTTTCTACCACTAGGACCACAGCTCCATGAGGGCAGGGACCTTGTCTTCATCACTGCTGGATCCCCAGGGCCTGGAACAGTATGTGGCACTAGAGGGCGCTCAACCATTATTTACTGGATGGCTGGATGGCTATAGATATGGAGGAGTTTGTTGAGCACCTAACGTATGCCAGGGACTCAAAGATGAACCAGACCCATCTTTGCCGGCAGGGAGCTCCTGATCTGGTGGGGGAGACGCAGAAACCTACGATAGCCAGTGGGCTGAAAGCTGTGGAACTGGAAAGCAGAGGGGCTGTGGGGTCCCAGAGGGGAGGCTGGCCAAGCCTGGGAAGAAGAACGGTAGGAGAAAGGGCGCTTCCAGCCCCACCCAGGCTGCATGCTCTTCAGACAGAGCAGAGGGTAGGAGGGATCCCACTCCGTGTATGAGAACACCTACCCCAATGAGTCCTCGGAAGCGAATCTCCCCGGAGCTGAGCAGCCCCCGGGTGCTGCCCGGTTTCTCCTGCAACTCTTCTAAGAAGTCTTTGGAGTTGTAGGAGCCAGGCCCCAGCTCTTCCTTCTGCCCCAAGAAAAGAGAGCAGAGTTGAAAACTTTACACTTGGGAGTGTCCACGCGGGCAGGAGCCCAGGCGAGGATGTGTTCCTTAAAGGATGAGGTCTACCTGGGCCTGGGAGGACACTGCAGGCCACCCTGGGGGCAGGCAGGACCGGGCAGGAGGAACTGGCACCAGCAGTAGGGCAGGGTGGGGCCCCAGGGGCCTCACCTGCTGCCGCTTCTCTTTCAGGATGGCCCGGTACTGGAAGTGGGGCAGTTGCGTCAGCCAGGTGGCTTCCTGGGCCTTGGCGCAGCCTGTGCCCACCTCCTTCTTCAACTTCTTGATGCGGAAGCAGGTCTCCTTGCAACCATAGGTCCCAGGTCCTATGTGGGACTGAGTCAGAGCACAGTCAGAGCGAGGCCAGCCACACCCACGAGTCCACCCACAGAGCAAGTCCTCTCCAAGCTGTCACCCTGACCTGGGAGTGGACAGGCAATACCCCTCTGGGGGCCCCTCCCCCAGCCCCGAGCCTGGCCCTCAAGGTGCAAACATGACATCCTCTGTCACTGGCCCCCTTACATTTCAGAGAGAGCCCGCAGCCAGTCTGTGCAAGAGCTGCAAGTGGAACCCAGGTCTCTGTGGATCCGACGCATGCTGTTTTCATTACAGTCCTGCGTTTATCAAACACATTGAGGCCCCAGCTCTGATTCAAGCTCTGAGCTGTGGGCTGAGGGCACAGAGGGGTGTGAGGCATGCCCCTTACGCAGATCAGCTCATCTGTCACGGGGAGGGACTCGGAGGGGCAGTGGCCAGACCATGTGGGAGACTCGGGAAGCTATGCAAACTCACCACATCCACAGAGTAAACCCTGGAGTACGGGGCCTCCCTGAAGGCGCTGAACTTCTTCTGGTTGGGATAGACAGTGGAGACGTCAAACCTGGGAGGGACAGATGCCCAGTGAGAGGCACCCAGCCCTGATGAGGGCAGTTCTGGGTGGTGGGGGAGTTGGCATCCCACAGGAGGTGACTTTGGAGCTGGCCCATGAAGGATGAGCAGGGCTGCTGCCTCCTCAGGGTCTTCGTCCTTCCAGGTTCCCTTTCCCTAGATTCCACCCTTGTCTGGTCCCCTAACCCCCTGCTGGGAACCTTTACTCAAAATCACCTTCTCAGTGCAACCACCAGCCGCACCACCCGCTGCACTCGCAGGCTCCCCCTCCCCACTTCCTTTTTCTCCATAGCCCTTATCACTAGCCAACATTTTATATCTTTTTCTTTTTTTGTTTATTATCCACTCCCACCACCCCTCCCATATGAAGGGAAGCTCATGAGCAAGGGCTTTGCTGTTTTGTTCACTATTTTATCCCCAGATGCTAGAACTGTGCCTGGAACATAGTAGGTGATATATATATATATACCACCTATCACATATATATATATATACCACCTATGATATGATACATATATCATAGGTGGTATATATATATGATATACACACGATATATGTCATACGTATGAATGAAGAAAGACACCTGGGTTGAAATCCTACCCATGACTTTTGGGCTGAGTGACCTACTATGGGCCAGGCCACTTGGCCTCTCTGAGCAGCACATAGTAGGTGCTTCTGAAATGATTTTAAATAACTTAATAACGGTGGTAAAAGGCTCTGGGCCGGGAAGTGCGGCAGGCAGGAGAGGTATAGAAAGTCCCGCCCCCACCCCTCACTGCCAGCCCTACGCCCCCCCCGCCCCCCCGCCCCCCCCCTCAAGGGAGCCCGTGAACCAGTTGGTGGCCATGGCGCTGGCCCGCCCGCCGCGGCGGCGAGTTCCGCGCGCTCGCGGAACTCGACTGTGGGAGTTTGCCGCGCCCGCCGGCAGGCCAGACCGGCTTCTGCCACCGCCGCCACCGCTGCCACGGCAACTCAGGCCTTGCGATTTGTGATCGCCACAGACCTGTGCGCTGCGTGTTTGCCCGCGCTGCGCCCCTGCAGGCGCGCCCGCAGGGTCCCCGACTTTTCCATTCGGCTATGCACATTTTCATTGCTGCCTTGCCAGACATCCTTCCCCAGCCCGGCAGATTTAATGGCCCCTCGCGGTGGTTACTATGGATGCCATTTGGTCGGGTTTTAGAGTCATTTGTTGAGGAACCGTTTCCGATTTCTTGCTTTATGGCAGAGCCCCGCGCAGGGCCTGGTGGAGCGCAAAGGCCTCTTGATGTTCACCTTATGCTGGTGGGACCAGTGAGACACACAGAAACGGCTCGCTTAGGCAAAGGGCATTCCATTCCTTCTCCACTCTGGGGAGGGCAGGAGGAGAAAGAGGGAACGGGCAAGGGGGGCCAGAGCGTGGAGGGCAGGAATAAGGTGGTCAGGAGAGAGGCAGGGTTGCAGGGATGGTGTCAGGACTCATTCCTCCCCCAGTTACCTGGACACCCACTCTGGGCAGACATTGTGCAGGGTGCCTGGGACCCAGATATGGTCCCTTCCCGGAGAGCTAGTGGGGGAAACAATGACTACACAGTGTGACCAGGTCAGTGTGATAGGGAGGCCTCTGACCCAGACTGTGGGTGTGTAAGTCAGGGAAGGCTTCCTGGAGGAGGAGAATTCCAAACTCAACATTGAAGAGTGTGTGTGGCTTGAGGGTATGTGCCCCCAACAGGGCATGGTCAGCTCTCTCCTCTCATCCTCCCTTATCTCCCACCAGTGCCCCACAGTCATGCTACAGACTGTCTAATATCATCTCCCACGATTGTCTTTGATCCCTCCAAGGGTTTTAGGCTAAGGTAGGGCAAAGGGCCATACGCCATTTGACGATGACAAGACTGAAACCAGAGAGAAACAGGACCTTCCCGGGGGGCCTGCCTCCAGCCTGTGGTGGAAATGGATTACCAGGACAGTGGGTCTTCTTCCAGGCCCCCCCCCCAATATCCTTCTGACATCCCAATATAGCATTTAAGCCGTGAGCTGGGCTCACGGGCCCCAGGCTGGCAGGCACATGGTCGCGGTTGGTAGAGCATCCACCCTGCACTGCTGAGCTGAAGGTGAGAGGCGTCAGGCCTCGGGAACACACACAGAACAGTCACCCCAGGTCATCCAAGCATGGACTTTGCCCCTTCCCAACCACGTGACCTTGGGCAAGTCACTTCCTTCTCCGATTCTCAACTTTCTTACCCATAAAATAAATCCCGTAATCTCTTTATCTCCAGACTGCTGTGGAGATTAAATGAGCTAATTTAGGTATGCTCCTGGAACATAGCAGAAGTACAACAAGAGGTCATTCCTAGCCCTTGGAAAGGGACCTTACAGAGGGTCCAGGGGCAGAGATTGTGTGTCATTCACTCCTGGTGCAGTACGTGGCACATAGTATATGCTCAGCAAATATTTGTTGAATGACAAGTGAATGAATAAATGAATCTAACCCAGCTTCCCAGTAATGCATAAATCTTCAAAGAGAATCATGTTCGAATCCTAGCCCTGCTGCTTCCTAGATGGTGGCCTTGGGCAAGTTACCCTCGCTAAGCTTCAATTTCCTTGTCTGTGACACGTGACTGCAGTCTCCTGGTGGAGCTGTTTTGAGGAGTGAGTGACATGTGACTGTGTCCACTACCACATCCTATGTGCTGGGGAGGCCCTGCAACCAGCCCCAGGGCTGCTCAGGTGTTCTCAGGTTCTCGCAGCATGAGAGCCTTGGCTCTGGGACTTATGGAGGAATAACCACAGGATATAGGCCAAGGTTCACTGGGCTGGGAGTTCCGGCTGCCAGGCAGCTCCGAACAGGCCAGAGTGAGTCAGCTCTGCAGCAAGGCAGCCTGCTCTAATCAGCCCAAAGCCTTCCCATCACAGCAACTTACTGATCACAGCAATTAACTCTCTCTTGTAGGTACGATTGCAATCCTCTCCAACCCCTATTATACAGAAGAAGAAATTAAGGCTCAGACAGGGAGAGTAAGTTGCCCTGGTCACATCTAGTGAGCATCACACAGCAGATACAAAGCTCATAACTAAGTTTGCAAGAGTTTCTAACCCATCCTCTAGAGCCATCTATTATGTCAATAAAGTCAAATCAAGTTTCGTAGCCAGGATTCAGGCCTCTGTGATGGGGCTGTGGCTGCTGCCTTATGTCCTCATCTGCGGTCATCTCTTCCGCATGCTCTGTAAGCTGCAGCCATATGGGGCTACTCTGTCCCTAGGCATACCCTGCCCTGGCAAAGATCTAGCCTTTTCATGTGCCTTTCCTGCTGCTGAAATGCACCAGCAACCTAACCTCCCCATCCAACTCCTACTAATCTTCTCAGAGTCAGACCAAAAGCCAAAGCCACCCATTAGGATGGCCATTATAAAAACAAACAAACAAAAACAGAAACAAATTACAAGTGCTGGTAAGGATATAGAGAAATTGGAACACTTGTGTATTGTTGGCGGGAATATAAAATGGTGCAGCTCCTGTGGAAAAAAAAGTATAGCAGTTTTTCAAAAAAATAAACATAGAATTACCATATGACCCAGCAATTCCACTTCTGGGCATACAGCTAAAAGAAGTGAAAGCAGGGACTCAAACAGATATTTGTACACCCATGTTCATAGCAGCATTGTTCCCAACAGCTAAAATGTGGAAACAACCCAAATGTCCACTGATGAATGAATGGATAAACAAAATGTGGTATATACATACAATGGAATATTACTTAACCTTAAAAAGGAAGGAAATTTTGACACAAGTTACTACATGGATGAACCTTGACATTCTGCTAAGTGAAATAAGCCAGACACAAAAGAATAAGTATTGTATTATTATTCCACTCATATGAGATACATAAAGTAGTCAAATTCACAGAGACAGACACCAGAACGATGGTTGCCAGGGCTAGGGGAAGGAGGGCATGGAGAGTTGTTTAATGGGTACAAAGTTTCAGTTTGGGAAGATGAAAAAGTTCTGCTGATGGATGGTAGTGATGGCTGCACGACGTGAATATACTTAATGCTACTGAACTGTACAGTTAAAATGGTAAATTTTATGTAAAGTATATGTTATGACAATAAAAAGGGGGGGGGGGGAAAGCTGAACTCCCTGGAAATCTGTCTCTGATCCTCCCAAGCAGGTCAAGAGCCCAAGTTTCATCTCATGATCACCAGCAATTTATAGTAACAATTTTTAATTAAAAGTTATTAAATTTTACATTTAAAATTACAGGTGAGGGATTTCCCTGGTGGTGCAGTGGTTAAGAATCCGCCTGCTGATGCAGGGGACACGGGTTCGATCCCTGGTCCAGGAAGATCCCACATGCCGTGGAGCAACTAAGCCCGTGCGCCACAACTACTGAGCCCACAAGCTACAACTACCGAAGCCCACGCACCTAGAGCCCGTGCTCCGCAACAAGAGAAGCCACTGCAATGAGCAGCCCGTGCACCGCAACGAAGAGTAGCCCCCGCTCCCCGCAACTAGAGAAAGCCCGCGCACAGCAAGGAAGACCCAATGCAGCCAAAAATTAATAAATAAATAGATAAATAAAATAAAATTACAAGTGAAAAATATCTCCAGAATGTTGTTTTAATTTACCTTTTTATTGCTCAAGTCAAATATTTTTTCCAAGTTTACAAATTGGCTCTATTTCCTCTTCTGAAAATCCTGGTGTGTTTTTCAAGAAAATAAAGCAACAGGGTCTCAGGAGCCCAGCCCCAGATGGAATGAGGGGTGGGAGGGACTCAGAAGTTCAGACCTGGGACTTCCTTGGTGGTCCAATGGGTAAGACTCTGTGCTCCCAATGCAGGGGGCCAAGGGTTCCATCCCTGGTGGGGGAACTAGATCCTGCATGCATGCTGCAACTAAGAAGTCCACATGCCGCAACTAAAAAAAAAAAAAAAATCCCACATGCTGCAACTAACACTGGCGCAGCCTAAATAAATAAATAAATATTTTAAAAAAGAAGAAGTTCAGACCTGCTACAAAATCCAAGTCCTGGAGGACTAGCAGCTTTGCATCAGGGAGTACAGCCCAATCTTCTGGAGGATAGGGGACTGATGCCAGGCCTGGGGGAACGCTGGCAAGAGCAAGACAATTGGGCCACAGGTGGAACGCAGACTGAGTGGGAGCTGCTAGTTATCCAGAGTGATTAGAACCAGCACCTGGAGCCCCGTCTTTCCACTGGGGCCGACTGCAGGGCAGAGAGGAGGCAGAGAAATCCCAAGTGGGGAAGCCTGCTAAATAATGACCAAAGGAAGAGCTGCAGGAGGGGGCAGGCTCCATTCAGAGGAAGCAGAACACTGAGGGACTGTGGCGGGGATGGGAGAGCAGCAGGACTGAGGTGGCTTGGGTGCTGCGTTGGAAGGGCCAGGCCTGACTCTCCTGTTCAGTGAGCTCGCACAGGGTGGAGCAGTGCTTAAGGAGGAAGGGCCTGGCTTTTGGGGGTTCAGCAAACTGGGCTCCCAGGCCTGCTCGGTCACACCCAGTTCTGTGACCTGGGCAAGTCCTTTTCCTCGTCTGAGCTTCAGTTTCCTCATCTCCTGAGCAGAGAGAGTAAAAGCACGCCTTTTGCCATGCACCGGGGGTTACACGCCCCGCGTTTGGCACTGCACCTAACAGGCACACCTGGTTGTGCAATGCGGGCGTCTAAAAGCCGTTGAGCTGCGAAAGCGTAAACACCCACAGGGCGCTCCCGAGCCGACGCTCTGACCCACCCACCGGCGAGCGCCGCCCCGGGATGGGAGGTGGCTGCGCCCCGGGCCTCTGCGCGCTGACCCTTGCCTCCCGCGCCGGGCTCGCTTGAGAGGCGCGCCCATCCACGGCGGCCTCCGGAGCAAGGCTCGGGGAGCCGCGGGGCAGCCATGGCGGAGCCCGAGGCCGCGGCCGAGGAGGTGGACGCCCTCATCGACGACCTGGACTACCTCCCCGGCCACTTCCACCTGGAGATGCAGCTGAACTTCGAGCCGCGCTCGCCGGCCTCGCTCCACGCCCGGGACCTGAAGCTGCAGCGGGACGGCCTGCGGCAGGAGCTGGCGCTGACGGCTGCCACGCAGCGCCCCGCCGTGCGCCACCTCCTGGGCGCCTTCGCCTTCTACCTGGAGGAGCTGGATGAGGCCCGCGAGAGCTTCCTCGAGGTGGCCCGCGAGGACCCGGGCAACCTCAACGCCTGGGCCAATCTGGTGCACGTGTACGGGCGGCTGGGGCAGAAGGAAGAGGAGGAGGCGTGCGCCGAGCGGCTGGCCGGCCTCATGGGCCTGGCGGGGGACCGCGGGGCCGCCGGGGACCCCCCGCTCCGCGCCGCGCGCTGCCTGGCCGAGCAGGGCTACGCGCACGGCTTCGACGTGGGCTGCGCCAGCCCAGAGGAGCGGGCGCGCGTGCTGGAGGCCGGCATCGAGCTCTATGACAAGGCGCTGGGCCACGCGCAGCAGGTGGGTGACCCCTCCCCAGGCTGGGAGGGCTGGGGTCGCGGCCCCTAAAGTCTGCAGGGATGCCCCCGGCCTCCAAATTCTCACCGAACCCTGGCCCTTTGGCTTCCGGAATACGGTTCCAGCGTGCCCCTCCCACCTTGGGTCCTAGACCAGGCTTGTAGCTTTTCTCTGTCGGACTAGGGCGTGGACCCACTTCCCAGCGGGTTAGCTTGCGTAAGTTTCTTTTCTGGCAGCACTGCAAACTCCACACACCAACTCATCCCTCTCACCTTGCTCTTCCCAGCAAGTACCTGTCCCTGCACCTGTCCACACCCACCTAAGTATAAGGCACAGCTCCACATCCCGCCAGAAACAGGCAGCATTCTTGCCTCCTCTCTCCCGCTCACGCACCATAGCCATCCACTCAGACCCCAGATCCTGTCCGCTCCGCCTCCTCATATCTCCAGGGTCTATCCGCTCCTCTCCTGCCTCCCCTCGCCAGTCCAGCCTCCATCATTCCCTGCCTGGGTTCCTGCTCTCTGGCCTGACCCTTCGGCCTCCTCCTCCACCCTTGCTGCCAGTGTCATGTTGCTCAATCCTGCTGGCCATATCCGTCAGCTGCATACAACCCCCAGTGACTCCCCACTGCCTGGCACGTAAGTCCCAGGCTCTCCGGTGGGCACCAGAGACCCTCCGTGGCCTCGCTCTCTGCCTTCCCTCTGCCGTGTTCCCCCTTCCAACCAGGCTTCTGCCACCGTCTACGTCCCCTTGTTCCCCGTGGGCCAGGTCTCCTTACAGCCCACCTTGCCACTCTTTCGGCCTCTTTCAGAGGTGCCCTTTGCTCTACCCTTGCCTGGAAGGTTGTCCTCTCTCTCAGGCATCCACTCCGCTGACTTTTCCAGGCTGGGTCAGGCATCTCCCCTGGGCTCCCACAGCACTGCTCACACTGTCCATTTACAAGTCTGTCTCCCCACCTCAATCTTGAGCTCTTCAAGAGTGGAGACAACATCTGTCTGGTTTACCACTGTAAAGCCGACACCTGGCCAGTGGCTGGACACAGTGGCACTCGGTAAATGCATCTTGAGTGAATGCATGTGTAGCACAGGGCCCGGAGCTACATAGACAAATGCTAGGCATATTCGTTACCCATTGTTGTATGACAAATAGCTTCTGAGACTTAGCAGCTTGAAACAATAAGCACCGATCGTCTCAGAGTTTGCGTGCTGAAGACCCAGGCATGGTTTAGCTGGGTGCCTCTAGGCTGTGGTCTCATCTGAAGGCTTGCTCAGCTGGGGGCGGTGGGGTGGGGGTCTGCTTCCAAGCTCACACTCATGGCTATTGGGAGAATCAGTTCCTCACTTGCTGTTGGCCAGAGGCCTCCCTCAGGTCCTTGCCACGAGGACACCCCATCACTTTTGCTCTATTCTCTTCATTAGAAGCAAGTCACTAGGTCTAGCCTCCAGGCAGAGAGCGGGGGTTACACAAGAGCACAGATACCAGGCAGTGGGGATCACTGGGGGCCATCCCAAAGGCTGCCTGCATTGGATGACAGACAAGTGACGTAGAGGCATTGTCCTCTTGTTACAGAAGAGGAGATCACAGTTCAGAGAGGTACCCTGGCTTTTCCTTGAAGGCACTGCATAGGCAGTGTTGAGCTGATAATGATGACTGTTTGATAGTTAAACGACAACAAGCCTTCACACGTGGGTAGGATGGCTCCATTCACAAAGGCTCTGCACACCCCCTTGGAGGCTTTTCCACCAAAGCTTATGGCTCCTGCATACGAGGAAACGTGGAGTCAAGACCTCAGGGAGTGCTGGGTGAGAGGCACTGACTTGACTTAGGGGAGCAGGGCAGGTGGAGGTTAAGACGGTAGACTCTGGGTCACACAGTCCAGGTCCGAATCCCAATTCCCCATGCTCTCACCTCCAACCGGTCCGTAGCATGACTGAGCTTCCCTTTCTATGAAATGGGGATAATAATAGTGCTTTTGTCCTAGGATTCCTCATCCGTAAAATGAGGAACAGAGCCTGCACAGAAACAGCAGGATCACAGACGACCTCTGCCTCTCCTGACCTGGGAGAGCCTCCTCCCCGCTAAACTGTGTGCAGCTGTGGCTGTCCCCTGGGGCCAAAAGGAACCCAGGTCTCCTGTTTTAGAGCCTGAGCACAAGGCCCTGAATGCCAGCCGCCCTCAGTGGAAGGCGTGGCCAGCTTGGTGTATGTTGAGTATGGTCACAGCCTCAGAGCAGGGCCTGAAAAGCCCTGAACTGGGAGCCAGGAGTCCTGGGTTCTCATCTCAGCTGCAACCACCCACGGTGGGGCCTTCTCCTCTCTGGGTGGTGGTTCCCCATCTGTGAAAGTGAGGGAGGGGGACTGGATGGTCTCTGAGGTCCCTTCCTGCTCTCAGGAGAAGGCTTCCTGGAGGAGGTGAGCAGGGAGGCAAAGTTTGGGGCATAGGGAAGGAATGGGGGCCGACTCCTCCCTCCCTGCTGCTGGTCTGCCCAGCCACAGTGGGGGCCGCACCGTCCCCTTCAGTGACCGCTCAGAGGAGAGAGTGTCAAGCAGGGCACTGCCCTGTGCTCCAGGGAGGGAGCTGACTGTCTCAGGTGGGAGGTGGCCTGTGCTGTGTCCTTGGGCCTGGCCCAGCGGCTGCTCCCCAGGTCTGCACAGAGTATCTGTGGTCAAAACCTCCCCCCAGTCCCAGGAGAAAGTGGGTATTTGAAGCTCCCCCGTTTCATCATCTGAGGATTAGGAGAGATCATGCTTATAAAGTACCTGGCACAGGGTAGATGCTCAAGAAATAGTCGCAATCAGGATGACAGTGATGATTTTGTATAGTAAGAGCAGGAGGCTGGGTTCAAGCACCCAGGTCGCTTATTATTTTGCTGTGTGACTTTGTACAAGTCACTTGTCATCTCTGGCCTCAGTGTCTGCTTTATAAACATTAAACAATAGTGATTTCTGCCTCAGTTTACTATGATTATCCAATCAAATCATGGGGTAAAAGTGCCCATAAACTGGTAAATTCTGGGCATGTCTGAGACACACATGCTCAGCATCTTAACGTTTATTGAGCACCTACTGTGTGCCAGGCCCTATCATTAAGAACTCCTGCCTTTTAGAAGCTCATGGACAAAGGGAAGAGCAAACATTAGTTCCTTCAGTAACCAGCCTTCCCTGAGCCCCATCTCTGGTAGTGGGGGCCAAAGGGGCGTGTCAGAGGTGTGCCTATGACTGGCTGAGGTCACAGGCGTTCATTACATGGCCTGTGCCAGGTGACAATCATCTCTGAGTGCTGTACACCAGAGACCATAGTTTCTGAACCAAAAACAGGACCCCCCCCAGAGGCTGACAAGGGAAGTGCACTTCGAGGACATCAGGACCCGTGTTGGAGTCAGCAGGGACCTGGCAAGTCCAGGTCCTGGGGATAGAGTGACAGTAACTGAACTTCAGAGAGGACGCACTTCCTTTCAGCACAAGTGACTGAGGGAGGCTTCTGGAAGAGGCAGTAGTGTACTGGCAGGAATGAGAGGAGGGCAATCCTGGCAGGGGCATGGTGTGTGCAAAGGTCCTGCGGTGGGGGCTTTAGTGACAACTGAACTGGATGAGACCTGGAAAGAGGGCAGCCAGAAGCTTCATGGGGAAGAAGAGCATGTGGTGGCCCTGAAGAACTGCTGATGTGGCCTCTGAGGTCTGGTTCCTGCCCTCCTCTGAGCTACATTTCCTCTTACTTCCCTTGAACCTTACTTCCGAGGGACTCTAAACTTCTCCTACTTCTCCAGACATGCTGTGCTGTTTCACAGCTGCCTGTGCAGGAACTTTTCCCTCTGCCTAGAAAGCAAACTCCATCCATCAAAACCCAGCTCAAATGTCACCTCCCCCTTGAAAACCTTCCTTCACACAATGCCCACCCTCACACAGTAATATTCATGAACGCTCTTCTCCAGGTGCCTTGCGGACTTCATCTTAGTCCTCACAAGAACCCCCTGATCCCATTTTACAGATGTGGGAACTGAGGCAGAGCGAGGCTAAGTAACCTGCCCAAGACCACGGAGCTAGTAAGTGGCAGTTGAGTTCACGCCACTCTGACTCCAAAGCCTTTGCTCTTTCTGGAGAGGTGGGAGAATTGGGGTGCAATAAGTGTGAAGCAGATGGCCGGCAGGATGGGGAGGGGAGCCCCCCACACCGGCCACCTCCTGGAAATCTAGGGTGGAAGTGTGGAGAAGTAGAGAGAGGGTTGCCGTGTATAGGGAGTGGTGGGGGGATAGGAAGGACGAGGGCAGAGGTGAAGTCAACATGGGGTCAGGGAAGGAGGAGTGGGGAGAGTGGAGCAGCCGCTGAGGGACCTCCAGTTGAGAGGGTCGCCACCCACAGGAGCGCAGCTGGGGGTGGGCGGCCAGGAGTCCGACCCAGCCGGTGCTGCAGCTCCAGGAGATTTTCCATCCTGAGGGGGCTGGGACTGTCCCAGGCAAGGAGGAGCCCCCGGAGCTCAAAGAATAAAGAGCAACCAAAGAACCAATGACGGCTGCTCATCTGCTAACTAAAATTACAAGAGAAAACATTACAAAAGTTAGTAATTCAGCCCATAATCCAAAAATAAGCCGCATGTCTGTGTACGAGTGGACGAGTGTCTGTGCCTTCCCTCTCAGCCCTTAGTTCCCTCCCTTTCCTCGTCCTCAAGTTACACAAATATGATGAGGCAGATTGCTTTATCCGTCATTCCTCCGCACCCCCGTCACCTCTCCACACACACTCACAGACGGATTCTTGGTGGAGTCTCCAGGCTGAGTGGGTATTAGGAGCAAACACTTTGCAGTTAGACACACCCGGTTAAAATTCTGCCTCCATCACCAGGTGGCTACGGACAAGTCACTTCACATCTCTGAGCCTCAGTTTCCTCATCCGCAAGGTGGGATTCTAACATCACCTCACAGAGTTGCTGTGAGGATTAAGTGAGAGACCGTGAAGGGCTCCAGGCAGAGTGTAGATCGTGTTGGCGCCCAGCCCCTCACCTTGCCCGCCCTCTGGCCGCCACAGCCCTCAGCTTTGCTCATAACAGTGGTTTCTGTCTTGCCCCCTAGAGGGTGAGCCCTCTGTCTTGGGCGACCCTCTATCTCTACCTACCACCCCGTGTCTGGAACGGGGTTGGGCACCCAAGAGGGGTTTGTGACTGTTGCTAAATTTAATTTGTTTTTTTAGTCTTAAAATCCCCATTCTTTTTGTAAAATAAAGTAACTCGAACTTATATTTCTCTAAAAAAGTAATCTCTCTGTCCCAAGCTAACTCAATCATTTGAGGTTCTTCCCCTTTTCCTGGAATATCGTGTGGCTTCACACACACACACATGTACCTGCACACACACGCACAGGCGCACACATGCAGATCCTTCACCCCCGCTGCTGGCCCAGAGCAGGCTCAGGGTGGTAACAGGAAACACCACCACGGTGGGCGCCATTGATCCAGCCTGTACACCAGGCACAGAGCTCAGAATGTTACGTTCATTAGCACATCGATTGTTATTCAAACCTCACAGACACACTGCCACTGGTATTGTGATTCCCTGGTGCACAGAGGACAGAACAGGCTCCGGGAGGGGACTCGCCCCAGGTGACCGGGTGCACACAGGCCATCCAGGTTTCACCGGGCCTGCTGGGGCGGGCGGGGATGGACCCAGTGCTGGTAGGCCCAGCAGCCGGCCTCACAAACAAAGGTGCAGGCATCCACACAGTCGCCTGGCAGGAAGGACCGACACACACAGACACACACAGCTGTGCCACCAGCGGGGAGGCCAGCCCCAGGACCTGGGAATTCCTCAAGGAGCTGCCCTCCCAACAGCTCTCCGCCCCCCACGTGCCCCCCTGTCTCCCCCAGCCTCCCTTTCTCCCTCTCACCTTCGTCCCACAGCTCCAAACCCTGACAACTCGGGCGCACGGTGCAGGCAGATGCACTGCTGGGACCGAGGTCAGGGTGTTGGTGAGGGAATCTGCAAGCTGCAGGGACGCCCTGGGTGACCTGGGCTGGCTGTGTAACCTCTCTGAGGGTCCATGTCTCCCTCTGTGAAATGCGGACAGTGGTACCAGCCTGGCAGGGGTGTGGGAGGAGGAACTGGGGTCACGGAGGGAAGGCCCAGCCCCAGCGAGCTTTGATGGACGCGTCCTTCTCATCCTCATCCCCTGATGGGGCTGCCAGGACTCCTTCTAAGTGAGCCCCCGCCCTCTTTCTGCTTCCTCCCACTTCCTCCTGCCCCTTCCTGAGCTCGCCCTCAGCCCAGCCCAGCCCAGAGCCAACTTTAGGAAAAGAACAATGACATCGGGGAAGACCCCACTCGGAGCCAGGGGTCAGGATTTGGGTTCCTGCCTCAGCCCTGCCCCGACTGGCTGTGGGATAGTGGGCAAGTCCTCTGTGGACGGTGGACATTTCCTCCTCTGTCACTGGACTAAGGTGGTGGCCAGGGTGATTTCAGGGACAGGAAGGACTTTGATAATAGAGAAGTGGGGGAAGGAATGAACCTCCTGGCAGAAGAAAACACATAAACACACAGAGGGAGGTAGGAAACCACAGCTTGGGGAATGTCAGGCACGGCGTTTTGAGGACTTTAGAGTTGATCTCCAACTTTTGAGATCATGGGCAGGGTTTCTCCTCCCATGGTGCTTGCAAACACACACACAGAGCTCCACAAATCTGAGTGGTTTGGTTTGGATGACGCTGGACGATGAGCTAGGGACTGCGCACTTGTGTTTTTTTCACAGATTATCTCACTTGCTCCTAGAAATGCTGGGGAATCAGAACTATTATTAACCCCATTCTACAGATGAGCAAACTGAGGCTCAGAGAGCCGTAACAACTTGCTCAAGGGCACACAGCCATGAGTGGCTGGCTGGAACTGAACTCAGTTCTCTCCGACATAAAGCCCAGGCTGAGGGACAGCTTTCCTGACACTCTAGCCCCAGCCTTCTGATGGCCTCGGTGCTGCTCGCATTTGCATAACAGCACCTTCTGAATTTGCTGCTGGCTTCTTTCCCTCCACACCTGGCAATTTTGGGAACTGGGTCTCCCCTCCTTATTGATACAGGACCCCAGAGCCAAAGTTGCCTGTAGCATCATCTGACCCAACTGCCTTCTTCACAGGAGGAGAGATAGAGTGTGTTAAGGGTGCACACAGCCCGGACCCATGGGAGGGGCTGAGAAAATGCAGGACTTCTTCAGACCTACCCGGTGCCAGAGCTGGATTTGTACCCAGGACTGGACAGGGTCCCTTTTCTCTAGGGACCATGGAATAGAGAAGTGGCTCTACTCAGTCCTGCGAGTCTGTGGAACCAGTGCAAAGCAAAGCTGGCTCACAGAGTCTGCGTCTGCGTGACAGATCTAGGACCAGAAAGGGGGTGACAATGGGGAGCAGCAGTCGATCTGCTCCACTCTTAAAATCCACAAAGACCATGCAGGGAACCCAGCGAGGGCTGAATAGGTGACTCACCTCCATGGCACAGCGCCCAGTCACACTGATCACTCCCACCCATGTGCCTGTGACACAGGCAAACCCAGTCGATCATCCCTGCTTGTAGGTGCGGAAACTGAGGCCCAGGCTGGGCCAGCGGACTTTCAAGGAACCCTGGGGGAGGTAGAGGCAGGGGTGGGACTCCAATCTCAACCCTCTGTTTACTCCCCACCCCCACCGAGGCAGGAGCTGCATGAGGAGAGACCCCTGCCCAGCCTTTCTGGGGCAGACCCCCAGGGGTGCCAGGCCAGCCAGGTGGGCTGGGGCCGGAGCTCCGCGTGCAGAGCCCGAGGCTGCTCTGTCATCACAGAGGACATTCCAGTTGAGCAGGAAGAGCATGGTTCCGAGACCTGCCACCTGGTGACTTTTATTTCTGCAGCGTCAGCCTTCACAGACAGGGTCAGCCTGATGAGGTGGAAAGAACAGGAGCACTGGAGGGAGGCAGATCTGAACTTGAATCCTGGCACCTCCCCCTGGGCTGTGGGGCTGGCCGGGCGGCTTTTCTCTTAGCCTCTGTTTCCTCACCTGTAAAAGGAGGAGGCTGCATGACACCTTCTCGGGCTACTGTGTGGGTGGATTCAGTGCCACGATGCACGAAAGTGCCCAGTGGACAGTTGATGGTTGAGAAACGTTCATTCTCTTTCCTCCTTCTCATCCCCCCTGCCCTGAAAGAGAATCAGTCAGCTCTCAGGAACTGACTCTAAAACACAGAATACAACATCCACAGGGGCAGAGTTCAAACTGCAAGGCAAACATTTTCCTTACGAACCAATAAGGTCTCTGTATAGCCTATGCAGACACATATAGATTCATAAACCATTAGCACATTGAGATCTTCTATTGAAATCCTCTAAAATAGCTAAGCCCTGCAACATCTCCTTCTGTGGGGACCACCTTTTGAAGTAAATGGAGTAGCCAGCTGAGACCCATCCTTCTATCTGCCAAGTTAACACAAACCTGCTCTGTAACGTCTAATCCTCATCCTGATATTCTCTGCAGGTACTGCCAGATCACCTGCCTTTGCCAGTTACCCGCCCAGCTGTAGCAGCTTGGATCGTCAGGCTTCCGGAGGATCACAACTGCTGATCCTTTTGTTCATTTAAAAAGAGAGGCACTGGTGCACTGGCCTGCCATTTTCACCTGGCTCTCTGCAGTGCTAGACTCTAGTGCAGTGGTTCTATCAGATTCCCAGGTGCTGCTGATGCTGCTGGTCGGGGGACCCCACTTCGAGGACCACTCGTCTGCTGCTGGGTTCCCAGCTCTGCTACCTTCTAGCTATGCCACTCTGGGCCACAGGTGCCTCTTCTGTAAAACTGGGATAGTCGTAGTCCCTACCTCCTAGGTAACCCCGGAGTTAACACATGTAAATTATGTGCCTGGTGCATAGTAAGTGCTCAATAAAAGGCACTATTATTAGTATAGCTAAAAAAGCAGCATTTCCAGGTTTCAGTCCAGGATTTCACACGGCTTTGTGTCTGTGAGGATGTCTTCTCACCTCAGTGTTCCCATCTGTACTAGGGGGGTGATGATAACCCACTCTACATTCCACAAAGGGCTTTCTGAGGATCATGTGGCATCTGTGTGAGTGCACTTTGTAAATGGTAAGCACTGTACAAACACTTGCAGCGACGTGTTGTGGGAGTAAGGTGCACTTGAAGTCAGAGACCTGGCCTGAAATAGGTGAAGTAGGCACGTCTCTGCCTCTTTGAGCCTCGTTTTCCCCATCTCTATAATGAGGGAAATACCGGTGAGGGCCTCGGAGGACCTGGGAGATGTCCTGAGAACCCCTTGCCTGAAGTCGGTGCCTCACTCTCACCCTCACCTAGTACCAGAATCTAACCAGCTACTTAAGGGCAGTGCTGGTGCCTGGGCCTTGCCAGTTTGAAGCCTCGGCGGGCTCACGCTCTGGCCAGTGCCCCAGAACCCCCGGCTCACGGGGTCTTGATGAGGATGAACAAGAGAAAAGGTGGGGTGTCCTGCCAAAGCCCACACGGGGAGGCCCTCAGTCAATATTCCTCTCCTGGCAGAGGTGCTGTCAGCCCCTCCCAGGCTGCCTCCAAATATATTGCCTCTGGGAGCCATCAACTCTGGAAGTGAATTCCTTGCAGCCATAAGAGGTTTCACAGCAACTTCATTCTTCAGGAGAGAGGAGGGGAGGGGGCAGTCAGAGGCCTGTTTAATTTAATTTAGCATACGTGGCTTGCCAGGTTGCCCCTGGTAACAGCTTCAGCTGCTGCTTCAGTTACAACTAGAAGGATTTTTAAAGAGACAGCCCATTTTAAGACCAGAATTGCACAGCAAAATGAATGGATGGACTCTCTCTACTAGCTCCATCACAGGGATGGAGGATTGGAACCCAAGCACAGTGAGGCTTCAAACGAGGTCTGTTTATACCATTAACTCCACTCCTGATTCGCAACCCCATAAGCCCTCCTGCAAATGTTACTCTTTTTTTTTTTTTTTTTTTTTTTTTTTTGCGGTACGTGGGCCTCTCACTGTTGTGGCCTCTCCCGCCACGGAGCACAGGCTCCGGACGCGCAGGCTCAGCGGCCATGGCTCACGGGCCCAGCCGCTCCACGGTACATGGGATCCTCCCAGACCGGGGCACGAACCCGTGTCCCCTGCATCAGCAGGCGGACTCTCAACCACTGTGCCACCAGGGAAGCCCTGCAAATGTTACTCTTAAGTGGGATCTGAGGAGGGGCTACATTTGGGATTTGTCATAGAGATGTCACTCAGCTAGCTACTTTTCTGAAAATCAGTTTTAGTCTTCAAGTAGAAGGGGAGTTAACCTTTAGGAGTTGCCCCTGCAATTCAGGCACTCTGCCACCAGGTGGTAGTATTGATTACTTGGTGCAAACCATAACCAGGCTTGACTTACTCAAGACTATCACAATGGTGGTGAAACCACTGGGTTTTAAGTCCTGATACTAACCAGTGCGTGACCCTGAGCAAGCTGCTTCACCTCTGTGGTCTCACTGTTCTCAGAGACATAATAAGGGGATTGATTGGATCAAGATAACTGAGTGCTGTGGACAGGCTTCGGGCTAGGACTAGGAAGGCATGAGTTTATGTCCCAACTCAGTCATGTACTAACTGTGTGATGTGGACACATAACTTAATTTCTTGCATCTTGAATACCAAACAAGAAAGTGGCTATGAACCAGGGAGAGCCCTGAGGACAACACACTGCTCTTCAACACTGGGGACCTGTGGACCCCACGGGGCATGTGAGGCCCTAGGAGCAGAGTGGTGGGGTAGAGAGGTGGAGAGTGGGGTGAGGCAGGATAGCCCCAGACTCCAGAGCCTGAGACTTCGATGCCCCACCTAGAACTGAAATAAGGCAAAGCAGCCTCCTAGACACGCCTAATTCTGCACGTTTGTAACCCAAACCAGGAGAAAGGGGGCGAACGTTTATGGAGATTTATGGGCACGGTCCCCAGGCTGGTCACTGCCTCACAATGCCCCTTTGCAGGTAAGGACGCAGCCTCTGAGGGGTAACACATCCACCCAGGGTCACCCCCCTCTTGTGGCCAGACCTGTTGGCCACCCGAGCCTCTGCTCTCTGCACTGTAGCCCTCCCTTAGTCTAGGATACCTGCTGTCACTTGTGGTCACATCTCCTTGTCAGGAGCCTGAAAGGGGGAGCAAGTTCTGTGTCTCCCCACCATGACTCAGTCTGGCCAACCTCAAAGCAGGCATGGGGCCAGAGGTCACGAGATCACAGCCACAGGCAACCAGGGAAACTGAGGCACACGTGCCTTTGGTCCTTCACACAGACAGGTGCTAACATTATATCAAGGTCCTTGGCCAGCTTGGCCCACAGTAGGTGCCCCACGTATCTGCGTCCCCTTCCCATGTCCCAGGTCCCGTGCAGGTGCAGCAGGTAAGGTCATCTGGCAGCCCATCCAGCTTTTTGCTTTGGCCAGTGTTCTCCATTGCGCTCTCAAGGATGCCCTTTAATCCTTGGGTCCCGCCCCTCTCCCCTCCAGACAGCCCTGTTCCTAGCCGAGCCTGCATACACGTATTCCAACCTAAGTAACAGGATAACTCCCCACCTCTAACCCCTTCTATGCCTCCCCACTGCCTTGCAGATGACTTCCAGGTCCTGAGCCTGACACTCAGGGGACCCTCCTGATGTTCCCCTGCTGGCTCATCCCCTCGCCCCTTACAACTGGGGTTCTAGCCGCTCTGGGCTGCATGCAGCCCCCGACACACCTGCTCGCTCATCTCTGAGGTTTTGCACATGACGTGCCCTCCATCTGATGCCCTCTCTCACTGTATCCACCTGGTTGGTTCCTACTTGTCCCTGAGAACCCTGCTCCAGCACGTCCTCCTCTAGAAGTCTTGGGGGTACCCCTGGATCATGTAGGAAACCTCCTCCCATAGCCCCCGGTGTTCCTTCTGCTCTAATTTTGTCTTTGGTCTGGCTTTCCTGCCAGACCTGGCTTGGGTCAGCGTTCAAGACACTCCCCTATGGGTAATCACACTGCTCACTGAGATCTCCTCACAGGTCCCCCTTCCTCTCTTCCTCCGAACCATCCAAGGCCACCTCAGAGCAGTCGCAGCCTAAATTGGCAACGTTAGCTCCCGCCACACCCCAGTCATACTCACCGTGCCCCATGCTCCCCAGCTGCCCACTCGTGTCCGTGCTGAACCCCCCGTCTGGAATGCCCTTGTCCCCCACCTCACCCTCTCAAATACCACTGCTATTCAAGGCCCACCTTACAGCCCATCCTCTATGAGACCTTCTCAGAGTCTTCTGGCTGGAAGTGGCCTCTTCATCCTGCTGCATTTGTCTGCATCCCCCTCTCAGCCTTGATCAAACCCTGCTTCATATTATAGCTATTGGTAAGCCAGTGTAATGAGGGGAGCAAGGGCTTTGGAGACTAACAAATGGGGTTCAAATCCCAGCTCTGACACTTGCATGCTGTGTGACCTTGGGCAAGTCATTTTGCCTCTCTGAACTTCAGTATGTGCCTCTGTAAAATGGGATGACACCTACCTCATAGGTTGTTGTGAGATTGAGATGATGAGTGTCAGGATCCTGGCATGTGGCAGGCGCTCCTTCAAACCCCGTTATTTATGGTCTCCCCAACCGAGTTGTGAGCCCATGTGGGCCAGGGTGCAGGTCCCATTCAGTGCCACAGCTCCACAGCACCCAACACATCATAGTTGGGCCTCACACCATAGATGCCTCACACCATAGAAATGCTGGCTGGACTTAATGCTTCATCCTAGCTGCTGAGGGTGGGGTGGAGGGATAATAGGGGCCCTGAGCTGAGAAGGCCTCTGCGGATGGCAGTGGTGAGTGCAGAATGGAGCCTGAAGATCAACCACAGGAGATGAATGTGGAGGGAGGGGCTGGAGCCTGAGGCAGAGCTGCTGATATGCACTGGGGGTTTTATTGGTTTTCATTAAAATTCCTTCCCAAGGCAGGAGCAGCTACTCCCATAAATATTTTATCTGGTGCCCAAGTCAGTCTAAATGCACAGCAAAGTTGGCAAGAAAAACAATGGGAAAACAGTTCAGGGTGGGGTCCTGGGCTTCAGCTGAACTCACTCACATGCCCAAAGGGGCTTTCTCAGGAAGGTGGAAGCTGAGGGATGGCGCCAAAGGGGAGAGGGGGGGGAGAGAGAAGGTGACTGGTGGAGTGTGGGCCCTGCGGTAGTGGGGAGGGAAGGAAATGGACGCCACGCCCTCTCTGTGATGGACACCTTGCTCGGGGCATTCACACAGGTCATCTTGTCAAATCCTCTGTGGTCACAGAAGTGAAGTGACTCGCCCAAGGTCACCCAGCCAGCCAGTGGCAGAGCCAGCACTATGACCAAGAGTGCACTTGCTGCTTCTCAGGGTTCAGGTAAAGCATGGGAGTCTATGAACAATGTCCCAAATGCTTCAAGAGCAGCAGCACAGGCCATTCTCTGCTTCCCTAGATCCCGAACGAGGAAAAAAGGGGCTGGTACTTCACCATGGCAACGCTTTTCATCAGGTCAGGCTATGGGTTGAGGATGGGATGGTGGGGAGGGATGGGGAGAGGTGGGGCCTGGAAGCCAGGGGAGAAATGGCTGAGCCCATCTGCGTGGCAAGGGCTCCCCGAGTCCCTCTCCCTGCCCACTGGCCTGGGGAGGACTCGCGGCACTCTGGGGACGGCTGGAAGGGTGCTGACCAGCCGCGTCCCCTTCTCCGCCACAGGTTAGATGGCATCTTCCTGGAGCTGGGCAGCGAGGAGCAGAAGAGGTTGCCAGCCTTCAACCGCACGCTGGCCCTGCTCCGGCAAGTCCTCAAGTCGTCGGAACCCCACCACCAAGGCAGGACCCGTGGGGACGGGTGGGAGAGGAGCCTCTGCCCCGTCCTCCCTGCACCCGCCACCAGCTCTGCCAGTCTTGTCACTGTCCCCACCTCTAGCACTGTTTCGCTGTCCCTCACCCTCTGTCTCATCCACTCCCTTGTTCACCTCAGGGAGCTCGCACACATCGCACAGGTGAACGGGCGCCTGCAGATCACTCCAGGTGCACGTGTCCAGGCCTGTCTGTGACCGAAAGTGTAAGAGACAGAGTTCTCACCACTGCAGCCTCTTATCCCCATTTTGTGGTGGGAGGAGGGAAGGCTGTTCTGGACGGGAGTCGAGTCATTTTTCCACAGGGACCAGAGCTCCAGAGCTGGGGAGAGCTGGAGTCAGAGAGCAGGGTGTCCCGCGTGACACAGTAAACACAACAAGCACTGAAACTGTTCATCCCTCCACTCACACGTCCCTCTCCCCACCCTTGTTTCTCTCGGTCCCTGGCTGGCCCACAGTGATTTCATGCCACTTCCCCTCCCTTTGTCTTCCCGGGGGCTGACACCTGGGGTGGCACTGGCCCCCTGCCTCCTTGTGGCTCCCCTCCCTCTCTCCACCCCGCTGTTGCCTGAGACCCCTCTCCCGGCCTCACCCCCAGCTCTGGCCTGGTGCTACCTCGGGATGCTGCTGGAGAGGAAGGACACCTTCTCCATCACCCCCATGGGCATCCATGACTGCGGGTTTTCAGGGACCGACCCCCTGGACTGCTTTGGCAAGGTATGTGCCCCCGGCCACAGAAGCTCTCCGAACCCGGATTGAGACTGACACCTCAGCCTCCTCTCCTGGAACCCGCTGCTTCTCTGGGTGTCATCCCCACCTCCCTGCCTTACTCAGGAAGTGCCCTTACTCCAGACCTTTCTCTCCATCCCAAACAAAGCCAAAGTGCTCCCTTGTCCTCTTGGCCTATGAGTCAGACCCTCTCCACTTCTCTAGGCCTGTCTTCTAAGCTAGTCATGATTTCCCAGATATACCCTCAGGCCTTTCCCCTTCACACCCCCGGGAGCAAAGTGGAAAGAAGACGAGGTTGGCTGGGGTCTGGATGCCAGCTCTGCCCATAGGCCCTGTGACCCTAAAACAAGTCACTTCCATCTCTGAACCTCCTTATCTGTTAATTATGTGATCTGTCCACCATCTAGGATATTGAGAGACTGAAAGGAGGTAGTGGATGAAACCGTTCACTGTAAACCGTAAAGTGCTGTTCAAGCCTTATTCTTGGCACCTCGTTTCTGTGGCAGTTTCCACACTTAGCTCAGTTTTTGAAGACTTTCCTGGAGGCCAGGGACCCTGTGATTTTCGTTCCCCTTGCAGTCAGCACGACGCTGTGGCCGGGGCACGTTCCTAGCATTTGCTGGTCAGTAATGAGCAATTTCTTGGTGAGAGATCTTAGTGAGAGCAGAGCATAAACACTGCTTCACATGTGTTCCGAGAATTTTGTCCAATTTAACGCACTGCCTTTGCCCCTCCTTGGGAACCTACTCTGTGCGGGGCACAGAGGTGGACAGATGGGGCCCCTGCCCTGTAGTTCACCATCTCAGGGGCAGCAACAAACACAAGGCAGGCAGCTGTCAGTAACAATATTGGGGTGGTGGCGGGGGAAGTGCTGTGCCCAGCTAGAAACACTGTGTGAGTCTGGGGGAGGTAGAGGCTGATTCTGGCCCCTCCCCCTACCTGCCCCAGGAAAATGGGGGAGCACACAGCGACGTGTCTGAGGAAGAGGGGTTTGCCTGGGGTCTGGAGGGATTCACTGGACGTGTCCCGTGAACATGGCAGAGAGCATGTCAGCGAGTCGGGCTCTCAGGAGTTGAGTGCCAGTGAGCTGTGGCCAAAGTGTTGGGTCCCACGATGTGGTGGATATGAGGAATAAGATCTTTGGGGTAATATGGCTCTACTGAGAGAAGGGGTTCCAGTTCTGGCAAACAGCCAGACGAATGGTTTGTTCTTACCTCCTCCCTTACCCAGGCCATTGAGATTGCCAAGGACCAACCCCCCATCCTGAATCACCTGGCCAAAATCTTCCACTTCCTCGGAAAGCAGGATATGGCCATGGGTACCTGCAACATGGCCCTGGACACCCTACGAGATCCGGAGCTCAACTGGCAGGCGTACTGCACAAGGGCCAAGGTGAGTCTGCCCGCAGCTCCACCCCATCCTGCCATCCAGAATCAGAGAACGACGGCCAAGACCCTGTGGCCAGAGCCCGGAGGTCAGGGAGCCTTCACGGTGGAAGGGAGCTTAGGTGTCATCAAGGCTCACAGTTTGTGTTCTCTAAGATTGTTGAGTGAGAGAATGAAGGAGCTTCCCACCCACTGCTCATCCCTTCTGTAATGACCTGGCCAACAACCTGCCAGCCTCCTCTTTGATTAGAACCTTCGGCAGTCATACTGACCTGGGTGGAATTCGGGCCTCTCCACTCATCACTGTGGGACTTGGGGCAAGCCACTTACCCCTCCAAACCTCCATTCCCCAATCTGGAAGATACGGATAATAACATCTATCTTAAAAGGTGGTCAGAAGACTAAGTGAAATAACATCTAAAGCAGGTGCCTGGAGCATGGGAGGTGCTTGTGAAAGGCAGAGGGTATATTGGAGGAAGTCTGATGTCGTAGATCAGAGCTCTGGCTCTCAACGCCGCTGGCCTCGGTTCAAATCCCACAGCCCCGCTTACACGCTACGGGACTGTAGACAGAATACTCTTGCCCAAAGTCTGAGCCCCAGTTTCTTCTTCTAGACTGGAGGTGATTGTACCTGCCTCACAGAGTTGTTATGAGAATTAAATTAGACTCTTGTGTAAAACTCAGTACTGACCACATAGTAAGAGTTCATAAGTGGTTGAGCAGTATTATTAGATATATATATATATTTTTTAAATTTATTTAGGGCTGTGTTGGGTCTTCGTTCCTGTGTGAGGGCTTTCGCTAGTTGTGGCAAGCGGGGGCCACTCCTCATTGCGGTGCGCGGGCCTCTCACTATTGCGGCCTCTCTCGTTGCGCAGCACAGGCTCCAGACGCACAGGCTCAGCAGTTCTGGCTCACGGGCCTAGTTGCTCCGTGGCATGTGGGATCTTCCCAGACCAGGGCTTGAACCCGTGTCCCCTGCATTAGCAGGCAGATTCTCAACCACTGTGCCACCAGGGAAGCCCCTATTAGGTATATTTTTAACTGGCTCCCTGTTGCTTGAGGCAGTCCACTATGGTCACTGAGCTCAGCAGATTACTCATTTAACTGAGAGCTGCCTGCCTCTGGCTTCCCCCTACTGGTCCCAGATCTGCCCTCTGGAGCCCCTACAGAACCCATCTGCTTGTGGGCAAAGAGCTGGAGCTCTGAGTTCGCTTTGCTCCAGGCTGGACAGCCTCCTCCACTACCTTTCATGGGACATGATGGCGAATCTGCTCCCTTGGTCTTGGTCTGCATGACATAATCATTTTACCAGCAGGTACTAGACAGTCAGTTCCTTCATGGCAGTTGATGTGGTCATTATCAATAGTAGTGATATTACTCATGATTGATAGTAAATAATAACACCTTTCTATAACACTCTGCATTTCACCCAGCACTTTCATATTCATGGCCTGATTGAATTCTCGCAAGATCCTGTGAGAGGCCAAACGTGTGTCATTTTACTAATGAGGCAACAGAGAGGCAGTGACCTTCCCGGGGTCCTGCATTCCGTTAGGGGGAATCCAAACCTCACTCTCCTCACGCCATCACAGGTTGGCCTGTAGCATATGCTCGCTGTCTCCCTGTAGCTCCAAAGATCACACTTACTACTCAGATGACCAGACTGGCACCAGGATGGAGGCAGGGCATAGGAGGAAGGAACAGAAGGGAAGGGAACTCATCTGTGTAAAAGCCTCAGGCCCTGCTGTGAGCCTAAGGCCCTACCTGGCCCATGACCTTGACCCACCCCGGCTCAGCTCCCTCCCTCCCAGCCACACTAGGGTCCTTGCAGCTCCTGAGGCATTATCTTGCCTCAGGGCCTCTGCCTAGAATGCTCTTCTCCCAAATATCCAGTTGGTTTCCTCCCTCACTTCCCGGAGGGCTTGAAGAAAAGGCGGAGCTGCTAGCAGCCGTCTTCTTGAAAATGTCAGCTTCTCACCAACACTTTGTGTCCTCCTGTCTTTGTTTGTTTTTCCTTTTTAGCACTTATCACTCCCTAACACACTATTTGCTGATTTATCATGTTTACTGTCTCTCCCCCCAGCTGTAATACACGCTCCAGGAGGGCAGGGAATTTTGTCATTTTGCTCTCTACTATATATCCTCAGCTCCTGGAACGTAGCAGGCTCTTGATGAATATTTGTTGAAAGAATGAATGAATGAACTGAGCACCTACCATGTGCTAGGTCCTGGCTAGAACATATTCTCTCCATTGTCATGGTAGCTCTCCAAGGAAGATCTTAGTGTACTGATTTTTCAGATGTGGAAAATGAGCCTCACAGAGGTCATGCTAATAAAGAGGGGGAGGGGCTGGAATTCAGCCAAGTTCAATTGGCTCCAAAGGCAGAGCTCCCCACTCCCACCCCACCCCCACCTCATGAAGCTGTCTTAGAACCAGAGCCCACCAATGGCTATAAAGCATTAATACCTTCAACGACAATGACCCCCTTTTTCTTACTTCCTCCTTCTCCACCCCTTCCCTACCCCTCCTGAGCCTCTAGATTTTCTAAATGCTCCAAATAGATGTGGGGAAAAAGGGAGGAAGTGGTGATGAAAGCAAGGGTCTGGAATCATTTGTAATTTGATGCTTGTAAGCTGGGCCACCTGCCATTCTTCCCACACTACTTGCTTACACAGACTCTCACATCCCATCTCAAACAACCCCCTCCCCTAGTCACCTCTATCCCATCACCCTGTTTATTTTTTCATACCACTTGTCACCACTTGAAGTGGTACCATGTACTTTTTTACGATCATCTCCCCTACTAGAATGTTCTGCCAGGGCAGGGACCTCCTCTCTTATCAGCACTGTACCCCAGTACCTAGCACAGGGCCTGGCATATGGTGGGCACTCGATACGTATTTGTTGAATGAATGAGTGAATGAATGAATGGCTCTTACTTCATCCAACGCCCTTCATTGTACAGAGAGGGGTCAGTGTACCAAGGCCCAGAAAGTGGAGTGGCTAGCCCAAGCTGGCCCAGGAGTAGGACCTCGGACTCCCGAGTCCAGTCACAGGGGCTTTCCACTGCACCACAGAACCTCCCTCAGTTGCTGTTAAGAAAAACACTTTAGGATAGAAAAGAGGGCAAGGGTCCTTGCTTGAGCATCTTCCCTGAGCTGACTCTCTGTGGGCAGATCCACGTCAGAGCCTACCTGCATGACCTGGAGCGAAGCAAGATGGGGCTCGGGGGCATGCCTGACAGGAACCACCTGGCCTGCGCCAAGGCCGACCTCGAGGAGGTGGTCAAGGTGTGCCCAGGCCTCAAGACCTACCTGAACATCGGCCAGGTAAGGTAGCCTCTTGGCTAGGGTAGCCAATAGCTGACTAAAAACCTCTTAACTCTCTGCCAGGCCAGGCCTGGGCACTGAGGACACAGGGAGGAACGCGGGGCATCCCCAGGCCTGATAACAGTACCTGCCTCCTACTGCATTGGTGAGGATGATAGGAGACGATGCACCTACAGCGTTCAGAACAGGGCCCAGTGCTTTCTAAGCACTCAGAAAGTGTGGGCCATTATTCTGTATCCTTCTGTGCCTTCCGCGAGCACGGAATGACCACCAGAGGTTACAGTATCTTATATATGAGAACACTGAGGCCCAGAGATTGCCCCGCTCACGGTTATATGGCCGAGAGCGCTGGGGCTGGAACTGGAATCAGAGTACTGTCTCCTTTGCCAGGAGAGGGGCACCAAAATTTGCGATGAATAATTGTCGAGGGAGGGAGGGTGGCAATGAATGCGTGGAATTTTTAAAACAGCAAGTGTGGGAATGGAATGAACGGGCAGCGGCGACGGCAGGGGAGAAAGGCTCACCCCGAAGCCCCCACCCCAGGTCTACTACTACATGGGCGTGGACGCTGTGCAGGAGCAGCTGGCGGTGGACGAGGCGGCGCTGAACCAGGCGCTGGTCTTCCTGGCCAAGGCCGGCGAGTCGGAGCTGGGCGCCACGCTGCCCGAGCTGCAGCTGTTGCGCGGCAAGTGCCTGCGCATCAAAGGCGAGGAGGCCAACGCGGCGGCCTGCTTCAAGCGCGCCGTGGAGCTGGACGACGCGGGCTCCAGCCACACCGAGGGCTTCGGCTGCCTGCTCGAGGCGCTGCTGGCGCAGTGGAGCCAGGCGCAGCTCAGCGACGGCGAGCTGGGCAGCGAGGTGGACGCGTGGCTGCGCTGCGCCCAGGACAAGTACCCGGCGGCGCGCCTGCGCCAGGAGCTGCAGCGCGTGTGGCGCGGCCACACGGGCGAGGTGCTGGGGCTGGCCCGGGCCTTAGTGGTGCAGGGACGGCCGGCGCTGGTGCGGCTCCTCTTCGAGACCATGCAGCGCGAGGGCACGGGCCCACGGAGGGGCCACTGCGCGTTCTCCTTCGAAGGTCCCTGAGGCCCCGCCCCGTTGAGGCCCCGCCTATAAGTGATTGGACCTGGTCGGGGCGCTGCACATCGGCTTTCACTGCCGTAAGCTGGCGGGTTCGGGGAACCCGTCAGATTCTCTTTCGGGAATTGGAATGGAAACGTTAGGACCCTAGGACGGTTTGACGTGCCTACGGAGGCAAAAGGGCCTGATTCAGCTGGGGCAGACGCGAGGGGCCACTGGGAAACTGAATTAAAGGACCAAATTGTACAAATATGCGGAAAAAATAATATGGAGCCTCCCAAGAGATACAGAAGATAATTGCCTCCATTTTGGTGGCTTTCTAGTACCCAAGAGCCTGTCTTTGGATTCCGTGAGCCACGCTCTATCCTTATAATAAGGCCCCCTTTACTTAGGTTGACTGGAGTAGGTCTCAGGTCCTGCCTCCAGGGAAGCCGTGGCTAGAGAAGAGGGCACAGCTGCTAAGGAGCAAGTAAGGGAAGGGCGGTAGTCTACACCTGGCTGCTCAGGGCTCTTTCCTGCCTCTCTAGCAGCCTTGCAGCAGGCCTCATCCTTGGCCAGCTTGGTCTGAAAGGCCCTCGAACTCCCTGAAATAAAGCCCATCAGTAGTACCTTTGCTTGGCTTCTCTGTTCTTGGGGGAAAGTAGGGGCACCACCCAAGGAAGTGCCAACTGCCCCCAATCTCAAACCTTCTACAAAAGAGTGAAGAAAATCTTGGAATTTTGGAATCATAGTCATAGACTCTTAGACGTGGAATTTTATTGTCAAAGTACTTAGGCTCTGATTGCCAGCAGAACGTCCAAGCTGGATTCTTGTGGTCCTACTTACTTACAAGAGCTAATTTAACCTAAAATTCCGAATCAAGTTCTTTCCAGACTGCAAGAATGCTGGTTGTACGTAAATGCAATGGCAAGACCCCCTTCATGGTTTGTGATTTATTTTGCACTTTTCCCCTTTTTTAAAAAAAAAGTTATACTCACTGCTTTGTTCATTTTCCTGATGCTCAGACTGTACCAAGGGTAGGCCAGCACCCCTGCATCGCTTCTCATGTCCCCAGTGACAGATGGAGAACAGACCGAAAAGTGCAATCCCTAGAGATCACGCGCCCGGATGTCTCACTGTGCACATGGGAAGACTGAGAGCCCTGGAAGGGAAGTAGCTTGCTCAGAGTCACACTTCCTAGCCTCCCCACCCCTGTCCCTCCAACTTACTCTCAGCATTTTTCAGGTTTGGAAAAATATTAATAAACTGGTAACACTAAAGCATTAAGTGTTTACGTGTTAAGGGTTTATGTGTCACCTGTCACCTGGGGCACTCTGATATCCATCGGGATAATGCTGTCGTTCCAGGCACCTGTGAAATCCAGACAGTGAGGCCACCCTAAGGCCCTTGAATCCCACCTCAGGGCTCATGATGGCTCACCACTTCAGGTGGTGACTTTCTTTCCCTCCTTCCTTCCTCTCATCTCCATTGCAGGAGAGTCCAGGAGGTGACTGGACAGCAGGCAGCATACACAGCCCTGTCCACTTCTCCCCCATCCCTTCTCCACCCATGGCTGTGACCTGTGACCTTCCCTATGACAGGAACCCATCTCTTTCTTCTCCTGCTTTCCCAGACAGACAAACTGAATTCAAGGTGGTTTACTGGCGAAGTTGGGAAGTTGGTGAGGTTTGTCCCTTCCCCAGGCTTCCCAGTTTGTTTCCTTCCTCGCTTTTCCTGTCCTCAAGGTCATGCGTTTCTCCCTCCATTCCTGCCAGACCTTTTCAATAAGCTTCTTTCCGATAATCTCATTCACAGAATCATATAAATGACTAACAAACACCCACTAGGGCTTCTGTCAGGGGTACTGACAGAAGCCAACAAGAGAAAGGAAACCCCATTTCTGGGACTGCCTCTTGTGTGCGATACACTTCATACATGTAAACTCATGCAGTTTTCTCACCAGCCTTGAAGAGTAGGCATCATGATCCTGGTTACAGATGAGGACATTGAGACACTGAACAAGGTCACACGTAAGCATGGGAAGAGCCAGACCTGCCCCGTGTGTGCTGTCTCCTGGGACACAGCCCTTCCTGGGAGATGTGTCATGGGTAGTCTAGAGTTGGGCCTGTGATCCCCAACGCAACCTGTCATTACCCTGCTCCCTCCCCACAGTGTACTAGTCTCCCTGTTCGAAAACTGCCTTACCTCTGTGCCTTTGTACATCCCATTCCTCCACTGGCTTTTTTCCTGTAATTTCTATCCCAAGTGCTAGGCTCAAAGCTGCCTCCTCCAGGAAGTCTTGCCAAATCCTCCAGCTCTCATTAATCACTCCGTTTTGTGCACACGCTCAAGGTATTGTGTCCCTCTTCACTGC
The DNA here is from genome assembly GCF_949774975.1 of Lagenorhynchus albirostris. Taxonomy (NCBI): domain Eukaryota; kingdom Metazoa; phylum Chordata; class Mammalia; order Artiodactyla; family Delphinidae; genus Lagenorhynchus; species Lagenorhynchus albirostris. The sequence continues at coordinate 140,497,133 of NC_083096.1, forward strand.
TTATATCCCCTTGTCCTTGCACCATAATGATGTCACCATGTCTGTTGTCCCCATTCAACTCTGGCTCTTTACAGCAAGGACCACGTCTGATTCAGCCCCATGACCCAGCACTGAGCTTGGCACGTAAGACAGGCTCAGTTTTGGTTGTTGAACTGAATAAACTCACAGTAGGGACGTGGCTACGTCAGTCCCAAACAGGCGACTCCATCACCAGGTCCACAAGGGCTGAGGTTGGGGCCAGGTCTGCCACCTAGGGAACTTTGCAGGCTAGAGCTCAACCGGAGAGCATGGGCTTTCTTTCCACCTCCTCTCCAGCTTTAGACCAAATCCCCAAATCTGCGGCTAGGAAACTGAGGCCCAGGTAGGGAAACTGAGGCAAGAGAGCAGGGACTTGCCCAAGGTCAAGCAATGAATCAGTGGCAGATAGAAACTCGAACCCCACCTCCAGCCCCTTGGTCCAGTGTTCTCTGCCCTTGGGGCTGCCTCCTTTGCCAAGTTCACTTCTGTTAAGTCCAGGAAGACCACAGGCCTACCAGTCATTCACTCAGCATTTATCGAGCAACGGCCAAGTTCCAAGCATAGTGCCAAGCTCTGGGGCTACTGTGCAGAACAGAATAGACCCTGCCCGGGCCTTCAGGGAGCTCACAGTCTAGAGCATGCAGAGCAGCTCATGCAGGACCTCGTGGGCCACAGTGGGGACTTTGGAAGACCAATGGGAAGCTCTCGGAGGTTTAAGGTGGCAGAGATGGCTACTCCACCCTCCACGCTGTTCACACTCATTCTGTGTTAGCGGCCTTTCCCCAGTGCGGAGGAGAGGATGGCTGTCCCTGGGGCTCAGGACGTGTCCTTGGCCACGCCTCTTCAGCAAGCCCCTGCTGAGGCCAGGCCTGGCAGTCCGCCAGGATCGTGGCTCTGGCTGGTTTGATCTTTATTCAATTACAGCTTTCAGTCCTGTGGAACACCCCTGCCTACTGGGCAGCTGGGAGGACAACTCTCTGTCACACAGCTGAAGCAGCAGGAGCTCCTTAGGGGAGCACTACAGAGTAAAAGCCTTAATGACCCCATAATCGGAGTAATGAAGATGAATCGCACCTTGTGCTGCCTGCCCATTCCTTCCTCTGTGTCTAGCAGCCCACATCAGGTGCTAGAAACTCCTGTTTAGCCAGCATGAACTAGGCACGTTGAAGATCATGAAAACAGGTAAGATTTTTCAGTTATAGGTTTTTAGAATCTCAGTATTGAAAAGAACCTTAATCATCACCTCTTCCAGCCTCTCCATCTAAATCAGAATTCCTCTCAACAGTGAGTGTTCTGAAAGGAGTATCTAAACCACTTGCATGCCTCTGGCAGACAGGCAGCTCACTACCTATTGATGGAATCAATCCATTTCTTAACAGTCTAAGTTTTCTGAGTTTGTCCTTTTATTGAGCCGAAACCTTCTTTTATGTAATTTCTATGTCTTGATTCAAGTTCACCTTTGCCACATAGAACACAGACCCTAATAAGCAAGGTGACCTTGATCAAGTCACTTTGCTCTGGCTCCCATTCTCACTTTATGTTGTGGCACCTCTTACAGCGTTTGAATTGTTCAGAAGGTGGCTGGCTACTCTGCCCGCAGCCTGGCTGAGCTCTGGCCTGGCCTCTAGCTGCCAGTGCCCACCCTGGAGCCTGCACAGAGCGGGTGCGAGCAGCTGAAAGCAGAACAGAACAGGTCTTCTCCCGTCTCTAATCAGGCCCCGAGGGAGCACCCTGTGTAGATGGTGGTGGCTGGATGCCAAATGAAGTGAAATATCTCCTTTTCTCAGGCTGTTAACGTTTTTTCTTGTTTAAGGAAGGGGAGGATAATGACATTTAGCACTTTACAACTCAGCAGTAAAATGAGCAGATGGAAACAGATCCCCAGCATCATGGGCATGCTTCCAGCAAGAAACCCTCCCCGGCTCTGGCTCTGGCGCCGCGGGGCTGAAGTTACTGGCAAGGTTTGCTGAGGGGGTGAGGGACACCACCTGCTCGCTCCTGCCCCGGCTCCTCCCCCAGGCAGCCTCTCCAGGCTGCACATTGGTAGTACCGGCCCCCACGTGCTGCTTCCCGCCTCTGCTCACCCTGTTCCACTTACCTGAAGGACCTTTCCTACCCCCCGGGGTCTGTTTGGACTCTGACCTCTCTAGTTTGGAGATGAGGACGAGAAGCAGAGGGGGATGTTCTTGGAGAGAGTGGTGAGCAGAAACTCCTGTGGAGCTGTGGAAAAGCTCCAGCTGGCCTCTAGATGGCCACAGAAGAACAATTTGAGCAGTGACTCTTCCCACAGGGAGGTTAAAAAAAAAAAAAACATCATCATTATCATCATCAATGAGAACTTGCCATGGACCAGTCCCTGTGGCCCATGTTTCACACGCCTCACCTCCTTTAACCTTCACAAGCCCAGGAGCTATGTATCAGCATTGTCTCCATTTTACAGATGAGGAAACTGAGGCTCAGAGAGCTTCAATAACTTTCCTGAGTTCCTCCCACACTGCCTTGATTTTTAAAAAATATTTAATTTATTTTTGGCTGCGTCGGGTCTTAGTTGTGCAGGCTCTTTGTTGTGGCGTTCAGGCTTCTCTCTAGTTGCAGTGCACGGGCTTTCTAGTTGTGGCACGCAGTCTTAGTTGCTCCGTGGCATGTGGGATCTTAGTTCCCTGACCAGGGATCGAACCCACGTCCCCTGCATTGGAAAGTGAATTCTTAACCACTGGACCACCAGGGAAGTCCCCCCCACACACACCCAACACACTGCCTTGAATGGCAGACAGGCTAAAGAGTACTAACGAATGGCTTTTTAACTATTTGGGGTTTAGATTAGTTTCTCTCCTACCACATATGTTGCTCTATAAACTGCACACTTAAAAAATCTGAATGCACTTTTCATATTTATGTTCCCAAACCAGTCTATAGCTCTATGCTGGGGCTTGTTCTATTTTGGCATGTAAATTTTTTCATTAAATTGCAGCTCCTCTGTGAGTTTTATTTGTCATCCACAAAGTAAAAGAAACAAACCTAAGAACCCCTACTGTGGTGGAGAGCTACTGCTTCCATCTGCCCAGTGCCCCTCCCTGCTGGGAATAGAACCTCTCCTTCCTGGGCTACTAAGCACTCCTTCCCCTCTCTGAGTGGTGGCAGAGGGCTGCCAATCATAATACCCCACCCCCTGACTGCAAATGCAGACATGTGATCCAGGTTGGGCCAATCAGAGTCCTTCACAGAAAGTTTTCCAACTGGGTGCAAGGGACAGAAGATGCTCTCTGGGGACTTCCCTGGTGGCGCAGGTTAAGAGTCCGCCTGCCAAAGCAGGGGACATGGGTTCGCGCTCTGGTCCGGGAAGATCCCACATGCCGTGGAGCAACTAAGCCTGTGCACCACAACTACTGAGTCTGAGCTCTAGAGCCTGTGAGCCACAACTACTGAGCCTGAGCGCCACAACTACTGAAGCCCGCGCACCTGGAGCCGGTGCTCCGCAACAAGAGAAGCCACCGCAATGAGAAGACTGCGCATCTCAACCAAGAGTAGCCCCCGCTTGCTGCAACTAGAGAAAGCCTGCGTGCAGCAGCAAAGACCCAACGCAGCCAAAGAAAGAAAGAAGGGAAGGAAGAAAGAAGATGCTCTCTGTCTGTCTACTGGAACAGCTATTAGCGACTGTCCCTGTTAGGATTAGGCTTAGCTGTGGGCATCAAAGACCTGAAAACAGTATCTTAAACAAGACGGTGTGTGTTTATCTTGCAAGGCCAGCTCAAGTATCACCTCATGCCCGCCACGCCCCCTCTCTGCTCACCAACCTGGTACCCACTAATGTCATCCTACTGCAAGTTCCTGACACTCTCCACCTGGCTGGAAGCACTGGGTAGCTGACACCCCCGGGAGCAGCCTTCAACCAATGGGGAATGGAAACTGGATAAATACCTGAACCTTATAAACAGGGGTGGGTGGGGGGATAAGATAATTTGGAGGAATGTGGGATTGAGACCCAGTGGTCCATAGCTGTAAGCTGCCCGTTCATTATCACCCACTGTATTCATTTCTGGCCCTTCTTTCTCTCATTTCCCTACTCTCCTACCAGTGTTTCCTGAGATCACCTCCCAAAGAAACTGCTTGCCCTCGAATCCTTGACTCGGGGCCTGCTTCTAGGGGAGCCCAGCTTTAGACACCCTTGAAGTCCTCCCTCATCCCAAGAGAAGGACTCTGCCACCTCCCAGTACTTGCTTGGCACCTTGCTTGTACCTCTAATACAGTACATCATGGCCTACCTTGTTGTATTTATTAAGTATAAAATAGGAAGGAATAAGCATTTATTGAGTACCAGTCCCTGTACCAGGTGTCTTGTGCTCATTCATTCACTTATTCACTAATCAATTCATTCACCAAATCTTTATTGAGCCAGACCATGATTTAGGCCAGGCGTGGGCAAACTGTGGCCCACAAGCCAAATTAGGCCCACTGCCTGTTTTTGTAAATAAAGTTTTCTTGAAACACAGCTGCGCTCTTGTTTACATATTTTTATGGCTGCTTTCATGTTATAACAACAGAGTTGAGTAGTTGTGACAGAGATGACATGGGCTGCAAAGCATAAAATATTTCCCATCTGGCCCTTTGCAGAAAAAGTTCGGTGCCCCTTGGAACAGGCACTGGGGCTCCTGCAGTGAACAAAACAAACAAAAATCCTGCCCTCCTGGATGGAGCTTACATTCTAATTGGGGTGGAGTCGGGGGGTAGAGGGGGAATGTAACACAGTAAACCAAAACCTAGATATTTAGTATGTTAAATGATGATAAATGCTACGGAGAAAAAAAGTAGGGAGAGAGAGAGTATCAGGAGTGCTGGGGAGCAGGGATGGGGATTATGGTGAAAATTAGGGTGTCAGGAAGTCCTGGCTGTGAATGTGACATTGGAGCAAAGACCTGAAGGAGGTGAAGGAGTGAGCCATGTGGACATGGTGGGGAAGAGCCGTCAGGTAGTGGAGCAGCAGACAGGAGGGCCGTACTGGAGTATTAACAATAGTTCATCCAATATTGAGCGCTATGTACCAGGTGCCCTTCAAGTGCTTTACATACATAATCTCATTTAATTACTTAAAAGTCATCATCTCATTACACGTTTAATCTTACAAAAGAATGATCTGAATATATTCCTATTATTAATATTAATACAGAGCTTTCAGTTTACAAAGTTCTGTAATGTTTTTCACTTGCTCTTCATAGTATTTCAAGGAGGTTACTGACCCCCTTGTAGTGCGGCCAAAGACCAGAAAGGTCAAGTCCTTTGCCCCAGGTCACACAGCCAGTAAATGCTGGCTCTGGAAAGCAAACCCCTCTCTGTTTGGATCCAGATGCTGCCCTCTTCTCTCTAAGCCACCAGCCTTGGAGGGCGTCAACTCTACCTGGTCCACTCACACCTAACTCAACTCTGCACCAAAGAGAAAAGGCAAAGCCTTGTTGGAAAGAACTCAATTCCCATCATCCTTCCAGATGAGGGTGACCAGGTAAACTGCTGGAGTCACACTCAGAACTCACAGACGTGATGATTCCCTCTGTCCTGGGGCATCTCATTGTGCCCCAGACTTCTTCTGGCTATGCCAGTGCTCTGCAGCACTAACCCAAAGCAGGGGCTCGAAAGGGAGTTGTTGGTTGACAGATTAACTGTTGCTGAGAGTTTTGTTTCATTGCATTTTTAGCAAGCCTTTCTTATGAATTGAGGGAATTATTTAGAAAGACATTAATTCAGCAAATATGTACTGAGATTTACTATGTACAAAACCTTTCTACATAGTAAACAGATTTACTATGGCAGAGCTGGAGATGAACAGGACATGGGCCCTCCCCTCTGGGAGCTCGCAGTCTATGGGGGTGGGGAGATAAATGTTTTGCATGTGCTACATGCCCAACTCTGTGCCTGGCATTGTGCCAGCCAGGGCACTTTCACCATTAAAAATAACTGTAATAAGGGCTTCCCTAGTGGCACAGTGGTTAAGAATCCTCCTGCCAATGCAGGGGACACGGGTTTGAGCCCTGGTCCAGGAAGATCCCACATGCCGTCAGAGGAGCTAAGCCCGTGCGCCACAACTACTGAAGTCCATGCGCCTAGAGCCTGTGCTCCACAACAAGAGAAGCCACCACAATGAGAAGCCTGCGCACTGCAACTAAAGAGCAGTCCCCGCTCGCCACAACTAGAGAAAGCCTGCACACAGCAACAAAGACCCAAGACAGCCAAAAATAAATAAATAAATTTATTTAAAAAAATAATTGTAATAATAGCAAACATTATTGGACCCTGGCTATGTGCCAGGCACTGTGCTAAGCGCTGTACCTGGGCTAACTCCTTGTATCTCACCACAACTCCATGGGGGAGATGTCACTACTATCTTCAGGATGAGGCATCTGAGCCTCAGGGAGGCTGAGTATCTCACCCACAGGCACACGGTAAGTGGGTGACAAAGTGAGGATTTGCACTCAGGTCTGTTTGCCACACCGCATGTACACACTCATGTGACACACCTGAGAGAGAGAATGGGCCAGACGAGAGACTCAGACAAAGTGTCGAGGGGTCTCAAGAGAGGGGGAGGCCCTGCCAGAGGGGACTTCAAGGGAGGGTTCCTCAAGAGGATGCCATTGTGGTGGTCGCCAAAGAGTGGGCCTCCAGCAGAGGGGATCCAGTCAGACAGAAAGAGTCTGTCTGGGTGACTGCTCCCACAGCTTTGGATGTATGTTTGATACAAATAACATTGGAGGCTCTGAGTGGGGAGATCAGGCTGTGCATCCAACAGAGCTGGAGATGAATCCTTTCTCTCCCTGTTACTAGTTGTCTCAACCATGCACAAGCTAACCAACCTTTCCAAGCCTTGGTTGCCTGATCTGTAAAATGGACACAACATTGATATTTGTACTGCATGGGGTTTTATTGTAAGGACTTAATCAGACATGGGTGTAAGGTGTTTAATACAGCCCATGGTACATAGCAAGGGCTCTACAAATGTGAACAATGAGGATGATGATGACGTTTGGTGCCACACTCTTCAATTCTGAAGAATCTTGATTTAAAAAATGAGGCCCCCTCCCCAGCCCGCTTCTGACCTCTAATCATCCTAGACTTGGACAGCGAATAAATGAACGAAGGGAATTCTGGGCCCAGGGGGAAGAGGCCCCCTGGCGAGAGAAGGGCATTGGCATCCCGCACTGTAGCCAGAGAGGGGAGTCTGAAGGAAACCGAGATGGCAGCAGAAGGATGGCTGTCTCCTTATGGTGGCCAAGGGCAGCCATAGGGTCCCCGGAGTTGGAATGGGCTGGAAGAATGAGCCAGTTGCTTTCAGTTACATCTCTCATGAACCCTTCACAACAGCCTTACGTGGTGTTCTGTGTTACTGATGAAGAAACAAGGAAGCAAGAGGCCCAGGGTTGCACAGCTGGGAACTGGCTGGGCAGGATTCCCAGGCAAGGCCACCCTCCCACCTCCAGTCCAGTCTGTCTGGGCCAGGCTGGGCTAACAGGATAGGGGGTGGGCTCAGGAGTCCAACAGGTGGACTGTCCCAGTGGTTCTCTGGAGTCTGTCCCCTCCTCTCCCCCACCGCCCCAGTCTGGGCCATTACGGGAGTCTCCCATCCAGCCTCTCTCCCCATCCTCTTCCTCCAGCCTCAGTTCACACCTCACTCAGGCAAAGAAACACAACTGACCATGCCCTTCCCTGGTGTAAAACCTTTCCATTGCCCACAGAACTGCCTCTCACACTGGCCAGCGCCCTAGGCAGAGGAGGCAACCATCTTCCTGGAGTGACAATTACACTTGTTTTCCAAATCTAACAAATATATGTTGTAGAGTGGAATGCAAAATACCCAGGAATTTTTCTCAGAAGAGGAGCTGTTTTGGGTTAAGCCTCAAAACAGATGTGTGTATGTTGGTGGGGGTGGGGCAGGAGAAGTATCATTCTTCATAGAAAAAGTTTCACTGGCCTCAAAGATGAGAAACTGGCAGTCTGGTCCAGCAGGCCCTGGCACAGTGGCGCCCACTGCCTTTCCAGTTGTGCTTCCCTGATGCCTGGGTGTGCTCTGTGCTCCAGCCAGAACTATCTTGAAGCCTTTTTCCTTACTTACTGTCCCTCTGACCAGAATGTCTTCCTATTCTTTTTAGCCTGGAAAGTTCGTAGTTATCATTTAAGGTCCAAGTTCACGCCCCCTCCTCCAAGAAGCCCTCCCTGATCCCACCCCCTTTTTGCAACGCTGCTCCCTCAGCATCTTGCTCTCCCCTCTTCATAACGTCTTACCACAGGCTGCCGTGACCACCACTTTGAGAGACAGCCTCTTCAGGAGGTTATGAGCAAGTTGAGGTCAGGGAGTTCACCGTGAACTCGGCCTTTGTTGTTCATTCAGCACACACTTAGAGCCTCTCTGTGCCAGGCCATGGGTTCGGTATGCAGGGACGACTCAACCTGTCCTCGGAGGAGCTCCGATCTGAGAGAGAGACAAATCATCCATTCATTTATTGATTGATATATTAAAACAAGCAAAAAGCAAAACCTTTTGCTGAGCCCTGACTGGGCCAGGCCCTGTGCTCAGGGCTGTGCCTGCCCCCAAGAGACTCCCAGTCTGGCCAGCAGCTGGTGGAAACCACTAACAGCATGGTGAGTCCCCAGGGCTGTGGGGCACCAAGGCAAGTGTGCAGTCCTTTGCTTTTGCTTTGCCGTAGATGACGAGTGAATGAATGAATTTTTCTTTTTCTTTTTTTCCGTTTTAGGGAACTTGTGAGGTTTTAACCATGAATGGACTCTCTAAATCAAGGCACCCAATTAATGACTGATCAATTAATTGATTGAAACGTCACCCAGGAAGTTGCTAGCAGAGAAAGGGCTATATTCTGGTCTCCACCACCATGGACTTTCTCAATGGGGAGCAAATCTACTCTGACCAGGGCTGGCTGGAATGGACCCTGCAGCTCCCGGCTGCAGAGCCTCCTGTAAACTCCCGGTAAAAGGCAGCAGTTCTGGCCTGTCTCCCAAGAGGGTCATGAGCATTAATTAGTTACCATTGGTAAAGTGCTCTGAAGATGTGGGGATGTTTAAACACGGCGAGTCATTAGGCCTCTCCACACCACTATGCTCTACAGCCGGCAACAGCTAATTGAGAAATAATTAACACCTCAGGGTGCAGAGGATGGATGCCTGGCTTTTTCAGGGTTGGAAAGGATGTAATAAAGTACACGAGCAGCAGGAAGAAATATAAGGCTACTTTGGATCCTAAAATATACTGGAGATTATTCAACTTCCGCCCCCAGAGAAGCATGGGGACTGTTGCCCCAGTAAAACCTTTGGGACTGCATTCCTTGGGAAAGCCCCAAGCACAGTGCTGGGCTGCAGAGGCTGTGATGCTCTTAGAGCAAAAGAGCTCAGGTCCAGCCCAGGTCTGCCTGGCCTTCTAGCTGGTGAGCAGATGCCAGTTGTGGAACTCACCAAGCTGTATTTTCCTCAGCTGTTAAGACTGGGATGATGACATATGTCTAACATCCCCCCACCTGGCACCGGGTTGTCTGATGCCCTTCCTCTAGGTCAGCAGATCTAGCCCAGGCTTCATGTTAGGATCACTGGGGACTATAAAGTACCAGCATTGTGGGGCTGGGACTGGGGGCACAGGGTGATTCCCAGTTCAGTCAAAGTTGAGAACCACTGGTTTGGTTTCTGTATCAGGCACTGCATTGGGAGCTGTGGGAAATAAAGTTGTAAACCCTACCACACCCCATGTTTCCCTCACACCAGCTCAGTATTTCCTGATTCTGTGCCTGTGAGTTGTCCTGGACATTTCACTCCACTCCCACTGCCATTCTTGTTCTGCTAAACCCCACTCATCCTTCAGGCTCAGCTTGAAGCTCACCTCCTCAGGGAAGCCATCCTTCCCTGTGCTGCCACAGGACTGTTCTCAGCCCCCATTACACCACTGATCGCACAGTGTTTTTCCTGGCAGATCCTGGCAGGCTGAGAGCTTCTTGGGGCCAATAGCAGAATCACCAGTGTCTTGCACTGGGTCTGGTAGATTTTAGGTGCTGAATAAACTATAGCTGTAATCAGTTAGGTAGAGTTATATGATATGCAGCTCTCGCTCAGGACATTTGCACTTCTTCCCTGTGTGTGAAACATACTTCCCCCAGATATCTGCAAGGTTCTCTCAACTCCTTCAGGTCTTTGCTAAAATGTCACCTTCTCCACCAGGCTTTCCCTGATCCTTCTATTTTAAATGGCAACCAGTCGACCTCCAACCCTTTCCCTTCCCTAATTAATTTTTCTCCATAGCATTTAACAACATCTGACTAACAGATCCTGTCATTATGTAAAATTTTGATAACTTGTTCACGATGTCAGTTTTTGGTTTTTTTAAAAATTTAATTGCATTAAAATACCACTTATCTTGAGTTCTTTGGCCTTCCCTTAAATTTCATTGTATTGGATTATTGACTAGAATGTAAGCTATACTGAATGCCGGGAACTTTGTCTATTTTGTTCACTATTCCCAGCTTCTACAAGCGGTTGGTACGTGGTAGCTGCTCAAAAAATATTTTGTGAAAGTTTGATTTAGTGTCTTAAAGATTAAATAAAGGTGTCTTATTCCAATTGTTTGTTTTTTTTTTTTTTTTTTTTTGTGGTACACGGGCCTCTCACTGCTGTGGCCTCTTCAGTTAAGGAGCACAGGCTCCGGACGCTCAGGCCCAGCGGGCATGGCTCACGGGCCCAGCTGCTTCGCGGCACGTGGGATCTTCCTGGTCCAGGGCACGAACCCGTGTCCCCTGCATCGGCAGGCGGATTCTCAACCACTGCGCCACCAGGGAAGCCCTTATTCCAATTGTTTAAAATTTTAAAAATTTATTTAAATTGATAGCCTGTAAAATCATAGGGTAGATTCGAAACCGCATGGCCTACTGTTGTCATGGTTACACTATAGCCGGCGGTTCTCCTATTCAGAGAGTGGGGCGGGCCCTGGCGGTGGGCGGGAACACCAGACTCAAAACCTAGACCCGAGGCCTTGATCATAGAGTTACACCTCCCTCAATCCTAGAGAGCACTTCCGGGACGGTGATTTACTTATTGCTGCGTAGGCCAACCTATGAGCCCATTCTCTCTCCTTGTCTAAGTTTCCGGCGAGCAATTCACTGGCGTCTAGAGTGGGGTGGGGCCAGTCCCCGTGAGCGCGGTTTTGTGATTGGCAGGAAGGACAGGAGGCGGAGCTTCGTGCAGGAACGCCCCTGGCGCAGGCGCGGTGGCCCGGCGCGGCGGTCCCTGCGGGGTCGGCGTTCGCTGGGACTACGGTTGGTGATTGTAGGTGACAGTGAGGGCCGGGGGCTGAGGGACGGGCTGAGGGAGGGGCTGCGGAATGAAGAGAGGGCTCGGTTCTGGGCGCGGAGACCGAAGACCGTGGTGTCCGTTTTCCCACGTGCATCTCGTCATTGGATTGGGGCGGGTCACCATCACAAACTCTTGAATAATACTCGTCTCCTAGTCTGTTTCCTCCGTTGTGAAATCGCAGGACTTCCTTGTCTGCCTCGGGTCGTTGTGACTGGGAACTTGTTAGAAATACAGGTTCTCTGCCCACACCCCAGACTTATTGAATCAGAAACTCAGGGGATGAGGCCCCACCATCAGTGTTTTAACAAGCTCTCCAGGTGATTCTGATGCTTGCTTAAATTTCAGAACCACTGGGCTACCGTAATGTAGCAAGCTGTACTGAGGGCCTTCTCAACCCAAGCTGAGAAAGTAAGAGAAAGAAAGGAGGGGGTGGACTTGAGAGAAGTCTTGGAGACAGACTCAGTTGCTTGAGGAGGAGTCAGGGGTGAAAGAGTTTCTGGCTTGGGCCACGGGCCTGAGGTGGGACCTTAAGAGATGGCTCCAGGTGTCAACCACGTGTGCCCTGCCTCCAGGCCTGCACTCTTCCGCGCAGTCACACTAGGGCTCTGTGGCCGTGCCTCCCAGCCGTTTTCAGGTCATAGGCCACATAGGAAATGATAATATTTGTACAGTGCCCAGGGGAAATGGATGAAGCTGCTTGAGGTTGGAAGAGACCGGCTGGAGGATTGAGGCTGCTGGAAGCTGGAGGGAACCACCTGGGGGGATTTGAGCTTCCCAGAGCTGAGGGAAATTAGTAACCTGTTCTCAGCATACTGCAGAAGAGCTTTGTCCCATGGGATTTGCTGAAGATTAGGGGTGCTCACTAAATTTGGCAACATAAATCAAGAACCTTGAAAGAGTTTATACCCTTTGACTCAGTAATTCCATTCCTGAAGATCTCTCCCAAATATATAACAAAAGAAAAGGAAGCCTTCTGTTGTAGATTACATACAACAGAGAAAATTAACAACTCTCTGGAGAATCGTTTTTGATCTAGTCAGTCAATGAAATGTTGTACTGCCCTTAGGAATGTGTGAATATTTTGTAAAATCATAAAGAAACCTACGTGCTCATTATTAGACAATTGTCTAGTAAGCCCCTGCTCTGTGCTGAGTGGTGAGCGAGTTAGCTCCACAGAGCTGACTGCCTGGGGGAAGACCCAGCCGAAGGAGCAGTAACTCCAAAGAGTGATTGGTGTTTGATAGGGGATCAGGGGCTGCTGCAGGAGAAGCTGGTCTTTGGAGTATGGGGAGTGGGTCAGGAAAGGCATCCTAGAAGACAAGGTGGCGCTCCTAAGGCCTGGAAGATGAGTAGATGTTGGTACGCAAAGGGGAGAGGAACATTCTACGCAAAGGGAACTGTGTTTTAATAATGAGTGTGCTGAAGCTGGAGCACAGAGAGGGCACTGGTGAGAGGAGGCCAGAGGGGACCGGCGGCTTGCTCACATGGGGCCATGTGCACTGCGAAGGTGAGAAGGTTAGACCTGATTCTAAGGGTAACAGGAAGCTGTTGGAGGATTTTGAGCAAGCAAAGCTGTTGCTGTATGTGTCTTGGAAGTATCCCCTGTGGCTGCAGCGTGGAGAATGGATTGGAGGAAGGTGGGCCTGGAAGCTGGGAGCCCAAGTGAAGAGGCTGTTGCAATAGCCCAGGTGAGAGATGATGGTGGCCTGGACCTGGGTGGAGGCTCTGGAGGTGGAGAGAAGGAACAGAATCAAAAGCAAGTGAAGCAGTAGGAATCACAGGGCCAGAGGGGTTGGTGAAGGTGGGGCACAGAGGGAGCTCAGAGTGGATGAACCTGCGTTTCTGTTTTGGACAAAGGGTGGCTTGCACTACCATTCAGAGTGACAGGCAGCACTGGACGGGGAGCAGGCTTAGGGGGAAGATGCCAAGCTCCCTGTGGGGTGCTGAGTGTGAAGTACTCGTGCAGTGTGTTCTCTAGGAGGCAGTGGGATGGGTAGATGTGAAGCTTAAGAGGCACAACGTACAGAATGGAGATGTTGACTCGGAGCCATGACCATGTGGCCTGACCAGGGACTGTGTGCTGTGAGGGGGGAAGAGACATTAAGGACATTGAAGGCATGGGTGGGGTGGGAGCTCGTGGGCAAAGACGGCTCGCAAAAGAGACAAGGGATTGTCAGTAGTGGTTGTCTCTGGGCTGAGAGATTATAGTTGATTTCCTTTCTTTTTTGTTTCTGTTTTTCTTAGCAAACTTAGATTCAGTTCATAGAATATACCAGATACTGTTCTAATAACTTCTTATAACTCTTCTCTAAATTCCCACAATAAACCTATATGGTGGGTCCCTTCATTTTACAGGTGAAGAAACTGAGCACAGAGGAGTTGAGTCACATGTCCCAAGCTACACAGGGTGCAGTTATTGGGAAGCTGGACTGGGATCCAAGCTGCCTGATTCCAGAGCCAATGCTGTCACCACGCATTGGTGTCTCCACAGTATGCTGTTGTATTTTTATAAATGGGAAAAAAAAAAATATATATATATATATATTTTTTTCTTTTCGGTACACGGGCCTCTCACTGTTGTGGCCTCTCCCGTTGCGGAGCACAGGCTCCGGATGCACAGGCTCAGCGGCCATGGCTCACGGGCCCAGCCACTCCGCGGCATGAACCCGTGTCCCCTGCATCGGCAGGCGGACTCTCAACCACTGTGCCACGAGGGAAGCCCCAATATATCTATATTTTTAAAATTTAATTTATTTTTTAAATTTTTGGCTGCGTTGGGTCTTCGTTGCTGCACGCGGGCTTTTTCTAGTTGCGACGAGCGGGGCTAGTATTCGTTGTGGTGCACTGGCTTCTCATTGTGGTGGCTTCTCTTGTTGTGGAGCACGGGCTCTAGGCGCACGGGCTTCAGTAGTTGCAACACGTGGGCTCAGTAGTTGCGGCACACAGGCCCTAGAGCGCATGGGCTTCAGTAGTTGTGGCTCATGGGCTCTAGAGCATGGGCTCAGTAGTTGTGGCACATGGGCTTAGTTGCTCTGCGGCATGTGGGGTCTTCCCAGACCTGGGCTCGAACCTGTGTCTCCTGTATTGGCAGGCGGATCCTTAACCACTGCGCCACGAGGGAAGTCCCGTAAACAGGAAAATATTGATTTTTTTTTTAAACGGCAGTAAATGGTGAAAGAAGTACAATAGTACTTTGATCTGCAAGGATATTAGAAAAGAAAGGATTTGCATCCACAAGATCGGTGGTGGTTGTAGAAGTTTGTTGGCGAGCAGCCTGCGTTGACTACTGCAGGGTGTTGGATCACAGTTAACACCTACGTCTTCTCGGCTCGTTTTTCTTCAGGCGCAAGTGCCTCCTTGCGCTGGGCTGTGATGGAAGGGCTGCTGACAAGATGCAGAGCGCTGCCTGCCTTGGCCACCTGCAGTCACCAGCTCTCAGGGTACGTTCCTCACAGGTTTCACCACCGTGCCCCAGGGAGAGGGAAGCGCTTGGTGCTGTCCCGCATGTTCCAGCCCCAGAACCTTCGGGAAGACCAGGTGCTCTCTCTAGAGGGCAGATCTGGCGAGCTGACCTGTAAGAGCCAGCGGCTGATGCTGCAGGTGGGCCTGATTCACCCAGCAAGCTCCGGCTGTTACCACCTCCTGCCTTATACTGTCCGTGCCATGGAGAAGCTTGTGCGGGTGATAGACCAGGAGATGCAGGCCATCGGGGGACAGAAGGTCAACATGCCCAGCCTCAGCCCAGCAGAGCTGTGGCGAGCCACCAGCCGGTGGGACTCGATGGGCAAGGAGCTGCTAAAACTTAGAGACAGACACGGCAAGGAGTACTGCTTAGGACCGACTCACGAGGAAGCCATCACAGCCCTGATTGCCTCCCAGCAGACACTGTCCTACAGGCAGCTCCCGCTCCTGCTGTACCAGGTGACGAGGAAGTTTCGGGATGAGCCCAGGCCCCGCTTTGGTCTTCTCCGAGGCCGAGAGTTCTACATGAAGGACATGTACACCTTCGACTCCTCCCCTGAGGCCGCCCAGCAGACCTACAGCCTGGTGTGTGATGCCTACAGCAGCCTGTTTGACAGGCTGGGGCTGCAGTGCGTCAAGGTCCAGGCGGACGTGGGCAGCATCGGGGGCACGATGTCTCACGAGTTCCAGCTGCCGGTGGACGTCGGAGAGGACCGGCTTGCAGTCTGTTCCAGCTGCGGCTTTTCGGCCAACATGGAGACTCTGGACTTGTCACCAACAAACTGCCCTGCTTGCCAGGGGCCACTGACCAAAACCAAAGGCATCGAGGTCGGGCACACGTTTTACCTGGGCACCAAGTACTCCTCCGTTTTCAGTGCCCAGTTCACCAATGTCCACGGCAAGCCATCCCTGGCTGAAATGGGGTGCTATGGCTTGGGTGTGACGCGGATCTTGGCCGCTGTCATTGAAGCTCTCGCTACAGAAGACTGCATCCGCTGGCCCGGCCTCCTGGCACCTTACCAAGTCTGCCTCATTTCCCCCAAGAAGGGCAGTAAGGAGGAGGCGGCCGCAGAGCTCACGGGGCACCTGTATGACCACATCACAGAGGCAGTGCCGCAGCTCCGAGGGGAGGTCCTGCTGGATGACAGGACCCATCTGACCATTGGAAACAGACTGAAAGACGCCAACAAGTTCGGCTACCCCTTTGTGATCATCGCGGGCAAGAGGGCCCTGGACGACCCTGCACATTTTGAGGTTTGGTGCCAGAACGGCGGAGAGGTGGTCTTCCTCACCAGAGAGGGAGTCCTGGAATTACTGAGCCAGGTGCAGGTTGTCTAAACGCCCCCGGGCCCCTCCCACTGCACCTCACAGTCTCGGTGTTCATTCTAATGCTGCCTTTCTTATACTGCTTTCCAGAGCTGGTCGCCCCAGAAAGAGGGCAGCTCATGGAAGGTGACACCATGTTAGGAAAACCAGTTGTTATCCAGTCATCCATTCGGACTGTTTGTATTTAAAGTCATTATCTTGATCCCTTTGTCTGGCTGGCCCTGCTGCCACATATCATTCCTTTTATATTCTGTTTGGAGGTAGTGGCTAGGAGGAGCCAAGTTGTCGTCATCTTGGCCCTCAGGAGAGTCACTTCCCTTCTCTCAGTGGAGTTTCCCATGTGTAGGATGGGGCCTCCCCAGTGGCCGAGGCCCTTCCAGCTCCAGCAGTCCAACCACGGGCCTCTTGCTGCATTCGGTCCAGAGAGGCAGCCCGCCTGTCTTCCTCCATTGAGAAGTTGGCCTGATGGTCTGGGGAGAAGAATCAGGACACCTGACTGCCACTGACTCACTGGAGACTTGGACACGACCCCTCCCCTGCTGGTGCCTCAGTTTCCCCATCTGTGATGTGAGAAAATGGAACTAGATCTGTAAGGTCCTTACAGCTGTGACTGGCTGGTTCCCCGAGAGGTTCATGACAGGCAGATCAGATCTGATCTGTTCCTCGGATCCTCCATCGTCTAAGCTACCCAGAAGGTAAATACAATTAGCTAATTGCCCCCAAACCACCTCCAGAGACCTGGCCCTTCCTCTTGGGGTGGCTTAGCACTGAGATCATGTTACATTGATTGAATAAAGTCAAACTATTGGGATGAGCCTTGCATGTTAATTGGAAACAGTGCCAACACCTGCCATGTTAACAGTGCAGCAGCTTCCTGCCTGGAAACTTTCCTTTTTCTACTCTTTCTCTACTCAAAAAAGAAAATTGGGTGGCTGGAAAAATGTGTGTTAAACCATTTCTTCCCACAAGTGTGAGGGGCAGCAGGCTTCAAGTGCCGTGGTGACTTCGTCCTGCGTGCAGAGTTGCGTCCTAGCGCCACGCACGACAGCGGTGAATATTAAGGTCTCTGCCTGAGCCCTGGGGAGAACTGGCAGCAGGCTTGAGCTTTCATTGCTCCTGCTTCCCGGAGCAGAATCAGGTTCTCCATCCTCGGCCCCCAGGGTCATGGCTTGTCCAAACCTAACAAGAATCTCTCGGGGCCAAGCTCAAAGCCACCACCTCCTGAAACATGCTCGGCAGCTCCTGGCAGGGGTTCTGTCTTTGGCTCCCCCTATGCTCGCCTGCTCAGCACCGACGCCCTTCTTTTTCACTTGGCGGGCACAGCTCACTGTATGGCGGCCAGCCTCTTGTTGATGGTCAGCTCCCTGAGGCTGGAGTCCTAGTGCACTGAAGTTCTTGTCTCAGCCTGTTGTTCTACTTGCCAAACAGCTTCCCTGCAGCTTGTGACCACTGTTCCTGCCAGAGTAACCTCACCGCCAGCACACACCATCAGGTTTCCTAATGACTCCCCGGCCTACCGCTGGGCTCTGGGCGAGCATTCAGGCCGGGAGACAGGGATTCTGAGAGCAAACCCAGAAAGGCTGGATTGTAAGGCAGGAATCTTACCCTTGGCTGCACAGTGGAATCCCCTGTGTCCCACCCCGAGGTTCTGTTCTGGGGTGTGGCCTGGGCACTGGCAGTTTTAAAACTCCCCAGATGATTCTAATTCGTAAAGTCGGTGGAGTGCCTTCTGAGGCTACACTGCAAGGTGGAGTGTCTGAGTCATTTCGGTTGTGCGTCGTCAGATTGATGTGAGCTCTCTGCTTTCAGTGGTCTGGTCATTTGTTGAGGGCCTGCATGTGCCACTGTGCTGTGAGGCCCTTTTATATGCCGTGTTCAGAACTTAAAACTGTGCAAGGTAGGTCCTGTGAAATCCTCATTTTACAGATGAGGAAACCTGAAACTCCATTTAAGCAACTTAATCAAGGATGCACAGCTATTACGTATCAGAGCTAGAATCTGAGTACTGACCAAAACCTATGCCTGTCCCACTATACCGCATGGCCTCTGCCTGGTCAAAATGATTCCAATAAGTAAAAGATTATGTATGTCTGTCTGATCAAGTTAGCCTGAAGTAGAGAAATTAGAATTCGTGCAAATGGGTGCTTTATTGGTCAGAATTTTTTTTTTTTTTTTTTTTTTTTTTTGCGGTACGCGGGCCTCTCACTGCTGTGGCCTCTCCCGTTGCGGAGCGGAGCACAGGCTCCGGACGCGCAGGCTCAGCGGCCATGGCTCACGGGCCCAGCTGCTCCGCGGCATGTGGGATCTTCCCAGACCAGGGCACGAACCCGTGTCCCCTGCATCAGCAGGCAGACTCTCAACCACTGCGCCACCAGGGAAGCCCTAGAATAAGCACTTTTAAAAATCAGATTCAGACTTCCCTGGTGGTCCAGTGGTTAAGACTCCACCATTCCACTGCAGGGGGCACGGGTTCAGTCCCTCAGGGAACTAAGATCCCACATGCTGCGTGGTGCAACCAAAAATAAATAAATAAATATGCATTTGCCTCCTTATTAAAAAAAATCAGACTCAGGGAATAGAGAACCAATTAATTTAAAATGCTCATAAATGTGTATGACACAGAACGATTTGAGGGTGATGTAGAATCATGGACCTTTAGAATGGGAGAACTTGGAGTGTGCCTGTCCAGCCCTTGTTTCAATGGGAGACAGGCCTGCAGTGGGAATTAACTTGCCACAACCCATCTTACTGGCAAACCGCCTGATTGCAGGCCAGGTGCTACGTCTCCTAAGTTAGGCTACCTTGGGTCCATCTTGTTGCAGGGAGTGATGTCTGGCTGAGTCAGCCTTTGAGCTACAGAAGTGCTGTAGGTTTGAAACAGGTACCCATGCTCTGTTTTCCAAGGGAGACACGTACAAGGAGCACAGTGATTTGCTCAAGGTCAAGCTGAACTGAAACCCAGGTCTCCTGATTACTTAAGCCAGTGTCCTGTAGCCAGGGGCAGTATAATTTGGTGGAAAGATCAGAACCTTGAACAGACAGTCCTAAATCCACCACTTAGCAGGGATGTTATCTTAGACAAATAACTTGTCCTTTGTGCATCTGTGTATCTTAGATTCTTCATCTGTAAGATGCGCTCATGATAATGGTACCTACCTCCCTGGGTTGTCTAAGGGTTGGCTGAGCTAACATATGAAAAGCTTAACCCTTAGTGTGCTCTCAGGAAATGCTTCCCTTACATGGGATGACTTAGGAAATACCCCCATTGGGAGCTCAGGTTCTGCTGTTAACATTATCTTGAGACCTGGGTTTTGTTTTTTTGATATGTTGCTTCACAACCTTCCTGGGGGGTGCCACGAGCAAGAATTAAGTAACGCCTGCAGAATGGTTCCATCTCCTTAGAGGAAAGACAGACATTTTCAAACCGTGTACCTTCTTCTCTCCTTTCTGAACTTGCCAATGTTACCTCTTGCCATAAATTGATGAAATGGGGTTGCTGGCAAAATAACAGGTACAGGCTGTATTATCATTGCTCATTCCTTGGGGAGATGGAGAAGCAACTGGCTGAGAAATGTTTAGCAGAAATAATACTTGAGGACAAAGGCTGGTGCATAACAAAACCGTCGCGTAAATCAAGTTTAGAATGTAAATCAAGGGCTCCATTAATATTCAGTGTTTTAATGGAAGAAACACCTGCTGGGCTATCAATACAGGAGCTTTGCAGAAATCTCGAAATTGTCATTTCCTTAACTACTTGAGTGCCAGGCCTCTTCACAGAGTTCCCACTGTCCATTGCTACACCTAGATGCCAGAATGCATTTTAGAATTGTTACGCATCAAGGGCACACACGGCTTTGTTTTAGGGTTAGGAAGAGGATTTTTTTTAAAGTTTTCTATAATGTGGAAAATGGGAAAATAAAGATTTTTATGATGTTACTGTGAACTTTGGGGAAAAGAAGTCAAGGTACTTCACTTAATTTAAAATAATGACTTACATCGTAGTGACCCAGACTAGAGACTCTGGTGTCAGACTGCCTGGGCCATTTAGTAGCTATGTGACCTCGTGCAAGATACTTATACCCCTGTGCTTCCTCATAGGTAGAACGGGGACAGCAGTGCCTGCTCACAGCAGGTGCTTGGGAAGTGGCAGTTGCCCTTATGGATAGTCAGTTAGTCCTCTGTGCTCAGTAGTTGGGTGGGCAGTGCACGTGGGCCACCACAATGGGGTGGCAACTTTAGGCTCCCACGTTCAGGCCCCTCCTCCGTGCAGGGATGGTGTCCACTCCTATTAAGCCAGCAGCTCTCAAGGCTGCTCATAAGCTTGTGGTTAAAACCGTGTAGGGCCGGGGGAGTGAGGTGGAGGCACTTACCGGTGAGGACACCCCATGTACAAGGAGAGAACCTGTTGCCCAGCTCACCCAGAAAGCGCGTGGTCTGACGGAAATGCCATGGGCAGGATGTTGGGTGCTGGCAGGGGTTTCTGCAGGCTGGATTCTACGCAGGTAGACACGTCGGGGACGTTGCAGGTCACAGTGAGCACCAAGACTTTACCATGACCTTGGAGTGAGCAGGCAAGGGCCTCTGGGTTTGTTGCCAACTCCTGGAGGCAGAGGCCCAGTCTTGCTACTGTTAGTATCTCCTGAGGGGCTTAGGGGAGTCCTGAATTCAAGTTCTGGTCCACTCTTACTAGCTGGCTCTGTAAGCTGCTTCTCCTCTCTGTGCCACTTTTCTTCTCAGCAAAATGTTGCTGAGCTCCTGGCCTCCCGTAGGTGTTGCTAGGATTGAGCCCATCCACATGAAGCACTCTAAGACGCTGTCTGGCATATCCTAAGTGCCCAATAGATGGCAGCCGTTACCACCAAGCCCAGCCAGCCCACACGCTACCCCTGGAATATGTCCTTTCAAGGCTCCTTGCCTTTGCTTGAAGACCCTCCCACCTCTCCCAACCCCACCAATCCCTTCTTCAACTGAACGGCCCACATCTGTCATGTGTGGTGGCTCCCCACACTCCATCTGTTCAGAATTCATCACTCCTGCCTGTGTCATCAGTCAGTAATTATTTGTTGTGCACCTGCTGTGTGCTGAGCAGGTGCTGTGCTAGGTCCTGGGAGTACACGCACAGTTCAGGGTCCTTGACTCAGTTTCCAGAGAAGTGGGAGCAACCATCCAGTAATCAGACAATTACTGTGTAGTGTAAGTGTAGGGATGGCTCAGGTATCATGGGACGTGTGATAAGAAGCCAGGAGGGCTTCCTGGAAGAGGCACCTGGGCCTAATGGAAGACTAGGTGTTAAATAGTAAAGGGGGGAACAGTGGGAATGGAGGGAGGGGAAGAAGTGGAAGAAAGAGTCTTCCAGACAAAGGAAACAATGTGCAAAGTCCAAAGCTAAGAGCGTGGCAAGATTGGAGGATAAAAAGTTAAGTTCCATAGATTAAACAAATACTTGGTATGAGGCAAGCTGTGTTCCATGTGCTACACACAGATTAATTCATTTAATTCTCACAGCATCTGCATGAGGTAGATGCTGTTATCCTCATCTTGCAGATGAGGAAACTGAGGACCGGTACCCGAGGCCACTCAGCTAGTGGGTCATGGGGCTGGAATTAGAAGGCAGGCAGTGTGGTTCCAGAGCTGATACTCTAGCCAGTGCACCCTCCTGCCCTATAGCTGAACCGAGGCCAGGATGGCTGGGCTAAGGAGGCTGGAGACGGAGGGAGCTGCAGAGGTAAAGGGCCAGACCCTGAAGGGCCTTGAATGCCACACCAGGAGTGTTGATGGGGGAACAGGGAGCAGGGGCATGGACAGACTTGCTTGTAGTGGCTGCATTTCTCTTCACTGGAGCAGTTCTCAGCCCAGGGTTAGGTTTATGACACCCACTCAACAGCATGACCCTGAAGGCAGAGGCTGTCTGATGCCCTGCCCTTGGCTGGTGCCCATTAAATGTTTGTAAAGCAAATGGAATGAAAGGAACATGACAAAGGAGGCAGGTGGGCTCTGGAGTGAGATGCTGGGGTTCAGATCCTGGCTCTGACACTCACTGGTGAGACTGCGTGCCCCCATCTCCTTATTCATGAAACTGGGATCACAGACCTGAGAGCATGGCTGTTAGGATGAGAGAATTCAGGTACATGGTTTGCACAGTGCTTGCACTCCGTATTGATGGCCATCATCTCTCTGCCTGCCCTTGTGCAACTGCCAGCAGTGTGTTTCATCAGGGGTTGGCTTAAGAGGCCTTTGTTCCTCCACCCAGTTCTCCAGCTGCCACCCTAATTCCACAGAGGTAACCAGACAGGGTGTGGGGGTCTCACCTCCATCCCTGACCCCTGGCCCTGGGAAGGGCCACACTCTAGTCTTGTGGGAAGGAGGGACCCTGGGATGGTGGGAAAGGCTCTGCCTCAAGTCGGGGATGCCAAGGATGCTGGTTCCTTGTCCCTCCTCTGGGCCTAAGTTTCCTCATCTGTAAAATGAGGTGGCGAGGGGTTAAGAACTTGTGGGGAGCTCTGATTAGGCTCTGCTGGAATCCCAGGCATAGGCAGGTGGCCGGGGAGGCAGCAGGTGAAGGCCAGGCCCACAGGTCCCACTGCACGCATCTGCTTCACATGAGGGCCACCTGTCCCCCAACCCCTGCAGGCTCCGCTGCTGAGGAAGGGGAGTGCCTAGGGCCCTTCCCCCACACTCCTGGCTGTGCTCAGCTGGGCTGCGCTGCCCACCATCATAGCCACTGCAGTGGGGCAAGGCTGGGTGAGGCCTTGTGCTCTGGAAGGGGGTGTGGGCACACGTGCCAGGCAGGTGGGGCTCACGGGGCCCCCTGCTCCTCACGCCAGCCAGGTTCTCATGCTAACTTCTGCAGGTCACTCCTAAGTCCGAACTGGGTTCACTCGCCTGGCGACCCTTAGAGGATGGCAGAAGTCAGAGGAGGCACAGCCATGGACTGGGAGGCCAGGAGCCTTCCTGGAAGAGGTGTAAGGTGGCCACATTGGGTGTGAGCTTGGGAATACCTTTACTAGTGCTTGTGTGTATGCAAGTGGGGCCTTGGGACAGGACTCTGGCTAATTTCTTTTCATTCATTAGTTCCTTCATTCTTCCATCCACTCATCGGCACACACTCACTGAGTTCCCACTATATGTCAGGCCTGGGCAGTCAGACCAGCCCCTCATCTGGCCCCTGCCCACTGAGAGCTTACCTTCTGGAAGGTTTAGTGCAGCCTTTCTCTAATTAAGCACTAGTGACAATTTGGGCCAGATATCTTTGCTGTGAGGGCTGTCCTGTGCACTGTAGGATGTTTAGCAGCGTCCCTGGCCTCCACCCACTAGCATTCCACCAAGTTGTGACAACCAAAAATGTCTCTAGATATTGGCAAATGTCCCCCCAGGATGCAAAGCTGCCTCTGGTTGAGAATCACTGGTCTAAGTGCTACAGGTGTGCATGGATGTGCCCCTGCGTATAGTTTCACTGAGTTAAGAGTTGGTTATTAGTAATTATGTGCCAGGCACTGCACTGAGCACTTTGCACATGGTATCTGCACAGCAGGGCCTCAGACATGCCTGTGAGGGGGGAACAGGGACCATTCTCCACGTGGCCGTCCCTCACTCACAGTCACAGCAAGTCAGCAGCACCAGGATCCTACCTCTGGTCTCACAGCTCGCCATCCTAAGTCCCTTTTCTCCCCTTTCTGCCTGTGTCCCACCCCAGCTGGAGCTGGGGCAGGGACTGAAGAGAAGGTGGAGCAGAAACGACTGAGGACTTGACTGCCGGGAGTCTTACGAAAGGGCTGGGTGACAGGGATGATGGTCACGTAGGGATCGTTCTCAAGGTGTGTATACTTGTGACCGTACAATTTGCTCTCATCTGGCATCTCACCCCAGCCTCAGTGTCCAGAAGGCGGCACGGTAACCAGTCTGCGTCACAGGTGAGTAAGGCGGCACCCTGGAGCCTGCTCTGCCCCATGAGAGTGTGGTGGCTCCTTCAGGGAGCCCTGCAGTGCGTGCTGGGGGTGCTGCTAGCTGAATGCTAGCCTCTTACACAAAGCATGGAGTCCTGCTGGAAAGTGAGAGAGGAAGCCAGGCTTAGGATGGAGGCTGGACTTCGGCTCTCTGGCCACAAGCCACAGGCAGGGACCTGCACCTGGAAGAAAGCTGCCTGGTCCTTTGTAAATATTCCACAGCAAAATGCGCTTCAAAGACAAAGGCAGGCACAGCACAAAACCCCAAATTAGTCGATCTTAAGTACAGCAGCTGGTTTCAGTTTAATGATGTATTAGTTAGCTTTGCTATAGTAACAAACAACCCCCAAATCTCAGTGCTTATTACTACAACAAACATTTACTTCTCATTCATGTTACAGTCAATGGCTGCAGGCCAGCTGCTTCAGCTCTGCTCCATGGGTCTTAGCATCTGACACCCAGGCTAAAGGAACAGCCCCTCTCTGGGAAATATGTTCCCACGGCAGAGGGAAAAGAGCAAAAGCCTACCACATGATGCTCTGTAAGCTCGGTCTGGACATGTCCACTCACATCCCTTTGCATCAGGAGCAGGGAAGTACACTCTTCGCTGGGGGACGGGGTGGGCAACGCAAGGTAAGGGTATATAAAATCCTCTAGGAAGGAGGAAGCAAAAAGCTGCAGACAAAAATACAACGTATGACAGTGACTCAACATACAAAAAGATTTCCCAGTTTAAAAGGCATAAAATTCTGAAATGTAAAAACTGTGACATACTGTCCAAGTATGTCACAGTTCTCCATACTGCAAAGATCAGGAAAAGTGACAAACATTTTAGGGGTTCTGGAGGACCCCAGTTTGTAGGTCTTTATAGATACAGAAACAGGACCTGGCTTTCCTGGCCCCATCTCACCCCAAGGGATCTACAGCGTCCCCACAGAGCAGCCGTCTGTGCTCGTGAAGTCACGGGAGGCCCGAGTCTCTCACCTCTGATACCTTACAATTACACGCATGGTTTGTGTATGTCTGCAGTGTGAGCCACAGCTTCTCTAAGGCCTCTGACTCCACAAAGGTTCAGAACCACGTCACTGGATTGTGAGTCAGCGTCCACAGACCCGTGAGTTCCTCAGGTCAGAGATGGAGGCTGGTGGGTAACACAGCTCACAGTGAGTCCAAGGATGTCATGACCAAGGCATGGAGTTTTGTACCAAGAGAGATGAGTGAAGACCAGCTGGAGCTCAGCACTCTGACCAGAGAGGCTGCAGTTCAGGAAGTCGGCAGCTCCTTCCCAACCACAATGCAGGGAAGGCCTGTCCCCAGGGTGACAGAAATAAACTGCTGGATTCTAGGAGGAGGTCCTGCTGATTCAAGTGTGCTAGACCCCAGGCTGAGGAGCAGGAGCGGGGAGGAGGTCCAGGGGGCCTGGCTCTCACAGCACGGCCCGGTCACTTTACCTGGCGCACCTTTCTCCCCCGGAGATAATTCCTGCAAAAAGCAGAGGATCCTACACAGACCAAAAATGCTGGTGTCAGGGCTTTTACAAAGTACCTGCAGTGAACACAATAAGAGAGGGGTTAATTGAATTGCAATCTTAATCATCCATGGACCTTCCCAACAAGTCAAGGTGAACCTTTAGATATGAGTCAACATTAAAATGCAAGTTCAGCATATTTATTTGTTTGGTTGTTTATAAGTCTGCAAATTAGCATGACCCTCTCTCCCTTAGAACCTAGCAAGAACCTTTGGGCAAGTCCTATAGCATCATGTATGTCTATGGCTAAACGTGAAATAAAACAACAACACGCTTTCAGTCCTTCATTCAACAGTGAGTGCCCAGGGTAAGCCAGGCCCCTTGCTGAAAACACACATTAAACAAAGAACAAAATTCACCATCCCTCTCTGGGGGGAGGGAGATAAATAATGACAGCAAGGCACAACTGTAGAAGCATCTGTGAGGTATGGTGTTAGCCCAAGGGACGTGATTCCCTCTATGGGAAAGGGGAATCAGGAAAGGCTTCCGGGAAGCTGCCATGTCTCAGCTTGCGTTAACTGAAAAAGGGGTAGAGACGGGGCATGGGGGAGCAAAAGCCAGGAGGTGCGGGTCACTAGAGCGTTTGCAGCTGCTGGGCATAAAGCAATGGAGTGGGCAGGCTAGGCAAGGCCTTAGCCTCCCGGGTCCAGGGGTGTTAGCAGCACCCCATGGAGTTGGGTATGGACACAGGAGCCTGTAGCTTGGCCCAGCACCCAGTTCAGGGTCTGAAGTTGCCAGTCACCCGTGCTAAGCCTCTGCCTATGTTAGTCATTTAAAAAATAATCATTTCCAATGCATTTACACTTTCTGAGAAGCATGAAACTGGTTTTCCTCCACAAATCAGTCTGCTTTCTGTTTAGATTTCTCCCCCATTTTCTGGAAGACGGGGTAGAGTAGACCTTGGGCCTTTAAAGAATTCTGGGTAATCTAACAACTGAGAAAATGAACAGCTAAAAATCTGTCTATAAACTAGAAGGGAGACTTAGGGCCAGAAAAAAGTGCTGCCAAGAGAAGTCATGGATCGTATCTGGAGAAACCTTCACCGCCTGCCTCCCAGGACGCAGCAGAAGCACCAGGGCCAGCTGGACACCCACACCGAGTCAGTCAGCACACCACCAGCTCCCATCCCAGCGTGCCTCCTACACTCCTCTCCAATCCACCCTCTACTTCAGGCTTCACCACCGAAGAGTACACAAGCTCTGTACCTTCCTTGGTAAATCTTACCTGAACACCCACTGGGGCTCCATACACCACCATCAGGATAGAGTTCGCGCTCCTTAGGGCATTCAGGGCTGCTGCGCACGGCCCTAACCTGGTCCTCCAGCCGCATTTCCCACCACGCCCAACCACCCTCATTGCCCTAGCTCTTTTAGCGTAGATGCAAGACATTTGCTTCGCTCAAGGCTTAGGGAAAAGTAGCCCAAGAGTCACCTTACAAAGCTCCTGAGGGCACTCCCTTATAGTCCAGGAACATCCCAAAGCTGAAGAAAGAGACAACTGCCAAATCCAGCTGGCTGCCACTGCGACTAACAAAGCTGCCCTCTCACAGCAAGACTGCCCCCTAGTCCGTCAGCGCTCTGTGACTCCTACTCTCAAATACCTGAGAAACATGTAGGCAACAGCTATTATCCCCATTTTGGAGATGAGGAAACAGCCCCAGGGAGGCAGTACGTGCTCAGAGCCAAAGAGCCACTAAATGACGGTGTCTGACTTCAAGAGCCAATGCTCTTTCCATGTGACGATATCAGGGGACACAGGCACAATCAGGAATAGGAGGGCCATCCCAGCTGTTTTTGGTACAAAAGCCAGGCAGCTTCTTCTTTCTCAACCAGCCCCACTGACCTCTCCCTGAGGACGTCATGGCTGCAGTGCAATGGGTTGAGTCATCACACTGCAACCTGTTTGGCCGATGGTCCAGGACAGTCTCTGTGGTCGCTGTCTCACACAGTTTTGTAACCAGGGCAGAAGGGAGAGGAGTACAAGGCAAACACTCAGTGATGGAACAACAACCTGGCTGTATCCCTGGGATGGTACCTGAGCATCCTTCTTGGTCTACGCAGCCCCATGAAGGTGACTCACCTGGGGTGCTGCAGCACCTGCAGCAGGGTGCTCTTGGGAGGCACCCGGTACAGTTCTGACCTGTCGTCATCCTCAAAGTAGACCTGCAGGATGAACAGGGGAGCAGGAGTCAGATACAAATAAAGGGCTTCAGCAGCACTAGGCATGTTGAGGCCAAGTCTGGGGAAACATTAAAGACATGCAACTGTTATTAGCTGAATGCCTCCCTTACAGAGTCGTGGAGTATAAAGCACTCAGTCCTCTCCCACGACACTAAGAAAGATATTACTGGCTCCATTTTCCAAAGACAGAACCAAGGCTCACAGAGGGGAAATAACTTACTGACTAAACCCAGCTAGTAAACAGAGGAGCCAAGACTGAAAGTCCAGGCCTATGAGCCTTCCCTTCCCTAACAATACTGTGCAACAGCCATTAGGTGTGGGAAAAGAAAGCACTAGTGGCCCAGAGCAGGGGAAGAGAGATGTCCACACAGGGGACAGCCCTGTGCAGGTGTCAAAGCCCAAGTAGGTTGAGGAAGACATCTGCATAGGAGGGATGCTGGGGGGTGAGGGGTATCAGAGACCGGCCAGTGGAGATAGGCATCCTCATTGCGGACTGGCCAGCTAAGCAGGGTGAGAAGGGCAGCCACTCATGGCAGGCGATGGCCTGCTGAGGGGAGTGAGGACCCACGCAGGATGAGGAAGAGATTCATGCAGGGTGGTTAAGCAGCGTGGGGTGACAGAGTGCATGTAGGATGAGGAGGGCACTGTGCTGGGGCAGCAGCCTGATCGGGGGGAGTCAGGAATCCAAGTGAGGTGAGGAAGGTTCCCCGAGGGAGAGGGGACACTGGTGGTGACAGGAGGGGGATTAAATACAGGGGGATTGATCAAACAAATAAATATATTAAGAATAATAGAAGTTACTGTTAAAAATATAGAAAGAGTGTTGGATTAGAACTGGAGATACCAGTGAGAGCTCATACACACACATACACAGCATTGGAGCAGTGAGCACCCTCCATCCCCTCACCCCTGTACTCATGAATATACCTACTACTTGACTTCTAAATATCATTTTCCACCAAAAAGAGCCAGGCCCTCCTTGGGAAAAATGGCTGATTCTAGAGCTAAGGCAAGGAAAGCACAATTTGAGCCTTGAACATCTCGTGACAGAAAGCAAGAAGTGCTCTAAAAATGGAGACAAGTCAAAAGGACACAGAAGCAAATTTGAAGGCATTCCCACTGACCAAATCTGAGAAAATCTGAGCATAACATAACCACAGTCATAGATTATAACTCAATGAATAAAGTAAGAAACCATAAATCCACTGATATAAATGATTATGTTGATGGTTTGATGAATAAGATATCTGTATCATTTCAAAGTACCTCCCTATAAAATACTAATTACAAAGGGGAAAAAAGTAACTTTACAGCAGAGATTGGCAAACCCCTACCTCAATCAGGGGACTAAGGTGAACACCATCAGTAATGGGACATTTGAAATTATGTGCACCTGATGGGATGCAACAAGAATACTGTCAGCATTGCTTCTGTGATATTCCAGTCAAATATACATAATCCAGGTCATGGTCACAAGGAAACACACTGATGGACTTTCCACAAAATAACTGGTTTGTAATCTTCAAAAGTGGTAAGATCGGGCTTCCCTGGTGGCGCAGTGGTTGAGAGTCCGCCTGCCGATGCAGGGGACACGGGTTTGTGCCCCGGTCCGGGAAGATCCCACATGCCGCGGAGCGGCTGGGCCCGTGAGCCGTGGCCACTGAGCCTGCGCGTCCGGAGTCTGTGCTCCGCAATGGGAGAGGCCACAACAGTGAGAAGCCCACGTACCGCAAAAAAAAAAAAAAAGTGGTAAGATCAAGGAAGCTGACGGAAGACTGAGAAAGTCTTCCATAGGCTGAAAGAGACTAAAGGGACATGAGCACTAGATACAATACAATGTGGGATTCCTTTTGCTATAAAGAACACCACTGGGGATAGGCAGAGGGGGATCAAGATGGTGGAACAGGAGGACGTGGAGCTCACCTCCCCCCACAAACATCAAAAATACATCTACATGTGGAACAATTCTCACAGAAAACTAATGGAAACTGGCAGAAGATCTCCTATACAACCAAAGCTGCAAGAAAGATCTCCATGTGATTAGATAGGACAGAGGAAAAAAAAAGCATCAGGTTGGGACTGGCACCCCTGGGAGTGTTCTGTAAGGAAGAGAAGGTCCACATGGATGGATCCTCACCCTGGGAAGCCCCCTTGACTGCTGGGAAATCCGCTGACACAGATAGAGGGGCTGGAGAAGCCTAGACTCTACTCGAGAGGAATGCGCGTGTGCTGGCTTGCTAACAATCAGGGTGGAGAGAGACCTGCACTTGAGGCTGCTGCCTCGCTGCACTTCCCAATCCAAAGGGGCCAGTGCCTCAGCCACACTCACTCCACACCACAGCCTGGTGTAAGATCACGGCAAAGATTCGGTCTAGCTGCACAGAGACAGACCAGGGTGCTTGGGGTGTGATCTGAGCACAACGATGGAGACCACTGTCAGTGTACGCACCAGGGTGGCGGGCCAAACCAAGCAGACACCGTCAGTGCACACACCAAGCGGCACCACAAGAACACACAGCAGCTAAGCACTGAATCTCAGGCAGGCAGATCCTGGGAGAGGACTCAATCTAGCTACAGAGACAGCCTGGAAGGCCTGAGATGTGATTTGGGGTAGCTGCAAAACCCAATGTCAGCATCCGAACAGCAGTAGCAAGTCTAGCTGCAGCAGACACTGTCAGTGCGCACACCGGGCAGTGCCACAAGAACACGCAGTGGCTAGGCGCTGAATCTTGGGCAGTCAGGCAGGCCCTGGGTGGGAGTATGCAGTGATGGTTTCCCGGTGGGAGCACCCTAGTTCTGCCCACTCCACACTGCACCTTAGCATCAGATCTGGAGTGGCCAGGTGCCGGGAGAGCTCTGCCACAGAGGCAACCCCAGGTCCCAGGTGGCAGCATGGCCACCTCAATTCCTGCAACCACAATGCCCTGACCCCCACTCCAGCCTACTCCACACCACAGCCTTGCACTAGATCTGGGACGAACAAAATGGAGAAAGGGACGTGACCTTGGGCTGCTTCTGAGTGAATCATGGATGCTTACACAGGTAGTGCACAAGTCCTCTGTGAGTACACGGGCCTCACCTGCTTCAGCAACCACCTCCTTTGGGGCAGGGCACACACTCAAGGGCAACAAAGCCTGAACCTGACCGTCATGGCTTCTACTCCAACAACGGAGGAGCAGACCCCGCCCCTGACAGGCCATGGAGCAAAGAGGAGGCCCCACCGCACATCCAACACAGGCTCTGGACACCGCAACACCAATCACACGCCCTATCAAGGGGATAACAGCCAGCACACTCTGATGAAAGACGTGGCAGGCGTCCATTCCAAAACCAGCCCTCTCACCAAAAATATTGGACACACAGTCTACACAGGGACACTCCTACATAAAAACGCCCTTTTAAGACCACAACAGATAACTGTTTTCCTAAATTCATAGAAACAGTGAAAGTTAAGTAAAATGAAAAACCAGAGGAACCACTCCCAATTAAAAGAACAGGAGAAATCCCCTGAAAGAACAAATAATGAAACAGACCTCACCAGTCTATAAGACCCCAAGTTCAAAAAGGAAGTAATAAAAATGCTAAAGGAGGGGCTTCCCTGGTGGCGCAGTGGTTTGAGAGTCCGCCTGCCGATGCAGGGGACACGGGTTCATGCCCCAGTCCGGGAGGATCCCACATGCTGCGGAGCGGCTGGGCCGTGAGCCATGGCTGCTGAGCCTGCACATCTGGAGCCTGTGCTCCACAATGGGAGAGGCCACAACAGCGAGAGGCCCGCGTACCATAAAAAAAAAAAAAAAAAAAAACAAAACAATAGAAAAGAGCAATAAAAGCAAGAGCTGGCTTTTGAAAAGATAAACAAAATCAGCATACTTCTAGCCAGGCTCAACAAGAAAAGAAAGGACCTAATTAAACAAAATGAGAAATGGAAGAGGAGAAATAACAACTGATACCACAGAAATACAAAAAATCATGAGTTTACTATGAACAGTTATATGCCAACAAATCGGACAAGCTAGATGAAATGAACAAGTTCCTAGAAACATACAGCCTGCCAAAACTGAGTCAAGAAGAAACATAATTTGAACAGACCAATCACTAGAAATGAAATAGAATGTTAATTAAAAAATCTCTCTGCAAACACAAGTCTAGGACCAGACAGCTTCATTAGCAAATTCTACCAAACAAACAAAGAACTTACACCTATCCTTCTCAAACTATTTCAAAAACTTGAAGAGGAGGGAAAACTCCCAAATTCATTCTATGAAGCCACCATCACCATGATACCAAAACCAGACAAAGACTACAAGAAAATTACAGTCCAGTATCTTTGATGAATACAGATGCAAAAATCCTCTACAAAATATTAGCAAACCAAATCCAACAACACATAAAAAGGATCATACACCATGATCAAGTTGGATTCATTCCAGGGCCACAAGGATGGTTCAACGTACGCAAATCAATGCGATACACCACACTAACAAAAGGAAGACAAAAACCATGTGATCATCTCAAGAGACACCAGAAAAGCATTTAACAAAATTCAACATCCATTCATGATGTTCCCTCTATACCTACTCACCAAAGTAGGTACAGAGGGAACATATCTCAACATGATAAAAGCCATTTATGACAAACTCACAGCCAATGTAATACTCAATGGTGAAAAGCTGAAAGCCTTCCCACTAAATTTTGGAATAAGACAAGGATGCCCACTCTCACCACTTCTATTCAACATAGTATTGGAAGTCTTAGCCACAGCAATCAGATAAGAAAAAGAAAGAAAAGGTATCCAAATTGGAAGGGAAGAGGTAAAACTGTCACTACTTGCAAATGACATGATACTCTATATAGAGAACCCTAAAGTCTCCACACAAAAACTATTAGAATTAATAAATGAATTCAGCAACGTAGGATACGAGATTAATATACAAAAATCTGTTGCATTTCTTTACACTAACAATGAAATATAAGTTAAAAAAATCCCATTTAAAATCACATCAAAAAATAAAATAAAACACCTAGGAATAAACATAAGCAAGGAGGTGAAAGACCAATATGCTGAAAACTATAACACACTGATAAAGGAAATTGAAGATTCAAAGAAATGGAAATATATTCCATGCTCTTGGATTGAAAGAATATTGTTAAAATGTCCATGCTACCAAAAGCAATCTACTCATTTAATGCAATCCCTATCAAAATACCTATGACTGGGACTTCCCTGGTGGCTCAGTGGTTAAGACTCTGTGCTCTCAATGCAGGCAGCCCAGGTTCAAACCCTGGTCAGGGAACTAGATCCCACATGCATAGTGCAACTAACAGTTCACGTGCCACAACTAAGAAGCCCACAAGCCGCAACTAAGGAGCCGGTGAGCCACAACTAAGGAGCCCGCCTGCTGCAACTAAGACCTGGTGCAACCAAATATATATATATATATATATATAAAGTGCTAAAAAAAAGTACCCATGACATTTTTCACAGAACCAGAATAATCCTAAAATTTATATGGAATCACAAAAGACTAAGAATTGCCAAAGCAATTCTGAGGAAAAAGAAGAAAGCTGGAGGAGTAACCCTTCCAGATTTCAGTCTATGCCACAGAGCTACAGTAATCAAAACAGCATGCTGGACTTCCCTGGTGGTGCAGTGGTTAAGAATCTGCCTGTTTGGGACTTCCCTGGTGGCACAGAGGTTAAGAATCCACCTGCCAATGCCAGGGACACGGGTTCGAGCCCTGGTCCAGGAAGATCCCACATGCCATGGAGCAACTAAGCCCATGTGCCACAACTACTGAGCCTGTGTGCCACAACTACTGAAGCCTGCATGTCTAGAGTCTGATCTCTGCAACAAGAGAAGCCACTGCAATGAGAAGCCCATGCACTGCAACAAAGAATAGCCTCGCTCGCCACAACTAGAGAAACCCCACGTGCAGCAACAAAGACCCAACGCAGCCAAAAATAAATAAATAAAAAATTTTAAAAATTAAAAAAAAAAAAAGAATCTGCCTGCCAATGCAGGGGACAAGGGTTCAAGCCCTGGTCCGGGAAGATCCCACACGCCGCAGAGCAACTAAGCCCGTGCACCACAACTACTGAGCCTGCGCTCTAGAGCCTGTGAGCCACAACTACTGAGCCCGTGTGCCACAACTACTGAAGGCTGTGCACCTAGAGCCCATGCTCTGCAACAAGAGAAGCCACTGCAATGAGAAGCCCACGCACTGCAAGGAAGAGTAGCCCCTGCTCAACACAGCTAGAGAATGCCTGTGCGCAGCAATGAAGACCCAACACAGCCAAAAATAAATAAAACAAAACAACACAAAAAACAGCATTGTGGGCTTCCCTGGTGGCGCAGTGGTTGAGAGTCCGCCTGCCAATGCAGGGGACACGGGTTCGTGCCCCGGTTTGGGAGGATCCCACAGGCCGCGGAGCGGCTGGGCCCGTGAGCCATGGCCGCTGAGCCTGCGCGTCCGGAGCCTGTGCTCCGCAACAGGAGAGGCCACAACAGTGAGAGGCCCACGTACCGCAAAAAAAAAAAATAAATAAATAAATAAAAACAGCATTGTACTGGCACAAAAACAGACATAGAGCTTAATGGAAGAGAACAGAGAGTCCAGAAATAAAACCATACACCTACAGTCAATTAATCTACGACAAAGGATGCAAGAATATACAATGGAGAAGACAGTTTCTTCAGCAAACAGTGTTGAGGAAAGCTGGACAGCTACAATGTAAACCAATGAAATTAGAACATTCCCTCACATCATATACAAAAATAAACCCAAAATGGTTTTCAGATCTAAATATAAAACATGACACCATAAAACTCCTAGAAGAGAACACAGGCAAAACATTATCTGACACAAATCGTAGCAATATTTTCTTAAGTCTCCCAAGGCCAAAATATAAAACCAAAAATAAACAAATGGGACCTAATCAAACTTAAAAGCTTTTTCACAGCAAAGGAAACCATCAACAAAATGAAAAGACAACCTATAGAATGGGAGAAAATATCTGCAAATGATGCAACTGACAAGGGGTTAATATCCAAAACATACAAACAGCTCATACAACTCAGTATGAAACCCAATCAAAAACAGGCAGAAGACCCAAATAGACATTTCTCCAAAGAAGACATACAGATGGCCAACAGGGACATGAAAAGATGCTCAACATCGTTAAGTATTAAAGAAATGCAAATCAAAAACCACAATGAGGTATCACCACACCTCAGTCAGAATGGCCATCATTAAAAAGTCTACAAATAGGGCTTCCCTGGTGGCACAGTGGTTGAGAGTCCGCCTGCCGATGCAGGGGATGCGGGTTCGTGCCCCGGTCCAGGAAGATCCCACATGCCGCGGAGCGGCTGGGCCCGTGATCCATGGCCACTGATCCTGCGCGTCCGGAGCCTGTGCTCCGCAACAGGAGATGCCACAACAGTGCGAGGCCCGTGTACCGCAAAAAAAAAAAAAAATAATAAAAAGTCTACAAATAATAAATGCTGGAAAGGGTGTGGAGAAAAGGGAACCCTTCTACACTGTTGGTGGGAATGTAAATTGGTGCAGCCACTATGGAAAACAGTATGGAGGTTCCTTAAAAAACTAAAAATAGAGTTACCATATGATCCAACAATCCCACTCCTGGGCATATGTTCAGAGAAAACTGTAACTCGAAAAGATACATGCACACCAATGTTCAGAGCAGCACTATTTATAATAGCCAAGATTGGAAACAACCCAAGTGCCCATTAACAGATGACTGGCTTAAGAAGATGTGGTATATCTACACAATGGAGTATTACTTAGCCATTAAAAAGAATAAAATATTGCCTTTTGCAGGCAATGGATGGACCTAGAGAATATTATACTTAATGAAGTAAGTCAGACAAAGGCAAATAGTATATGATATCATTATGTGTATCTAAAATTAATACAAATAAATCTACATACAAAATAGAAAGAGACTCACAGGCACAGAAAACAGTCTTATGGTTACCAAAGTGGGGGGTGGGGAGGATAAATTCGGAGTATGGGATTAACAGATACAAACTACTATACATAAAATAGATAAGCAACAAAGATTTACAGTACAGCACATGGAACTATATTCAATATCTTAAAATAACCTATAATGGAAAATAATCTGAAAAAATATAATTGAATCACTGCTGTACACCTGAAACTAACACAATACAGTAAATCAACTATACTTCAATTAAAAGAAATTTTTTTTAAAATTAGTAGTGTGTGCCAAAAAAAAAAAAACAACATTACTGAGGGAAAATTTGTGAAAACTGATGGAGTCTGAGGATTAGCTGGTAAGAGTGTGTTAAAGATAATTTCCTGATTTTGATGATTGACTGGAATCATGAAAGAAAATGTCCTTTTTGCAGGAAATAGACACTTAAGTATTCAGGAGTGATGGGGCATCAGTTGGCATCTTACTCTCAAACAGTTAGAAGATAAATTCTTTGTTCTGTAAAGTTGTGATTATTTTTTTTTAAGTTGCAACAATGGAATGTTATTCAGCCTTGAAAAAGAATAAGATTCTGACCCATGCTCAACATGATGAATCTTAAAGACATTACACCAAGTGAAATAAGCCAGATACAAAAGGATGAATACTGTCTGATTCCACTTATATGAGAGAGAAATTCAGAGACAGAAAGTAGCAGGGTAGATGCTATGGGCTGAGGGGAAGGGAAAATAGGGAGTTATTGATTAATGGGCATGGAGTTTCAGTTTAAGATGATGAAAACGGAGACAGATGGTGGTGATGGTTGTACAACAATGTGAATGTACTTAACACTATTGAACTGTGCACTTAAAATGGTTAAAATGGTAAATTTTATGTTTTTATATTTTACCACTAATTTTTTTAAAAAAGGCAGTGAAACCTCACTGCACTCCCTGTTCCTCCCCACCCCAATTCCCATAGAGGAACAAAATAAAACTTCTCTTACCTCTAAATTATCAGGGCAGTATTTTTGCTCTAAATCCCAAGAGGGCGTTTCACCAAACATCACCATTAGATGATCAATAAATCTAAGGAGATATAACATGTATTTCTGGGTATCAATAACTCATAATATGTTTTCCTACATCCCATGCCCAGGACACCAATTCACAGAGATACCAAGAATGTATATAAATCATGAAATGCAGGCTTAATCCATTTTGACAGCAGTGCCCAAAATGTGTGTATCACTTGTCCTATTATGACATAGTAATTCTCTTTAAACTGACTCAGGATTAACAACATTCTTATATTCAGCCACATTCTAAGCATTAACCCTATGAAATCACATGTTAAAATCGCCAGACATACGTTTTCTAATAAATATACCCTTCAGTTCTATGCAGGTACTACCTCCAATGATTTCATGTCTCACGAGACAAGTACCAGCGCTTGACAAACACTGTACTGTGGTCTGTCACTGCAAAGCTACTTAGTAAAAGGAGAAATCAGCTATGGAATAGAGAGGTTATACCAACCAGACTGTGTAAAACCCTCTAAAACTATTCTCTTTCCTCCACAACTAAAAATCCACCTGTCCATCCTGCGGAGACAGCAGGGAAGAGCATGCAAGCATAGCAAAGGGCTCCTGGGGAAGGAGGTACCTGGAGTCCTCGTGAAAAGCAGAGATGAAGTCTGACTGGGCATACTCTGGGTACAGAAAGAGCACAGGCCAGCTCAGTCTTCCCCCCTCATCTACACTCAGCCTGGCTCCGTAGAGGTTCTCAGAAGTGAGCCCGTTCAGGATGAGCTCACCGAGACCTTCTGAGGCTGAATCTTCATCCTCTCCAGCAGCTTCAGACACTAGCCTGATGTTCCTAGCCTGGGTTAAAAAAAGAAAACACACACCTTATGTGTGGAAGGATGCAAACTCATTTCACTAAAACAAGGAAACCATAACACTGCGAGCTCCCTGAGAGCCAGCTCTACACATGATTCGTCTTTATTATCCCTGAGACTTGTTTAACTCACCTTTACTGGGCATCTACCACATGCTAGACTCTGTCTAGCATGCTAGACATGAGCTAGACATGGTAATAAGTACAACATAAGGTAAGAAGTAAAGCTGTGGAACTGCAGACCGTGAATAATTAATTCAGCCTGGGGTCTGGAGGGGACTGGGGGATGCTAGGCCTTGAACAATGACTTTGAAAAGCAGAAAAGTTGGGGGGCAGGGGAGTGGGAAGGGCATTCTACCCCAAGTAACAGCCAAGGAACAGCATGTGCAAAGGTACAGAAAAGATGCAGAGAGAGGCATGTACGAACATGGCAAACGTTTCCATTTAGCTAGGACATGGGATAATAAAATAATGCATACATTGACTTAATCTTGATTGTCTCATAGAAACAAGGATAAATCAAAGGTCTGAATAGTAGAGTCACCTCTTATGTATGTTGTGTGGAGGCTCCTAAGGCTAGCACACAAGAGGAAAATGATATGTAATCAAAATTACCTTGATGGTATCTCCTAAATCAGGGGTTTAGGTATCTCCTAAATGGCAAACTTTCCCTTAAAGGGTCAGATAAGAAATATTTTAGGTTTTGCGGGCCAAATGGTCTCTGTTGATAT
Organism: Lagenorhynchus albirostris; assembly: GCF_949774975.1. NCBI lineage: Eukaryota > Metazoa > Chordata > Mammalia > Artiodactyla > Delphinidae > Lagenorhynchus > Lagenorhynchus albirostris. The sequence continues at coordinate 140,535,503 of NC_083096.1, forward strand.
TACTCAACCCTGCCACTGTAGTGTGAAAACAGCCATTGGTAAGACATACACAAACGGGCAGGGTCGTAAGCCACTGGCTGCAGCTTGCTGACCTCTGCTTTAAGCCGCTAAAATGTAGTATATACAGCTTTGTTTATATTACTCTTGATATTAATTCTTAAGTACACTGAAGTTTGAGATGCACAGTTAAAGGAGAGAACCAAAATAGGTCTGTATGCAAATGTCTGGGCATTCCAATATTCTACAGTTTAGAAAATGACCAAATCCCTCTGGAGTATTCCCTTCTGTTTAATCTGTTAATGTGTTAACAGATTCTTTGTTGTGCGGAGGAACTAGTGGAGTGCATCTTAGAATTGTGACGTTCTCAAAGTCAACAAGTAATTTAAATAGGCACATAATTTAACTCGGCAAAGAATGAAACCAAGAACCTAACCAAGAACCTACCCCGCAATCTCATAGCCAGGATTACCTCCCCTGAGCAGCCAAGGCTCAAAATCTTGTGAAAGCAAGATTTGGATCAGACGACATTCATTTAAAATGCAGTAAAGAGAGGGAAGGGGAGATAGAATTTTGTGTTGTTGTTATAGTTAGAAGAGCTACATCCTAAAAATTCACTTTCTCAGAATGCAGTATAACACAGGGGCTGAGAGCAAGGACCTGGCTCTGACACATACCGGCTGTGTGAGGTTTCTTCATATCCCTGAGACTATGTGCTCATCTAGCAAAAACAGGAGCAAGAAGACCTACCCCAGAAGGCTACTGTGAAGATTAGAAAATGCTTAACCGAAAGCTACTAAATTCAGTATATGTTACCTGAAACCAATACATGCATGCAAGTGAGAGAGCTGACTGAACTCAGAAGGTCTGACTTGTCACACTGCTTCACCAAAAGCAGAAAGAAAATGTACAACTAATTCAGGTGAAGCATTCCCAGAAACGTTCCCAACAGGCTTCAGGATTAGTGGATTTCACAAGACCAGTAGGGCCTAAAGTTTGAGAACTCACCATGATGGCCTGGAGTAAAGCCTCATTCTGATTCTGCTCCTTCTTTTCTTTCAACTTTGCTTTCCTTATATCCCTCTGTTCAGTTCGCTGAAAATGAAATTCAGATACATCAGCTCTGGAGAACTTGCCTCCACTTGTTACCCCAGCCTGATCCTAAATAGCTATCTCTGGTCTCTATTCAACCCAGGCTCCTGTATATCAAGGGATACTAGTGGCTGGATTCAGTTCAATAAACATTTAAGGAGCACATATCTGGATGCCAGGACCAGTGTCAGCAAAAATGTTAAAATCTACCCAAGGAGCTCATAGTCCAGAGGGGGACAGACATGTAAAAAGGTCTACGTGTTAGCCTGGTGGTATGAACTGAGTGCTATGATACACAGAGAAGGGAGTGACTGATTCTGCCCCATCGAGGAGGTGGGTTTAGACAGAAACCAGATGAAAGAGAGAGGGCATTCTTGGTAGAGGGACTGACATCAGGGCCAATGGGGCATTTAAACTTCTCTGTTATGGCTGGGGTTTAGGAAAACACAATGGAAAAACCCAGGCCAACAACTTATCAGAGGCTCTGCCTTTTGCACAATTACAGTCCATGAGAGAAAAATACCACCAGTCTACTTCATCTGGCAGAAATATAATTTATATTTCCTTTTCCTGCTAATGTACCCAAAGCCAGGTGATCGTACTCCTACCTACCCTCAGGATTGTGATTAGTAGGGGCCAACTTTTTCTGTAAACGGCAGTAAATATTTTAGGCTTTGCAGACCATGTATGGTCTCTGTCGAACATTATCTAGCTTTGTTTGTTGCTTTGTTTGTTGTTCATAACCCTCTAAAAATATGAAAAACATGCTTGGTTCATAGAATGTACAAAAACAGAACAAAGGCTGGATTTGGCCTGTGGGTCAGTTTGCTGAGCCCTGCTCTAAAATATAGCACCAACCATCCCTTATCCTCCCCACAAGGGCTAACACAGATCTTCTTTTTCTTATGAGCAAAGTCTACCCTTTCGGGAGACAACGGCTGATAATTCTTGGCCATCCTTCTCCAATCCAGTCTGCCAAGAGCTGCAAAAATCCTTTCTGCTGTCAGGAAGTCTGATTGTACTACCAAGAGTAATCAAACCCATGGATACCACTAGAACTATGTCCAATTCTGCCTTCACAGTTGAGCTACACTGGACCACAGTGCCTGGTCCACATTAGAGAATGATTAAGATGGATGATTAAGGATGACTCGTATTCTGTCCCATGTTGTTTTTCCTCTTGACTTACAGATGCAAGTGCGAGGATGTGATTTCCCTGCTGTTTCACCTGAAGTTTGGGGTCTTGCAGCCCGCATAAAGCCCACATAACCCCTAGGTCAGAGGAGTCCTGAACTATGAAGTTTGCTGCCCCTTTATATACATAAAAAAAGTCAACTCTGTTGAGAATTTAAGTGTATAGTTAGATGAGTTTTGACAAATGTATACCCTGAGTACCCAACACTCCAATCAAGATAGAGAACATTCTAGAAAGTTCCCTCATACCTCTTTGCAGTCCATCACCCTCCCATCCCATCACTGATAGGTCTGTTTCTTTTCATTACCAAGTCATATTCCATTGTTTGAATATACCACACTTTGCTTATCTATTCTCCTGTTGATGGACACAAGGGCTGTTTCTGGATTATTATGAATAAAATTGGCTACCAACATTCTTATACAAGTCTTGTTATGAACATGTTTTCATTTCTCTTAGCTAAATACCTAGGAGTAAAATTGCTGAGTCATAGGATAGGAATATAAAACTGACAAACTGATTTCCAAAGTGGTTTATATCCCACTGACAATTTATGAGAGTTCCAGCTCCTTCACATCTCTGCCAGTATTAGGTATTGTCAGTCTTGTGAACTGGGATCGCACTGATGTTTAAGTTGCATTCTCCCCCCACGTGACTAATGATACTATGTATATTTTTATGTGCTACTGTAAATCTTTTGAGAAGTGTCTGTTTCTTTGCAAAATTAAAAAATTTTTTCATATTGAATAGATTTCTTTATGTATTCTGGATACAAATCCTTTGTTAGATACCCAGTTGACCCTTGAACAACACCAGGGTTAATCCATGCATAACTCATAGTCGGCCCTCTGTATCCTCTATTTCTCCACATCCTCAGGTTCAACCAACCATGAACCACCCACGTAGTTCTGTGGTATTTACTATTGAAAAATATCCACATATAAGCGGACGTGCGCAATTCAAACCCCTGTGGTTCAAGGATCAACTGTATGTAATACAAATATTTTCTCCCATTCCATGGCTTGCCTTTTAATCTTCTTATTGATGTCTTTTATAGAATAGAAAATTTTCAGTTTTGACCAAGTCCAATTTATCAATATTTTTTTATTTCATGGTTAGTATATATTTAAAAAATTTTTTTTAATTGAGGTGAAATTCACATGACATAAAATTAACCATTTTGAAGTATACGATTCGGTGGCATTTAGTATATTCACTTTATTGTGCAACCATCACCTCTATCTAGTTCCAAGACTTTTCAACACCCTAAAAAGAAATCTCAAGCCCATTAAGCAGTCACTCAACATTTCCCCCTTCCCCCGAACCCTGGCAACCACTAATGTGCTTTCTCTCTCTACAGATTTATGTATTTTGGATGTTTCGTATACATGGAATCACACAATATGTGTTCTTCTGTATCTGCCTTCTTTCCCTCAGCATGGTATTTTTGAGGTTCGTCTACACTGTGGCATGTATTGGTACTTCATTCCTTTTTACAGTACTTTATTCCTTTTTTTCTACCATCTATCTACCATGATGGACATTTAGACTGTTTCCATGTTTTGGCCATTATGAATATTGTTGTTATGTTCATTCACGTACAAGTATTTGTTTGAATATTTGGTTTCAATCCTTTTGGGTATATACCTAGGAGTGGAAGTGCTGGGTCATATGGTAATTTTATGGTTAATTTTTTTAGGAACTGTCAAACTGTTTTCCATAGTGGCTGTACCATTTTACACTCCCACCAGCAACTTATGAGGGTTTCAATTTCTCCACATCTTCATCATTTGTTATCTTCCTTTAAAAAAAAATTAGAGCCATCCTAGTGGGTATGAAATAGTATCTCACTGTGGTTTTGATTTACATTTCCTTAATGACTAATGATGTTGAGCATCTTTCATGTGTTTGTCGGCCATTTTTGTATTATATTTAGTGACATCTAGTCAGATCCTATGCCCACTTAAATAATTGGGCTGTCTTTTAAATTATTGACATGTTAAGAGTCCGTTATATATTCTAGATAAAAGTCTCTTACAGATATATGATACAAATATTATCTCCCATTCTGTGGGTGGTCTTTTCACTTTCTCAATGGTGTCTTTTGAAGAACAAAAGTTTTTAACCTTTGATGAAGTCCAGTTTACCTATTTTTCCTTTTGTTGCTTACGCGTTTTGTGTCACATCTAAAACAATTGCCTAACCCAAGGTAATGAAGATTTACGCTGATGTTTTCCTCTGAGAGTTTTACAGTTTTAGTTCTTTAAACCATTTCGAGGTAATGTGTGTGTGTGTGTGTGTGTGTGTGTGTGTGTGTGTATGAGGTAGGGTCCAAGTTCATCCTTTTGCACGTGGATATCCAGTTGTCCCAGAATCATTTGTTGAAAAGACTATTCCTTCCCCATTAAATGGTCTAGGTACCCTTGTTGCAAATCATCTATATATAAATGTGAGGGTTTATTTCTGAGTTCTCAATTCTATTATATTGATCTATATGTCTATCTTTACACCAGTACCACAATGTCTTTATTACTATAGCTTTATAGTAAGATTTGAAATTGGGAATTTTGAGTTCTCTAACTTTATTTTTGTTTTTCAGGATTGTTTTGGCTATTCTGGGTCCCTTGAATTTCCACGTGAATATTACAATCAGCTTGTCAATATTCTTCAAATAAACTAATTGAAATTTTGAGGAAGATTACATTGAATTCGTACACCAATTTAGGGAGTACTGTCATCTTAACCATATTAAGATCTGATCCATGAGGGACTTCCCTGGTGGTCCAGTGGTTAAGAATCCACCTTCCAATGCAGGGGATGTGGGTTTGATCCCTGGTCGGAGAACTAAGTTCCCACATGCTGTGGGGCAACTAAGCCCGCATGCTGCAACTACTGAGCACAAGGGAAACCACTAGAGACCCCACACGCCACAACTAGAGAGAAGCCCACGTGCCACAAGGAGCCCATGCACCGCAGCAGAGGATCCCGCATGCTGCAGTGACGATCCCAACAAAGATCCTGCGTGCTGCAACTAAGACCTAACGCAGCCAAAAATAAAATAATAAATTTTTTTTAAAAAAGATCTGATCCATGAATATGGGATGTCTTCCCATTTATTTAGGTTTAATTTCTTTCAACGTTTTGTATTTTCAAAGTGTAAATTTTACGCTACTTTTGTTAAATTTATTCCTAAATATTTTATTCTTTTTGATGCTATTGTAAATGGAATTTTCTTAATTCCACATTTGGAATGTTCATTAAAAGTGTATAGAATACAGCTGATGGGTGTATTCTGACATATCCTACCAGCTTGGTGAACTAATTTACTAGTTCCAATAGTTTAGTGGATTCTTTAGGATTTTCTATATATAAGCTCATATCATTTACAAATAGAGTTTTACTTCTTCCTCTCCATCATTTCTGAAGGATAAGTTTGCTGGATATAGAATTCTTGGTTGACAGTCTTTTTCTTTCAGCACTTTTCATGTCATCCCACTGCCCTTTGGCTAACATGGCTTCTGATGAGCAATCAGCTATTAATTTTATTGAGGATCTCTTACATATGAAGAGTCACTTCTCTTTTGATGCTTTTAAGATTCTCTTGTCTTTGACTTTTAACAGTTTGATTATGATGTGTCTGGATATAGATTTCTTTAAGTATATCCTATTTGGTGTTTGTTAAGCTTCTTGGGAGAGTAGCTTACTATTTTCCATCAATCTGGGAAGTTTTCAGCTGTTACTTCTTCAAATATTCTTTTGCCCCTTTCTCTCTCTATTCTGGGACTCTCATTATGCCTATGATATGCTTGATGGCATCCCATAAGTCTCTCAGTCTCTCTTCATCTTTCTTTGTTCTTTTTCCTTTCTATTCCTCAGACTGAGTAATCACAATTGACCTATCTTCAAAGTTCTATTCTTGAACCCCTTAGTGAATTTCTCATTTCAGTTGTTAATTTTTCTTTAATGATATTCCCTGTTTGGTGAGTGTTGCCATGTATTTTTTTAAGTTCTTTAAACATTGTTTCCTTTTGTTTTGTGGACAAAGAATGTCAACTGCCATTTCAGTAAACAAAAGATGTTGTAGTCATAAAGCCATCAGCCACTGTAGCCACCCCTGAGAGCACACCCTGAGGGAATTCAGGATGGAAAAAAGAGAATACTGGCCCTAGATATTTATGGTGCATATCAAAGGAATGATTTCAATGAGCCCAGACTTTTACATCTTCCCATACATAGAAAAGTGCTAAATTCTTTAACTTGAAATGTGTGTTTCTTTAATTAGCAGTAATCTTTTGATGTTCCACTACATGTGGAACAGTCCCTCAGAGTTATATGAGAGTCTGTATCCCAGGCTTAAGTCCTCAGTAACTCTGCTGAATAAAACATAATTCTCAACTTCTAGATTGTGCTTTTTTTTTTTCAGTTGACAGTTTTGGTGACCACAAAGGGACTCAGGGCAGACTTCTCTGCTTCACCTGACCTCTACAAGGAGCTGGAGTCTTGGTACTAGCAGAGGCCTCTTGTGCCCATCTGCCTCAGAGTCCAAACAAATTTGGGTGAGTCTCTCTTGGTTCTCAGATCTCCCAATTATTGGCTGTGAGTTTTATTCGGTTGTATATAACCAGTATCTGGCTCCCCAGCTGAAAGCTACTGGGGGAGCCCAGTTGAAAGATAACAGGAAAAAGTACATCCTGGTTCAAAGACACTGCAAGTTGCTCAGTCAAGAGATACTGAGTGATCTGGACTGTGTGATTGGGTGAGAGGCTGGCCTAATATCTTTTCTAAATGAGGGGCATCAGAAAGCCAGCCTCCAACTAACACCCCAGCCAGGTTTATGTACATACAAAACTTGTACTTACTTAATTGGTAATTAAAGGAAATCTCACCCTGAAAATGGCCAAGATGAGGTTCTTTTATTGTGTTTGCAGTTAAGTTAGAGAAAGACAGCTTGATAAAACATCTTTGCAGAATTCTGACCTTAAAGAAACAAAAGCCCTTCTAGAGGGAACTTGCATTTCTCTCCCTGTGCCTTTGAGATGAAAACGTTCTACCTGATCTTCCTCAGAGAGAGAGAGAGAGAGAGAGAGAGAGAGAGAGAGAGAGAGAGAGAGAGAGAGAGAGAGTGTGTGTGTGTGTGTGTGTGTGTTTTAATAGCCTGTTCTCTGACATCTGGAAGGTACACATATGGTGTACATTTCACAACCAATCGAACAGACTGGGATTCTGAGCAGTCTTTTGTCTGACTGTGCCAATTCTCAGGGGCTTTTGTCATCTGAACCTTAGTTGCGTCAGCCTGTACAACAAAGGCCTTTACTTTCTTACGCTATTTTTGGGAGTACACTTTCTAGATCTTGTATAGGCAGCATCCTTCACACTCTCCTGTGGGGACGCCTCTTGCATCTTATTGGCTTGAGTCACTATTAGGATATATCTAGTTAATGGCCAGACAATGGATCTTTTAAATTGGAGAAAATTCTAAATTGGTATATTTTTTAGAGAGCTCTCATTATAAACAGCTATTTTATTGGTACCTATGATAAAGCCAAATTAGAAGGTGGAAAAAATATATATGTAAAATGGTTAACCTAAGAACTCCTTAGTTTGTTTATTTAATTAATTTATTTAATTTTGGCCACATGGCTTGCAGGATCTTACTTTGCACCCGTGCCCTAGGCAGTGAAAGCGTGGAGTCCTAACCATTGGATCTCCAGGGAATTCCCAGAACTCCTTAGTTTAAAACAAACAAAAAAAACAGTTTGGGAAGCCTTATTTGTGGTCTCTGCTTCCCCTCAGTGGGTCTTACAGGTGCCAATAAAAACATTAGGATAATTAATGTTAATTAGGTTGATTAACAGGGAAGTAAGAAAAAAACTGAAAAGGAAGTCTAGAGACTTCTTCCCAACAAGGTGGAAATTTTAAAGGGTCTCATCCCAAATGGATAAAGAAATCTTTAGACGGTTATTAAGAAATGGGATAAATAAAATGAACATTAATAGGATTAAAAAGGTTCTGATACAACACTACCTAAGGTTGGATGGGCCAAAGGGACCCTCTATTGGTCCCCAACATTAAAGGGCCCCAAACAAGTCTGTTCTATTTACCCCAGTTTAAAAACTATGTGTCATGTGTGTGTTTATGTATGTGTGTGTATATATATATTTACATATATATATATATATATATATATATATATATATTTAAAAGCCTAGAAAAAAACTACACTGAGATACCTGACCAACTATTACTTGGGGCAACAGTTAGGCCAATTAATCAAGTTAAAAGATTGACAAAAAGGCCTGAGTGCCTTGGCTCAATCTCTCACTGGGGACCCCAGAGCCTTTTATACAAAAATAGATTAAATGGTTGGGGGATAAAAAGAAAAGAAAGCTTCTGGGACTGTTGTTAAGACCAAGGCTTGTCGATCGGATCCTGATGGAAACTAGTTAAAGGTGTAAAAGATGACAGAATAGGGCTCCCCTGGTGGCGCAGTGCTTAAGAATCCGCCTGCCAATGCAGGGGACAAAGGCTTGAGCCCTGGTCCAGGAAGATCCCACATGCTGTGGAGCAACTAAGCCCATGCGCCACAACTACTGAGCCTGTACCCGAGAGCCACAACTACTGAACCCCGCATGCCTAGAGCCCGTGCTCTGCAACAGAAGACACCACAATGAGAAGCCAGCACACCACAACGAAGACTAGTCCCCGCTCGCCGCAACTAGAGAAAACACGTGCGCAGCAACGAAGACCCAACGCAGCCAAAAATAATTAAATAATTTTTTTTAAAAAGTTAACAGAATGGAGATGAAAGTTTATATAAATTGGTATATTTAAATGGGCTTTATGTAAGATGGTTATATCCCTTTTGCCTAATTATATTGTAGGATAGACATTATGTCTCACTGGGGAATGCTTCCCCTGCCTATTTTAAGACAGCGTATATAAATCTGCCCCTCAGACAATATTAATTAAACATACTAAAAGAAACCAACAAGGTTACCTGAGCCCACACTATATGAAATAAAACCTGGGAGTTAATATTCAGGGGCCAATAAAAATAATAATGGAGATTTTTGCTCTGGGTTTACCCTATACACTCAGAAAGAGAGCCTTGGTTGAATGCCTTGTGCAAACTTTTGAAGGCATGATAAATTGAACCCTAAAGTTCTAGAACACAGAACTCTTAATTTTCAGATAGTTGGAAATTTTCTCACTGATATAAAAATGCAAATTAAAGAAAATATAGTTCAGCCAATCAATCTTTTAATATCATTTAGGCAGCAGACCAGTTCTTTAGAGAATTTAAAGCAACTGTCTTTGTGTTGCAAACCTCTACAAATCAGAAATGTAAATACAGCCCACAAACACCTGAGACTGAGCCTAGTTAGCTCAATCAGGTAAAACCTGAAACCAAATGAGACAAAAAGGCTCTTTTAAACTCAAACTGCTGGAAAGGCTCCCTCACTCAAAATCTAACTTATAGCCTCCTTAAGGGATTTATCAAGGACAAATATAAACCTTAAGTCTTTTCCACACATAGTATAAGCCTTAGTCATCTGAGCAAATAAATTTAACTTATTCCAACTGCTATTTATAAACTAGTAAGTTTATAATACCTGATTCATAACTACATGTTAAAGCTATGAGATCTCTAGTTTTGTCTGTTTATATGTCTGTGTGTACATTATATATACAAGATGTCTCTACCTCTGGAAAATATTATCAAAATTAAGTTTATAAAAGAGCTCATTTAATTGACTTAAAAGTAAGCACTTACAAATTAAATTTTTCTAAATATAATGGAAACTGGCCAGAATGAGTTTCAGGTTCACATGACCTAGGAAATATTCAATATTAAATTGTATCTGGTAATAGAGCTAGCTTAAGCTTGTTGGTTTAATCAATATAGACATAGACATACCTTACTTTTATTGTACCTAGGTTAACTAAGTTCATGTTATTTCTGTTGCAGAGTTTATCAGCAAGAAAAATTAACTTGGTATTGTTGACTGAAAAAAATGCACAACCTAAAAGTTGAGAATTATGTTTTATTCGGAGGACTTGCTAAGAACTTAAGCCTGGGAGGCAGCCTCTTAAGTCCCTGCTGAGGACTTAAGCCTGGGAGGCAGACACCTCTAGGAACTGCTCTGAAGAGGTAAGGGAGGAGCCAGGATATATAGTTTCTACATAAAACCAGGTAGTCGGAACATCGAAAGATTACTGTTAAATAAAAACAGACATCTCAAGTTAATGAATTTAACACTTTTCTATGTATGGGAAGATGCAAGAGTCTGGGCTCACTGAAATCATTCCTTTGATATATATGTTATATCTTAACTATCTAGGGCCAGTATCCTGTTTTTTCCTCCATCCTGAATCCCCTCAGGGTGCACAGTCAGGGGCAGCTGCAGTGGCTGATGGCTTGATGGCTGCAACATCCTCTGTTTACTGATAATGGCAGGTGACATTCTTCATCCGCAGTATGATGATATCTTCATAAGTTATAAAATAAAGGTAAATGAGACAAGAGTTTACAGGTGAACTCTTAGGAATAATTATGTTTTGGGTATGTCTATCTATAGTTTCTCCTGATTTTTGGTAACTTGAGTTTTGCTAAGTTAAATTAAATGATGAGAATTCACTGACTATCCAAGTCATTTCAAATAAAATACTGGAACATTAATTGCTAAACAGGTCTAAACTTACCTACTTTTGTCTCCTTACAAGAGGGAAGCTAAAGATGTCTGGGTTTATTAAACATGTCTTGTACCACAAGAAATTATGCTATAAGATATATGTTTCTAGAGGTTCTAGAATATTCCCAAATTTGCCAATCAGGAAATGCTAGTATAACAAACAGTTCACAATTACTTGCTGCTTGTCAGTTTTGCTAGAGATTAAGATTTTTAAAGGTTAAAACTGTAATATGTAATTAAAGGCACTAAAAACAATAAGGGAAATGTTTCAGTATGCAAGTAAAGTACGATGTGTGTTTTCAGCAAAAGAAGGTGTGAGGAATGGAAATACATTTTAAGGGGAACAAGTGATTTTGTCCTAGAGCTGGTTGTTTCTAGATGGAAAAATAAGGAACAAACTAATATGGATACAGAAAGTTGTGGAAGGTTTGTAGAAAGGAAGCCCTGAAAAAGGAGTTTTGCACATGGTCAGGCTGGGACTAAATTAATGAGGTAAATGGATTTTGTTATTAAAAGTAGGTTGGGGGGCTTCCCTGGTGGCGCAGTGGTTGAGAGTCCGCCTGCCGATGCAGGGGACACGGATTCGTGCCCCGGTCTGGGAAGATCCCACATGCCACAGAGCGGCTGGGCCCGTGAGCCATGGCCGCCGAGCCTGTGCATCCAGAGCCTGTGCTCCGCAACAGGAGAGGCCACCAACGGTGAGACGCCCGCGTACCGCAAAAAAAAAAAAAAAGTAGGTTGGTGCAGGACTAGATTTGGTTCCTTTCTCTATTAAGAGAAAAAAATTTTCTTGGAATACTGTTTTTGATAACAGATTATATGGGTTTCTTTGCCTTTAGGTGATGTGTATTTCCTTTTGAAATCTTTTTTTTTTTTTGTCTACACTGGATCTTCGTTGCTGCACGCAGGCTTTCTCTAGTTGCGGCAAGTGGGGCTACTCTTGGTTGCGGTGTACGGGCTTCTCACTGTGGTGGCTTCTCTTGTTGTGGAGCACAGGCTCTAGGTGCACGGGCTTCATTAGTTGCAGCACATGGGCTCAGCGGTTGTGGCACGTGGGCCCTAGAGCACACGGGCTTCAGTAGTTGCGGCATGTGGGCTCTAGGGCACGCAGGCTTCAGTAGTTGTGGCACTCAGGCTCAGTAGTTGTGTCTTGCAGGCTCAGTAGTTGTGGCGCATGGGCTTAGTTGCTCCACAGTATGTGGGATCTTCCTGGACCAGGGATCGAACCCGTGTCCCGTACACTGGCAGGCGGATTCTTAACCACTGCACCACCAGGGAAATCCCTGTTTTAGAAATCTTTTGTCACTTTGGTTAAGTGAATAAGTATTATTTCACAATGACCTATGATCCTATTTGACCAAGTCAAACCTTTTAAAACCTTTTTGATATTCTTGACACACTTCCCAAATATCTAACTGAAGTTCTTTTGACCTCCAGCTAACTCTGGGAAGCTTCAAAGGAACCCTGAGGCATCTTAGAGGAATATTAAACTAATTAGGTTTATTTGGTATGTTAAATTACTTGAAAAACATTGTCAAGTGATTGGAGATAAACCTTCTTAGATTATGCTGTGTGGGTAAATGTTAATATAGATATTCCAAATTTTATATGGAATTCCTAAAAATCTGATTGTCCTGGTATGTTATCAGTCATAATTCTAATTATTATCTTAAAATGTTGTATGTCACAGAAATGACCAAGTTTCTTGTCAATTACATTGTAATCAGATCTTTAACCATGCCATTTTAAGTCTTTTGTCATTTACAGACAATCACTGTTTTACTTTGATGCTTTTATAAAATGAAAATCTTCAAGAAGATTCACAAGGACTTTGAAAAATATTAATTTCTGATAACTTTTAGATCATACCACTGAAATGGGTAAGAAATTACAAAAGGGGCTTCCCTAGTGGCGCAGTGGTTTAGAATCTGCCTGCCAACGCAGGGGACACGGGTTCGAGCCCTGGTCTGGGAAGATCCCACATGCTGCAGAGCAACTAAGCCCATGCTCCACAGCTACTGAGCCTGCGCTCTAGAGCCCGTGAGCCACAACTACTGAAGCCCACGCACCTAAAGCCCGTGCTCTACAACAAGAGAAGCCACCACAATGAGAAGCCCGCTCACCACAGCAAAGAGTAGCCCGCACACCACAGCAAAGAGTAGCCCCCACTCACCGCAGCTAGAGAAAGCCTGTGCGCAGCAACGAAGACCCAATGCAGCCAAAAATAAATAAAATAAATACATTTATTTAAAAAAAAAAAGAAATTACAAAACTCTAATGGAAAACCCAATGCCTCCATCTAGATCAACAGGACATAATTACATGGGACTGAATGAACTGATAAATATGATTTATAATTTTATGACTTTTTCTGAAATATACCAGCTTTTAATCTTGGCTTTCCAGAAAAGCTTTCCTCTTATGGCAACCATGACCTACAACAAATTGAGAAAGTATACCTTTGTAAACAAAGATGAAACATTAATTTTTTTCTCTCTACCTGATTCCTCCTGCATTTGGCTTCTCCAGCTGGCTCCCCTGTGGACCTGATGGCTTACTGTGACAATATTACAACTAGCTATACTAACCATTATTTTAACTTGCTCTCTTGTTGTTTTCAAATTATTTATACCTTGTGCCTCTCTTTGCTGCACTACAACTTTATTAATTTACTAGCTATATTACTTATATCCTGTCTGTTTTATAAGATTGTTGTCTCTTGCATTACCCAATGTGTAACCAGGCCTCCAACAAAATTAATGATGGTTAAACATCTTGAGGCAGTTGATCATATATACAACTCTACACAGAATAATTGTAATAGTGCAACTCTAGATATGGGAAGAAGCAACAAGGGAAAACATTTCCTGAGTAACAGACTAGTAAGACAGGCGATCCAAAGAATTTAAGATTATCAGTAGGACCTGATCCAAAATTAGCACATTGAGTAGCCTACCAACAGGCTCTCTGCCTGATCTAGGAATGAGCCTTCCTAGCGCAGTGGGAAAAAATTGGTCATGAAATGCCTCCCAAACATTGGTCGAATTTACGATCAAGAGGAGGCACTGTGGACAAAGAATGTAACCTGCCATTTCAGTAAACAAAGAATTTTGTGGGCATCAAGCCATCAGCCACTGCAGCCACCCTGATGGTGCATCCTAAGGGATGCTCAGCATGGAAAAAAACAGAATACTGGTCCTACAGTTAAAGTGCATATCAAAGGAATAATTTCAATAAGCCCATCTCCCCATATAGAAAAGCACTAAATTCATTAACTTGAAATGTGTGTTTCTTTAATTAGCAGTAGTCTTTTGATGTTGGACCACATGGGTTTTTTTTTTTCCTGTATCTTTGCTTCTCCCCTTCCTGCTCAGAACAGTCCTTCAGAGCTATCTGAGACGCTGTATCCCAGGTTTAAGTCCTCAGTAAGTCTGCTGAATAAAACTTAATTCTCAACTTCTAGATGGTGCATTTTTTTTCAGGCAGCCGTTCTTAGAACATATTTTAAATAGCTGGTTGAAAGTTTTTTACCTTTTAAGTCTCATGTCTGGGCTTCCTCAGGGACAGTTTCTGTTGATTTTTTTTCCTTTTCTTGTAATTTTTTGTTGAAAACTGGACATTTAAAATAATATAATGTGGCAACTCTGGAAAGCATATTCTCTCTCTCCCCTCCCCAGTGTTTGTTGTTGCTGTCACTATTGTTTGTTTAGTGACTTTTCTGAACTAATTCTGTAAAGCCTGTATTCTCTGTTATATGTGACTACTAGTGTCTCCAGTTAGCTTAGTGGTGAGATAATGACTGGACAGATTTCCCTAAACGCCTGGAGCCAAAAAGTCTCCCAGTCTTTGCCAAGGGGCTCTGCAGTCATGTTTGGACAAGGCTTCCACAATCACCCCAGCAGTTAACAATTCAGCCTTAGCCTTCATTTCCTGCTGGCACAAAGCTTCCAAATCAGCCAGAGGTTAGAGCTTAGGACATTCTTAGATCTTTCCTGAGCACATGCATAGCAAGAGCACATATGTGACCTTCTAGATTCCCAGGAATATGTTGGAGCTTTTCAAAGCCCCTACAGAATCTCATTCCCCAGCTTTTCCTTTTAAGTTTTCTGGTAAGCCTATTATTTGCCTCAGGGGTTTTCCACTGCCTCAGGCAGATGCAATCTTAAATAACTGCCTCAAATTGTTTTTAACAAATGCCTCCTACACCAACACTCTGTGAAAAAGCTTTTCCTACTGGGATAGCTTCAAGATGTGTCAAATAAAAACAACTTGTAAGTGGGATCTTCTAGATGGTCAAATAATGACAATCCTCTGGGAATGGGGCTTTGAAGGAGCTCTAATCCTGTTCTGCCTCTGGTGGCTGCCAGGCTGCTCATTTTCACCATGATTGTGGGCTGTTGGCTTTCAAGGCTACCATGCAACTAGGGAGGGAGGAGATGGGGATAGGGCAAGTTAAAAATGCCACAAAGCTTGCTGTTCTTACGGAGGTTCAGCCATTTTTCTTGAACAAACACTACCCAGATTACTGCAAGCCTTCCATTCATTTCAGAGTTATGGAAAAGTTGATTGAGCATTTTTGTCCATTTTCCATGGACTTTATGGAGAAAATTTTTCCGGGTCTTTAGTTGGCTATTTTTGCTGACATCACTTCTCTTTCCTGATTTATCTACTTAAGTCTATCAGTTACTCTGAGAGAGGGATCTTGACATTTCTACCTATTTATACATTTGTCTCTTCCTTCTGTGAGTTGTCAATTTTTGCTTCATACATTTTGAAGTTCTATTATTAGGTACATACACATTTAGAATTGTTAAATATGCTTGATAAACTGACCCTTTCATCATTAAAAAAAAATGCCTTGCGTTATCTCTGGTAACAGTCATTGCCTTGAAGTCTATTTTGTCTGATCTTAACATAACCATATTGGGTCTATTGCTCACATATACCAAGCACATGGGAATCCAAAATCAATTTATACTCAGATAAAAGGGTATAATCCTGATACTCTGCAAGCAATGTCACCTATACCTAATGTCAGGCTTTTGGGCCCTGAAATCTCCCTTTAATTATGCTGCAGGACCTAAAAGCTTTCATTTAGGTCGAACAAGGGTTTTTCTGCAGATAAGCTCAGCGATGGCCTTCCACAGTAGCCCTCTTGATCTTCTCTCCTGTGTATACCACTCCTAGAAATTCTGGCCCACCCCTAGTTGCCTAGGCTCAGAATTCTGTTATTGAGCCATGTGGGTCCACACGTATCTACTTTTGTAGATATGACCAAAATGACCTCTGACTAACTTATCCCTGTTCAGGGCCAGCTCTAGGCTCCCTTGGCACTGAAAATTCCCATTCCATAGTATAAGCAGTGAACCTAGACCAGGAATCAAGAGAACTCAAGTCTGGATTTGTACTGAACAGACTTGTGAGGCAATAATGCACAGGACTAAGAATGTGGACTCTGGAGCCAAACAGCCTGACTCTGAAGCCCAGCGTCACCAGTTGTGTGACTTGGGCAACTTCCTGATCTCTCTGCTCTAGCTACCTCACTAGTGGAAGGTGAATTAGAACAGTGCCTCTCTTATAGGACTGTGTGTGGTTCAGATGGATTCGTATAAGTAAAAATTTTTAAATAGCACTTGGAACATACATACAGTAAGTGCTATCTAAATGTTGGATTTTTTTTTTGGTAGTGTTGGCAGTCTGTTATTACAGACTACAGAGTTAATTTTATCATCACTGTTGCTGTTATGTGCCAGAAATGTAGCATTTCATGAGCAAGTTATAGGTGTCTTAATGCTGGGAGTTACACAGTATTATAGAAGCTTAAGATTTTGCTTAAATGTTTAACTGTCCTTTCCCCTCCTCTCTTTCAATAGCTATACTCAGTGTGTAGACTAGACTACGGCACTAATCTATTTATTCAAATCATAATAGTCATAAATTTATCTAGTACTATGTATTCTTCCTTGCCTCTATCATATTATAATTATTTATGTACTTGCTTGTTTACTTATCTGTATCCTCCAGAGTGCCAAGGGTAGTGATTGATTTTGGGTTTTGTTTTTGTTGTTTGGCTGGCTGTTGTTGTTTTGGCTGATCCCACACATGGCTTGTGGGATCTTAGCTCCTGACCAGGGATTGAACCGTAGCCCTCGGCGCTGAGTCCTAACCGCTGGATCGCCAGGGAATTCCCTGAGTTTTGTTTTAAAGAAGAAAAAGTTTACAATGACCCAAGATACAATCTGGGAAATGCTAATTAATTAATTAATGCTAATTAGCAAATGCCAATTGGCTGATTTTGCCACCAACCTTCAACTTGTCTGCTTTAGCCCTCATTTCCAGAAGCTTCTTCTCTGTGGCATCTATCTGCAGCCCCTCATCGCACCAGTTCACAGCCTCGACATAGTTTTTCAGTTCCAGATGGCATAAGGCACCTGTAGAACCCAGCACCCTTAGTATCTGTGGACAACAGGCATGGGAAGAGCCATCCTTGAAAGGGACCCCCAACCTTAACCAGCTACCAGCCAGTACCCTGAAGGGAAAATGCATGATAAAGACCCTTGTAGTACATTCCCCAGACAAGGAAGACTATTTCTTGTATCTTAGATCAGAAAGATTTCTAGGGCCCATTCAGCTCAAAACTCCTGTAAGCCTTTCTGGTATCAAGGACTCTTAAAGTAGGGAAGGCTACAGCTTAGTGGCAAAGAACACAGTCTTTGGAATCAGACAGATCTGGACTGGAAATCTGGCTGTCATTTACCAACTAAACATTAGACAAAGGACTGAGCATCCCTGAGCTTCAGGTTCCTCATCTATAAATGAGAAGAATGAAGTTCATCTCAGATGACTTTCTTTAAATGGAGAGAGAAAGCAGAATTTGTCTCAGTCATTCACAAAAGCAATGGCAAGACCAAAGACATTAGGTCTCTCCTAAAATTGTTCTTGATGGCTACCAGTTTAAGCTGCCTCTCCTTTAATCATGTTTTTTCTCCAGTTAGCCTCTTTGGGCTTTCCACAGAATTTAAAAATATCAGAACTGTAAGGGCTTAAATGTCAATAGAATCCAACCTGATCTTCCAGAGATGGGCATACTGATACTCAGAGTGGGTGTCTCGCCATGGTCACATGGTAAGGTAAAAGTGACAATTCAATCCAAGTACAGACTTCCAGCCTGTGGCAAATTCCACAGGACTATACTCAATTTACTTGCCCATCTTTGTTCAGTACCGCCTTTCCCTACAGCTGAAGGACCTAGATCTACTTAAACCCCCTAACCATGATTAATTAAGCAATAACTTTGATAAAGCATTTTAAATTGGTCATGAGGATACAGAGATTAATATGTAATGAATAAATTAAAGTTTACAAATCACCTTTGAGCTTCTCAAAGAAAAGGTGAAGTATAAAATTAATAAAAGCACTATTATTACACACAAAGGTCAGACTACAAGAGAAAAAATAATCTGGGAACATCTCAGCATTACAGTTAGCAGCCAAAGTCCCATAACTTATCTTTTAATTAACATTAACATGGCATTTGAAGACCTTGCCTTTCAATCAGCTAGTTTGGAAAAAAAATTAGAATGTGGCTTTTAAAACTGCTTTATTTTAATTAATTTTATCTTTATTAATTTAAAATGAGGAGTTTCAATTTCTCTACAAATTCTTAAAACAGAGGGTTGGATTATTCTCTGGGGAATTCTTTTAAAAATGGCATGTTGCTGTTGACAAGGACTTAATATCAAGATGGCAAAAATAAGGTGACTTCATTAGTATCTTAGCACCTTCATATCAAAGCTTAAAATACTTCTGGTGCAGTGCATGCCAGCTTTTCCGCGATGACAATCATACTACAGCTCTACAAGACTTACCTCTTACTATTGCTTTCAGGTGGCAGGGTTTTAGCTTCCTGGCAGCTGTCACATCATTGAGAGCAGAACGAAAATTGCCTAACAAAACACCATTTAGTAAAAGAGAAAACACGTTTTGAGATCAGATTACTTCCAAAATTTTGTGGGTAGAAACAAAAACACTCTTGGACAATCTTGGAGAGATAAAAATCAGAGCAACTGTTTATATTGGGTTGGCCAAAAGGTTCGTTCGGGTTTTTCATAACATCTTACAGAAAAACCTGAACGAACTTTTTGGCCAACCCAATAGAAAAAAATAAAGTTGTGCTCATCAAGCACCTTAGAAATGTTTACAGCATCAGGCAACCCACCGAACAACTATAAATGGCTAGTAAGCATATGGAGAGATACTCAACATCACTAATGATTAGAGAAATTAAAATTAACATGAAATTGGTAAAAACTAAAAACAGATAATATCCAATATTGGTGAAGATATGGAAAAAGGACACTCTAAGAGTAAATTAGAGAGCATATTGGCATGCACTTTGTACGTACACTTTGACCCAACAATACTCTTCTAAGAACTGATCCTTAAAAATGCTTGCAAAACAATAAAGATGTTAAAAAAAAAAAATGCTCGCAAAAAAACAAAAAAAAATGCTTGCAAAAATGTAAAAGGATAAATGTAAAAGCATGTTAACCACTGCATTACTTTTAATTATGAAAAGCTGGAGATAACCTAAATACCCTCAATTTAGTAATGATGAAATAAATTATGGTAAATCCATACTACTAAATACTATACAGCTATTAAAAAAAGACAGTTCCGCATGTAAAAGCATGATGGGATGTCTGTGCTATATTGTTTTAAGTGGTGGGTCAATGTGTATAGAAGCCCATCTTCATAAAACAAACCAATCTAAATATACAGACACAGGTACACACACATATATATCTGTAAGTGCATTTAAAAAAGGTGTGCAATCATACACACTGGTTATCCAAACTAGGAGGCATGAGATAGACTTTCACTTTCTAGTTTATACTGTAAGTATTACTTAACAGCTTGGTATTTACCTATTAACTTCACTTCTAAAACTCTAGCCTGGGGGTCAGCAAAATTTTTCTCTAAAGGGCCATATAGTAAATATTTCAGACTTTACAGGCTACATATGGTCTGTTATACATTCTTCTTTGTTTTACAATCTTTTAAAATTGTTTTACAAGAGGTCAGGGATCCAGATGTGGCCTGTGAGTCACAGTTTGCCAAATCCTAAAGAATAACCAGAATTACTGGAAAAACTTTATCACTAACTTTGTTCATTTTTGCATTACTTAAAAAAAACCTAGGGCTTCCCTGGTGGCGCAGTGGTTGAGAATCTGCCTGCCGATGCAGGGGACACGGGTTCGTGCCCCGGTCCAGGAAGATCCCACATGCCGTGGAGCGGCTGGGCCCGTGAGCCATGGCCGCTGAGCCTGCGCGTCCGGAGCCTGTGCTCCGCAACGGGAGAGGCCACAACAGTGAGAGGCCTGCGTACCACAAAAAACAAAACAAAACAAAACAAAAAAAACTTAAAAGCAGCTATATACTCAACAACAGCAGAATAGTAAAGCAAATAGTATAAACCCTGGTATGTCCATATGATGCAACTTTATGTAGCTATTAAAATAGTATTCACAAATAATTTAATGACAGGTGAAATTGTTTATGTTATAAAATTAAGTGAAAAGAACTGAATACAAAATTGGAAGAACAGCATGATCCTAACTATGGAAAAAATACATATAAGAGAAATCCAAAAACTTCTGGTAAAAGGCAGTAGACTGAACATATGCAGTTCAACCCCTACCACTTGCCCTCTGCCACAAAAAAACCATAAATCCACAGAGACAACAAGAATGAGAACAACAGAGAACACATTTTAAAGCTGGAGAACAAAGAGACACAGGCTAAATGCCTAATTAGGCTTGAGAAAACTGACTTCTAAGCCAGCAGAGGGAAAACTCAAAGCTACCAAGCTATACCGTAGAACCCACAAAGTACTCAGGACTAAAGAATCAACAGCACCAGGTACCTCCGGAAGCGTGGGTAAAGGGGTCTTCCATTTAGTGTATTCTGAATCAAACCTGATTCCACATCCTAACGCTAGCACTGTGTACCCTTCAACAATTCATTTTACTACATTTATTACTACAGTTTCTTACTCTGCTAACTAGGGATAAAGCTGTTAACCTCATTTATCGTACATAGCTGCTATGAGGTCAAGAGGGATTAAAAAAAAATGCTCTGTAAGCCATACCAGTGACATCATTTAAGGAATGTCTCTGAATATTACACATTTGCTCCTCTGGTTATCACATTACATGCAGTTTTTTTCTTTCAAGGTGTTTTTGGTCTTATTAGCCCTATACATGACATTCTTTAGTTCCCCAAGGAAAGGAACTATGTAGCTCTTATTCACAGTGCAGTGCCTACACACAGTAAATGCTTTCTATTTACTGACTGAATAGGTAAATAAATTAAACTCCTTTAGGGAAAGGTCAGGTCTTAACTCACTTCTGTGATGCCAGTGCCTAGCATGGAACAAGAACTCAGTTTGCTCAATGAAGAAAATGTATTCCTCCAGAAGTTAGAAGAGTGGGTTTCTAGTCAAGGTTCTGGCACTAACCAAAGGGGTCGCTCTCTGGGCCTATGTAAAATGTGGGGGCTGGTTGGCTCAAATAATCTCTAAAGGAGAAGACAGCTGGAGCAGCCTATGATTAGAAAGAAACTCTGCTCCAATGGTGACAAGTCCCAACAGACTTATCCCAGCTAGACTTGCAAGGCTTATTGTCTACCAGCCCCTCAGAAAAGGCTGAGGTCATTCCCAGGTCCTCTCTAAAACTCTGTGATAAGAAACATCAGTCTAATACGACCAAGACTATAGTCACCAACAATAATGCCACCCAAACAATTAATCAGTGTTTCCCAAAGTCATGTCTGCAGAACAGTCCTGCATGTTAATAAGTGTTACTTGAAAAGGGGGCTTATAAAACCTGAGAATCACAGGGTAAGGTTCTTTGCTGTAGGTTTTCTCAGCATTAACATACTAATGTGCACTGCGAATCTCCCATGAAGAAGCAGCACTGTCCAAATTTACTTGTTCAAAGAATGTTTTACCTCAAAGGTCCCACAGAATACTCTTTGAGAAATTCTCCCCTGTATTAATACAGTTTCTCTCACACAAAGAACTATTGCCTTAACCCTTCTAGCATCCTTGAGAAGAGGCCAGAAAAAAACTTTTTTTTGAGAGAGAGTAGAAGCATTTGGGCTCAAAAATTCCAGATCATACCAACTAATGTATTAAGGTATTTGATGTTACTCATTTGGTTCAGACAGTAAGAATTATACAACCTACCTGGTTTCCCTTTTCACCAAGTCTATCCAGAAAAGCAGAGTTCAGTTAGAGTAAGCTATCCTAGGCTTCTGGGATAAGCAGCTCCTCTTCCGTCGACACTCTCAAACCCTCCACTAGCCATCATACAGTTGTTTTTATCATAAGTTAATTTTTTAGAAGGTACTAAATAATGGAATAAATTACCCAGATAGTACTGTGCTGCTGCCCGGTTGGAATAAAGAACAGCATTCAAATCAGGGTCTGCACATTTCTTCTTTAATCCTTCAGTGTACGAAATCACAGCTTTCTTATAGTCTTTTTCTTTAAAGTAATCATTGCCCTCGTCTTTAAAGGTCCTGGCCTGTTCTGCGAAAAAGAGAAAAAATGATAACTATTTCCTATTTTTTAAAGGGCTCATTAAAAATAATTCTAAATCATGCAATAATGTAATATATGACAAACAAAAACAAGAAACCAATAGGGAAAGAAAACTCAAAAACGAATGCTATAAAACTGGGTATCACCATGGAGAAATAAAGTCACACATACTTAACTACAATCAATTCCAAATACTTTACAAGGTAGATTATTAAGTGTTTACGAAAAAAAAAAAAAGCATAAAGGAAAAAAGTATACTTATCCTGGGCTTCCCTGGTGGTGCAGTGGACACGGGTTTGTGCCCCGGTCCAGGAAGATCCCACATGCCGCGGAGCGGCTGGGCCCGTGAGCCATGGCCACTGAGCCTGCGCGTCTGGAGCCTGTGCTCCACAAGGGGAGAGGCCACAACAGTGAGAGGCCCGCGTACCGCAAAAAAAAAAAAAAAAAAGTATACTTATCCTAGCTCTTGAAGAGAGGACTCTTTTTTTCAAATATTATTTTGCTTTTTTCTTATTTATTTATTTATTTTTGGCTGAGTTGGGTGTTCGTTGCTGCACGTGGGCTTTCTCTAGTTGCAGTGAGCGGAGGCTACTCTTCATTACGGTGCACGGGCTTCTCATTGCGGTGGCTTCTCTTGTTGCAGAGCACGGGCTCTAGGCGTGCAGGCTTCAGTACTTGTGGCACATGGGCTCAGTAGTTGTGGCTCACGGGCTCTAGAGCACAGGCTCAGTAGTTGTGGCACACGGGCTTAGTTGCTCCGCGGCATGCGGGATCTTCCCTGATCAGGGCTCAAACCCATGTCCCCTGCATTGGCAGGCAGATTCTTAATCACTATGCCACCAGGGAAGTCTGACAGGACTTTTTTTTTTTAAGTACAGAAGAAACGGGGGGAAATTACACTTCTGTTTTTGCATGTGTTGTTTGAGTCCCTGGAATACAAATTACCCTCCTCAACTTAGCAAAAGCCTACAAAATTGTTATAATTCAGTTAAAATTTCCCACCCAGTGAAAGCACACTCCTACCTCCCCCACCTTTAGTATTCCAACAGCACCTATAGTTACACATTGGCACTTATCACACAGGTTTGTCCTGATTCTTTAGGGCAGTTTGGCTATCCACTGGAATGTAACCTTTGAGGGCAGTCTCATTCATTCCTGTATCCCCAATGCCTAGCATTTAGTAGGTATCCAAAGAAGTATATTTGGAATAAATAGTGACAAGTTAGC
Source organism: Lagenorhynchus albirostris (assembly GCF_949774975.1). Taxonomy (NCBI): domain Eukaryota; kingdom Metazoa; phylum Chordata; class Mammalia; order Artiodactyla; family Delphinidae; genus Lagenorhynchus; species Lagenorhynchus albirostris. Next base: position 140,559,312 of record NC_083096.1, read on the forward strand.
TCGGGCTAACTACTTCTTGTTATCCATCAGAAGCTTTCTGACTCACACTTTATCTCAATTCAATGGAGGAGCAAAACAAATGTTAGAGTCATTGAAGATACCTTCTGGAGATCGCTCTTCATCAAAAATAATTGACTGGAGGCAAGCCAAGTCAGGATTCTCCTGGGGATCAATTTCTGATGGCGCTTTCTTCATAAATAAGGGGATCTTTTCAAATTCCTGGAGGTTGTTAAGAGAAGAATGAACTACATAAATAGGATTTTCCACTGAGTACATCCAATTCCATGTCTCTACATCAAAGTTTTCTTACTCATCATAATTTGCAAATCTTCATGATTGCCTTTCTCTCTCCCTATCCAGGCCCCAGTTTCCCATCTGTAAAACAGAGTGTAGAATAATCCCTAAAGATCTTTCAGTTCTCACATTCTTATAAGAGTGGTAGTAATCACCATCAGTTGAGCGCTCGTATGTTCCTGGCACTTTACCCACCCTCTCACTTCCGCTCTGCCACAATCCCACGAGATTGGTGTTGCAGTTAGAGGAATTTTACAAATGAGGGGATGGGCTCAGATAGGTGAAATTAACTGACCCAGTGTTACAGCCAGTATGTGGTGGAGTCACAGGTTTCTGACTCCAAAACCTGGACACCTAAACGTACTGGTAGCTTAAGAAGATCCTCAAAACTTTTCGGGGCCGATTTTTAACCGTCAAGTAGAAACCACCTTTCCGCTGGCAGCGGCAGGGCTCGGAGGTGAGGGAGGCGCCTCGGCGCCCTGGAGGCCCCAGGAGTTCGGACGACGCGCGCGCACGCGCACACACACACACACACACACACACACACACACACACACACAGACACACACACACACACTTGCGGAGACCCTGGGCCCGCTCACCTCCTCCCACTGGTCCTCGTGGAACCCGCCGCGGTAAGGCTGGCTCTGGAACTTTTCCAGGAACGAGTCCATAGCGTCATCAGAGGCCGCGTCCTGCTCCTGCCGCTCCATGTCAGCTCCCTGGCTCTCCTGCCACGGTCCAGACACGAGAGTCGCTCGACAACTTCCGGCGGCGTGGGTACCCTTCCTTCAATCTTCCGGGCTGCGCCGGCCCTTGTGCCTCTGGTTCCGCCTTTTTGGGGGCGTGGCCGACCGGACTCCACCCCTCCCCCGGGAAGCACCGGCCCCGCCGCGCCCTCCCGAGTACTTTTGGGGTCGTGGGTTCAGTCAACCCATAGTTCCTAAGCTCCTTCCGAGTTCCAGGCCTGTTCTAGTCGCTGGGTATACAGCGCTAGGCAAAGCAGGTAAAATCCCTGCCCTCTAGGAGTTGATTAGGTAGAGGAGAGAGACAGACAATAAACAAATAAGATGTGAGAGCTTGTCAGGTGGTAGCAAGGACTATGGAAGAAAAGTTTTAAATAGGGTGGGCAGGCATTCAAGCAAAGGAAGAGGCTGGGGGTTGTCTGCGCAACAGCATTACCCATGGAGGGTACAGAGAGGGCCGGGCTCGGTGGTGCAGCAAGGAGTGTGAGTAGAAGGTAGGTGGGAGGGATAATGGTCTGTGAGTCTGAGCGTTTGGGTTTTCCTCAGCGTGCAGTGGGACCTTCTGGAGAGTTCTGAGGAAAGGAGTGATGTGCTCACCTCTGTTTCTGAGGTGAACCATCTCTACCCTCAGTCCCCACAGCTGAGCTGGGAACAAGGCCTCCGGGCCAGGTAAGCCTACCTGCAACCCCTGGGTTACCCAGCAACTGGCTGCTGGGCCCTGAATCGGGTGCTACGGTCTTGGCAGCTCACAGCCTAGTCTAGAAGGAAAGACAGGCAGGTGGCAGACCAATCTAAACCCCAGCTGGTCACAAGCCTGTGCAGTGGAGGCGCAGAGGAGTGGGTGTTCCCTGGGGGGTTCAGGGAGGTTTCACAGAGGAGGTGACACAGACCTGGGAGCAGAGATGAGAACTATCTCTGCAGATGGATGGGGGCTGAAGGGAAGTTGGGCATTTTAGGCAGTGGGAGCCTATGTGCAGAGACACGCGGGTGGGCAACAACCTGCATGCTGGCTACCGCAAGAGTTACGTGGAAGGCCAGCAAGGTGGGTGGGGGCCAGAGGGCCTGACTGCCCTGTAGCCCTTTATCCTGCAGAGGACAGTGAGCCACTGACAGACATATGGGCAAATTTGTCTTAGGAAGGCCTGGGTTGCCAGGTGAAGGATTGATGGGAGAGTCTGGATTAAGAGATTGACAAGGAGAATGCTGGTGAGAGGCCAAGGGAGAAAAGAGATCTGAAGCCCAGAAGCAGAGCTGGCAGGCTTGCTCATTATTTGACACGAGGATGAGACAGACAGCAGGGCTGAGGATGAGACAGACAGCAGGGCTAAGGATGACACGTGGAGCTTTCCAGGGTCAGGACTGTGTGTCTTTTCCTTTCTACCTCACCCACACCCAGCAGAACACCTGGTCCAAATGCTCCCTTTCCTCTAAATCCAAACCTCCTTTTCCACACTTCCTCCTCTAGCCCGCTCCCTAAGGATTCCCTTTTATTCTCTTTATTTATTTTCCCTTCCTGAATACAGAGCCTACAAAGTCTTTCTGCTTCCTTTTTTAAATGTGATTCCTATAAAATCCTGTACAATTTTAGGTGATGGTAGGGAAGGTTCAGAGAAGGGATGTGCTCTTTGACCCTTCCAACTCGAGACTATTTGGGGGCCTTGGCCAATAATTGAGCCTATCAGACTCCTTTGTGCTTCAAGACCACCCAGACCCAGAATAGGTGGCTGTTATGTATCAAGGCCACCAAGACCAGGATGCTGGCCAATGAAAACGGCAGTGTCTCTAGGTGGAAAGGGCTCAAGCATGGGAGTTGGGAGGCCTTTGGGATCCACACTTCTATTGCTTCCTGGCATGACATTGGACAACACCCACCATCTTTGAGCCCTGTCCTCATTTGGAGAACGTGGGCAATGAAGCCAACCTGCCTTCCCCTTAATTCCGTATGGCTACTGTGAGATTCAAATGAGGCAATGCTCGTGAACATTCTTGGCAATGGACAAGGTTATGCAAAATGACCACCCCATTTCCTACTCTCTCAGGCCCAGAATCCTGATGGCCTTGGCCTACATTTATTAGAAGATGACTGTGTGGTCAACTTCGTGGGTTCCTCATCCCCAGCAGGAGCTTAAATGTAGGTGCCCCTCAGGCTTACGTCTCTTCCTGCTCTGCACACTCACCCAGGGAATCTCAGCTCACACCTGTGCACAGATGAATCCCAAATCTGTTTCCATCTCAGATCCCTCCCGCGTGCAGCCAGCACCTGGGGGCGGTCTCCACTAGCATGGCAGACAAGCCCCTCAAGTTCACCATGTCCAGACTGAACTCACCCCTCCCCCAACCTGCTCCTGGTCCTGAGGGACGCTCAGTGGGGGACGCCATTGGCCTAGTCATCCACCCAGAAACGTGGGCACCATCCTGACGTCTTGCTCTGCCTCCTGTCATCCACCAGATTCTGAAAATTCTCCCTCCTCAATCTCCCACAGGTCCAGTCACCCTCTCCATCCTGCACTGCAGCCCAGGCCCCTTCCAGGCCCCGAAAGCCTCTAGCCGGGTCTCCCTGTCTGTGCTCTTGTCCACCCCCCTGCCCCCGACCCAGCACTTTCCCTCCATTCCTGCATGAGCTTTCTTCCTCTCTGTTTTCTGATTTATTCCATTTTATGCTCCAGAGCCCTCCTCCTTTCCCACTCCTATCACTCTAATGTGTTTTAATGGACATTTTCAGTTTGTAAGTATCCTCGCAAGATGCAACTTCTTTTGTGCATATGTTTTATATAGTTTTTTCCCTCAGCACTAGGTTTTAGGTCCCATCCATGGTGCTACATGTACCCCTACTGCCCCTAACTGCTGCGTGGGACTCCAGAGCACCCATTCACTTCCCGAAGATGGGTCCTCAGGCTGCCTCCTCTGCCTTGCATCACAGATAACACTAAGACTTCCTCATACGTCTCCCCTTATGGACCTATGGGAATATTTCCCTGACACGTGTGCCCACAAGTGGAATTGCTGAGTTACGGGCATGCATAAACCTATTATGACTGAAGAGTGACAGATTCCTGTCCAGAATGGCTACCATCTGCCCTCCTATCAGCAGTGCCTGTATGCACACGAGGAGGGAGCTTTCTAAAGCAGACATCTGCCCACATCTCCCCACTGCTTGCCTCTCCCCTTCCCACCATGCCTTCCCAGACTCTGAAGTCTTCCTCCTTAACACAGACTCCAAGGCCATATGGACCCAGCCCTTGTCCTCCTCTTCCTTCCCGCTCTGGGCTCCAGGGCACCTACGTATCTGTAGTTGGTTCTTGGTCCCACGTGCCCTGCTCTTCTCCATACACGCCTGTCATATGGTCATCTTTCCAAACCCCCTGGAGGGGACGTCTCTTCTCTGGGAAGCCTTCCCTGACACTCCGACCCCCAGCTGGCTGATGTACCTCCTCTGGACTTCACAGCCCCTATGCTGTGACGCTCAGCACAGCATTGACGTGCTGGGCTGTTCGTGTCTTTATATGTCTCTGATACTTCCATTAGCCCAAAGTTTCTCAACCTTAGCACTTCTGACAATTTGAGATGGACGAGTCTTTGCTGTAGGGCTGCCCTGTGCACTGTAGGCTGTTTCGCAGCATCCCTGGCCTCTACCCACTAATGACAATAATATTCCCACCCCAAGTTGTAACAACCAAAAATGTCTTCAGACCTGGCCAAAATCACCCCCAGTTGAGAACCACTGCATCAGACTATGAACTGCCCAGGGCCTGGGGCTGGGACTCATTCACATCTGTATCTCTGGCACCCAGAGCAGGCCTGGCCCAGATTAGGTGCTCAGTAAATATTGCCCGAATGAGTGGTGGCCAATTGCTGGGCAAAGACTGGAGGGTGAGACTCAGAGATCAGGATTCTGGGATATGCATGATATCATGGGGTGGAAGGGGTTCTCTTTTCCTCCACCAAAGGCTAACCAAATCATCATCTCCTTTTGTTCTTATTCTCTCCCTGTGAGGGAGGGGAACCTGAGACATCTAGCAGACTTACTGTGTGGCCTTGAGCAAGCCATACCACCTCTCTGAGCCTCAGTCTCCCCACTTATAAGATGTGGACAGGACAGACTATGTCCATCTGTAAATGTTGACGGACTCAATGATTAAGGCCATGCTCATCTCATAGGAAACATTCCGTGAGGAGAGGCAAAACACGTGGCATTTATAGTGAGCATGGCTGGGGCCATGGCCACCTCCGAGGAGGGCTGGGGGCTCAGGGACATCACTGCTTCAAGGACATCTTCAAGGAACCCAGCGCCTGCATGATCCAGGAGCGCCGCTGGTGGGAAGTGGGCAGGTTCTCACAGCTAGGGCTCCAGCGGTGTATGGTAGCCGGGTCACACGCCCAAGAGTCCCCATGTGGCAGTGGCCAAGAGTCCCGCCAGCAGCTGGCCAGGATGCTGTCCCGGGCCTGAGCCGCGTAGATGCACACTGATGCTTCTGGGTCGTGTCTCAAGGTTTCCAGAGCTGAGTTATGGGGAGGAGAGAAGTCACTTGTGAAGACCAGTTCCACCCATGAGTCTCACACCCCATCCTTCTCCCTTCATGCCTTGGCTTTAGCACTCTGCTCAGCGTCCCCTCACCTCCCAGCTCTTCAAATTGTTCATGCCTTTTGAAGCCTGAATCAAAACCTGCGTTCTCCGGGAAGCCTTCTTGGACTACCCCAGCCTACCTTCATGCTCCCATCAGCTTCCCCAGTTACAAAATTTATGTGCTCCCTTAAGAGTCTGAACTACTTGCTCTACACTAAATGGTTTCTGGTCTTATTTTCTGAGCCTCGTTTCCTGGATCATAGGCTCCCCTAGGGTGGGGTTGTGTGTCTGTGTCCTGGTGACTCCACAGTACTTAACATGTACTTGCCTGGGTCAATACCAGCACAGTTGGACTGAGCTAAAACCCCTGGCCTTGGGACATAACCCTTCCCTTTCCCATTACCCACTGTGAGCCTACTCGTTCCCTCACTGGCCCCTGAAATCTCACCAACGCAGGGCAGGACTTACCGGCTTTAACTTCATTCAGATGATCTTCCGTCATGATGCTCTCCATGCAGGGGACCAGGGACCCTTGAGCATAATCTGACAGGTGAGTGCCTCCCCCTCCTGACTCCGACCCCCACCTTTGGACCAGACCCTCTCAGAAAAGCTCTCCCTACCCTCTTCCAGCCCCACAAGTAAGGACACAAAAAGAGAACTTCGTCTTGACCTGGGACAGATTCCCTACGACACAGATTCCTAGGAGAGGTGGCAGGTCCAGCAGGCAGGGGTGGCACCAGGACAGGGGCAGGAGCTGGGCGGCAGCTGACTCTGAGAGGTGGCCCTAGGTGGTCTCTTCCCCAGGCTGGTCCTTACTGTCCTTAGACTCAGGGAGGTGCTGCCTCGGCACCCCCTCCTCCAGGGAGTTTGAGCCACAGTAACAGGAAGAGTACCAAGTGCCTCGCATACCTTCCGGGCAAGTGGTTGGTGGGGCCCCGGGAGGGGCTGAGACTCAGCTCCTCGGCCACACTGCTCAGCCCTACCCTGCTCCCAGCCTGCATGCCCGGCTCCTAAAGTACCTGTGGATCCGTGAATGAGCCGGACCTCTCAAAAGGCCCTTCCCACACTTCTGTGCCTGGTTCATTCCTATTTGTCCTTGAATATGCAGTTTAACACAGTCGCTCGTCCAGGAAATTTTTCCTGACCCTGCCCCCAAGCTAGTTAAACGCCTCTCTGGGTTCCCAGACTCTCTGAGTTTCTCTCTACTTGTATAGACTGTGCTTTATTTTACTTGTGATCCGTGAACATCTCCCACCAGACCAGGGGTTTCTTCAGCTTAGATCCACTGGGGATGGGGGCGTAGGAAGGATAGTCTCTGAGTGTATGCTTATATGCATTTTTCTAGGGAAAGTGCTCATAACTTTCTTCAGGGTCTCACAAAAGATCCATAACCCGCAGGAGGTCAGGAATCAAAACACCACGCCAGGAGCTGTCTGCGGGCAGATGCAGGTGCTACCCAGCTTTCTTTTCCCATCACAGGCCCTGACACGGAGAAGCCTCCCAGGGTGTTAAACACCAACATTTTTAGAAGTGATTAATTTGGAGCAAGATTTAGAGAAGTCAAAATTTAAGAAATAATGTCACTCTGTGTGAGAAGGTGTCCCTGAGCCGGTCCCCACAGCCTGAGGGATTGCCCGTCCACCCCTCTGCCCCGCCCCCTGTCCTGGGCATCACTCATATGTCCCGGAACTGATCACGTTAAGAGCCACCCCTACACCTCCCCACCCCCAAACATCAGCATCACCTCCTGAAAAGTTCTTTGTTTCTCTAGGCTAAGCGCAGTGCCTGACACAGAGAAGAGGATCAATCAACGTTTGCGGCATAAGCCAATGAGTGCATGCACGGACGACAGGATGGATGAAAAACTGCAAGTGAATGGGGCGAAGGTACTAAAAGAAACATCGCTTTACAAGGTGGAGGGCTGGGAACGTCATCCTCTCCAAGCCTCTCTGCAGTAGGGTCTCCTGATCCTTGAAGGGTGTGTGGATATTTCAGGGAGCGGAGGGGAGGGGGGTAGCTGAGAGGAGAAAGCATGCCATCAGAAGGGTCCTATGGGGGGACCCTGAGCGAGGGGAATCTATGGTTTTTCCCCCAGAAAGGCAGAGGTCGGGACTGTGGAAAGAAGGATGAAGGTGACTAACACTGAAGGAGTACCTTTATCTGCCAGTGTTCACACACGCAAAAAAAAATTCTCATCCGGTCCATGAAGTAGGAGTTGATCCCCATCTTACCGATGATCTTACAGATCTTACAGAGGAGCCTCAGTGGGAGTAAATGACTCAGTTGGGGTCACACAGAAAGGGGATCATGGAGCTGAGATCCTAGCTCACTTTTCCACTGTGCAGCTTGGCGCCTCCTGCCGAGGTCGACAGCAAGCTCCTGCTGGGCCTGGACCCCACCGTACTCAGCGGGGACGCAGCACTTCCGCATACAGATGCCAAGGTTGTGACCTTGGCTCACTTCCCAAGCAGTGATCTCAGAGGAGGGGACACCTTTCTAATTTATACCAAGGCCGTCTGCTGGCCAAGGCTTGCACCCAAGGGGAGGCATCCACCCAGTGCCAGAAGGGCCGCAGCTTCCTTCCAAGGGGAGGAAGCAGTAGGACTAGTTCTGCTAGGGCAGGTTACCTATGAACATGACCGAGGACCTCCGGAGGGAGGCCCTGGAACTCTTGGTGTACTCCAGGCTCTGGCTGAGGAACGTGAAGGCACTGTCTCGATGGGTGTCCACCTGGACAAAGAGAAACCTGAGAGTGCTGGGCCCTCAGAGGGACTACCCATCCACCCCTCCCAAAGCTAGGAACGGGGACCATGTCAGGCAGTCGGGTCCTGGTTCCTTGCCTCCTAAACATCTCTGCTACCCATTCTGGACTCTCCCAGAGGCTAGGCCTCATGTTCTCTTAGCTGATTGCAACAGTCATTTCAATGGTCCTTCTGTCTTGGTTGTCTCTTCTTCCAATCCACCCACCTGCTACAGCCGGAAGGTAAGTTCTAAAATGCAAGTCCAGGGACTTCCCTGGTGGCACAGTGGTTAAGAATCCACCTGCCAATGCAGGGGACATGGGTTCAAGCCCTGGTCTGGGAAGATCCCACATGCCGCAGAGCAACTAAGCCCATGCACCACAACTACTGAGCCTGTGCTCTAGAGCCCTCGAGCCACAACTGCTGAGCCCATGTGCCACAACTACTAAAGCCCATGCGCCTAGAGCCCATGCTCTGCAGCAAGAGAAGCCACCACAAAGAGAAGCCCACGCACCGCAATGAAGAGTAGCCCCCACTCACCACAACTAGAGAAAGCCCATACGCAGCAATGAAGACCCAACACAGCCAAATATAAATTAAAAATAAATATATTTAAAAAAATAAAATAAATGCAAGTCCAGCCAGAGCTGAGAATGGACATGGCATGCGAGGGACATGACTAAGGAGACAGGTTTGACCAAGGTAAAGGATTCAAGTTACAGAGCAGTGGGGAATAAACTAGAGACTTAGGAGGGTCTTAAAAGTCCTTAAAATACAGATATGAATAGGGCTTCCTTATGCATTAGAAAATACGAAGCCAGCACTTATTCTTAATAGGGCAATGACAAAGCAATGTTCTGGGCCAAATAGTCTGACAGTGATGTTCAGGTTGGGTGTGATCAAGTAGAAACTAGGGGGCAGGCAATCTGCTAAGAGACTGTTGAGGGAGATGAAGAGAAGTCTTATCTGATCACTCTCCTGTTGACAATCTGCATGTCAGGGAGTAAACTCCTGGGCCTGGTGGGCAAATCAGTGTCAACTTCCATCCCCACCTCCATGCACACCATGCTCCGGTCCCAGTCATGGCCCAGCTCTCCCCAGATCTGTACCTGGTACAAGCCATTGCTCCTGACTGGAGTGCCTTTCCCTCTTTCCTTCCTGATGAGTTCCCTCTCATTCTTTGGTGCTCAGCTCAGAAACCAGCTCCTCCCCAAAGCTTTCCACAAGCCTCAGGCAAAGCTGATCCCACCACTCTTGACGTTTCCGTAGCATGTTGCACAGCCTTTGTCATGGCACCTATGACATTGGCCTATAATTATTTATACCTGTCTCCCCCACTGAATCTGGTGTTCCCCCAAAAGAAGGGGCCAGCTCACTCAGCTCAGAGTCGTCAGTACCCTGGACAGAGCTTGGCGTTGGATGAATGAATGACTAGGTTACAGACCCCTTCTTAAAGCTAAGGCTAGAGGTTGACCTTCATATGAGCAGAGGTGCTGATGCCTGGAGAGCAAAGAAGAGACTGAGAATCCGGAAGGGTTTAATGCAGAGGTCACAAGCTGGCAGCCCACAGGCCACAAGTCAAGTGGCTGGCAGGGCAGCAGCCAGCACAGTGTTTTAAATAAGCTAAATTGATTGTTAATTAATGTCTTATAAAAATCTAGATTTTCTTGTGAAACTGGAGGCCCTGGTGAGAGTGGGCTGCATTGTGAGCTGGAGCTCTCCACTTGTGCTTTCAACAGAGCCTGGGGGGACTTCCCTGGTGGTCCAGTGGGTAAGACTCTGCACTCCCAATGCAGGGGGCCCGGGTTCGACCCCTGGTTGGGGAACTAGATTCCGCATGCATGCTGCAACTAAGAGTTTGCATGCCACAACTAAGAAGCCCGCATACGGCAACTATGAGCCCGCATGCCACAACTAAAAGATCCTGCATACCACAACGAAGATTGCGCGTGCTGCAGCTAACACTTTGTGTGCCACAACTAAGACCTGGCACAGTGTAATTAAATAAATATTTTTTTAAAAAAGGAAAAAAAAAATAAAACCAATGCTTAAAAAAACAACAACAACAAAAAAACCAGAGCCTGGGTGCTCCAGGTTGTCACAGCCCTACCACCTCCACGTCACTTATAATCATAACTGCGCAGTCACAGATCATGGTAAGTATTTGAATTAGCGACCCTGGTCAAACACTTCCTCCAGGCCTTTTTCCCTCTGTAAAATGAGGTAAAATATTAGGCACTGGATTGCAGAGGTTTTGAGCATTGTTGTTAATGGTTATTGTTGCAAAGTAACAATCTGTTACTTTGTATATTTTTGTTAGGTTGGTGGGAGAATGGGGATGCTGTAGGCCCCAGCCAGATCTCCCTTAGGGTGTAAAGGATTTATTCCCCCAGGTACAGATTGCTTTGGTGGAAGATAACTGCTGGCCCAAAGTCATGTCCCTTCCCAGGCTGGCTGGCATCCAATGACAAGGCAATCCACAACCTCAAGACCTTCTTCAAGGGACAGAACCGGAAACTGACAGACGGCTCGGTCTATGTGGAAACCTGACCCCTAGTTCCAATGTGAGGAATCTCAGCATAGTGTTGGCTGAGACTTCCCCTGAAACTACACTGCAGCTTGACTCCTCCCCCTGCCACTCCTGCTCTCTGCCCTTCCTTCCACAGGGACTGATCCCAAGGGTGCTCCCTAATAAACCTCCTGCATGCCAATCTCTGCCTCAGAGTCTGCATCCTGGGGGACACGGCCCATAACAACAGGGAAGGTAGATGGGACTAGATGGCAAAGCTTCCCAAATTGTATGTGGAAGAACCAGGCTGCATCCTGCAGTGCAGCATTTCACTGTATATATGGCTCTCTTCTACGGCAGGATGTTCTCAGGTGTTATCTCGAAAGGGAGTTCTGTGGTTAAATAACTTTGGGAAACCATGAATTAACCATGAAACATTTCCTCAGCACAGAACATCTCAGAGCTTTAATGTACCGATGGCACTGCAAACCCCCAAGAGGAAGATGACGATGCAGTATTTCCCAAACTTATTTGTCTTGGAACTTCTTTTCTCCCCTGTGGGGCATATCTTGTAGGACTGGTGTTGCAAAGAATACACACTGGGAATTACTGTTGTAGAAAAGGGAGCCAATGGAGCCCTTCAAGCAGGGATATAATATAGACAGACTGTGTTTTAACCAGACCACTTTGGTGACCTGAATGGGGAGTGGACTGGCGGGAATGAGATTCAAGGCTTGGGGACCCAATGGATGGCTGGACCAATGGCCCTGCTGAGAGACATCCATGACCTGAACTAAGGGTAATGATAGTGGGGAGGGGGAGGGAAAGACAGACTCAGAGGTATTAAGGATATTTAAGATTGATCAAAGGTGAAGGTGAGGGAGAAGAATAAACCTCAGTTAGTTTTAGGTTTCAGCTTTTGAGGATCTAGAGGGACAGAGCAGAACTGACATGGGATAGGCATAAGTTCAGAAGAGATGCTGAGCTTAAGGTGTGTGTGGTTCATTGGGGGAGATGTCGGTAAGCCATGGAGAGGGAACACCAGAAGTGGAGAGAGGAGTGAGAGACAAAGATGAACTTCCAGGAGCCAACGACTTGTAGGTGGTCATGGAATTGTCAGTAAGGATGCTCAGGTAAAAAGAAAAAAGAGGCAAGGAAAGAACCTGCCACCTCCAACACACTCATAAGGACCCACTGTAGTCTTGGAAGCACTCACAAGGTACTTGCAAATTTTGGCCACCATCTGCTGCTGGTTGTCCCAGGGCTTCCGACTGTAAGCTCTTTTTGGCAATTCCCAAGCCATGAAGCAAGAACAGTGGAACAGGGTCTTCACACATTTCTGGGGGCCAACAGGAAGAGAACACCAGAGCTGTGGAATTCCAGGACAGCCGGAACGTGTTCCCCCAAAAAAACTGTATGAAACTGGATTTTGGAAAAGCAATTCCTATTTGAAACATGCAAGTGAAGTTGGCTGTTTTGAAGAGAAATACTGACATGGGTACCTTTGGTAAACAGACTTGGCCAGACATAAATAAACTGTCTGGTGATGGTCATCTGAGATTCTAGGTTGGGTTCAGGGCCGTGCACACTCACCTGGCTCACCTTGGCATTGCTCTCTTGCATGGTCAGCAGCAGGGGTACCAAGGTGCTGATCATCTGCTCCTCCATGGCCGGGGTGCGGGGTGACCGCAGCTTCTGGACCACCTTGCCGTACAGGTTGATGCAGGAGGAGCGCACGTCCTCTCGTGACTGGGGCAGATCCAGAGGCTCAGGCATGCTCCGTCTTCCAGGAGGCTGCCTGGGCCTCTGTGCCCTACATGGAGGCACATGGCCTTCCTTCCACTCATTCTGAGGGCCCCTCCAGGCGCAAGTCACACAGAGACGGAAAACAGTGAAGGCCACCTGGTGGGCCGATCTGGGGCTGGCGTCTCCCTCAACAAAGCCTAGGTCTGGAGCTCTGCCCACTCTTCCCAGCCAGGGCCCCCACTAGCCTAAAATGTGCCTTCATGCCAAGTGGGAAAATGCCCCCCTCTGCTGCGACCAATCATAAAACAGTGACCCCTCTAGGTGGACCAATCACAGTGAGGCAAGTCTCTGGGGAAACTTGATGACGCAAAAAGACCTCCCTCTGTGAGAACTAATTAGAAAAGGAACGTTCTCTGTGCAAACCAGTTACAAAGAGACCAGGACCAGTCGGGACTAGTGCCGCTTCCCCTGGGCTGACTCGGCCTCGCACAGGTCCCAACAGGCTGTGGGAGCTACTGCAACTCCCAGAGCAGTAGAGGACTGCCCTCCGGGTGCCACCCCACCCCATCCTCCCACCCCCATGGGATTCCTTACATCACTGAAGTGTGGCAGCAGGATCTGCAGCATCTCCACATAGACCGAGCTGTCCATCAGCTTCCGGTCCTGCCCCTTGAATATGACCTTGATGTTGTGGACCGCCTCCACCACCAGCAGCCCATCCACACTCTTCAGACCCTTCACCATGGAGGGCAGGAGGGCCTGCACCTTGGTGGTCTGTGGAGAAAGAGCATTTGGGATGGGGCCTCCTATCTGTGCTAACAGGTGGGAGACCCAGCCTCTGATTCACTGAGATGAACTTGGTCAAGCAAGTCCCACCTCCAGGCCTTTGCTTACGTTGTCCCACCTGCCTGGCATGCCCTCACTCAAGCTCCTGCTGTCCCCAAAGCCTTCTTTGGCCTCACTGACTCCTTCCTAGCCTGGATACCTGAGGCCCTTTGTTGTCTCCCCGCTTCTTGGCACTATATAGATGATACCATGCATTGTTAGCTGGCTTTCTGAGTCTATATCCTGTCCTTTTGTCCCTCTAAATCCTAAGATGCAACAACAGTGCCTGGTAGAGAAAAACACAGCGCTTTTAATAACGCTAATGGGGCTTCCCTGGTGGCGCAGTGGTTGACAGTCCGCCTGCCGATGCAGGGGACACGGGTTCGCACCCCGGTCCGGGAGGGTCCCACATGCCGCAGAGCGGCTGGGCCTGTGAGCCATGGCCACTGAGCCTGCGCGTCCGGAGCCTTTGCTCCGCAACGGGAGAGGTCACAACGGTGAGAGGACCGCGTACCACAAAAAAAAAAAAAAAAGAATAAAGTATATAGGGAATTATTAAGTGGTACCCATTTTACAGATGGGATAACTGAGGCAGAGACAGAAATGAGCTCTGATTCCAGCCACCAGTATTGGAGAGTCAAGGATGGCCAAGCTCCATCCTTCCTCCTGTCAGGGGTCTAGCTGGGTGGGCTCTCCCCTACCCTCCACTTACCTTTTCAGTCCTTTGGGCCAGGATGACCAGGCCTCGGATGGACAGCACCTTCATGATGGGGTCCTGGTGGCTCAGGCCTTCTGCCATCCGCCCCAGAGAGTATTCCTCAGGGATCCGTCGCACCTCCTCCATCTGGAGGAGCTGAGGAAGTAAGGGTAATTATTCCCTAGCCCAAGGGGTACCTCAGGCCCTGTTTGCCTCTGGGGCCTCATTCACACCTGCCTACCCTCTAGCCCACATTCTTACCACCAGCCAGCTTCTAACCAAGCTTCCCATCATTCACGGAATGACTCAGGCTGTTTTGTCCCCTCTGTGCGGGCAGGATTCCCTTCTGCCGGGGCTCTCACCTCCACTTTAGCCGCAGCTCACCATGCACAGCTCCATCCAAAACTCAGCCCCCCTGAAGGCATGTTTGACAGTGTCCCCAGGCCTCGTCTAGGCTGACTGCCCCCTTCTCTGGGGCCCTGGGAGCCCTGAACATGGAAACCTTAGTGCCCCCATGTGCTTATGCATCTGCCTCCCGTATCCTATCCCACTGGCGGCTTCCTTGAGGACACAAACTGAGCCTTTCTCCTTGGGCGCCTGTTACCTGATACAAGCTCTGGGGTGAAGTGTGTGCTCAGGGAACACTTGTTGCCTGAGTTCACATCCAACAAGAAATGGTGCCTTTCCTCCTTAGAATTGCCCTCCAGGACTTCCCTGGTGGTCCAGTGGTAAAGAATCCGCCTTACAATGCAGGGGACGTGGGTTCGATCCCTGGTCAGGGAACTAAGATCCCACATGCCGCGGGGCAACTAAGCCCGTGCGCCACAACTACTGAGCTTGCACACCTCAACTAAAGAGCCCGTGTGCCACAAACTACAGAGCCCACGCGCCCTGGAGGCTGCGCACCACAAAAGAACTGCCCTCCTCCAGTGCCCCCAATTGCGGGATTAGCACCACCAGCCCCCCATTGTCCCAGCCCCAAACCAGGCATCACTCTCATCTCCTTCCTCTCCCTTGCCCCCCACCTCCAGCACCCAACCGGTCTTCAGTTCCTGCCTAGTCATCCTCATAAGCACTTCTCCCATCTGTTCCCTTGTCCTCCATCCACTGTGACTATTGAGACCCTGTGTCTTTGATGAGAAGAGAGAGCTGGAGAGAGCGGGCAGGACAGTTGATGGGGTGGGGAGTGGGGGAGGCAGGAAAAGTGAGGCTCCACCTACCGCCCGCCCTCCACCCATCATACAGCACTGCTGCTCTGCATCAGTGTGCTGGCACTGCTCTAAGTGCTTTATGTGAACTCACCTAATCCTCATCAAAACCCTGTGAGAGGTCAGAATGGCCATCATCAGAAAATCTGCGAACAGTAAATGCTGGAGAGGGTGTGGAGAAAAGGGAGCACTCTTGCACTGTTGGTGGGAATGTAAATTGATACAGCCACGATGGAGAAGCTGGGACGAAGTGAGAGAGTGGCATGGACGTATATACACTACCAAATGTAAAATAGCTAGCTAGTGGGAAGCAGCCGCATGGCACAGGGAGATCAGCTCGGTGCTTTGTGACCACCTAGAGGGGTGGGATAGGGAGGGTGGGAGGGAGACGCAAGAGGGAGGGGATATGGGGATATACATGTATGTATAGCTGATTCACTTGGTTATGCAGCAGAAACTAACACAACACTGCAAAGCAATTATACTCCAATAAAGATGTTAAAAATAAATAAATAAAGGGCTTCCCTGGTGGCGCAGTGGTTGAGAGTCCGCCTGCCGATGCAGGGGACACGGGTTCGTGCCCCGGTCTGGGAAGATCCCACATGCCGTGGAGTGGCTGGGCCTGTGGGCCATGGCCGCTGGGCCTGTGCGCCCGGAGCCTGTGCTCCACAATGGGAGGGGCTGCCGTGGTGAGAGGCCCGCGTAGCGCAAAAAAAAAAAAAAAAAAAGGATAGTATTGGATTATAACCCAAAGAATCAAGTAAATATCCACGAGTCTGTATTGCTATAAAAAAATAACCAAATGAATACGTGAAAGTAGAAGGAACAACTCGTACAGAAGAATTCCAACTAATAATTGTAGGCTGAATGAAGGAAGTAGAAAAATCACCATTAGAAACCACAGGAATAATGGCTCAAGGCAGGATCCATTGATGAATGCTAAAATTAGGGGGTAAAAGTTTAAGTTGCCTAGTTTCAAATATATTTCACATATATTTCTTACTTACAAAAGGATAGTGTTACCCTCACAGTCCCAACCGCCTTCACCAACTGATGAAAGTTAACATCATCAATAATAAGAAGTTAAAATAGAGGTCATGGGGCCCCTGACATGATGCCCTGAGAGGTCACATCACCTATACAGGTTCTTCTCCTAAATGCGTAACCTCAGTCTAATCATGGGCACACACGAGACAAAGCCAAATGGAAGGACGTTCTACAAAATACCTAGAGTTAGTCTTTCAATGTGCCAAGGCCGTGACAGACAAGATTAGAGGAGATGAAGGAGGTCCCATTAAGTCAACTAATGTGCAAGGTGGGATCCGGAATGGATCCTGGAACAGAGAAAGGACATCAGTGGAAAACTGTGAAATCTGAGCAGTCTGTAGTTCATAGTATTGTACCCATGTCTTAGTTTTGATTATTGTACTATTTTTATGTAAGTTGTTATCGTCGGGGGTAGCTGGCTGTGGGATATATAGGAACTTTCTCATTATTTTTACAGCTCCTCTGTTACATCTAAAATTATTTCAAAATAAGAGTGAAACAATAAAAGATTTAAAATTTTTGCTTAAAAAAAAAACCTATGAGATGGGCAATTCATTATCCCTGTATTATAAGAAAGCAAGGCACAGACAGGTTCAGCAACTTGCCGAAGGTCACAGCTCCCTTGAAGACTTCACCCGCCATTGGAAGAAGCAAGCACACACACAGTCACAGCATGGGGGGCTGGGGGAGCCGGGGAGGGACATCTGAGTGACATCAAAGCACCACTGTGAACATGGTGGGCCTGGCTCTGGCCAGGAGTGGGCCACCTCTTCTGGGGACCGGGAGAAGGACTGAAGCTGGGTGAGGACCCCTGCCACAGGGAGGGAGGGCCACTGCTCAGGGCTCCAGGGCAATGCTGGGAAAGGTTAAGCCTACTGTCCCTGACCTTGTGGACACGGGAGGTCCAACCTCCACCCCCCTCCCCAAGAGCCCCTGTGGCAGCCACTAACAGACAGAGAGAGGACCGCCTCTGCCACGAGGCTGACCAGGATAGAGGAGCCAGGTGGGCAGACCTGGTCTGAATCTCTCTGGACAACTTGAGCTGTGCGACCTTGAAAACTGCCTCTTGCCTCGCCGACACATGAGCTTCATAATTCCTGGTTTTCAGGGCTGCTGTGCTGATGGGTGGGGTAGCAGATAAAAGAGGTCAGCGTGGTGCTTGGCATGTGGCAGCCCCTCAAGAAATGGCACTTTCCCTTTCCTCACCAGGGTCATGGGGGAAATTAGAAGTAGACCCAGCAGAGCTGAGGCTGTAACCCCGCCTCCTGGCTCCCAGACACACGCTTGTCCTCTTGGAGGTGACATATTCTGCTGGTGCCTGCAGAGCCAGGCAAAGTGTTCACTTGGGTGCTCACTCATCCATCCTATCCCCACTTCTTGGGGGCCCTCTTGGGGCTGGGTTTAGGGATGCAACATAAACACAATGTAGTCCCTACTCCCTAAACTCACAGTCCACTGGAGAGGCAGAAAGGTGCAAGAAGTGCTGGGATTGCCACGCTGCCTTGTGTCCACCTGGCAATCTTTACTCAAGGCCCAGCTCAAATGGCACCTCTTCCAGGAAGCCTTCCTTAACCTTCCACTGTCTGAGCAGACAGTGAGCCTCTGAGCCCCACTGTACAGACCCTGGTGATAGCCCAGACCCACTGTGTGGCAGCCAGCAGGTCACAAGAGGAAGATGGGATGGCGGTTAAGAGAGTGGGTTTTCCAAATGTCCATTGACCAATGAATGGAGAAACAACACGTGGTATGTACATATAACGGAATATTATTCAGACTTAAAAAAGAATGAAATTCTGACCTGCGCTACAACATGGATGAGCCTTGAAGACATGATATTAAGTGAAATAAGCAAGACATGAAAGGACAACTATTGATGAATCCACTTATATGAAACCTAGAATAGGCAAATTCATAGAGACAGAAAGTAGAATGGTGGTTACAGGGGCTGAGGAAACGAGGGCGGGAGAGTTAGTGCTTAATGGGTACAGAGTTTCAGTTTGGGAAGGAAAACGAAAATCTTCTGAAGATGGATGGTGGTGATGGCTGCACAAAAGTGTGAATGCACTTAATGCCTCTGAGCTGTACACTTAAAAATGGTTAAAATGGTAACTTTCATGAAATATATATTTTTTACCACATACACAACCACAAGCACACACACAAAATGAAAGAGAGAGTGTACTTTACAGCCCAGGGGTCTGGCTTTGAATCTTGGATAAGCCACTTAACGAGCTGTGTGGCCTTGGGAAAGTTACTTAAATCTGTGCCTTGGTTTCCTCCTCTAAACTAGGGGATGGAATAGTATATGCATCATAGGATTATTGTGAGGATTAAATGGATCGGTATGTGTAAAGCTCTTAGAATATGCCTAGAAGGTAGTAAGTGCTCAATAAACGTTGGCTATTGTTATTGGCAAGTCTTCCCTTCTGGGGTCAACCCTACCAACCTCCTCCTGACTCATCTCTCCCCAGTACCCACTCCAATACCCCCATACACTCACTCAGCTTAGTTGTCACTTCCTCCAGGAAGGCCTCCCTGATGTTCCCCCATCCAACACATCCAAGACTTTTGTTCTCCCACCACAGCCTGAATTGCCCCCATCATAGCACAAGTCGCTCTATAGTACCCTGTGTTATAATTGGGGTGTACTCTGTCTCCACTCCCATACCAAGAACTCCTTGAGAGCAAGGCAGAGTCAAATTCATATTTGTGTCTCCAATCTGGTACCTGGCACACAGAGGTGCCCAGCAAAGGTTGGTGGTTGCCTGGGGCAAGGGGGAGTTTGGGAAGAGTGGAATGGGGTGGAGGGGGTAGAAAGAAGAGGAGAGATGGGAGGGAGGAGGGAGAGAGAGCTACAAAGCCTTTCTACTCAAAAGAAATCATGTTCAGGAAAGACTCTAAAGTGTTAAGTACTTATTGCACAGGAGAAATGACCAGCAATGGGAACTGAGGCCTATGCTTAGGGGAAGGCCCAGGGGGACCCCTGCCCCACGCCCAGTACCCAGTCTCTACCTCCACGAAGAAGGCAGTGGCGGTGATCTTGTGCTTCTCGTCGCCTCGCTCCAGGAGCGGGATGAGCAGATAGAGGATGCGGCACAGCTCCTGGCAGGAGTACTGCACCATGGCCCTGGGGGTGGGGGAACAGTGCCCTTAGGCTCTCCAGCCCCAGGGGCATGTGCTGGGTGGGGGCCTAGCCCCAACACTCAAAACTCTGGGAAAGCCCAAGTCACCTGTGTTCCTGCATCCCCAGGGTTTCCCACCTGGACAGGATCTCAGAGACCATTTGATCTAACTGCTTCATTTTACAGATGGGAAAACTGAGGCCCAGAGTGGGAAAGTGACTTGCCTGAGAGCACAGAGCAAATCAGTAAGAAAGATAGGCTTAAGACCCCTGAGTGCACAGGACCACTCCAGCAGGAAGAGACAGGAAGGAAAGGGTGTGAGGACCCACTCACTAGGCACCAGGCAGCAGCCAGACACTTTCAAGTAGTTATTGCATTTGACCCTCACCATTACCCTTTGAGGTAGGTTACTGTTGTTAACCTGTTTCATAGATGAGGAAACAGAGGCTTTGAGTGTGAAATGCCCAAGGTCATAGAGCTGGAAAATGGCAGAGCTGGAGCCCCAACCCAGGGCTCCCCACTCCAGCTGCCTCGTTCATTGGTTTTCAAAGTGCAGCCCCTGGGCTTCCCTGGTGGCGCAGTGGTTGAGAGTTCGCCTGCCAATGCAGGGGACATGGGTTCGTGCCCTGGTTCGGGAAGATCCCACATGCCGCGGAGCGGCTGGGCCCTTGAGCCATGGCCGCTGAGCCTGTGCGTCCGGAGCCTGTGCTCCACAACGGGAGAGGCCACAACAGTGAGAAACCCGCATACCGCAAAAAGAAAAAAAAAAAAAATACCGCAAAGTGCGGCCCCTGGACTAGCAGTATCAGCATCACCTGGGAACTTGTTAGAAATGCACATCCTCAGGCTCCCATCCCAGGGTAACTGAATCAGAAACTTTAGAGGTGGGGCCCAGCAATCAGTGTTTTAACGAGTCCCATAGGTGATTCTGATGCAACCTCAAGTCTGCACTATGCTTCATTAATCAATGAGTCCAGGAAAGTGTGTTGGCCAAGAGTAGAGTCTGGAGTAAGACAGCCTGGGTTCAAATTCTGGCCCTACCACTAGCTGTGTGACTTTGGGCAAGTCACTTAACTTCTCTGGGTCTCAGGTTCCTCATGGGTAACACTGGGAAAATAATAGTGCTATTTCATCGGTCATGGTGAGGGTTAAATGGAAGTCCATGAATGTATGGCTGTTTGCATGGTGCCTAGAGCACAGTAAGTGCTCAATAAATGCGGTTGTATCCTGAGACCCCTGGGGAGAGCACCATCCTGGACACTCAGCGTGCAGGGCTAAGAAGCAGACTCTTCCTGCAGGGGCCACATTAGTGAAATCAAGGTGCCGCCCCACCCTTCTCCTGACCCCATGGGAGGCTGTGTGTTGTTGGGGGGAAAAGCCCTGATCTGGGTCAGCAGGTCAATTCCAAGCCTTGCCACTTCCTGGTTGTGTGACCTGTGGTATATAACTGTCCCTCTCTGAAACTTGGCACCCTCCCCTGCAAAATGTGCATTAATAATCCCTGCCACCCCCCCCCAAAAAAATCCCTGCCCCACCGGTCAGCATGACGATAATAAAAGCTAACCTGTGTTGGACTCTTACTATATGTCAGGGGCTGTTCAAAGTACTTTAATCCTCACCCTAAATCTTGGAGGTGGGCCCTGTTATTATTTCCACACTACTGATGGGAAAACTGAGACACAGAGAAGGAAACGAACTTGCCCTGGGTCACACAGCTGGGTAGTGGTAAGCTGGGATTCAGACGCAGGTAGACCTGCTCCAAGGCCACACTATAAACTGCTCGGCTAGACCATAATTTCTGTATTAGCGTGGGAACTAAATTCATAATGTGCTGAGAAATGTGCTTTATAAATAACCTAAGTGCTCTGCAATGCCAGGTACTGCTATAACGACAGTTTGTAGAGTGTGTGCTATCTTTCACATCTGAATTGTCTACCCACTGAGGTATATGATACTCTGCCAGTCTCAGAGGAGAGACAATGGAGGGAAGGGTCTTGCCCAGAGAGAAATGCAAACCCAGGTCTTTCCAAAGACCCTGAGGTCTCTCCCCTCCCTCCAACTCCTGCCCTGGGGGTCGCTGGCCTCACCTGGCCAGCAGGGACACTCCACGGTGGTGGTTCTCCGCCTGTCCCATGAGCTCCCAGCCACCCTGGTCCTCCAGAAAGGTAGCCTCGTATGAGCAGCCCATCTTCAGCAGAAGGATTTTCACCACTTTGACCACCCAGCTGCCAAGACAAGGGGACTGAGACCTCATGTCAGCCTGCCCCCAACAGGCCAGACCTCCCTCCACCCAAGTCTCTCCCACCATCAGTTCCATCTGCCAGACAAATTTCTCTCCACAGCCTCAGCACATGGTATCGTCATGTGACAAGACCCTATCTTGCCCTTACAACACACCTGTCAGGGTAGGAACTGCTTACCCCATTTCATTGGCAAGGAACCAAGTTGCCAGGAGGTTAAATTGGTTTAACCCAAAGTGCAAAGCACTGTTATAGGCCAGGACTCAAACCCAAGGTGTCCTGACTTCAAGCCCAGCTACACAACTGCTTGCCTTCTATCCCTCAAAGTGCACTTTTCTGAGCATAACACGCAATAGAAACCAAAAAGGAAAAGACTGAGGAACTGGACTGCATAAAAATTTTAAAGTTCTGAATAGCAAAAGACCATCAAATTGTTGCAGGTTAAGTGATAAACTGGAATACAAATGACAAAGAGTTAATGTCCTTAATATATAAAGAGCTCTTACAAACCAATAAGAAAAATTCCCAACAGTCCTATACAAAATTAGGCAAAGAACAAGAACAGGTTGCTGACAGAAAAGGAAACAGAAATGGCATTTAAACCTCAACCACATTCATAATAAGAGAAATACAAACTAAAATTACAGCAAAATACCATTTTTTTCAACTTTCAGATTGGCAAAGATGAGAATGTGCTGGCAAGGCTGTGGAGAAATAAATAGTGTCATATAATACTGGCGGTGGTGTCCTCTGTGGGAGGCAATTTGGCAAACTGGGTGCTTTAGGAGGTCCTTCATTTTCCCTTGACTCACTGGTCAAGAACTTTTTCCACCACATATTCCTATTCCACCATAATATTTAAATACAGAAACCTTCTGATGCACCCATTCTACTTTCAGGAATTCATCCTACATATACAATCACATGTAGGTATAAAGACATATAAACAGCCTCACTTACTGCAGCATTGTTTCTAATTGCAAAATGCTGTGAAGCACCTAAATCGAGAGGATCCTGGTTAAGTAAATGATGGTATATTGGAATCTACACAGAGGGATATTATGCGGCTGTTAAAAATAATGAGGCAGCTCTATATGTAATGATCTCAGAGATATGGTATACAATAAAAGCAAAAATATATAACTGTGTAAGGTCCACTAACATTGGTATAAAAGTAGAGAATGAAAACACATGGGCTTAGCCCTACATCAACCCCCTCTGAAGGGCAAGAAAGAACTTGGGGTTCTTAGTCATCTTAGGGCAGATGACTGGGGTAAAGAGAGGAACAGAGACTCCCTTTTAATGCCTTTTGAGATTTTTACCCGTGTGCCTATATTACCTGTTCCAATTAATAAATAAAAATCAAAATGGTTCGGCCTTGGGTACAAATCTAATACAAATAATATCTCTAGGGAGGGAGGAGGAAAACCGAAATGGCGAGCTCCTTGGGGGAAGCTGATTCTTCCCTGCCATCCAGCACTAAGCAGAAGACATACCCTGCAGGTGCTCACAAACAGTTGTTGAACAGATGATTGGCTCTCTCATAAAAGTGTGCACCTGAGGACTTCCCTGGTGGTGCAGTGGTTAAGAATCCGCCTGCCAATGCAGGGGACATGGGATCGAGCCCTGGTCCGGGAAGATCCCACATGCCACGGAGCAACTAAGCCCGGAGGCCACAACTACTGAGTCTGCGCTCTAGAGCCCGCAAGCCACGACTACTGAAGCCCATGCACCTACAGCCCGTGCACCACAAGAGAAGCCACTGCAATGAGAAGCCCGTGCACCACAACAAAGAGTAGCCCCCGGTCACCACAACTAGAGAAAGCCCGCACACAGCAACGAAGACCCATCGCAGCCGAAAATAAATAATAAATTAAAAAAGAAAAAAAAGTGCACGTCCGTTTTCTCTTCTAGTCCCAAAGCTAATTTCTACTGATCAATTGCCCTAAAGACTTTCGGAAGGGCCCTTGCTGGTGGCCCTCCCCCTGCCGGGGACAGTAGGAACATACCATACAGGCACGAAACCAGAGGGCTGTCCATCTTCCTTGGTGTCCTTGCAGGAAACCACGTGGCCAGGCAGGTTGAGGCCGATGTGGTAATGGACTTGAATAAGCAGGGCCAGGAGCAGCTGGGGGTAGATGCGCCTCACGTGGCCCATGCAGCTGTTGACGGACAGGAGCTCACAGAGGCCGCTGGCTGCCTGGTGGGGCAGGGGGCGGGATCTGTTAGATGTCCCAGCACTCCTGGCAGGGCCTAGACTGCTTCTCTAGGAGGCTGGCTCTGGATCTTTGCTCTTCTCTGGCCCGACTTGGGCAAGCCCAGATTCCCCCCCAGCTACCACACCCCGACTCCTGGCTCTCTGGGTGAGCCCTGCCCCAGAACAATCAGAGCGACCCTTTGCCTTTGACACACCCCTGGAAGAATCATGGTGGGAGGATCTCTTCCCACATTTGTGAGGTAGAGTCTTCATCCCACTGTGCAGGGGAGGAGACAAGCTCAGAGGGGTGAAGAGACTTGCCCAAGGTCACCCAGCCTCCCGGGGGCAGAACTGGGACTTGAAGCCAGGTTTTCAGATTATGCGCTGTAGTGAGCCCTGCCTCTTTCTGGTTCATAACACAGGCACACAGACAGTGAGGGGGACACCAGTTGCCTCTTCGTTGAGGGCCGTTAAACCAGGCTGCCCTCACTGCCTCCTCTGAATGACATGAGAATACACCAACACACAGTGATCAGAGGAGGAGTGCATGAATGCCCAAACCAGGGAAGGAATGGGTGCTGGTGTCCTAGTCATGGAACTCAGTGCTGGGGGAGAGAGGCAGAGAGATCCAGTGGTAAAGCATGGGATTCCGGGGCAGGAGATCTGAGTCCTGGCACCACCACTCACTAGCTGTGTGACCTTACATGAGACGTGGAATGTCTCTGAGCATCAGTATCTTCCTCTGTAAAGGGATAATACCACTCGCTCCTCTTTATTTGCTTCCCTCCACCAGCTTGTCTTGCTCTCTGCTGAATCCCCAGAACTTATGAGTATGCCTGGCACATCATAGGTGCTCAATACCCGTTGAATAAATTGATCAATCCAACAAAAAATTTTTGAGTCTACTGTGTGCCAGGTGTATGTTGGACTTTGGGGATATCAGGCTCAGGCACTGAATTCATGCATCCCACTGATTACCCAAATGACACCCCCACACACACACACACAGTATTGTTAAATCACAGCTGGGGTAAACTCTCCCAAGATAAAGTATGTGAAGCAAAGTATAATATGCACCAATTTGATCTGGTCAGAGAAATCAGGGAGGGCTTCCCTGAGGAGGCGATAAGAGCTAAGGGTTGAGCAGGAGTTAACTTGGTGGATAGAAGTCTAGGCAGAGGAAACAGCATGTGCAAAGGCCCTGTGACAGAAGATAGCAGTGTTTAAGAAGATCTGACAGGGAACTTCCCTGGTGGCACAGTGAATAAGACTCCACGCTCCCAGTGCAGGGGGCCCAGCTTCCATCCCTGGTCAGGGAACTAGATCCCACATGTATGCCACACTAAGATGCCCGCCTGCTGCAACTAAGACCCGGCGCAACCAAATAAATAAATATTTAAAAAAGAAGAAGAAGAAGATCTGACAAAGAGCAACGAGGTTGGACCCATGCAAGCAAGAGGATCACGGTGAGGGGTGAGGGCACGAGGCCGGTGAGGGGTGCAGGGCCTTGTAGCACACAGGTAGGAGCACTGTGTTACTCTCAAGGGCAATGGGAAGCCATTGAGAGGGTTGAGAAGAGCAGATGTGCATTTCTCAAAGATTTTTTTAGCTGTGGTACAGATTGGAGGGGCTGGAGTGGAAGCAAGGAGATGAGTGGGGGTATTATCCAGCTGGCTAGGACCAGGGGGATGGTGACAGAGGCAGAGAGAAATCTGTCTCTCCACCCAGCCCCGTTCCTGCAGTCAGAGCCCTTTCCCTCCGTGTTCCCAGGGCCGACCTCTGAGACTGGCAGCAGAAGCACTTAAACATTTTATGTTGCTAAATGAGTGAACGAGTTACCTCGTTTAATTTTCCCAACTGCCATATGAGGTGGATATACTATTATTTCCATTTACAGAGGCAGAGAGTGAGCCTCAGGGAGGTGAAGTGACTTGCTCAGGTTACAAAACCTGAGCAAAGCCAACCCTCAGACTAAGGTCTGCGAGTCCCAGGTCATTCTGTGTCCACTATTCCAGGCTGCGGCCGTCACTGTAAGTAACAGTACTATTGTCGTCCAGTGGATCACAAACAAGAGGCCAGAGACAGACTTGCTCAAGGCCACACAGTCAGTTCCTGGAAGAGCAGGGAACTAGAAGATGGGTGTGCAGAACTCAGGGGGAGGGGAGGAGGGCGGAGGATGGGATGGGGCAGTGATGGAGCAGGGTGGGGTGTCCTCACCGCTAGGGGCATGATGGAGGCCCGGCCCTTCTTGGTGACAGGCTTTTCCTTCAGGCTGGTCAGGAGCAGATCCAGGAGATCTCGGGTGTCACAGCTGGGCTTGCGGAGGATCAGCTGCCTCCACATCTCTGCTCCGTTGCTGGGGGGTCAAGGGTGGGGATGGTTAGTGGGGACCAGGGCAGTGGGGCCACCCTGCCACCCAATTGTTTGGGGAGGGGGAATGGAAGGTGCCTTTGAAATGGCATCCATGGACGTACCAGAAAATTTCTGGAATGGACAAGAAAACGCTCCCTAAGAGGCGGGGGGCTAACAATTATCGAAAACCCTATGACTCAGGGACTTACTTTACCAGGTGCTTTGCATACAATTTATTACTTCAGCAAATATTGAGCATCTGCTGTCTGCCAGCAGACGTGAGCAAGGTAGTCAAGATACTCAAGGTCACTGAATTCTTACACTGACCCTCAAGGTGGGCTATTATTCTAATTTTACAGATGTGGAGTTAAGGCTCAGAGAGGTGAAATCACCGGTCCAAGACTACATGGCTAATGAGCTACGGAGACCAGAAGTGACCAGGCCTGATGACTCCAAAGCCTGTGCCTGCTCTTCTATGCCAAGGAGCCCTTTGGGGCCTAGATCTTGCATTTGTCACATAATGTCAAGGAGGGCCCACTCCTGTCCCTTAGAAGGCAGTATACAAGGCAGGGGATAGCATCTGGGCCAGCAGGCACCAGCCTGTAGGCACTCCTATCGTGGGGAGGTGAAAATGCTGACAGGGCCAGTGCACTAAAGGGTTAACAAAACCCTTTCCCCCTTCTGCTTAAGATTTGAACCTTCCATTAACTTTCCAGCTCCGTTCCCCTGGAAACCTGATAAAGATAGTATGTCAACTATGTTGCTAAGCAACATTGCTTACGGTAAAAATGACCCAATTGGTAAATTGCGTCTGGGCTGGAGGAACTATAAATTAACTAGAAGGACCATTGGGGACGCTGTGGCATTGGGCTTCTCAGGGTGCAGTGACTTGTGACTGGGTTTGTCCCTGTGGGGATCCTGGAAGCAAAGTCTAGACAGTTATTGTAAGAGACACTAGTTCTTTTGAAGCCTGAGCCACTTAAGCCAGGGCAGCACCTACACCTTTCACCTGGGAGGACCAAGGCCAATACTAGATTGAGGAAAGTGAGGCATCCAGGGCACAACATTTAAGGAGGTCCTCCAATCAGGCAAGCACAGGAGTGGCAATTGAGAGCGAGGCCTCCTTAAATTGTGTCCCAGCTCTGTCTGGCCTGCTACACAGGCTGCTGTAAGGACTCTGCCCTGTCCTATATCCTGAGTAACTGAGGTCAGGTATGGCCCTGGCAGTCTTGAGTCTGAATGTTTAGTGGCTCCAAGAAGAAAACTCCCTGGTTTCCAGTGAAGCCAGAAAGGGTTAAATTCTTCCAGGTGGGAGATGGGAGTGTGTCACCCCTGCGCTGATCTTGGTTTCAATGAACGACACCAGCTCTCCTGGTTAGAAGTGCACCTCACTTGCACAGTTCTGCATAATTCTTTTCCATTCACTCTCAACCAACTACCTTAAGATGTGGATCACACGCTTCTGCCTTGTTTTCATTCAAAGGTGTGGGAGCGTTTCCTGATTTGGGAGACTGGAGCAGCCAGATTTGTCTCCCCTGCTCACGAGCTCATCACCATCTGGCCACAGTCCCCTCTGCCCATCAGACCAGAGGTCCCTGAAGGCTGACAGCATGGAGCACAGGGCAGGCACTCAGCACGACTGGCTGCATTACTTGTCATGACCACCCATTTGGGGTGAGAATGGGGGGATTATTTCTTCCTTTTGCATCTGGGGGAAAACTCAAGCCCAGAGAGGGCAAGCAGGCTACTCAAGACCACAGAGCGTCTGGAGGCAGAATCAGGACCAACACTCAGTTCTACTTTTATGGCATCATTGAAGCGCTCTGGGCTTGGAGTTGGTCAGATACGAGTTTAGGTCCTCATTCTGTTGCTTGTTCAGTAGGTGCCTAGGGCTAGAAAACTTCCCATGAGCCTCAGTTTCCTTATCTATAGAATGGGGTTGTTACACTTGTGAGAAAACATACAAATGTGCAGCACAGACACCTGGCAGTGCTCAGGAAGGACTTAACGGTTGTCATAAGCATCATAGATCATAGAAGAGGGACCACCTGGGAGGGCGAGGGGCTCCTCTGGTAGAAGAAGGGATTCCCAGCCCGGGAACAGGGCTATATCAACCCTCTGAAGTGTAGTGGCTGGAAGCCCCCCTCACTTGGTACCTGTCCAGTGGGAGGGGA
Organism: Lagenorhynchus albirostris; assembly: GCF_949774975.1. NCBI lineage: Eukaryota > Metazoa > Chordata > Mammalia > Artiodactyla > Delphinidae > Lagenorhynchus > Lagenorhynchus albirostris. The sequence continues at coordinate 140,587,774 of NC_083096.1, forward strand.
CACACGAGCAGGGCCACGACGACCTCGGTCATGAAGGAGCTGGCCAGGAGAGAGACGGGCAGCAGGGCCACCTCTCGGGCCCGTGGCTTCTGAATGTGGCTCAGGTGCACATAGATACCCTGCATGATTTCTGGAATCTGGGGTACAGCCAGGGTGACCAGGAGCAGGCAGAGGGCCAAATGGAGAAGCCAAGGGGGTGATGGGGGAGCAGGGAGACAGGAGGAGGAAGGAAGGGGGTGACAGGGTGTGGGGAGAGAGAGGGGAGAGGAGGGCGCAGAGGGAAGAAAAGGGGAGACGGGCAGACAGAGCAGCCGCCCCTTCCCTGGGAGACAGCTTGTCTTTGCTGCCCTCCCGCACCCCACACTTGATAGTTGAGCTGTCTTGGGGGCCAACACGGGAGTTCTTTCTCACCTGCAAGTTGGGAACTCAGCCACCACCAGCCTGCCCTGCCTGAGGGATGAGTGGGCCCTGTGGGGTTTCCCAGCCCAGCCCCTGCCCCCCGGGGGCCTTACCACCTCCAGTGCCCTGTGTCGGTACCGCTCCAGCACCGAGCTGAGTGTGACCTCCGAGGCCAGCTGCATCATTTCCCCCGAGTCCTTGCCCCAAGCCTCTGAGCCACCTTTCAGCCCTTCCAGGGCTGCTAGCAGCAGGTCCTTTACCTGTTGGGGCCCCAGGAAGTCTTCAAATTCCTGAAACAAAGGCATAGAGATCTTGACACACATGGGCAGACCCAGAGCGAGCCGTACATGGACGCCCTAACACCACCAGACATATGCAGAGGTCAGCAGGGGGGCATATACTCAGTGAATCCGTGAGTGTCAAACACTTTGAGGAGGAGCTCCAAAAGAAGGGGTGACATGGCCCCTGCCCCCAGAGCTGGTGACACGGCCCACGCACTGTGGCGCAGACCAGAGGGGTTGGGAGCCCACAGGATGGGCCTGTGTGGTCAAGGAAAGCACGTAAAGGAACGTAAAGGGAATTGAGCCTGGAAGGATGGAAGGGGAGGAGGAAGCACTGGGGCAGGCTGGTACTGCCCTCCTCCCTTGTCCCCATCGCCCCAGGAAGGCCCAGGGCTGTTGGGGAGCAGGTGGTCACCGCGATAACACGCAGAATGTTCTGGCATGGGCTGACGGGGTTGTAGGGGCCCAGGAAATGCTTGTTGCTCTCATACAGCTCCTTCTTGTCGGTCTCTTCCTTATCTCTGGCTCCTGCAAGCAAAGAACCTTTCAGTGAGGCCTCACCGCCTATTTTGTCTTTTAACTTTTTGTTAAACGTAGACGTAGGATGTGCCTAAATCACAGGCGACCCGCGGGGTCAGTTTTCACGGTGAGCACGTCCTTGTAGTGGGCACCCGGGTCAAGAAACAGAACACGGTCAGCACCCCAGAAGACCCTCCGGCGCCCCCATTTCAGTCCACTATCCTCCTCCCCTACTCAGGGTAACCACTACTCTGGCTTCTAAACCCGCAGATTCGATCTCCTTGCTGTTGGACTTTATATAAATGCACTCATACTGTATGTTATCCTCGTGTCTGGCTTTCACTCAACCTTATGTGGGTGGGATTCATCCACCCTGCTGCAAGTTGCATGGGTTCACTCACTCCCAGCGCTGTATAATTTCCCATGGTATGAATATACTACAATTTATTGATCTGTTCTACTTCTGACGGACATTTGGGTTGTTTCCAGCTATTATGCATAGTGCTCACCTGAATGTTCTAACACGTCTAGTCCACGCCTTTTGGTGACTATAGGTACACATTTGTAGGCACAGAGCTGGGATTGGAATTGTGTCCTAAGGTGGGTATCGGTTCAGCTTCAGGGGATATTGCCAAACAGTTTTCCACAGTGGGGACCAATTATGCCCCCACCAGCAGTGTGTGAGAGTTCCAGTGGCTTCACATCTCACCAGTGAATTTGTCTGTTCCGTTTTTGCCATTCTGGTGTGTGTGTGGCAACACCTCTATTAAATTGCAATTCCCTTACCCCTGGTGTTCCCAATCCCCCTTTTCTGTTTTCTTCTTTTTTCTGTAATACTAATCATCACTTGACTTACAATAGGTGTTACTTGTTTTTTTGTTCATTGTCTCCTGACAACAAGAAGATAAGCTCAACAGGAGGATTATTGAATTAATCTTTTTTCTTCTGTGTCCCGAGTGCCTAGAATAGTACCTGCAGGTGTGGGCTCCTTATTTTCTGCTGAAGGAAACACATTTCAGGAACATTTCCTGAGCCTAACTGTGGCCTGGAGTGGGTCCTACCTGGATCCCCCAGGGTGTGCGAGACACAGGCATAAGAGAGGGCCATTGAGGCAGAATAACATATGGACTAAGTAGGCAGGTTGTTTGTAAAAGGAAGGAGATTGAGACCTGGAATCAGGCAGACCCAGATTCAAATCCTAGCTTTGCTGCTTCCTACAGTCAGGGGCCCTGGATAAACCATTTCACTCCTTGAGAATCTAACAGAGTGGGTTTGTCTTAGGGTCACCAGATAAAATACAAAATACCCAGTAAATGTGAATTTCAGATAAACAATTTTTAGTGAAAGTATGTCTCAACTATACCAAAAGGTATTTACCTTTTATCTGAAATTCAGATTTAGCTGGGTGTCCTATATTTTTATTTGCTAAATCTGGCAATACTAATTTGGTGTATACTATTCCTGTCCCTAAGACTGATCGTTAACATGGCTTATATCACCTTCATCTATCACTCAGGAGGTCTGAGTGGTTCCTGGGCAGCAGGAGAAATCTCCTAGGTGCTAAATCTTTGCCCCAAATGCTAAAGAACAAGAAGAGCAGGGACACCAGCCATATCCCCAAAGGTTGAAACTAATAAGATGATCCTTGTAGGGATGGGGAAAAAGGAAACTCTATTTGGCAAGTACCTATAATGTGTGGAATGAGCTGGTCTTTTTACATCTATGATCTCATTTAATCTTCCAAAAAGCTTGTGAGTTATGTCCTATTGTGTCCTTTTTTACAAATGAGGAAATCTAGGCCTTGACAAGAAAAATAGTTGCCTAAGGTCACACAGCTAGGAAGGGCCAGAGCTAGGTCTTGTACCCAGGTCACGCTGCCTCCAGAGCCAGGGAAGTTTGAACAAGGTGCCAAGGTTCCTTGGTCTGGAGCAGAGTTGGGACTCTGGAGAAAAGAAGGAGGCAAGTAACAGTTGATGCTGCACACCTCTAGGTGCAGTCCCAGCTGGGTTTCTGTGGCAGCCCATACCATATCACGAGCTCCCTGCAGCTGAATCCAGAGATGTACTCCCACGTACAGGTTTTAGCCACTCCAGATTCCAAGATAGGACCTGCTCTTTGTTCATTCATCCAATAAATATTCACTGAGCACCCACCATGTTCCAGGCCCAGGGCTAGATCTTGGGAATACAGTGGTGAACAAGACACAGACTCAAATGAACTTATAGTCTAGTTGGGGAAGACAGACCAAAACCCAGCACACTGGGGCTATTATGCCTGGGTGTACATGGTGGCATGGGAATGTGAAAACGAGAGTCACACATTAAACTTGGAAGAATGAGGAGACATAGAAGCATTGCTTAAGTTTTGCTTTGTCAAAGCATTGCTTAAGTCAAAACGGGTTTGTTTGTCACCTCTGTCTCCTAGTTCTGTGGGGACTAAGGCTTCACACTGATTTCCAGACCCCATTGGACTCTGTGTTGGTCTCTTCCATATCCCCCCAGTGCCTTGTTGCCATGGCTCCATTCAATTCCTAGGCTGAGTACCTGCTCAAAAGCCTTGTATTAGAGGCACTCCAAAGGGCTTACGTTTTTGAAGCTCCAAGATGGTGTAGAGGATGGTGATGCCGTCCAGAGCCTCCCGGCCAATCTCCTCATCGGGATCCCCGACGCGAATGACGAGCCTCCCCAGCAGAAGCCCCAGTGCCGGGAACCCCGAGGACATCTGTTTGTGTCATAATCTTAGGGATTGAGACTTATAGGTTCAATAAGGCTAGACCACAAATGGTGCACTGAGCTAGATGGTCTGGCCCTGAGAGCTGAGCCCCCTGAGGATGGGGGGACCACCTGGGAATCTCTGGGTGCATGCACAGGCTCCCTCAGAGCTGGGAAGATTCTCCCTAGGAGTGCCCCTCCTCCCTCCCAGGGCCACTCACAAAGAAAGGCAGGGTCCGAAGCATGTGGTTCAACACAGAGACATAGCCTTTCACAGCCCGTGCTCTCTCATGGGCCTTCCCAGAGTTCATCCAGGGCCCCAGAGGCTGTGGGGAAAAGGGCAAGGCTCAGAGCTACAAGCTGGATGCCAGCGTCTACTGCCTGGACGGGCAGGCCAGCCTTCACCCATCATCAGGAAGCTTCTAGGGAGACAGCATAAAGACAACCCGCTGTAGCCCTCCTCCTTTTCTTAGCGCATGGAAGACATGGGGTCCAGAAGCTGAGGACAGGACAGGGAGACCAGAGGGAGGACAATGGTCAGTGAGGAGAGAGATGAAAGGTGGAGAGTCTTGAGGATAGGACAGAGAGACAGGAACAAGAATTTGGAAAGCAAGGATATGGGGACAGCTGTAGCAGGAGTATGGGGGATAGGGAGAGAGTGAAGGGGCAGGAGTTTGGGACGTAGCCTGTGAGAGGGGCAGGGAAGCAGAGACCTGGCACAAGATGACGTCCTGAAGTCAAATCACTCTTTCTGGGTCCAGCCCCCCACCCCCAGATCTCCCGAGTCAATTCTCCATTCTCCTCCGCCTTTGCTCTCCTCCCGGCCTCTGTACCTCCAAGATGCTCTTCAGCCCAGCAGGAGTGGGGTCCTCAACAAAGAGGGCATTGAGAAGTGTCTGCAGGGCATCCAAGGTCTGACGGTAAAGTGTCTGTGGACAGGAGGAGGACCAAGCCACTAGGGAACCTCTGGAGCAGACCCCAGCCCCAGGCGACCCCTGGTGTGGGTCAGGGGAAGAAGGGCTACTCGGACTCAGGAGAGCTGCTTTCTTGTCCCGCCTCTGAGACTAACCTTGGTGTGTGATATTGGACAGATTACTTTCCCTCCATGGGTTACAGTTTCCTTATCAACAAATTGGTAATTATTATCTCTGCCCTTCTTAGCTTACAAGGGGAGGAATCAGAGGCCCCACATTTACTGAAAATCTACCACGGGCCAGGTGCCTGCTTCGTGATTTGCACAACCGTATCATTTTATCCTCAAAGTGTTTTTCTCATTCTACCAATAAGGAGACACTTGTCCAAGGTCACAGAACAAGGAAGTTTCGGTTTGTGAGGAGCATGAGAAGATGGGTGGGAAAAAGCTCTGGAACCGTGAGAGCTAGATCAACGGACGACCAGCGTGACTTATATTACTGTCTCTGGGGAAGTGTTCTGATTCTTTTTTATATTACTACTCCTAGATCCAAATAGATTTTCGAAGTTGCCCCTTCCAGGAGCCATCTCTCTTCTGCCCGGTTGTTTCTTCCTTCCTCAGCCACACCACAGTCCTGAAATTATCTTAGGAGGGTGCAAGCATTACACACACACAAGGCTGAGCAGTGTTCTGAGACCCACCCTCCCCTGCCTCCCCTCTTCCCACCGCTCTCCCCATCTACCTTCCAGGTTGTCTCTGTCCAGGCTTCCTGAGTCTGTGCACACCAGGCTTACACCACCACCACCAAGCAGGCCTCATTCACCGACCGCCTCCTCCTTCCCTCCCATCTGTGGCCCATCACTGTGCAGCACTGCTCTTTTTGCACCCGGCATGGGGTCCTCCCCCCTCTCCTTTGAGTCTTCTCTCAAGTGCACCACTTCCGGGACTCAGAACATTCACGCTGGGGCTGGTCTGGCCCCCAGGGCTCTCTCACCTCACCCTCTGGGCTCCAGCCACACTGCCTCCTTATCGTCCTTGGTCACCATGTTCTCTCTGTCCTCAGGCTGCTCCCTCTGCCTGGCACACTCTTCCTTCTGCCATCCCCTTCAACTAGTTAGCTCTTCTGTAACCTCTCACCTCCAGCACCATGAGCCCTGACCCCCAACACACTCAGGCTCCGCCAATTCCAGGCTCTTCATGGTCTTATAGCATCAAGTACTTCTCGCTTGCAACACGTACCACTGTTGTAATTTTGCATTTATTTGTATGATACTTTGATAATCTGCCCTCAGCCCTACCGTATCCTTCCCTTGTACTTCTGGATTAGGCATCAGTTAATATTTGCTGAATGAAAGGATGCATACGTGTGCCTCACCCAGAGCTGAAATCCCTCTCCCTAACCTCCCCCACTGACCCCATCCTACATGAAGGGTCACCTCTGATCACTCCTCCTGGGACTATCCTGCAGGGGTTTGAAGATGCTCATGGGAGCCCCTTGAGGTTCCACTTCCAGGCCTCAGCCCCAACTCGCCCAGTCCTCAGGCCTTTTCCTCTCACTTCTGGCCATCTCCTGAGGCCATGCCAACATCTGCCCACATCCTTCTCATGGGGCAGAGCCCAAAGTGGACAGTGCTTCAAATGAGGGATTCTTTATTCTGCAGATTCATACATTCACCAAATGTTTATCGAGTGCCTACTCAGGCCAGGAGAGGGGAGGTGAACTGCCCAAGCTACTTGAGGAGCAGTGTGAACATCAAATCTACCTCCCAGGGGACTTTCCTGGTGGCGCAATGGTTAAGAATCCACCTGCCAATGCAGGGGACACAGGTTCGAGCACTGGTCCGGGAAGATCCCACATGCCGCGGGGCAACTCAGTCGGTGCACCACAACTACTGAGCCTGAGCTCTAGAGCCCGCGAGCCACAACTACTGAGCCCACGTGCCACAACTACAGAAGCCCGCACACCTAGAGCCCGTGCTCCGCAACAAAAGAAGCCACCGCAATGAGAAGCCCGCGCACTGCAACGAAGAGTAGCCCCCGCTCGCTGCCTCTAGAGAAAGCCTGTGTGCAGCAACGAAGACCCAGCGCAACCAAAAATAAATAAGTAAAATAAATTTTTTAAAAAAATCTACCTCCCAGAACACCTTCCTTTCCCTGCTGGGAGTCCAGGAACGTGCCTCGCTCTGAGGATGCCAGGCAGCCCCGAGGCCCCACTGGGGAGGGCCCTGCCTCACCTGTATGGCCTCAGCCCTGTCCTTGTCTCTCTCCTGCACGGCCTGCACGGAGGGCAGGGAGAACACACTCTTCATGCACGTGTTCACCAGCTCCGACCGTTGCTGCACGCCCGGGACAAGCCGGGAATGACTGAGGAAGAGACAGAAAGCAAGGGCATGGAGCGAGGAGGGGTGTGGGGTGGGGAGCCTGGGGCTGGAGGCAGGAAGCGAAGGATGCAGGGCTGGCATGAGAGCTGAGATTGAGATCTACAAAAGCGCGAGATGAGGAGGGTAGGAGGAGGGAAGTGGGGTGCAGGGCAGACAGCCTCAGCAGGCGCTGGGCAAAGGGAAAGGAAAAGGCCCAGGACTGGGCTGGGGTCCCGCACAGCAGAGTGGTCCCAGAAGATACAGGCGGAGTCCATGGGTAGAGGGAATGGGGAGGGGGTTCGGGGAAGGGGCTGTGGTCACCTCAGCTGGGTCAGGGTCTCCATGACTTGCTGGCGGACGGAGCTCAAGAGAGAATCCAGCGGCTCCTCCCGGATCTGCTTCTGGACAGGGGACCATGGAGGTGTCAATGAGGGCACAGGCCACCGCAGACCCCCAGGGCCGAGGCCACTCCTCCTCGCGGAGCAGGCCGTGGCAGCCCCTCGGCGTGGGCAGCCTCCACAGCCTGCCTGGCCTCCAGTGGGGGGAGCCAGCTGACTGCTCAAGCCCTGTCCAGAGCCCTCAGGTCAAGGCCACCAAAAGCATGACAAGCCCTAGCCTGCTGCGCGCCCCCCATGTAGGGCTCCGGAAGAACTGTTTCAGCAGCCCCACGGTGGGGAAGTATACCTAAACCGCGGACCGACCCAATGCAGAAAACACCACGCGTGGCCCTCAAAAGTGGTCCGGTTGAATTCCTTTAAAATGTCCTTCTAATTCCTCCCTTTTGATCTAGCACCAACGACCTATAGGTGCTCAATTAACATTAATTAAATGGAAGTATCAAAGGCAAGGATTTTTTCTCTCTTTATAGCTAAATATAATTCTGGAAACTTCAGTGGTTATCCCAGCACAAACATTCTGGTGGTTAACTGAGAAGTGACTGTATTTAGCAAAGAGAAAAGGAACGTTCCTTCAGAGGTTCCCCATCAGAAGGAATTTGGGGGGAAATAATGTATAAAATACTAACGACGGCTCCCAGGTGCCTAAGGCTTTACAGTGAACTAACCTTTGGGTTCTGTCCTCCCAACAGGCCAAGGACACAGGTTTTATCACAGTCATTTGTGAGGTATTAAGAGCGAGGCTCCGAGAGGGGAAGTGACTTGGCTGAGCTCCCCCAGGGTAGATGGGGGGCAGTTAGAGGTGGAGCCGAGACTCAAGCCCCAGTGTCTGTGCCTCGACTGTCCTCTGCCCATCACACCCCACTCCAGCCTCATCAGTGGGTGGACTCGGGACGTCCGCCCCCTCCCCACCCGGATGTCACAGACCGCAAGTTGCTCACGCACCGTCATCTTCTCTTCTTCCACGTCCAGCACATCCTGGCTCTTCTGGAGGCTGAGGGCATTCTCGACCTCGGGGGCAGCAGAGGGCAAAGCCGCAGGGTGAGAGCCACACTGAACCCAGCCCTCAGGGGCTGTCCCTTCACCCCCCTTAGCCACCTGCCACCTGCAGGCAAGCCGGCCTGCTCCTCCCCAGCTGCCAGCCCCCAGCGTCAGCTCAAGACAAGTGAGAAACCACAGGGGAACTTGAGGGGGCTGAAGACTTGAGAAGATTGTGGTGGCAGCGGGGAGGTTGGGGATAATCCCTGTAGGCTAGCATTTGGGGGAGGACCAGATATCAGGGACTGCAAAGCATTCTCTCCTCTCCAAGCAAGGGAGAAGAGGCAGGAGCCAATGGGACAGAAAGGGTCCCAGCACCTCAAGCTGAAATGCCATCATAATTGAAAAGAGCCTTCTAATATCTACCCTTCTTAAGGGCACACACTAGTCGGATTAAGGCATTCTGCAACCTGAGAGAGGGAAAACATTAACCAACGTCTAATTAACCTATTAGTTCTCATTATCATTATTAAGGCAGAAGAAGAAAGAAACATGAAACAGATAAAATATATAGTAAAGAAAGCAAAACAAGAAAATCTAATGGACAGTGTGGTGGGTCAAAGATGTCACAACCTCTTTCCCACCCCTCCCTTCAAGAGAACAGGTTGCACGGCCTGGCGTGGGTAGACCCCCTGCCTCCAGACTCTGTCCACCAACCAGGCTCACCCACACCCCGTGTGTCACACTCACGTCCACCAGCCTGTCCAGTCTTCCCCCACTGGCCCTCACCAAGGCCTGTAGATGCTGGCTTTCTCTGGCCTCCAGAGGCCTGCTGCATGGTTAAGACCTGGGTTGGGCTTGTGTCCTGAAAGAGGTCATATCTAGCTTTTCTCCCCTCCCCACCCCCTTTTTTTTAATTTGGCCATGCCACACAGCTTGCAGGATCTTACTCCTCCGACCAGGGATCGAACCCTAGTCCTAACCACTGGACCACCAGGGAATTCCCTTTTCTTCCGCTTTTAGAAACGCTCTCACAATTCATTCCATGGTTTAAAAAACTGTTATCGAGCACCTAGGATATGCCAGGCACTGCTCTAGATGCTAGGAATGCAGCTGGGAATAAGACAAACAAAAATCCCTGATTTATGGAGGATGCATCCCAGTGCGAGAGAATAACAAGAAACAAGAGAAACTTATAAAGCCTGTTGTGCTTCAGATGATGATGAGTACCAAGGAGGAGAGAAGAGCCAGGCAGAGAAACAAGGAATGCTGGGGGTGGGGTGGGCGCGGGGGGAGAGGGCGTCCCAGAAAAGTCAGGTGGGTGTTAGCAGGAAGCATACCAGAGCTACTTTGCTGCCATCCTCTCTCTGCCCTGGCACCTTCACCAGACATGAGGCTACTTCATCGAAGGCTCCTGCGGGTCATAGTTCCATTGAGGAGAGGAGAGGAGAGGGTAAAGATATGGTGTAGCAGAGTCCCTTCCCACCTCCCCCACTGGGCCCCTCCAATCCTTACTCCACCAGCAGCCAGACTGAGCTCCCATCCCTAAAAGCCTTCAGGGGTCCCATTTCACCCAGCATAAAGCAAGCATCCTCGTTAGTGCCTTCAAGGCCCTGCCAGGTCAGTCTCCCCTGCCCACCTCCCCAGCCTCACCTCCCCCTGCTCTCCCCTCGCTCACCATGCGCCCACCACACTGGCCTCCTTCCAGGCCCAGCAAGCTTCCCCCTCAGGGCCTTTGCACAGGTAGTTTCTTCTACCTGGGCCGCTCCGCTGCCACACCCCCTTGCCCAGGTAGAGCCCCATCCTTCAGGTCTTTGCTTGCCTGCCACTCCTCAAAGAGGCCTCCCCTGACCTTCAGGCTAAAGAAAGGCCCGCTGTGATCCTCTTGTGCATCATCCTAGTCTCTTCCTTCAGTTGTTATCACAATCTATAGTTAAACTCTTATTTGTTATAGTAGATACATGTTATTTTGTCAGCCCCAAAGTCCCTCATCTTTCTTCTGGTGAAAAAGCCTCTGTCTTCCATGTAGGCTACTCATTCCATAGAGCTAGGTGAAGCTGCAAATCACACCCATCATCCCTCTTCAGATAAGGGTGGGCTTTACACCTGAAACTAATATAATATTGTCAACAAACAAACAAATGAATAAAGGTGGACCTGGAACCCACGCTTGGCCAGTAAGAGAGTCCTGTGCCCCCAGACACAGTGATTGGTCCAGCTATGGGCTCTATGGGCTGAGCAGGGCCAATAGAGCCCTTGACTTAAGCGGGGCTGAGGGGAAGCCCAAGGAGAGAGACCCTGGAACTTCAGGGGTAACTTGGGCACCAGAGGCTACCAGAGGATGGAGTCAATAGTGAGAAGCAGAGACACCTCAATAGTAGTGAATAGAGCTAGCACCAAACCTTGGCTTCTAAGTACTAAAGGAACAAGTCTCCTTGGAGAAATGGCTGATTCTAGGACTTGGGCAGAGAAAGCGCAGGATGAGCCTGAGACATCTTGTACCAGAAAACAAGGAAGAGAGCCCAAGGAAGTATGGAAATACGTCAAAGAGATACAAAGCTTGCTCAAAAGGGATTCCTTGGTTAAACTCGGGAAAGTTTGAGTATCACAATAAATGATGGTAGCAACAGATTATGGTCCATCGAGTAAACTAGGAAAACATAAGTCCATACTAATATAAATAAGTAAATAACTAAATTGAAAGTTTGATGAGGAATGGTATATTTGCATAGTTTCAAAGTACCTCCTTAATATTTTTACATAATATTTACTAAAAAGGGGTAAATAATGACTTTACAGTGGAAAACCTTGGCAGCAACCATTGTACTCAAGTGATCAAAGTGAACATCACCAGTAATGGAGCAAATCAGAATCATACACCACCAGATAGGATGCAATGAGGAAAACCAAGCATCATGTCTGTGCTATTCCTGCCAAAGATGGATGACATGAATCTGATCGTGAGGACACATCAGATAAACCCAAAATGAGGCACATCTTATAAAATAGCTGGCCTGTAATCTTCCAGTGTATCAGGCACATGACAGCCAAGGAAAGTCTGAGGGCTGGGGGAAACAAAACAGATGAGACAAAAAAGAGCAATGAATGATTCTGACCTGTATCTTTTTTTAATAAAGAACATTACTGGGACAATTGATGACATTTGAATGGGGCGTGATGATTAGATGGTAGCAGTGTATCAGTATTAATTTCCTGATTCTGATGGTTAACTTTTATCTTTTATTGTAAGAACACATATTAAAATTCAAGATGAGTAGGATATCATTTGGCAACTTATTATCAAATTATTCAGAAAACATTTTTATACTGTACTTTCAACTTTTCTGCAAGTTTTTATTGTTTTAATTTTTTTTAAAGCATGAGGGATAAATAGAGGCATTTTCAGACAAAAATGGAAAGAGTTGGCCATCAGCAGAATTCACTAAAGCAAATTCTAAAGGGAATTAATCCCAGATGGAAGGTCTGAGATGCAACAAACAAACAAGAAAAAGAGGTTAATATTTTGGTAAATATAAGAACATTAACTACATAAAATAATAATAATGTTTATAGGGTTAAGAAAAAGACAGAATTAATATACATTACCAGGAGAGCATATAAATTGGTGGTGAGGGGAAGATTAAGTGGGGTTAACATGTTTCTAAGTCTTAAACTGTCTGGGAGGAAGATAAATGCATTGATTAGTTGGACTTTGTGATAAATTAAATACGCACATTGTAACTTCTAGAAAATCACTAAAAGACTTAAAACAGTAACTTCCCCACAAATAACAGAGAAAAGAGGGAGGAAGAAACAACCCCAAAACCATAAAAGGAGTAAAAAAGAAATATAGAGCAAGCAGAACAAAGAATACAAACATAAGATGATAGATATCAAGCTACCCATAATTGTAAATCAACTACACTTCAATGTAAAATTAAAAAAATTTTTTTAACTATCCATAATTACATTAAATATAAATGGACTATGGGTTGGAAAACACAGTTTATAAAGAAGACAATGCTACATAAATTGATTTATAAATTCAATGAAATTCCAAGGAAAATCTAACAGATTTTTATTATATTTTATGGAAATAGACAAGCTGTTTCTAGAATCTGTATGGAAAAGTAAATCACCTAGAATAGACAATCTTGAGAAAGGACAAAGTTGAAGGACTTACAGTAATAAATATCAAGACTTACTCTAAAACACAGTAACTACGGCAATGGTTAAGGATAGACAAACAAAGGAACAGAAAGAGTCCAGAAATAAACCTACGCATATACAGTCACTTGACTTACCTCAAAGGTGACACTGCAATTCAGTGGAGAAAGTAGGTCTTTTCAATAAATGGCCTGGAGCAATTAGATATCCACATGGGGGGAAAATGAGCCTTAAGTCCCTCTCTCACACTGTTTTCCAAAATGAATACATGATGCATTATAAATTTAATGTGAACAAAAAAACAATAAGACTTCTGGGGGAAAATATGAGACTATTTTCACAACCTTTGGGTACCCATACCTGGATTATATCAATATAAAGAACTTCCACAAATCTATAAGAAAAAGACAACCCCAATTTTTTAAATGAGCAAAAGACTTGAACAGGCACTTCATAAAAAAGGATATACAGAGACTTCCCTGGTGGTCCAGGGGTTAAGAATCTGCCTTCCAATGCAGCAGACGCAGGTTCGATCCCTGGTCAGGGAACAAAGATCCCACATGCTGCAGGGCAACTAAGCCTGAACACCATAACTACTGAGGCTGCAGGCCATAGCTAGAGAGCCTGTGCACCACAACTAGAGAGCCCGTATGCCACAACTAGAGAGGCTGCGCACTCAGGAGCCCATGTGCTACAGCTAGAGAGAAGCCTGCACGCTGCAACAAACAGCCTGTGCGCAGCAACTAAGACCCAACACAGCCAAAAATAAATAAATATATTCTAAAAAAGGATATACAAATTGACAATAATCATATTAAAAGATGCTTAACATCAGTAGTCATCAAAAAATGCCAATTAAAATCACACCAAAATATCATTAGACACCAAACAGAATGGCTAAAATTTTGAAAACTAACAATACCAAATGTTTGTGAGGATATGGAGTAGTTGGAACTCTCAGGTGAGATGGTAAATTAATTCAACCACTTTTGAAAAATTGGCAATATCTACTAAAGCTAAACATATGCTTATGCTATGACCCAGAAATTCCTCTTCTAGATAAATAAATGTATCTGTGTACCAAAAGACATGTACGAAAATGTTCAAAGTAACTTATTTATAATATCCAAAATGTAGAAAAAATCCTAATGTCCATCAGCAAAGAATGGATAAACAAATTGTGGTATGTTCATAAGATGGAATACTGCAAAACAATAAAAAGAATCGACTATGATACATGCAACGATGTGGATGAATCTAAATGACATCATGGTGGGCTAAAGAAGCCAGAGTCAAAACAGTATATACTGTAGTATCCTATTGATAAGAAGTTCAAAAACAGGCAAAACTAGTCTATGGTGATACAAATCAGAATTGTTCCCTCTATGGCTGTTGTTAGCTGAGGGCAACTTGTGAGGGGGGATGTTACTACTAGCATCTACTGGGCAGAGACCAGGGATGCATCTTACAATGCATAGAACAGCTCCCCACGCACCCGCACTCACACAACAAAGATCTATCTAACACAAAATGTCAATAGTGCCAAGACTGAGAAACCCTGCCCCAGAAGAAGGGGTATTGATTGGAAAGGATCACAAGGGAAGGTTCTGGGACGCTGGAAAAGATCTGTGTCTTGATCTGGGTGGTAGTTACCAGTGTGTATAGGTATGTAAATATTCATCAAGCTGTACACTTAAGGTTAGTAGTGCACTTTACGTATTTTACTGATATATGTTATATACCTTGAAAAAGTTTTTAAAAGACAAATACAGTTTGAAAATACATTGTTTTTAAAAATCCAAATGGACAAAATGCTCCTATTAAAAAACAAAAATTGACCCTAAATAGCCAAAACAATCTTGAAAAAGAACAAAGTTGGTAGACTCATATTTTCCGATTCCAAACTTATTACAAATCTATAGAAATCAAAACAGTGTGGTACTGGCATAGGACAGACATAAAGATCAATGGAATAAAATAGACATAAACCCTCATATATATGGTCAATTGATTTTTGACAAAGGTCTCAAGACCATTCAGTGGAAAAAAGATGCTCTTTTCAACACATGATGCTAGAAAAACTGGATATCCACATGCAAAAGAATGAAGTTGGACCCCTACCTCATACTACATACAAAAATTAACTTAAAGACTAAACTTAAAAGTTAAAACTATGAAACTCTTAGAACAGAACATAGGGGGAAATCTTCATGACATTGGATATGGCAACAATTTCTTGAACATAACACCAAAATAACAGATAATAGACAAGTAGACAAATTGGTTCTCATCAAAATTAAACACTTTCATGCATCAAAGGACAATGTCAAAAGAATGAAAAGACAACTCACAGAATGGGTGCCAATATTTACAAATTGTACATCTGATAAGGAATTAATATCCAGAATGTGTAAAGAGCTAAAACTCAACAACAAAAAACAACCAAATTTGAAAATGGGTAAAAGATTGAATAATTATTTCTCCATAAAAAAGATATACAAATGGCAAATAAGTATGTTAAAATGCTCAACATCATCAGTCATTAGGGAAATGCAAATTAAAATCACAATAAAATACTACTTCACACTCTTTAGGATGGCTATTATAAAAATGTTTTCTAAAAAATGGAAAATAACAAGTGTTGGCAAGGAGAGATTAGTAGTGCAGAAATTGGAACCCTTGTACTTTAGAACCCTTGTACATTTCTGGAGGGAATGCAAAATTGTACAGCTGATATGGGAAATAATTTGGCTGTTCCTCAAAAAGCTAAACATAGAATTACCATATGATCCAGCAAATCCACTCCTAGGTATATACCTAAAGGAATTGAAAGCAAGCGTTCAAACAGATACTTGTGTGCTGACGTGTATAGCGGCATTATTCATAAGAGCCAAAAAGTGGAAACAACCCAAATATTTGTCCATGGACAAATAAAATGTGGTACATACATTGGAATATTATCCAACCATAAAAAGGAATGAAGTACTGATGCATGTTACAACATGGATGAACATTATGCTAAGTGAAATAAACCAGGTACAAAAGGACAAATGTATGATTCCAATTCATGAGTTACCTAGAGTAGGCAAATTCATAGAGACAGAAAGTACATTAGAGCTTACGAGGGACTGGGGAGAGAGGAATGGGGAGTTATTGCCTATGGTGAGACCTTCTATTTGGGATGATGAAGAAGTTTTGGAAATAGATAGTGGTAATGGTTACACAATATTGTGAGTGCGACTAATGCCACTGAAGGTTTAAGGGCTGCCCTGGTGGCACGGTGGTTAAGAATCTGCCTGCCAATGCAGGGGACAGAGGTTCAAGCCCTGGTCCGGGAAGATCCCACATGCCACGGAGCAAAAAAGCCCATGCGCCACAACTACTGAGCCTGCGCTCTAGAGCCCGCATGCCACAACTACTGAAGCCCACGCTCCTAGAGCCCATGCTCCACAACAAGAGAAGCCACCGCAATGAGAAGCCCACACACCGCAACGAAGAGTAGCCCCCGCTCGCCATAACTAGAGAAAAGCCCACGCACGGCAACAAACACCCAGCACAGTCAAAAATAAAATAAACAAATTTATTTTTAAAAATGTTTAAAATGGCATATGTATGTTATATATATTTTACTACAATTTTTTAAAGATTAATAATATACCAAAAGCCATTGAATTGTTCACTTTAAATGGGTAAATTGTATAATATGTGAATTGTATCACAATAATAACTGGACTCCACATGCAAAGGAATGAAGTTGGACCCCAATTCCACACCATATCCAAAAGTTAACTCAAAATGGATCAAAGACCTAAATTTCAGAACTAAAATTATAAAACTCTGAGAAGAAAACATAGGCATAAATTTTCATGATCTTGGATTAGGTAATAATTTCTTACATATGACACCAAAAGCACAAACAATGAAAGAAAAAATAAACTGGACATGATTGAAATTTAAAACTTTTGTGTTTCAAAGGACACCATGAAAAAAGTAAAAAGACAACCCATAGTTTAAAAAATATTGGCAAATTATATATCTGATAAGGTATATATCTTATCTGGGGATAAGGGATATAACTTATATTTAGAATATATAAAGATCACTTACAACTCAATAATAAAAAGACATGCCCAATTTTTTAAGTGGGCAAAGGATTTGAATTGACATTTATCCAAATAAGATATAGAAATGGCTGAGAGCATATGAAAAGTCGTTCCATATTACTACCCTTCAGGGAAATGCAAATCAAAACCACAATGAGATACTTCATACCCACTAAGATGGTTATAATCAAAAAGACAGACAAGTGGGAGGTACAAACTATTGGGTGTAAGATAGGCTACAAGGATGTATTGTGCAACATGGGGAATATAGCCAATAGTTTGTAATAACTGTAAATGGAGTGTAACATTTAAAATTGTATAAAAATAAAAGATAAAAATAATTTTAAGAAATTCAAAAAGATTCCTAGCTTTTTGTTAAAAAAAAAAAGACAGACAAACAATAACAAGTGTCATATACTGCTGGGGGGAATGTAAAATAGTTCAGCCACTTTGGAAAATGTTCTAAAATTGATTGTGGTGGTGATGGTTGCATAATTCTATGTATATTTTAAAACCATTAAATTGTACACTTTGAGTGACTTTTATGATATGTAAGTTTTATCTCAATAAAGCTGTTTAAACAAAAAGACCAACTTGTGTAAACAAAGCTCCTCTACATCATCAGCATCACCAGTACAAAGTAAGAATTGTATTAGAAAATAAGGTATGATTCATGGTAGCAATAAGAACTGTAAAGTACCTAAGAATTAACCTATCCAAAAATGCACTAGTCTTTTATGGAGAATTTTTTAAATTCTAGTAAAGGATATATCTCATATAAAGTAAAACTTGGGACTTCCCTGGTAGCGCAGTGGTTAAGAATCCACCTGCCAATGCAGGGGACACGGGTTCGAGCCCTGGTCTGGGAAGATCCCACATGCCGCGGAGCAACTAAGCCCATGCGCCAAAACTACTGAGCCTGTGCTCTAGAGCCCGCGTGCCACAACTACTGAGCCTGTGCACCTAGAGCCCATGCTCCGCAACAAGAGAAGCCACAGCAATGAGAAGCCCACAGACCGCAATGAAGAGTAGCCCCCGCTCGCCACAACTAGAGAAAGCCCACGTGCAGCAACGGAGACCCAGTGCAGTCAAAAATTAATTTAAAAAATTTTTGCTTAAAAAATTAAAAAATAAAGTAAAACTCCAATAGATGGATAGATTAATAACATTCCAATAAAAATGTCAGAAAGATTTTTTGAGGACCTAGACAAATGCATTTTAAAATGTATATAGAAGAATGAGGGCGTTCAAATAGCCTCCAGGGCATGGTGTGGATGCTGTTGTCCTCAGAATAGTTTTGAGAACTTTAAAGAGGGGTTTTCACCCTATCAGATATGAATGCATACTTGCAAAGCCATGGTAAATTTTTTGTTTTTTGTTTTTTTTTTGCAGTACGCGGGCCTCTCGCTGCTGTGGCCTCTCCCATTGCGGAGCACAGGCTCCAGACACACAGACTCAGCGGCCATGGCTCACGGGCCCAGCCACTCCGTGGCACGTGGGATCTTCCCGGACCGGGGCACAAACCCGTGTCCCCTGCATCAGCAGGCAGACTCTCAACCACTGCGCCACCAGGGAAACCCATGGTGAATTTTTTTTAATTGCAATATGGTATTGGTGCATGAACAAACAAAAATATTTGGAGATATAAATAAGAGGGAGAAGATCTTCACAACATCAAAAACTGGTGGGGGATTCCTTTACAGAACTCTTGCACATCAGAAGTGAGCCACAGGTTCCAGATTGGACCCCAAGGCTTCACTTAGGTGGGGACCTCAAAAACTCAAGCCTGCCTACTCCACTGTTCAAACTTCGACTTGAGAAGACAGACCTGAAATTTCTCAATAAGGAAAGGAAGGTATAGTTATTTAGTTGACTTGTAATTTGGACAGAATGAAAGTATGATTATATGGAGATATTATATTACAGTTAAGAAAATTGAAACTCAGAGAGATTAAGTAACTTGTCCCAAATCACACAGCAAGCACTAGATCTCTCATGTATAATTAATATATTGCATGTTATTCATTGCATGCTGTCCCCTTCTCACGTATAGTTAATATATTGCATGTTATCCGTTGCATGCTCTTCCCTTCCTTTCCCCTCTCCTCTCCCCTCCCCGCCCTACAAGTCTGAATAGGGTTCTTCCAGGTCAGTGTCCTCTCTGGGGCTGGCGCTCTGGCCTTACTCACCCTGAGGGATGCTCTGGAAGGCTGTGGAGTCCTTGTTCATGGTGTCACTGGTGGGGAACCCCAGTGGGAACTGGCCCACCTCGACACTAGTCATCTTGCTCCAGCTCCCCGGATTCCCCTCTATGGGCGCTGTGTGGATGCTCTTGTCCTCGGAACAGTCCTGCTGGCTGCTCAGTGTCAGGGTGGAGGTGTCACTGAAGGTGAGGCTGGAGACCAGGCTCAGAGTCTCATTGGAGCCCAGGATCGGGGTCATGCATGAGGGTGGAGAAGGGGTGGAGTTGGGTCCCCGGGTGCTGGAGTGCAGGCTGATAGCCCCGCTGGGACCAGGGAACCGGGTCAAGCATGAGGCCTGAGTGATGGTCATGTTCAAATCAGACTTGGGATTGTCATTTGAAGCCATGTTGATGGTTCCCTTGGAACTCGTGTTCCAGGCTGCACCAAAGGTTCTTTTTGAAACAGATCCAGAGATGTTATGTGAAACCAAAGTGATGGTCTCGTTCATGTCTGGCATTAGGGACCCAGGAGAACTTGGAGCTGCATTCAGGTCCAGCTTGGAGATGTTTCCTGAGCCCACACTGAGCAGCTTATTGGAATCAGGATCCAGAGAAGAGTTTGGGGCTGGAATAAGGAGAGCTTTTGAGCCTGGCCTGGAGATGCTTTGGCCCAGAACAAGGGTTTCTTTTGAATAAGGTCTTTTAAATGGGTTTGATTCAGGCCTGGAAGGACTGGAGTTACTCTGACCCAAAACAAAACTCTTGCTTGGGAGGGAGCTGAAGGCCTCCTCAGAATCTGGTCCAGAGCGGTTCCCCAAACTCAGACCCTGGGCTTCCGTAGAGCCAGGGCTCAGAACGAGGTTTGAGGCTGGACTTAGGGCCCCCTGTGAGTCAGCTGTCGAGATGTGATTGGAATCCAAACCCAAGGCTTCACCAGAGTGGGCAGTGGTGATCTGGAGGCAGGCTGGAGCTGCGGCCCTGCTGTCATCAGGTCTGGGGGTGTTATCAGATGCCAGGCCAGGGGCTTCCTCTGAGACAGGACTCAGAGTTGGATTAAGGTCTGGAACAAGAACCAAGCCAGGACCCAGGGGTGGGTTCAAGACAGGAACAAGTTCCGTATCTAGGTTGGGCCCAGAGTTGGTGTCAGAGCCTAAACCAGGGGCCTCAGTGGAGTTGAGAGTGGGTATCATCTTTGTGTCTTCACGGAGGACCATGGCCATGCCTGGTCTGGAGGTCTCTCAATGCCGCTGCTCCCTTCTGTCCAATAGCCTACTCTTGAGCTCCTGAGAGGGAGAAAGGCAAATTGAGCCTCACCTGTTGAAACCCTTCCATGGCTCCCCACCGTCCTTAGCATGAAGTCCCTGGGGTGACTTACGAGGTCCTTCATGACCACGTCCAGCCCACCTGTCCAGTCCCGTCCTGCACAGCTCTCCCCTGGCTCTCTCAGTTCCAGCCCCATCCCCTGTGTTCCCTTCTTTGACCACACCCTGCTCCCTTGCAGCTCACGGCCCTTACATGCAATTGCCTTGTCCTGGAACCTCCTCCTACTGTCCTTGCCAATCCCACTCTTCTGAGCAAATGATTCATGGCACTTTATTCCAATGACTTGTTTAGTGGTCCAGCCCCTGCTAGAGATGAGCTCCCCACTGGAGAGAACTATGCACATCTTAGTGCCAGGGGCATCCCCAGCACCTAACACAATGCCAGGTCCCCAGTAAGAAGTCCACAAATACTAGACCAATGAGGATCCCCCTTAAGGCAGAAAAAGGGAAGGGGGAGCCTCCTTACTTACCCTACTTCCAGCCAACCCCTAAGTTCCTAGAACTATTCTGTGAATGACTGTGGTTCTAGATTCCCAAAGCAGCCTTGACAGAGCTGCCCACGGCCCTTAGCAGTTTGCTCTGGGTGCGGCAGGCACCTGGGGCAATCAACCAAAACAGAGCCTGTCTCAGCCCAGCAATCTGACTGCTGGGTGAACTCCCCAATCCTCCCACTCTATCCTGCCCCCATACCTGGGCCACCCTTCCTACGGGAATTGTAGGGACAGCTCACCTGCATGCATGGTGTTCTTAAGCAGGAGTTGGTCCCTGGGAGGAGATGCAAAAGGAGAGCAAGTCAGGCAAGAGTGGCTTTTCCAACACTTACTGAGCAAAGTCTAAAGTCCAGGCATGCACATCTGCTAACAAAATCTCCCTGCACACACACACACACACACACACACACAGTCCCAGAAGTTAGGTATGACTACTGCATTATATACTTAAGGAAGTGGAGGTCAAGGGGAGGAAGATGACCCACCCCACTGGCCCTCAGGGCAGCCAAGACCACCTCTTTATGCCACCTGACTTCCTACCCTCAATGGCTTCCCATTGTCTTCAGGACAGCATCCCTAATCCTTAGCAGGACCTAAAAGTCCCTTCTGTGTCTGGCCCCAACTCCCTTTTCTCCCTTCTTGCCCCTCCATACTCCCTCTATACCCCACCTCTTCATTCCAACATCCCTCAGCTCCTCTGAGTTTCTCTGAAGAGCCAAGCTCCCAGGTTAATTCTGGCCCTCCATAGGTTGGGCACCCCCTTCTCCAGCCGCATTCCCTGACTAACACCCACAGCTTCACCCCTTCAGATTTCAGCTTATATGTTATGAGACTTCCAGGTCCCCCAGACAGGTGAGGTCCACTTATAAGTTCCCAGGGCATCTTATCCACGTCCTTTCTTGGCACACAATATCTGGTTTCCTCACTAGACAAGAAGACCCATAAGACTCTAGCGCAGCACCTGGCACACAGTGAATTTTCAATAAGTGAGCTTGTTATTTCATCTTTTTATCTCTTCATTCATTCATCCATTCTGTCACTAGTTCATTTCAACACGTATTCATTTATTATTCATTTATGCACTAACTTATTCACTAAGTCATTTACTCATCCCATAAATTTTGCTGTGCATGTTTATGGCTTGGCTTTGGAAAAACATAGATCTGGAGTCATGTAGTCCTGGGTTCAAATCTCAGCTCATCCTCTTAGTAGTGTTAGTAAATCTGGGGAAGAGACACTCCCGCTCTGGCTCTCACCCTGCCCATCTCTAATATGGGGCACATAAAGCCTGCCACCCAAGAGTAGTTGAAGTCTCAGTGTCTGGCATGCAGCTCACGTGGCCCACTGAAGGTCTTCTCTAAATGTTAGTACTTGTTCTGCTACTCTCTGCGAGGCACTGTGGGCAGAGAACAGTAAGGTGCTCAGAGCCCAGCGGGACCTGCCGTCACCCCCAAGCACGCAGTTCACGCAGAGCTTTGCAATCTGCCTCAGAGGAAGGAAGCGTTCACCTACCGTCAGCACCAGAGGTGATGTCAACCTGAAGCTAATGAAATGGAAAATATCAAGGCTCCTTGCTCATATAGCTCTTTTCCAAAGGGACTGTCCTTAATTTTGGGTTCACGTTTTGTCTTCTTCTACTTAAAGAGGAGCGTTCAAATTATAAAAAGCCTCAAGCTCCAAAAAACCCTGGATCACCCCACCCGAATTCTCCCCTCGTGAAACACACACACACACACACACACACACACACACACACACACACACGCTATAGTTAACAAAGGGAGGCATTTTCAACCTGGAAAAAAATGTGAGTCAGGTACAGCCTATGAGGCAGTCAGCAGGATTTTGTAAGGTCTCACCGGTTTAGCCTGTGAAAGAGAATAATTTCTACCCCTCTGATCCAGCAGATACACAATACTGGTCACTGGGCAGGAAGGCACATGTCCCAGCTCTGGCTGACCCTCCTTCATCCATGAGAAAAGAGCGATCTCTCCCACTTTCTCCTGTTCCCTCAGTCTTCCTCCTCCACACTGCAGCAGACAGGCAAGGCTTCAGAGCTGCCTGACAGTGGGGGGTAGCCCACATCTTACCCTCCACCAAAGGGAAGTTGTACACTGGGAAGAGTGACGGTTGCTGAGGGGCTTGGGTGGGACCCAAGAGAGCTAAAGGAGGTCACTGCACAGCTACCTATTGGCCTTTGCCCCCAAGCTCTGGGGCCCCAAATAAGGAGAGTAGAGGGAGGCCATAAAACACCTAGTGCAGTCAGAGACCAACAGAACCATGGACCGATTCCCATCCTCTCTCCTTCACTTCTGTGAACCTTTCCAGGCCCTTAACAGGGGTTTCTGGAGCTCTCCGGAGGAGGAACTATCAGTGGGTCTTCCAGTTCCTCTTTGAGAACATGTTTATCAGTCGTATAGGCCTGGAATGTGTTAGGCACTCATGTGAGTATGTGTGCCCACACACCTGACACTGAGGTACCTCAGACCTAGAGAATCCGAAACAGAACATGCCAGCTTTCCTCCATATCAGACCCTCTTATTCTCCTACGTTGCAAGAAACTGTCACCATTACCCAAGCCAGAAAAAATATTATCCTTGACTACTCTCTTCATCACTTGCTGAATCCAAATTTGGCCAAGTTCTGCTAATTCTGGCTCCAGAAAATCTCCCAAGTATCTCCCCATATCTCCATCACCACTGCTAAACCCAAGTACAGCTCCCATTGCTTTGGGGCTCTGTCTTCCAATTGCCCTCTCAACAAGGGTCTCTGTGTGTAAGGGCAGCTCCCAATAAACCATTTTCCAAATTGAGCCACAAAGATCTTCCTTTAAAATTACATTCAATAGTGTGGTACTGGCAAAAGGATAGACATATAGGCCAATGGAATAGAACTGAGAGTCCAGAAATACATCCATGCATCTATGGTCAATTGATTTTTGACAGGGATGCCAACTCCTTTCAGTGGGGAAAGAACAGTCTCTTCAACAAATGGTGGTGGGACAACTGGAAATCAATATCTAAAAGAATAAATGGGACCCTTTTCACACTAGATACAAAAGTTAACTCAAAATGGATTAAAGACCTAAATATAAGAGGCATAAACACATAGGCAAAAACATAGGCATAAATCTTCATGACCTTGAATTTGGCAATGATTTCTTAGATATGACACCAATAGCATAAGCAACAGAAGAAAAAATAGGTAAACTGAACATCGGCAAAATTAAAAACTTGTGCATCAAAAGATACTATTAGGAAGTGAAAACACAACTTATAGGATGTAAGAAAATATTTGTAAATCATGTATCTGTTAAGAGTCAAATATCTAGAACATATAAAGAACTCTTACAACTTAACAACAAAAAGACAAACAACCCAATTTAAAAATGGGCAAACAGGCCTTCACTGGTGGTGCAGCAGTTAAGAATCCACCTGCCAATGCAGGGGACACGGGTTCGAGCCCTGGTCCAGGAAGATCCCACATGCCACGGAGCAACTAAGGCCGCGAGCCACAACTACTGAGCCCGTGTGCCACAACTACTGAAGCCCACACACCTAGAGCCCATGCTCTGCAACAAAAGAAGCCACCACAATGAGAAGCCCATGCACCGCAACGAAGCGTAGCCCCCACTCACCACAACTAAAGAAAGACCGTGTGTAGCAACGAAGACCCAACGCAGCCATAAATAAAATTAATTAATTAAATTAAAAGAAAAAAAAGAAATCCATACCAAAATACATCATGAGTAAACTTCTGAAAACTAAAGGCAATGAAAAAAAAATCTTAAAAGCAACCAGAGAGAATTACCTATAGGAGAACACCAATTCAAATCACAGCAATCTTCTCATCTGAAGCCATGGAGGCCAGAAAGAAGTGGTACACATTTTTTAAGTGCCGAAAAAAAAGAACTGTCAACCACAAATTCTATAACTGGCAAAGTTATTCTTCAGGGGTGAAGGAGAAATAAAGAAACTCTTAGATGGGACTTCCCTGGTGGTCCAGTGTTTAGGACTCCATGCTTCCACCGCAGGGGGCATGGGTTCAATCCCTGGTCAGGGAACTAAGATCCCACATATGCCGCACAGTCTGGTGCCCCCCACCAAAAAAAAAAAAAAAAAAAAGATACTCTTAGATGAAGGAAAAATGCATATGCAAATTCAACCGTGCCGATGCCCTCTTAGAACCTCTTTGTGACTTCTTATGGCTTTTTAGACTGTGGGGTGTGGGTTATATTATATTTCCTAAAAGACAGATTCCCAGGCCTCACTCTTAGAAATTCCACTTTGCAGCCCTGAGGAGGCTCTGAGGGGGCCTTTTATCAAGCTCTCCCCCTCCAACCCTCCCCAAAGTGATCATCACATAGCTGGTGGACAGGCCACAAGGGGAGACCCTCTAATCTTCAGTCTGATGTCTGTTTCTTTTGCCAGGACCCTCAGCCCACAGGCCTTGCCCCTGCATCTCTCCAGCTACATCCATCCCCTTCCCCAGCCCTATGCTTGAGCCCCTTTCAACTTCTCCTAGTGCTTCAAATGCGGCCTTTGCAAATACTCTTTCCTCTTCTTGTAAACTTCCCCAAGACTACTCAGCTAAACCTCCATCACTTCCCCTGGTTAACATCTAGTCACTTTCCAGATGCCAGCTTAGGTGTCTTTTCCTCCTGGAAGTCTTCCTGGGACCCTCAAATGTGGGTAAGGTGATGTGATCACCTCATGTGATCACCCTGTACCAGAGGATTGCTCTGTTTACTTGTATGTCTCCACTTTAGAAAATGAGCTTGGTGAGTGTCTATTACCCCTGTTTTCCCAGGACATGGCATAGTGCCTAGCACACAGAGAAGGTTCAGAACACTTTAACGGAATAAGGGGATGAATGGATGAATGACAACTCTTCAAGACAGGTATCATTATCCTCATTTACTGGCATGTTAATTCAGACTGATCAGGGACATAAACAGATTTTTGCAAAGTCCCCAGAAAGTGGCAGAGGAACGATTCAAACCCAGGTATTCTTAGCTCACAGTTTTCCCTACAAGATCCCAGAGATTCCCAAGGTACGAATCACTCAGTGAAGCCAAGTCTTCCTGTTTCCCCCATTCCCTCTGCCACTCTTAGGCCTCTACCCTAGAGGAAAAGTCCAGTGAAAACAACGCGCCTCTCCTGATGCCCAGTTATAATGCACAAATCCAGGGCTTTGGAGTCAGCTGGACTTGAATTTGAAACCTGCTCTGTCTCTCACCAATGGTATGAACCTGGGAAGGTTAGCCAGGGATGATCGTAGCGTCTGGCCCCCAGCAGTTCCCCACATAAACGTCCATCCTCACCGTCCCTTCCTCGCCCTGGGTGATGGCTGGGTGGGGGCTGTGAGAAAAGGATCAAGTCTGGCTTTCAGCGTCTCAGCCTCCTCTTCCCCCCAGGCTGTGGTAGTCCCTCCTGAGTCTTCTGACTCTCCCTCTCCTCCCCCGGACTCCCATCCACCGCATTCTCAGAACTTGATAGCCTAAACTCTTTGTCCATGAGCCTTAAGTGCTGATGTAAAAGTTCAATGTGTTACCTCCACCTGGGGCATCCACATGGTAACAGAAATTCAGCCGTTAGTCAAAGATATAAAGTTCTAACTGTGGAATTACAGCCAGAGCGGGAAGACTTTTACCCAGGGAGGGGAGGTCAAGGTGGTAACTGCCTTGTGGAGGCTGCCTCCACCCCTGGGACTTTCCCAGACTGAAGCTTACCTAGGCTCCCCCCAACTCCAGGCAGTGTCGTTGTCTTTGTGAAGTCACCATGACTCAGAGTTCCCAGCCAATGAGGCCCCTTCTTATGCCTACACAGTGGGAAGAAGCAGGAAGATGTCCTTTCAAAGAAGGAGCTATCGGGCTTCCCTGGTGGCGCAGTGGTTGAGAGTCCGCCTGCCGATGCAGGGAACATGGGTTCATGCCCCGGTCCGGGAAGATCCCACATGCCGCGGAGTGGCTGGGCCGGTGAGCCATGGCCGCTGAGCCTACGCGTCCGGAGCCTGTGCTCCGCAACGGGAGAGGCCACAACAGTGAGAGGCCCGCGTACCGCAAAAAAAAAAAAAAAAAAAAAAAAAGGAGCTATCTTCTGACCCTCTACCACTGCCTGGAAATGACCTTGCTCAGGGACTTCCCTGGTGGCACAGTGGTTAAGAATCTGCCTGCCAATGCAGGGGACACGGGTTCGAGCCCTGGTCCGGGAAGATCTCACATGCCGAGGAGCAACTAAAGCCCGTGCGCCACAACTACTGAGCCCACGTGCCACAACTACTGAAGCCCACACGCCTAGAGCCCGTGCTCTGCAACAAGAGAAGCCACTGCAATGAGAAGCCCGCACGCTGCAACGATGAGTAGCCCCCACTCGCTGCAACTAGAAAAAGCCCGCGCGCAGCAAAGAAGACCCAACGCAGCCAAAAATAAATAAAATAAAATAAATTAATTTTTTAAAAAAATGAAATGAGCTAGCTCAAACGAAGACTGACTTCCTTGCCTGGCATTCAAGCCTCCCCATAAAAGCCCCTCACACTGTGACCTTATGCCTCCAT
Source organism: Lagenorhynchus albirostris (assembly GCF_949774975.1). Classification (NCBI taxonomy): domain Eukaryota; kingdom Metazoa; phylum Chordata; class Mammalia; order Artiodactyla; family Delphinidae; genus Lagenorhynchus; species Lagenorhynchus albirostris. The sequence continues at coordinate 140,615,150 of NC_083096.1, forward strand.
TTATTTTCGGTGACAGACTGGTTCCAAGGAACAGGGCAGGTTTGGGGCACAGCAGACCTGAGATGGAATCTCGTGGGTAGTGCTGTGTGTGCAAAGCGCTTGTAATCAGACAACCTGTAACGACGAAACCGAGACCCGCAGAGGGAGAAGGTTAGCCCAAGGTCATGAGCTAGGACGCTGCATGTGTCCTTTGTCTCTCTCAGGCTCCACCCTGCTTCCGCAGGCACAGATAAGAGTGTGGAGGTGGGGCAGGCCAGGAGACCCAGAATGTGAAACCTGGATCCTGTGATAAGGAAATGAAGGCAATGCTATTATCTTCCTAAAGACCAGCTGCTTAACGATGAGCAATAACTAAGCTAACTAAGACAACCAGTGACTTCAAACTTCAAAACAGTAGTGGAACTGTCCACTAAGCTGTATTCCCGCTTACCTAGATCATTAGACCCTAGGAGAGTGTGTACGTCATGTGATGTTCTGAGTTCTATGGCCCGGAAACCTGCCTCCTCACACGTAGTCCCCACCCCCAGGTGTGTCAGCTCTGGAGAGTGGGTCCCCTTCTGTCTACCTGGGATCTCGCCTTTGCGGCCCCTTCCCCCACCCCCTGCGTCCCCACTCCTGGCCCTGCACCTCCCACTCCCCCCACTGCTTAGCTGCTCCTCCACCTGTTTGTTTCCGTGGCCTCCCAACATGGCCTCTCAGAAAAAATCCTCCAGCAAACTTGCTTCTTTCCCCGCAGCCCCTCACTCGCTCTTTACCTGCAGTGACAAGAACCCTTTCTGACTCCTCCGTCTCCTCCCCTGGCCTCAAGCACCCAATTAATCACCAAGTCCTTCTGCTTCCAAATCTGTCCTGTCCCTCCAACTCCATACCCTCCGTCCTGGCTGAGGTCCTCACCATCATCGGAAACCCAGATTCTGGCCAGTCTTCTCAATAAAATCCAGCTCCATCCTGCAGCTAGGGAGCATCCCTGACAATTCATTTCCCCTTAAGCCCTCCCACTTCCCACAAGATCACATCCACACCCCTTGGTCTGGAATTGAGTCCCCTTCACAGTCTGCCTTTGCCTACCTACCTGCCTTGTTTCTGCTCCCTTTTCAATTTTTTAAGTGTGTACTGAAGCACCATATACATACAGAACATTGCACATACCATGTCAATTTTGATGAATCTTCACCGAGTGGGCGCACCCACGTAACCAGCACCCAGATCTAGAAATGGAACCCACCAGGATCCCAGAAACCCCCCAGTCACTATCCCCGCCCCGCGGAGGGTGAGTGCTATCCTGACTTCTAACAGTACTGTTTAGATTTGCCTGTTTCTGGACTTTATACAAATGGAATTCTCCAGCACAGACTCTTGCTTCTGGCTTCTTTGGTTCAATATTAAATTTGTGAGATTTTACATATCTTTGCACGTGTTGGCTGTTCCTTCTTCTAAACGTTGGCTCCCCTCTAGTCTCTTCCTGATCTTGATCTCTTTCCAGAGCCTTCAGGAAGTTAGTTGTTCTTCATATTTTGTCCAGAGCTCATAACTGCTATCTCTAGGAGGGTTGGTCTGATAGGAGCTACCTTGCCATTACCAGAAGTAGAATCTCTCCTTTTTAATTTGTATCTTATTTTTCTTCCTTTTTCCTTTCTTTAGGATTCCTGAATTTGCCTTTCTTCTCTCACTCCTTTTCTCCCCTTTTCTATCCGTATGGAACTTACATATTTTGTATCTATTCCTTAGGGTTCCTCTAGCCATTTTAATGTGCATGCTTTACGTAGGAAAATCTAAAGTTAAGTAATCCTGTTATCCTCTTCCAGAAAAAACAAAAGACATAAGGACCTGAGAAGAGTTTAACACTAATCAGCCAACTTATATACCATTGTTATCCTTTATTTTAGTCCTGTTCTGATTTTTAAATCCTACCAATTAGACATCATTGTTTTATGCAATCAGTGTTTGTTTAGATTTAACCAATATCTCACCAATATTTTGTCTGATCGTGTAACCGAGCAGGACTCTATGGGGCCTTCCTAGACAGAACACCCCTCCTTTTCCTCCACCTGTCTCTTGTTCGTAGAAAAACTTTAGCCTCCTAGGCCTTCCCCAAGTTCTAAAGAATAAATTTAATCAGAGGAGTGAGAAAATGCAGAAGCAAAGGAAAAGAGTCAGAGTTAAGCAAGACAAAATAATAAGTGTAACCATTAAACAAAGTCAAGAACCTTTAGTTCCTCCTCAAGGGCTATAGATAATATCCTGAATCATGTCCTTTGAGCTATTTTTCAGATACTGAAAGCCCCACCAGGTGGAAGATGTTAACCGTATGCCACCCACAGCACTTAGACCTCAGACCTCTTGGAACCAGAAGGTTGATGATGTTGACTCCCTATTACCTCACCACCAACCAATCAGAAGAATGTCCACCAGCTGATCACACACCCCACAACCTCCCTCCCTCACACTGTCCTTAAAAACCTTTCCTTAAAGCCATCAGGGAGTTCGGATCTTTTAAGCACTAGCTGCGTAAACTCCTTGCTTGGCACCCAGCAATAAATGCTGCATTTTCCTTTATCACAGCCTGGTGTCGGTAGATTGGCTTTACTTCACACGGGCGAGCAGGTGGACCGATGTTTGGTTCGGTAGCAATCATTTTTTTAATTCAATCTCAGACCTTCCATCTGGGATCCATTTCCTTCTGCCTAAAGAATAGCCTTAAAAAAAAAAAAAAGAATAGCCTTGATAAATTCCTTAATAAGAGTTTACTAGTGATAAGCTCTTTTAGTTTTTGTTTACAAAAAAAATTTTGTCCTCATTCTTGAAAATATTGAAAATATTGTCACTGCATGTAGAATTCTAGGGTGTCTGTTATTCTATTTTAGCACATCAAAGTGAATATCCCACTGCTTTCTGGCCCCCATTGATGTTTCTAGTTCATTATTCCACTGGAATCATTCCCCAGTCTCATCTCCTACCATTTCCTCCTACACAATTTCTGCTTTAGCAACACAGTGGTTTCCCAGAACTCACAGTGATGTTTCTTGCCTCTGTGCCTTTTCTCATGCTGTTCCTTCCATGCAGAATGCTGTTTCCTTCCCATTCCTCCCCATTTCATCTGCATAACTCCTACGCATCTGTCAAAACCCAGTGGTATCTTCTCTAGGAAGTCTGTCATGAGCCCCTCCTCACAGCTGTTTTAGGACTTTCTCCTCTGCTCTTGCAGCATTATTATACCTTATTACAGTGTGCTATCAATTTCTTGTAACTTGATTATTTCCTCCATTAATCTGAGAATGCTTTAAGAACAGAGATGATGTCTTATTCATCTTTGCATGCCTGGTACCCAAGGCCTGACCCATTCCTGGTACCAAGTATACTTGGGTCAGAATTTCAATACTTCAGTAAGTATTTCCTGAAGAAATGTCTTATTCTCACTTTGGCCTCCTCCACCTCACTCCCTGCCCTGTTCTTAAACATTTAATCTCTGCCACCTCCTCTCCACTGAGGTTCTGCCTCTGAGGCCATGGCCGACTTGAAAGGCTTGTCCTTCCTCTTCATTCTCTGCCTTCTCTGGAACATCTGCTTTACGATGATCCAAACTTAAGACTTTCTCCTTCCTTGGCCCCTGGGGCACTTCACTCTGCTGGTTCTCTCCCTGCCCCAGATTCTTTTTCTCCTGTGTCCTTTTCAGAGTCCCCCCCCCCTACATCTGTGTTCCCCAGGATTCTGGCTTTGGGTCTCCTCTCTCTCGCTTGGGACCTCTTCCACACTCCTTGCTTTCATTATGGCATCCATGCAGTTGGCTCCTAGATCAGTCAGGGTCCAACCAGGAAAGCAAGAAACCATACTGAGTATTTAAAAAAGAGGGAATTTATTCCAGGGACATGGTTCCACAGTGAAAGCTGAGAAGCCACATGGGCAGTAGGAAGGGACACAGGAGCCCAGGTTCCTGGGTCACCTGGCCGAAGTGAGTGCCATAGGGAGACAGAGCCATTCATTGCTGGACACGTTCTCTGAAGCAGAGGGAGAGAGATGACAAAACACACTGCCTCTCCCCTTCCACCCGCCATGCTCCTGCCAGTGCCTCCCATTGGCTGAAGCAGCTGGAAGGCAGTGAGAAGGGAGGCAGGGGTTAACGCAGTGCAGGGCAAGGGAAGAGCCAGGAGTGGATCTGAGATTAACACAGCCCCCTACCTATACTTCCTGCCCCAGCTTGGTCACAATCTGCATGCCCCACCACTTACGGGACACCTGTAACTCAGCATGTCTCAGCTGAATCTCCTTCCCACAAAACATGTTCCTCCACCCAGCGTCCTTCTATCAGTCGCCCCTGATTCTCCTAGAGGCAGGCTGAAAGCTTTCAGCAAGGCCTCTGACTCCTCCCTCCTTCTCCCCCCTCCTCCATGTGGTGTCAGTTTCTAGGTCCAAAAGGTTCTTTGAAGAAAATACCCATACCCTCCCCCCTTTCCATTCTTACCACCCCCACTTAATTCAGATCTCCTCTTCTCTTGCTTGGCTTCTAACAAGAGCCTCTTCATTGGGTTCCCCGCTTCCATTAACATTTCCCTGAATCATCCTACACCACGACCTGCCCATCACTGGTGAATCAAACATGACTCTTTCCGCCCTGCAGCCTTATGCCCCACCGCTGCTCACTCAGACCTCATGACCAGTCAGTCTTTTTTCCGGCTCCCCTAGGGCGTCCTGTGCTCTCTCACTCTGAGCCTTGGGTCGTCCTGCCCGTTATCTGGAATGGTACTTTCTCTTTGCATCTCCTCCAGTGGAAACCCCACCCAGCCCTGCGGCTCCACATTGACGTAAATCTTTTGGAATGAAATTTTCTTTTTTTTTTTTGGCCACACCATTCGGTGTGTGGGATCTTAGTTCCCTGACCAGGGATCGAACCTGCGCCCCATGCAGTGGAAGAGTGGAGTCTTGACCACTGGACCACCAGGGAAGTCCCTGGAATGAAATTTTAACAGCAGATTCCAAAAGCCTTCAAAATGTGCTTACTCTCTGACCAAGCAATTCCACTTCTGAGGATCTGGCCTAAGAACATAATCAGGAATGTGGCCAGAGATCCTCACTGGAGCATTTGCCTGTTAGTAAAAGATTGTAAACAGTCCAGGTATCCAACATGGAAGGCAATAGCTCCGTAAACTATGGAAACAGCCACTGAATGAGATTTTATGCATCTATTAAAAGTGAAAGTTACAGGGACTTTCCTAGCAGTCCAGCGGTTAAGCCTCTGCGCTTCCAGTGCATGGGTTGCTGGTTCGACCCCTGATCGGGGAAATAAGACCCCGCATGCCGCATAGCCCAGCCTAAATAAATAAAATAAAATTTAAAAATAAAATAAAAATGGAGAAGGCTGATGGACACTCAGGTTCAGCTCCTGAGCCCAAAATACAACACTGGGCTGCATATTAGACAACACTAGTAATTAAAAAAAAAAAAGTCTGGCCAACAGACCAAAGGGGGGACAAAATGAAAAAGAAAATTACAATCATATAGGGAAAGGCTCATATTATATATGTGAAAAAAAGCAGAATGCAAACTCATATTTGTTAAATTGTATATACACGTGCAACAGCACATCATCTTTATCAAGCATTTGGTTTGTACTGGGTACTGTCCCGAGTAATTTACATGGATTTACTCATTTAAGCTTCACAACAGTCCTACAAGCTAATAAATGGAGAAACTGAGGCACAGAAAGCCCTAGATCACACGGCTGGCGGGTGTCAGGGCTGGAAGGGAGTGCAGGCAGCCCAGGGCCTGTGCACTTAGCCATGCTGCCCCCCACAAGGAGTGGAACCCCAAAGACTGAAAGGGCAGTAACAGCCAAACCTTGCCATGGTAGGTAGAATAATGGCCCCCCAAAGACAGTCACATCCTAAGTTCTGGACCTGTGACCGTATTACTTTATATGCAAAAGGAATTACGATTGCAGATGGAATTAACGTTAATAAGTAGCCGACCTTAAAATGGGGAGATTATTCTGGATTATCTGGGTAGGTCCAATGTAATCACAGGGTTCCTTATAAGTGGAAGAGGGAGGCAGAAGAAAGTGAGACCGAGAGATGATAATATGCCCAACCTTGCTGGCTATGGAGATGGAGGAATGAGGCCAGGAGCCACGGGATGCAGGCCAACTCTAGAAGCTGGAAAAGGCCAGGAAACGGATTCTCCCCTAGAGCCTCCAGCCTCCAGCCATACCAACATGTTGATTTTGGCCCAGAGAAACCTATCTCAGACTTCTGACCTCCAGAACTGTAAGATTAAAGATGTGTTGTTTAAGCCACTAAATTTGCGGTAATTTGTTACAGCAGCAATAGAAAACACGCCCACCAAAAAAGCAAAGCAAAGCAAACAAAAGTTCCAGTAATAAATGTGCTGCGTTGAAAAAGATTGGACAGGTCTTCAATAGAATGAAAACAATCAGCTATATCTGGTTGGTGAATCTCTTTGTTTATTTTTAAAGAATGATAATTTCTTTTTCCATATTTCCAAATTTTCCAATATCTTTTTTGTACCATTTTTATAAGGGGAAAACTCTCCCTAAGCAATCATACCCATCCTTCAAGGTCCAGGTCAAATGCCGCCTCCCCCAGGAAGCCTCCCAGACGCTTTACCCATGGTTAGGGGTGGCATCTCTTCTCCCATGGCCTTAACACTACATCTGGATTCTAAATGCCTCAGGTGGGATTCTCCCCTGAGCTCAGGGGCCCTGGCTAGTGCTAGGGGGGCCCTGGATTCAGGAACAATCAATCATTTTTCCTGACTGAGGTACTTCAAGGCTGTATTTCCCGACACTCTGATGGGATTCTGGGTGGGGAGGGTGGGGTTGTGTGGGGCGACACAGCCTCACAGAAGCTCTTAGGGCGCAGTGGGCAGAACTTCCTGCAGCACCAGCTCTAAAGATTCTGAAGACCGCTGCTCCATATATCTGAAATGTGGGTGCTTCCTAATAACCTCTATTTTTTCTCCCTATCATATAGGTGGAGGATATAAGCAGATAGGTGAGGGGAGCCCCAGAGAAACAGAACCAGGCATGGCTTTCTTTTCTTTTCTTTTCTTTTCTTTTTTTGTGGTACGTGGGCCTCTCACTGTTGTGGCCTCTCCTGTTGCGGAGCACAGGCTCCGGACGCGCAGGCTCAGCGGCCATGGCTCACGGGCCCAGCCACTCCGCGGCATGTGGGATCTTCCCGGACCGGGGCACGAACCTGCGTCCCCTGCATCGGCAGGCAGACTCTCAGCCTCTGCGCCACCAGGGAATCCCAGGCACGGCTTTCTTGACATGAGAGAAGCCATTTTGGCCTAAGCCATTTTGTGATCTAAGCCCGGCCACAATGCTTGCCCTTGAACAGGTCTCAGTAATCAACAATCTTAAGGGAAGTAAGGGAATGCAGGAACAAAGGAAAAGCAGTCAGGAAACAGGCTGGGTCGCTTTGCTGCGTACCTGAAACTATCACAGCGTTGTTAATCGGCTATACTCCAATGTAAAAAAGTTAAAAAAAAAACAAAAAACAGTAGTTCAGATAAAACAGAGTCCTAGTTCCTCCTCAAGGGATACAGTAACAATCTTTGAGTTCTGCAGGAACTAAGGCCCCCACCCAGGTGGAGGATGGGATGATGTTGACCTTTCCTGACCTTCATGACTTCAAACAGTTTAAGCTTGGACTCTGTTGACCTTTGCCTCTGTTCAATGCTGAATTCTCCTCTGCTCAAGCCCCTCATGAATATGCATGTACCCTTAGCTTAACACTCCTTTGGGAAAGCAAGTGTTCTCCTTGCTGCAAGTAATAAATCCTTCCTTCTCCGGATGTTTGGCTTGGTTGTGTCTTTTGACTTGACACCGACAAGAGGTGAACCCAGTTTTCAGGTAAGGGCAGGGGGATTGAAGTAATCAGGTAACAGAGGCTGGGCCTCTGTGGGCCTGTGGTTGTTCTGAAGAGAATGGCATGGGAAGTCTTGTGGCTCCATGCAGGGAATTGGAGGGATGGGGAGGTATAGGGGATGATAAAACTGGATGTCCCCGGTGCTAGGGACCGTCAGGCCTTCTTCAGCCATGTCTCAATACCAACTTCCAGAATCATTCTCTGAAATCAAAGCTGAGCGTGTCTTTCTCATGCTTGTCCCACAGGTGCCCTCCAGGTGCCAAGCTCTTTATCAGTGACCCAGCCCTGCTCGCCTCCCCAGCCTCCCCTCCCGAGCACCCCTGTCTCCCACCTGGTGGGATCCAGTGCCACTGCACTACTGCCCTCCCAAGCAAGTCCCTCTCCCACATGGCTTGCTCGCTCCGCACACGCTACCCCCTTGTCTAGGACATCCTTCCCTAGCCCCAGTCCCGCAAGTTCTCCATGCCTCCCCTGAAAACCGCCTGGCCCACCCAGGAGGTCGGGGCTCCTCTGCTGTGCTCCCAATCCCCTTGTGTCTCCTGATCCATCATGCCCCGCCTTGGAGGCCCTGCTATTAATAGCACATCTTTATAGGCTGTGAGCCCGCTCCTGCAGCGCCAGCTGTAGAACAGTGGCTCCACCTCTCAGATGCTGGAGTCCCTGACAACCCTCAGGTTCTCCTCTCTTACTATATGTCATGGGGGGCCAGGGGGTCTCCAGAGCTAGCACAGTGCCGGGCACAGAGTGGGGCATCCTTTATCTGTCTTATGAGAAGTGTCATGGGCAGTAGAGTCCTTTGCAGCCTGGAGTCCATCCCAGAGCTCTTCCTCCTGCCAAAAGCCAGAGCTGGATAAAGTTCCTCTTCTTCCAGGGCAGCCTGCAGAGGCCTCAGAGCCGAGAGAGGCAGCAAAGCTCAGTGCCTCAGAACTCACCAGCATCCTTCCCAGGGGCAGGCAACACACAGCCTGCTGGGCGGAAAGACCCAGGCTCATATCCCCCAGCTCTGCTGCTGACCCACTCCCGCTCCCTTATCTGAGAAGTGGGGGTGATGCTTCCCCCATAAGAGTGTCACAAAGACTAAATAAGCACACAATTCTAAAACGAGGGCTGTTTGTATGTGGAGAGCCCTGGTCAATTGTAAGAGCTAAGTTCTGGATTTTTCTTTCGAAAAAGAGATTTGTCCAGCATTGGCATTAGATACTGTAATCAAAAAGAGTGACGATCCCGTTGTAAATGGAGTCCGTGGACGCTGCCCTCTCCAATATCACCGTTACTCTTCTTATTGTTGAATCTGGCAGGACCTTGCTGTCCTTATGGGCCTCCATCTCCAGGCACAGATGACCACCCCTTTCTTCTCAAAGTGACTTTTCCATTGGCTCCCGGGATCCCTCCCCAACCTCTCGCTGGTTCTGTCCCACTATGCTTGACTGATTTCTCTTCCCCCATTATCCCTAAAGTCAGTGGTCTCCAAAGGTCTACCTCCACCCCCTTCTCTCTTTGCCTTGGGCAGGAAATGGTGCTCACACCTTCATGTTTGGTCCAGAGCCCCAGACCTCTCTATATCTAGCTCCTTCCTGGACAGCTCTTCAGGGATGACACAGAGCCCCCAGGACTCCAGGAGGCCTGAACCAAACTCCCTCCTGACCTGCTGCTTGCTTCCCAGATTCCCTCCATCTGCCCACCTGGGCATCCTTCCAGTCACTCCTACACACATACACTCGAGTCAGTCACCAGGGACCCTGCTGGATTTCTCTGTGCACCTCTCTAAGCCCAAGTCCCTGTGCACATTACAGGTAATTCTTGGACTCATTTAAACTCCAGGGTCCCTGAAATAGGGACAGTCTCTAACTGCCTTCCCACACTGGGGCCCACAGGACACCCTCTGTGCCAGGTGGTGACTCAGTCCCTTCCCTGTGGACTCAGGAGTGGCCTGCAGCAACCCAGGCCAGCATGCCAGGCCTATCCCTTTCTTTTCATTTTATTTTCCTACCAACTTCTCCTGCCTTTTTTCTTTTTTTTTGAATTTTTAAATTTTATTTAATTTATTTTTTTATACAGCAGGTTCTTATTAGTTGACTATTTTATACATATTAGTGTATTCATGTCAATACCAATCTCTCAATTCATCACACAACCCCCCTTACCACCACTTTCCCCCCTTGGTGTCCATACGTTTGTTCTCTACATTTGTGTCTCAACTTCTGCCCTGCAAACCAGTTCATCTGTACCATTTTTCTAGGTTCCACATACATGCGTTAATATACAATATTTGTTTTTCTCTTTCTGACTTACTTCACTCTGTATGACAGACTCTAGCTCCATCCACGTCTCTACAAATGACCCAATTTCGTTCCTTTTTATGGCTGAGTAATATCCCATTGTATATATGTACCACATCTTCTTTATCCATTCGTCTGTCAATGCACATTCAAGTTGCTTCCATAACCTGGCTATTGTAAATAGTGCTGCAATGAACATTGGGTGCATGTGTCTTTTTGAATTATGGTTTTCTCTGGGTATATGCCCAGAAGTGGGGTTGCTGTGTCATATGCTAATTCTATTTTTAGTTTTTTAAGGAACCTCCATACTGTTCTCCATAGTGGCTGTATCAATTTGCATTCCCACCAGCAGTGCAAGACGGTTCCCTTTTCTCCACACCCTCTCCAGCATTTGTTGTTGTAGATTTTCTGATGTTGCCCATTCTAACTGGTGTGAGGTGATACCTCATTGTAGTTTTGATTTGCATTTCTCTAATAATTAGTGATGTTGAGCAGCTTTTCATGTGCTTCTTGGCCATGTGTATGTCTTCTTTGGAGAAATGTCTATTTAGGTCTTCTGCCCATTTTTGGATTGGGTTGTTTGTTTTTTTCATATTGAGCTGCATGAGCTGTTTATATATTTTGGAGATTAATCCTTTGTCCGTTGATTCGTTTTCAAATATTTTCTCCCATTCTGAGGGCTGTCTTTTCGTCTTCTTTGTAGTTTCCTTTGCTGTGCAAAAGTTTGAAGTTTCATTAGGTCCCATTTGTTTATTTTTGTTTCTATTTCCATTACTCTAGGAGGTGGATCAAAAAGATCTTGCTGTGATTTATGTCAGTGTTCTTGCTATGTTTTCCTTTAACAGTTTTATAGTGTCTGGTCTTACATTTAGGTCTCAAATCCATTTTGAGTTTATTTTTGTGTATGGTGTTAGGGAGTGTTCTAATTTCATTCTTTTACATGTAGCTGTCCAGTTTCCCCAGCACCACTTATTGAAGATACTGTCTTTTCTCCATTGTATATCCTTGTCTCCTTTGTCATAGATTAGTTGACCATAGGTGCATGGGTTTATTTCTGGGCTTTCTATCCTGTTCCATTGATCTGTATTTCTGTTTTTCTGCCAGTACCATATTATCTTGATTACTGTAGCTTTGTAGTATAGTCTGAAGTCAGGGAGCCTGATTCCTCCAGCTCTGTTTTTTTCCCTCAAGACTGCTTTGGCTATTTGGGGTCTTTTGTGTCTCCATACAAATTTTAAGACTTTTTGTTCTAGTTCTGTAAAAAATGCCATTGGTAATTTGATAGGGAGTGCATTGAATGTGCAGATTGCTTTGGGTAGTATAGTCATTTTCACAATGTTGACTCTTCCAATCCAAGAACATGGTATATCTCTCCATCTGTTTGGATCATCTTTAATTTCTTTCATCAGTGTCTTATACTTTTCTGCATACAGGTCTCTTGTCTCCCTAGGTAGGTTTATTCCTAGGTATTTTGTTCTTTTTGTTGCAGTGGTAAATGGGAGTGTTTCCTTAATTTCTCTTTCAGATTTTTCATCATTAGTGTATAAGAATGCAAGAGATCTCTGTGCATTAATTTTGTATCCTGCAAATTTGCCAAATTCATTGATTAGCTGTAGTAGTTTACTGGTGGCATCTTTAGGATTCTCTATGTATAGTATCATGTCATCTGCAAACAGTGACAGTTTTACTTCTTCTTCTCCAATTTGTATTCCTTTAATTCTTTTTCTTCTCTGATTGCCGTGGCTAGGACTTCCAACACTATGTTGAATAATAGTGGTGAGAGTGGACATCCTTGTCTTGTTCCTGATCTTAGAGGAAATGCTTTCAGTTTTTCACCATTGAGAATGATGTTTGCTGTGGGTTTGTCGTATATGGTCTTTATTATGTTGAGGTAGGTCCCCTCTATGCCCACTTTCTGGAGAGTTTTTACCATAAACAGGTGTTGAATTTTGTCAAAAGCTTTTTCTGCATCTGAGATGATCATATAGTTTTTATTCTTCAATTTGTTAATATGGTGTATCACATTGATTGATTTGCATATATTGAAGAATCCTGCATCCCATGGATAAATCTCACTTGATCATGGTGTATAATCCTTTTAATGTGTTGTTGGATTCTGTTTGCTAGTATTTTGTTGAGGATTTTTGCATCTATGTTCATCAGTGATATTGCTCTGTAATTTTCTTTTTTTATAGTATCGTTGTCTGGTTTTGGAATCAGGGTAATGGTGACCTCATAGAATGGGTTTCAGAGTGTTCCTTCCTCTGCAATTTTTTGGAAGAGTTTGAGGACAGGTGTTAGCTCTTCTCTAAATGTTTGATAGAATTCACCTGTGAAGCCATCTGGTCCTGGTCTTTTGTTTGTTGAAAGTTTTTTTTTTTTTTTTTTTTTTTTTTTTTTTGCGTTACACAGGCCTCTCACTGTTGTGGCCTCTCCCATTGCAGAGCACAGGCTCCGGACGCACAGGCTCAGCGGCCATGGCTCACGGGCCCAGCCGCTCCGCGGCACGTGGGATCTTCCTGGCCTGGGGCACGAACCCGTGTCCCCTGCATCGGCAGGCAGACTCTCAACCACTGCGCCACCAGGGAAGCCCTGTTGAAAGATTTTTAATCGCAGTTTCCATTTCATTACTTGTGAGTGGTCTGCCCATATTTTCTATTTCTTCCTGGTTCAGTCTTGGAAGGTTATACCTTTCTAAGAATTTGTCCATTTCTTCCAGGTTTTCTATTTTATTGGCATAGAGTTGCTTGTAGTATTCTCTTAGGATGCTTTGTAGTTCTGTGGTGTCTGTCATAACTTCTCCTTTTACATTTCTAATTTTATTGATTTGAGTCCTCTCCCTCTTTTTCTTGATGAGTCTGGATAATGGTTTATCAATTTTGTTTATCTTCTCAAAGAACCAGCTTTTAGTTTTATTGATCTTTGCTATTGTTTTCTTTGTTTCTATTTCATTTATTTCTGCTCTGATCTTTATGATTTCTTTCCTTCTACTAACTTTGGGTTTTGTTTGTTCTTCTTTCTCTAGTTCCTTTAGGTGTAAAGTTAGATTGTTTATTTGAGATTTTTCTTGTTTCTTGAGGTAGGCTTGTATTGCTATAAACTTCCTTCTTAGAACTGCTTTTGCTGCATCCCATACGTTTTGGATTGTCGTGTTTTCATTGTAATTTGTCTCTAGGTATTTTTTTGATTTCCTCTTTGTTTTCTTCAGTGATCTCTTGGTTATTTAGTAACATATTGTTTAGCCTCCATGTGTTTGTGATTTTATGTTTTTTTCCCTGTAATTGATTTCTAATCTCATACCATTGTGGTCAGAAAAGATGCTTGATATGGTTTCAATTTTCTTAAATTTACTGAGGCTTGATTTTGTGACCCAAGATGTGATCTATCCTGGAGAATGTTCCATGTGCACTTGAGAAGAAAGTGTAATCTGCTGTTTTTGGATGGCATGTCCTATAAATATCAATTAAATCTATTGGGTCTATTGTGTCATTTAAAGCTTGTGTTTCCTTAGTAATTTTCTGTTTGGATGATCTGTCCATTGGTGTAAGTGAGGTGTTAAAAGTCCCCCACTATTACTGTGTTGCTGTCGATTTCCTCTTTTATAGCTGTTAGCAGTTGCCTTATGTATTGAGGTGCTCCTATGTTGGGTGCATATATATTTGTAATTGTTATATCTTCTTCTTGGATTGATCCCTTGATCATTACGTAGTATCCTTCCTTGTCTCTTGTAACATTCTTTATTTTAAAGTCTATTTTATCTGATATGAGTATTGCTACTCCAGCTTTCTTTTGATTTCCATTTGCATGGAATATCTTTTTCTGTCCCCTCACTTTCAGTCTGTATGTTTCCCTAGGTCTGAAGTGGGTCTTTTGTAGACAGCATATAGATGGGTCTTGTTTTTATATCCATTCAGCGAGCCTGGGTCTTTTGGTTGAAGCATTTAATCCATTCACATTTAAGGTAATTATTGATATGTATGTTCCTATGACCATTTTCTTAATTTTCTTGGGTTTATTTCTGTAGGTCCTTTTCTCCTCTGTGTTTCCCACTTAGAGAAGTTCCTTTAGCATTTGTTGTAGAGCAGGTTTGGTGGTGCTGAATTCCCTTAGCTTTTGCTTGTCTGTAAAGCTTTTGATTTCTCCGTCGTATCTGAATGAGATCCTTGCCGGGTAGAGTAATCTTGGTTGTAGTTTCTTCCCCTTCATCACTTTAAATATATCATGCCACTCCCTTCTGGCTTGTAGAGTTTCTGCTGAGAAATCAGCTGTTAACCTTATGGGAGTTCCCTTGTATGTTATTTGTCGTTTTTCCCTTGCTGCTTTCAATAATTTTTCTTTGTCTTTAATTTTTTGCCAATTTGATTACTATGTGTCTCAGTTTGTTTCTCCTTGGGTTTATCCTGCCTGGGACTCTCTGCACTTCCTGGACTTGGGTGGCTATTTCCTTTCCCATGTTAGGGAAGTTTTCAACTATAATCTCTTCAAATATTTTCTCAGGTCCTTTCTCTCTTCTCCTTCTGGGACCCCTATAATGCGAATGTTGGTGCATTTAATGTTGTCCCAGAGATCTCTTAGGCTGCCTTCATTTTTTTTCATTCTTTTTTCTTTATTTTGTTCCATGGCAGTGAATTACACCATTCTGTCTTCCAGGTCACTTATCCGTTCTACTGCCTCAGTTATTCTGCTCTTGATTCCTTCCAGCGTATTTTTCATTTCAGTTATTGTATTGTTCACCACTGTTTGTTTGTTCTTTAATTCTTCTAGATGTTTATTCTTTAATTCTTCTAGGTCTTTGTTAAACATTTCTTGCATCTTCTCAATCTTTGCCTCCATTCTTTTTCCAAGGTCCTGGATCATCTTCACTACCATTATTCTGAATTCTTTTTCTGGAAGGTTGCCTATCTCCACTTCATTTAGTTGTTTTTCTGGGGCTTTATCTTGTTCTTTCATCTGGTACAAAGTCCTCTGCCTTTTCATCTTGTCTATCTTTCTGTGAATGTGGTTTTCCTTCCACAGGCTGCAGGATTGTAGTTCTTGCTTCTGCTTTCTGCCCTCTGGTGGATGAGGCTACCTAAGAGGCTTGTGCAAGTTTACTAATGGGAGGGGCTGATGGTGGGTAGAGCTGGGTGTTGCTCTGGTGGGCAGAGCTCAGTAAAACTTTAATCCGCTTGTCTGCTGATGGGTGGGGCTAGGTTCCCTCCCTGTTGGTTGTTTGGCCTGAGGCAACCCAACACTGGAGCCTACCTGGCTCTTTGGTGGGGCTAATGGTGGACTCTAGGAGGGCTCACGCCAAGGAGTACTTCCCAGAACTTCTGCTGCCAGTGTCCTTGTCCCCACTGTGAGCCACAGCCACACCTGCCTCAGCAGGAGACCCTCCAACAGTAGCAGGTAGGTCTGGTTCAGTCTCCTATGGAGTCACTGCTCCTTCCCCTGGGTCCCAGTGTGCACACTACTTTGTGTGTGCCCTCCAAGAGTGGAGTCACTGTTTCCCCCCATCCTGTTGATTTGCAATCAAATCCTGCTAGCCTTCATAGTCTGATTCTCTAGGAATTCCTCCTCCCGTTGCTGGACCCCCAGGTTGGGAAGCCTGATGTGGGGCTCAGAACCTTCACTCCAGTGGGTGGACTTCTGTGGTATCAGTGTTCTCCAGTTTGTGAGTCAGCCACCAGCAGTTATGGGATTTGATTTTATTGTGATTGCGCCCCTCCTACCATCTCTTTGTGGCTTCTCCTTTGTCTTTGGATGTGAGTTATCTGTTTTGGTGAGTTCCAGTTTCTTCCTATTGATGATTGTTCAGCAGTTAGTTGTGATTCCGGTGCTCTCACAAGAGGGAGTGAGCGCTAGTCCTTCTACTCTGCCATCTTCCCCCCTGCCCTCCAGGCCTACCACTTTCAATCTCAGGTAGATAATCTATCTGGGATAGAAGGAAAATTCATATTCCTCAGGCAGATCTAATCTGTCCTTGTCGCCCACCCTTGCCTGACCTTTGTGACTCCCTGGGGCAGGGCAGAAAGAGGAAAGAACCATCTAGGTGTCTCCTTTTATGCAGGGGCAGAAAACCTCCAGGTCTTCAGGAAAGTAAAGTCAAGCTGGATCTAGATCCCTGGTCCCCCAACTCCCAGGCAGGGGCAGACAGGCAGCAGGTGGGGCTCAGTCTAACATCTTCTGCTGACTCTTAATGTGCTCAAAGGTCATTTTGAAGGTGGCAGGATTTTCTGCTTGACCCGTTAAGATCCTGGGAGAGAGAGAGGAGGAGGAGTAGGGCGGGAAGGTAGGAGGGACTTCGGGAACTGTCTTCTGGGACATTTTCCTGGCCCGCTGGGGGACAACTAGGTGCTACTAAGGCTCCTGCCTCCCATCTGATCCTAGCTCTGAGAGCCTCAGGAGACTCTGCACCGCAAGGAGTGTGGGGCATTTCCCAGAGAGGGTCATCATGGCCTACAAGAAGGGGTGCTCGAAGTGGGCCCTTGTCAGCAGTGCCAGTGTGGCTCTTGTGTTCACCATCGGGATGATCCTGTTCTTCTCTCTGCAGCAGGGCATCCTGCCAGGTAGGAGCTTCCCAGTCATGCCATCTGATCGGCTTCCCCCATCCCTCACTCCTTGCCCCCAGAAGGTTCTGTCCTCATTGACAGCCCTGATGGCCTCCTCTCCCCTCCCTACCAAGACTCTCCTCCATCCACAGCTCTACCTGCCCCTCCCATCACCAACCCCACCAAGACTTGATTCCCAGCAGACAGTCCCATTAACTTTCCCTTCCTTCTTTACCAAGCTTCAGTTACCTGAGGACCAATGAACCTTGGTCTTCAGCCCAGACCTCCTTCTGTGCCCCCAGATGAACATTCCTTCTTAGAGGGTCATGCAGGCATCTCATATTCAGCTGACTGAGCTGAACTTTCCCTCTCCCCTCTGCACCCTCTCCCGGTGAAGGGTCCTCCATCCACACGGGGACCTGGGAGCAGCCTTCTCTCTTCCTCCTGCCTCATGCCTGTATCTTCAGTCCTGTGCCTCGAGGCTCTTCCTTCCCATCCTCTACCCTCCATCCCTGCCCACCATGACTTCTCAAGCCTCTGTCTCCTGCTGAACCCCTGCAGCAGCCCTCCCCCTCCCACACAGTCTCCGCTGCCAGCCTGCTCACACCAGCCCATGCTCGGTCTGCCACCAAGGAGATCTTTCCTTTTTTTTTTTTTAAATTTTTATTTATTTATTTATTTTTGGCTGTGTTGGGTCTGCATTGCTACATGTGGGCTGTCTCTAGTTGTGGCGAACAGGGGTTACTCTTCGTTGCAGTGTATGGGCTTCTCATTGCAGTGGCTTCTCTTGCTGTGGAGCACAGGCTCTAGGCACACAGGCTTCAGTAGTTGCAGCACGTGGGCTCAGCAGTTGCAGCACGTGGCTCAGCAGTTGTGGCACGCAGGCTTTGTTGCTCTGTGGCATGTGGGATCTTCCTGGACCAGGGATCGAACCCGTGTCCCCTGCATTGGCAGGCAGACTCTTAACCACTGTGTAAGGAGATCTTTCTAAACATAAACCTAGTTTGCTGTCTCCAGCACACACCCAACTCCTTTGCTGGCGCCCAAAGCCATTTACAACGGGATCACAGCCCTCTTCCCATCTTGCCCTGTTCCATTTCTCTGCATTCTGTACCAGGCCAATGGCCATTCCTTTAGGCAACCATATATTTCCTATGGTCAAACCTTTGCTTATACTGTTCTCTGTGTCTGAAATAACGTAGGCCCCTATTTTGGTCAAAGTTACACACCCATCCTTCTAGGTCTCCCTTAAACGTTCCCTTATCAGTGAACTTCCCAACATCTGCAGGCTGGTTCAGAGCATCTTTGTGCCCAGGACCCCACGTATTTCTCTCTCTCCCAGCTCTGATGAATCTGGGGTCCACCGTCTCTGCTAGATGGTGTGCTAGATACTCCCCGGGGCCCAAGGAGGGTTAGTAGGATGTACGGATGAGAGTCTTGGTCTGGGGCAAGAACTGATGTTGACAGTTCCCTTCGCCTTGATTGCAGGCTGTGAGCAGGATGCGGTCTGCCGCTCCGACGCGGACATGCTGGACTACCTGCTGAGCCTGGGTCAGATCAGCCAACACGACGGCCTTCTGGTCACCTGGTACCATGCTGCCAACAGCCAGAAGGAGATGAGGGCTGCCCTCAGCAGTAAGTCCAGTTGCCAGAACTGGGGCAGGCCGGGGCAGAGGTGGAGGCAATGGAGGGAGAGCAGAGGTGGGGCTAAGACAGCACTACCTATGAGGTGGCATTAGGATGGGTATCGCCGCGTTCTTGCCATCCTCCACTTGAGAAAGTGGGGGCTCAGGGGTTAAGTGACTGGCTCAGGTTGTGCAGAGATGTCTGGTTCCAAGGTCACATCCTGCCCTTCCTCCCAGGCCTTGTCAGGAGACAGCTTCCCTGCTAAGGAGGCCTTTGTCCTCAAAGTCTAAAGAGCCAGAAGATGTTTGAGTGCCAGCGCTACCAAAAACGAGCTGTGGAAGCCTGAGCAAGTTGTGTAACTCCTGAGCCTCTGATTCAGAATGATTACGGCAGCCAGTGGGCAACCACTCCCGGTGGGGACACTCACATTCCACGTGGGTCTCCTGGGACTACCAGCAGCCTGTTTTGTGGGTGCCATTCGACAGGAGAAAAATGGAGGCTCAGAAAAGTTAGGTGACTTACCTAACTTCACTAAGGTCACACTGTTTGAAAGTGGCTAAGCCAGCATTGGAGCACCCAGTGGTCAGCTCCCACGCTCTAAACCACTGCATTATGCCTGGCCCAGTTCAAAAGGGAAGATCACTCTTCCAGGACTATGGGGAAGCTCATTAGATCATGTTCATGTATGTGCTTGTACACTCTAAAGCAGTGACTATTCGAGATGAAAGGAAGGGTCCCCAAATTTGAGCGTGCTTCAGAAAACATATTGCTAGCCCCACCCCTGGAGTTTCAGATTCAGTGGTTCTGGGGTGGGGCCTGGGAATGTGCATTTCTGATAAGTTCCCTGGTGACATTGATGTTGCTGGCCCCAGGATCACACTTTGAGAACCACTGCTCAACCAAAATCCCTCAAGTTTAGGAAAGTGAGATCCAGAGGGTCTTGTCCAAGGTCACACAGTAGGTCTGAAGCAGAGCAAGACCTAGGCGCCAGGCCTCTGGCTCTTACTCCAGCAGAGTCACCAGCAGAGAGCCTGGGAATGAGCATCTGGGAAAGGTTTGCTGAATGAATGAATGAGTCCTTAGGGAGACTTCCTGGAGGAGGCAGGCTTGGTGGTCAGCAGTGGAGAGGCCACCACAGGCTGGGTGGAGCCAGTTTGCTGCTGCTTCAGGATCGGGAGGCTAATGGCCAGACTTGGGTGATAAGAGGCCAGAGAACTCCCTGGCAAGAGGGAGGGCTCTTATCTGGCAGATAAGGCCTGAGGGAAAGCAAAGAGGATCTGCCAGCCCCAGGCTCATCCCAGGTCAGCCCTGGGGCAGCAGGTAAAGGATCAGGCCCCACCAAGTTGGGACCTTGGCCAAGAAGAAAGCTAAGGGCCCCAACCAGGCAGTGCCCAACAGCGTGGAGCATGCAGAGACACCCCTTAGCATAGCTGCAGGGGTGCAGAGGGCCCCAGGCCCAGTCTTCTCCCTGAGGGTCCTGCTAGGTCCCTGAGGTAGGTCTCTGGGAGGAGGGTGGCTCCACAACTGAGGTGGAGACCCTCCGGGGGAGCCAATGGTAGGCCAGGGTTAGGCCGGTGAAGTCACCTTGAACGTGACTGGACACCATGTGGAGGGGAGGGGCCACAGCAAAGGCCTAGGAGGCAGACAGACTGGGTTCAAATTCTACCTTTTATCATTTACCAGAGGAGTGATTTGGGACAGGTGACTTCACCCATCTGCAGCTCAGTTTTTCCCTCTGCAAAATGTGGGCTGGTAGGGTGACCATATCATTTATCATCCAAACCAGGGCACTTTTGATAGTGAAAGAGGTCATTATTAATAATTATGCTGAAACAACAGGAATACACCAGACTCTCCCAGGCAAACGGGGACATGTGCTCACCCTAGTTAAGTGAGCTACTCCACGTAAATGATAATACTTAGTGAATGCCTAACAACGGATATTTTATTATTTACTTCTAGTAAACGAGGGGACAGGGAGCACAGAGAGGTCCAGTAACCTGCCCAAGATCACACAGCTTGCAGGTGTTAGAGCTGGGACTGGAAGCTAGCAGCCTTGGGTTCAGGATCTGCACACTCAGCCACAGCGCTTTCCTGCCAGACGTGATGCATAGAGCTCCTGGCATGTGGGGGAGGGGAAGGGGGGTCTGGTAACTTCCTGTGGGCTCCCTCTGG
This sequence comes from Lagenorhynchus albirostris, assembly GCF_949774975.1. Lineage (NCBI taxonomy): Eukaryota > Metazoa > Chordata > Mammalia > Artiodactyla > Delphinidae > Lagenorhynchus > Lagenorhynchus albirostris. Next base: position 140,635,643 of record NC_083096.1, read on the forward strand.
AGAGCATCACTCCTCCCCACCTGACTGCACCCCTGAGGACCAGGACTCTTACTGTGGCTGCAGAAACCTGATCCTTTCCTCATCTCCTGTTCCTTCACACCCCCAACCAAGCGAGTTGGCCCCCCAGATTCAGCATCTGGAAGGCACACAACAGGTGTAAATGACAAGGGAGAAGACTTCGGGAGGAAGCTGGATCCAGGTGGCGATCGCAAGGAGGCAGGTCAGGTCCATCAGTCTTTAGTCCACTTCACTGAGTGTTTGCTGGGTCCCTACTCTGCACCCAGCTCAGGAGGAGGTTTAGAAATGAGTGAGAGGTGGCCCTGTGTTCAAGGGGCTCACAGGGTCTCAAGGAAGGCAGCTGGTGAAAGTCAAGCAAGGCGGCAGCATCGGAGGTTCACCGGGCCGCAGAGACCTGGGTTCCAGCCCTGGCTCCTGCCCAGCGTGCCCCCACCCTCCCCAGACCGGAACTGGCTCCCGTTAGATGGGGAAGAAGACCCCTCAGTATCCACTCTCTTTTTTTTAAGCAGTTTTTTTTTCTTTTTTTTTTTTTTTTGCGGTACGCGGGCCTCTCACTGTTGTGGCCTCTCCCGTTGTGGAGCACAGGCTCCGGACGCGCAGGCTCAGCGGCCATGGCTCACGGGCCCAGCCGCTCTGCAGCATGTGGGATCTTCCCAGACCGGGGCACGATCCCGTGTCCCCTGCATCGGCAGGCGGACTCTCAACCACTGCGCCACCAGGGAAGGCCAGTATTCTTTCTCTTGAACTACCCTCTTATCTGCCCAGCTGCCCCCTCGGGCCTGGCTTCTCTGGGCCTTGATGGGCCTCAAACTCTTTGGACCCCTCTCTTTGCATTCCCAGGTAACCGAAAGTTAAGAAAAGAAAGTGCTTTGTGTTCAAGCCATAAACATAAAGGCTACCTTCATATAGCCCTTCACAGTTTACAACGTGCCTTTATGTCCATGTCCTGCAGTCACGGTCCAGGGAGGCTCATCCCCATCTGGCCAGTGAGGACTCCAGGAAGTCCAGAGCTCTGGGCAGGAGGTATAATATGAGGATGAAGTGGGGCAATGCAAAGTGCCTGGCTCAGCGCTGGGGACAGCCTGGCACTCGGCTTCCTCCCCCTCCTGGAAATCCAGACACCTAGATTTTAAAGAAATCTGCAAAAATTCTCTGCGACTTTGGGCAAGTGCTATCACCTTTCTGAACCTGCGCTGGTTGACCTTAACTTTTCTATCACCCATTCATTCAGTCTTTTATCATCCAGCAAACATTTCTGAAGCTCCTTTTTTAGGCCTATTATTGTCTTGGCACTGGAAATCCAAGTGATGGGCAACACAGACCCAGACCCTGCTCCCTGACACTAACACTCAGGAAAGCTGGTGCTAAATTAGTGATTACATGGGGGCTGAGCACTCAGAGGAGAAGCTGGCAACCTAACTTAGACTGGATGTGTGGTTTAGGGATGGCCTCCTTGATATTTTAAGCCAACACCCACGGATGAGCTGGAGGTGGCCTAGTAAAGCTGCGGAGGGAAGTGTTGCCAAGACAACAGCCATGTGTAAGAGCCCAGAGAAGGGAAGACAAGATATTTGAGCATCGATACTCGAAGTGTGGGCCACGGACCCGCAGCATGGGCATCACGGGGGAGATTGTCAGACACCTTGGGTCCCACCCCAGACCTACTGAACAGAACTTGCATTTTAACAGTTCCTGGGTGATTTGTGTGCACATTAATGTTGGAGAAACAGGAGTGGCTGGAAGCTAGAGATTGAGGGAGAGAGGGACTCGAGATGAGATGGGAAAGTTTGCCAGACCTGGTCATGCAGGACCTCACAGACTATGGTAAGGCATTTAGCTTGGACTCTTAGGACAACGGGCAGGGACGTTCTGATTTTTTAACAGAAGTGACACGATCAGGTACGTGTTTGGAATACTCACTCTAGTGGCCGTGTGCAGAATGGACTTGGAGGGGAGCAGAGCTCAAGTCACGAGGCTGTGAGTGGCAAACACAAGAGGCCCTCTGATGCCAACTGTCTGTGATGGGGCAGGAGCTGAGAGCGACCCCGCCTGCCCTCCACTCCATTCCTTAGACAGAGACCCTGGCCGGCTATTCTGGCCTGCTTCTCACTGAAAGGCCTCAGCTCCCTCCTGGACTGAACTCTCGGAACAGGCGTCACACAGCCACCTGATGGAGTTAACTGTGTGCATTTAAAAGATAAAAATAACGATGCTCAGTGCTGTAAGTGTGCCGGAGATGGGCCAGCGTACGTAATTCTGGCACGAACATGAGTCAGAAGAATTTTTCTAGACGGTAATTTGTTAGTATGGGCCTTAAAAACACCCTGCATGGCCCTGACTCAAATTCCTTGTCAGGATAAAAAATAATCAGAAAATCAGAATAAAACATGCATCATTATTTGTTAGTAGCAAAAATTTAGAAACTACTAGGATGTCTCAGGAATGGGAGAGTGGCTAACTAAAGCAGGGTGAGTGCCCTCAATTGGGTTTTTGCAGCTTTTTTTTTTTAATGAAACATAGAAAAGATTGTAAAAAATGTGTCACTATTGAAAGAAAAAGATTAAAATTATAAATGCAGAGTATTCCCAACTGTGTAAAAACTATAAATAGATAAAAGTGGAAGAAAATACATTAAAAAATGAACTATGATGGAAATGCTTTCCTCAAGTCAGGATAAAAAATAATCAGAAAATCAGAATAAAATATGCATCATTATTTGTTCGTAGCAAAAATTTAGAAATGTGGGCGAATATTTCTCTTTCTGCTTTTCTGTATTTTCCAAATGTTCTATAATAAATGTGTAATACTTTGATGATGAGAAAAATTGCTTTAAAAAAGGAAATGATCTGGGAATTCCCTGGCGGTCCAGTGGTTAGGACACGGCCCTCTCACTGCTGGGGCCCAGGTTCAATCCCTGGTCAGGGAACTAGGATCCCACAAGTTGTGCAGCAAAAAAAAAAAAAAAAAAAAAAGGAACCAATCAAGATGGAGTTTGTCCTCTTGCACAGGTGACGCTGTGGCCCTGGAGGCAGACGTCACAGTAGAAGGGCTCGGCACAGTCAATGAGACAGGGGTCCCCATCATGGCGCACCCCCCAGCCATCTACAGTGACAACACCCTACAGCAGTGGCTGGAGGCCGTGCTGGCTTCTTCCCAGAAGGGTAAGGACCTCTCTCAGCCCCTCCCCAGCTGCCCAGCCCTCTGGTCCTCAGGCCGCATGTGCAGGGGTCCTTCCACTAGGAAGCTAGTCCAGTGCTCGTCAGGAGTTGCTTGTTGCCTTGGCTTTCCAGCCCACCGCTCTAGAGGCCTGGGCTCGGGGAAGATCAGTGAGATGAGGGATATAAAAGTGCAGGGTAAGCTGCAAACGGCCAAACATGTTTGGGCCCTGAATCCATGGAACTGGTTACAACATGCTCAAAAGCCAAATTCCACCTTCCCCTCCCATGTCTTTTTGCCAGTTATAGTCAGAATCCAGGCATCACCCTAATGTCTCTCCCTCATCCCCCACATCCGCTCAGCTGCTGCACCTGCCAATTCTAACCCTGAAGCCTACCCCCTGATCCAGTCCCAGTCACATCATCTTTCTCCTGGACCTCCTTCCTCAGTGGCTTCCTGCTTCCAAACTCAGCCCCTACCTGAGTGAGCTTTCCAAAATGCCAGTTGTCACGTCACTCCCCTGCTTTAACCCTCCATGGCTCCCCATTGTCCTCAGGACAAAGTGTGATCTCCTTGGCCTGTCTTGCAACATCCTGCTCTAACTTCTCAGCCTCATCTCCTGCTGTTCAGGCTCAGGTGGCTTAGGACCCTCTGAGCCTGCCTGTCCAAGAATCACAGTCCCTTTTCATCCGATGCTTGACAACCCCTGAACCTGCCCCAAGTCCCAAGCCCTTACCCGTCATCTGCTTCCTCCCCTTGATGATGGGGGACGGGAGCTCATTCCTACAGAGGCAAGTCCTTTCTCTCCAGGTTAGCTCTGCCTGTTTGAAAACCCTTCTTCACACCCAGCGAGAATCTGGTCCCTGTCTTCCCTCCCTGCCCGCAACACACATACCATACCTGCTCTCTCTGTCCCAGGAAGTCATGTCTTCTGTTTCCTTCTTCCTTGAGCACGAGGGACCAGTTCCCCAAGCCCTTGGCCCTCTCCCCACAGGCATCAAACTAGACTTCAAGAGCATCAAGGCCGTGGGCCCCTCCCTGGACCTCCTGCGGCGGCTGACTGAGGAGGGGAGAGTTCGGAGGCCTGTGTGGATCAATGCCGACATCCTGAGGGGCCCCAACATGGTCATCCCGATAGAAGTCAATGCTACACAGTGAGTGTTCGCCTCTCTGCCCCAGCTGTGTTCAATCCTCTTCTGTCAACATCTGGCACAGTAGGTGCTCAGGGGACCTTTGCTGAGTTTGCTTCCAGTCACACCATGTAGTCTGACCTCTGAGCCTTCACACGTGCTATTCCCTCTGCCTCGAATGCCTTTCCCCCACTTCCTGATGAACCTTTGCCCAGTCATTACCTGTCCCAGAAACTTCCCTGATATCCAAGGCCGCTGAGGGCCTTCACTCACACTTTCTCCTAACAGTCCTGATTTCGTTGGACTATCACCGTTGGATTACAGGTTTGTCACCCTTACTACAGTGATTATTCCTGGAGGGCAAACAGGGCCTGGTCCAGTGACAAGGGCAACAGTTGGCCTGCTAGAAAAGTCTAAAGCACTGACTCCTTCCTTAGCCCCGCATGAAATCCCAGCACTGCCACCAACCGCCCTCACGTAACACCAGCTTCATGGTGTGCTCCAGTTTACAAAGGGCCACTTAAAAGGAGAGCATACATCTGAGTTGATCTTCACATAGCAATGCCAGGTTAGGAGCATTTTTTCTCACCATTTTGCAGATGAGAAAGCTGACAATAATTGAGGCACAATCTGTTGAATGTTTATTATGTGTCACAGGCACTAAGTACTCTAGTTGTAGAATACCACTTAACTCTTACTTGAGAATGAGGTAGGTAATATTATTTTCATTTTATTAATACAGGAAATATCTCACTGGAGTTAAATGACTTGCCTGAATCTAGTAATTGGCAGAGGAAAGATTCAAAACCAGGCCCATCTGACTCTAACCTCCACGCTCTTTACCGTCCATCCATCCATCCATCCATCTTTGCAGCCAGTCAGCCAACAATCCGTCTGTCCAATATTTATCACGATTCTCAAACTGAGGTGCATTTGGAAAGCAGCAGTTTGAAAATGTAGTCAGTGGCCCAAGATAAATGATGGTTCACCTTCTTGGAGTGAAGAAAATTACTCAATAATTTGGGGAGAGGGAGAGGGTAACATTATTTGCCTATTAAAATTTGCATTAAGGCAAAATCTGAATGAAATTTTTAAATAAAATATGAAAGTTCAGAGACTCTCACAGCTGGGAGAACCCACATCCCACAGCTGGGGCTTTAGATTCCCCCGTCCATGTGGGTATGTTTACGAAGGGCTGTCCTGCCTGAAAGGATGCCATCTTTGAGAATCAAAGGGGCTGGGTGAGCTGCCCAAGGTCACAGAATCAGGACCCAAACCCAGACCTCCCCAACACCAAAGTCCATGCCCTACTGTGGGACTTTGAGCAAGCCATTTCTGTTCTTTAGGACTGTGCCCTTATATCATAGATGCGAGAGATCCTGCCTCTTCTTAGCACTGTGATGGGAACCTGGGAGATGAGGAAGGGGCTCTAAAAGACCAGCATCTCTGATTCTCTGCAGGTTCCTGGCCTTGGTCCAGGAGAAGTATTCTAAGGCAACCCTGTCTCCAGGCTGGACCACCCTCTACCTGCCCCTGTTCCCAAACGGGACATATACCCGAGCCATGGTAGAGAAGATGCAGGGGCTGGTGGGAGGACTGCCACAGAAGGTCACCTTCCCTGTGCGGGCTGTCATGGTACGGGCTGCCTGGCCCCACTTCAGCTGGCTGCTGGGCCAATCTGAGAGGTGAGGACTCCCAGGCCCCTGCCACAGCTCCCTCTCCCTCCAAACCCGCTCCCAGGCACTGATGCCCCCCGAAGATCCCAGAGGCTCATGGCTAGAAGGGTCTTATTGATCATCTGGTCCAACCTCTGCTGGTGCTCACATGCTCTACAATGTCCCTGCTTTCTGCTTGTATGCCTCCGGTAATGGGGAGCTCACTATCATCTGAGGCAGCCCGTCCATTGACAGACAACTCTCTGCCCGTTGGAAAGTGTCTACACTGAGACACAATTTGCCTCCCACAGCTTCCTCCCATGGAAGCCAGCTGTTCCCTGGGGCTGCCCAGATTGCACCTATAGCCTCTGCCCCAAGATAGCTCTGTAGGGATTGAGGAAGCCCCATCCCACCCCTGCACTCTGTCCCCAGCTGCCCCACCTTCCTCAGCCTCTCCCCACTGGAGGCCGCCCCCTTCCCCTCTTCATACCTGACCTCTAGCCCCACCCCCTGAGCCCGTCTCTTCTGTCCTTGTCTCCTTCCTAAGACAGGACCCAGAAATAGACACTCCAAATGAGGAGGCAGGGCAGTCCATCTCCCCTCCTCCTCAGCCTCTACTCTCAGTCATCGTTCCCGAGGCCTCTGTGGCTTCTTCTGCCCCCAGGAAGCAGGGTAGTGTTCCCCCCCTGCCCAGCTCGGGTCCAGCTCTGAGCACAGGAGTGGGGCTGAGGGCTGCTGGGCCCAGGCAGGCACTGAGCTGGCTCTCTGGACCCCAGGTACAGCCTGACGCTGTGGCAGGCCACCTCAGACCCCGTGTCAGTGGACGATCTCCTCTACGTCCGGGACAACACCGCCACCCACCAAGTCTACTATGACCTCTTCGAGCCTCTCCTGTCCCAGTTCAAGCAGCTCGCCAGTAGGGAGGGGTCTGGGCAGCGTGGGAAAGGGCGGTGGGGCCGGATTCTGCACAGGGCAGCACTTGGTAGACACGGCAGCAGAGTTAGGTGGGATGGGGCACTGGAAGGGGAAAATCCTAGGAGGGATAGGAGGAAGGAATCGTTTTAAGCGCCAGTTGTATGCCAGACCCCAGTACAGTATGCTAAGCTTTATAGATCTGTGAAGCAGGGATTCCATTTTACAGATAGGGAAACTGAGATTCAGAACAGTTAGGTAATTTATACAAAGTCATTCAGCTTGAACGTGGCACAGCTCCTACTGGAACCAGCAAATTCCAAACCCCATACGCTTCCCCTTGTAATACAGTTCCTCTAAGGTTTACTCTAGCATTTCAGAGAATGGCCCCTCCAGTGTACCTGCAGACACTACCTTGTCCAAACACCTCACTCTCCTGACTCCAAACCTAGGACAGCCTGCAGTTAGGCCATCTCAAAGGGGACCCATCAGACCCAACATTCCTGCCTTGGGAGCCATCTTGGTGAGGGGGAGGAATACCAGCTTTGGGGCCAGACGGACCTGGCCCCATCAGGTTCCAATCCCAGCAAACCTGCCTACTGGCTGTAGGACCTTGGGCAAATCACCTGTAATCTAGAAAACAGGGAATTACAGCTCCCAGGAAGCTTGCTGTGAGGCTTAGAGAGGATGCGCGGTGCACAGAAGGGCTCTTCATCCTGGCAATTTGCCCCACAGTGAACGCCTCACGGAAGCAAAGCTACTACACGGGAGGCAGCCTGATCCCCTTTCTCCAACTCCCTGGGGATGAGGGTCTGAGCGTGGAGTGGCTGGTTCCTGACATCCAGGGCAACAGGAGCACAGCGACAGTGCGACTCCCAGGTAAGGTCCACCTGCAGCCCCTGTGCTCCTAGCTCAACCACAAGTTTCCTACACTTGGGGAAGCTGCCTCAGATCTCCGTTACCATAGCAACACGGCTGCAAGGTAGGGAGTACAGCGCTGTCACAAGTGCGGGGCTCCGGGCCTTCAGCATCTGTGAGCCCTCAGTCACAACACGCTGCAAGAGAGGTGGACGTGGGCCCCAGGGCTGAGCCACAGGCAAGGGCCCAGAGCCGAGCTAGCAACTCATTGTATCATTCTGACGAGCCCCGGGCACATTCACAAAGCAGCCCTTCCACCTGGAACCCAGATCTGATCGACAGATCCCATTGCCCCGCTGCTGCCTCCATTGCTTCTTCCAGACAGAGAAGGCATGATCCTGCTGGAAGCTGGCCTCCTGGAGCCTGCAGCTGGGGACCCCGTGCCCATCGTACGTGCCCCAGATGGCCGTGTCCTGACACTGGAGTTCTGCCTGCTGCAGCTGGCCACGCGCGCCGGACGCTGGGGCATCCACGTGCACATAGCAGAGCCCACGGCCCTCCGGCCATCCCTGGCCACACTGGCCACCCTCTCCACCCTTGGCCACCTGCCTAGGCCTGTGTGGGTCGGGGCCACAATCTCCCACGGGAGTTTTGTGGTCCCTGGCTACGTGACTGGCAGGGAGCTGCTTACAGCTGTGGCCGAGGTTTTCCCCCATGTGACAGTGGCACCAGGCTGGCCCGAGGAAGTGCTGAGCAGTGGCTACAGGGAACAGCTGCTCACAGATATGCTGGAGCTGTGCCAGGGCCTCTGGCAACCCGTGTCCTTCCAGCTTCAGGCTGGGCCGCTGGGCCAGAGCACGGCTGGAGTCGTGGCCAGGCTGTTGGCAGCCTCCCCCCGGGCCACAGTCACAGTGGAACACAGCCCCGGCTGGGGCAGCTATGCATCTGTGCGGGCAGTGCTGCTGGCAGCCAGGGCCGTGGAGAGGACCCGAGTCTACTACAGGCTACCCCAGAGTTCCTACCAAGACTTGCTGGTGGACGTTGGCAGAAAGTGACCACCCAGGGGAGCTGGGCTGGTGGAGCCCTGGGTCCAGGTTTCCCACGGGGGTGGCAGGAAGGAATAAATGCCCCTGCCTCCCTTGGTGCCCTGCGTGTGTGTCCTCAGGGCAGCATGGAGTGGGAGGTGGGCGTGAGGTGGCCGCTGAAGGTGCCTAGAGGGTCTGGAGGCTGGGGGCCAGAGCATTGCGGTTGTCCAGGAGGAACTGCTCACAAGCCTTGAAGGTGGTGTAGAACGCAGACGAGAGGCCAGTCACGTTGGTGGTCACGTACTTGAGAAAGCCTGGGGTGGCCTGGTTATAGTAGGACACCTGCAGGATGGGAAGCCACACTCAGGGAGGCGGGGCAGTGGGAGGGGTGGGAGCTGAGTGGACGTAAGGCGGGTGAGAGGCAGCCTTGCCGCCTGCTAGGAAGGCAGCAAATACCAGTCAGCACTTCAGGCCTTAGAAGACTGCGTGACTGGCGGGTGTGACCTCCTCCACCCCTCACCCCCAGCCCAGGTGCTGACAGCCCTGGCTTCCCTCTGTCACCACACACTACTGTCATCACATGTCTCCCCTGTCAGCCGGGAGGCCCTGGAGGACCGGGGCTGGGTCTGCAGAGCCCAGCACAGAATCCCTTTTTTAAATGAAGGTGCTCTAGGGCCATCTGCAAGTTAGAATAAGCCCAAGGATTGCCCTGAGGAGCTTGTCAGTTTCGATGTGTTCCGTTAGCTAGCACTGTCCAAGTCCCTGCCTGGGGGGAGTCTCAGAGCCACTGTGAGCTGAGGAAGGGGCAGTGGGCATCCCCAGCCCAGCCACTCTCAGCCTTCTCCCCCACGCATTAGTCAACACTGACCGCCCTGCTGAGTTTTGTGGGCGCTGAGAGCCATACAAAGCCTTCCTAGACAATAAGTAAAGGAGGAGATAGAATGTTAGGTCAGAACCCAGGGCCTCTGCCCTCTGTGTCCAGTGCTTTTTCCAAGACCCTGCAGTGGCCTGGGGCTTAGCACAGATCAGGTCTTAATGAAGGCTCATGTTCAGCCCCTGACACTCCTAGGCTCCCCTGAGCTGGAAGAGAGAGACTGCTGGCAGGCAGGGGAGCCTGAGTCGGGAACTGTCTGAGCTGGACGGTGCTGAGTTCTGGACACAAGTGTGGCTTTGGGGTGAATCTGGGTGGGAGGGGGAGAGGAGACACCCAGCCTCACCTTGGTCAACTGATCCCCCTCGTGCCAGAAGCAGAAGCCTGAGCAGATGGTCTCCCCACGCCTGTACTCCGAGGTCTCGAGGTGCGTGGGCAGCGTAACTGACCTCATCGCAATGACATAGGGGTCCCTGGAATGGAGGAAGGGTGTGGAGGGGACACAGGAGAGGGTGAGGGCCTGGTTCCAGAGGCTGAGGCACACAGCCCTGGCTCTGGGCCAAGCTGGAAAGAGGAGACGCCTGTGGGTTAGCAGCTCTGAACTCACCAGGAGCCAGCGTGACTGCACTGTGGACTTTCTGGAAAAGCCCCTCCACTGCAGACACTCAGGAAGCAGTGTTGCTCTTTGGGATTTTTGTGCTTCATCTTTTTGCCTGTCTCTAGCAGAAGTGATGCCGTCTCTCTGGCATCCCCACCATGGCACAGCTGACAGCCTCACCACCCTTCAGCCAACACAGGGCCTTCAGAGGCTGGAGGCCAAGGAGTCAGCCATGTGAGAACTGGCCTGTCTGTGGCCTGGGACAAGGCGCCCTCACTATCCCAGGGACAGAGACCACCCCGCTTTAGAGCATGAGTGACTAGAGGGGCCAGGCATCCCCTTGTCCTCCATTCTGCCCACAGTAAGACCACTGCGGCCAGTAGGAAGCAGAGGGCTGACTCTACGCTGATGTCCCCTCCCTGGGGAGGAAGATGAGCCCTGCCCACCTCCCACCCCAGAAGGCAGGTACGCACCTGTTGTCACAAGGCTTCCGCCGAGAGGCCAGGATCACAAAATCCTGGGGCTTGGGGTCACCACCGAGGGCGGGGCTGATGATGTGGTAGATGGCATCATCCTCGTCCACCTGCTGCACTAGCTCCACGCTCCTGTGCAAAACCCACGGGCGTCACACCAGCTCCTCGTGGGAGAGCAGGTCTGACCCAGGCCCTCCCGTGCTTCAGCTGCCCTGAGCAGATGCTTGGGGTATATTTCACCCCTAACACTGCTCAGCAGGGACCACAGGAGGGCAGAAAAGGCTGTCAAGATAAACACACACACGGGCACACAGACACATACACAAGCAAATGAACACACACACCCGTGGGCACACATGCGCACAGACGCATAGATAGACACCCACCGACGCACACACAAGACTATGGGTGTCTGTCTATGTGCAGATGCACATGCCCTACACAGATGTGTGATGACTTAGGAGCTGTACTGAATATTCAGTGAGCACCCACTGCGTGCCAGACACTGTTCTAAGAGCGTTATGGGTACTATCTCACCTAACCCCACATCAGCCCATGCAGTTGGTACTCTTAGTATCCCCATTTTATAGATGAGGGGGCTGAGACTCAGAGAAATAACTCACCTCCGGCCACAAAGCTAATAAGGAAGCAGGTGTGGGACGTGCTTGGGCTGTTGGGCGCCAGAGCTGTGCCCCTCAGGCCCGGGCACACTGCATGCGTGTGCCCAGGTAGACACACGTAGGCTTACACCAACACGCGCACACACACAAGGACATCCACGCAGAGACACACACAACCACGTCCAGACCCGCCACCTTTTCCCTGCTCTCCCGCCCACTCTGGAAGCTGCCTCAGGAACGGGGCAGCTGTGGGCAGGGTGGAGGAAAGCTGCTAGGGCCTCCCTTCCCCTCAGGACACACCCCCCAATCCCATCAAGCATCAAGATCTGATTGGGCCTTCAAGGCCCACCCCAGCCTGCCTCCTCCAAGAAGCCTTCCTACCACATGCCCAACCCCTTCTCCCCAACATCCACCACCAAATCACCCCTCAGGCTTCCAGGATGGCATGGCCAGCAGGCCTGAGGCAAACCTAGACCAGGGCTTTTTAAAGCAACTCAGCCCTTCTTGCAAAGAAACCTTATGCAGAAAGCCTGTGTGTGAACAGCTACAAGCGGGCCTGCTTTGGTGAAGAGAGATGGGGAAAGGTAGGGGAAGGCCAATTTGTCAAATATCAACTCACCAAATGACCTGCTTACTGAATTTCCAAATGCACAGATCCCCCTTATGGATACACTGAGGAATATAGGCTCCTCTTAATAAGCCATTGGAGAAATGATCAAAGAACCCCCAAAGGAGGGCGTTGGCATAACAGAAAATGACTTGAAAGGGATTTGAAAAAATACCAGTTTCAACTTTAACATTCCCATATTAAACACTGAAATTCTGGCTATTTTCCTAAGCAAAAACTTACATGGAGAGTCAATAAATTTGGGGAACAAGTGCATTTATAGGAATAACATTTATATTCAGGAACTCACTACATTAAAAAATAACATTCCTGTACATTCATGTACATATCCATACGAAGAACTGGCAAACTTGGTAAATTCAGCAAATTGGCCGTTCTCTGAGTTACCATGAGTCTGGGAGGGGTTCCCACCCACCCCCTCCACTTCCAACTACCTCCCCAAGCAGTCCCTGAGCCCCTTCTGGGAAGGCAGAACTCCACAGAACACGCTTTGAAAATCACTGATCTATCCCTGGGTGCAAATCTACAACCCACACCTCAAGTACCCATTTTAAGAGGAGGGAAACTGAGGCCCAGAAAAGACATGACTTGCCATGGTCACAGTTCGTTAGGCCAGGAACAAGACTTAAACCCAGGCCCCCGACTCCAATTCCAGGCTCACTCTCTTCCCTGAGGGTTCAGACTACCCTTGACTCTGATGCTCACCTAACACATAACCAAGTGCCCCACCCCCATCCTCCCTGCTAAAGGCCGGCAGGCGCTGAGCACAGTGGGGGGACGGCTCAGGAGGAGACACCTGAGGGCCCACCTCTGCACCCCACCCCGCTGCCCTCACCGGTAGTGCTTGTCCCATTCGGGCCTCCGACGGAGGTCTGAGAGGAGCAGGAAGGCCTGGGCGGCGTCCACGTTCACCAGCATCTCCATGTGGAAGGAGAGGAACTTGTCCTCCTCTAGAGTGTACAGGCGGACCTGCGTGGGCCAGAGGGCAGCCTCGTTCCTGCGCCTCCTCAGCCTATGCTGGGGACCGGGGCTAGAAGCTCAGGGCTGCCACTGATTGCTGTGTGACTGTGAACAAGCGACTCAACCTCTCTGAGCCTCGGTCGCATTCCCATGAAAATGGGGAGATTCAGCACAAGTGGATAGGAAGGTGTCTGAAGGAGCAGTGACTGTATGCATAAGCACAGGATGGAATGGTACTCACTACGAAATGGAACAAACTCAAACAGGCACTCAACACGAGTGAATGACTTGTGCCAAGAGAAAGAAGTCAGATTGAAAGGTTATATACCGTATGACTCCCCGTATTGGACATTCTCAAAATAGACAAAACTAAAGGGACAGAAAACTGATCCGTGGTTTCCTGGGGCTGGGGGTGGGAAGAGGCTTGACCACCATGGGGAATGAGAGAAACTGGGGGGATTATGGAAATGTTCTGTGTCTTGATTATGGTAGCGATTCTGTAACTTTATGTGTTTTCCAAACTAGTAGCATTATACAGTAAAAAGGGGACATTTTACTACATGTAAATTATACCTCAATTTTTTTAATGTGGAAAAATTTTGTTAGAAGGAGATAAAGAAGCAGGGGACGACACAACAACAGAACGAATCCTCAGAGCCAGGTGCCGTCCAGCCCCCTAAAGTCACAGGCCAAAGTGGCAGAGCTCAAGTCCTCCCTCTGCCCGCGCTTGCCCCAGGCCCCCATCCCAGCAGCGCGTCACTGTAGAAGGAGCAGAGAGAGGGAGGACGCAGCGGGGGAGGATGAAATGGGTGGCAAGAAGGTGGGTGGGCAGGAGAGGATCCGGAGGGGGGACCCCCACTCCAGGCCCTGGCGGGGCAGGTTTGCTTCTCTAACTGGGCTGGTTTCATGGCCTCATCCAGCTCCCTTTAAGGAAACTCCCTTTGACTGGAGTGCTTTGAGAGGGTTTTTGTGTCTCACAGTCAGCCACCTCTGGTGGCTCCGAGGAGGAAGGAAAGCTGGGAGGGTGGGGTCAGCTACCTGGCTGGTCTCTGAGGACAGCACCCAGTTGTCCCTGGCCACGAGCATCTTCAGGGAGGAGACGTTGTTGTAGCTCAGGTACACCTGGACAGAGCACACAGGGAAGCCTCAACTTCCACCTTCCTCGGGGGCTCCGTGCCGGGCTGCGCTGGGGCGGGGAGAGGAAACTGGACGTGAAGGAAGGGGCCCTTGGCTTTGGGAAAGGAGGCCGGGGCTTGGCAGACTCTTCCTCCTCTTGGGGCCCCAGCTCCCTCCTGCCAAGCAAAGGGACACAGGAAAGCCCTGGGCTACCTGTGCCAGTCTTGCGGCAGCAGGTATCCTGTCCCCTCCGGGCCTACCTGCAAACCCGCTCACAAGAGGGGAGGATCGGGGATCCCAACAGGCCTGAGAACGGGCCGCTCAGAGCAGAAGGCCTTACCTGGTTGCTAGGGTCCCAGGGGACAGAGAGGGGCATCTCCGCCTGCTTACAGGACACAATGTACTTCCTGGGAGAGAGGGAAAACAACAACCTTGTTCCCTTGGGAGCCCATCTCTTTCCACAGCCTTCACTGCTGGCTTACTGTGTGCCAGGCCCTGTGCTCAGCCCAACGGCGTGGGAGAGACTCCTGTCTGGCCAGGGAGACTGGATGGGACACAGAAAACAGCAGCTGAGGACATACACACTCAGAGGCGGGGGCGGGCTGGGGGAAAGGTGCAGACCCCCAACACCCTTGCTAAGCGACTTCACCCTATGCCTCAGTGTCCTCAGCTGTAAAATGGGATCAGTGTTCACACCTGCCTCCTCATGGGGTCGTCACAGGGGGAACGGTGCCTGGCACATGGTAAACCCTCCACATATGCACACTTTTCTTATTAACATCGGATGGTGAATCCTGGTGCGTTGACAGCCCTTTCAAGTTTGTGAAGTGCTTTCACAGCAGAGTCATTCACACCTGGATTTGCTTCTTAAGCAATTGCATCTCCTCTCAGAGCCTTTCTTTCTTCATCTGCCAAACGGGCATCAGAGTCAATGGGAGGAACACAAGAAGTAAATTTGGTCACACCTGGCCAGGTTCAAATTCTCATTCTGCCCATCATTCCTATCTGAGTGCCCGCGGCCACCTAATCCCTCTGCCCTCGCCTGTACAAGGGGCCAGTAAGACCACTGTGTCATGAGGCCAAGACCAGAGGCTGCCTGGATGTAAAGGCCCAGCCCAGGGGAAGCACCGAAGAAACACAAGTTCCCAGGGCCAGGGAGCAGACAGGGACGCCCTAGAGCTGTGTCCACTCCCACCACCCGGCCCCCACTTTCCTGTCCAGGCGAATCTTCTTCCTGGCACTGGCCTCTCGGTACCGCCGCTCGCCATCCTGGGGAGAGGAGACAGACTGTGGTGCAGGAGGGACAAACAGCTTGCCCCCGCCCCCATTACTGCCTGCCCCCTTCCCCAAAGGGCCCAAGGAGACCCTCCTTGCAGCCCTAAAGTGAAGTTCAGATCTCACTGGGGCAGCCTGCACAGGACAGTGCCCCGTCGCTGAGCTCCAGCCCCAGCTTCCCCTGAGGCTCCCTGAGTGACTTTGGGAACACCACCTGCCCTCACTGTACCTGCTTCCTCCTCCATAAAAGGGGATCCCCAAAGGGCACTTACAATGCTAAGAACCCACATTTATTGAGTACTTGCTATGGGCAGACATGCTTCTGAAGTGTTTTCCATGCAAAACTGCATCTAAGCATTATGGTAACCCTCTGAGGTTGGCACTAGTACTATCCCCAATTATTTCATTTCATTTCATTTCATTTTATTATTTTAATTGCCTGCACTGTGCGGCTTGCGGGATCTCAGTTCCCCCACCAGGGACTGAACCCGGGCCACGGCAGTGAAAGCCCAGAATCCTAACCACTAGGCCACCAGGGAACTCCCAGTACTATCCCCATTTTACAGAGGAGGAAACTGAGTCACGGAAAGGCTAAGTGGCTCGGCCAAGGTCACAGGGCTAAGGAGTGGGGACAGGAACAGAGCCCCGACGGCCTGAACCCAGAGCCACCCTCTGAACCACTACTTCTAACGTCTCCCGACTCATGAACGTTAAGTGGCAAAAGCCTGAAAGGGCCTCGTGGACTGTCGACAGCCCCACCGCCTGCCAGGCCCCCTGCGCCTCCGGCCACCACCCATCCTGACTGCCCAGCTCTGGAGCGGGGGTCTTCACAGCCCATGCTCAGTCTTGTAAGGTGGGCGGGCTGGGTGGGTGACCTTCCTGGAGAGAAGGGGCAACCTCTCCAAGCCCACTCCCTGGCCCCCCAGAAGCAAGCCCAAGCCGGGCCCAAAGGAGGCACAAGGGAACATCGTTTAGAGCCAGCCTTGAACCCAGGTCCCTGACTCGCATTTCTATGCTTTTTGCTCCCCTGTCACCATGGTCAGAGCAGTCGCCACATACTCAGGCCGGAGCAAGGTCAGTATCTCCCCAACAGCCCTGCGAGGCAGGAACTGCAGATACACCCTCCTTACAGATGGGGAGTGAAAGCTCACAGAGGGCACCCGCTAGAACGTGGCCAAGGTGGGGTTCCAACCCACCTCTGGCCCCAAAGCCAGTGCTCTTACAGCTCTGCAGGCTCATGAATGCCTGTTAACACCCAGCACGTGGTCTGAGTTCTTCCAGGAAGCACAGGGTGCCTTCCTTGCCCAAGGAGCATCCCCGGGGGCGGGTTATACCGGGGCACTCGGGGCTGGCTGGGCCCCAGCAGAAGGACAGAGCTGGGTCCACTCCCCAGTCCTACCACCCTGGGCAGAGAGGGAGGGGGGCTGGTAGTGGGGCACTCACCCCAGGCTGGGGCCGAATCCAGGGCAGCATCTGAGGCTGGTTATCTGCATCGAGGACCACAAAGGTCATGAAGGCGCTGTTGATGTGCCGCCGCTGGGTCTCGGCCTCCTGGCGGTAGGCCTCCACACACACGCCCACCTCCATGCTGAGGGGAAAGGAGGGCTGGTCTCAGCTGCAAAGACCTTCCCGATGCCACCCCCTCCCCAACACGCACGCACACATGCACAGAGGCACACACGTACTCCTGCAGTTCCTCCCACAGCCCAGATCAGAGTCCGATGGGCAGGAAACCCAGAACTGTTCCCTTTCAACAATGTTTACAGAGTGCCCACTACACCCCTGGCCCCGTGCTTGTCACTGGGGTCACAGAAATGAAACCAGTCCAGTCCAGGTCCTCACGGGCTAACAGATAGGGGATGGGGCAACAAACGTCTATATAAAATACGTCACGTAAGCGGCAAAGGGTGATGGAAAGACATAAGAAAGGAGGTGGAGGGGCAGAGGCTAATTTGAGAAAATGTTCATCACACGCCTATTCACCAGCCCTCTAATAGCCGTAGCCATGCCCCTGACGGCTCGGTCGCTGCTGTTTCTGTATCTCCGACTGTCGTTATGAATAATAAAAGAGCAGCCACCTCCATTCCCCCTCACTTAGGAAGGTCTATGATCGCAGAATGTAGACATGATGCAGATGGGGAAATCAAGACCTAGAACAGGGCACTAACTTGCCCAAGGTCACACAACAGTCAGGAAGGAAGAGAACCTGCACTAGGAACCAGGCCTCACAGCTCCTACCTAGTTCAGGGCTTTCCCCCTGCATGACAGTAGAATGTGTGATAGTCAGACTGTGAATAGTAAAATAATAATAATAATTTTAATAATAAGCAGCAGGAATGGCTGATCGTCACTGAACGTTTTCTCTGGCATTCTACCAGTAACCCCTCATTGAATCCTCACAGCTACGAGGTAGTTGTGGTGAGCCCCATTTTACAAGTGAAAGAAATGAGACTCAGAGGGGTTAAGTAACTTGTCCAAAGTCACACAGCTGATAAGCCATGAACCAAATTTGAACCCAGGCAGCCTGGCTCCGGATCCCTTACTTTTAACAACTATGCTATCATTGAAAATGACCAAATCTTTGAAATCACCAAAAAGCTTTCATGGGGGTATCAGGATTCATTCCAAAGGTAAGGGCTCTGGGAACTAACTGCTGTTTTAGGAAAAGGGTAGGAAAGGGTTTGATACACAAGGGAACACTGGCAAGAGGTGGCCCTGTGACCTGAGCATCCACAGTGTGGCAGGACCAGAGACAGGAGCCAGGGAGAGAGACAGAGACACACCAAGCACATGGTGTGACCTGTGACAGCGGCAGGCACAGGGCTCGGGAGGCCAGAGAGGGAACATCAGAGCTGAATCTTGGTGATGGTAAAGGGACCCAGCAGCCAGGCAGAGTTCAGATCTCATAGACCTCGTCTACAGGGGAAACAGTTCCTGCAGTTTTGCAGTAAGGTCCCTTCTTATGTCAGGAAGAGCCCTCAACCCCAAGAGGCCCCATGTCACCCATCCCAGCCCCATACCTGTTCTTGAAAGCGTTGTTCACGATGGCCTTCAGCACCAGACGGTCCCCAACCTGGGACGGGCCCCGGAAGTGGAACATCTCAATAGCCTTCAGTGTAGGGTGGGCATGGCACAGCCGGCTGGAAGAGGCGGGGGTCAGGGGGACAGGACAAAGGACTCCAGTGCTTCAGCCACTGGCTTGGGCCAGCCTTCTCCTGCTGCCCCCGTCCCCAGACCCAGCCCAGAACCACACGTACCACCCTCTGGCCCACCCACTCCCACCCAACCCAGTGACAGCTCTGCCCAGAGGAAGAGAACTAAAGTCCAATATCACAGCTTAGAATACTGAGGTCTACGTGCGTAGCTGGAAAAAAGCTGAATTTGAGGTGACATAGGAAAGGGCAGGGCTCGCGGTAAACCTTTTCCTTCTAACTTTTACACCCTAGCACCTGCTTTTCCTACTATCTGGAAGCCCTCCCCTTACCCAAAGCTACTCGTCATTCAAGGCCCAGATGAAGTACTCCTCCTCCAGAAAGCCTTCCCTGACTATCCACACTCTGACCCTCCTCTGAGATCTTATCACTCTCATAGCCTGGTCTGCCCAAAATAGCATTGCTTATGTACTGCGTCCACAGGTTAAACACAGAGGAGGGGCCATTGGAGCTGGTCTCTAAAGGGTGAGGAAGAATGTGCCTGGCTGAGGAGAACGTGGGTTGGGGAGGGCACTCATGGCAGAGCGAACAGCAAGTACAAAGTCATGGAGGTATGAGAGTGTCAGTTAGTGAATGTCAGTTATCATAACTATAAAAACAAGCCCCGATACTTGGAGCAGAACAAGACCTGGACGGGCACAGAGGTTATAGGAAAAGGAAGTAATTATTTCCACCTCTAGGGAGAAGGAAACAGTGAAAGAGGCTTCATGGAGGAGATGGGCAGGATTTTAGCAGACAAAGAATACTGGAGTTGGCATGGTGGGAAGCCAGCCAGGAGTGAAGGCGGGGGATGGGAGCATGGAGGATTGGAAGGGGAAAGGCAAATGGCTTGATTTGCAAGAAGTGTTAAGATCCAGGAAGCAAAAGCGAGCAGGGCCAGGGCAAGGGGAGGCCCTGGTGCCAGCCGGGGGGCTTGGCATTTCCCATGCCATGATGGGAACCACGGAAGGAATGGTGAGCTCACAGAAAATCATTCCTCTCTGGTTCTCTGGGTCTGAAAGAAGAGCCAAGCTTCTGAAGCCTTGAATGCCAGTACCAAGCTTTCTTGGGGGGGTTTCTCCCGCAGAGAGAGCTGGCCGAGGGAAGGAGGAAGAGAAAGGAGGGGAGGCACAGGCAGGCCACTTCCCTCACCTGGCTGCAATGGTGGCCACGTTCTCCATCCAGGCCATGATCTGGCCCCCGAAAGTATTGCCCTGGTGATTGGCGTGTGGGGGCAGGACCAGCTCCACACTCTCCACTCGGGTCTTCTCGGCTGGCACCATGCGACTACAGTCTCTGCTCTCCAGATCTGACCAGAGAGGCGCAGAGGGAGGGAGGCGGGAAGGTGAGAAAATTCCCAAGGGCAGACCCTCCCCATGCGCAGCCCAGGACCCCCATGCCCACCAGTCCACCCCACACAGATTCTTTTATTTATTCAGCACCAAGGAGGTGCCGTGCATCTCCCATCTCCTGGGGCGGGGGGTGGGGGGAGAGCTCATCAGGGAAGGCCTGTGAAAGAGGTAGCCTTTCACCTGGCTTGCAGGCTGCTCAGAGATGCCACAGGCAGGGAGGAGGGGAGGTTGAAGGCCTGAGCCAAGTTCTGGAGACCAGACAGGCAGGACAGTCACAGGGAGCAACGAGGCTTTGGCTTAGCTGGAGCTGAGGGCAAGTAAAGGGACAGCACCCGATGAGGCTGAGTGGCCAGCCAAGGGCCTGGATGCCAGGCTCAGGCATTTGGACTGACGCTTGGGTGGAAGGGCTGTCAAGACAGGAGGGATCTACAGGGGCTGCAGTGCGATGGATGGTTCCCGTGGGCCTTGACAACTGTAGAAAGAGCTGGGCCTGCCCAGCCACGGCCTCCGGGCCCAGCATAAATAACAGCACACGGAATTCAGAGCACAGCTCACTGCCTTCACTGGTGTTTGCTACTTCTGCCTGCTCCCTCTCCACTCTGGGCAGCTGAACTACCCTTGGTTGGTCCTAAAATTGCCTCCTTTAGGTTTCAAGGATGACTCTGCATTCTGGTGTTCCGGACATCAGTGAACAAATCCAAGGTCACCCCTCTAGGCCTTTGCCCAGCCTGTGCCCTCTGTCAGAAAACCCTGCCTCACCTCTCCACCTGTCAAAATCCTCCCAGTCCAAAGTGGACCTTTGTGTGCTGGTACAGGACATTCTCCAAGATATGCCTTAAGGGGAGAGAAGCAAGATACAGAACAGTATGTACTGTATGTTTACTTTTGGGTAAAAAGAGAGGGCAAACTGGTAGGTAGTGTGCTTAAATATGCAGAGAATACTCTGGAAAGATGCCCCCAAATGACGAACAGTAGCTGCCTCTGGAGGGAGCCTTGGTTCTGGGGTAGAAGAGAGTCTTGCTTTTTACTCTATCTCTATGCCTACACCTATCTCTATCTACCTACCTACCTAGCTACCTATCTGTTTTTTGAAAAGTCCTAGGGTTTCAAGGCCAAGCTCAACACTACCTTCCCAGATACCTTGACTCCTAGAGACCCAAATGCATTTAGCGGATTAAAAGGGTTTTCTGTATGTCCCAGCTCCATCTTCATGGCTCCTGGGAGCTGGGCGAGATGTCCAAACGCTCCCTTTTCCCCAAAGGAACCTTGAGGCAAGAGGGCCATCCAGGCCTGAGGCCACCCATGGGTGGACACCCTCCCTCTGCTCCCTCTGCTCAGTAAGGGCCCAGGACAGAGGGGGCCATGCAGGACATGGGCTGCCCTCCCATGCACGGCGCTCACCATCCTGAATGACGCAGTTGGCCAGGAGGTCCTTGATGGTGTCTGCGTAGACCAGCCGCATTCGCCGGCGCTCGGCTGCCACGCTGTGCTCTGTCTTCTCCTCCTCGGTCCGCAGCGTGATCTGCTTCAGCTTCACCTGTGGCAGGGGGTGAGGTGGGGGGTGCTCAGGACAAGTTTCCTGGAATAGCGTGAGAGCCTGTCCCCCAAACGGCCATCTCACGCCTGGGGCTGCTGGATGGTTACAAGTCTTGCCCCCTCTTTGTCCCCATCTTCCATCTCCCTGTTGACTGATACATCACGTTCATCCTCCAGTGTCCCTGTCCCCATTCTTGGGCAAAGGCACTGTGGATGGGGGGTGTTGACGCAGGACATGGGAGGCAATGGAGAGAACTGGAGGATCCTGGGGTGCGAGGTGCACAGGGAGAGGTGGGGAAAAGCAGAGCGGGGAGGCGCCTGGGGTTCAACCACAGCACGGGGTAGGCCTTCTTCTGGGGATTCCCCGCTGTGCCTCCACCTCTACCCCTCCACCAACCCCCAGAATCACCACGTAGACAGGCGCCCAGGTGGTCCGGCAGCATCGGGTGGTCAGGTGTAGCCACCTACCTTGGAGACCTCCCGGTGGGCCACAAAGGTGGCCAAGGCCTTGCACACGCTCCACTGCTTGTCAGAGCACAGGTCCTCGGAGGCCACCTGGATGCCCACCTGGAGAGGAAGAGCAAGGTGGACGACTGAGGAGGGAGGAAATAGAGCTCACCAACCCGAGGGCCCCCAGGTGGAGACAGCAAGTTCCACCCCAGGCCTGGCCTCTTGTGCTTCTGTGTCACCTACCAAGTCCAGGGGGCTAGAGACCTGGGGTAGGTTCTGATTCTGCCCCTGGCTCCCGGGGACACCTTGAGCAAGTCACTTCCTTTCTCTGGGCCTCAGTTTCCTCATCTGTAAAATGGGAATGATGAGGCCCTCTTCCAGAGCTCACAGAGCCCCGTGCATCCCCAAAGAGTCCTCCCATTAAACCTTTAACAACCCTGCTGCATAGGAATCATGTTCCCATTCTACAATGTGCAGACAGAGGCTGTGGGAGGTAAGCTAATGGACAGAAGTCCAGCGCCCTCCTCCAGACCACTGCCTTCAGGGTCAGGCACAGTGGCTATCTTCCCTGTATTCCTGAGACCACCTGGCTGCTGAAGAGAGGGTCTGAGACTAGGTGTGAAGACCCAGAAGGCTGGAAGTCAAGGCTCACATCGGAATCTACATGGCTTGGTGACCTGGGGCAAATCCCTTCCCCTCCCTAGCCTCAGTTTTCCCTTCTGTATTATGGATATCGGACATTGCCCTAGGATCCCCCCAACCCTGTCAGCTGTTTCAGAACTCTGCTGCCTCAATCGGGGCACTGTGAGTGTGAATGTGAGTGTGCCCGAGCTGGCGGCTGAGAATGAAGAGGAGGTAGAAACCCACCCACCCACCTGCTCACCTCCATACTGGAGTTGAAGGCCCGGTTCACCTTGGCCTTGATATTCACCACTTGTCCAACACTGAGGAGAGAAAAGCAGGAGGTAAGCTTTCCAAGAGGGGACAGAGGGAGAGAACAGGTGTCTCTGCTGAGAGGAACTGGCAGGAGAACATCATGGCATACGGAGCATATTCACATCTACCATGTCACTGAGTCCTCAAAGCAAACCGGCAAGACAGTGTTAGCACCTCATTCTACAGGGGGGGAAGCTGGGGCAAGAGAAGTGGCATGATGTCATTCATCTCCCCCTTTCTCCCGCTTCCCCTTGTCCAATGAATGCTCAAGCTTCTCTTTGCTCTCAGCTCAACACTCCTTCCTAAGGAAAGCTCTCCCTACCCTCCCGGAGCCCCATAAGGTTCACCCTCCTAACACTTCTTCCAACAGATTGACCTCTGTCTCCCCCACAGTCCTTAAGCTCTGCTGGGGCAAGGATCATGTCTGTTTTCTCACCACTGAATCTTCAAGTCCTTGCACATGGCACAAGGTAAGCCATGAATAGTGGCCTACTGAATTAATGAATTCCACAATTATTGAATGCCTACTAAGCACAAGATAACTATAAACACAGGGTAGGAAGGGAAAGAATACCTACTACGTGCCAGGTACTTTGCACGACCCCATTTGAACCTCAGAACAGGTTCGGCAGGTAGGTTTAGGGGGGACTGAGTATCAGAGAGGGTAAGCCATTTGCCTACGGTCACCCAGCTAAAGATGGACAGAGCCAGGATTCTAGACTGATTCTACTGAGCACCCTAGCCCTGCTCTTTCCAGCTGCAACTGTCCCTCTGGAATGACTCCCAGGTCCAGATGAACATCAGAATCCCTGAGCGAGCCACTTTGCTGCCCTGTGCTGACTTTTATTATTATTATTATTTATTTATTTATTTTTGGCTGCGTTGGGTCTTCATTGCAGCGCGCAGGCTTTCTCTAGTTGCGTCCAGCGGGGCTACTACGCGTCGTTGTGGTGCACGGGCTTCTTCTTATAGTGGCTTCTCTTTGTTGTGGAGCACGGGCTCTAGGCATGTGGGCTTCAATAGTTGTGGCACACGGGCTTAGTTGCTCCGTGGCATGTGGGATCTTCCCGGACCAGGGCTCAAACCCGTGTCCCCTGCATTGGCAGGCAGATTCTTAACCACTGCGCCATCAGGGAAGCCCTGACTTGTTCATTTCTGTTATTATTTTTAGTAGTTCTAATAGTCAGGTAGGGGACTATCACTTTTAGGAGATGCATGCTGACATATGGAGGGATGAAGTGTCATGATGTCTGCAACTTACTTTCAAATAGTTCACACAACAGTGATACTGTGGATTCCGTTCCAGACCATGGCAGTAAAGCAAATATCGCAATAAAGCGAGTCACACAATTTTTTTGGTTTCCTGGTGCATATAAAAGATATGTTTACACTATACTGTAGTGTATTAAGTATGCAATTGAAATATGTCTAAAAAGCAATATACATACCTTAATTTAAAAATACCTTCTTGGGACTTCCCTGGTAGCACAGTGGTTAAGAATCCACCTGCCAATTGAGGGGACACAGGTTCGAGCCCTGTTCTGGGAAGATTCCACATGCCACGTAGCAACTAAGCCTGTGCGTCACAACTACTGAGCCTGTGCCCTAGAGCCCGTGAGCCACAACTACTGAGCCCGCATGCCACAGCTACTGAACCCCGTGTGCCTAGAGCCCGTGCTCCACAACAAGAGAAGCCACCGCAATGAGAAGCCTGCGCACCACAACAAAGAGTAGCCCCTGCTCGTGCAACTAGAGAAAGCCTGCGTGCAGCAATGAAGCCCCAATGCAGCCAAAAAAAAATAATAAATAAACTTATTAAAAAAAAAAACTTTCTTGCTAAAAAATGCTAACCATCATCTGAGCCTTCAGCCAGTTGTAATCTTTTTGCAACAGTAACATCAAAGATCACTGATCACAGATCACCATAAAAATATAATAATAATGAAAAAGTCTGAAATATTGCAAAAATTACCAAAATGTGACACAGAGACACTAAATGAGCCAATGTCGTTGGAAAAATGAGGTCAATAGATTTGCCTGATGCAGGATTGCCACAAACCTTCAATTTGTAAAAAAATGCAATATCTGCAAAGTGCAATAAAATGAGGTATGCTTGTATTTATCCACATACAGATAAAGCAAATTTAGCAAAGTGTTCATTATTAACTCTCAGTAGGGATGATCACAGCACTATTCAACTTTCTATAATTTTGAAAGTTTTCATAATAAAAAAGTAGAAAAAAAAAAAACTTCCCTCATCCCCCAAGTAAAAATAAGTCTATTTTTTTCAGTACTAAAAAAAAGAGAAAGAAGTGTATGACCCTTCCCCTTCCTCCTCCTCCCCTCCCCCTCTCTAGCCCCCCCCCCGCCTCAAACCCAAGCAGTAACCCATTTGGACTCCCAAGCTTCTCTTCCTTCCTGACTGTCCTCCATCTCACAGCTCAGGCCAAAACTGGCTCCATCCCCAGGGTCAGTGCCCAGCCTCCTTGGGGCCCCCTTCAGGCTGCTGATTTCCCAACACCCCTCCAGAGGCAGCTCCAACAAACAAATGTGACCCCTGTTCAAGCCCTTCCCCAAGACCAATTTACTAGCAGGGGACAGAGGAACATGTTAAATGACACCACAGTGATGCTAACAGCAAAACCCAGATGATGAAGAACTCTAGAGAACAAATAACCAGGTTTCTTCAACAAATAAACTTTGGGCTTCCCTGGTGGCGCAGTGGTTAAGAATCCACCTGCCAGTGCAGGGGACACGGGTTTGAGCCTTGGTCCGGGAAGATCCCACATGCCATGAAGCAACTAAGCCCGTGGGCCACAACTACTGAGCTTGTGCTCTAGAGCCCGTGAACCACAACTACTGAAGCCCACACACCTAGAGTCCGTGCTCAGCAACAAAGAGAAGCCACCACAATGAGAAGCCCACGCACCACAACAAAGAGTAGCCCCCACTTGCCGCAACTAGAGAAAGCCGGCGCGTAGCAATGAAGAGCCAACGCAGACAAAAATAAACAAATGAATCTATTTATTTAAAAAAACAAACAAACAAACTTCAAGAGAAGACAGATAGAGAGGGAGAGGAAGCGGGGAGGAGAGGGTAGTTGGAGAGGGTGTTGTGGGGAGATGTAGGACCTAAGGGTTAAAAAAAAGACTTAAGAGGGGGCTTCCCTGGTGGCGCAGTGGCTGAGAGTCCGCCTGCCGATGCAGGGGACACGGGTTCCTGCCCCGGTCCGGGAAGATCCCACATGCCGCGGGGCGGCTGGGCCCGTGAGCCATGGCCACTGAGCCTGCGCGTCGGGAGCCTGTGCTCCGCAATGGGAGCGGCCCGCGTACCGCAAAAAAAAAAAAAAAAAAGACTTAAGAGGGAAGTCCCTGGTGGTCCAGTGGTTAGGACTCGGCACTTTCATTGCCAGGGCCTGGGTTCAATCCCTGGGCGGGGATCTAAGATCCTGCAAGGCATGGCCAAAAAAAAAAAAAAAAAACATTTAAGAGACCTAGCAACCAATCGCAACCTGATTTGCATCCTGACTTGAGCAACAAAAATAACTGTAAAGCAAAACAAAATTAAAAAACAAATTCATGAGACATTGTGGGCAACTGAATGCTGACTGGATATTTGATGTTAGTGAGAAACTGTTCATTTTCTTTAGGTGTGGTAGTGGTATTGAAATTATGTTTTAAAAAGTTCTTATCCATTAGAGATACATTTTGTGATATTTTAAATTTTTTTTAGAATTTTAATTAAATTAATTTATTTGTTATGTTTTGGCTACGTTGGGTCTTCGTTGTGGCGTGTGGGCTTTCTCTAGTTGCAGTGAACAGGGGTTACTCTTGGTTGTGGCACGCAGGCTTCTCACTGCAGTGGTTCCTCTTGTTGTGGAGCGCAGGCTCTAGGTGTGCAGGCTTCATTAGTCGTGGCACGCAGGCTCAGTAGTTGTGGCACACAGGTTCTAGAGCGCAGGTTCAGTAGTTGTGGCGCACGGGCTTAGTTGCTCCGCGGCATGTGGGATTTTCTCAGACCAGGGCTCAAACGCGTGTCCCCTGCATTGGCAGGAGGATTCTTAACCACTGCGCCACAAGGGAAGTCCTTTGAGATATTTTTAAATGGCAAAAGCAAAAACAAACAAAAAAACCTTCCCCAGCTTTCCTCAGGTATGGCCAGGCCTTTCCTGGCCACCAATCATGCTCCAGGCCTCTCCCCAGCTTACCCTCCTTCCCAGGATCATCTCCAGCTTTTCCTCCCACCCACACCCTTCTCTTCCCAGACTCACCTCCACTCCACTGGGTCCCGCAGCGTGTCCATCCATCATGTACACACCCCACCCCAGCCTTCTCTATCCCTTGCTCCTCCAAGTGCCAGATTTCGTGTTGGCAACAGAGACCCAGAGCTGGCCCGGACACGGCTCCACTGGCCTACAAATTGTCACTACACACAGTACTGGACCCAGCTCAAACACCTCCTCCAGGAAGCCACCCTTGACTACTCTCTGTGCCACTCACTATACCCACCCCCAGACATATAGGCAATGAGGCCTGTTTGTTAAGAACAAGGGCTCTGGGGCCAGACTGCCTGGCTCGTAGTATGTCCTGGGTTCTCCACTAGCTGTATGACTTGAAGCAAGTTATTTCACTTCTCTGTGCCTCCGTTTTCTCACCTGTAAAATGAGGGTACTAATAGCCACGACCTCATAGGGTTGTTCTGAGGACTTAAGTTAATTAAAGAGACATTACCAATAACGCATCAATATTGGCTCATGGTGACAGAGGTACCACACAAATGTAAGATGTTAGTAACAGGGAATCTCGGTGTGGGGTATATGGGAACTCTGTACTATCTACAGTGTTTTTGCAAATCAAAAACTATTCTAAAATAAAAGACATTTAGAAAAATTATTACAAAGCACCCATATGCAGAGATCATTATTACCCTGGAATTCGCTGCTTTGAATGGAAATTATGTTTCTCTATCTTCCTCCCTGCATTCTGGGAGCTCCTGGGGCACAGGGACTATGTTCCAGTTGAATTTGTGGACCCCAAACCCAGCATGGGCCCTGGTCCACAAGCAGTGATGAATGACTACATAAGTGGATACAGGGACTAGCCAAACTTTTTCCTTAACCACAACTCGTGGGGCACCAGGACGTCCTGAATGAGTCCTTGGCACTTGACGTCCTAGGCACTGAGAGAGTTTAGGAGCAGACCTGGAGGCCAAAGCACTGTATGCAACCCTGCAGCCTGTCCTGGGCAGAGGGCTCAGCATGCTCCTTGGGTCCCAGCAAAGCTGTGCAGAGACAAAGCTCAGCACAGTGTAATGAGGAGTCTTCTAACCAGTACAGACGGTTAAAAAAAAAAAAAAAAAAAACCCGAAAACCCAAAAAACCAGGAGGTAATGAGTTCCTCATCCCTGGGGGTCCATGAGCAGAGGCTGCATGGTCCAAACTTCTGGGTCAGACTCTGCCAAGGCACCTTATCCAGGGACCTCCCTACAGTCTGATGACCAATGACCCACAGAGAATGTCCAAGCTCAAAAAGGCATTCACTGATTAAGTCTAACCCCTTCCACTTTGAAGATAAGAAAACTGAGGACCAGAGAAAGAGACTGCCTTCCCCAAAGTCACACAGCACCCCATGATACTGCCTCAGCAGCACCCAACTCCAAGCCTGGCTGAGGGAGCTGCCAGCCACAGGGCAGCTTCCAGCCCACCGCCGTCCCAGAGACCTTGCAGACGAGACGGGTCACTGCTCACCAAAGGCTGCCCCCCCTCCATCTGCAGAGGCCCTCAGTCAGCTGAGGCAGGTTCCAGGCAGCACACAGGCTGAGCAGGCAGTAGATGGGGGAAGGGCTCTGGGCTCGTGATGGGGAGACCAGAAGGAAGGGCAGGAGGGGCCACTTACCTAATGGTGTGCTCAAAATAGATATCGTCCATGGAGGCTGTGACGCAGGGGCAGCCAGCATGCCTCTCCGCTGGCGTCAGGAGAAGAAAGCATGCGTTAGCAGCCTCCCCGTGACCCAGGCCTCTGATCAAACATCAGACCGCCTAGCTGAGGCCTGCCTCCTCGCCCGTGCTCCCACCCTTCTTTACTTTCCTCACCGTGATTACGACACCCCGACCCTGTCTTACATATCTGGGTTTTGTCTGTCTTAGTGCCTCTCCCTCCTGCTAGACTGCATGTCACTTGAGGGCAAGGATTTTTGCCTGTCTTGTTCACTGCTGTGCCCCAGTCCTGGAGCAGCGCCTGGCACGCAGGAGATACTCAATGAGCAGCTGTCGAATGAATGCATGACGACGCCATGCTATTCCACTTCCTGACCTCCTAGAGTGCCCGTACCCCTGTCCAGTCAACCTCACCCACCTTTGTCTCCTTGCCTGAGTCATTCTTCCTCTGAGGACTGTGCTCCCAGGCCTTAGTCCTTCTAGAATCCCTTCTCTGCCCCCAGGGCTGGGGCAGAGCCTCTGGTCTGTTCTCCCAGAGCCCTGCTTCCACCTCCCTTTCCCAGCTCCCATCAGACAGTGCTGGGGGGCAGTCAGTCTCCTGTCTGGCCCCCCCATCAGACTGTGAACTCCCTGTGGGCTGGAGAATACTGGGGCACCACAGGCAACAAAATGAGCTCAATCCAGCTCCACTCAACTCTACTCAATGCCACAGGCTTTGCTCACAGCCAGTCTCAGAGCAGCCACATCGAAGGCCGCGCTGTGTCAGAGCAGGGACCTTAGGTTATAGTACTCAGACCTCTGGGCGCCTCCGGGCAAGAGGCTGGGCCCGAGCAGAGCATGGAGAACTTGAAGAGGGCATCGCAGGCAGGTGGAGCAGCCTGAGCAAAGGCTGGGAGGAGGGAGGAGGGTGGCACTCGGGGACGGCAACCGTCTCTGTAAACTGGGGCCTCTCCTCTGGGTGTGTGGTGCCGGGGCTGGGAGGGCAGCTGTGCCGGGCGCGGCCTCACCGGACAGGCAGGCGGTGGTGTCAATCCATTTGAGCAGCTGCCCGACGCTCAGCTCGCCGCGCTGGTTGGTGTGGCAGGGCAGCACCAGCTGGCTCATCTGCACTTCCGTGGGGTTCCGGTAGCCCTCGTCCTCTGCCATGTTGTTCTCAGTGCGTGAGGCCGACTTCCGGGATGCACGGTTGGAGAACACGGAGGCCAGGCCCTGGGAAACAGAAGAGGCGGTCAGCTTACAGCAGGGTCTCCCCGATCTGCCAGTCCCTGAGACCCCAGGGCCACCCGCCATAAGACCCCAACTCCAAGAGTGGCCACCACCATCCAGCCCAGGGTCTCAGACCCCCAGGGGCTCTCTGGATGCCCTTATGCCCAGCTTCCTTTTGGCCAACAATTCTGTGTTAACATAACCTTGGACCCGAAGGAGGGGGCTGGGAGAGAGGGATGCAACAGAGAATTAATTCAGCTGGTGGGCCAGCTTATTCAAATTTTGCCTCAGATTCTCCTTCATTCTGGAAAGATTCCCCCTCACTCTTCAGGGAGGCCCAGTGAGCCCTGCAGCAGTCAAGCCTGGGGATTTGCTCCTAGTTCATCCTATAAGAGCCCCTTCCTCAGGCCCCTCATTCTTCAGATGACATCAGTAGCAGCATCTCTGCTGGGTGCTCATCCGTCATCAGCTCTACTGACTGGGAGGGCTCTGGGCGGTCACTGACCAGCTGGCTGATCCCGACCAGGGCTGGAACAGCTGCCAGCTGGAGAACCAGCAGAGAAAGTCCTCAAACGCATGAGTTAGAGGAGTTTCTGCCCAGGGCCCAGCTTGTCTCACTCGCCAGGCAGCAGAGGTGGGGAGTGCCTAGCAGTCCCCTAGATGGGGCGGGATGAGGAAGGGCAGCCAAACTGCCGTCCTATCTCTCTCATGACACTGTGAACAGAGGTGGGGATGCCTGCCTGCATGAGAAAAATGACAGGAGGGACGGGCACAGGGGTTCCAATTTTCATGGCCAATGACAATTGTGGTGACGATAAGTCACCGCTAACGTTTATAAAGTGCTTATTAAGTATCAGATACTCGTCTAAGCACTTTACAAGTACTAAGTCAAATGTTATCCATACAACAAACCTCTGAAAGAGGTATATTATTATCTTCATTTCAAAGATGAGGAAACTGGGACTTCCCTGGCAGTCCAGTGGTTAAAACTTCACCTTCCAATGCAGGGGGTGTGGGTTAAATCCCTGGTCGGGGGGGGGGCGGGGGACGGGGGGGGCGGGGGTCGTGGCCAAAAAACCAAAACATAAAACAGAAGCAATATTGTAACAAATTCGATTAAAAAAAAAATAGATGAGGAAACTGAAGCCCAAGTAAGTGCCAAGCCCAGCTGTGACCCACAGAGTCTGAGGTCCTACCCATCACACTACACTGCCTGCAGGACCTCCTGGGGTCCGAGATGAGGAATCTAGGGCCCTGGATACGGATTCAGCAGCAAAGAGTGCTGTGACCCGATGTTGACCCTGCCACTGCCGCAGGATGGGGGTAGTGACGGCTCGGGGCAAGGATGGGTCTCATTCTGGGAGTCTATACCCTTTGGATAACTCCCTTCACAAGGATCCCGTAGCTAATTCAGTCAATTCAAAACACACCGAGTTAACTTGTTTAGGTCACTGACCCCCCTAAGAGGCAGAACTGGGATTTGAACCAAGCCAGTCTGACCCAGAACAGCTTGTGGGTTCCCAGACAGGCAGCTCATTCCCAAGAGTCCCTGGGTACCAGGCTCAGTGCTAGGCACCAAAAGGAGAGAGAGGAGGGCAGCTGCGCCAGGAGCTCGCAGCCTGGGTGGGGGCCTGCGGGTGCCAGGCTGCCAGGCTGTTGCAGGCAGCTCCCAGGCCTCTGCAGTCCAAGCATCAGGACCCGTCACCATGGTAACCACTGCCAAGGCATTTCCGGCCGGGTGTGCATTGGGGGCCTGCTTGGATGTGGATGCGGGTGGCTGGCTTTCTGGGTGTGGGAGACGGTAGAGGAAGGAGGCAGGCAGACTCCGTTCACCCGCACTCTTCCCAACCCCTCCCATGGCTAGAGGTTCTGGGCAGAACATTCCAGAGAGAAGCCCTGGAGAAAGCTAGGGCAATGGGGGAGGCAAAATGCAGAGGGTAAGGGGGCAGAAGAAAAGCAGAGCATGTGGAGTTTCTGGGCGGTTCTGTATGTGCACACAGGGAAGCCCCCCCAGCACAATGTCCCTGCTTCATAAGCCTATTCTCGTCTACTGCCTCACTGGATCCTCACGAGGCAGGCAGAGGGTGAAAACCGTTTACCCCATTTTACAGGTGAGGAAAGTGAGGCTGGAAAAAGCCCTAGTCCAGCAGTCAGGACATCTGAATTCCAATCCTCTCTGCTTCCCACCTAGCCCATACCCACTCCTACCAGCCTCCTATTTCCTGTTGTGCAAAGCCAAAGTCCCATCCATTGGAGTCTACATGCCTGGAGGCAGGATCTTTGCCTTACCCATTTGTTCATTCATTCATTCACTCATTCATTCACCGAGCACCTCCTCTGTATTGGACTGTCCCCCAAACACTGAACATATAAGAGAAATTGGGCCAATCCTTTGCGAAGCTCCTACTCTAGTGCTTATGCTTAGAAGTACCTGGCACAGGGACTTCCCTGGTGGTGCAGTGGTTAAGAATCCGCCTGCCAATGCAGGGGACACGGGTTCGATCCCTGGTCTGGGAAGATCCCACATGCCCCAGAGCAACTAAGCCCATGCGCCACAAATACTGAGCCCGCGCTCTAGAGCCCGTGAGCCACAACTACTGAGCCCACGTGCTGCAACTACTGAAGCCCGCGTGCCTAGAGCCTGTGCTCTGCAACAAGAGAAGCCACAGCAATAAGAACCCACGCACCGCAACAAAGTGTAGCCCCCGCTCGCCGCAACTAGAGAAAGCCCGTGTGCAGCAGCGAAGACACAACGCAGCCAAAAATCAATCAATCAATAAATTAAATTTTTAGGGCTTCCCTGGTGGCGCAGTGGTTGAGAGTCCGCCTGCCGATGCAGGGGACACGGGTTCGTGCCCCGGTCCGGGAAGATCCCACATGCCGCGGAGCGGCTGAGCCCGTGAGCCATGGCCGCTGAGCCTGCGCGTCCGGAGCCTGTGCTCCGCAACGGGAGAGGTCACGTCAGTGAGAGGCCCACGTATCGCAAAAAAAAAAAAAAAGAAGAAGAAAATAAATAATTAATTAATTAATTAATTTTTTTAAAAAAGAAGTACCTGGCACACAGTAGGACCTCATCAAAGGTTTGTAAAGGAATGTCTAGAAGCAGACTTGAGTTCAAATCCTAGCCCTGCCCCTCATGTGCTGTGTGATCCTGAGCAAGCCCCCCCCTCCTGAACCTCATCTGTCACTCACCAGGCAGGGGCAGGTGGAGACTGCCAGTCCTCAAGATATCCCACCCTTGATGCCAGGATTCTGGGATCTAATCCTGCAGGGCTCTGGCATGGCCAACTGAGCTTCCCAATGAGGAAGCTAAGGAGCCCGGTTACCTGTCAGGCAGGAAATACTGTACTCTGAGCAGGGCTGAGCTCCCACCCCACTCCCCCCTGGCAAGCTAAGGAACAAGCCCCACTGTGCTGTGCTCCCAGTTCCCTCAAAGAGAGGAGTGCAGAGCCCCCGGGCTGGAGCACGCACAGGGAGGCAAAGCACAGCCTCTCAGACTCCAACTCCTTCCTTGGGCTCCAAGGCAGTCTGCCACGTCAGGGCAGGCAAGGCCAGGCCTCCTTCTGATCCCATGGTGGGCAGGCATCCAGCCCGGGAGGCAGGGGCGTGTGTGGCCCAGGCAGGGTTTTGCCAATAAGGCCCCGGAGCCGAGCCATTCCTCTCAGGGCCAGTCACGGGGAGAGCAGAGGCCCTGGTCAGAGTTAGGGCCTGGGGCGGCCAGGCAGGCTGCGCCAAGACAGCTGACAGGGAGGACAGAGCCTGCACGAAGGTGGAGAGGGCATCTAAGGGCCAGGGACACGCGCTCTCAGATGGCAGCCATGCCGGGGGCTGGCTTCCAGCCGCAACAGACCCGGCCAGATTTGATAATCCCAGACTAGGCCCCAGCCGGCTACACTGTGGTCTCTGTGTCCTTGCTCCTCAGCCAGAGGCATGGGACAGAACTGCTGGGTCAGAGCAAGAAAGGCCACTTTGCTCAATCCCTTCACACCTGGGGAAACTGAGGCACACAGAGGGAAAGGCTGGTCCTGGTAAAGCCCCCGAGGCCAGGGCTCCTTCTGGGCAATTTAACAACAGGCCACACTACAGACTTAATCTGGATTTCCTCCCTCCCCCAAGTAGCCAAGTCTCAGTGACCCAACCTCCTTAAACTCTCAGTCTAGCCCCCCTGCCCTGATGTGTCAGGCCCCCGCACTGCTCACTCACTGGGTCATTTCCACAGCCAGTCCACAGGCCTCCAGTAGCTCTCCACCTCCTTCCAGGCCTCTATGCAACACCGGAAGGATCTTTCCAAAACCCAAAGCCACCAACTAGACAACCACAACCTACAGCGTCCTGCCTTGCAGGGAGGCTGGACCCAGTCCTTGCAACTGGGACTTCGTTCTGTGCCTTAGGACCACACAGACTGTTCTGAAGAGCAAGCCTGAGCAGGCATCTCCCCTGCTCAAGACTCCTCGATGGCTTCCTGCCGCTCTCAGGACCGAGGCCCTACTCTGTAGCTGCTGCCACTGTCCCCGCAGCTGCTCTCCCAGCTCCAGACCACGCTCGGTTCCCCAGAGCACGCTCTCACCCCACCTCCGTTCCTCTGCCACATGGGCACTGCCTCTGCCTAGGATCCCTTCACCTGCGCTACCTGCCGAGTGACTGCTTCCTCCTCCTCCCTCTTCAGCACCTCCCCCTGCCTTTTCCCCAGGGAGAGCTAGGGCCTCCCTGGCCCCCACAGCCTTACTATCTCCACACGGCACTGACCGAGCTGTGCGGTCACTGATTCAGAGCCGCCAGCCCCAGCAGACAGGCATTCCCACAGGACAGGGATGGAGTCAGGCCTGGCACAGAGCAGGTGCCAAATAAACGCCTATGGGAGAGGAAAAGGGTGATGACAAGGGCGGCCTAGGAGCTGAGACTTGATGACGAGGACCATCTGCGGTACAGGGAGGACTGCAGAACGGCAGAAAGGAGACGCAGGAACAGCAGGGACTCCAGTGACGGGAGTGGCCGCGGCAAAGGGAAGCAGGTGGGGAAAGTACTAGGTATCTGTTTGGGTGCAGACAGAGGGAGGGGCCCAGGAGTCCCCAGAAACCACAGAAGACCCCTGGAGAAGGGCGCGGCCTACAATGATTAGTGGGAAAACGTAGAGACCAGCCAGCAGAGACATCTTAGTGCCTTCAAGAACCATCTTGAAGGACTTCCCTGGTGGCGCAGTGGTTAAGAATCTGCCTGCCAGTGCAGGGGACACGGGTTCGAGCCCTGGTCCGGGAAGATCCCACATGCCGCGGAGCAACTAAGCCCGTGCGTCACAAGTACCGAGCCTGCGCTCTAGAGCCCGTGAGCCACAACTATTGAGCCCACACACTGCAACTACTGAAGCCCGCACACTCTAGGGCCTGCGTGCCACAACTACTGAGCCCGCGTGCTGCAACTACAGAAGCCCGCACACCTAGAGCCTGTGCTCCACAACAAGAGAAGCCACCGCAATGAGAAGCCAACGCACCACAACAAAGAGTAGGTCCTGCTCACTACAACTAGAGAAGGTCCACACACAGCGACAAAGACCCAAAGCAACCAAAAAAAAAAAAGAATCATCTCAAAGAGCAGGCCTAGAGCAGAGGAGGCCCACCTACCCTGGAGGGGAGAAGCTGGCCTGGGTGACCGCTCAGCTCACCCACCCTGACACAGGGCTGCTCTTGGGCATCAGCCTGGCCTGGACCCAAGTCCGGTTCCACAACTAACTTGTGTGACTTCAGGCAGGCTGCTCAGCCTACCTCTGTGGACTACCTACAGTTCCCTCAACTGTAAAAATGGGATTATAATACCTACATCCAGGGTCATCATGGGGATGAAATTAAACAAGATCAAGTGTTCAAAGCTCCTAGCACACGCCTGCCACGTGGCTAACATTTATTGAGCACTTAGGTTAGCATTATAAACTGAGTTTGGGCTTCCTACAGAAATATAGCTGGGAGACACCTAAAGAGAGCTCAAACCAGACTGTCTACATAGTACTTTCTCATGTATGAGTTCACCAGAGGCTCACGGAAACCCCATGAGGAGGCAAGACCGGTAGCCGGTTTGAGAGGTTCTGTGAGAACTCAGAAAGCCAGCAATAGTGGAGCAGGGATTCAAGTGCAGGGTGCAAGACCCCGCACGGCCCTGCCCCGCCCCACTGTCCCGCCTGGCCTCTCCCCAGGGGGTGGGGACTGGAAGGCAGGCAGGCAGCAGGGAGAAGTGCCTTGGCCCGCCGCCAGCCAGGCCTCATGAAAACCAGGCACTTCTGCAGCGTGAGGGAGCTGCCTCAGCTGGTGCCCTGTCCCCACAAAGGTGGCTCCAGGCTCTCAGAGCGACCAGCCGCTTCCCAGTGGTTTTCTCACCCGCAAGGCAGGAGCATCTGTCAACCTCCTAAACACCCCTTCAAGTCTATTCCCTGTCTTCTTCCCAGAAAAGGCTCTGAGGTAGCCTGCGCATGCACACAGACTGCACACACACAGGGCTCCATAATGCAACAGAGCTAAGGAACAAAATAAGGGAGGAGCAATTATGTTAGGAATCCAGGTGCACAAAGATGCTGCCATAGAGAACTGCATTTGGCCTTGAGATTTCCAGTAGACAAGGCTATAAAGGACAGTAGTGGATGCACTCGGCCATGACACCAGCTAGAGGACTGGGAGGACGGC
The DNA here is from genome assembly GCF_949774975.1 of Lagenorhynchus albirostris. Lineage (NCBI taxonomy): Eukaryota > Metazoa > Chordata > Mammalia > Artiodactyla > Delphinidae > Lagenorhynchus > Lagenorhynchus albirostris. The sequence continues at coordinate 140,672,212 of NC_083096.1, forward strand.
GGTGGCCTGTTCCATAGGCTTTAATAGTCATACATATCAGATCATACCTTCATTTTAGAAGATAAATAATGGTCTCCAGCACCCTATGCACACATCCTCATTCTACTTCTAGCTACAGGGTGTGTTGGCACTTGACATTTTTCAAGATTTGGGGGTGAAGAAGGTAGAGAATTAAACCATTATTTTTTACTAAGCACCTCCTATATGCCATTCATTTGGTTAGCACTTATTGAACATCTACTGTGTACCAAGTTCTATGCTAGGAGCTTCCATATGTATTATTTCAGTAATTCTCATATCTATCCTACAACGCACTGTTATTCTACCCATTTTACTGATGAGGAAACCAAGGCTGAGAGCCAGTATATTGCTTCTAAACACCTGAGAAGTGACAGAGTCTAAGACAATCCCAGGGCAGTTCCCTGGTGGCCTAGTGGTTAGGATTCTGGGCTTTCACTGCCGTCCCCCGGGTTCAATCCCCGGTCAGAGAACTGAGATTCTGCAAGCCACGCAGCACGACCCAAAAAAACCCACAAACAATCCCAGACCTACCAGCCAAAGCCCACATTTATATCTCTATAGCACTTCCATAGGCCTCAGAGATGGAGAAGATAGAAGAAATTCTTCCATCCGAAACTCAGAGAGGGGACGTAAACTACCCCACGTCATACAGCCGGTCAGTGACGTTGGAGCGAACAGAGGCCAGTGCCCTGAGTCCCCACCCAGAGCCCACAGCCTGGGGTAGGCTGCTCAGGCGGTGGGCACTCCCCTTCTGACAGCCAGCTCTTGTGCTCTCCCAGTGTGGACAGAGGGGGATGGGAGGGTCTCCAACCTTCTCATCTTGCCCCTGACCCTAAATCTGTTAAAGAAGGGAAGTGGGGTTGGGGGCATAATTGAAATTCTGAGCTAAGCCTGCCTCCTTTGGAGGTAGAGCTTCATGAGGCATTTCCAGTTCAGTGCCTTCCTATAAAACTGAATATAAGTGGAATTTGTATCAGCTTATCACCCCCAGGAGACGTTGGATGAGTTATTTTACCTTTCTGTGCCTCAGTTTCCTCATCTGTCAAATGGAGCATTTAACTAGAGAGTCTCCAAGACTCTTTTCAACCATGAAAGTGTTTGGCTTATGGGAGGACTTTCTTGACAAGACCCACGAGGCCCCCCGGCAGATCGCCGGCCACGCCTCCAGTCTTGATCACACCCACACTGGCCGTCTCTCAGTTCCTCATACCCATCAGGCCACTGCCCACTTCTGGACTCTTCTCACGGCATCCCCTCTGCCTGGAGCAGTCTTCCCTCTCCTCTCCACCTCCGTAAGGCCTTCTCATCCCTCAGCTCCATTCTCTCTCCCGCCATCCTCATGCTCCTGGCCCCATGAACCTCTGGTCTAAATGCTCTCCGTTGTGACAACATTCATTTAATTGTGGGAGTATTTGGTGGACATCGATGAGAAGATCCACCAGGTAGGAGCCCTCTCTCTCTACACTTGGTGTCCACCGGGCCCAGCACGGAGTCTGGCTCACCGTGGACCAAATGAATGAGCTTGTTCAGAGGGTCTCCAATTCCCACTGATGTCACCCTATGTAGGCAGGGAGAATACAGGCCATGAGGTCAGGAGAAGTTCTCCACTAGAGGCCCTGCCCCTTCACCCCATTCTATTTTTTTTTTCTTTTTTTGGCCACGCCGCAAGGCACGTGGGACCTTAGTTCCCCGACCAGGGATCGAACCTGTGCCCCCTGCAGTGGATGCACGGAGTCAACCACTGGACCACCAAAGAAGTCCTTTTTCTCCTCTCTTTTTTCCCCCCTTCACCCCATTCTAGAACAGAGTCTGAACATCACCTGCCTCCAGCCACTCCCCGAGGGTAAAAATAGCTGGTCTGAAATCTGATACCTGCCCTCAGCTGGGTCATCTGGAGAATTCCTCCCGCCCCACTGAAGAGCCAGCCAGGGGCCAGAGAGGGCAGGGAGGGCATTTCCTGAATGCTTAACCATTCCTATCTCATCTGATACACAGGAAACATTTGCGGTGTTATCATTGGCAAGGTACACAGGGGACCCAGAGAAGTCCCAAGTCCAAGGTCCCGCAGCTCTAAACCACAGAGCCAGGGCTTAAGTGCAGGTCTCCTGCTTCTATCTACAAGGTAGCTCTTGCCTCCTCACCACAAGACTGAAAAGGGCTTAGAGACTGAATACAACTGCCTGCTGGTATGAACGGGGAAACTGAGGCAGTGGGTGCCATCTGTCCAAGGTCTTAAGTGAAAGGGCCTGAAGTGGGGCAGACCTTGAGTAAGTAATTGAGAAGGTGAGGACAATCCCCATCCCATCTCCATCCAAGACTTGTGAGGGTTAAAGGAGATCCTGAAACTGAGGGCACCCGACTAACTGTGAAGTGCTGCCAGATGTGAGGGAGGCTGGAGGTGACGAAGCAGTTGGGCAGGACCAGACTTGCCTTTCCCCCAGCAGCCTTCTCACTCCTGGAAACCAGAATGTGGAGATGGGAGGAAATGTATGGAAAGTGCCTTGTAAACCACAGTGGCTCAGCCCTCCTTTTATTCCAGCACTTCCTGAGTCTGCGAAGGGCCTGCCCACAGGGACAGGACAGCCCGAGTGGATCCCCGCACAGAGCAAGACAGGGGTTACCTGGGAGACACTGCCACGCAGAGCGGGCGCAGCAGGGGCCTGAAAATTAGGCGGAACCTGCAGGGACTGGCTGTGTGGGACTGGGATTCAAAGTCGCCTCATCCTCAGCTCTGCTTCTCTGCATCGTTTGGGCACTGTCCCCACAGAGTGTTGCAGAACTATGACCGATGGGACGTGAGCAAGTTTTTAAATGTCTCTGGCCCCAGCTTCCTCCTTTATAAAACTGAAAGGGTAGGTATGCAAGTGCAAATGAGAACAATCGTGCTCCCTTGTTTAATTATTTAATATGTGCCAGGTGTGGTGCTAAGCATTTTCTGTGCCTTTTCTCTTTCAATCCTCACACAGCCCTAATAGTCAAATGTTGTTATTCCCATCTTACAGATGGGAAAACAGAGGCTCAGAAAGGGTATGGTGCACGCGCGTGTGCACGTACACACATACACACCCATGCACACACCCACACACACACACACACACAGCCAGTAAAGGGCAGAGTTGGGACTTGAACCCAAGTGTGTTTACCTCAAGGGCTGAGTCTGCTTGGGTACTTTGCTGTAACTGCCTCTCTCTTGTCTGACAGGCAGGATAGTTATTGCTGCATCCCAGGCATTAGTGCCAGGCACAGGCCCTTCCTTACCCACACATGCCAGGCAGGGCCCTCAGGGAAGCTCTCCTCCCCATCGACCCTCACATCCTCTGCAGGAAACAGTGATGGTATCAGGAGCTCCTCCCAGCACAGTCCAGGGTCCGGGCACTTGTCCTACTGGATACTCAAGGCCAGCAGCCTGTGAGGGAGTGAGGTGCCACCACCAGTGCAGACACTGCAAGCTGTCTGTCAGCGGAAAACCGTACTTTCTAAATCCTTAACTTTGGGGAGTGGGAGGAAGCCTCATGGACAGCTAGATAGGTCCCTCTCAGACGCAGGCATGTCCAGCTACCCCTGCCCCTCCACCACTGACAGCTGTCTCCCTGCAGCTTCCTTCCTTGGAACTGTTTGCCACCTCTCACCCCCTACGTCCAGCAGACCCCAGAAAGGGGCAGGAGGGGTCTGCACACAGGCAGTCTGACCCCAAGTGTGACTGGCCCCTCGGGCAAGCCCCTCTGATAGTATCCAGCATGGAACCCACATTCACGGGGAACCCCCCGCCATGCGAGCCCCTGGCAGTGGGGTGAGCCCTTCAGGATCTGTGAAGAATAGGGCCAGCCTCTCTCTTCATCAGAGCCCTTCATGCCCTGCCTGTCAGACAGCCAAGGCTGCTGCCTGACACCGCATCTGAGACACCATGGCAACGGGTGGCCAGGCGATGGGCCAGGTCTGGCCATCCTGCAAGCAAGTCCATTTACCTTGGAGCTGGAAACAGTTACAGGGACCACAGGAGAGCACGGGGGAGAGGGAGAGAGAAAGAGAAAAGGGGAGGGGGGGAGGAGAGAGGGGTTACAGAGAGAGAAAGAGGGAAAGAAGGGAAAGAGAGAAAGGGAATAGAAAAACCATGAGGTCAAAGAATAGACGCTGGTAGGGAACAGAGCAAGTGGAAGAGAGGACACACACACACACACACACACACACACACGAGAGAGAGAGAGAGAGAGAGAGAGAGAGAGAGAGAGAGAGAGAGAGAGAGAGAGAGAGAGAGAGAGAGAGAGAGAGAGAGAGAGAGAGGGAGAGAGGGAGGGAGGGAGGGAGGGAGGGAGGGAGGGAGGGAGGGAGGGAGAGAGAGAGAGAGAGAGAGAGAGAGAAAGTGAGGAGGCAGGAAAGGGGCCCCTCCCAAACTCCCCCACTGCTCACATTCCTCAGGTTGGAGCTGCTCTCAGCCCTTTGGGATTCTGGCCACAGCTGGGATTTCCTGCCCCAGGAAGCTGGCAGCCCCGTGGCCCCTTGGAGGCCCCAGTCGCTGCTCCAGTCCCTGCAGTCCCCTCCACTGAGGGACGGTGTCTGCCCTCCCCAGCAGGTGGGGCCCCTGCCCCAACCCCTCAGGCAGCACCTAGAGGCTCAGTCCCCTGCTTGGTCCCCACACTCCCCCAAGGCCCCAGCTGGTCACCGGTCACCAGTTCTCCCGTCCTCTCGCCCAGTTCCCCCTCCCTTCATACAACACACCAACTTCTTTCCTCCAAAGTGTTCAAGAAATCATTCCTAAGCAGAGCAGAGTGGCGAGAGTGGGTGTGACTTCACCCACAGAACGCATTTCCTTACTCCGCAGGAAGAGTGGGCCTCAGGAGGCCCAGCAAGGGGAAACCAGCCCTCGAGGGGCTGCTTCTAAGGCCCCGAGTCGCCAGGTGGAAGGCTGGGACCCGGAGCTGGGCCTGGCCTGTTCCCTCGCAAGGGCTGCTGAGCTGAGCAGATGTGCCAGTGGCTCTCTGCTGGGCACTCACCATGCTCCAGGGCCTTCCTCGGCCTCAAGCTCTCTGGCTGCAAGGTGGCCTTATCATTCCTGCCCTAGTCCCACTCCCACCCCCCACGTGCCCTAAACTGTCTCAGAGGAATCTGAGCCCGCAAGAAAGGGTTGTTGAAGAGGTGATGAGCAGGGCAGACGGAGAAGAAAGAAAAACAGGAAGGCATAGGGGGCTGGCAAGCAGGACACAGCCTGCATTGGAATCCTGGCACCGCCTCTGTCTCCCTGGATAAACTTAGTCCCTTACTTAAGCCACTCTGAACCTCACTTTCCACATCTGTAACATGGGAATAATAATATCATAGTGAGTATTCAATGAGATTATATACAAAGTGCTTAGACCAGGATCTGACCTATAGAAAATGCTTGAAAAGTGTCAGCTCTCCATGTTGTTAAAAAGCCAAGGCATGGGGACTTCCCTGGTGGTCCAGCGGGTAAGTCTCCACGCTCCCAATGGAGGGGGCCCGGGTTCAATTCCTGGTTGGGGAACTAGATCCCGCATGCATGCCGCAACTAAGAGTTGCATGCGGCAACTAAGAAGCCTGCGTGCCACAACTAAGAAGCCCGCATGCTACAATTAAAAGTCCTGCGTGCTGCAACAAAGATCCCGCGTGCTGCAGCTAAGACACGGCACAGCCTAAATAAATAAAAATCAATCTTTAAAAAAAGAAAAAAAAGCTGAGACATTCATATCATTCTTTTAGATTCCATACAATACATAAATAGACTCGTAGACATAGAAAACAAACTTATGGTTACCAAAGGGGAAAGGGTGGGAGAGAGAGGGGTAACTTAGGAATTTGGGATGAACAGATACACACTACTATATATAAAATAGATACACAACAAGGACCTACTATATAGCACAGGGAACTATATTCAATATCTTGTGATAACCTATAATGGAAAAGAATCTAAAAGAATACATATATATATATACACACACACAAGAATACATATATATATATATATATATATATATATATACACACACATCACTGAGTCACTTTGCTGTACACCTGAAACTAACACAACATTGTAAATCAACTGTACTTCAATAAAAAAAAAAAGCCAAGGCATTGTTGAAGGACACAGGGAATCATCCTAACCTGGAAGGGCCTGCACTGGTCCCTGGGGTAAGAGATCCCCGCCGTGACTGGCCAGGCGGCCCTGGCAGAGCCCATGCCAAGCCTGAGGACGAGGACCCAGGCTTCGGGTGGACAAGAGAGCTGCGGGAAGCTCCCAGTGGTGGCAGACAGGCCTTTCTACCCAATTCCAGGACAGACACTTCCAGGTAAACACGCCAACTGTCTACTCCCAGGGCTTCATTTCATCCATGGATCAAGATGCTGAACAGGCTGGAGTCTGTGGCACTCCAAGGAGGCCTCCCACGGACGATCACTCACAGTCTAGCCAGACTCAGCAACGTCTCATCTCCCTGGCCCCTGAAAGTCTCAAGACGCCTCACTAAGGAAATGGCTTCTTGGAATAGAAGGCAGTGATCACAAGAAACCAGCTCGGGTTCACAGGGAACAAGGCATTCCAGGCACAAGGGAAGAGCTCACTGGGGCAGGAATAGACATATTTTGCGTTTGCACAGATCCAGAACATTGCGGGTGCTCAGTAGACATGAGTTAAATTGAACCTGGGAGCTGTCTCCCACATTTGTCTGCTCTGTTCAACTTTTGGTCAGAGGGCTTGAATGAAGACACACCCGGTCATGGATGGCCACCTGAAAGGCTGTAACTTTTAAGCATAAAACCAAGCAGATGAAAATGAACACGATTCACACTGTCAGGCTGCATTCAAGTTTTTCTGTTGCCATCACTTTGTTCTATGTGTGCTGGCGTGGCTCTAGCTTAATGGTTGTTTATGCAAAAACGGCCTCATGGTTTCCCCTAACCACAAGCACAACAGTGGCAACTCCTGCTGCATCCAAAGGGCGCCCTGTGGTTGCTGAAGGCCTCTGAGGAGGTGAGCGGTGGGGACGTGTTTAGGGCAGGAGTGATTGGGTGGCAGAGAAGAGACAGCCTCTAGCTGAGGCACGGCAGGCAGTGTGAGGCCCAGCTCTGTAAGGGCGAGACAGAGAGGACAGGGAGTGGCACAGGACGGACAGCCAGGGAGTAGGGGCAACAGCGAGGGGGCCAGGCTACTTGTGGCTTGGGTGACAGCCCTCTGGCTGCAAATGTGAGGGCTGGTGGGGTCAGAGGACAGGAGGGTCCTGGTAAGGAATAAAACCAAGACCAAACAGGAGTGGACAAGGTTAGATAGAGGCTAATTCTGGCCCGAGATCAGCATCAACATTTTTAAAGACCCAGACTCTCCACTCGGGAATAAACAGTAAACAAAGGAACGAGATTGTTTTAGAGTGAAAACTACTATAAGAAGGAAAACAGTGGCACTATTCACAATAGCCAAGACATGGAAGCAACCTAAATGTCCATCGACAGAGGAATGGATAAAGAAGATGTGGTACTGTGCTCGCTTCCGCAGCACATATACTAAAATTGGAATGATACAGAGAAGATTAGCATGGCCCTTGCGCGAGGATGACATGCAAATTCGTGAAGCGTTCCATATTTTTCCAACAAAACATTGTGAAGCAACTATACTCCAATAAAAATCAATTAAGTACTTTACATAATTATTTTTTAAAAGAAAATGCAAAGTATTTCCTAAAAGAAAAAGAAAGTCATGAATCAAAGTATATTTCAAGTTACTGGCATAACTGCATGGAAAAATAAGAAACTGACTTTAAAACTCATGATTTTGACTGTATATCCTTAGTGGGACTTATCCTAAGAACAGAAAGGGGGCTTCCTTGGTGGCGCAGTGGTTGAAAGTCCGCCTGCCGATGCAGGGGACACGGGTTCGTGCCCCGGTCTGGGAAGATCCCACATGCCGCGGAGCGGCTGGGCCCGTGAGCCATGGCCGCTGAGCCTGCGCGTCCGGAGCCTGTGCTCCGCAACAGGAGAGGCCACAACCGTGAGAGGCCCATGTACCACAAACAAACAAACAAAAAAAAGAAGATATGGTACATATATACAATGGAATGTTAGCCACAAAAAGGAAAAAAAGAATGCCATTTGCAGCAACATGGATGGACCTAGAGATTATCATACTAAGTGAAGTAAGTCAGACAGAGAAGGACAAATATCATATGATGTCACTTATATGTAGAATCTAAAAAAAAAAATGATACAAATGAACTTATTTACAAAACAGAAATAGACTCACAGACATAGAAAACAAACCTATGGTTACCAACAGGGATGGGGGAGGGGGTGGGGATAAACTAGGAGTTTGGGATTAACATATACACACTACTATATATAAAATAAACAACAAGGTCCTACTGTATAGCACAGGGAACTAAATTCAATATCTTGTAATAATTTATAATGGAAAAGAATCTGAAAAAGAATATATATATATAGGTATAACAATCCCGTTGCTGTACACTTGAAAGTAACACAACATTGTAAATTAACTATACTTCAATTTAAAAGAATTTTTTAGAAAGAAGAAAAACAGTATATGTGATAGAGAAAGAAGGTGGTGGACCTGAAGGAACTAATTTAGGTTGAGTAATCAAGGAGACTCGTGGCCAAGATCTGAATGAATGACAAGCAGGAGAGATTGGGCAAGGTTCTGGGGGCACAGGGTCCCAGGCAGGCGAGCAGAGGGTGCAAAGAGCGCAAGGAGGAATGGGAACAAGCTTGGCTGCCAGAGGACCGGCAGGGGGGCCAGAGTAGCCAGGGCAGTGTCAGGGAGAAGGGAAGAGACCGGGAAGAGTCCTATGTCACCCAAGGCCTAAGGTCTCAGTGGAGTTTGGATTTTACTAGAGGTTTGATGGGAAAAACTGAAGTCTATGAGTGGGGAGAGAGTGATCTGACCTGCACTTTAAGATCACTCTGCTGGGGACTTCCCTGGTGGCGCAGTGGTTAAGAATCCACCTGCCAATTCAGGGGACACGGGTTCGAGCCCTGGTCCAGGAAGATCCCACATGCCGCGGAACAACTAAGCCCGTGCTCCACAACTACTGATCCTGCGCTCTAGAGCCCTGCAAGCCACAACTACTGAGTCTGCGGCCCTGGAGCCCATGCTCTGTGACAAGAGAAGCCACAGCAATGCGAAGCCCGTGCACCGCAACGAAGAGTAACCCCCGCTCGCTGCAACTAGAGAAAGCCCACGCGCAGCAATGATGACCCAACGCAGCCAAAAAATAAATAGAAATAGTAATATAAATAAATACATAAAATATCTTTAAAAAATAAAAAAGATCACTCTGCTGTTGTGTGGGGGCGGATTGCAGGGTGAGAGAGAAGCAGCGAGACTCCTCCGAGGGCCCCTGCAGTCTGAAGAGAGATGATGGACCCAGGAGTATGGGAGGTGGAGCCAGCACAACATGCTGAAGCCTTCCCCGTGTGAGAGCGAGAGAACAGGAGGTCGTGGGGAGGATCCAGACTTTGGACAAATGGCTGGTAGATGGTGGTGATGGTTACTGAGTTGGGAGAGACCAGGGGAGAACTAAGTAGGGGTGGAATCAAAAATTGTTGAGATCCTATGAAACACTTAAAGAGAGATGTCAAGGAGGATGAATGTTCAAGTTTGGAGTCTGCTGGAGAAAAGGCTGCACCTGGGGACATGAGAACACTTGGGCTTTTAAGATCCACAGGACTCTGCAACCTTGTGGTGGGTCAAAGGTGGCTGCAATTCTTTCCTACTCCTCCCTAGACCCCAGGTTGGGTCTAATCCCCTCCTCTGGAATCTGGATCCCCCTTAGTGACATTTCAACTGGTGACTTTTTTTTTATATGTGTTGGGTCTTTGTTGCTACACGTGGGCTTTCTTCTAGTTGCGGCAAGCAGGAGCTACTCTTCATTGCGGTGCGCGGGCTTATTGCGGTGGCTTCTAGACACGCGGGCTTCAATAGTTGCAGCACCCAGGGCTTAGAGCACATGGGCTTCAGTAGTTGTGGCACACGGGCTTAGTTGCTCCATGGCATGTGGGATCTTCCCAGAGCAGGGATCGAACTTGTGTCCCCTGCATTGGCAGGCGGATTCTTAACCACTGTGCCACCAGGGAAGTCCTCAACTGGTGACTTCTGAGACCAGATCATGAGAAGCCTGGCAGCTTCCACCCAGGCCTCTTGGAACTCTTGCTCTGATGGAGCCCACTGCCAGGTGGGAAGTCTGACTTCCCACTGAGACCTTCATATGGAAAAGGCCCCATGTGGCTGCTCAGAATGTCAGTCCCAGCTAGAACCAACCTTCCGGCCATTCCTACCAAGGGGCCAAATACCAGTGAAGCCCTGGTGGACTCCACAGTCCAGCCCATCCACTGGCTGAACACCACCAAGTAACCTCCATCAACACCACATAGAGCAGAAGAGTCACCCAGCCAAGCCCTGCCCAAATCCCTGACCCACAAAAATCTCAAGATAAAATAAAACGGTTCTTGTTTTAGGCCACTAAGTTTGGGGATAGTTTGTCACACAGTCATAGTAATAGAACAGACATCATCCAAGGAGAGAGCAAAAGAGGTCGGCTGGGAAGGAGAAGACTGCAAGGGAGCCAGAGAAGGAGCCCTGAGGTGGGAGGATCTTCAGGAGGAGGGGCGCCTGTGGGTCCAAGGTCAGAGAAGCTCTAAGGGAGCGGGAGGAAGGGCGAGAGAAGAGCCCATTAGAGTGCATTAGGAAAAGGATGAGAGGAAAGAAGTGGAAGCAGGGACCACAGAAAACTCTTTCAGATTCTTGTGGGAATGGGGAGCAAAGAAACAAGGGAGTATCTGGGAGGGGACATGGGGACAAGGGAGGGGTTCTGTTTGCCTAGAGGCAGGAGAACAAAGAGCTCGTTTGTCTTGCTAATGGGACAGAGCCAGTTGTGTGCCTGAGAACCGCCTACAGCACAGGGACTGCCCAAGAATTGCTCTCCCGGAAGCTCAGAAAATCCCTTTTTAGAAATCTATGGCTGCCATTTACTGTGCACCTACTATGTGCCAGGCCTAGTTCTTGGGGGTCCTTTAATTCTCAAGTCCGCCCTGAAGCAGGAGCCCTCATTTTACGGCTGAGGAAAAGGAAACTCGGGGAACAGGGAAAGATCCACTCAAAGACACATGACCAGTAAAAGGTAGAGCAGAGACTGGACGTGGGCTCTTCTGACTCCAGAGCGTGGCAGGGGTGCTGCAGCGGGACCAGTCCTGGAGGGAGATCAGATCCCCCAGCCCACGGGACTTATGAGACAGAGCCTGGCACTTGGGAGACCCTCCATCGGTTTCCTCCCTGCTCTCCTGCCTTCCAGGTGATACAGAGAAAGAGCTGGACGGGAGTGGTCCCTGGCCAGTCCATCCCCCACTGGGCTGTGGGGATCTCACCACCACCCACCATCACCATCCCCCCATGCCTCTGCAGAGGGCCTAGCAGGCTCAGAAGTCCCTCCCAGTCTCCTGTTTGCCTCCCTGAGAACCAGTCTGAGCAGGGGTGAGACATACCTTCTCTTAGTCTTGCAGCCTGAAAGCTCTACTTTTATCTTCCAAAGTAAGGGCAGGCAGGTGGGGACCAGGTAATCTCAGTCCCAAGAGGCCCTCAGGGTAGGGGTGGAGGAAGCAATGCTGTACTTGCCCCTTCCCTTGCCCCAAAGTCATTCAGTCCTTGGGCCCCCTCCTCTCCCCAGGCCCATGTGTCCCACGAACCCCACTGCTCTCAAAGCCTGTAGGCAGGCCGTCCAATCTCTATGTAAATGCATCATGACACTAACCTCCTTGGCACAAAGCAGGCTCAAATGACAGGGACCATTATTACCCCCGTGTCCACATGTTTCGGATGAGGAAACTGAGGCTGGGAAAAGGTAGCCGCCAGCCACTAGCCCAGAATGAGCCGGAGACTTCTGACCCCAGACCACCATCCCTCCCACAGCTCTGGGGGCAGTATCCCCAGAGCAGGAGAGGAGCTGGGTCTCTCCATACCCTCCCTAAGGGATCAAATGGAAATTGAGACTCACCTGGTTTGGCTCAGCCCTGGAGTGTGCTGGAAATCTGAGGCTGCTTTAGGAAGACTTGAAGGCCACTCCCCTTCCAGATCTCTGAACGGATTCCAGGCCTAGGAGCAGGGCCACACCTGGCTGGGCCGCACCCCCAGGGCGGATCACAGCCTGTTCCAGAGGTGGAGTTCAGCATTTCCACCAGCAGTGAGCATCCCATTCCAAATGATGGGCCTCTGTGTGGCACCGCAGAGGTGCTGCCAGCCAGCCTGCTGACTCCCTGGACTTTTGAACAACCAGACAAGGTAAAGCACATACAACCACTTTCTATACTGTAAAGTGGGTGTACATAGGAGGAGATAAACTCCTTGAAAACAGGAGCCAGGCCCATGTCTCTCTAGAGTCCCAGGGCCTCACTATTTTTTTTTTCCAGCTCTATTGAGATACGGTTGACAAATAAAAGTTGTACACATTCAGGTTGCAAAACACAATGTTTTGATATACGTATATATCGTGAAATGATTACCACAATCAAGCTAATCAACACATCCATCACCTCATTTTTTTTTTTTTTTTTTGCGGTACGCAGGCCTCTCATTGCTGTGGCCTCTCCCGTTGCGGAGCACAGGCTCCGGACGCGCAGGCTCAGCGGCCATGGCTCACGGGCCCAGCCGCTCCGCGGATCTTCCCAGATCTTCCCGGACTGGGGCACGAACCCGTGTCCCCCACATCGGCAGGCGGACTCTCAACCACTGCGCCACCAGGGAAGCTCACAGTTACCCTTTTTTGGGGAGAGTGGTGAGGATGCTTGAGATCCACATTCTTAGCAAATTTCCAGTACATAAGGCATTATTGTTAACTACAGCCACCATGCTGTATTTTAGGTCTCCAGAACTTATTCATCTTATAACTGAAAGTTTGTACCCTTTGACCAACATCTCCCTTTTCCCACCCCCCATCACCCCACTATACTTTTTGGAGCACCTACTATGTTCCAGGCATTTATATACATTATATAATGGCTTCGTATCCATAATACCATTTAATCCTCACCAAACCCTGTGAGGGACAACCATCCCTCTTGCACAGAAAAGGGAACTGAAACCGGGCTATCTGAGGGCCACATTGCTCTGGGTGGTAGAGCTGGGATTTTGCTTTTCTCACTACCACAGTTCTTTCTACTCATTCACTAGGCTTCCTCTCCAAAAGAGGTGCTTAATACTTAATGTCTACTGCCATTAATTAATGTCTGATTTGCTGAGAGAAGGTTATTACTATTGAAGAAGGCCCAGGCAGGATACATGTGTTACATGGGCAAGGGGGCCAGGGAGAGACACCTCAAGGGGTTACTGCCAAATGCTCTCCCTCTTCCTTGCGGAAAGAGCTTTTCCCACATCTCACACACAGGTGCCTCTGCCGGGACCATGCTTCCTAACCTGGAAAAGTTTTCAAGGCTGAGCTACTCCATCACCTCTTTCAGAGAGACTGCCCTGTCCCCTAGGCTATGAGGGGCCACCTCTGGGCTTCCCTCTGTCACAGCCTGGCCACACTGTGCTCTCATCATTGGTTTTTACCACTCTCTGTCTCCCCATCAGCTTGGGGGAACCTGAGGACAGGTCCAGTCTGACTCATCCCTGTGTTCCCAAAATGGCAGACTCTGGTCCTTTCCATCACTGCCCTTGTGCCACCTCCTACCCACAAGGAGGCTGCTTCTGGGAGTGGCAGGAACACGCAGGTCTGCAGCCAGGGAGCTGGCAGAGGACCCAGCCAGCAGCACCATCTGTCCCTGGAGGCACAGGACAGAGCAGGCACAAGGCAGAGGTGTCAGTTCCTCGGCTCAGCCAGGTCAGCCCAGGACAAGGCCCAGCTGTAGCTCAGGGTCAGCCGAGACTTCCAATTCTCTAACTAGCTCAAAGTGACTCAGAGCCTTGGTTTTCTTAGCTGTAAAGCTAGCTGGATACCAGCAGCCTTGCAGAGCTGTTGGGAAGTTTAAACACACCTGACACTCCGTAGGTGCTCAACAAAAAGCTAGCATTTACCATCTCATCTGACCCACGGACCCTGTCATCAACCCCCTGAGGAAACTGAAGTCCAGATGAGACGGAAATAAAAGAACCAATATTTACTGTGGCCAGTTATGTGCCAGGATCTACACTCCTCCACTGTCTTTAACAAGATCTGCAGGAACAGACCTGGTTCACAGGTCTACAGGGAGTGAAGTGTGTGAGTGTCTCTAAGGCAGTTATCTGGACTCTTACCACTGTCCAGCTCAGACCCACCTGGACCAGGCACAGGTGCAGGGCAGGGGTGCAGCCTCCCCTAGGCCCTAGGAGGTAGAGGCAGGAGGTCAGCCCTGAATCTGCATTGTCAGTGTGTGAAGGTGGGCAGAGGAGGCTGGCATGGGGTGAGTCTGGGTGTGAGATTGAGGCCACTTTCTCGGTGGCCAAGACAAGGGCTGGAAAAGGGGTCCCAACCTAGCAGGTAGGGGTTCCGAGTCTCTCGCCAGTGGTACAAGCCCAGGCACATCCTCTCACTTCTCTGTGCCTTGTCTGCACCAGGGCGCTGATCCTATGGCCCACCTCCCTATTGTGAGGGGTCAGAGGTGGATGGGAAAGCAGTGGGGACCTTCATGGCGCTGGAGGAGAGGAGCTCTGATGATGTGTCCTCCCGGGTTGCTGAGCTCAGCGTGCAGGGACTGCACACCTTGGCACCGAGACCGGGGACCAGAGAGTCCCCAAAGAGTACACAGTCTGGTGGGCAGAACAATAGGGCCCACAGCACTCCAAACCCCAAACCCTGCCTCCGGGGTCCAGGCCCCCAGCCTGCAGCACGTCGTAGCCATGTCTCAGCCCCTTCCAGCTGCTCCGCCCTCACTCACTCCACTCCAAGCCACGCCAGCCTTCGTTCGGCAGCTCAGATGCACCAAGCTCCCCCCACCTTGGAGCCCATAAATGAATACTATTCCCTCTGCCCGGAACGCTCTTCCCCCATCTCCTCCCACGGCTGCCTCCTTCTCAGCTGCTGGGTCTCCGCTCAGTTGTTGCCTGGTCACAGAGTTCTCTTGTGACCTCTCTCATTACTCTCTAACAGTTCTCTGTTCTCCAGACAGCCTGAGTTTAATCTCAGCAGTGCCACTTACTAGCTGTTTGACCTTGGGCAAGTTACTTAACCTCTCTGTCTCAGTTCCATCTTTAATCTGGGCACGGTACCACTATCTACTTCACAGAGTTGTTATAAGGAATATATGAATTAATGCATGCTTGGCACATAGCTAGCATTTATATGACATTTATTATTACTATTCACTGCTCTTATCACAGATTTTCATTGTATGTTTCTTTGACTACCTTTTCACTGTGGCTCCCTCATTAGCCGTCAGCTCCGCACAACAGCCTGGGCTCATCACAGAGTACTCAGCGCTGACACAGGCTAATCCCTGTAGAGGGAAAAACTGAGGCCAGTATAACATCCCGAGGAAGCACCGTTAATTCTGGGAGCAGCAGGATGGGGGTCTGAAGGGGAATGATGGCTAAGCCAGGTTTTGAAGGATGAAGATGAGTCCTCCAGACTAAGAACGCCAAGGCTATCTGCCCATGGCTGAGACTGGGGTTCAAATGTGGCTCCCAAATGGGCTGAAGCTAAGTGTCTGAGTCTCATCTCCTCCTCCAGGAAGCCTGCTGGGACCCCTTCAGCCCACTCTGAGCTCCCATGGCCGCTCATTTGTTCACAAGTTTTTGTGTTCCTGCTATATGAGAGGCACACTATTTTACGTCTAAGGGTCTCCCTTCCTCCACCACACAGCAGGGTCCTTGAGGGAGCTGGGCCCCTACTTTTCACTGCCAGGACCAACCTCAAGGTGGTGCACAAACCCTTCACAAAATCCAGACCCCCAGGATGTCGAGGCTGATGGGGACCTCAGAGAACAACCAGGGAGAGGGAGCGCGTGGCCCAAGGTTACATGTCAACGATGGGGTGAAGAAGAGATTCTAATCCAGAGGTGACCAAATGGTATACCCTAAGCCTCCCCACACTCTGAACTAGACCCTGACTGAGGCTGGCACCGGGGGGCTGGGGAGCAGCATCTCCAGCTGTCCTCGGGTTCAAGGTGAAGCAGGGGGATCGCCACAGGGGGTCAGGAGCAATGTGGAAGTCTGTGGGTGCGTGAACACATGCACAGATGCTCACGTCTGTTTCTGACCTTCAGCCACCCTGTTGGCAGCACTACCCGGGTGCAGAGCTTCTCAGGGGGAACTGGGACAAACAGCTCCATCCTCATTCCCAGAGTAAATGAAGTTCCTGGGCCCCCTTGGGAGCTGCCCGGACCAGGCTAGAACCCAAGCAGAGGTTCCCAGCCTCCCACAGGGTACCAGCCCAGGAGTACGGGACTCTGACAGCTTGCGTGGGGAAGGAGAAGGGTCTCCACTGAGAGAGACAGGACAGGTGACCCTTCCAGCACCACCACACAGGCACTCAATGCTCCTCCAACCACCCCAGCCTGGCAGGAGGCTCACCACCTCATTCATTCATTCACATGTGCCGAGTGCTTGCTGGGTTACCCAGTAATGGGTGAAAGCAAGAACCATCCGACTCCAAAATGCTCACTGTCTGCAGTGCCATGGGATACTGACAAGGGCCCCCAAACCCTGTAAAGCAGGGCACGTGGGTTATCTGAGGCCCCCCTTTAACCCGGTTTTCTTGGTCCCCAGTGAAGAGTTTGGTGGGTGGGTTTGCTTGCTTTTCATTAACAGCAGCTTTGGTAACAACCCAGAAAATGGTCTCCTCCTGTATTCCAGGGGAATTTGGAGAATTCAGGAGGAAACAAGGGGAGTCCAAGGAGATCTGCCATGCAGGCAATGATCCAAAGGTGGTGATCAAGGCCAGTTATACAGATAGAGGGAGGGGGTGGAGAAGAGATGTCTTTATTTGCCCCTGCCCCTTTTAAAAGGCTTTTCTCGAAAATGTCTTCAGAGGATGGTAGCTCTACACCCAGCATAGCACGTCTGCCAGTCTGTCCTGAACGCTTCTCCATTCCCCAGATCAAAGGCTCCCGACAGGGACCACTGAGCACTTGGGTCTGTCTGGTGCCTCAGCATCTAATCTCAGCTCCAAAGTCCCTGTTGGGAGGTTCCAGGGAAACGTTCTCTGTGAGGTCACCTTGCAGAACACCTTCCAACAGCCCTCATTTGATCCTGCACGTGCTCTCCCAAAGAGGTAATTGTCCCCAAGAACACTGGCTTCAGCCTGTCACACTCACTCACACGCACACCCCTAGCCTGTATCTTCTAGCAGCTCCGTGGCCCTCAAGCCCTGAACTCTAAGAGTTAAACACTACAGAGCCACAGAGCTCAGCCGTCAGGCAGAAACCGGCACAGAACTCCACGGGGAGAGACACACACCCCCAGAATAGAATTCCAGACGCAAAGAACTTGCCGAAGATGATTCCACTCAACATAGTCAGCCCTCCTAACGGCCCCTGGGGCTTGTTTGGGGATTGTTGCTCATAATAAACCAGCCCAGGAGTTCTGTGATTTCTCCTTGCAAAGACAGCTAGAAAATGGCCCATGGAAAATGAGAGAGAAGATGTAGGACTTCTGACTTAAAATGGAAACTTCAGTTCTCTTTCGGGATCCCCAGCCTCCAGTCCCCTCCCCTCTGCCCCCAACCCGCCCCCAGCCCACCCTCCATACCCTTCGCAGGTGATTTCCGACATTCTGGATCATTGCTGCGACACCCCGCTAGCTGTTCGCACCCTCCTCGGAGAGACACTGGTCACCTGAGCGACAGCCCGGCTCCAGCTCCAAATGAAGCCGGTCCGCCTCTCCTCGCACTCCTCCCCGGCTCCCGCCCCTCCTGAGCCAGCCGTTATCAGTTATCACCGTGTCCCGGCCTTTCCTCAGACTGCCCTCGGGCTGCCCTTCCCCTAGCGCCCCACACGGAGGCTCCACGCCAGCCCGCCTGCCTGCCCAGTGCAGAGCACGGAGGGAGGCTGCCAGCTGGGCCACAGCCATGTCAGGGGGCCCTATGCCCACCCAACTGCGCACCCAGCTGGACACTCACTGCACCTCCAGCCACAGCCAAACTTCGTCACCCCCACCTCCAGCCCCTGGCATCCTCCCCACAGGGACTCTGGCTCTGGGTTGGCTCCCGGCCCCAGCCAGTGACACTGGCAAAACAGGCACCGGCTTTCCATCCGTCCACAAGGGGTCAGGCTGGAAGGTGACAGGAGTCTGGGGAGCTGCCAGCAGC
Organism: Lagenorhynchus albirostris; assembly: GCF_949774975.1. Lineage (NCBI taxonomy): Eukaryota > Metazoa > Chordata > Mammalia > Artiodactyla > Delphinidae > Lagenorhynchus > Lagenorhynchus albirostris. The sequence goes on from NC_083096.1 coordinate 140,690,469, forward strand.
CTCCCAGAGAGATACCAGACCCACCTGCTAGGACTCTTCACCCTTGAGGTGCCGCCCAACGCTCCAGCCCACCGGCATCCAGCAGCTGCTGGCCAGCGATGGGGCACACCCCCCTCACTTCCTTAAAATAGGTGGCGTGACTTTTCTAAAAGTGACACCTGCCAAATTCCACCCATCCGCTCCACAGAGTTCATCCCCCTGGGCTCCCACCCCAGCCCCTAAAAGACCATCAGGACTTTCCCTTCTCCCTCTCACTTCTGCAAGGCACATGGCGAGGCAGCTTTGACACCCACATTGGATTTCTCACGACAGGGCAATAAAATCAAGTGCTTGGTGTTTAAGGAAAGAAGGAGGGGAGTGGAATGCAGGCAGGGGAGCTGGGACTGACAAGTGGATGGCAAATAATAATGAGCACCTCACAATAACCCAGCACCCACTGTGTGCCAGGCCTCACCATGTCCTCATTCCAACCCCACCTAAAGGTCGCTGCGGGAGGGTAGGTGAGGTGCCCCAGGTGGCCCAGCTATTGAGTGCAGATTTGTGCTGGAACAGAGGTCAGTCCAATTCTGAGGTCTCTGCCCTTTCCTCTGCCCCTCTAGTCCACTCACCACATCCCTAATAATGTCTCCTCTTGGGCCTAAGACAACTGGTTTCTGGGCCTGTTTCTTTTACTAATGTGCTATGTGACTTTGGGCAAGTTTTCTCCTCTCGTTGGGCCGCCCTGTTCTAGGAGTCAAGGACTCTAATGTCCATCACTGTGAGCTCAGGCCTTACCTTCAAAGAGTTTATGGTCTGTCAGTACTTCAGTGTCTACAAATGCAAAATTAAAGTCACGCCTTAAAAATGGCAAGATGATCCAAGGATGGCACTGAGGATTGGGGCAAGCCGGGAGGCTCTGTGGAGGAGGTAGTGCTAGAGCCGGACTGAAGACTGAATAGGCTGACAAGAGGGGTGAGGTGGGAGGCCTAATGGGAACAGAACAGGATGCAGTCATAGGCAGTGAGGGCCCCCATCTTGCAGGAAAAAGCTGGGAGTCTATCGTGGAGGACGTTGAATGCCAGGCAACAAGGTTTAGGCATCAGGGAGCCTCTGAGGTTGAAGAACACGCTCAGTGTGATAAAAGTCATGCGAGGTGAAGAGGACAGGTGTCATGAGACCTTTCTGGACAGGTAAGAAAACTGGCCTAGAAAGGGGAGAGCTCAACTCACTGGATCCCCAATCTCACTGGGTAAGGCATGCAGTCAGGACCATTTCAGGGTCTTCACTATGCAGATGAGAGGATAGAAACCCAGAGAGCTTCTGGTCCCCAACCCTACCCTCTCTCCAGAGCTGTCTGGACTCAGACTCACTGGACTCAATCTCGTGTCCCCGTCTTACAGATGAACACATCGAGACACAGGGATGAAAAGTGAGCCAACCAAAGTCATAGAGCAAGGAAGTTGTCTAGAATCACCACTCCTGGCCTCAAGTCTAGAGTCCTGTCCACGCCACACCACAACAAGGCATAAAATATGAAAGACATCATTCAGTTAGACTTATGAGAAGACTTCCAGCAAGGCTGAATCAAGATACTATCAGGAACTAGATCTTTCTGCAGAGGCCCCTCCAGCCCACAAAGGTCTCCCTCCCCTTTGCTATTTATTACAGAATTGACTCTTGTGTCTCTTTAGCAGCTCTGTTTGGTCTGTTACTCCAATGAATATTTCCAAGGGTGTCTGTCTCCCCTTTCCAACTCACTTGGGACCCCCTGACGGCTGATATCACATCTTACTCATCTCTGTGCCTATACCACGAGCCCCCAGACCAGGGCCCTAAATGCAGATGGCATGAAACACACCTGATGAATCATAGTCCTGGAAAGGCGAATCTAGAAGAGGTCTTAAGTGATAGCTAGTCAATGGTTCTCCAACTTCAGCCTGCATCAGAATCACCCAGAGGGCTTTTTTTTTGGCCACTCCGAGAGGCATGTGGAATCCTACTTCCCTCACCAGGCATCAAACCAGCACCCCCTGCGGTGGAAGCGCAGTCTTAACCACTGGACTGACAGGGAAGTCCCCAGAGGGCTTATTAAAATACAGATTTCTAGGGCTTCCCTGGTGGCGCAGTGGTTGAGAGTCCGCCTGCCGATGCAGGGGACGCAGGTTCGTGGCCCGGTCCGGGAAGATCCCGCATGCCGCGGAGCGGATGGGCCCGTGAGCCATGGCCGCTGAGCCTGCGCGTCCGGAGCCTGTGCTCCGCAACGGGAGAGGCCACAACAGTGAGAGGCCCGCGTACCGCAAAAATAAATAAATAAAAAATAAAATACAGATTTCTAGGACCTACCTCCAGCAGAGCTGCAGTAGAGCCCAAGAATTTGCAACAAGGTCCCAAGTGATACTGATGCTGCTGGTCCGGGGACCACACTTTGAGAACCAGTGAGCTAGGTCAGTCCTCCCATTTTAAGCTGGGGAAAATGAGGCCCAGAGGTTTTAAAGGCAGCAGTTGACAGTATATCACTATACTGTATATCACTATCATCATCATCATCATCACTGTCATCGTCATCATTGTCATTTTAGCCCTGTCATTATAGCCCTTCTCACCTGCCCAGCACTATGCAAGCACTTCATGTTTGTTACCATCTCTGGGCCTCACTCTAAGAGGACAATATTATGATTAATATTCTCCTGCAAAGGAAAGAACAGAGGCAGAGTCATCTGTCCAAAGTCACACACTTGATAATAGTTAGCATCACAACTTGCACTCTGATCTAGGTCCAGAGCTCAGAAGCTTAACCACCACTCTACATAACCTGCTTACAGCTTATGCTGACCAAGGAATTATCTAGAGGTTCTCAAATCCAGCAGGCTCATTTCCGGTGAGGGATGAGGTTGTGGTGCCCTCAGCCCAAAGGCCTGGTTCTCGAGTGGCCCGTGACTGGAGGAAGATTGCCTCCTAAGCCCCATGAACCCAGAGTATTTTCTCCCTCAAACACTTCTTTTCCCACATCACATCCTTCATCTGGCCCCACTGATGGGGCCTTCCTGGCTGAAGGACAAACACCTGCATTAATTCTTCAGGTCCATGTCCCAGCTCTACCTCCCACTCAGTGACAAAACACAATAGAACAATCTCCATTCCTACAATGATACTGGGTTGTCACTGTAAAGTGCGGGTCTGCTCCCCCATCAGACTGGGAGCTCACAGGGGCAGAGACCTCATCTGAGTCCTCAGCACAGGATCTGCCCAGATCAAGGGTTTAGTGACTAAGTGATGAATGAATGAATGAATGGATGATTGGGTATAGGGGCAAATGAGGGAATAAATGAGTGAATAAATGACCAAACTCCCAGGAATTCCCTCTGCTGGATCTTCTAGCCTTCCCAGATAGGACCACAGACTCTCTAGGTGGGAGGGGACCTCTGACATCATCCACTCCAACTCCCACTTTCAGCACTGCCCTAGCCGAACCCCTCCAGGGGCCAGAACCTGCAGCCCTCCCATCTCCACACACATGCCAAGTGTCCCAGCCTCCATTTACACACCTCTAAGATTGAAGAGCTCACTCCATCTAAGGTTGCCTGGATGATTAAAGAGCTCTAATATCCACAAGGATGTTACCATTATCCTTAGCCATGAGGATAAGGCCATTACCTCATGACCAAGGCTCTGTGTCACCCAGAACAAGGCTGCTCCCCTAGCCTGTGACAGCTGGCAGAGACATGGGAGCACATGGCCTGTCCTCTACTGGCCCTAGTCTCCCTGTTCATATTTCTTCTTTTTTTGTTGTTGTTTTTTTTTGTTTGTTTGTGGTACACGGGCCTCTCACTGTTGTGGCCTCTCCCGTTGCGGAGCAACAGGCTCTGGACGCGCAGGCTCAGCCGCCATGGCTCACGGGCCCAGCCGCTCTGCGGCATGTGGGATCTTCCCGGACCAGGGCACGAACCCGTGTCCCCTGCATCGGCAGGCGGACTCTCAACCACTGCGCCACCAGGGAAGCCCCTCTTCTTCTTTTTTTTTAATCTTTAAAATTTTTTTAAAAATTTTTGGCCGCACCACACAGCATGTGGGATCTCAGCTCCGTGACCAGGGATCGAACTCGAGTCCCCTGCAGTGGAAGCATGGAGTCTGAACCACTGAATCGCCAGGAAGTCCCAGACTTATTTCTTCTAATCCTCTCAAGTCATGAACAAAGCTTCCCACTGTTCCCTCACACATCTGGATTTTCCCTTGTTCCTGCTATTCCATCTCCTCTGATGCCCTCTAATAACTCAACATCCAAACCCTCCCCCCAGTCAAGGCCCGACTCAAATGGCATCACCTCCAGGAAGTCTTCTGGACTCCTCCTAAGTGGAAATTACATCCTCCTCCTCTGTATCTTCATTCCCCACACATAAACACACAGCCGCAGTTCACAGCTCTTTATTTCTCTCTCACATTGCTTTTTCTCTTAAATTGGACTGACTTGTGCTCATTTCTCCTTCTTGACCTTGAACAAGCAGGTAGAAGGGATGGTGTTGGTTCCTCAGAGCATCCTGCCCCTCTCCCACCAAACACTCAGTTACTGGAACACAGTAGATGCTCAGTAAGCATCTACAGAATGAGGGAGTGAGTAATGGAATGGGAAAGAACAAGGGAATGTGTGAGTGAATGGAAGTAAATCCATGTGTAAATGAATGATCAAATGAGTGAATGAAAGAATGTCATGCTCTCCTGTTCTCCAAGCTAAGACTCTAAGTTCCTTCTGGGGGCCCCCTTGGGCTTGGCATGGCAGAATAAAGGAAGCTGTGGGATAAATGGGGAGGGGGCAGAAGGGAGGAACAAAGGAAGTAGGTAGTGATACCAGCAAGAGAGGAAGTAGAGATGACTTCATCGTTGCTTCAAGGCCAGGACCCCCCCCGTAGAACCACAGCCATTTATGGAGAAGCTGGGCAAGGAGAGCAGTGAGAAGCCCAGTGAATGGTCCAGAGGGGAGAAGATACAGCATGGTGGGGATGGAGAGGAGGGAATGCCTACAAGTCGTGGAGGCCAGATTCAGGATGTGTGAGCAGAGCACTGGACTTGCCCAGCCAGCCCTGAACTCTCTCCTGCCTAGCGGCTCGAGTGTGCTCTCCCTCTCTCTCTCTCACCACCTCCTCCTGCAGGAGCTGAACCCCCTCCTTGGCCCAGCTGCTGCGGGTCTGAACCCAGTCCGACTTCCAGGATTGGACCCTTGCCAGGGAGTGGCTCACCCACGGGCTGGTGCTCCCCCCACCCCCACGCCTGGCCTGAGTGAGTCAGCATTGGCTGCACCCTCTGGACTGTGAGTCTTGTGGCCCTAGGCACTGCCAGGGGCCAGCCTCCTCATCCTCGTGAGAGGCCTGCCCATCCCAGCTCAAATCCCAGGATGCCTCATGCCCCAGCCTGCCCACGTAAGAGCGCTGCCAGGCACCACCTGGCTTATCCGGAGCCCGCCCCTGGGGTAGAGGCAGATCTGCCTGGAGAGGGCGCTGGAATCGAGGAAGAGCCAGCAGCAGGAGGATCTCAAGGAATTGGGCCCTTCCGAGATGGGGAGGTGGGGGCGGACCTGCGGGCGGCACGGGTCTTACCCAAGTGGTGGGGCGCTCAGGACCCAACAGCTCGCAGAGCCGCGGCCGGGGAGCCTGCTGGGGACGTCGGAGAAGCAGGTCCGTGGGGCGAGGCTCAGCGACTGGGCATCCGAGGTCCCAGAGCAGACCCTGATGGGGGAGGCTGCGGGAGGCTGGAGGGAGGCGCAGGAAGCGGGCAGAGGCCCAGGCAGGAGCGGCCCAGGCTAGTTCCCAGACGAGTCTGGTCCCCTCCCCTCCCCTCGCCAGTGCGGGTGAGGCGGCCCCGGGCTGCCGAGCAGAGCGCCAGGGCTGCAGGACGGGCGCCAGACACTCCGCGCCGCGAGGCGGCACAGGCGGAAACGCCGGTGGCGGGACCTGACAGGCTAGAGGTGGAGCCAGGCGGGCGGCGGGGTGCAAAACCCGTCTCCCTGTCATTGCTAAACCAGCCCCTCACAGTTTTGAAAAGTAATACCTGCTAGTCGTTCACACCTTATTGAGCACCTGTTGTGTGCCAAACACAGAGCTGGGTGCTGGGATGAGGTTTTGAGCAGGACACACTGGCCCTGGCCTATGGACAGTGGTAGAAAAAAATAAGAATGGACAGTTCAGAAGAGAGCAAAGAAAATGAATACCACCGATGATCTCTTCACTCAGAGAGAATCACTGTTAGTATTTTCCGGGTATGTGCTTCCAGCTACACTAGAGCTGAAAGAGGAAAATATGCTGACAGGGAGAGATGGGGACTCCCCTCCCCCTCCCCCATGTGTAAGTACATATGTTATGTTATATAATATGATGTGATATATGATGTGATCACAGGCATGAAGGAGCCGCCTAGAAGAATCTCCGTCAGTAATCACATTTGGGATACAGGCTCATTGGCAGACTTGGAAGAGACCTGACAGAGGATGCTGGTGGTCCCTGAAAGACAACTGTCACAGGAAGAGGAACTTGGTCCACACCAGGACCAGAAAGTGGGAGGGATCAGTCATTCCAGACACCTCACAGGGGCTGGTGGTTGAACTCACCCTGCCCCAGACTCTTTCAACAAAGAGAGTTTTCATGCTGAGCTCACCACACCTGGGGCCCAAGCAGACCTCTGGTGGGGACCCCTGGCTGGGTAACAAGATGGGGGACTTCCCTCATCATTCTGCTCTTGGAGCACCCTAAGGTGTGAGTGTCAGGACAGGAAAGGTGGGCACCCCATGCATGGGGCTTTGGCAGCAGCCTGGGCAATAACACAGGCCAACCTCTGGCTCTGCTAGCGGCATTAATGCAGGAGCCTCAACTCAGCAGGGGCCGCAGGTGCCAACAACAGCAAATGACTTCAAGACTGCTTTCCAAGTGCAGTGAGACACATTAGGGAACACCCAGAAACATATGGGACAGGTGGACTTTGCAGGGAAAGGGAATTCCCACACAGGCAGGATGGCTCTGGGCTGACATAAACCGTGGTTTAATTTTTTTTTTTTTTTGGTCTGTGTTGGGTCTTCATTGATGTGCACAAGCTTTCTTTAGTTGTGGTGAGTGGGGGCTACTCTTCGTTGCAGTGCGCGGGCCTCTCATTGTCGTGGCTTCTCTTGTTGCGGAGCACGGGCTCTAGGCACGCAGGCTTCAGTAGTTGTGGCACATGGGCTCAGTAGTTGTGACTTGCGGGCTCTAGAGCTCAGGCTCAGTAGTTGTAGTGCACGGGCTTAGTTGCTCCGCGGCATGTGGGATCTTCCCAGGCCAGGGCTCGAACCCATGTTCCTTGCATTGGCAGGCAGATTCTTAACCACTTCGCCACCAGGGAAGCCCGCGTGGTTTAATTTTAATGAGACATTATTCGTAACCAAATGATGAATCCTGTAGATATTCAGGTTATCTAAAATAAAAAGTGACCAAACTGGATATACTGTTTTGTAATCTGCTTTTTTTTCTTTCAACAATTATCATAAACATCTTTCCATAATTTTTATTGCTACATAGTATTTCTTTCCTTATGGGTCTACTCAAATTTATTGTTTTTAATCACTTTTAAATTTTTTTTTTTTTTTTTGGCTGCGTTGGGTCTTCACTGCTGCGCGCGGGCTTTCTCTAGTTGCGTCAAGTGGGGGCTACTCTTCGTTGCGGCGCACGGGCTTCTCATTGCGGTGGCTTCTCTTGTTGCAGAGCACAGGCTCTAGGTGCGGGGGCTCCAGTAGTCGTGGCTCTTGGGCTCTAGAACGCAGGCTCGGTAGTTGTGGCTCAGGGGCTTAGTTGCTCTGCGGCATGTGGGATCTTCCCAGACCAGGGTTGGAACCTGCATCCCCTGCATTGGCAGGCAGATTCTTAATCACTGTGCCACCAGGGAAGTCCCTACTCAAATTTATTTAACTAATCTCTTCCTGCTTGCTTTTGTAAGCTTTATTGAAATATTACATACAATAAACTGTGCATATTTAAAGTATACAACTTGATGAGTTTTGTCATATATGTAATATATATATATTTATGACAACGTCACTACAATCAAGGTAATGAACATATTCATCACCCCCGAAGTTTCCTGATGGCCCTTTATAATCTCTCCCTTCTGCCCCGCACTGCCCCTCCCCCACACCCCCCAGGCACCAAATAATCTGCCTCTGTCACTCTAGATTAGTTTGCATTTTCCAGAATTCTGTATAAATGGAATCATATACTATTCTTTTTTGTCTGGCTTCATTCACTTGGCATAATTATTTTGCAGTGAATATATACTGTTGCACACATCAGTAATTTGTTCCTTCTTATTGCTGAGTAGAATATTATCTTATGGATGCACCACAATTTGGTTATTCATTTACTTATTGATGGACTTTGAGTTGTCTCTAGGTACTGACTATTATACAGATAAAGCTGGTATGGACATTCATGTTCAAATCTAGGTGTGCACGTATACTTTCATTTCTCTTAGGTATTTACCTAGGAGTGGAATAGCCAGGTCACATGATAGATGTAGGTTTAATATTTTTTTAAACTGCCAAAATTTTTCCAAAACAGTGGTATCATTTCACATTCCCACCAGTAGTGTATGAGAATTCCAGTTCCTCTATGTCTTCACCAGCATTGATTTGGTCAGTCGGTTTAATCTTAATCATCTCAGTGGATTCATAGCAGTATCACTGTGGGTTTGAGTTCAATTTTCCTGTTCATTGATGTTGTTAAGGATCTTTCTGTATTTGTATTTGCCATGATCTTTGTATCTTCTTTGGTAAAATGTCTATTCAAATCTTTCCCCCTTTTAAAAAATTGGATTGCTTGTCTTATTATTGAGTCATAGGAGTTCTTTGTATATCCAAAAGAATTGAAAGTAGGCTCTCCAAAAGATACTTGTACACCCGTGTTCACAGCAGCATTATTCACAACAAGCAAAATGTAGAAGCAACCCAAATATCCATCAGCTGATGAACGGATAAACAAGAAGTGGTATATACGTACAATGAAATATTAATCAGCCTTAAAAAGGAAGGAAATTTGACACATGCTACAACATGGATGAACCTTGAAGACATTATGATTAGTGAAATAAGCCAGACACAAAAAGACAAATACTGTATGATTCCACTCTACGAGTTACCTAGAGTAGTCAAATCCATAGAAGCAAAATAGAATGGTGGTTGCCAAGGGCTGGGGAAGGGGGAAATGAGTTGTTTTACTGAGTATAGTGTTTCAGGTTTGCAAGGAGAAAAGTTCTGGAGATTGGTTGCACAACAATGTGAATATAATTAACACTACTGAACTGAACACTTAAAAATTGTGAGGGCTTCCCTGGTGGCGCAGTGGTTGAGAGTCTGCCTGCCGATGCAGGGGACGCGGGTTCGTGCCCCGGTCCGGGAAGATCCCACATGCCGCGGAGCGGCTGGGCCCGTGAGCCATGGCCGCTGGGCCTGCGCGTCCGGAGCCTGTGCTCCGCAACGGGAGAGGCCACAGCAGTGAGAGGCCCAAGTACAGCAAAAAAAAAAAAAAAAAAAATTGTGAAGCTGGGGAATTCCCTGGCTGTCCAGTGGTTAGGACTCTGCACTTTCACTGCCAAGGTTGGGGGCTCAATCCCTGGTCAGGGAACTAAGATCACGCAAACAGCATGGTGTGGCCAAAAAAACACAAAATCATGAAGTTGGTAGATTTTGTTATGTATATTTTACCACAGTTAAAAAATGTTTTAAATAAGAGTTATTCACATATCTAATAAATACAGTCAGCTGCTCTGTATCTGTGAATTCTGCACCTGAAGACTCAACCAACTGCAGATCAAAAATATTCAAAAAAAATTCCAGAAAGTTCCAAAAAGCAAAACTTGAATTTGCTGCCTGCTGACAGCTATTTACGTAGCATTTATATTGTATTAGGCATTATAAGTAATCTAAAGATGATTTAAAGTATATGGGGGGGGGGGCTTCCCTGGTGGCGCAGTGGTTGAGAGTCTGCCTGCCAATGCAGCGGACACTGGTTCAAGCCCTGGTCCGGGAAGATCCCACATGCCGCAGAGCAACTGGGCCCGTGAGCCACAACTACTGAGCCTGCGCGTCTGGAGCCTGTGCTCCGCAGCAAGAGAGGCCACGACAGTGAGAGGCCCGCGCACCGCGATGAAGAGGGGCCCCCGCTTGCCACAACTAGAGAAAGCCCTCGCACAGAAACGAAGACCCAACACAGCCAAAAATAAATAAATAAATGAATAAATTTATAAAGTATATGGGGGGATGTGCCGAAATGTAAAATCCTACGCCATTGTACATAAGGGACTTGAGCATCCACAAATCTTGTTATCCGCAGGAGTCCTGGAACCAGTCCTCTGAGGATACTGAGGAGGACCATATTGTCAATTGTCTTTCATATCGGTCTATTGCTAAAATTTCACATGTGCTGATGCTCCTTCTTTCCAGCCTTTTCATTATTGTGGGTTTGTACCTTTTTATTTCCTTTACTGACATTTTAATGGACTCTTGTTAACGAGGGGACATTTTAAAAATAAATTAAAATGGTCAGTCCACCATCTCAAACCCTGAGTTAGTAATAATATTATTTAAATATCCTAAGATTATGTTTTTGTTGTCTTAAAAGAACATGGCATTACACTGTTGTTTCCATTTGAGCTGACAGCCAACAGAAACTCCTAGCCCTAACTGAATTCCTATTAATCTCTGCATTCTGTTTATAAGGTTGATAGCTGGGCACAGACCATAGGACTTTACTTTTATTTCATCATGTTGGATTTGTCTGGGTTCTAGTCCAGGACCTATTTGTCTTTGATTAACTTGTTTGTTTTTTAATAACTCTCAGATGTGCAGAACTGGATTAATGATAATACTTGGCTCAAGACACCATGGCTATCTTTTATACGTATTTATTAGTCATTTATTCTTCATTTGTTCATCCATTTATTTATTTTTTAATTAATAGACTATTTTTTGAGCAGTTTCAGACTTACAAAAATATTGAGCAAAAAGTACAAAGAATTCCCACCTGCCCCCTCCCTCCCTCAGTTTTTTCCCCCATTACTAACATCCTGCATTAGCAGAACAAGTTGATGAGCTAATACTGATACATGATTATTGACTAAATTCCACAGTTTACATTAGGGGTCACTCTTTGTGTTGTACATTCTGTGGGTTTTGACAAACAACCATTTGTCTGTTTGTTTACTTATTTATTTACTTTAAGACTTCTTGGGAACTTCCCTGGTGGCGCAGTGGATAAGGCTCTGCATTCCCAATGCAGGGGGCCTGGGTTCGATCCCTGGTCAGGGAACTAGATCCCACATGCATGCCACAACTAAGGAGCTGGCAAGCCGCAACTAAGGAGCCCACCTGCCGCAACTAAGACCCGGCTCAACCAAAGAAATAAATAAAAAGACTTCTTAAGAGCAGTTTTAGGTTTACAACAAAATTGAGAGGGAGGTACAGAGATTTCCCATATACCCCTATCCCCACACATGCATAGCCCCCTCCATTATCAACATCACCCACCAGAATGTACCATTCTAGTAATGTACCATTTTTACCAAGGATGAACCTACAATGACATATCATAATCACCCAAAGTCCATTGTTTACCTTAGGGTTCACTCTTGGTGTTTTACATTCTATGGGTTTGGACAAAAGTATGATGACATATATCCATCATTAAAATATCATACAGAATATTTTCACTGTCCTAAAAATCCTCTGTACTCTGCCTATTCATCTCCCTACTCCCCAGCCCTGGCAGCCACTGTTTTTTATTGCCTCCATAGTTTTGCCTTTCCTAGAACGTCATATAGTTGGAACCATACAGTACGTAGCCTTTTCAGATTGGCTTCTTTCGGTTAGTAATGTGCATTTAAGATTCTTCAAGTCCTTCATGACTTGATAGCTCATTTCTTTTCAGTGCTAAATAATATTCCATTGTCTTGATGTACCAGTTTATTTATCCACTCACCTACTGAGGGACATCTTGGCTGCTTCCAAGTTTTGGCTATTATGAATAAAGCTGCTATAAACATCAATGTGGAGGTTTTTGTGTGAACATAAGTTTTCAGCTCCTTTGAGCAAATACCAAGGAGCATGATTACTGAATTATGCAGTAAGAGTATGTTTAGTATTGTAAGAAACCAAACTGTCTTCCACAGTGGCTGTACCATTTTGCATTCCCACCAGCAATTGATGAGAGTTCCTGTTGCTCCACATCCTCTCCAATATTTGATGTTGTCAGTGTTTTGGATTTTGCCAAATCAAAAAAAGTCTTTGGATTTGCCATTCTAATAGATGTGCAGTAGTATCTTGTTTTAATTTGCATTTCCCTGATGACATATGATGTGGAGATTCTTTTCACATGCTTATTTGCCATCTGTATTTCTTCTTTCGTGAGATGTCTGTTAAGGCCTTTTTCCCATTTTATAATGAGATTGTTTTCTTATTGTTGAATTTTAAGAACTCTTTGTATATTTTGGATAAGTCCTTTATCAGATGTGTCTTTGGCAAATATTTTCTCCCAGTCTGTGGCTTGTCTTCTAATTCTCACCAATTTATTTTTAATAATATAATCAAGACCTGTGAACCCACCACCCAAATTTTAGGACATTAGTGATAACTTTCATCTATCTATATTGTCTTCTTCATCTCATGTCCCTCCCCAGCTCAGGGAATCACTATCCTGAATTTTTTTATTAATTAATTAATTTATTTTTTAGCTGCACTGGTGCTGCACGCAGGCTTTCTCTAGTTGGGCCGAGTGGGGGCTACTCTTCATTGCAGTGTGCAGGCTTCTCATTGCGGTGGCTTCTCTTGTTGTGGAGCATGGGCTCTAGGCACGCGGGCTTCGGTAGTTGTGTCACGTGGCTCAGTAGTTGTGGCTCACGGGCTTAGTTGCTCTGTGGCATGGGGGATCTTCCCGGACCCAGGGATCAAACCTGTGTCCCCAGCATTGGCAGGCGGATTCTTAACCACTGCACCACCAGGGAAGTCCCTACCCTGAATTTTGTATTTATCATTCCCTTGCTTGGAGGAGGAGGTTTGTTGTTGTTTTTCTATTACAGATTGCTGTTATGAATATTCTCCTACATGACTCCTGGTGCAATACAAGGAGTATATACCTAGGAGTGGGTATATACCTACTAGAATTGCTGGGGTATAGGGTATGAAAATGTAAAGTTACAAAATAATAATGACTTGTTTTTCAAAGTGGTTGTATCAATTTGTGTACTCACAAGTGACACGTAAGCAATCCCATGATCCACACTCACTCCAATCGTCAGGCTTCTGATTTTGGCCAATCAAATGTTGTAAAATGACATTTTGTTGTTGTCTTGACTTTTGTTTCCATGATTACTAGTAAGTTAAGCATCTCTTCAGTTGTTTATTGGCCATACATGTTTCCTTCTCTAAGAAATACCTAGGCATATATTTCTTTCGCATTTTTTTTTCTTTTTTTTGCGATACGCGGGCCTCTCATTGTTGGCGGCTTTCGGCCTTTCCCGTTGCGGAGCACAGGCTCCGGACGCGCAGGCTCAGCAGCCATGGCTCACGGGCCCAGCTGCTCCGCGGCATGTGTTTCTTTCCCATTTTTTGATTGGTCTTGCTTCTCTTTCTTACCAATTTTGCATGTTCTTTTTTTTTTTTTAACATCTTTATTGGAGTATAATTGCTTTACAATGGTATGTTAGTTTCAGCTTCACAACAAAATGAATCAGTTATATATATACATATATTCCCATATCTCTTCCCGCTTGCGTCTCCCTCCCTCCCACCCTCCCTATCCCACCCCTCCAGGCAGTCACAAAGCACCGAGCTGATCTCCCTGTGCTATGCGGCTGCGTCCCACTAGCTATCTACCTTACGTTTGGTAGTGTATATATGTCCATGCCTCTTTATCGCTTTGTCACCGTTTACCCTTCCCCCTCCCCATAGCCTCAAGTCCATTCTCTAGTAAGTCTGTGTCTTTATTCCTGTTTCACCCCTAGGTTTTTCATGACATTTTTTTTTCTTAAATTCCATATATATGTGTTAGCATACGGTATTTGTCTCTCTCTTTCTGACTTACTTCACTCTGTATGACAGACTCTAGGTCTATCCACCTCATTACAAATAGCTCAATTTCGTCTCTTTTTATGGCTGAGTAATATTCCGTTGTATATATGTGCCATATCTTCTTTATCCATTCATCCGATGATGGACACTTAGGTTGTTTCCATCTCTGGGCTATTGTAAATAGAGCTGCAATGAACATTTTGGTACATGACTCTTTTTGAATTATGGTTTTCTCAGGGTATATGCCCAGTAGTGGGATTGCTGGGTCATATGGTAGTTCTATTTGTAGCTTTTTAAGGAACCTCCATACTGTTCTCCACAGTGGCTGTATCAATTTACATTCCCACCAACAGTGTAAGAGGGTTCCCTTTTCTCCACACCCTCTCCAGCATTTATTGTTTCTAGATTTTTTGATGATGGCCATTCTGACTGGTGTGAGATGATATCTCACTGTAGTTTTGATTTGCATTTCTCTAATGATCAGTGATGTTGAGCATTCTTTCATGTGTTTGTTGGCACTCTGTATATCTTCTTTGGAGAAATGTCTATTTAGGTCTTCTGCCCATTTTTGGATTGGGTTGTTTGTTTTTTTGTTATTAAGCTGCATGAGCTGCTTATAAATTTTGGAGATTAATCCTTTGTCAGTTGCTTCATTTGCAAATATTTTCTCCCATTCTGAGGGTTGTCTTTTGGTCTTGTTTATGGTTTCCTTTGCTGTGCAAAAGCTTTTAAGTTTCATTAGGTCCCATTTGTTTACTTTTGTTTTTATTTCCATTTCTCTAGGAGGTGGGTCAAAAAGGACCTTGCTGTGATTTATGTCATAGAGTGTTCTGCCTATGTTTTCCTCTAAGAGTTTGATAGTTTCTGGCCTTACATTTAGGTCTTTAATCCATTTTGAGCTTATTTTTGTGTATGGTGTTAGGGAGTGATCTAATCTCATACTTTTACATGTAGCTGTCCAGTTTTCCCAGCACCACTTATTGAATAGGCTGTCCTTTCTCCACTGTACATTTCTGCCTCCTTTGTCAAAGATAAGGTGACCATATGTGCGTGGGTTTATCTCTGGGCTTTCTATCCTGTTCCATTGATCTATATTTCTGTTTTTGTGCCAGTACCATACTGTCTTGATTACTGTAGCTTTGTAGTATAGTCTGAAGTCAGGAAGCCTGATTCCTCCAGCTCCATTTTTCGTTCTCAAGATTGCTTTGGCTATTCAGGGTCTTTTGTGTTTCCATACAAATTGTGAAATTTTTTGTTCTAGTTCTGTGAAAAATGCCAGTGGTAGTTTCATAGGGATTGCATTGAATCTGTAGATTGCTTTGGGTAGTAGAGTCATTTTCACAATGTTGATTCTTCCAATCCAAGAACATGGTATATCTCTCCATCTATTTGTATCATCTTTAATTTCTTTCATCAGTGTCTTATAATTTTCTCAATTTTGCATGTTCTTAATACTTATCTTTTAGCTACTATATGTATTGAAAATATGTTCTTGTGTTTGTAGTACTTTACTTCCTTTAAGATTTCTTTTGAGAAAAAGGAGTTCTGGGTTTTAATATAGTCAAATACATCAGTGTTTTATGGTTAGTGTTTTTTAAAAAAATTTTTTTTATTTATTATTTTTTTAATTTATTTAATTTATTTTTTAAATTTTATTTATTTAGTTATTTTACTGCATTGGGTCTTTGTTGCTGCGTGCAGGCTTTCTCTAGTTGCGGCGAGCGGGGGCTACTCTTTGTTGCAGTGCACAGGCTTCTCATTGCAGTGGCTTCTCTTGTTGCGGAGCACAGGCTCTAGGTGTGTGGGCTTTAGTAGTTGTGGCATGCAGGCTCAGTAGTTGTGGCTCGCGGGCTCTAGAAAACAGGCTCAGTAGTTGTGGCGCACGGGCTTAGTTGCACCACGGCATGTGGGATCTTCCCAGACCAGGGCTCGAACCCATGTCCCCTGCTTTGGCAGGTGGATTCTTAACCACTGCACCACCAGGGAAGTCCCATGGTTAGTGCTTTTGAGGTCTCTTTAAAAAACTACCCCAAAGTCAGAATGATGTTCACTTACATTTTCTTCTCAATGTTTCAATGTGTTGCTTTGGACCTTTAAGTACTTAACTCATTTGAAATTGACATTTTGGTAAGAAGTTGGGTATGAATTGTTTCATTTTTCCATATCTACAACTAAGTTGTCCACTTCCACTTATTGAATAGCCCCTCTTTCCCCCCCTGGGAAAACTGAGGCCAGAGAGATTCAGCAATTTGCCCAAGATCACACAGCTAGTAAGTGTCAAAGCCAGGATTCAAAGCCAGGATTCAAAGCCAGGCAGTCTGGCTCTGGAATCTGCCATAGTCTGAACCACGCTGGTAACTGCCTTTTGCTTCCGTCATGCACACTAAATGCAGAGGAGTTCTATGTCAGGCTCTCAATTCTATTTCACTGGTCAATTTGTCCATTCCTGAGCCTACCCACACTGTGTTAACTATTAGAGCTTTGTAACAAATACTGATACCTGGTAGGGCAAGTCTACCCCCTTATTTTTCTTCAGAAAGGGCTTGGCTGCTTTTTGGATCTTTATCTATATCTATATCCATATCTATATCTATATCTATAGATAGATAGATAGATATAGATAGATATAATTCCATAAAAATCCCTGTTTGAACATTAGAGTTGCATTAAATATATTTATATATTAATATATTGATTTGGGGACAACTGATACCCTTATCAATGTTAAGTCTTTGCATTTAAGTAGTCTTATATGTCCCTTGGTTAAGTGTTAAAAATCTTTTCCATGTTAGTCTTACATATCTTTTTTTTCCTTAGACACTTTATTCCTTAGATATCTCTCTTGCTACTAGGGTCTTTCTTATTACATTTTCTTAACCTGGGGTCCATGGTCACCAAGGCATGCATGGCTGAGCTCCAGGAGCTCTGTGAAACTTCTGAAACTGTACATGCATTTTGTGGATGTACATAACTTCCATCAGATTCCCAAACAACCATTGCGAAGTGTTCTAAATGCTTCTTACGCGCCAGGCACTCCCCTGAGCACTTTACAAGTCCCACAACCACCCTGGGAAATAGATGCAGTTATTCCCCCATTTTACGGATAAGGACACTAATTCTCAGAGAGGTTAAGTACTTTGCCTGAAGTCACACAGCTAAGAAATTAATGGCCAGCATTCAAACCCAGGCTGTCTGACCCGAAAGCGATACACTGAACCTCTGTAATCTGTAACTTCCAAAGAGGTTGAGGACTTCTGCTCCAGGCTAAGGTACTTGGTCCCCCTGGGCTCCTGTCTGTCCATCTATAAAATGGGTAGATGAGGGTTACTGCTCCACCTACTTCTCAGGGCTGTTTGGAGAGACAGCTGAGGCCATGGATGGGAAAGAGGCTCTGTAAACCGCAAAATGCAGCACATGAGGCAGCAGGGGTAGTAGAGAAGGCAGGGGCTCAGGCATCTCTCCCACCACCACTGTCACCTTCCCAGGTGGCCTCTTCCCAGGAGATGGAGGACACCCCGGCTGAGCTGGGGAGGGGCTGTCCTGCCTGAGCACCCACTCTGCACCAGGCCCTCTGTTGAGGTGGGGATGCAGAATCAGATGTGATCCCATGGTGGGGAGGTCCGGCCATAACAGGTGATGACAAGTGGTGAAAGTGCCGTGGCGGAGTGAGGCCTGGGGGTGACATAATCACAGAGAGGCGCCTGGTCTAGCCTGGGGGAGCCAGGGAAAGCTTCCTGGTGGAAGTGACTATGAGCTGTCCTTGTACCACCCTGGCCAGGTGCCCTCCTCTAGATGACCATCCCCTGGCTTCCCTTAGGGCCCCCTCCACTGGCCCCTTTGGAGCAGCAATGTCAGCTTCTGAAGATGCTCATTCATGGTGCCACGTCTCTGCCGAGGCCCCCTCAGGGACCTCCGCCACTGTTACCACAAAATCCACAGCCCTCCTGTGGCCTCTCCGTCAGGCACCTGCCCCCACTTCCTGGCCTCACCCTGACACTCTTCACACCCCAACCCCACTGATTTTTTGCAGACTCACCAGCTCTTCCTGCCTCCTGACCTCAGTGCCTACAGCATCCCTCCTCCACTCTCTCCCTGGAGGGCTCATTCTCATCCCTTGGGTCCCAGCTTAAATGACACCTCCTCCAAAACACGTTTTCTGACCACCCCAACTAAAGAAGGTCTTCCCTGGGCTTTCTAGTCTCTGTCTCAACCCCTAGTTGATTTCTTTCATAGCTCTTATTATAATTTCCAATTATTTTGTCCATTTGTTTTTCTCTCTTCTCTCCCTCCTATTCCTTCCCATTACAAATGCGTCATGAGGGCAGGGGTCGTGACTGCCTATTCTTGGTAGTCTCCTCCGTGCCTAGCTACAGCAGGCACTCAATAAATATTTGTTGGATGAATGAATGACTTAGTAAACAAATAAATGAATCAACTAGATCTTAAAAGACCTAGAGCTGTGCTGTCCAATACAATAGCCACGAACCACTTGTGGCTATTTAAATGTAAATAAATTAAAAGTGAATAAATTTAAAATCCAATTCCTCAGTTGCACTAGTCACATTTCAAGTGCTCAATCTCTACATGTGGCTCGTGGCTACTGTATGGGGGTATTTCCATCATTTCAGAAAGTTCTATTGGACCGCGCTGCTCTGGACGACCTTAAAGGCAGAGAAGGTGGACAAGGGCATTTGGAGCAGAGGGCACAGCATGTACCCAAACCTACAGGTGAGAGAGAGCATGGTGACGCCGTGCTCTGGAATGAAGAAGGGGGCACATGGCTCCATCTTTGCACAGCCCTGTTTGCTGTTAGAAAGTTTGGCTTAAAGTAGAGAAGAATGTCAGAACTGGGAGAGTCCTAAGAGACAGCTGGTCCCGTCCATTTCTCTTGGAAGTGGAGACTGTGGCCCAGAGAGAAGAGACTTACCCAAGGTCACAGAGAAAGTCACATGGATGGGGTGGGAACCGAGGCCTCCTGACTCCCAGTGCCTTAGGAGTCAGTTTCCCCTGACCAAGTTCATGGACCCCTCTCCCCTCCTTCCTGGCCCCTCTCCCCCACCACAGCCAGGCCACTGAGCCTGGAGAGCACCCCAGGCCTGTCCTGGTCCTTGGCACTCACACTGGCTGCTTTTATTCCTCCTTAAAACATCACAAACCCTTCCCCTCCCCCACCCCAGCGTCTGACCCCTAGAAATTTTAGACATCCCAAGGAGAATAGCTGCTTATAACCATTTGCTAATTATGTGTATGGATGTCAATTAATTCATTTAGCTAATTACCCACTCGATGGGCACCACGCACCAAAGAACTGTAAAAGACAGGCATATGGTGAGAGAGGGGGGCGACGGTGCTCACTCAGCATGCAGGGGTGGGGGAGGGAGGGCGCCAAGGCTGCAGCAGCTCCCCACCCCCAGATGAGAGGAGGGAGGCAGCTTAATGGCTGGGGGGACGGAGCTGCTGCTGCCGCTGCCATAAAGCATACTTACGGCTTTCCACTAATAGTGCTGGGAAAACACACGCGCACACCCACACACACTCATGCACAACCACACACACTCATGCGCACAGAGAAGCACACATTCGTATATGCACATTTCTGTTTACACACACACTTACGTGCTCACAAACACAGCATGCACATACCCATAAGCACAGTACACATGCACACACGTGGACACACGGACACTCGGGGTCATGTGGAATCAATGCACAGACATTTTCTTCAAGTCCTGCCTTCATTGGAGGCTGGAGGGTGGGAATTCTCTCTTACTGCACCCAACTTTAATGGAAAGCACTGTGCTCAGCCCTTTCACATAAGTTATTTCATTTAATCTTCACATAACCCCACAAAGAATGAGTTATCTTTACTTCACATATGAGGAAACTGAGGCTCAGAGAAGCCAAGACACTTGCCCAAGGCCACACAGCTGGTAAGTAGCAAAGGCGAGGCTAATCCCTACACCTCCATGACCACATGCAGCAGGGGTCAGGGGAAGGGAAAGGGGGGGTTTCTTTCTTTTTAACATATATTTTTTAAATTTATTTATTTTTAAAATTTTATTTATTTATTTATTTTGGCTGCTCCGTGTCTTAGTTGCGGCATGTGGGATCTTTAGTTGTGGCACGCGGGATCTTTCAGCTGTGGCATGCGGACTTCTTAGTTGTGGCATGCATGCTGGATCTAGTTCCCTGACCAGGGACTGAACCCTGGCCCCCTGCATTGGGAGCGCCGAGTCTTACTGGACCACCAGGGAAGTCCCAGGCAAGGGGGGGTTTCATCTGTTTGCAATTGGTAGAAACAACCAATTGTTTCTTGGGAAAACAACCTCTTTTAGGGGGACCAACTGCTTAAGGAGTGAGGAGAACGTTTGTGCCACAAAGATGAGAAGAAAAATTGAACACTGATGAGAAAGAGCATTGATGGGAGGAGAGGGAGGCACACACTTGGGACTCTACGACAAATGTCATTCTCACTGGGAAAGGGACCTCCTGTCATCCTCGGCTTTGTCCCATGAGTCTGCTCTGAGGCCACCTCTGTGCCAAGCCTGGCATTCGGGACACAAGGTAAAGATCTGAGCTCACAGCTCGGTGAGGCAGACAGAGGGACATAGGCTCTCACCAGAAGAGCAAGCATTCAACCTGGCTGTCTGGATCGAGAGCCCAAACTTTCCCCATGTTGCACGTTCCCTCTTTCTTCCTGCATTCCAGGGGCTGGGCCCCAAAGCGTAAGATGAACCCCTTGACTCCCTGCAAAGGACTCTCGCCTCCTCTCTCAGGCCTTCTCCCTGAGGTCCTGCCCTGGCCCTTCACACCCTTCGTCATCCTCATAATAACGGCAGGGTTTGGCCTACCCCACAAAACAAGAATGAAAGTTTCTCCAATTTTAGGGAAAAACAAGAAAATTCTCCAACACCCCTCTTCCAGCGTCTCCGTTTACCAATTCTCATGTCCATTGACCAAAGTAATAATAGGAGACCACAGTTAGGTGATTCATTTATCCACCTATTCGATAAACACTTCAGAGAATTCCTCTGGGCTAGGACTGTATGGTTTCAAACACTCTTTTAAGCCAACAAACAAACAAAAACTTGCAGCTTCTGCAATTTCTATCAGTTAAGTCTTTCTGTTAGGGCTTCCCCAGTGGCACAGTGGTTAAGAATCTGCCTGCCAAGGTAGGGGACATGGGTTCGAGCCCTGGTCTGGGAAGATCCCGCATGCCGCGGAGCAACTAAGCCCGTGCACCACAACCACTGAGCCTGTGCGCCACAACTACTGAAGCTCAAGCTCCCAGAGCCCGTGCTTTGCAACAAGAGAAGCCACTGCAATGAGAAGCCTGCACACTGCAACAAAGAGTATCCCCCGCTCGCCGCAACTAGAGAAAGCCCGCGCGCAGCAACGAAGACCCAACGCAGCCAAAAATAAATAAATAAAATAAAATAATTTTTTTTAATGGTTAAAAAAGAGTCTTTCTGTTGCAAGTGACAGAAAATCCAACACAAACAAATTTCAGCAGAGGGAATATATTGTCTCGGATACAGAGAAGGCAAGGGGTAAGCAGCTTCAGGCACAGCTTGATTCAGGGGTTCAAGCAACATCGTTAGGACCTGCCTCTCTTTGTCTCTTGTTCTTAGTCTCTCCCATTTGTGTTGGCTTTGTTCTAAAGCTGCACTTGGTGATAAGCTTCTCTTCCTCTTAGATTCTAGTCCTCCACGAAAGAGAAGCTTTTCCAAGAGCTCCTACAGAAGCACTGGGATTGG
Organism: Lagenorhynchus albirostris; assembly: GCF_949774975.1. Taxonomy (NCBI): domain Eukaryota; kingdom Metazoa; phylum Chordata; class Mammalia; order Artiodactyla; family Delphinidae; genus Lagenorhynchus; species Lagenorhynchus albirostris. Next base: position 140,712,276 of record NC_083096.1, read on the forward strand.
CTGTGCTTGGATGGGCTCAGGCACATGCCCATCTCTGAACCAGTCTCCGCAGCCAGGGGGATGCCATGCTCAGATTGACTGGATCCAGGGGTGGAGCTCCAGCCAAACCTCTTGAACAGAGTAGGGACAGGTAGAGCCCCAAATGTTGTCAGAAGAAGGGGGAATGGACAGAGGACTAGGAGGCAAGCTACCAATACCCACTACAATGTTCTTCTAAACCAAGTGTCCCCAGCCCCTGGGCCACAGACCGGTACCAGTCCATGGCCTGTCAGGAAACGGGGCCACACAGCAGGAGGTAAGCGGTGGGCGAGCAAGCAAAGCTTCATCTGTATTTACAGCTGCTCCCCATCACTCGCATTACTGCCTGAGCTCCACCTCAAGTCAAAATTATGGTAAGTTGTATAATTATTTCATTATATATTATAATGTAATAATAGTAGAAATAAAGCGCACAATAAATGTAATGCGCTTGAATCATCCTGAAACCATCCCCCACCCCCCCTCAGTGGAAAAATGGTCTTCCACGAAACCAGTCCCCGGTGCCGAAAAGGTTGGGGACCGCCGTTCTAAGCGTTCAAGGTGGGAAGGGTAGGAAGTATCAGCCTTGTTTTGGAGCTAAGGAAACTGAGGCTGAGAAAGGAGATAAGCCTAATAAACATTATCCAGTGAGTAAGGGATTGAGCCAGGATTTGAACCAGTTCCTCTCACTTCCTCCTTGAGCCCTTCCCCCACAGACAAGCACCCGGCAGCACTCTCCAGGCATCCAATCTACAATGAATCACCTTCCTCTGTTCTGCTGTCCGCCAATCAGGAGTCTGGCCCCACCAGGGCCTCCCGACTGCCTGGGAAAGGCCTCCCAGGCTGGGGACTCTGTGAGAGGCACCTGCTCCATCCATGGGGGCCCCCCCCATGCCCCTTTGCACTCACTCCAGGACAGGCAGAAAGCCTCAGCGCAACTCTCCCCAGGCTTCTCTCCACCCGGGTGTGGTAGGGGACAGTCCAGGAGGGCACGACAAAGTGGGGCCTGTTCTGGCCATAACATGCCCTTTCCTGGCTGCCTTCCCCACCCTGTCTCATTCCCCTGCTCCCCTCCCTGCTTCCTGGGGTCACCTCTCAAACAGGCTTGCCTTTGAACCCTGGTCTCAGGATCTGCTTACAGGAAAATACAACTTAAGGTACCCCCATTCTTCTATAAAATTAGGGTACAGGATGCCTGAGGGGGTTTGGCTAAATCAATGATTGTCAAATATGTTTTTAGTAGATCGGCTTCTTGTCGAAAACCCTCGCTGTGTCTACATATTCTTTCTGATAACATAACTCTGGCCTAAGTATGCTACAATAACTCTCGTGCCACTCACTGTGGAAACCTGTACAAAATCCTCTTTCATTACCCCAGAGAGCGCCATGCTGAAGGGTCCAGGCTGGTTTCTCCCCCATCTTCCTGAGGGGATGGGAGAGCTCTATCTTTCTGTCTCGTGTAATCGGCCTCCCCACCCTCTCCCTCTCAAGGATCATCTTCCTATCTTCCTAGGGAGTATTTGGAGATAGAAGTTATCCGTTATCATATGCTGTGTAGCAAATCACACCAAACTTAGTGACCCAACGCAATACTTTATTATGCTTCCAAACTCTCTGGGTTAAGATTTTGGGATGCCGGGCCATGCTCACTTGGGTCTCCCACGTGGCTGCAGTCATCTGAAGGCTTGACCAGGCCCAAGGATCCACTTTGGAGTTGAGCTGCTCCCGCGGCTGGCCGGGAGTGCTGGCTGTTGGCCCACGGCCTCAGCTCTGCCCCATGTGGGCTTCTCCGCAGGCTGCTCGAGTGTTCTCACGGCCCGGCAGCTGGCTTCCCCAGAGCAGAAGAGCCAAGAACCCAAGGCAGAAGGTGCAATGCCTGCTGTGATCCAGTCTCGGGAGCCACATGGTCACTTTCATCTTATTCTGTTGGCCACGTGGGGCCAGCCCGGATTCAGTGTGGAAAGAGCCGCACAGGAGGTATGGGTCAGGCCACCTTGGAGGCTGGCCACCACAGGATGCTCACTGGAGGCCTGTCCACCCCCAGGCGGTCTACACTGCCTGCTCCCTGAGTTCTGGTCCTGCCCCGATGCACCCCTCCCTCCACAACCAGCACCCTGAGTCCCCGGACCACGAGACTGTGGTGTCTAGGAACGTGTACTCAGGCAGCAGAGGCACACGGGCCAGAGCAGGAAACGGCTCCAAAGCCCACGTCAGGCATCGCTGTCCTGACACTCGTCAGCCACTCCCCTCGGCGTTCCTCCCTCAGGCCGTGCTCCTCTTACAAGCCCACTGGCCTCCTGGGGGCAGGGAGGGGAGCCCTGTCATCACCTGCTGCCCTGTGGGGACCAGAAGCCCCAGGAGGGCCAGAAGCAAGACTCAGTTTACTGCTGGGGAGGCAAGATTGGGGAACGGGGTGGGGGGGCCTTCTACCTTCCCTACTTGTTGGCAAGATGATCCCCCTCCCATCCCCCTGACAACCACCGGAAAAAAGGAGAGAATCTGCCCCAGAGACTGCCTGCATTCCACCTGAGGAGATCCTGAACAAGAACTTCCCAGAATGTGATGCAGAGAACCTGTGAGCAGAATACAGGGTTGCTTTATGCCACTTAGTTATGGGATAATTTGATATGCAGCGTCAAACAGCCCACTCCCCCTGTCTCCAAAGACACTGCCCCAGGCTAACCAGGTCCACACAAGTCAGGCTCCCCGCAATCGTATCATTCAGATGGAGCACCCCTCCTCCCATGCAATGTGGAACAAGCAAGAGGAGTGGAGAGGGAGGCCAAGAGTGTTCGTTCCAACACACCTTCAACCTCAGCTGCAAGGGGAAGTGCAGACAGGAGGAGACGCTCCTGCAGCCCACGCCCACACACCTGGGCCTTGTTTTTCTCCACCCCTGTGCCCAGCTGCCCATGCACAACCCCAATTCCTGTTGCTTTTTCAAGCAATTGAGCCCTTCCTCCTCTCCCCTCCGCCCTCGCCCCAGGCCTCGAGACAGCATCTGCAAATACGCAGGGCCTGGCTAAACGAGAGCCTTCCATGCAGCTTCTGCTCTGGGCAACACAACGAACCAGCAGAAGCTGGGACATTACAGCTTGTTCCTGAGCTTACTGAATGAAAGTGGCAGACCACCCTAGGAACCAGCCCTGGCAGTGGGGTGAGGGGGATAGGCTGGGGGGGGGGCGCAGGTTGGTGGGGAGGGGGTAGGAATTTTCTATTCCTTGAGTTTGACCACACCTGGAAGGAATAGCATCAAACTATTTTTAAGCCCAAAAGGGGATTTCTTGGGAGGTCACCAGGAGAGCCCACGGAGCAGGTAGACTCTTGGCAGGGGCCTTGGGAACCAGAACGTAAGCCAATCTTTTAAGAATGAGGATGTCTGCGGAACAGGATCGTGGAAGACAGACTTCCTCCATATTGTTTGGATTTCTTTCTCAGTACTCATGTATAATCAACAAAGATAACACTTCCATTTAGAGAGAGAAAAGCTTTGAAGCAAAAGGAGTGGGACGCCCAGAGCCCCATCACCTGTGCCCCGACTCAGCCCCCATCACAGGGCCTTGGGACACCTCCACTGCCTGATGGCTCAAGATCCCCCAGCTCACACCTGAGGTCAAATGCTAGAATCTGGACCTGCTCGGGGTCTGGGCCCAGCCTCACCTGCCCTGACCTGGCCCAGGATGGCAGCCAGAACCTCGGGGCCCCACCAGCACCTCACGTGCACAGACCTGGGCCCCACTGCCGATCTTCTGCCGACTGACAAATGATCCTGCCCTTCCCACGAGCTGTGACTCCTGAGTCCATCCATCAGCTGCGCGGCCGGTGCAATCGGAGTTTAGTGATGTCATGACAGGAGTGATTACAATTGTTAATCACCTTCCAGCCATCAGCAGCGTCTGCAGGCCCTCGGCCATGCGGCGGCTGCCACGGCCACCCTGTGACTGCACAAACCTCTCCTGGCCTCGTCGACGACTCTGCCATGTTCCCAAAGGCCCTGGGACGTGGGGATGGGCATTTCAGAGGAGGATTTCAAGGCACCAGCGTGTCCCCCACACCCTGGCACTCCGAAGGCCTGAGTGCCTTCCTCACCGGTTTAATTTATCAGAGTCCTGAAGGGAAACACTGACCACATCACTATCTGCTCGAGGTCAAGGGCTCCTCACTGCCGCAGCATGAAGTCTAAACCCCTTAGCTTGGCATTTAAAATGTTCCACGGAGGAAGGTTCCTGCCTTCCTCCCATTACTCAGCTCCACACACCCCACTCATAGAAGTGTCAGCCACGCCGCGTACTTTGCCAGCCCCAGGCCTTTGCCCACGCTGTCCCTTCCACCCAGAAAGTCCTTCACCCACGGCTCCATGCATTCAATTCCTCCTGTTCTTCCGGGCCTGCCTCATGCTAACTCTGTAGGATATGGTCCAGATCCTCCCTCCCACCCCAGGCCCCAACCCCAAGTAATTTTGGCCTCCTGGGGTCTTCAGAAGCACTTCGCCTGACCCTCCTTTCCCACACATCGACTCCCCAGTGTAAGTGAGGTATGTGTCCATGTCCTGTCTCTCCCACAGCAGTGAGCACCTCAGGGCAGGGCCTCAGCACCCAGCACAGGGCCTGGCGTGGAGTAAGGGCTCAGAATCAATGGATGGGTCTTAGAGCTGGCCCAGGAGGGAGGAAATAAAAATGGCCCAGAGAAGGAGGCAGCATGTGCCACGGCTTCCTCTTCGGGGGCACTGTGCCCACGCCCAGGCCCTCACCACCTAACGCAGGAGTAATGGGCCCCTCCCTGGTCTCCCCGTAGCCCACCTCCACCTCCAGCAACCAAAGCAAGCCTTCAGCTGTGAATCAGGGTCTGCTACTCCTTGGCTTCAACAACCCCTGGAGGATAAGTCCCTTAGTTTAGCCTTCAAGGATCTTCACGGCCATAGCAGGTACTTTTAGTGCTGCCTGAACAGCTCACTGCCACCCCTCTCCTCTGAAGACTACACCTCCACACACAGGCCAAGGCCATGACCACCATGTGTGTCCCTCACACCCTCTCCCCCAGTCACAGGTGACAGGGCCCCACTGGACCTACCTGGGCCAAACTCAGCCAATTAGATTCTCTCTCTTCCCCTGGGAACTGAAAGGTTTATAAGTGCTTCAGAGCCATGGGGAGGTTATCGTCCACTTGGAGCCCAGAGAGGACAAATGAAAGGGAGGAGCATGAGGAAGAGGCAGATGAGGGGTTCAGAGACACAAAAAGATTCCAGGAGGCTTTGTAGACCGCGCCCATCCCTCCCCCAGACCCAGTTCCATTGGGTTCCAGCAGAGGCTCCCATCTCCTTAAGCACTGTCCTTTTTTCTCACGCTGGTTTCTGTTAAATGTGTAAAAGATGGAGGAAAGTTTGCTCATCCAGACATGTACAGTGTGGAACAAACATCATATGTATTTGGAAGAAATACTCTGAAAAGCCATCTAGGGAGCAGTAGGGATAGGGGTGGTGGGGATGCTGCCCCCTGAGCGGCAGGTGAGAGCATCTTGCTGCTTCTAGATGCAGTCTGCAGTAGGGGTTCCGGAGAACCAACCATCTCCATTTCAACCCCAGCCCTGCCACTCACTCACGGTGTAGGACTGGACCAGCTCTCTCTAGCTTCAGTTTCCTCGTCTGTAAAACGGGAGTGCTGATAATAACAGTGCCTACCTCAAGGGGGTTTTGTGAGAATTAAGTTAATATGTGGAAAGCACATGGTAGTGTCTGTTTAGGGCAAACACCAAGTGTTAGCAAAAGTGGGAGAAGGTGTGGCTATAAAGTTCCTGGAGTCCTGAGGTAAACTCAGGTGTGCAAATTTAAGCCAGGATCTGGGGCACAGGTGAGTTTGAGAAAAAAAGAGCTTAAAGTGGATTATTCACCACTGCGTTCCTGGGGGTGTCCTGCTCACAGAGCAGCCCAAGTCCCTGCTCTCACAGAGCTTCCATTCTAGAAGGGGACAGGCAATCAACAAAGGCCCTGCAGATGAAAACTACAAAGACAACAGAAGCCAGGAAGGCTGGGGGGGGCGGGGCTAGAGCTGGGTGGCTGGAGGGCTTCCCTGGATCAGGCCGGGACTGAAAAAGGACTAACCACTCCAGGCACCGGCCATGCAGAGGGAAGCCAGCAAGGAGGGAACAGCAGTACCAAGGCTGGTGAAGGTGAGCAGGCCATCTGTGAGAGGGCAAGACGGGGCAGAGCCCCCGGGCAGGCGGCCGGGCAGGGGCATGGGGAGCAGAACATCTAGTATGGATTCTGTTAGGCTCTTTGCTATAAAGCAGGAACAGAAACAGCCTCGTCCATCTCTGCCTTAAACTTCAGTCCATCCCACTTGCTTATGAACAGTTTTGGGCAGTTCAGTTCTCTTTCAGGAAATAGGGGAGGTTCTGAATTGAGCAAGGGACAGAAACCAAGGCAACAGGGGCAAGGTACCCAGTAGTGGGGCAGGGCCCTCCAAGACTCTCTTCCTCCAAACTCAGCCCTTCCTAAAAAGGCTCCACAAAATCCCATATTCACCCAGAGCCCAAGTCTGGTTAACCTGCTGCAAGAAAGAAGCTGAGGGCTTCCCTGGTGGCACAGTGGTTGAGAGTCCGCCTGCCGATGCGGGGGACACGGATTCGTACCCCGGTCCGGGAAGATCCCACATGCCGCGGGGCGGCTGGGCCCGTGAGCCATGGCCGCTGAGCCTGCGCGTCCGGAGCCTGTGCTCCGCAACGGGAGAGGCCACAACAGTGAGAGGTCCGTGTACACCAAAAAAAAAAAAAAAAAAGAAAAAGAAAGAAGCTGAGAGAACTCACCTTTGTCCTGTTTTCAGCAGGTCTGCTCCCTCAGTGACCTCTAGTGAGGAGAGGCAGGGGCACTGGTTTGGGAGTCCAGCAGACTGGGTGTCAGTCTTTGCTTGGCCACTTGTGTGCCAGATGCCTGGGCAAGTCTCTCAACTGCCCTGCTGTGGAAAATTGGGGTGACAGTTCCTGGGGAAGAAGAGCGGGCCTTGCACACCATGCCAGAAGGTATCCACCTAAAAAGACCCATGCTAGTCGTCCTATTTTCCCTCCTAGGGGACAGAGTCAGTGGGACAGCATCTTCTCCAATCTGAAGAGCAGTGATAGCTACCCCTTGATGAGTGCCTTCTGGATACCAGGCACATGCTAAAGAAAAAAAATAGCAATAAACACGTTAAAGAAAAATAAAAAAGAATGAGTGCCAAGTGGAAGTTTTACCACTGAGCGGGTCACCCAATCTGGCATAGAGTCCAGGCTCTGAGGGATTGCGACTTCGGTGAAGGAGAAACAAATCAGGTATTTTGGGGTTTTTTTTAAAAATAAATTTATTTATTTTTGGCTGTGTTGGGTCTTCGTTGCGCGCACAGGCTCTCTCTAGTTGTAGCGAGTGTGGACTACTCTTCGTTGCAGTGCACGGGCTTCTCATTGTGGTGGCTTTTCTTGTCGAGCACGGGCTGTAGGTGAACAGGCTTCAGTAGTTGTGGCACGTGGGCTCAGCAGTTGTGGCTTGCGGGCTCTAGAGCACAGGCTCAGTAGTTGTGGCACACAGGCTTTGTTGCTCTCTGGCATGTGGGATCTTCCCAGACCGGGGCTCGAACCCATGTCGCCTGCATTGGCAGGCAGATTCTTAACCACTGCGCCACCAGGGAAGTCCAGGAATGAGGTTTTTTAAAGCCAAATACCAAGCACTGCTTGCCCTGCTTGAGGAAAGCAAAGCCTCTGAGCTGCCTGCAGCATGGGCTTGTCAGCAGGCATTTGCTGCGTGTGAGGGGCCCATCCCAGGATCATGGCATCTGCTGTGCACGGGGCATACCGGGTCCGGGTTATGTGGCCCAGTAGGTCTGCCCCGCTGTCAGCAGGCCAGGTGGCCAAGGCAGGGTTTATCACCCTGTACACAGCTCTTTGTGCATTAGCACTGATCCTCAGTGATAACCCCACAAAACACAGCTTCTTATCCCCATATTAAAATGGGAAATTGAGGCTCAGAGAGGTCAGGGATTCCCCCCCAAGGTCACAGGGGGGCTTAGATTTGAACCTAGATCTGTCTGGCTGCAAAGTACATAACTGTCACATCAAGCCACAGAAATGCCAGCTCTGTAGGGATGACAAGCAGACAGTAGGCAGGCTAAGCTCAGAATCCTCAGAAGTTTGAGGAAGAGGGGCAGGCAGGGAGGAACCAGGCCAGAATGCTGGGGCCAGGGTTCCCTCCCAGGCCCCTGGGTCGCTGGGAGGTGCACCAGGCTGGCCCAGGGAGAAATGTTGGATTGCTCCTGGACTGCACCAGCCTCCCACCTCCCCTCAGCACGCCCCGCACCCCGGGGTGATTTTTCAACCCGGACTTTCCAATCTCACCCCTCCCCGGGCGGCCAGACGCCCACACCCGCACAGCCCACCGCCAGCCACCCCTGCCTCCCTCCTGGAGCGGCTGGAATCCTGCAGTCTCTCTGCAGACACCCCCTGGTGGAAACAGCTCATTACGGGATGGGGTAAACGCGCTAGAACATTAGCTTAATAAATCAAGCGCTTCGGAGCCGGCAGCCGCCGCCGGGCAAGGCGGGCCCCCCGCCCTCCCCCCATCCCTCTCCACCCCACCCCACCGCCCGCCGCCCACCCCCGCAGGGTTGGAGGATGAGGAGCTGAGAATCCTGGGTGAGCAGAGGGCTTGGGAGCTCGGCAGTCCTGGGTTTGAATTCCAGGGCTGCCACTTGGTAGCCTGCAACCCAGAGCCAGGGAGGGCCTCCTGGAGCCTCAGTGTCATCTTCTGGACAATGAGGCAGTAACGGGCCCTATTGACGGAGGGCTTCTATGAGCAGTGCCCTCCATAACTCACTGCAGCTGCGTGAGATCCAAGAGGCCATTTCATTTTTCAGAATGGTGAGATTTAGAGCACGTGGCCAGGTTATTTCCAGTCCTGCCAACCCTCTGCCCAAGGTCACTACCGACCCCCTGGCACCCACCTCTGCCCATAGAGGGTACTCTACAATGAAGAGAGCCCTGCAAGGTAGCCAGGTCCTGCAGGGTGGCTGGACCTGCAGGGCAACAGGCATCACCTCCTGGGTGCCCAGCACCCTGGCCACCCTACTAACTCCACGCCCTCCCAGACAAGGAAACCCCAACCAATGGTATAGGGACTGCCAGGGACCAGGAGCCCCAGGTTTGCTGTAGCCTGCTGCCCCTGTGTCCCTGCTACACACCAAGGCCTTTGCGGTCTCTGCTCCCCGCCACGATCCTGGGGCAGTTCAAGGGCTGGCCCCAGTTGCCTTCCCTTCTAGTCCTAGCTCAGATGTTAACCCACTTAGGGCCTTCAGAGAATCCCTCCCCTCCCTGGACCTCAGTTTCCTTCTCCGTGCAAGGCTTAGCCTAGAGGACCCTAAGAAGGCTCCTGCTTGCCACTCCCCTCTCCTCCCTGCTGGTCTAGGCAGAGAAGGCAACACCAGAGCTCCTCAGCAAGGAAAAACCACCGTCTAGAGAGCTAATTCCTCCTGCTCTCTGTGGGGTGGAGAAAGGGCTAGAGCCGAAAAAAAAAAAATTCAATTACTAGACCATCTATTTGTCAACTCCTCCCTCCCCATTGACTTAATTTTCTCCAGCCAGACCCGGAGTCAGAGGAGGCAGAAGGAGTGAGCCCACAGGCCCAACAAGGGAGGGAAAAAAGAGAACTGCAACTGCAACAGGGAGGGGGAAGAGGAAGCCCGCAAATGGACACAGGGATCGGCCTAGTTGATACACATCAAGCCAGGAAGCCTCATTTGGGCCAAGAACAAACAAGCAGCACCAGAGATGAGGAATAATATTCCTGTGTGTCAAGCCCTGCCCAGGGACTCAGAGCAGTATCGCTTCCTCCAGGGAGCCTTCCCAGATCTCCCAGTCTGGGTTAGGAGCCCCCCTGGGCTCCCACGCCCCTTTGGTTCCCCCAACACCATGCTGATATGGTCTGTTAACTTTCATTTATACAACAAATATCTGTGGAGCATAGTACATTACGGGCTAACTGCTGGGGATAGAGCAGAAAACAGAAACTACAGTCTACCAGGAAAGACTGATAATAAAATAAGTATAAACCCATTTGGATTATCTATTGCTGTGTAACCAATCATATCAAACCTTCCTGGCTTAAAATAACAGCAATCGTTGGCTTCCCTCGTGTGACTTCTGTGGGCAAGGAATTTGGAAAGGGTACAGCTGGGCTGTTCTGGCTCAGGGTCCCCCATGTGATGTAGTTAGACAGCAGCTGAAGACGGAACAGCAGAGGGCTGAGCAGCTGGGGGATAGCCAAGCACCCTTCTCTGGACTTCTCCACATGATCCCTCCACGTAAAGAGTTTGGGCTTCCTCACAACATAGCAGTTTTAGGGCAGTCATGGTAGCTGACTTGCACCACAATGAATTCTCCAAGAGAACAAAGCAGACATGCTTGGCATTTTTATGACCTAGACTTAGTCATAAAAATAGTGTCACTTTTTTGTTTTTTTAATATTTAAAATTTATTTATTTATTTATTTTTGGCTGCGTTGGGTTTTCATTGCCACGCACGGGCTTTCTCTAGTTGTGGCGAGCAAGGGCTACTCTTTGTTGCAGTGCGCGGTCTTCTTGCAGTGGCTTCTCTTGTTGCGGAGCATGGGCTCTACGCACGTGGGCTTCAGTAGTGGGCTCAGTGGTTGCAGCATGCAAGCTCTAGAGTGCAGGCTCAGTAGTTGTAGCGCACAGGCTTAGTTGCTCCGTGGCAACTTAGTTCGATCCCGCACCAGGGATCGAATCCGTGTCCCCTGCATTGGCAGGCAGATTCTTATCCACTACGCCACCAGGGAAGTCCCCAATAGTGTCACTTCTGCCACACTCTGTAGGTCAAGGCAGTCATCAAGGTCCATGCAGGTTCAAAGAAAGGACACACGGATGACCCCATCTCTTGATTTGATATTACGAGGGTCAAAGTCATATTAAAAGAGGAGCATATGGGAGGGGATTATATTATTGGAATCATTTCTGGAAAATACAATCTGCTACAAAACCCTCTTCGAATTAAATAAGATCGCATCCCACCCTCCATTCACCCTTGGAAGTTAACTCCTCCACATTTCACATTTCTGCACATCACCCAGAGACTGACTTGTAATTTCCATGATCACCCGATTCCAAATTCTTGCTTTGGCTGTATTTGCTCAATTTTTGGACTATCTCACTGGCCTGTGGGTGCAGACTTTTGTCATAAGCCATGAAACTTGGCCAGAAACTCACCTGCTGCCTCCATTTCCACAAAACACTCAGCCACAGCAAATGAGGACATGGTGGGCTTTGCTAAGGGTTAAGGAAACTGAGGAGTAGTTCCAGTGACTTGAAGTTGAACATTAGACATCCCTGCGCATAACTGAGGTTTATGCTTGGGCCTCTTCACCCTACAGACCTCACCCTATCTCTTATCTCCTCTCCTCCCTTTTTTTTTTTTCTGCCACACCGCGCAGCTTGCAGGATCTTAGTTCCCGGACCAGGGACTGAACCTGGGTCACAGCAGTGAAAGGCCAGAATCCTAACCACTAGGCCACCAGGGACTTCCCTTCTCCTCTCCCCTCTTCTCTCTTCCTCAGCCCTTCCTCACAACTCCATCCCTCTCCCAAGTTTTCCCCAGGTAAGCTAAGCAGTTCTCCAAGACCCCTTGCCCTAAACTTGGCCCCAGGCATCCTTTTGGAGGCCCAAAGGGCCTTCCATTTTCAGAGCTGCCTTCCCTAGGAGGTAGCTGTGGATTCCATGATGCAGTGATGAATTTTTCCTCCATTACCCAAGCCAGGACCATCAAGCGGGACAGGGGCTCTAACAGGGAAGGATTTTGTATGCAGCACCTCATTTAATCTTTGGAATAAGTCTCTTCTGCCTAGTCTGCTTCCCTCACTGTACCATGAGTCCTTAGAAGCAAGAGCAGCACAAGTTGCTTGGGTCCTTGGAGCCCAAGCAGGGTAAGCACTCAAGGAAGACTTATGAAATGACAGCAGCTGGATGGCAATGCCACCCGGGACCAAGGGCAATGGTTTGCCAGAGCTCAGGCCCTTCATGCCAACCTGACCTCCCCATCCCCAGAGGACAGACCTGCTCTGAGGCAAGTGCTATAGGCTGTCCTCAATGCTGGTTGTGGAGCCCCTGACAGGAAGACAGACCAGGAAACCCAGCAGAAACATGTGCAAAGGACACAAGTAATTTCCAGAAGGAGAAGCCCAAATGGCCGACAAGTGCGTGAAGAGCTGCTTATCCTCGCTAACAATGCAAGAAACACAAATTAAAGTGTGGGCACCTTACATTCATCATAGAGGCAAAAATTAGAATGGTGGCTAATACCAAGTGCTGGCAGGCATGCAGGAAGTAGATGCTCTCACATGCTGCTGCTGGGTCATCCTAGAAAGCAGCCTGACAATAGTTAGTAAAGTTAAGTAGGCGTGTGTCCCATGAGGTAGCAACTGCACCCCTGGTGCACCCCCGGGTATGCCAGGGAAATGCTCACACAGGTCCACAAGGGACTCATCCATGATGTATACAAGGGTGTTTGTCAAGGAATTATTTATAAGAGGGAGAAATTCAAGGCAATGTAGGTGTCCATCACCAGGGGGTAATGAATGAGTAAAATGGGGTGGATTTATGCTCAGAAAGCTATAGAGTAACAGGAGGCAACAAAGAGCTCTTCAAACATGTAGTGTTGAGTATGTGCGGGGGGCGGGGGGGAAGGAAAGACACAGAATGAGACCTCTGGCACCCAAAACAACTCTACAAATTTTACAAAGATACATATATATTTAGGGTCATATATGGAATTCACTGGAGTGGGTGCTCATGGAAAGAAGAGTCTGGGGGAGGGGACTGAGAATAGAGGGTGATAAGAAGGGAAAAACCCAACACATGTTCTGTATTTACTGTGAGCCAGGCCCAGTATTCAGAGCTGTGTACGTATCATCTCATTTTATCTTCGGAATATTCTATGAGATAGGCACTATTAATAGCACCATTTTTTTCAGATGGGAAAACTGAGGCTTAGAGAGATCGTTATATTGTCCAAGGTCACACCGCTGTGGAAGCGAGTAGAAGTGCCAGGTTTGGACCCCAGGCCTTGGCCATAGTGTTCACCTCCTCCCTGCCCTGCCTGCCTTCACCCCAGTCCACGCTCTGCTGAACTCTGAATTCAGCTCCGTGAGCCCGGCCCTGCTCCTCCACCTGGTGCTGTGGCCTGGGGGTGTGCACTAGGTCGCTGGCATTCAAACCCCAGCTTCCTTCAGACCCTGCCTTTCTTCTGTGTGTCTCCATACCCTGGGACTCCCCCTCCCTCCAGCTCTGGCCCCTCCAAATCCAGCCTCACATGAGCCGGCAAACAACACCCCTCGCCCCCCTCCCCAAAGAATGTATTCATTCCTCCAAGAAAAGCTCAGGTCAGCACTCTCTAGAAGCCAATGGCTCCTACTGCCTGTAGAGTCCAGCTCTATCCGGGTGTTCAAAGCCCTCCACAGTCGGACCCCACTCACGTGGGAGCCTCATCCCCATTATTCCCCTACATGCTTCTGACGCTGGTTCCACATCGGACCAAGCTTCTGACCGTGACGTGCCATGGCCTTTCACACCCACGTTCAATGCCTTCGCTCAGCCCTTCTCTGCCAGGGGGACCCTGCAATCTGTAGGAACCACCTTCTCCTGGTAAGCCTTCCTGGGGCCTCCTGATGGCTTAGTGGACTGGAGTGATGGCAGACCAACAGGGCTTAGAGAGAGACCACATGGCCCTGCCTCTCACCAACTGTGTCCTCCCTCTATCTCTTTGGTAATAACAACAACAACAACAACAAAACATTTCTCAGAGTCTTTTCAGACATGACAAATATGTGCTCTGGCTGCTTTCTTTTTTATTTTTAAAAATTGATGTGTAACTTACATGTACAGATTTTAACTTCAAAAAATTCAATGAGTTTTGACAAATACCTTCATCAGTTTGATAATTTCCCTCCCTGAGTCACAGTTTCCCCATCTACAAAATGGGGTAATGTCAACCTTATAGGGTTGTAATAAGAGGGAACAGTAATATGACAAGTGGCCAGCACAGTACCTGGCACACAGCAGGCAGTCAGTAAATGTCTGTTACTACTATTCTTCACAAGCAGCTTGTACCCAGTCTTCAACCACAAAAACTTAAATGAGCATCTACTCTGTGCCCTGGGGATGTATGACCTAGAGACCCAGCGGAAATCAGAAATGGAGGCTACCAGCCTCCTATGGATTATTAAACTATCCTGAGATGGGTGCTGTGATTAAAAAAAAAAAAAAAAAGCACAAGGGACAATGGGGTTTGAAAGGAGGAACCCAGTTCAGTTTGGGGGATCAAATAGGGCTTCCCAGATGGAGTAATGCCTGAGTGGCATCTTGAAAAAGTTAACAGTTGGACTTCCCTGGCGGTCCAGTGGTTAAGACTCCATGCTTCCACTGCAGGGGGCACGGGTTTGATCCCTGGTCAGGGAACTAGGATCCTGCATGCCGCATGGCCAAAAAAAGAAAAAGTTAACAGTTGAACGAAGATAGGATTCCAGGCAGAGCCAATGGTATGGGCACTGCTCTGATGGTTGGACGGAACACAGTGTACTGGGGGGACTGCAAATAACTCAATGGGCTGGAGTAATGGGAGTGTGAGGGTTGGGCTGAGATGAGTTGGAGAGGCCAGCAAAGGCCTTGAATGCCACGCAAAGGAGAGGGCTTGCCCCTCAGGACACCCAGGAGCCAACAAAGAGGTTAAGAGCAGGGCCACTAAGTGTGTATTTTAGGAAGTCCTCACTGTGCCGTCTTCATTCTGCCTTGACCCGGTTTATTCTTTTTTTTTTTTTTTTTTTTTTTTGCAGTACGCGGGCCTCTCACTGTTGTGGCCTCTCCCGTTGAGGAGCAACAGGCTCCGGACACGCAGGCTCAGCGGCCATGGCTCACAGGCCCAGCTCCGGACGCGCAGGCTCAGCGGCCATGGCTCACAGGCCCAGCTGCTCTGCGGCATGTGGGATCTTCCCGGACCGGGGCATGAACCCGTGTCCCCGGCATTGGCAGGCGGACTCCCAACCACTGCGCCACCAGGGAAGCCCCGGTTTATTCTTTCTCTACCTCAGTCTACAAACTCCTTGAAGGCAAGAACCATATCTGATTTTTCTTTAGATCCTTTCTAGAATGAGGCAGGTAAATAAAAGTAGTCATTTCTGCATTCCCAGGGCCTGGTTTCAAGAGGGAGGGTGTTCGCAACGTGCAGTCCAGCCCAGGGCTCAGAAGCCTCTTGGGGCTCCCCAGAGACTTCACGTGGAAATCACGGCTCCTTAGGCCAGCACACAAGGACCACCTGGATCTGGCTTCCTCTCCAGCCACATCTCTCCCCACTGCCCTCTCCCCTTACATTTCAGCTACACCATCTTCAGTTTCATTAAGGGTCATGCTCTCTCAAGACTCGTGGTTGCCTGGGACTTCCCTGGTGGTCCGGTGGGTAAGACTCCACGCTCCCAATGCAGGGGGCCTGGGTTCAATCCCTGGTCAGGGAACTACATCCCACATGCATGGCGCAACTGAGAGTCCACATGCCGCAACTGAGACCCGGCACAGCCAAAATAAATAAATAAATAAAAAGACTTGTGCTTGCCCATGCTGTTGCCTGTTCATGCCTCTCCCTGGACTGTCTTCTCCCTTTGCCTCTGTGTATCTGACCAATTCCTACTTCTCCCTTGGGACTTAGCACAAGCATCACCTCCTTCAGGGACCTCTCCCTGATTTCCCTCCAGGTTGGGTGAGGGTTCTCTTAAGACCCCAACAGTCATTCTACCACTGTGCTTCTGTGTGCTCTCTGCAGGGAAGGGTGGTCTTGTTCACCTCAGTATCCCCAACGCCTAGCAGGACCTGACAGTGACAGCCTGTGCAAGTCCAAGGAGCAGGGCAGGCTCCGGAAGTCACATGCAGTATTGCTAGGACACAAAAGATGCTCAAAATGAGACTGTCAAGGTGGGAAGGCCCAGATCACGGAGGGTCTCACCAGCCTGGGGTTGATCCCCAGGGCAACGGAAGGCAGGGCATGGACTAAAGCAGGGGAGGATGTGCTTTGTGGCTCAGAAGGCTTCGTGCAGGGGACAGTGTGGAGGAAGGCTCAGAGGGGCCAGTTTAGAGCTCCCTGTAGACCAGCAGGCCGGTAGATTAAGGTGGTGGCTGAGGGACGGGGAGA
This sequence comes from Lagenorhynchus albirostris, assembly GCF_949774975.1. NCBI lineage: Eukaryota > Metazoa > Chordata > Mammalia > Artiodactyla > Delphinidae > Lagenorhynchus > Lagenorhynchus albirostris. The sequence goes on from NC_083096.1 coordinate 140,728,497, forward strand.
GAGAACAACTGGGAGAAAGGACCAGACTTGGTGCCTGATTGTTCGTGGGCGACAAGGGAGAAGAAGGAGTGGAAATGACTCCTGGTGCAGCTCCCCTCATCTCTAGGGAGAGAGGAAGGAGGCTAGCAGCCAGCTCTGACACCAGTCACCTTGGACACAAATAACCCCCAGGGACCCTGCCCTCGCTGCGCCGAGCTGCAGCCTCTGACAGTGCCCCCCCTCACCCTATTTTCCCAAGGGGTTGACTGGACGCTCTGCTGGCTCCTTGCCCACCGTTCCCTCCCGCAGTCTGCTCTGTGCCTGCCTGGAGGGGAGGGGCGGCTGCAGAGGCCCTGCTGGGAGGGAGGACGGGCGAGCTGAGGAAACCAGCCCAGCAGACCCCCAACTGAGGAGCAAGGAATAGCCAAGAAGAGAGGGCGTGACAGACAGAAGAGGAGGAGCGGTACAGCAGCACCAAACACCGGAGACACTAGATGCCTTCCTGATCCTCTTGCCCACCCCCCATTTTAGAGATGGGGAAACTGAGGCCCAGAGATGGCAACAGTTTAGGAGCCTAGACCTCAAGTTTCAGCAGACCCACACTCTCCTGTTGGAATCCCTCAGCCTGGGGCAGCCACCTCCACCCTAGTCTGGGTATAGAGCACCACAGCCAACCCCTCAAGTGGAGGGCTGGCCAGCTAGCTGAGCCTATGATTCAGTCCCCCTGAAGTCCCCATGGTATAGAGGGCTGGACTGAAAGACAGGGGGCTTGAGTTCTCACTCTGCTGTAGGACTGATTTCTCATCTGTAAAACGCCCTATACTGCTTCTGATAAACCTCTCTACAAGGAGCCACTGAGGGATGAAGGAAGACTTTGTGAATCCAAAAAAGCCACAGAACCCCAGGAGGATTGGGCAAAAAGCCATGTCCCTTAGCAAGTCGCTCCCCTCTCCTGGACTCACTTTCCCCAACTGCTCAAAAGGGTGCTAGATTCATTGATCTTAAAGGTCCAATCCATCACTGGAAGCCGGTAGGACGCACCCACTGTCTGCCAAAGTTTTAAATTCTAGAGCCAACATAAAACCTCACGACCGCAGACTGGCGCTTGGAAGCCCACTTTAGGCCTGTCACGGGTCACCGGGGGAATCACTGCCACCCCTGCCCAGGTACTACTGGGTCCGTCCTCAAGGCCCCTCGCCACCCCGGCTGCAAGCCTACTGCGGTGGCCCCTAGGGGGCAGTGTTGCCCCGAACTTCGGCCGCCGCGGCTGCTGCCCCCGCCCCAACGGGCGCCGGGAGAATACTTGAGTTCTGGGAATGTTTGACACCCCCCAGCACACACACCGCCCCCCGCTGCCAGCCCCAGCCCCGGGGGCTCCCGCGCCGCTTGCAGCCCCGGTGCGGACTAGCTGCTGGCTCTCCCAGCAGAATACACTTCGCAAGGACAGGGCTTTTATTTTTGTTTTCTCGCAGGAAGGGGGGGGGGCAGGTATTGGTCTCAGGCTGCTCGCACGGACTAGGATGTCTCTGTGCTCAGAGATCCGAAGGAGAAATTTGTGGGGAGAGGGGGCTTGTTCTCCTAAGAACCTGTCAGCTGCTTCCCCCATCAACCACGTATCCCTTTGATAAGGGGTTGGCGGGCATCCACCTCCTCCCCCAGATTCTTCTGCAAGGATCCCCCAACCCCGCCAGGAAGCTGCCCGAGGCGGAGGGTCGGGGCTGCAGGGTCCGATGTGCCCGACCCCACCACTAGCTTCGCCTTCCCCAGCTCAAGCCCAGGGCCAGGGGCCGAGACACAGCCCGCGTCTGAGGGGCTTGGTTTGCGGGGGGTGACTTCTGCTGCTAAGTACCCCCACCCCCCAGCCCCAGCTGTGAGCAGCAAAGTCAGGGTCTGGAGTGAAGACGGTAAAGGGGAAACGCAGGGAAAACCCCATTCAAGTTTGGTCCAACGGTTTAATGGAGGTGGGGGGGGGAGTAGGAAGAATTTAAAAGCCCCGAACCCACGAAACAGACTTTTTAAAAAATTATAATTGAAAACATCTCGAAGTAAGGGCCGCCAGGAGCGGGCCAGCTCCCCCCCCCCGCCCCATCCCCCTCTCCTGCTCCCCGGAGTCCGATGAAGTCATGATAAGTAGGCTGCAAAAAAAAAAGTGGGGGGGGTGGCTTGGAGGGGCTGGGGGCACCGGGGTCCCAGGCTGGGGCCCCGCACGGACACAGTTTGGATACTATGGTTACGCGATCCGACCCAAACAGCGAAGGCGGACAACAATAGCGGCCGCCAGAGGAGGAAATTCCTTCCGGGGTGGACGGCGCGGGGGGAGGGGCGCCTGGCTGGAACGCCGAGGCGGCGGCTCGGCCAATCAGCGCGCGGCCGCCGGCGGTTTCAAGGTGCCCCGCGCCGCGCGCCCCCACCCCCTCCCACCCCCCTCCCACCCCACCCCCCCGCGCGCTCCGCTCGGGCGCTGGAATTGCTGAGACGTTTCCCTGCACGCGCCCGGGTAACCCTGCGGGGGCTGCTGCCCAGGCCGACCCCCTCCCCAGCCCTTCTCCCCGCCCCCCTCCCGGAGCCCACCGCCCCGGGAAGACTGAGCGTTCCGCTGCTTGAGTTGCTTGCCGCTGAGGGAGGTGGGGGGAAAAATCCCTCCAAACTACCCCTTTCTGTGGGGTTGGTTCCTGCACAAGCCTGTTTTCTATTTTAAAGCATAGAAAAGAAAAAATGAGGGAGAAAGGAGAGAGAGAGAACGGGGAGAGCGAAGATTCACCCCAACTCAAGAAGCCTGGGAGGCTCTGACCCCTGCCTGCCTGGCCGCAGGGGCTGTTACATAAGTTGGGTTATTGATATTGGCGGCCCTGGCCGGGCATCTGGCATGCAGAGGTCCAAGGGCAAGGCTGGCATTTAGAGAAGTCCCCCTCCAATTACTGTTACCTGCTTTATACTAGACCAGAGGAACCAGGGGCTCCTCTCGGCCGGCGTCTGGGTTATTTATGTGGTGCCCATGAGGTGACCGTGCCCGCTTCTCCCCCCATCTACCAGAGGGAGTCTGTGCCCAAGTCCCCCTCCTTTAGAAGCCCCGGGCTGGCTCCCGAGCCTCTCTCCCCGCCGCCAGGCCCTCTGCGGTGCCTCCTGCTCTCCTGCCAGCTACCCAAAGCCGGTATCCTGGGCACTACGAGCACCGAGCTGGTCCCGTTCCTTTTTTAAACTGAACCAGGTTTCTGCTTTCTGGTGCCTCCTGAGCTCGGAGCAGCACTCGGATGAGGAGAAGATGCCTTCTTATTCATTGCCTACTGAGAGATTCACTTCTCTGGAAGGCTCTAACGCTTAAAAAGTATTTGCCTCTCTCCCCCACTGACTGTCTCCCTCTCTTCATATATAATGGGGATAGCCCTAATTCTCCAGTTCCTCGCGTGTCTCTTTATAAATAAATAATGAGATTTTATTAATTATGCACGTATAGTATCTGCAAGCAGATTGCTCTGTCTCTTGATGCTTAATAATATTTTTTTTAAAAAAAGGAAAAACCCTCCACACTGAAGCTGGGTATTTTTGTGGTTTTTTTTTTTTTTTCTTCCTGCAAGCAAAAACTTCAAGGGGCCATATGTCCTCCAAGGAAGGGAGAGGAAGGCAGAAGTTGGGGAGTGCATGGGGTAAGAAAGGGAGGGATTAAAGGGGGTCCCTTTGCAGATTTTCAAGGCAGCTGAAGGCGAATTTCAAGTAGCCTGCTCATGTTTGTGATTGAGCTGCTGGTCTGAAAACATACCAGGGTTCGCCTGGGCGTTTGTGTGCTAGGCTGGATGGGCAGCTGTTAATAGTAAACAGGAAACCAGCAAGAAGAGAGCTGGCTGCAGCCCAGTCCCTCTCCCAAATCCGTGCCCCACCTCAGAGCCCCCAAACCCCTGAGCTCTCAAAACACATTGGGTGTCTGCGCACTTGTGCATCAGTTTTTTCCTGGGTGCCCAGCGCAATTCCTGGCACATAGTAAGGGCTCAACAAATATTTGCACGTTGAACAAATGGAGCTTGGAGAACATACCCGGGTGGGGAATGGTTGCACAGTGGCCAGGGGCTAGGTCTTGGGGCAGTATGCCTTGAAGGCATAAAAGTTGGGGCTTTAGTCCTCAGACAATGGGGGAGGGGCTTGCCCCTCCAGATTTCTGGTCCAGGAAGTGACAGAGCAGAGCTGAGCATTAAAAAACTGATCTGAGCGAGGGAGACCAGAGAGAGGTGCAAAGATACAGGCGTCATTAGGCGGAGTCAGTATGGCTAGAGAGAAAAGGATACGGGGGTAGCTTCCTACCTTTAGCACATGGAGATGAGGGACTGGGAGGGGTCAGAGGTGAGCTTTGATTCAAAACATTCTGGTTCCAGTTCTAAACAGCAAGTCTGCATAGAAAGAGAGATTTGAAGGGTGCAGAGATGAAATGCAAGGACTGCTATAGAAGAGTCACCTTAGACTGAAATTTTAAAAACAGAAAAAAATAGAGACCCCAGAGGAGGCACATATAATTAATTGCCCATCAGGTTGTTTGTCCAGGGAATTACCATTTGGGACGCAGCGACCCCAAGAGGATCAGGGGCTAGCCGGGGGTCCCACAGCAAGACCGTAGCCCAGCTATCATATCACTCCACGTTTTTTGTCTCCTTCTCAAGTAATTTGCACTACCCGCACCTCATAGGAGAGAAACAGTTTTCTCACCCAGCCCAGGGCAGACCAAGCTTCACGACAAAAGGGTTAATTAAACTGGGTGTGTGTTGCGCAAGTTCAAAAATATTTTATTTTCAAGGGAGAAGTTCTGGATGCCATTTCTCCTGCCTGTGAGAGGTCTATATATCACCAAGGAGTTAAAACATAAAAATAAAATTGTGCTGGCTGAGGTTACCACAAAGCTATCAAGCTGGGTCTTGTTCCCGGAGTCCTGGCATCTGCTGTGTAATTTGGGGAGCACTGACTCTCCCAACTGTGGGTGGGGGCGGCTGTCTGACTCCTCTCTTTGTATCCTCCTAATTAAAAGGGACCAGGATCCCTTACCACACGTGTGAAAGGACGTCTCTTGCGCCAAGGAAAGGCGAGGAGATGCAGATGCTATGGGCACTTGAGATTTGGGGAGGGGGTACCCGGATCCAGCATGAACCCACCCCACCACTTCCCACCCATACCCCTGGACCGGATGTGTCATGACCTGCTGTGTGACCTGGAGCAAGGCTCTCAGTTTTCCCACAAATTAAGTTGAGGAAGGGCAAGGAGGTTGGTTGAAGATTAAGGATCCTTCTCGCTCTCTGCTTCCAAGATATGGGTCCAACAGGACCTCAGGGCTATCTTCCCTGAGGTCTGTTGGGATGGAACCTCTGCCCCCATGCAGTCAACATGCCTGTATCCTGCCCTCAGTTCCAGTTGTGGGCCAAGGTCCAAAAACACAAACCACCTTGAGACCACAAAGGTTCCCAAATTGTAGACATGCCCAAGCTCCAATAGACACTGTCTCCCACACGCAGATGCAGCAAAACCCTAGGTTCAGACGCCATCTAGGCTGATAGGTCACCAAGCCCAGCTCACCTGGGATGCACATAAGCCCTCTACAACATCCCAGGCTGTTGTGTTTGTCCAGCCCCTGCTTGAATGCCTCGCGTGACAAGGAACGCACTATCACTTATGAACCCCAGCACAGTGTACCACGTACTGCTCCTGTCCACCACAAGGTCCTGCTAGTATTTCACAGCCAGCAGGTACCGGGATTGAACTCTTGATGTTGTCCTCGATAGACCTGGTCCTCTTCCACTTCCTCCCACATATCCTGGCACAGGCACCACAAACTAAAAACTTAGGACTTCTTCCTGATTTCTCATTCCCCCTCTAATTAGTCAGTCCCCAAGTCCTGACATTCAGCCTTCTTACTGTCTCTCCAGTCAGTCCCACCTCCTCATCCCCACTGCCTCCTTATCACTCACCTGTATGGTAGCACCTGCTTCCCAGCTGGTCTCCCTGTCTCCCGTTTAGTCCCATCCAAATTACCCTCCATGCTGCCTACCAGCGGGCGCTTTCTAAACCCTTAACCTGAATGTGACACTCCTCTGCTTATAAATAAATGATGACTTGAGTTGCCCACATGACCAAACTCCAAAATTCCTTAGCACAGTATTCAAGGCCTTTCTCGATGTGGTACAGACACAATGAGATCCCATCGCCCACTCCTCCCGGCAAATTTACCTCACAAGGCAGCCACACCGAATGGCGCGCCGTTCCCTGAACACACTTTGTTCTTTCATGCCGGTGTCTCTGTCCATGCGGTGCCCTCCACCTAGGACACCGCTCTCGGCATTGAAGAAAGAGATGAAAAGTACAGGGTCCCTGCCCTAGAGGAACCCACATTCTAGAGCTGCACTCTCCGCTATGATACCCACTCACCATGCGGACCGATTGAGCCTATGAGACGTGGCTAATTCAAACGGAGGTGAGCAGTAAGTGCAAAATACACACCAGATTTCAAAGACGTATTACAAAAATAATAGTAGTAATGTAAATATTTTTTCTTAATAATTTATGTTGATTCCGTGTTTATCATATTTTTGATATTTGGGGCTTAATCAAATATATTAGTAAAAGTAATTCCTTCCGTTTCTTTTTACTTTTTACAGCGTGGCTACTAAAGCACCGGTGCGCCTCCCGTTTGTGACTTGAGGGGTATGTCTGCGAGACAGCGCAGCCAGGAGTACAGACGTGGAAACCAGTGGTTCGAATGATGATGTTGGGGAGTGACGATGGGGGGGAAACGCAGAGTGCTAGAGGCCAAGGTGAAGGCAGCGCCCCCCGTCTGATGGTGGTGAGTTTAGGCTTGCCAGCACGGCCGTGTCCTCGGACCGCACCTGGTCCAGCCGGCACAGAAGGACAAGTGCTGGCAGAAGCAGGTGCAGAAAGGGAGGTAAGGAGTACATTCAGAGCTCACGCGGCTCCCACCCAGGCACCTTCGCTGGAAGCCATCCCTGACCCCCCCGTCCCGCGCCCCAGCCTGGGTGAGTGCTCCTGAGGGCTCCCGCAGCCCCTCTGCTTCCTTCCCGGTCACAGCACTGAGCAGTCTGTGCTGTCATCACCTTTGACGCGTGTGACCATCTGCCCACCCTCCCCGCTCAGGCCTGAGGGCGGGCGGCACCTCATGTCCTCACAATGGTGTCCCAGGGCTTGGCACAGGGGTGGGGGGGACCTCAGTGAATGTTTGTTGAAAGTTGAATGAATTCCTTCGTTCAACAAACATCCATTGACCCTGAGCGACCTTTCCAACTACATCCTTCCACAACCCCACACATCCTGAAACGTGCCTTCCACCAACCAACCGTACGAACCCATGTTGCTGCCCAGAACAGTGACGGTGCTGGGTTTCACTGAGCACCGGCCATGGTTACAGTACTTATGTAGGTTATCCTGTTTCATTTTCTCTATAATCCTGTGAGATAGATTCCCTATATCCCCAGTTTTGTACAGGTGAGGAACTTGAAGCTTAGAGAAGTGAGGTGACTTGCCTAAGACCAAGGTCACTCGGTAGGTCTGGACGGAGCTGACTTTCACAAATCCACCCTCCAATCCCCAGGCCTACGGCCTAAGACAGGGCTCATGCAGGGTTTTCCTGGTACTATCCCGGTAGACTGCTCTTCACCCCCTCCCTTTACTTGCTTTCTCCTCCTTTTCCCTCTGTGTCTCCAGCCTGCGAGAAGGCTGTGTTTAATGCAGACGCCAGCCGTAGGGAGGGCCCCTACCCCACACCCTGTGCAGGGGAAATGCCTCCCCCCAAAGGCTGCCCGGGGCTGAGCACCCCACCCCCAGCCGAGGAAGGGAGGAGGGAGAGAAAGAGAAACCCACCGGGGCCTCTGGGGCACAGCCCTGAGGAGCCCCGGTGTTTGGTTTCAATTAGGAGGACAAATTCCAGGAAGCCAGGCCAGTGCTGGGGGCGGGGGGTGCTCAGAGCAGGGCTCAGAATGAGGAGGCCCCTGGAATCTGGCTGCAGGAAGAGGCTCCCTTAGGGTGAGGGGCCCGCTGGGGAAGAAGTCTGGCCCCCAGGGCCCGGTTGAGGTCCCAGTTCATGGCTGCCAACTTGCAGTGTGCTGTCAGGGGTGTGGAGAACATGGGTCAGGTGCCTGGCACCCAGTAGGCTCTTGTGGGCCCAGGAAGTGGGGGCCAGCAGAGCTTCTGTTCGTGCTTACACTGTTCTCCACGTTCCACCTCTGGGCGTGGGGAAGGGTGCCCGGTGGTTGACGATGCAATCTGCTGCGTGGCAAGCTGAGGGCTGGGCCCTGGGGCCCCCAGATGACTGAAGCTGAGAGCTCGTGCACAGTCCAGGAGCGACGGGTACACATAACTGCCGTGCCACGTGGCCAACATCAGAACAGCACCAAAAGCAAGACTCTGGAGGCTCAGAGGAGAATGGAAGATCCAAGAGGGAAAGAGCCTCATCTGTCCTGTTTATGCTGGTGTCCCCGGCCCCTAGCATCATGTCTGGCACAGAGAAAGCACCCGATAGATAGTCATTGAATTCATGGATGAACTGTTCTGGGAAATTTCAGGGAAAGCTTCTTAGAAGAGGAATGTATCTAAGCAGGGTTTTAAGAAATGAATCAAAGCTTGGAGCCCAAGAAAGGGAAAAAGGGCATTCCAAGCAAAGGAAATAGTTGATACAGAGATGAGGCAGCAGGGAGCACGTGGCAAAGTGTTCATTGATTCACTCATTCAACAAATATTGGGGCTTCCCTGGTGGCACAGTGGTTAAGAATCCGCCTGCCAATGCAAGGGACACGGCTTTGAGCCCTAGTCCAGGAAGATCCCACATGCCACGGAGCAGCTGAGCCCGTGTGACACAGCTACTGAAGGCCACGCACCTAGAGGCCATGCTCCACAACAAAGAGAAGCCCCTGCGATGAGAAGCCCGCGCACCACAACGAAGAGGGGCCCCTGCTCGCTGCAACTAGAGAAAGCCCGCGTGCAACAAAAAAGACCCAACGCAGCCATAAATAAATAAATGTGTGACTCTTTAAAAATATATATATATATTGATGTGGATGGACCTAGAGTCTGTCATACAGAGTGAAGTAAGTCAGAAAGAGAAAAACAAATACCGTATGCTAACACACATATATGGAATCTAAAATAAACAAACAAACAAATAAATAATGGCTCTGAAGAACCTAGGGACAGGACAGGAGTAAAGACACAGACGTAGAGAATGGACTTGAGGACACGGGGAGGGGGAAGGGTAAGCTGGGACGAAGTGAGAGAGTGGCATGGACATATATACACTACCAAATGTAAAATAGATAGCTAGTGGGAAGCAGCCGCATAGCAGAGGGAGATCAGCTCGGTGCCTTGTGTCCACCTAGAGGGGTGGGATAGGGAGGGTGGGAGGGAGACGCAAGAGGGAGGAGATATGGGGATATACATGTATGTATAGCTGATTCACTTTGTAATACAGCAGAAACTAACACACCATTGTAAAGCAATTATACTCCAATAAAGATGTTAAAAAATATATATATATTGATGGTGCGCCTGTGACGGTCCAGGCATTGTGTTCTGCAGATGGCTGTGGCCAGACTGGAAGGGGGATGAGCTGTAGGAGGAGGCAGGGGCCAGACCACAGTGGTAGGAGTGGGGGTGGGCTTGTGTGTTTTGTAAGGGAGTCAGGACTCTGCCCTGTAAGGTATGGGCGGGGCGGGGGCGGGGCCCTGAGGAGGTTGATATCTTCTGGAAGAAATCATGGTAATATAGGACTAGAGCATGGGAGGAGTCCTACCATGCAGATGAGGAGGCTGAGGCTCTGAGCTCTGTTGGCACTTGCTCACGGACAGCTAGGAAGGCAGGAGCAGTAGAGCCAGGCCTCTGGAGTCCCACAACCCAGGGCTCAGCCTCCTGTACCAGGTCTCTCAGCTCTCCCCCAGTCCAGCCCCACCCTCAGTCAAAATCCTGGGTCTCTGGCTCCAGTTGGCTAACTCCCTTTCTGGGTACCTCTCCTCCTCTCTCTGGACCAAAGGGCTTGGACTAACGTAGAGTCTTCCAAAGTGTGGGTCAGGTCCACCCAGTGGGATGGGGGATGAGGTCAGGGAGGACGCAGACCTGGCCACAGACCACGGAACCTCAGCTCGCTTCAGGAAAGCTACTCCTTTTTGATTCTTGCTCCTGACTAAGTCAAGGAGAAGGAGAAAAGCCCATTTTGAGGCTGGAATGTCTTTAACGCCTCTCTGATGCTTTCTAATTCCCTTCATAGCAAAGAGAGAGGGTACCTAGCAAGCAAAAGTTATCTAAGCTAGAACTGCATTGTTTTCATTGAATTAATTCTTGTATTTACCTTCTGTTTTTGGAAAGCCAAAACAGTACAAATAGTTTCTTTTGTTAAAGTTTGGTAAAAGTGAGTTAATTTAAGCAGATGAGGTAAGAAGATACAGCAAAAGTCATGGAGGCGGTACTAATGACCAGGCTTTAGGGACATCCTGTCTGGGGCACCTCTGACTCTTCAGTTCTGACATCAGCCATTTTTCTAGGAAACTTAGAGTTTAGGTACATGCAGTATGCGGGATCATGGACCAGGGATCGAAACCGCGCCCCCTGCAGTGGAAGAGCACAGTCTTAACCCCTGGACCACCAGGGAAGTCCCCTGTTCATCTTTTTTACTTTTTATTTATTTATTTATTTATCTATCTGTCTATTTGGCTGTGTCGGGTCTCGGTTGCAGCACGCGGGATCTTTCGTTGCAGTGTGCAGGCTCTTCATTGCAGTGCGCAGGTTTCTCTCTAGTTGTGGTGCACAGGCTCCAGATCGCAGGCTCAGTAGTTATGGCGCACGGCATGTGGGTTCTTAGTTCCCTGACCAGGGATTGAGCCCGCGTTCCCCTCACTGGAAGGCGGATTCTCAACCACTGGACCACCAGGGAAGTCCCCATCTTTCTTAAAAAGGGGGAGAATGGGACTTTCCTGCAGGTCCAGTGGTTAAGACTCCATACCCCCAGTGCAGGGGGCACAGGTTCGATTCCTGATCAGGGAATTAAGATCCCGCATGACGTGTGTGCGGCCAAAAAAAATTAAAAATATAAAAAGGAGAAGGTAGGAATTTCACTGGGCATTTCACAATGGAATTAACTCTATTTACCGAGGAATTTCCCTCAGCACACTTCAATGCCAGCTGCAACACTCTGACCATGCCCTCCGTGAAGGTGGGGATGAGGAAGGTAGCCAATCCTGAGCCACTGTCAATGTCCTTCTCATGATTCTGGGGGTGGTCTAAGGAGGGAACTGTCTTTCTGTGTGTCCCATCTACCTGGCTGATTCCTACTCCCCTGCTGGGGAGCCCTTTCTCAATCCCCCCAGTATCCCCCAACCTGAGTCAGGGCCTCCTGTGGGACTCCAGCTTCCTTAGCACCCCAGGCACCCTAAGTCATCATTGCCTGTGTGTGTGCCTACTGTCCCATAGGTGGGGAGACAGTGCCTATGTTGTCTGTACATTCCAGCGCCCAGCACAAGGTCTGGAAAAGCAGATGCTCAATAAAGCTTTGCTGAATTGAAGAGGGCACTTTTTAGTGTGCATGGTGCTGACATTAGTTCCAATCTCTCTGGGACCTTTCATGGGATTACTTTTCCTCTCTTGAGTCTCCTGAAGGGAAAGCTGCCTGTGAAGAGTAGTGAGAGGCAGGGGAAAGGTCAAGATCTAACATCAGATAGATGTGCGTTGAAATCCTGCTTTGCTGTTCAACTGATTTAGCTGAACCAGCGTATTGTTAAAGGGGATCCTAATCCCTACCACAGAGGAAGATCGGGCATGATGAATACAGGAAACAATGTGAGAAGAGCAACATCCACGGGTCAGGGACACACTTGCTTATTAAAACATGGAAGTGTTAGAACTGTAGAAAGTGCAGAAAGCCCAGACATCTGGAGGAACTCATTCTGCCCAAGGGACTGAAGCAGGGAAAGCTCTCTACGTGAGGGGACTTTTGAGTTGGGCTTTGAAGGATGAATACGAGTCCCCCATAAACAGAGGAAATTGAGATGAAAAGGCAAAGTGTCACATAGGGAGAGCACTCCCAGCCTCTACATGGAACTACAGCAAGAAGAATTTTAGTTAAGAAGAAGAAAGGACTTCTCACTCCAGAGCTTGGGGACGATTCTAGTCCAGATTTGACTAAAGGTGTAAAGTGGCCCAAGAAGGGTCAAGGGCCCCTTCATCATAAGTCAAAGGCCAACTTGTCCATCCCCCTATGGCTAAGCCACCCAATTACTTTGTCCCTAAACCTGCTTCCTTTGTGCTAGAAGGGAGTCCCTCCTTAAGTGAGGAGGGGAAGAAGAAGGAGGCTCCCCTCTGATTCCTGGGTTTATAGCCAACAGTCTGGGCCCAGGGCCAAGCAGCCCCCTTCCCTCCCTCTCCAAGAGCCTGATCCCCACACTGCCTAGCTCATTCATTTCTCCCTGCAGCCTTGATCCAGGGCAGTGATACCAAATTGGAAAATAAGCCCCCTCTCCTGGGCCAGGGAGGGACAGAAGGAGGCAGGGCCCATTTTCTAGGTCAGAACGCCTTGTCCTTGCCCTTCCTCCCCCAGCCCATGTTTTTCAAAACTAGACCTTGGGGAGAGAGGGAGAGGGGAGAGTGTGGATGCTTTTGTGTGTGTGACTGAGTGTGTATGTCTGTGTGGAAAGAGGGAGAGGGAGGGAGAGAGAACAGAGCCTGGGAGTGTGTGTGTGGCTGTGTGACTGCGTGACTACGTGCAAGAGAGACAGGGGTGTGTGTGTGTGTGTGTGTGTGTGTGTGTGTGTGTGTGTGTCACTCCAGCAGCAGGCTGTACCTTAAAGGCACAGACCCTGCCTCTGCCCTGCTCCACTCCACCTCCACCCCAGCCAGAAACACCTCCCACCACCATCAGCTGGGAACCAGAGCCGGCCAGTCCCTAGTGACTCCTGCGGAGAGAAGGGAAGCAAGCCCCGCTCCCTGGCTGAGGCTTCGAGAGCTCAGACACGGGCCCTACAGGAGGAAGAGGAGAGGGGCTTTATCCCCAAGGAAAGGAGGGCCTCCCAGAGCACAGGGCGCTGGTGTGGGCAGGAGGCCCAGCTCTGGGCCAAGACTGCCTGGTTAAGGGTCCCAGCTCTTCACTTACTAAGGGCGGGGTGGGTGGAAGGAGGCCACAACCTCCACACTCTCTCACAGGCCGGGGACTCCGAACAGAACTGTGCAGCAGTCCCGGATGGAGACCATGGCGTATGGGTGGTGGCAGGACACCCTCGAGGGCAGGCGAGAAGGCCCCCTCTCAGGTCAGGCAGCCTTCCTGCCATCTTGGCAGCTGGAGTGTGCAGAACCAAGAGCAGGGGTGTTTGTTTTCTTCCCACAGCAACCTGCCCCTCCCCCCATGCTCACACAGGGTTTTGGCTCCAAGGCAGGAGGTGATGGGTGGAGCATTGAGAGGCTAAGACCTGGTTTCTGCCTGGGCCTCCGACTCCCTGCCTGACCCTGGACAGGTCCCCTACCCTCCCTGGGCAGCCGCTGCCTGCTCTGTGTAATGCAGACATTGGGTTCAGAGAATCTACCAGCTCTTCTGGCTCTGACATTCCCTGGTTCTGGGTCCTATGACGGGCATCATGCGATGAGAACACGTCTCCATTGGAAGAGGATCAGAAATCACCCAGCCCTGAATCCTCCTGGCCCTATCCCAGAACCACAAAAAAGTAGGGTGCGCTTAAGTGCCCATGAAAGTTTCCTGGTCCACCGCCTCCATTTCACAGGGGAGGAAACTGAGGCTGGGAGGTGGAGGATGAAGGTAATGATTTGCCCGAGATGTACAGGGACTGGGAGCCCAAGCCAGGACTGGAGCCCGGGTCCCCTGGTCAAAGGGGGTTCCTCCAGCTACTCCGCTGAGCCCGAGTCGCCAAAGAGGCAGCAGGAGCCGGGAGGTCGGGAGGTCCGGAGGAGGAGGAACAGCTGGGGGTGCCGCCCAGCCGCCCCGGCCCCGCGGGCCCCTTCCGGCCCCTCCCCCAGCCTGCGCACCGTCCTGCCACCTGCTCCCCCGCCCGACGGGAGGGGCTGCCGACCCCCCCCCCCCGTCCCCATGGCAACACGCGCCCCGGGGCCGGCCGCCCTGGCCTCCTTGCCGCGGCGCAGCCCATCTGGCCCCAAGCCTTCCCCAGCTGGGTCGCCTGAGGCCTCGGCCGCCCGGGGATCCTCACAACACCCCAGGGGCCGGAGACCAGGGCTGGAGCGACAGCACTCATACTACCCATGCCAGCACCTGGGCTGGCTGCTGGGTTCATCCTGATGGGTCAGAAGCCACCCTGCCCTGCAGGACCTCACGTTCCGGAGAGAACCCTCCCCAAAATATCCACCCAGTGTGGCAGGAGAGACAGCCACGGGATTAGAGGACGGCTTTCTAGAGCCAGCCACCCTGGGCTCAGATCCCCCAGTAGTGTGACCCTAGCAATTTACGGAACCTTTTCCCCATCTGAAAAATGGAGGTGATCATAGAACCTGCCTCAGAGGGTGGTGTTGAGGGTTAAATGGTTCAATAAAGAAAAATACATGGAGTTAGCACTCAATAACTATCAGCTGTTTTTATTACTGCAGGTGGCAAGCGCAGCAAGAGAGAGCTGGAGCCCGGGATAAGGGACCTAACCCAGCCTGGGGTGGGGGCTTGGCTTTTAGTCTTAGGGGCACTAAGACAGGAGCCACTGAGGAGTCTGAACAGAGGCATGACATGTCCCTTGTTTTCTTAGACATCACTCTGGCTGCCATACATTCAATGGCTTGGAGGGGCCAGTGGTCCTTTTGAGAGATGGTGAGGCCTGAACAAGGGGAGATGCAAGGTCAATGGAAGGTGGGGACCGATTCATGGCTGTTAAGGAAGTAGACATGGCAGGATGGTGACCTGTGGACCGATGTGGCTAGACAGGGCAGAGTTAAGGATGGCCATGGACACTCAGGCAGTTGCTTTGGGCACTGGGAGGGCAGCAGGGCCAGAAGAGGGGCAGGTCTGGGGTTGGGGAGGAAGATGATGGGCTGTGAGTGTGGAACAAGGGCGCAGGAGGTACTGCCCAGCTTGAGAACATTTGACTTGGGAACCAAGACACCTGGGCTGGAGAGACCAGCGTAGGAGACACCAGTGCCTGGATGGTAACAAAGAGGCAGCAGGGGGTAAGGACCCTCACCAGGCCACATCCTCTTGCACAGAGAAGAGGACTTTCGCTTCATGATTGAATTCTAAGCTTTGTTTCCCTGGGACCAAGTAGAATCTGACCAAAAGAAATTCAGAATCTTGACCCAAATTCTATGTGTGCCATTATCTCTTTCTGAGGTTGTGGGGTTTGGGAGGGGCAAGAGAGTCCAAGGAGATAGCATGTTGTGCTGAGCTGTCCCAGCTCTGTCGTATAGCAGCTGTGAGGTCTTAGGCAAGTCTCCTTGCCAGCTGGGTTTCCTCCTAGCTACCTCCCTTGCAGGGTTATTGTGAGAATTAAACAGGTTTCTGGACATAAAGCTCCCAGCGTGGCCTCTGGCCATCCTTGTTAAACATGCAAATTCCAGGAACTTCTCTAAGACCCAGGGATATGACTTTCCATGGGGGAGGGGGGGTTGGGTCTGGGAATCAGCAGGCAAAACTGGCCCATCATTGGATCAAAGCTTCTAACTACCACCCCGGGACTTCCTTGGCAATGGTCCCTCCATAGGGCAGTCCACCCCTAACACTTGCGGCCTGGGACAAGAGCTCAAATGGCAGGCCACCTGCCAGGTTCCTCCTTCTCTCCCCACCTGCTTCCTCCCTTCTTCAAGAGTCCTTGTGTTCAGACCTGGGGACTCAGCCCCATGTCCAAGCTCGCAGGGGCACCTCCCCTCCACCCCCACAAACAGGTTCCTTGTCCACCCCTCAGGCCTAGGGTTGCATACACCTGCAGCACGGTCCACTGGGAGGACAGACCCAGGTCCTGGGAGTGGGCTCAGGATGTTTCGGGCAGGGAATTCCAGATCCCAGGTGGGCATGTCCCCTCGGCCCCAAGTACACCTCACCTTGCAGGGAGGAGTGGGGCTGGAGGAAGGCAGAGGGGAGCCCTATATAACAGAGTTCAGAGCAGAGGCCCAGCTGCCCAGGTCTGTGGGCTCCGCTGCCTCAGTTTCTATCAACCTTTCCCACCAAGGCCCACTGGCCAGCCCAGTGGTTCCCAACAGCCAGATCATGGAGGCTACAGTCATTTGTCCATCTGCCTGCTCCCCGCCCAGCTGAGGTCACCTCAGACTTTGCTTCCAGCCTCTGCTGACCCTGAGAAGTATGGGGTTCTGAGGCCTCCCACATAGCTACCTTGTGGGCCATCACAGCCTGTACATGACCAGTCCCTGGCTTGTCATGGGAGGTTCTATTATTGTTCTCCTTTATTAAAATAAAATTTTTTTTAAATTTTTATTTATTTGGCTGCGTCGGGCTTTAGTTGTGGCACAAGGGATCTTCGTTGTGGCCTGTGGGATCTTTTCAAGTTGCGGTGTGTGGGCTCTTCGTTGCAGTGTGCACACTTCTCTAGTTGTGGCACATGGGCTCTAAAGCGCACGGGCTCAGTAGTTATGGTGCGTGGGCTTAGTTGCCCCGCAGCATGTGGGATCTTAGTTCCCCAACCAGGGATCAAACCCTCGTCCCTGGCATTGGAAGGTGGATGCTTAACCACTGGATCACCAGGGAAGTCCCTGTTCTCCTTTAAAAATGAGGAAACAGAGGATCAGAGAAGGCAAAGGAGCAACTAGTATTACAGAACACCTACTGAATGCCAAGCGTGAGGTAGGTGTTTTAAAGACATGACCACCCAATGCCCCTGTCAGAATTATCCCCGGTTTACAGGAGAGGACACTGTGGCTCAGGAAAGAGAGGTAACCAGCCCAGGGTCACCCAGTTGGTAGGAGGCAGAGTGAGAATTCAGACTCAAACTGGTCAGACCCCCGAGCCCAGACCCAGGGATACATAGTAGGCCTTCAGTAAGTCTTGCCACGAGGAGCTAAGGTTGACTGGAAACCTGGGCCTGCAGGCTCCTGTGAGGGCCACGGAATGTGAGGAATGTCCACCCCCAGGTCCAGGCCCTGGGCAAAGTGACCTTTGGGGAGATAAAGTCGAATTCCAGTACTCAGGAGACCAGCAGAGGCAGAGCTGGGAGAGCTGGGGTGGTACTGCCAGGGACCAGGGCCAGCTGCAGCCGGGCACTGGCCCCCTGAGCCAGTAGTTCCAACTGGGGCATGTGATGGGGGACACTGCCATACCCCTGCCCCTGCTGTGACCTCAGTTGGAATCTCCTTTCTCCTACTTTGCCAATGACACCTCAGTCACTGTGCCTCTAACCGTGTCCCCAACTGTCACCTAAGCATTTCTACTTGGAGGGCCCTGGGGAATCTAAGCCATAAACTCACTGTGCTCCTTGACTTCTTCCCACCATCCTCCCTGGGAATGCCACCTCCCTGCCCCAACTTGGTTGCTCAGATGTCAGGGTGCTAGCCTTGCCTCTCCCTTCTCCTCCTCACTCCATCCAAACTCAATCTCCTAACGTCTCTACCCTCTCCTTACTGACTCTGGCCTCCAGTCTCAGACCCTCCAACCCATCTCCCTGTGGCAGTCAGTGCAGACTTGCCAGATATAGAAAATAAAAATATAGGACTCTCAGTGAACTTAGAGTTTCAGATAAACAATGAATAATGTTTTTAGTATAAGTATGTCGCAAATATGGCATGGGACCTATTTATACTAGAAACAAACTATTTGTCGCTTATCTGAAATTCTGCAATTTACCAGGCATCTTGTATTTTACCTGCCAACCCTAAGCCAGCGTGTACTTCACCACTTAAAACTCTCCAGTTGTGTCCTGGGGGGCAGAGAATGGAGAAAACTCCCATGTTTGGAGCATTTTTTCCGCACTGGTCCTTCTCTGTCAACCTTCAGCTACCTTTCAATTTTCAGAAGTCACCTCCTCCAGGAAGCCTTCCAAAGAGTTGTAGACTGGGTTAGGGGCTGCTCTGTGCAATTAGAGGCCCCCATACTTCCCTTATCAGAGCCCTAAGTGCACTGCTGTCTCCCATCAGTAAGAGGTCCATGAGACCAGCACCTTGTCCTTTTGTTCACGGTGTTCCCCAGCCTCTAGCACCATGTGTGGCCCCAAGAATAACTGCTGTGGAACCCTGGCTAAGCCCACTGCCTTCTCTGGGCCTCAGTCTCTCTAGCCAGATGAGACAAGTTCCTCTAAAACGGCCTGTGAGGCTCCTCCCAGCTCTGATGCCTGCCCATTTCGGCCACCCTGCACTTTGACCCTGGAGATCATGGGCAGGGGTGGCGTAGGGGGCAACTCTGGACTCAGCTGGGAAGACCTGAAGACCAGCCCCATCTCTGCCCGTTTGCCGCCTCAGGCAAGTTCCCCACCCTCTCTCAGCCTGACTTTTCTCCTCTGCCAGGCTCTATGGAGGAGGGGTGGGGGGGTGGAGATCACGCCGCCTGCCTGTAGGGTTGTTAGGAGGTTGAAGTCAGAGAGGTCAGAGAGGTAAGGCCTGCAGCACAGAGCCAAAGCCGGCACTTTGGAGGCCCTCAAAGAACACCAGGTTCCTGCCTGCTCTTCCCATTCAATTGGAAGGCCTAAATGCCCAGGAGGGACTCAGGCAGTGGGGGCCGCAGGAGCTCCAGGGGGAGGAGGGAGGGAGAAGCTGGGCTGGGAGCATTCAGGCAAGACTTTAAATCTGGTCTTCAATTTATTTATTTATTTATTTTTAAAGGGCCTGAGCATCTTCCCTGAAAGACTCAGAAATCAATCCAGCCCAGCAGAGGGGGCCAAGTTGAAGTCAATCAATCTCCCACTCCTTTGTGGGTAGGGGGGAATTTTTCAGCCTAAGTGGAAGGCAGGGAACATGTGGGTGTAGGGGGAGCAGACTTGGGAGAACTGGGTCCAGGCAGACACCAAGGTGGGGGGCTTTCGCAGCCTTAGAGCTCCCACAATCTCCTCTGGACTCCCCAGGCCACCCCAAATAAACATGCAGCTTGAGTGAGAACAGGGTGCTCACTGGCTTCAAGACAAGCTCACCCCCCACCGCCATTCCAGTCCCCTTTTGAGCGGTGGACCCAAGAGGTGGGGAATTCCTGGCAGGCCCCGGGGCCACCCAGCTCTAGGACCCACTCTTCTAGTGCTTGGACAGGGCCTTCCCAAGGACACTTTGGGCAAGGAGAGGGACGCTCCCTTCCAGGACAGTCTGGGGTTCTGGGGGGTGAGACAGCAGTGAGTAACTCAAGAGCTCTGAGCCGCCATGAAATGAATTCTTGCCTCTGAACAGGAATCTGAAGACAAGGCTCTCTCATGCCACCTCCTTCTCCTCCAGTTCCTGCTCCCCGGCCCGTCTCTCCCAGCCTCTGCTGAACTAGCTTCCTGTGGCCCATCAGTCAGGCCTGATCTGATCTCAAGACCAAAGAGGCAAGAGGAGGCAGGGAGGGAGGGAGGAAGAAAGGAAGGGAAGGAGGGAGTTGGCCTCCAGGGAGCCCCGGTCAACGCAGCTCACCATTGCCGCCACGGTCTCCTAGGGCTCCAACCACCCAACATGGCAGAACCTATCGTACAGGGGAGCAAACTCAGCCTCCAAGAGCCTCAACGTTGTGACAGACACACAGCTGATAAGGAGCCAGCCTTCAGCCTAGGTTTCCAAGGTGAAACCCAGGTGCTTCAACTGACCCCAAGGAAGAAGAGAGGCTCCCACATCCTGAGGCTGTGAGGCTTAGGTCTTTCGGGTCTGAAGCCAGTCTGAGCAGGCAGGAGGGCTGGACTGGCCAGTCCCTGTCCCAAACAGGCTCGGTGACCTGAGGCAAGTTACTTCACATTTCGGAAGATCCCTTTGTCCAGTTAAAATCTGTCCTGGAGTGACCTTTGCCCTCAAGGGAAAGGGGATAGGTTCCTGGGCTTTGGAACTGGACTTGATTTCAAATCCTGGTTCTGCTCTTTCCTAGTTGAGTGGCCAGGGACAAGTCACTGCCCTCCTTGACCATCACTGCCCACCCCTGTGAGATGGAGTGATGAGACCATTACATGGGGTTTTTGGAACACTGGGAGAGCACAGTGCTCAGCACCTTTGAGGGCTCCTCAGCTGGTGGGCGAGGGGTGGAGAGAACCCAGTGAGAAAGCCTAGTGACTGTGATGTGTGGGACCCAGGCCTACCAAGTTCCCACCTCCTTGCTATGGGACCAGGCAAGTGGCTTTCCCCCCACAAGAGGCCAAAGCGCTCTTGGACCTGGGAGGGCAGACTAGAGACTCATTTGTCTGACCTTTCATGCTCTTGGACCCTCAGAGAACTTACGCAGTCCTGGCCTGTACACATCCATCCTGCTCTGTCCTTCCCCATGCTGGCCCAGGCTCTAGTCCCACCCTACCCCCAGAACAAAAGGGACATTTGACATTCTTTGTCCTGTGCAGACTCATTCTCTGAGTGCAGGACCTACCAGGCCTTGCAGCTGGGACCTGCTGCCTCCCCACTTCCCCCAAGTACCCCCCCTCCCCCCCAGTCCTGGCCCAGCTCTCCCAAGAGTCTAGAGGAGAGGGAGGGAGGGAGGGAGGGTCCTTAAAGGAGCAGTCTGCTCTCAGAAAGTATTCCCCACCCCCACCATCAGAACTGGCAGGAAGGAAACCAAGTGGGGGAGGGGGACAGGAGAGGTGTCCAAGGAGATTACCAGCATGTGACTTGTTTGGGATTGGAGAGGGGCCTAAACTGGGGCTAAAACCTACTCTTCTCCTGGCTCCCACCCAAGGGCTCTTTCCATTAAACAGGTTTTTTTAGTATCTTTGAAAGGAAATGGTCCCAACCCTGCCTTGATTTGCTGTGTGACATTGGGTGAGTTCCTTTCCCTCTCTGGGCCTTGGTCTCCCTTGTATAAAAGAAGAGAAGGAACTGGAGGATCTCTCACATGAGCGATTTCCTTAGCCAGACCCTGGCCAGGTGCTGGAATACCAAAGACAAGTCATGCCCCCAGAATCTAGTCCTAGGATTAAAAGTCACAAAATGACTTAAAAGTCACAAAATGACTTTTAAGGTAAAAGCAATATGTTTCCATGAAAATAGGACCACCCACCCCCCCATCCCCACTGCCAAATGGTAAAGGAGAACTAGCCTCTCTTCCCTCAAACTGATACAGTCCTGTAAAGACCTCCCAAGCTACCCCCGCCCCTTCATCTATCAATAGGCTTGAGAGACAAACCGAATAGCATTCTCCTTTTACAGAAAATAAGGCACACAGAGGACAGGCCCCGACCCGCCCTGGGAGCTGGTGTCTGGAAGCGATGCCTGAGCACGGAGCCCAGTGGGGAGAGATGGGCGATGGATATCCTGGTCGAGGGACCCGATGAGCAAGGGAGAGGCACTGACACAAGTTGCTGCGGTTCCTTTGGCTGGAGCTTGGGGTTTGCCGGAGGAGAGCAGAAAGAGGAGGCTGGGGGGGCTTGGCTGCCCGGCTTAGGAGTTTGTCCTCTGGGTGCTGAGTAGCCAAGGGGGGATTTTATACCCGGAGGTATTTGCTCACCACTGCTGTAGTAAAGGGAACGAATGGTGGGGGCCCAGACAGAGACCAAGGGACAGCTGCACACACAGGTACCTTCTGACAAAGGGGCCCGAGGAGCCTCAACACGCCAGGGGGGAGGGGGAATGGAGCAATTCCTCCCGGGAAAGAGGGGAAGTGAGTGGGGAGATGAAGCAGGGGAGAGGAAATGAAAGATTAAGCGCATAAAGGCCATAAGGCTCAGAAACGTCCAGGCTGGATGGATTCCCGGTTTATAGATACATTTATGTTCTAGGATGCCCAGCCAGGCCTGAGACCCCTGCAAGCGCAGCCACCCAGGGAGGCGAGGGGACACGGGGCTGGAGGAGAGCCCTCATGCTGCAGTGCTCCTCTCTTGCCCCCTCCCCTTCACCTACCTCCAGCTCCTCTAGGCTGGCTGACAGCCCAGCTGGAAGCAATTGTGGGAGCCTCCAGCCTGGAGAGCTGCATCCCACAAAGGGCCCTGGGAAATAGCAGCCGGCACCCCAGACAGCCTGCAGCCCCCTCCCCCCCTACAGACCCCTGCCCGGAAATTTAAAACAACTGCTCTACACAGTCTTAAATCCTCCAGGAAGGAGCTAGAGTTGGCAGGAGGGAAGCATGAGGCTGGCCAGGGCCCTGCCTGGAACTCCCTCTCTCTCTGCTCCCACCCTGAATTCCCCCGAAAGACTACCTCCCACCTGCCCCCGCCTCCAAAGTCTTGCCGTGGGCTTCCCAGGTCCCGGGCTTCCTATGCTGGTGTTCATTGCAGGGTACCGCAGCTGCAGCCTGTCGGAATCACCAAGTAGGCTGTGAGCACCCAGAGAACAGAATGGTCCTGAGCCTGCTTGTCCCCAGCATCGGGTCTACCACAGAGCGAATGCACAGTGTATACATGCAGAATGAACAGATGAAGCCACCATGTGACCCTGAGCCATTGCTTGGCTCTCTGGGACTCAATTTCCTCATCTATCAGATGGGCACGATAACTTTTTAACCCAGTCTACTTTCCGGAGTTGTGAGAGTTAAGTGAGAATCTTTATGCAAGACTTTATGAACCTCGAAGCTGATGAGTCACAATGATTCAATTCTTGCCTTCCTGGCCTCAATTTGCTCATCTGTAAAATGCGGGCCTGAGTTAAGTGCTAGCTAGGGTCTCTCCCAGCTTTGATATGATATTCTGAGACTTTCGCCAGTGATGAGGTTGCCCAAACTTTCTTAGGTTCCTTAAATATCGGCTGGGTGGTAGGGGGAGGGAAGAGGGTGAGGTGACAGGGAAAGAGCCCTGCCTAGGGTTTAGAAGAGCACTATTTTAGTTCCGGCTTGGGCCCTGACTTGCGGCATGAGCTTCTCTGGGCCTTAGTTTACTTCTCTGTAAAATGGGTGTGAGTGGACACAGGGTGCCTGAAGTGACCTCTAGCACTCAAGTTCTATGATGACAGGACATCATCCAGAGGACAGTGGAGAGCTACTGATGGGCTTTGAGCGGGACAGTGGCATATACTAAGAGTCGTATTTCAGAGCACTCACTCCGGCAGTGGTATGGTTTATGCGTAGAACGGTGAGGAGTCTGGGGTCTGAAGGCCTGGAAGGGGGCTACTGCCTTTGCACAGGCAGCAGAAGATAGCAGCCTCCATGCCTTTCCTCATGCCATGCCCCAGGCCTAGGCTGCCCTGCCTCTTCCCAATATCTCCTGCTTTTTAAAACTCACCCATCTTTACGACACAGTTCAAGGACCACCTTGTCTATGAGGGCTTCTCAGATTATCTCTGATGCAGTTAATGAACTCCTCCTCTGCCATCCAGTTTCCTAGCTTTGCGTACCTTCATCATGGGATGTTTGAATTCTTGGTGTGTGTGTGTTTGTGTACATGCATGTGTGTGCACTCTTGCCTGGGCCGTGAGCTCCTGAGGTCAGGGTGGGGTGCCCCGTCCCTTCCCATATCATTTCCAGCACCCATCACCTGGCTTGGCCCAGAGGAGGTGCTCAGTACATGCAGAGGACTGAGGATGCCAGAACATCCTACCCCTTGAGTCCACCTACAGGGTAGGAGACTGGGCGTCAGCCCCAGCTTAACTGCTAACAGCCCTGTGACCATGGGCCAGTCACTTCTCCTCTCTGGATAAAGGTCCCTTTTGGCCACATGGGAATTATCTCCATTGTTCATTCTCAAGTCAGGACTCTGAAGGGAGGGACCATCCTTGGGCTTCTTCCCTGGCACCTCCCCTCACTCAGCATTTCCTTTTCTGTGCCCTGGATTACAGTGAGCTGTTACAAGTATGACTCCCACTGGAACGTGAGCTCACTGAGAACCTCCCCCCTGGGTCCTACGCAGCACTCTCTGCTGGCTCAGGGGGTGCTCAACAGGTCTGTATAAATGTCTACTCCTTGGTCCCAAGAGAGGGTGCCTAGTAGGATCTCCGTAAACAGTGATGTGAGATCAAATGTGCACCTTTGCAGGAGGCCAGGAGCCTGCATTGCCCAAGCCCCGCCGCAGCCCTGCCTCTGTCCACCCGCTCTCCGGCCCAGCCGTCCACCTGAGAGGTGTGGGGGAAGAGTGCTGTCAGGAGATGGACCTTCAGCCAGCACTGCTCTGCCCCAGGCAAGCCCTGCTCGAAACTCAGCCAGAAACCCCCTCCCACTCCCCTGCCCCCATGGGCTGGGACAGACCTCAGCCAGCAGGCCTCCCAGCTTTGATCAATACAGGGCAGGCAGCCAAGACGGCTGCAGGCTCCATCCTCCCAGGAGGCCCCAAGCTCAGCCGGGGTCACATGGGGGAGGGGGCTGCAGCCTGGCTCAGGGACTCCAGGGGGGGGGGGTGGGGTGGGGTGGGGCGGGGCAGGGCAGGGGAGAGCAAGAAAGGCAGGCATCACTCACAGAATCATTCATTCCTTCACCTACTCACTCCTCTGCCCACATGTGTTCAGTCCACAGATATTTAGTGAGCATCAACTATGCACCAGGCACTGTCATCGGCACATGGGGACACTGTGAGGACAAGACAGCAGCTTTTGTGGAAATGAATGTTCTAGGGGGGAAGAGAGACAACAGATGAATGAACAAAAATAAGAGGTAGTTTCAAAAGGTGATAAAAATAAAATAGGGTAGGGTGACAGATCGGGGCAGCATTGCCCATGTTGGCCAGGGAGGATGCTTAGCTGAAACTGGAATGCTGATGAGATGCCCACCAGGTGGCTCAGATCAGACTCCCGAAAGCAGATGCTGAGACGGAGATCTGCATTCAGGCAGCTTGTTGGGTTGCTCAAGGCTGGATGTCTATGGGCCAGGGAGGGAGGCAGTGCAGATTTAAGGGAGAAGCTGGGCTACGCTGCAGTCACAGCAAAGGCCTCCGCTCACCCCATGGATCAAGGAGCAAGGATAGTCTTTAAGAGTTGTCCCAGCTCCAGGCAACCAGGACAGGCCTTTGTACCCTCACACCGACCAGCCAGCCATGGGGTAGCTGCCCCCAGGAAGGGCAAGACTTTGAGCAAGCCAGCTGTCTTCAGCAGAGGGTCATTACCGGAGTTTCCACTGCCAGCTGCTGCCAGCAACACTCCCAGCAGCTGGGGGAATGAGGACCTCAGCCCCGAAGGGAGACATGGGGGGCACACCTCAGTATCCACTAGGTGGGCCAAGATCTGGAGGAAGAACATTCCAGACAGAGGGCACAAGTGCAAACTCCTTGAGGCAGAAGCGAGCTTAGCCTGACTGAGGCACGGAAGGAAGTCCAGCGTGGCCAGAGTGTGCCTGAGTGAAGGGGGCGTCACAGGACAGCAGTCAGAGAGGCAGGCAAAGGCCAGTCCAGAAGGGCCTTGTGAACCGTGGGACTTTATCCTAAGTGTAAAGGGTCACCCCGGGAGGGCTTTAAGAAGAGAGCGATCTGATAATTACCTATTAACACTACCCAGGCTTCTGGGTGGAGAAGGGGAGGGCAGGGAGGTGGGCGGGGAGAGCAGTTGGGAAGCTGTGGGAGGGTCCAGGTGAGAGCCGCTGGTGGTTTAACTGTGACGGGCGGGAGTAAGCTACTCGCCAGGACTGGGCAGTGCTGGGAAACTTCCAGAAACCTCTGGGGGGCGGGGAGGTTCTGAGCAACAGAAGTGTTGCAACTCAGAAGTGTTGCTATTGGAACAAGATAAAGCCACTACTCATCCATTCGTTTATCTAAAATATGTATTGATTGGGCATCTGCTCTTTGCTGGGGACTGTGCTAGGAGTTGGGATTACAGCAGTGAAAAGTACAGCCATGGTTCTGACCTCACGACGCTTACCGTCTGCGGGGGGTGGGGGTGGGGATGAGTAGAAGCCAAACAAGGAACTAATTGCTGTTGGGATCAGTGCTCTGAAGAAAAATCTGGATTTCCTCCTGTAAGCGATGGGGAGACATTGATGAACACTGATGCTTTAAACTTTTTTATGTTTTGTGGGGTTTTTTTTAGTCTACTTACAAACAGTAGATTGTCCAAATCTTAAGTGCAATTCTTAATGAATTATAACCACCACTCAGATCAAGATTCAGAACATTTCCAGTGCCCAGAAGGCTCTTTCATGTGCCTCCCAGCCGTATCACCTACAGAGTAACCACTATTTTGATCTCTGTCACCACATATTCATTTTGTCCGTTTTGGAACTCCATATAAATGGAATCATATAGTATGTACTTGTTTGTGCCTGGCTTCTTTTGCCCAACATCATGTCCAAGGGATTCATAAGTGTTGCTACATGTAGCGATTGCCTGTTCTTTCTCATGGCTATATAATATTTCACTCTCTCTATATGTACATATATATACACACACACTATATTTTATTTATCTATTCTACTGTTAATAGACATTTGGGTCATTTCCAGTCTTTGGTTATTATAAATAATGCTATGAATGTTCTTTTTTTTAAAAAAAATAATTAATTAATTTATTTCTGGCTGCATTGGGTCTTCGTTGCTGCGCGCGGGCTTTCTCTAGTTGCGGTGAGCAGGGGCTACTCTTTGTTGCGGTGTGTGGACTTCTCATTGTAGTAGCTTCTCTTGTTGCGGAGCATGAGCTCTAGGTGCGTGAGCTTCAGGAGTTGTGGCACTCAGGCTCAGTAGTTGTGGTGCGAGATTAGTTGCTCCGAGGCATGTGGGATCTGCCCGGACCAGGGCTCCAACCTGTGTCCCCTGCATTGGCAGGCGGATTCTTAACCACTGCGCCACCAGGGAAGTCCTAGCATCAGTTTGTTTTTTTTTTAATACCCCTTTTCTTCTAATGAATTGTCATGGCCCTTTTGTCATAAATCAACTGTTCATGTATGTATAAGCCTATTTCTGAGTTCTCTGTTCTGTATCATTGGTCTGCTTGTCTACTCTGTGCCAATACTATATTGTGTTAATTATTAAAGTTTTATAATGAGTTTTTATGTATGGTAGTCTAAGTCCTCAAGTTTTGTTCTTCTCCAAAATTGCACTGTTTAGGTTCTTTGCATTTTCAAATAAATTTTAGAATCAGTGTTACATTTTAAAAACCTGTTAAATTTTTTATTGGAATTATATTACATTTTATTGGAATTACATCGGTTTGAGAAGAATCAGCACCTTAACAATACTGAAATCCCCAGCCATTCACCTGACAATTCTCTATTCCTTTAAACTCCATCTGACCCTCGGGCCAACTTAGATGCTGCTCCTTCTGAACTTTCATTGTACTTCCTATACATTTAGGTATACTGATATTGTGTATAAACTTAGTAGACTGCGTAGTAAACTGATTAGATGTCTGTATCTTCCTTAAGAGGTGATCCCTTTTTTTTTTTTCGGCTGTGCAACATGACTTGTGGGATTGTAGTTCCCTGACCAGGCATTGAACCCAGACTCTCAGCAGTGAGAGCATGGAGTCCTAACCACTAGACCACCACAGAATTCCCAAGAGGTGATCTCTTGGGCTACCAAGTCATCTTTGTATCCTAATACTTAGTAAAATGCATAGTATATGGTAAGTGTTTAATATAAGGTTAAATACCTTATATTGAATGAATGAATGAGTGGATGGATAGAATCCAAGTCACTTTACATCTCAGAGGTTTTCACTTTAATCTCTGCCATTGCCTTCACTCCTAATTCTGCAATCTGACCAGTTCATCAAAGTAAGGAATGAAGTTGGAGACAGAGCAGGTGGACAGCTCAACCATTCAATGCCACAGCTAAAGATAGAACTCAAACTGTATACCCTACTGTCACTGAGTTAGTGAGAGCATCTCCATATATGGACCTCATTAGAAATGGGGTGATCCCCTGGCACGTTCCATGGCAGTTCTTAGCAATAAAGCTGCTTATCATTGATATGAGAATTATTCCTATTTGAATGCCTCATAGGAATAGGAATGAAACATTCACTGTCCCCTTGCTGTAGTCCTATCACCACAATAAAAGAAGAAAAGTACTAAGTCTTCCAGTCAATGAACATGGCCTATCCCTCCATTTATTTAGGTCTTCTTTTACTTTCTGAAGCACTGGTTTAAAGTTTCAGAGTAAAGGTTTTGCACATATTTTATTGCATTTATTCTTAGGTATTTGATGCTTTTTGATGTTATTACAAATTATATTTTCAAATTTCATTTTCTAATTGTTTGTTGCTACTGTAGAAAAATATAATTATTTTGGTATATTGTCCTGTATCTAGAAACTTTGTTAAATTTTTTTTTATAAATTTATAAATTTATTTATTTATGTACTTATTTATGGCTGCCTTGGGTCTTCATTGCTGCATGGGGGCTTTCTCTAGTTGCATTGAGTGAGGGCTACTCTTCATTGCAGTAGGCAGGCTTCTCATTGCAGTGGCTTCTCTTGTTGCGGAGCACGGGCTCTAGGCTCACAGGCTTCAGTAGTTGTGGTGCGTGGGCTCAGTAGTTGTGGTGTGTAGGCTTAGTTGCTCTGCGGCATGTGGGATCTTCCCGGACCAGGAATCGAACCCATGTTCCCTGCATTGGCAGGCTGATTCTTAACCACTGTGCCACCAGGGAAGACCTCCCTTTTGGTGTTTTTTAAAATGCTTATTGAATTCACTGAAATACAAAAAGTACCTTAAGAAGCTAACTCCCCAGGGTGAAGCAAAGTCCATGTGAGTACCTGGGCAGAAGACTTAGCAACAACCAGGCATCCCAGGGGTGGTTACACCATGCACATGTGAAGCCACTAGCAGGAATGCAGAAACCTCCCTTTTTACATGGATCTCTGAAAAGGAGAGGATAACTTGCTTAGCAAATGGACTATTCTTCTAGAAGCACTAGGGTAGGGTGGCGGCCACATAGCTTACTCTGCCCGTTCAGCTTTCATTCCCCTTCTTTGGTGGCAAAGCCTGCTTTTCCTTTTGGAGGAACTCGCTCCACCTTCCTCTTGGTTTTGACGAGGCTGACCTCACGTTGCCTGGCTGATCAGAGCATTCCGTGGCCTTTGAGCACAGAGATGGGGGCCTGAGGTGGTCACCTGATCCACAACAGACCAATGAGAGGAAAATCTGGGATTCTTGGCAGAGCTACCAGAAGGGAATGCTGCTTTGTCGTGGGACTTACCAAGCTGGAACCATCAGTGGCCACCCTGGAGGCTTTTTAGGGAGAGCCTGTCTGAGAATGAAGCTGACACCAAAGGAAGCAAAAACCAAGAGTTAGAAACACATGCTAATGGTGGTGTTTGAGGGCCCGGACCCAGCCAAGCCTGCTGCCAGAGCCACCCCTGGGCTTTTCAGCTACATGAGCCAAAAGATTCCCTGCTTTGCTTAAGCCACTTCGAGTTAGGCTGCTGTCAAATCCAGATTAAGTCACTACGTGTGGGAATCTTTTTATTTCTCAAAAGTCACATTAGGAAAAAGCAATTAAACTGGTGATACTGGGGTCACCACAGAGAGTCCCTGGCTGCCTGTGGGACAGGACTGGGCAGAAGATTTACTTTCTTCATATCTGTCCAGTTTTATGCCTTTAATTTTTTGACAATTAGAATGTATTTTCTGTTTATCTTTGTTTTTGTTTTTTGGCCATGTTGCACAGGTTGCAGGATCTTAGTTCCCTGACCAGGGATCGAACCCAGGACCCCAGCAGTGGAAGCATGGAGTCCTAACCACTGAACTGCCAGGGAATTCCCTGTATTTTCTGTTTAAAAAATTCAATTGTTTACGTTCAAGCCATATAGCTTGTTGTTGAAAGAACAACAGTAATAGTTTACTCACTTACCTAAACACATTTCCTTATTTCCAAGTTATATTATGCCATTTTAGAAAATTTGAAAATACCAAAATATTGTAAAGGAAAAGAATCATAGCATCTGTAACCCTGCTATGGTTGGCATTTTAAGATATTTCTTTTTGGTCTTTAATTAATTTTCATGTTTTGTTGTTATTCAGTCTTATTTAATCCCTATAGCAACCCCATGAGATAAGAACCACAAGCGCCCCATTTTGCAGAGGATAAAACTGACCCTTAGAGAGGATAAGCGACTTGCTCCCTTATTCAGAGCTACTAACTGGTGGATACATGACACACAGACACACACCTCACACACACATAATTTGAGGAAAAAATTGTCTCATATTATATAAGTAGTTTAGATTTTATGTTTTTCACTTAAAGTTATACTATAAACGTTCCCCATGACATTGACTATTTCTTTAAAACATGATTGTTAATGGCTGCAAAATATTCTCTGATATGGCTGAAGCATTATTACTTTTATCTCACCATAACCTCTGGCTATTACTACTGTTTCAATGTTTCTTTCTTATTCATTTTGTTGTGATAAACTCTCTAGTATGTGAAAGCTGGTTTCTCTGGTTATCTGTTCAAGTTAATCCCCAGAAGCAGACTTACTGGGTCAAGGAACAGGAATTGTCTGCCACCCTGCTCTCCAGAAGGGCTGTTCCCAGGGACAGTCCCAGCAGCAGCCGTGAGCCTGAGCGTGTCCTGGCCACCACATCCTCACTAGCACAAGTCACTATTTTACTCACCTGCCCACCCACCCCCCATTTCCATGACATAACAAGTGTCCACATTTGCACTTACCCTTCTTGTGTAGAATGTGAAAGGTCTCAGATACCAACAGGACAGCAGACTTCAGAATTTCCTATCACTTTTGTCTTTATCACCTGCAGTTTGGTCACAGGTCCTCACTCTAAGCCTCTCCTCTAGGTGGGAAATAGAAGACTCTCTCTTGGTTAAGAAAATCCAAACATAATTAAACAAATGGAAGAAGTAGTTGGGAATATACAAGACCATGAAGAGAGCAAGTTGCTAGCAAAGTGTGCGCTCAGGAATAAACACATCTAAATTAAATTCCAGATAGAATCAAGATTTTAACATAGGGACTTCCCTGGTGGTGCAGTAGATAAGACTCCACGCTCCCAATGCAGGGGGCCTGGGTTTGATCCCTGGTCAGGGAACTAGATCCCACGTGCATGCCACAACTAAGAGTTCACATGCCACAACTAAGGAGCCCATGTGCTGTAACTAAGGAGCTGGCGAGCTGCAACAAAGGAGCCCAGGAGCCGCAACTAAGGAGGGTGCAAGCCGCAACTAAGACCTGGTGCAATCAAATAAATAAATATTTTTTTAAAAGATTTTAACATAAATGATGAAATCGAAAAAGTGCTAGAGGAAAACATGGATGAATTATTTTATAACCTAGGGAGGGCAAAGACTTTCAGGCATGACACTAACCTAGAAGCTGTTAGAGAAAAAAATAATAAATTTTAGAACATAAAAAAATTAAAATTTCCATGTGGCAAAAACTCTGTAAACAAAGTCAACAGACAATTAATAGGGCTTCCCTGATGGCGCAGTGGTTGAGAGTCCGCCTGCCGATGCAGGGGACGCGGGTTCGTGCCCCGGTCCGGGAAGATCCCACACGCCGTGGAGCGGCTGGGCCCGTGAGCCATGGCCGCTGAGCCTGCGAGTCCGGAGCCTGTGCTCCGCGACGGGAGAGGCCACAGCAGTGAGAGGCCTGTGTACCGCAAAAAAAAAAAAAAAAAAAGACAATTAATATACAATTTATATATATATAATATATATGCACTATTATAACTTATTTATAAACAAAAGTCTAATTTCATTAAAATATAAATACTTTTAATAATTTAATGACTAACGGACATAAAAGTAAATAAAGGATATGAACAAGCTGTTTGCATAAAAATGAAAACAAATGGTTAATAAACACAGTAACAAATGAGCCCCTTACTTATAATTCAATTAATTCATGCAAATTAAAACAATGAAATACCAGATTGTCAAGATAGTCAATGAGATCCCAATGAGATATCAGATCCATCAAGATGAAAAAGATGGCTAGAATGTTGACAAGGAGGAAAGCTAACTGGAACGTTCATACACACTTAGCGACTATATAAACGGGCATAGTAATTTTGGAGGGTAATTTGTTCCCCTATGCTATGCAATACTATGAAGCTGTTAAAAAGAATGAGATGTCCCTACATGTAATATGGAAAGATGTCTAGGACATATTGCTAAGAGAAGAAAGCAAGCTACAGAATAGGATATATAACATGAATTCACTTGTTAGAGATAGAAAGGAGATATACATAATTTGAGGTATAGAGGTATACAGAAATATTTGGCAGGATACACAAGAAACTTCCACCTATTAGCTGTTACGGTTAACCAAGGGGGTTTAGGTGGGAGGAAAGGACAATGAGGGCTTTCACTTTTTCTGTACTATTTGAACTATTTTTTACATCACACATATGTTTTATTTAAAGTATGTAAAACATGCATATGGGAATATTATTTCCCGAATTAAATCCTCAGCGGCTTCCTTTTTCCCGTAGAATCAAGTACGACCCTCCTAGCCAACTGCCACCATTACTCTTCACCGTGCCCCCTATGCGCCATGCTGCTTTACACCTCTGTGATGTTGCTATGCTGACTGCTTGTCTCCCGTTCCCTGTTCCCCCATCATCTGCCTGGAAACTCCTCCTCAGCCTTTAAGACCCACCCAACCACTTCCTTCTCTGGGTGGTCTTTCCAGATTTCCCATAATAAAATACACACTTTCTTGTGATACATTACACATCCCTTTATTTTAGCTCTTATAATTTCCTATTAAACTTTATATTTGTGTCTGTCAGCTTTATTAGACACGGGTACCTAATATCTAAGCTTAGTTCATGTTTATAGACTGAACAAATGAACACACCACTTGGAGTGTCTCTATTCCAAGACTCTTAAGTCTTTACTTGCTGTTCCCTCCCTGCCTTTTCGTCATGGTTCCCTAAAAGGGATACCTGGTCAGTGACCATCAGTACTATCTCTGCTGAAGAAAGCTGGCCTAATGTATATGCAAAACACACACACACACACACACACACACACAGAGAGAGAGAGAAATTCATATGTTTTAATTACAGTGTGATTCCATTCTGTGCCCATAAACTCATGAAGCCCCCCCACCCAGGGCGGACACCTTGGTCTAAGCAGGCCCTCTCTCACTTGTGGTACATTAAGGGCCCTCTTTTTTTTTTTTTTTTTTTTTTTGCAGTACGCGGGCCTCTCACTGCTGTGGCCTCTCCCGTTGCGGAGCACAGGCTCAGCGGCCATGGCTCACACGCCCAGCCGCTCTGCGGCATGTGAGATCCTCCCGGACCGGGGCACGAACCCGTGTCCCCTGCATTGGCAGGTGGACTCTCAACCACTGCGCCACCAGGGAAGCCCTAAGGACCCTCTTTTAGCCTGGGAGCACACCCAGCCAGGGCTGTTGATGAGTCATAGGTATGTCTGTGCTGTTCTCAGACAGGAGTATGGTTGAGAAGGGCAAGAGTGTGTGAACCCCTCCCTTTAGGAGTCCAAGTGCTCTCTTGGATTCAGGGAGGACAGTGGGGGGGGGAGCACCCTCAGAAGGCATGCCTCAGCCCTCCAACTTTACCAAGGGACATTTCAAGAAACACCACAGGAAAATGTCTTGTTATTTGCTCTGTGACAGTATTTGAGTTTGCTCTCTATGATGTCACATGTTGCAACCATTAGCATTTTTTTAATCTTAAGCAACAGAAATAGACAAACGTGAGCCTGAAAGGAGTCCACTGGTAGGCTATGATGCGGCATGCAGGTGGACCATCAGGCCTTGGAGAGGACACCGTGGGTGTAGTTCTGGAGATCCCGGCAGCAGGAGGCAGCAGACAGCCCTCCGAGGTGTGTATCAGACATCTCTCTGCCTGGCTCACATCCTCTCAGGCTCCCTTCTATTGCCACTGTGGTCTTCTCTGCAAGGGTTTTGACCCAATTTGCACTGACAGTGCTTCATCTCAAAATGAGATGCGCCAAAGCCTCTCACTTCCTGCCCCAAGCTTCTCTCAGGCTGCCACTTGTGGTGCCTGTGGGAACCTGGTGGGCATGCATTCAGGGGCCACCCAGGGATGCAGGGGTGAACATCTTTACCCAGTAGGGTCAGGAGTCAATGGACACGGGTGTCTCCCTTTACCCGCCTTGCAGGCTGTTCTGAGACTCACGTTCCACTCCTCAGAAGGTTCCAGTGGACTGGAGCATCCAACGTGATAACCTTTGGGTCAGATTTCTCTCCCCAGTTCCTCTCTCCCGCTCCTTGGAATCACTTCCCAAATATACTTCCTGCACAAAAGCCCTGCTCAGGCCCTAAGCTCAGGGGAGCCCAGACCATGACAAAACCTCATATTGGGGGATGGATGATTGATTACTTTGCTTGAGACAGGTCAAGGTTCAGATTCCAAAGAAAGCATTTAATTGTCCAGGCTTAGATCATGGTCCATCCTTTGGTCAGAATGATGGCAGCCCCCCCAAGGCTCTATCCAGTGGTGGAGGGATAGTTTCCCAAAGCCAATCAAGATGGTTATCAGAAGAAAGGCGAGGGCTTCCCTGATGGCACCGTGGTTGAGAGTCCACCTGCCGATGCAGGGGACATGGGTTCGTGCCCCAGTCCGGGAAGATCCCACATGCCATGGAGCGGCTGGGCCCATGAGCCATGGCCGCTGAGCCTGCGCGTCCGGAGCCTGTGCTCCGCAACGGGAGAGGCCACAACAGTGAGAGGCTCACATACCGCAAAACAAAAAAAGAAGAAGAAAGGTGAGAGATGACCTTTTTAGTAAGCTTGCCTACACTACTAGTATCTTGAGGCACCATGTACATACTATGTCTAAACCGAGCTCTTAACAAAGCTCGGGAACACCCATACAAACCTTCTTCTGGCATTGCCTTCTCAGTACATGGTATCACCATCCTCCCAGATGCCCAAGCCTGAGCCCTGGGAGGTTGCCTCATCCCCTCTCTTGTCCACCACAGCCAGTTCATCACCCAGCCTGGTACCCAACTCTGCCTCCTTACTGTGTCTTGACTTTCTCCCGCTCTCCAACTATCTCACTGCCATTGCCCAATCATCTCTTCCCACCTGCATAAGTCTTCAAACTGATCTCCCTACCCTAACACACTCTCTCTCTCTCTCTCTTTCTATCTCTCTCCCTCCTGCAAATTGTTCTTACCTATTAGAGTGATTTTCCTACGATACAGATTTGAACACATCACTTCACTGCTAAAAACTCTTGGCCAGCTCCCCACTGCCCTCAGGATGAAGTCTTGGAAACCTCATGGCACAATCTTGTCATGACCTGGCCCCACTGGCCTCTCCGTTGTCAGCCCTTGCTGTTCCTCCTTCCCATACAGCTTCCCCTGCAGCCACACTGAACTACAAGCCATTCTCTCTCATCTAGTCCTGGTGCCTAGAATGCTCTTCTGCAATAGTGAGGATTCTTTCAGCTGCGAGTAACAGAACACCCTGACTCAAACTGGCTTAAACATCAGGAAATGCCTCTCTCACTTGCCATGGAGGCAAGATGGGTCCTAGGCACTATACAATTAGCAGCTCAAAAATGTGGAGGAGTCAGCTCTTTCCGCCTCATTTCTCTGCCACCCTTGGGAGTAGATTCATTCTAAAATAGAATCCTCTCCAGGTTGGAAGAAGATGGCAGTAGATTCATACTTCTCTCCTAGACATGACAACATCGACAGGAAGAAAGAGACCATGCCGAGTGTCTCTTTATTAGGCAGTTGGAAACTCTTCTTAGGAGCCCCCTAGCAGACTCCCCCTCACCTCACATTGTTCAGGATTGGAAACACCATTTCTAAACCAATTACCAGCAACAGAAATGAAGTTATAATTGGTGGAAGAGACAGGGGTGGGGGTCAACCTCCATGACTACAACACCTCCCCACTTAATGTGTCTGGCCAATTTATTTCAAAACTCAACTCAAGTGCTATCTCCTCTGGAAAGTCACCAAATAGAAACATTCTTCCTCTATGTGTCTGTCACCATCACCACCACCACTGCTACCATCCTCACCCTCAGACTGTAAGCTCTTTCACAGCAAGAAGCGCGTTCTTATTTACTCTGTATCCCCAGTGCCTAGCTCAGGGCTGGCATAGGAAAACCTCAATTAATTTGTTGAATATTTCTGTAATTTAAAAAACTCTATTCTTTTTTGGCCATACCATCCGGCTTGCGGGATATTAGTTCCCCGACCAGGGATTGAACCCAGGCCCATGGCAGTGACGGCACAGAGTCCTAACCACTGGACCGCCAGGGAACTCCCCAAAACTCTACTCTTTAAATGAAAACGTATTTTACAATATATTCTCTCTACAACCAAATTTTTCCATTTAACAATACATTATAAAAATCTTTCCATCATATTATATTGTCTTTTAAAATAGCTACATAGTATTTCATAGTATTGACACACTGTACCACAAATTATTTAACCAACCCCTGTGAGTCTTTGGTCATTTAGATTGCTTCCAGTTTTTCTGCATTAGAAACAATGTTGCGGTAAACTTCATTTCACATAAATCTTAGCCACTAAGATAAATCCTATAGTTCCCTATGATAAATCCCCACAAGTGGTGTGTGGTCTAAAAAAGCAAATGGTTGCAAATTCTTTGATACTCCTCCTATCAAGTTCTCCCACCTGAAATCTGGGAGAACTTGTGCAGCTTTAACCACTAGAATACAGCAAAAGTGATGCTATTTGACTTCTGAGGCCAGGTCATAAAAATTCATGCAGCTGGGCTTCCCTGGTGGCGCAGTGGTTAGGAATCCGCTGGCCAATGCGGGGGACACGGGTTAGAGCCCTGGTCTGGGAAGATCCCACATGCCGCAGAGCAACTAAGCCCGTGCACCACAACTACTGAGCCCACGTGCCTAGAGCCTGTACTCTGCAACAAGAGAAGCCACCGCAATGAGAAGCCCATGCACCGCAACGAAGAGAAGCCCCCGCTCACCGCAACTAGAGAAAGCCCGCGTGCAACACAAGCCCGCGTGCAACAACGAAGACCCAAGGCAGCCAAAAATAAATAAATAAATAAAGATTCATGCAGCTTCCGACTCGGAATTTTGGAAAGCATCCCCTCAAGTCTCTCCCGTTTGAAACCCAGGTGACGTATGGTGAAATGTCCAAGTCACACAGAGAGGCCACAACAATCCTAGCCAAAACTAACTTTTGAGTCATCCTAGCCTAGGCACCAGATGTGTGAGAGAAGAAGCCTCTGGAATATTCTAGCCCCAGTTGTTGGAGTCTTGCTAACTGAGTCCCTAGACACCATGGAACAGAGGTTGGCCATCCTTACTGTGCCCTGCCCAAGGTCCACAGAATCCCTGAATATGATAAAACAGCTGTTGTTTACACCACTAAGTTTAAGGTTGTTGA
The DNA here is from genome assembly GCF_949774975.1 of Lagenorhynchus albirostris. Lineage (NCBI taxonomy): Eukaryota > Metazoa > Chordata > Mammalia > Artiodactyla > Delphinidae > Lagenorhynchus > Lagenorhynchus albirostris. The sequence continues at coordinate 140,765,679 of NC_083096.1, forward strand.
TTATACAACAATAGTACTCAGAAAACTGGAAATTCCTCTTCTAAAGAGCCTACACATTTTAAAACTTTTGATTCTTTATTAAATACTTAATAAAATTTTACAACTCAGTGGAAGAACACTTTTGCTTCCTTTGAGAAAGTGCCTCTATGACACAGGGGGTCATATGTATATCTGGGTTGATATCTTGAGCGACTACACCAACATGCTTTTGATTGGGTTCTCTGCAAACCGACTGACCCTGACTTTGAGTGTTGTAGCTTAAGGTTTATTGGAAAGTGCTCTTGGAAGATATGCCCGTAAGGAAGGTAGGAAGGCAGGATTGGTCACAGGTATAAGCTGACTTGCAATGTGGCTGTAAAGGAGGCCTCAGCTGATCCTACAGAAAGCTCTGGAGCTGGGATGGCCCTTCAGAGGTGTCCCAAATTGAAGCGAGGTAGCTGGGCACGGCAGCTCCACATTAGCCACCCCTGGGAGGGGGCAGACCATTGGGTGAGGACCCCTGCAGCAATATTCCAAGCAGCTTAGGGTGGGTGGGTCAACCTTAAAGAAGAGATCTAGGTGGGGACCAGAGTGTCCACTACAGAGTGTCCCCTGGCACTGTCCTGATCCATTTGCTTCCGTGAAGTTTGACCCATTTGGGAATCACTTCTCCAAGATTCCAGTTGGGTTTGTTTCCTGGGAAACTTGAAAGAGAAGGTTAGTAGGGTGAACTACAGCACCAGCTGTGGAAGTTGATCTCAAGACTACAACTGATACTAGCAACCACTATTCTACCACCTGATCTGGAGTCTCCTCACCTGCTAATACCTCTTCTGGTCTAGGCAACTTTCCTGGTGGAGACCCAGACCCTCAACCATAAAGGGTCTGAACCCCACCTTACCACACTCTGCCTGTCTTGTTCATGTACCATGAAAGCCAGGCATGTAGCACACAGGACGCCCCTGGGGATCACCTGAGCATGACACAGATTCTCCTCTGCTCCTACTGTTTACCGTACCTCCTCCTGATGACCAGGGTCAGTCACCTCTGCCAGGGTGGGGATTCCTCTCCTTGCTGATGAGCTTTAGGTCAAGGAGTTCAAAATAATCGGGCAGCAGCCATATTTGAAGTTCATTGTAACACTTCCTGTGCCCCCGATGGAAATGTTACCCCATTTGGGATCTCTAGACCCTAAGAGCAGGACTAAGAAGTTCTACTTGAAGGGGAAGGGGGGAGGGTGTCACTTTGGGTGAAGTAGTTCCCTGCAGCCAAAGTCAGTTCCCAGGGAGGAATGCTGTTGTGAGCTGTTGGCAGCCAATTCCCAGAAGCTGAGGGATGAGTGCATTGGTCCTGGAGAGGACATCTCAGTGAAGCACCATCACAGTATCCACTGCAACATCTGAGATTCATTCTCTTTCCCAGAAAATGGGAATAACAATGGCTTATTGGCAAGGGTATTGGTGAGGAAATAATACTATATATGTTAAAAATACCAGACTGTACTCAACAAATGTAGTTTCTATCCCCTCTGTGTCAAGACCTCAGTAAGTGATGTTTCCCTTTTTGCCTTGGCCCGTGAGGAGCTTATAGCTTTATCTGGTACTCAGTCCCAGCAGATGTATCATTCATTTTTCTTCTCTTTTTATTTCCCTGGTCCTGCTTTCTTTTCTCTCTTTAATTAACCTCAAACACAATCCCTTCGTTGCAAGCTTTTTGAACTGGAATCATGTTTGCAAAGTGGCAGAGGATAAATAAATGCCTAGTAGAGAAACTTGCTGCTCTGAAGACAGTTCTTTCCCAAGAAGTGACAGTGCCTCACCTACAACACCGCCCCAGCACCTTGCTCAGATCTAGCCAAGCACTTTGCTGCTGGGTCTTTGTTTTGGCATCTGCCAGCCAACTAGCACCTAGGCGTGGGAATCCCTTCACTTAGAGGGTGACTCACAGCTCTGACAAGTTGAAAAAAAATTTTTAAATGGGGGTATTAGTGTTATCAGGCACTTTCATCAGCTAAAGTCACTGCTGGTAATCTCTATTCCCACTCTCTTTCCAGAAGGAACCCTCCATTCACCCGCAGATGGCTCAGTTAGCAGTCCCATGCTGCTCTCGGAATTGACCTATGTAGAGAATAGAATGGGGCATATGTGGCCCAGATGTTGTGACTGAGCTGGGTCCTCCCATCCAGGCTATCCATTGGGTTTGAACCCAGCCCCAAGGCATTTGGGGGGCTCCGTCCTGGAGTCTGTAGGCTCCAGGTGTGCCTGGCCTTGTTTTCTGCCATGACATCCTTTCACTGTCTCCCAGGATAATTCTTGTAAAGCAAACGCCTCGTCTCTTCCCTCCCTCTGTAGGAGGCCTTGGAGTGCCAGTGGGGTGCCACACCTACTATTCTTGTTTCCATGTCACTATACAAGATGAACCACATTCATGAATAACACTTCCCTGGAACTCACATCAGAAGACACCCTTTTGCTAAAGGACTTCACATGTTCCATTGCTCCTGGCTCCTGGCTCTCCCCACCGCTCTCCCACTCTTTGTGGTTCTATGTCAAGTTCAAGAGCTTGGGGTGTCCTGGATGAGCCTGGGTATTTAGCCTCCCAGAGCAGGGGTTTGGCTCCTATAACTTGCTTCCTCTTGCAATCACATCGTTGCCTAGCAAGAGTGAGCGCCTGAGCTTGTTCAGGGAAGACCTATGGGCTAGGGCTCAACTTCTAAATTTTGGGTGATGATGCCAAGAAAATGGCTGGAGTCAGGATACCCAGGTTCCAGTCCTCACGCTGCCTCCTGCCCGCTGGGTCACCTGGTAAATCACTCCTTCTCTCCAAACCCGGCTTCCTTCCCCAGAAATGGGTGAAATAACACCCACTTTTAGAACAGCTGTGACAGTCAATGAGCTAACATTTGGAAAATTAGTATCATCTAATAGTTCCTGATCACGCAGCAGGCCAGGTACTTGGCCAAGCACTTAGAGCTATTATCTCATTTAATCCTGCAACAAACCTAAAGAGTTGGTGTGACAACCTCTATTTTACAGACGAGGAACCCCAGGCTTACAGCAGGTCAATGACACAGCAGTAAGGGGCAGAACGAGGCCTCACACTTAGGCCTCTCTGACCCCAAAGTTGGAGCTCTTAACCACATAAGACCGGCCTTTACTCCCAGCATAGCACATATTTCATATATCTTTACTCCATTTTTTTTTTTTTGGCATATCCTGTGTCCTAAGAGAGAAGTGGAAATGGTATTCACTGAGCATGTACTATATGTGAAGTGCTTGATATACTTTACTCTAAATCTCACCCCAAAAGGATGGTATCCTGACCCCCATTCTCCAAATGAGGAAACAGAGACTCAGAGAGGTCAAGTAGTTTGCCCAAGGCCACACAGAGAAGAAGGGGTAGAGCTGAGGTTGAACCAGATCTATTGTGGGACTCCACGGGGTGTTCCTCCACCACATCCCACTATCTCTCAAGTAGGGGCTGTCTACAAGGCTGGTTACCTAGGGGTATACGGCCTCTTTCTCTGAACCCACCACACACTGTTCCCTCATGCTTCTAGCGGCCTAAAACACCTCTTCCTGGGGCAAAACCGTTGTCTTCCTCCAGGCCCCCAAGAAGAAACTTTTAGACCGGCCTCTGAAGAAGGCTGGTGGTGACTGGGGTCACACAGAGCAGTGAGTGGCTGCCTCAGAACCTTTCCCTACAGCGCATTACTGGGAGGGGCAGTCTTTCAGCCCTGGGAGGGTCTCACTGGTCAGGAGGGGCACTGGGCAGAGGAAGACAGTGACTCAGGAGCCAGGTGAAGGCAATAGAAACAAATCGCTGACCTCCCGGTTTTGCTGTCAGCTGCCCCAGTGCCTGGTCCTGTTTATCATGGTAATTGGGGGTGGGGGGAATGTGTGTAGGCAGCTATCTGAGGGTTGAAGCTGAAAGCTTAAAGTTAGACTTCCTAAACCCACATCAACCTAGGAAACTTTTACAGGAAAGAATGCCACAGATGGTTGTGTGTGTGTGTGTGTGTGTGTGTGTGAGAGAGAGAGAGAGAGAGAGAGAGAGAGAGAGAGAGAGAGAGGGAGGGAGGGAGAGGGAGGCTGGCAGCAACTGCGAGGCAGAACAGGGAGAGAGGGAGAGAGAGAATGAGAGAGACTGAGCAAAAGAGATAGACAAAGACAGAAAAAGAGAGAAGCAGAAGTTAAAAGAAACACAACAACAGTAGCTGGGCCAAGGGAGGACAGAGAGAGGAGGAAAAGATAAGCAGCAAGGGAGAGAGAGAGAAAAAAAAAAGACATATAAAAAGATAATTCATTCGACAAATGTTTGCTGAGCACCTACTACGTGCCAGGTGCTGCCTTAGGCATTGTGGATGCAACAATGGACAAAAGAAAAAACCCTGTCCTCGTGGGTCTCTCTAGTGGGAGAAATAAAGAAACCCAGAGAGACAGATAAAAGCCCAGAGAAGCCCACAGAAAGACCAAGAGGCAACTGTATGGAGAGACCAAGAGACAGAAGAGGCACAGAGGATAGGAGTGCAGAGGTGGAGAGAGCAGTGGACCGCAAGACAGAGACAGAGCAGAGGGACGTGAAGGTGTAGGCTGGGAGTGCGGGTGGACGGACAGCATTCCAAGGGAGGAGAGGGCACAGCCCAGTGGACAGTGCCGAGAAGCCTTTCTCGTGCTAGCCTGCTCTGTGCTCCCCTCCCCACTCCCAGTGTGCTTGGGGGCAGGTCCCCAGCCCTCAGTGAGCAGGAAGCAGATCTCGGGTTCCAGTGACATCAGCCTTGGAGACTGTGGGCTGCTCTAGGGTCAGGATCCCAGTCTGACCCTGAGATGCCCAACAAGCACGTGTGGACTTCAGGTACTATCTTCTCATTATACGGATGGATGGGTGAACTGAGGCCCAGGCTAATGAGGCAGGAGGGCTGCTGGGCTTCCTGGGTTGGGGCCAGCGCTAGACAAAGGACAGAGTGCTGACCTGGGAGCCAGGGCCCCGTTTTTGAGTCTGGCTCTGCCCGTGACGCCTGGCGCTCCTCCTCACAGAGCGGTGGAGGGTGGGCTGCTACCACCGTGGAGTCTATGAATCACGTGAGAGTAAGTTTTGGAAGAGACCCGTGTTTGAAAGCCGGGACTTTGACAGTTGCTGATGTCTGTTTCCGTGGAAACGGAGCTCAGAATGGGAGAATGAGCTGGAGAGCTCTGCTCTGAGTGTCCCAGATAGCTGGGGAAGAGGGCAGCCACCACACCCTCCTTCATCTGTGGGCTCTGGAGTCCTCAGTGCCCCAGGGGCTGACCCCACGGGAAGGGTGGCTCCCAGGGACATTGACTGAATGCTCACTGGGTGCCCCGGCCCAGAGTCATGAATGACTCAGATGAGGAAAGCCTGTGGTCTACACAACACTCACCCTCAGGCTGGACGTATTCTGTCTGAGCACAGATCCTTTGTTCACTCAACGCACATGTAAGCTAGGTCCTGGGCAGCACAGAGGTGAACAGGACACAGTCCTTGGCCTCCTTCAGGGTCCACGGGTGACTACACTGGGCCCCGAGTTCCCAGGCTCTCACAAAGTCAATGCAGAAGGTGCCGAAGCTCCCCGGTGTCCCGTCCTTGCACCATGCCACCCCCTCAAACTCCCGAACCAACTGTGGCACTCTGACCTGTTAGCTGTCCTCGGCATCATGCTGCTCCCTTGCCTGGAATCCCTTTACCACTGCTGGGCTGCCTAGCAAACTCCTACTCAAACTTCAAAGCCCCAGCTCCAAGCTTAGGTCCTCTGCAAAGCCCCCTCCACTAGACGGTAAGTACCTCGAGGGCCCAGGCCCAGTCTCCTCATCTCATTCCCAGAGAGGTTCCCATCTGTGTTTGCTGCTACCTTGCCATCTTCTTAGGGACTTTGCTCTAACGTCATCCTGGACCTCCACTCAGGACCTCTGGCCTCTCCCACTCTACTCCATCCTTCCAATCAGCATTTACACAGGTCTAGTCTCTCCTGTCTTCAACCCAAATACAGCAAAGCTCCTTACCCAGAGGTGCTAGTCTGTCTCTTATCCCTCACAACCAAACTTCTTGGAAGAGTAGTCTGCACTGATTGTCTCCGCTCCCACGTGTCCATCGCCATGATCTGGCTTCTGCCCCCATCGCTCCCCTAAGGCTGCTCTCACCAGCCCACCATGCCCTCTGCAGAGTGCTGTCTGAAAGCCATGTTCATGCACTCTGCTACTCAACCACTGTCAGGCATTCAACATCCTCCCTGCAGCACTGTCTTCCCTGGCACCCCTCCCCAGGCTTCTTCCCCACTGGCCCCTCTGGACAGGCCTCCTCAGCCTCCTTCACCAGCTCCTCTTTCATCAGACCTGCTGGTGCTCCTCAGAGCTCCATCTCCAGCTTCTCCCTGAGAGTGCTTGTCCACTCCCATTGGGGTCCAAGGAAGGCCACCTCCTCCAGGCCATCGTCCCTGACCCCCCAGACCAGCTGAGCACCACTGTAATATGTAAAATGCCTGTATCCTCCGTTGTGACACTTGCCATGTTGTATCATAAGTACCAGTGGAGTTGTCTGCTGCCCGCATAGGCTGCAAAGTCCCGGGGATCACGTCTACCCCTGGTGCCCAGGACACTGGTAAGCGACGGGCTGCAGAGGGAGACAGGAGCCAGATCGTGAAGGACCTTGAACTGTTTTTTTTTTTTTTTTTTTTTTTTTTGCGGTACGCGGGCCTCTCACTGTTGTGGCCTCTCCCGTTGCGGAGCGACAGGCTCCGGACACGCAGGCTCAGCAGCCATGGCTCACGGGCCCACCGGACCGGGGCATGAACCCGTGTCCCCTGCATCAGCAGGCGGACTCTCAACCACTGTGCCACCAGGGAAGCCCTAGGACCTTGAACTTTTTACTGAGGACCTTGGGCTTCATCCTGCATGAGATGAAGAGTTTTAAGCACTGAGGAGTTTTAAGCAGGAGGGTGCCATGGCCACATCTATGCCTTAAACGCATCCCTCTGGCTGTCAAGGAGAGGGCGGATGGTTGGGGGAGAGTCTGAAGGCAGGGAGAGCCACCGGGGGCTGTAATCCAGGGCTCGACTGCAGTGATGACAGTGCAGGGAGGGGCTGGGGGGAGCGGACAGAACGTGGGGTGCTTATTAGATACAGCTGACCAACCCTGGTATTGGCTGGGGGTGAGGAAGACAAGGAGCAGAGATCCACTCAGGGTTCTGGCCCAGGTGCTGGTGTGGTGTACAGAAATAGGTGCTGAACAGGAACCAGATAGGGAGAAAGAAGGAGTGCGGTTCTGGATACTTGGACCTTGAGGCACCTGAGGAACATCCAGGTGGGAATGCCTTGTAACTACACAGACACGGTGCTGAGAAAAAGCTCTGGGCCAGATTCAAGAGTCATCATCACGGAGGTTAGGTGTGGTCCATGCCATGTGCATGGCTGAACGTGCCCAGCGAGAAAGAGGTCAAGGACAGAGCCTGAGAGATGCTCATTTGCGGTAGACTGTGTTTCTGTTTCGCAAACATCCACCCCCTTTCTGTGGGAGGCACACTCTTCCCTTCCCTACGGAGGCTGGGGTTGGCCATGTGACTTGGGAGGAGATGCGATGCTTGCATGGGTTGGCTTGGCTCCTGGTGCTCTTTTCACCCACTCTAAAAAAATCATGCCAGGCAGCCTCTGCCCCTCAGCCTGGGTCCGGGCAGGGGAGACCCACGGAGTAGGTTCGAACTGCACCCTGAAGCAGAGCCATCCAGTTGACTGTGGACCTGTGAGTGAGAAATAAACGGCTTTTATTATAAGCCACTGAGATAAGGGGGCTCTTTGTTATGTAACATTGGATTAGCAATAGCCTGACTAATAAAATTTTGAGAGGAGGCTGGAGAAAAAAGAATCCTTCAGAGGATAACAGGAGCAACAGTCAGAGGGGAAGGAAGGAAATCAGGAGAGAGCTGCATTCCTGAAACTGTGGTAGGAGCGGGTTTCAGGAGCATCGGGACTGCGGATGCTCCGAGGTCCGCACGGTTTGCACCACGCCAGTCTTCTTCCTGACAGGTTATGCCCGGATCACCTTAGCTACCCTTCCAGGCCTGAATCTAAATTCCAGATGTTGATGACTCTCCCAGCTACATCGTCGGGGCAGGCTGCTCTCCGGGACTCCAGGCTCGTTACCTACCTGTCTCCTGGATGTCTCCATCTGGACATCCAATGGGCTTTTCAAACTCATCACATCCCAGACTGCGCTCTTCATACTCCCCCACCCACAGACCTGCTCCCCCACCTGGACTCCCTGACTGGAAGCCCCGTCACCCACGCCAGAAGCATAGGAGTCATTTTCGGCTCCCTCACATCCTGTCAGCTACCGAGCCCAGGAGATTCCCATCCATCAGCTTCTCTCTACCTCGCTGGCCTAGCACCCCTCACCGAAGCTGCGGCTGGGTCCCTCACTGCATTCCGCGCTTGGCTCTTCCACAATGGCCCCCTGAGGGCTCTTTCTGAAGCAGAAATAGGTCACCCCCTGGTTAAAGCCCCTGCCGGCAGGACAAAGACCAAACTTCTTAGCATGACACCCAAGGCCCTGAATGGTCCAGCGTCAGCTGAATGAATTAATGAATGTTGTCCCTTCTGTCTGAAACACATCCTACACCTGCCTCCCACTGCCTAACTCCCACTCAAACTTGGCCCCCTCCAGCTTTCTCTGACCACCTCCCACTTCATCCCCCGCCCCGCCACACACATACACACACTGGGCTAGTTTAAATGCCTCCCACCATTTTTTTTTTTGCCTGCGCTGGGTCTTCGCTGCTGCTCGCAGTCTTTCTCTATGGGGAGCGGGGACTACTCTTCGTTGCGGTGCGCAGGCTTCTCATTGCAGTGGCTTCTTGTTGCCGAGCATGGGCTCTAGGTGCGCAGGCTTCAGTAGCTGCGGTGCGTGGGCTCAGTAGTTGTGGCGTGCGGGCTTTGCTGCTCCGTAGCGGGTGGGATCTTCCCCGACTAGGGATTGAACCCATGTCACTGCAGGCGGATTCTTAACCACTGCGCCACCAGGGAAGCCCAAGTGAATTATTTTATTCAACACTTAAGACATTTTTATTGAGAACCTGTTCTAAAAGTGGGGATAAAACTCCCATGCATGCAAAACAAAAACAAAAACAAAACTCCCATGCACAGTGCTTAAATTCTAATGAGGGAAATAGTAAGAAAAAAATAAACAAACATATGTCAGGTGGTAATGGTTGCTATGGAGAAAAATAGAACAGGATAAGGAGTGGGGACAGGAGCCATTCCACAGAGGTGCTTTAGGGAGGGTTCCAGTGATGTTTGATCAAGGACCTAGAGGCAGTAAAGGAATGAGGGAAGCCTTGATCTGAGGGAAAGTGTCCCAGGAAAAGGGAATAGCAGGGGCAAAGGTATGGCAGGTGAGTGAAAACAGAGACATGCTGGTCCAAGGCAGGGTGGAGGAGGCAGGGAGGAACCCTGTCACGGGACTGGACAGAGTTTTACTTTCAGAAATAAAACCACAAAACAACACAATCTCATTCAATCTTTTTTTTTTAATTAATTAATTTATTTTTGGCTGCGTTGGGTCTTCGCTGCTGCGCGTGGGCTTTCTCTAGTTGCAGAGAGCAGGGGCTACTTTTCGTTGCGGTGCGTGGGCTTCTCATTGCGGTGGCTTCTCTCGTTGAGGAGCATGGGCTCTAGGCGCACGGGCTTCAGTAGCTGTGGCTCACGGGCTCAGTAGTTGTGGCTCGCGGGCTCTAGAGCTCAGGCTCAGTAGTTGTGGCGCACGGGCTTAGTTGCTCTGCGTCATGTGGGATCTTCCCAGACCAGGGCTCGAACCCGTGTCCCCTGCATTGGCAGGCAGATTCTCAACCACTGCGCCACCAGGGAAGCCCTCTAATTCAATCTTAAAGGCTGGCATGCTGAGCAAGGAATGTTCTTATTCTTTGTAGGAGCTCCTTCTTTACACTGTCAGGTACCAGGGCTCTGCCTTTTGGTGTGATTTCAGCCACCAGGTCATCAACAGTAACGTGTTCTAGTCCTTTTTCTTTCATTACCTCTTTACAGTGTGCCTTCTACCGATCCTTCCAGACACGTTCAATTAATTTAGCTCTCAGCAATTTTTTGAGGCGTTCTCTTTCTCCAGTTTCTATCCACTTTTGGTTAATCGCTGCTCTCATCTACTCATCTTTGTTCATCTTACTAACCACCATCACCGCGGGCGAGGGCTGTCCCTTCCCAGTGACAAAATGACCCTTGTCCTGATGACCGTTACCTACCACACTCTTCAGCTGCCCGGACCTAGACCCTCCATGGAGACTTCTCCTTGAGTTCATGAGAATGAACTCCAGGCTGGGGCATTCTGGACAGGAGGTGAGGGAGGTGTAGCAGGAACCGGGGAAGGGGCAGAGTGTCAGCGTCCTCGCCCTAGCCATCCCTGGCACGAACTTGCTTTGTATATTTTTGTACTTCCCAGTCAGTGTCCCTGACTCAGGGCTCAGCACATAGTAGGTACTTTCTAGACAGAACTAAACCCATCCAAGAAATTGCCTAAAACCCATTTTGCTACAACGTGGCTCAGGACATCAGAAGGCATCATCAGAAGATGTAAAAACACATTTGATTCTAAACTTAAATCCTCTTCCTTCTTCCTGAGAACCTCTCTGTTTGCTGGCTCTGCTATGCTATAACATCAGGAGTAATCATCTTTTTCGAGTTACAAAATGTTACCCCAATTACTACCTCCTCAGAGCCTCCACACAACCTTCACAGTAGTGACTCTCCATTGTCCAGAGGTGTCAGAACCGTGGGCTCGGCCAACACTTACGGACAGCCCAGCAAAGGATTCCTCGTCAGTTCCCTCATTTAACATCCTCATTTCACAGACAGACTCAGAGACAGAATATCATCTGCCCAAGGTCCACCAGCGAGGCCCTGAGCCAGGCCGAAGCCAAGTCTCCAGGCCCTGGATTTTGCACTCCTCCCATGGAAGCCCCCAATGCCCTTGAGGAAACTTCTGCTAAAACTGGGGCTGACCAGCCTGGGCCTGAGCCTCCCTGGGCAGAGTTACCCAAGGTATTGACCTGAGGTGCCTCCTCAAAATCCCAGGACCCAGCGGGCAGGAAGGGGCTGGGCTGCGTGCTCAGCATCCATTCGAACGTCCCTGGGCGTGGTGTGGAGGACAGTGGGGCAGCCCCCAGACTCCCAGCAGCTGTGGGGAACACAGAAACAGAGCTGCAAACCAGGGAGAAGAAAAGGGATCCTCTGGCATTCTTGGCAAGCACAACCTCCTGGGTTGAGCCCATGGACCTGAAGCCTCATTCCTTTAAGTGCCACCTTCTGGAGGCCTGGCCCCCACCAACCTGATCCCAGAGCCCAGGATTTCTGCCCCCCAGTTTCTGGCACCTGAGTGAAGGAGTGGTCATCTTAGCCTAAACTTGTAATTCACCTCTCCTTCCCCTCTTCCACCCCACCTGCCTGTCCCTCCACATTCTGGTCACTCAGGTACTCACTTGTTCTGTTCCTTTCACCACTGTTGCTGTGCACTGGAGGTCCACAGGTGAATGATGATCATTCTCTGACCCGGAGGAGAGGTGCTCACATTCCCTTGGGGGAAATGCACACAGGACCACACCCATGCACAGAGGCCAACAGCAATAGGTCATGGTCAGGGAGAGGCAGAGGGGCCACTAGGGGATTCCTAGCCCAGACCAGGAGCCCAGAGATGGCTTCCTGGGAAGGCTTTCCCAGGCTGGATTTTAGAATATTAGAAGTCTGTCACAGGAAGAGCCTTTAGGGCAGAGGATTTCACACCAGTGTAAGCAACATGGCGTAAGGATTTCTGCTAGATTATTACCCAGTGCCTAGAACAGTGCTTGGTACATAGTAGATGCTCAACAAACATGTCCTAAAAGAAAAAAAAGGAAGGGAAGGAAAGAGGGAAGAAGGGAGGGAGGGAGGAATAGAGAGAGAGAGGGAGAGGAAGAAAGAATGAGTATAGGGTGGATGTGTAAAATAGCTTGGTGTATTCTGGGAACTGAAAGTACAGTAGTTGCAAGCTGCTATAGTTTAGGCTGTGGGGCTGAGCTGGGGGTGTGGCCTTATCTAATCTTATTGTTGTTGGTGTGCATTTCTTATTTCCTTACCCGTCCCAGAGCTACTTTGGGGATGAGCTCACTTTTTCCTTTCTTGTTCCCCGTAGCCCCTGGTGCGTACATGGAGTGCTAACTGCACACAGGTACTGAACCTGTGCTGGGTGCTGGAGACACACAGATGACTCAGAGCTAGTTCCTGCCCGCCCAGCCCCCCAACCACCTCTGGCTGGGGAGACAGACAGTAAACAAATGGCCACAACAATGGGCAGAATGAATGGAGAGCTATTCTGGAGGTTCAAGCAAAATGAGAGCAAGCAGAGGGTTAGAGGGATGGGTTTTACTCCAGGAGTGAAAAGCCGGGAGGATTTTATGGAGGAGGCATTGGAGGGGATGCAAGCCTTAAAGAATGAGCAAAGAAGGGGGCTGGGGTGGGAGGCTCTCCAGGGCCAGAAGATGTGGGGATGGGGTGTGGAAGGTGGGGATTGGGGATCCAGTGGGGAAAGATAGCCTGGGGGAATGGGTGGGGGACTTGGGGTAAGTGAAGAGAGAGTGATTGCACCCAAATTTCCCAGGTCTGCCCGCCTATCATGTTAGTCACTTGGCTTCTCCAGAGAAAGTGCCCTTCTGGGGTAGGGTGTTTGCTTCTGATCTGACCGCATTTTGGATCACTGTGCTAGCAACTGCACACCTAGTTGGGGCTGCTCAGTGGTCCTACTTTCTGGGAACCCATCAGCTCCCCTCTGTCCAGCAGGCTGGGAGGTTATGGCACCCTCCCTTCTCGCTCGGCCTGGGCCCTCCCACTATCTCTTTTAGGTCCACCATGAACCTACCAACATTCTGGGTCAAGCCCCAGCAAAGGGAAGACCACAAGGACAGAGAGCCTGGCACAGGTTCCCCAAATGCATGCCACACCTGCTCGGAAAGGAGGTGCTTGTCCAGTTTTCAGGGTGGGGTGTGGGGAAAGAAAACTATAGAAAGGAACTCTTAGCATCATAGAACATCAGACTCTCAAGAGATATTAAAGATTCCCCTTCCCATTTGACAGATGAGGAAAATGATGCACAAACAGATATACCTGTGTTGCAGCCCTAACTCTGACACAGCATGGCCAACTTGGTAGAGCTGTGATGCAGTAGGGCCAGAGAAGGGCAGTGTTTTCCTTGAGCTGGGACCTAACCCACACTCATGACACTCATAATTTGTGGGCCTTGCAGACCCAAGATGAGTCAGGCTTCTTGTGAGTCAGGCTGTTGACAAGCCATTCCTGGCCATTCCTAGCCCATCAAAAATAGAAGTCCAGGGGAAGGGTATGAGCAGGCCAATCTAATTAGTGTGGGCTCTAAGGTACCTTAAGTTAGCCCTATTAAATTAAAACGCCTGGGGGAAAAAATAACTGTAATTATTTCCTTCTCTCCCCTATCGTTGTATTTCAACTCCCTCCCAACCTCCATGCTTCTCTCATTCACAAAACAACCTTTAAACTGGGAGCTAGCACAGACAACCAGAGACTAGGGTTCAGTTTTCCTTTTTCTGCCCCCTTCCCCTTCCAGCGCTAGGTCCCAACAGAGAACACAGCGCGTCCAGAAGCGGTGGTAGGGCCTGGCTATATTCTAATTTAGGGAGGCTGCTACACTGAGCAGAACATTATTCCAAAAATGCACCCAGAGTCTCCTTCCTGAACCAATGCAGATCCGTTTGCTGCGGGGCATTTCTTTTTAAAGCCCCTTTTTCTCTCTTCGACAAATCAAAATAAGCAAACTTTAATGGTAGTGAATTATACTTGATTTTGTTGAATCTAGTTCTGAGTTTTCCTACTTGAAACGTGTTTCCCCAGGACACTGACCTATCCTTTAATTGTTTGGTGCGAGGCATGTTAGGGGGAGGGGCGTTACTTGTTTATTGGAACAGCGCTGTTAAAAAAAAAAAAATCAACCTAGGCTAACAGTTTCAAGGCTCCCCTAAAGATGTATCCAAACAGGCAGCCAATCAGCGCTTACACAGCTTTTTCTGCTTGACTCTTTTAAAGAGACAGTGCCGACAGTGTTTTATCACATTTAAAGAGAACCGCGCTCTAAAAACAGTCTGAAAATGGGGGAGTCTTCCCGTTTGGTTGGTTTCTCGTCTTAAAGAGTCTCTAATGAGGTACACTCAGTGTGTCCTCGGGTTCTCGCCGTGGGCAGAAAGGAGTCAGCAGCAAATAGCTGGGTCACTCTGCCAGCCCCCCCCTCAATTTCCCATTGTACACCTGGGTCACTGACAATGGAAGCTTCCCCTCCCCCCACGCCTGACTCTCGTCCCCCGCTCCCCAATTTAGCTCCATTTATTTGAAGTTCGCAGATTTCTGTGGCGCGCATTCCGCATAGCGGGGCGCCCAGGTGACGCCCCCCTACCCCGGAATGGCACCATCTCTCGTGGAGAAGCCGAGGGGCTAACTTGCTAGGGCGGGCAGACCTTGGAAATTTGGGAGCAATCACTCTCCGTTCTCTTAGCCAAAGTCCTCAGTCCCTTCCCCCAGGCTCCCCAAAGCAGTCCAAGGGCCATTTTCGCGCGACTCCACTTTGGGGTTTTCCAAAGTATTTTAATGATCTAGTAAAGGAGCAGCCTCGCGGCTCGGCGCCGGATCGAGCCGCCCAGTTCTCAGCGTGGAGCCCCGGGCCCGGCGCTCCGAAGCCAGACTGGGCGAGAGGGAGGACCGGGGGCGGGGCGGCCAAGGGGTGGACGGGTGGGAGTCTGGGGAGGGGGCCGAGGTCGGAGCCCAAGGGGAGGGCAGGCGAGGGGGAGGGGAGATAAGGGCTGGGCCGGCGCAGGGCTGAGGCTGGGGGAGGTGAGGGGCAGATAAGGGAAAGGGACGTGGCGGGGGGGAGCCGACGGTGCTCCGCTCAGGGGTCCGCGCCCCCTCCCCTCAGACTACGCCGCAGCGCCACCCCCCCCACTCCCCAGCGGTCCAAGCCGCGGAGAGCGCCCGTCGGACCCTCTTCTCGCGGGGGGCCAGGGGACTAGATCTTCCCTGTCCCGATTCGTGTCCCCTCCCCACATCTAGAGAAAACGGAGGCTCGCGCCCCCGGCCCCCCCCACCCCGTTGGCCCGCAGGAGCAGGAATAGCGGCTCCTCGGTGGCGGCCGCAGCGGGGACTGCCGCGGTCGGGCGCTGACAGGGCGTCCCTCCCGGGCCGCCCCGGCCCCTCCCCCGCGCGCCTATTGGCCGAGGCGCATATCAATCACGGGACGTTGACGCCCGCCTTGCTCCCTCGCCCGGGTAGCCACGTTCGGTTGAGCTCCAAGTAGACCAGCGGCAGCGGCGGCGGCGGTGCCGGAGGCGCTGAGGGAGGCGCAGGCGGAGCCGGGCGGGCGCGCGAGCGAGCCAGTGGGCAGCCGGGCCGGCGGGAGAGCGGCGGCGGCGGCGGCACCGGCACCCCAGGCCGAGCCGGCGCGGGAGGAGTTCCAGGGCGATGGGGCCGCGGCCGGGGCTGACGCTTTGACAGCTGGAAAGAGCGCGGAGCCAGCGCCTGGGGGGGAGGGAGGGGAGCGCGGCGAGGAGAGCGCGAGCGAGCGAGCGAGCGAACGCCGGGGAGGGGGCCGGGAGCGAGGGGGCAGCTCGGGAGCAGCCGGAGCGGTAGCAGCGGCGGCGGCGGCGAAGCTCGGCGCCCTCTTCTCTGCAAACCATGTTTGCCAAAGGCAAAGGCTCGGCGGTGCCCTCGGACGGGCAGGCTCGGGAAAAGTAAGCCCTATTTTCCAAGTGGCGGCCGCGCCGCTGCCGGGCTGCGGACGGGTGGTGGGAGGCAGGTGGGCGGGCGGGGGCTGCTGAGCCCCGGGCCCCGGCGCCGCCTGCTTGGTCCCTTCCCGAGGCCGCGGCGGGCGGCGTGGGAGAGCCCATTGTTGGGAGCCGGCGGAGGTTGGGGTCTGGGGGCGCCGCCGGGGGAGGGGGCACTTGGTGGCCTTGGGGCGTGCCGGGCGCGGGGGCCCGCGGTGAGGGATGGACGAGGTCCCGCGAGCGAGCCTGGGCGCTCGCTCCAGCCGGGGCGCTCGCCGCGCTGACGGCACTTTGCCCACCGGGCGCGGGCAGGGGGCGCGTGGCTTCTGCAGCCCCGAAGGCTCCTTTTGTCCGCCCGCGGCGTGAGGAGTGCGTGCCGGGGGCTTTGTTCGGCCGAGAGCGCTCTCCCTTCCCTGCCCTTGGCCTCGCCGCCGGCCCCGCGCCCTCCGGGGCGCCGAGCTGGGCAGGGACGGCGGCGCCGGCTTGGCCCTAGGCTTGGGGGACAGTTGTTTTGGGGGGAGGTGGTGAGGGCGGTGCTTTACTGCCCTCTCCAGAGCTCGCGGAGCACTCCAGAGTCCAGGACTGAGTCTCCCCGGACTCTCAAACGTGGGGAGAGGGTGGGTCGGTGGCAAGGAGTGCATCGGGAAAAGGAGCGAGGCTCGGGGGGTTGGGTTGCTTGCGAGTTTGAGAGACCTAGGTGGGTTTGGTCCCGACGCTACTTGGAAGTTCAAGTTCGGGGGCTGCTCTCCAGCCCTCGCGGCTTGAAGTAAACGCGTTTCCTCATACCCACCCCCTAACTGCTCGTACCCGTGGCCCCAGGCAGGACCGAGCTAGCTGCTCACCTCTGGTTGGGGCCACAATGGGACAGCACGGACAGGGTTGGAGGACAGGCTTGGAGGCCAACTGGCAAGGTCCAGGAGCGAGCGCCCGGTGTGGTCTGACGCTTTCTCTCTCTCTCTCTGTGCCTGCTACCCACTTTCCAGGTTAGCTTTATACGTCTACGAATATTTACTGCACGTAGGAGCACAGAAATCTGCACAGACCTTCCTGTCGGAGGTGAGTGGAACTCCCCCCATCATCCAATTTCTTGACACCCCTCCTCCTCACTCTTCTTAAAGCCTTTGTTTTCTGGAGCAGCCACTGTGGCCACCATTTTGAATTTTTATCACCTTTTGGCATTTATTGTTAGTTGGTCTTCACAGCCTTTTGGCTCTGGGAAGCCCCTAGCCCACCCCTTCTCTCTGCTCCTCTAAGCTGTCTCTGCTCTCTCCTTTCTAGATTCGATGGGAAAAAAACATCACGTTGGGAGAACCGCCTGGGTTTTTGCACTCGTGGTGGTGGTAAGTTTGTGTGATAGTTTTGTGTGTGTGTTTGTTTTGTTCTGAGCCCCCGGCTTCAAGTGAACAAAGATGGGAGATCTGGAGCGGGTCCCTCCATGCCTTAGTCCCAACGTTGCATAGAGCAGGGTGCTGTGGGGCCCTCAGGACTGGCAACGGAGGAAAAGGGCAGACGAGGTCGGTGCCTAAGTTTCTGCCTCCTCTTTGCCCACTGTTGAGAACCCTACTAATCGTGCCTGGTGTTTGCATGGAAACTGTACTTTTATATCTCACTCTGAGGCGCTGGGCATGGGCTTGAAAAAAAGACCTGCATGGGTTTTTGTCAATTCTGCACGTTGCTTTAATTAGAGGGAGTGGGGGTGGGGTGGGTGGAGGGGCACCAGGTCTGTTTTACAACTGGCCTACCCCTTCCTTTTTCTTCTGTGAGCTCAAAACCTTGAGAGAGAAATCCATGGGGACCTTTTCCAGGCACCCTGAGAAAGAGCAAGAAGGGACTGCCACTTCCTTTAAAGATACTGATTCAGACCTACTGGACCTCCCCCCTCCCCCCACTGCTCTAAGTATCCCTAAAACCACCAAGTTTCGTTTTACTGAGAATCTGGAAGAGGGCCTGTAGTTGGTAGATGGGGGCTCTCTCTTGTCTGTGACCCTCTCCCAGGCCCCTGGGCCCTGTCCGGGTGGGACCACCGCCGGTGTGCTCCCGGTTTGCAGCCCGCAGGAGGGAGGCTTAGGGTCAACGGGAAGGAGTTGCTGTGAGTGTAAGTCTTGGGTGTTTTGTGGGACCGATTGGTGGAGTCTTTGACATTCTTTTCAAAAGGAAAAGAGAGCGGAGTGGCTTTTGATATTTTGGTGAAGTTCAGGAAAACGGAGTGCCCTGTCTTGGGATCTTAGCGCGTTTACCTGACCGCCAGCTCACTGGGGTAACTATTTCAAGTGTCTTTGAAATGCATGGGGATGAAGTGTCTGTTCTAACTTGCACGGAAAAAATGAGGTTTTAATTGCTTTTGCCAACCTCGGAACTGCGGAGTTGGAGGCATTCGGTGTGGTGTAAGGATTCTGTCTGTAGGAGTGGGTGGTAGGTTTTCTGGGGTGGCTTTTGGAGAGGAGTGTGGGGCTGGAGCTGGCGGGTCTGTCCACCGTGGATTTTGCAGAAATTTAGGCTTTTGAGTAAAAGTTACTCAGAAGGGACTGGGGAGTTTGTAGTGTTAGAAATCTTCAGTGTGTGGAGGAAGTTAGTCAGATGTGTGCAGCCTCAGAGCACAGAAAGAAATGTTCTCGAGCCTCCCTCTGCAGTCAGCAGAAGTCCCCGATTATCCTGTTCTAGCCTTAATCCCCCGCAACTTCTCCAGCCTTATCTCAGCTCCGGGAACTAAGAGTGCGTCGTGCTGGGCGCAGGCAGTGGTGGCTCTGTGATTTGACACCGACCGTGGCTTTTGGGGTGGCAGGAAGTGGTGGAGCTGATCTGAAGAGGGCCAGGCTGCGTTCTTCACGCACCTGGAGTGAGGTGCTTGTCAGGTGACTGGCAGGGCTGTCTGTCTGTGATGGTGACAGGAGCACTGGTCTGGTAGTCAGACTTCCGCTCTGGTGCACGTTTTACCCTTCAAGCGGGTTCCTATCCCTGGGCCTTGGGCTCCCGACCTGGAGAGGGTTTTTAAGGCCCCTTTTTGGTAGCAGTGGCTACCCTGTGTTTGTATAGGGTTTTACTGGTTGACAGAGGACTTGTATGTCTGTTTTCACATAATGCAAAGTGTTGGGGTGACCATACGAGAATCAAGGAGGGGGGTTAGGCAGGGAAATCTGCCCCCCTCCTTTTGCTGGACAGGTGGTTGTCTGAGGAGGGCTCTCTTTCAACGTGAAAGACCGAGATACTTGGTTATCCATAACATAACTTTTGGTTAATTGATATATGTTCTTTGGTGGGCGGGGGGGGGGAATGGTTTCTGTATGAGAACACCTTGGGGAGGGCCTGGTTGAGAGTCGGGTGGGCTGGCAGGAGATGGGGATGTGGGCTCTGGGATGAAGAACCTGTAGATTCCCTTTATTGCCAGAGTCACCCAGTTTGCTGTGCATATGAGTCATAGTCCTGACTTTGACAATTTAACCTTTTTATGAAGTGCAGCCATTTTGGGTGGAGGTGGGGGGTGGTTACCGGAGCACAGAAGAGACAGGCATGGATTCTCATCCAGATTCATGTCTCCCATCTGGGCATCAGTGGGTGGGTTACCCTAACCTGCTGGAGCTTCAGTTGCCCCATGTATAACGTGGGGATAAAATCACCTACCTTACAGTGCTGTGGTAGTTACAAGCAGTGTCATGGGCGTGAGGCCTCCAGCACATAGTAGGTGTCTGATGGGTGAGAGGTATTACTCTTACTACAAATGCCAGGCTGTCAGAAGAGGTTGGGTCCATTTTGTTGTTAGGCTGAGTATGCCCAGTGAAGGCTGGGAAGGTGGGATTGAGCCTTGGGGAGACGTGGTGCTGTTAGCACCGTGCATTGTACGCTTGCTGTTGGGCACACAAGTAATAATTAGTAACCTGATCTTATTTTATTTTTCAACTTGCAGCGTATTTTGGGACCTTTACTGTGCAGCTCCTGAAAGGCGAGACACTTGTGAACATTCAAGTGAAGCAAAAGCCTTTCATGATTACGTGAGTAACAAATTTTTAATCCTGGCGATAATTGCAGGGTTGGATAACTTGAACTTCTTTAGTACCAAAAGCAAATACACAGCCAACTGGCAGTGGTCTTTGTTTTCTCCTTGCCTTTCTTTTTGTCCTGCCCACCTCCCTGCTGCCCTCGCCCCGTACTCTCCTCCAGCAGTGGTCTAACTTGGTGAATGGTGTTTCATAATGTTATAATGATGCAGCAGAGTGTAGATACCTATCTGGAGAATTAAATGGCGTTATGCGGGGCTCAACCATGTGGGATTTATGTTCTGATTGGGCAGTCACCTGGGAGGATGGTGGGGCTGAGCCTCTTTGGTGCTGGTTTATGAAGAAGTTGACCACAACCAAGAAAAATGAAAAGTAAATATGAAACTTGTGTTTTGGAGTAGAAGGTGTGTTTGAGTGAGAATTTGGTGAAATAGATTTTTAGGTTACTTTCCAGGGAGGGATCTTCCAAATTATGTTTTTGGAGGGAGGTGCGTGTGTGTGTTTATGGGGGGGGCTTGTGTTGTCCATTAAGACAGTGTGTACTTTGAGGTCCTTGGCTGGTCCATAAACCTGTGTTGAAAATGTTCTTGTGAAGATAGGATCATCACATTGTAGTGCTTTCTACTCTATCGTTCATTCTCCCTGGATGAGTTTCTTAAGATTGTAAGAGAGATGTCTGTCACATGTCCATATCCCACCAAGGTCCCCTTAAAAAAAAAAATTGGACTACAGTTGGGGTGGAGTCGGACTTATGATCAGATGAAACAGGTTAGGATTTTCTGCGGGGGGATGGAAGGGGAAGTGTCCGAAGATCTTCCCAGCCTCCTTTGCTTCCTGTTGGTCTTGTAGAAGGTTAAGTGTGTGTGTGTGCCTGTATGTGTGCACACACAAGTGCACTTAAGAGGTCATTTATTGGATTTTGCACTTCTGCATGAGGTGGGAAGAAATGGTCCCAAAGCTCTAGGGCATGGAAGTTGGTTTTTTGAACGTCATCAGAGCCCACCCACTTGGCCGGGCCATCTGCATCCCCTGCATGCAGTTTGAAACTGGCCTGGGAGACCAGAACCCATTTGGTTGAGTTTCACAAGTGGTCAGATCCCATGCCACAAGTATCTTTCTGGTGAAAATTTCTCCTTGTAATATGAGGACTTAAGAGACTCCCCTGGGGGCTCCCTGGTTTTGAGAACATTCAGTGCGATGAAATTTTGCTATGACTGTAAGGTTAATACCCTTGGAGTGGAATGCTGAGGAAATTGACCAGTTCTTGTGCCCTCTCCAGGCTTGAAAAAGAGAAGCTGCTGAATGGTACTTATAGCCTGGTGAACTTTTAGTAGTACAAGGTGAGAGGGCTGGTTCACTTGTGATGTGGTTCTTCTGGGAAAATCGGTGGTGATGATCACAGGGTTTCCTGGGGTAGAGGCTAAGAGTTACGTTAGCCATATAAAAATAGTTGGGGAATTTGACTTTTCTACCTAGTAAAAATCGTGTGTGTGTGTGTGTGTGTGTGTGTGTGTGTGTGTGTGTGTGTGTGTGTGTGTGTGTGTGTGTGTGTGTGTGTGTGTGTGTGTGTGTGTGTTTTAACCTGTGGATGGCCAATTCCTGTGTGGCCTGTATCTGACAGCTATGCAAAATGGTTTCATTTTAGAGTGGGGCGGGGGACGTACCTATTTCCAGTCACTCTCTTGATATGGGATGTCTGTGCTATCTTTCAGAGAAGTTAATAATTTTTAACTAAGTTTGGCTCTCTAGTACATAATGTGAGACTCTCTTTGGCAATTTGTGGTTTGGTCTGCCATCTTGGAACAGTATGGTGGTAGTGAAAGTTTACATGGGTTTTTTTTTTCAGTAATTTGCTGAGGAAGGGCAGCAGAATTGTGTAGAGATTGCTGAGGTCGGTGTAGACATTTAGAAGAAGCTACCAAGAGCTGAAATCACAGTGCCTGAGGCCTAGGATTCACAGATCTTGGGATCAAAACCCTTTCTCCTGGATTGGGATCCACTTGGTGTCCTGTGGCCTGAGAGTCAGGTCATGTGAAAGGAGGGATGGAGTGATGAATGGGGATGGGTAGGGAACGTCTCTATTGTGAAGGAGTTAAGGGGGGTGGGTATTGAGTTGCAAGGGTGAAGGAGAAGCAATGGGAAAATGAAAAAATATTTAAGAAAATGAAGAAAAGGAACCCTCTTTTTCTCTTTGTCTTCCTCAAATTTTCGTGTGTTCTCTCCATTCTCATGGCTACTATCTTGTTCACCCTCATCATTCTTGCTAGAGTTATTGCTGAAGCCTCTTTGGATTCCCTTCCTTTTGTCTGGGGTGAATGCCTCTCTTATCCGTCACATCCTGTCCACTTTTCAGCTTCTTTGTGGAGGACTTTGGTGATAGTTTGCTGTACACTCTGATCACTCCTTCATCTCAGTGGCTATACAAACCACCTGTACAAACCTTTGTTGGTGGCTTTCCATGTGCTGGGCCCCTGTGCTGGGCACTCTAGGTTCAGGCTCTCATTTCAAGCTGCCAGTGGCCCTGGGAGAGAAGACATGTTGCTAACTCCATTTTGCAGATGAAGAAACTGAGACACAGAGAGGTTATCATAGTTGTAAGAATTAGGATCCAAACTCAGGTCATAACTGACTCCAGAATCTGTGTTCCTAACACTGCCGAGACTTGGCCGCACAGGTCTGTGGCAAATGTCACCCGTTTGCACCCATTCCTGCTAACTTCTCATTCAGGTTTGTCTTTCTAACCACAGCTTATTCATTTTTTCCATGCCAGAGACCATTCATCTAAGAGCTATTCATTTCTGTAGCTCCCACAATACCTTGTACATAGTAGGTACGCATGCTAAATGAACGAAGGTATTAAGGAACTATGGGTAAGAAAAAATACTCATTTTGGGGCATTTTGGTAATTTGGATAGCCAGTAGAATATTGGAAGATGTTCTTTTAGTGACTCGTTTTTGCTGGGTCATCTTGAGCCAGGTGATTTTAATGTGGGTTGACTAGTTACCCTAAATCCTTTTTAGAAGATAAAGTGGAGTGTAAATAAGAGCATGCGGTAACTGGCCTTCTGTTTTCAATCAAGGAGATTCAAAGATTCTCATGGTTTGTCCGTGCAGCTCAGATATACCCGCCTGGGCCTCAGTGGGTAGTGAGTAGTGAGTGTGTGTGGGGCATGGGTGAGGAGGGACTCCTGTGGGGCTGGGAAGGTCCTCATTCGGGAAGCCTGGTCTCAGCTCTCCTAGAGAAATGAATTTCTGTCCCTGGCCAGTGGTCTCTCCTTCCTGGTGGTAGGTCAGTTCAAGCCAGGCTACAGGGCCGGGAATGAACCAGGTGACTCAGCGGTGGGAGAGGGGGTTTAAATTTTCTCTGAATTGGTGAGTTTTTATTTGAGTCACAGTCTATTTTCCTCCACACACCTGGAAACTTCAGTTTGCTTGGCTCATTGTGTGTAAGCCGGAGCACCCTGATGTTGACCACACGTAATGAAGAGCGATGCAGGGTTTGGTACCCAGAATGTACTTTTCTGAGAAATTGGTTTACCTGAAGTCAGAAGAGCCCAGAGGCCATGGGAAGAGCTCGCAGGGACCCTGCCTGTGGTTTCCTTGCTGTTGCCCAGAGGCCATGGGAAGAGGCTCGCAGGGACCCTGCCTGTGGTTTCCTTGCTGTTCCCCTCCGGCCAGGGCAGAGGTTCTCTGGTGAAGCCCTTGGGTCCCCTTGGGTTCTCTTAGATGCCGATGTCTGTCTGGTCCTGGCCTTTTGTGGAGTGGACAGTCCCTCCTACTAGCTCAGTGCCTCTGAGTTGAAGGTGCTGGAGAGCAGTGACCCTCACATTGCTGTACTTTTCAAAACGCTTTTTCAGTACATGGTTGTGGTTTGGCTTCACAGCTGTCTGTTGGTCAGGTTTTATTATTTAATCTCACTCCCATTTTACAGATGAAGAAACTGAGGCCTAGAGTTTAGATGGCTTGTCTGAGGGCATGTAGCCAGGAGGTGGCAGAGCTGGGACTAGACCCCACTCTTCCAAATTCCACCTCTGAGCTTTTGACAACCGTCATTTGATACAGAATTCCTGCAAAACAGAGGGAAGATATTATCATTTGACCCAAAGTGTGCCCATGTATAGTCACTGAAGAAATAAATTTAGCAGAGAATTAAACTGAAGCCCCTGAGAGGTGAATTGCAGAGTCACTGGCAGAGGTGGGACCTGGCCTCTGAGAAGGGAGTTTGTTATGGTGCGATGGCTCTTTTGGCAGGGAAAATGTGATATAAAGCTATGGCCTTACCTTCCAGAAAACGCATGTATCCCCACTGGGGAGACTTTGTACATGATTTCAGGAGGTTCATGGCTGCTGTCCCCTCTGTGATCCCCAGTGCAGAATGTGGGGTGCCAAGTGGATGTGGAGTCCCATGACCTTGGCGAGTCGTGGGCCTCAGTTTCCCTTCTCTGAAGACCTGCGGTCCCTTTCAGGTCAGCCTCAGTGGGGCTGGCTCTCTTACCCCTGTGCTCCCCCCCAGCAGGACTCAGCTGACCCCCCTCCACTCCCAGCTGTGAGCCTGTGTCTTCAGGCGGGTTGGTTAAAGTCGGAAAGCGCCCCAGAGTCCTGGGCGTGGACGGGAGCTGAGGTATTTGTGGCTCTGTGGCAGGGGTCCAGCGTCCTTGGTGGGTTTGAAATAGCAAAGTGATATTTGAGAGGACTCTCCTTGGATGTGCCGAGCTAAGGTTCCTGCCAGGCGGGGAGCGTCCCCGCCTGCCAGAACCCTTTGGGGGCAGGGGTGTGAGAGGGTGGCAGCGTGGGCAGGAGCGGGAGAAGGCTGCAGCTGGGCTCTGAGGAGCTGGGGGTGTGCTCTCCCCCGCGATAAGCCGCTCTAGCTATCTGCCCAGAGGTCCTGGCAAGTTCACGGCGTTGCCTTTGGCTCTGACCCTTGGCACCCTTGTGTGGCGGATTATAAAAACAAAACATACACACGGTTGTTTCCCCCCAGCCCCCCATTGGAGCTCAGACTGTGTGTTGTGGCCTTTCTTCGGGCTCCCACCCTGTTTGCTGCAGCTCCTCTTAACCCCCGAGGCTGCCAGCCTCCTCTATCGGTAGCTAATTAAACACTAAATGAGTAACTGGAATTGCTTTTTGCCAGAACCCGGGCAGTGTGGCCATCTTAATGGGTTTCAAGTGGCTGCAAGACCCCAAATTGCAAATCCTTGCCCTTTATTTCAAGGCGGGAGGTGGGGCGGGGGGAGCAGGGGGGACCCAAACAAAGTTTTTGGCAGTGGTCACTTCATTTGAACTCCAAGACCAGCCGTGCGCTCCAGTCTGTGCATAATGCCATCTTTGTTAGCTAAGCCTTTGCAGACTTGGACCAAGAGTTAGCTGTGTGCCATTCACTGCTCTGAGGGAGCCGGGAGACACCCAGCTCGATTTTCCAAGGCAAGCTGCTTCTGTAGTGGGGACCTCGGGCCAGAGCCTCCTCGCCCCTTCTCTTGACCTTCCCGCCTCTGTGGGTGAGTGTGTGTGTGTGAGCTTAAGAGGGAGCGGTGGAGGGGAGGTGTGTGTGCTTGAGGGCCTGTCAGCCAAGATAACAGAAATGTTACACTAGCTGTAGCCTTTATAATAGTGTCTGGGGTTTAGAGTATTTAGAAAAATTAATCTTTTTTAGCTTGGTAATAATTCTGACCACGGCACAAGTGCATTAGACGATTCACATAAACTTCTTTAATACATGTTGCTGGGAGCTTACAGCAAATAGACAATAATGATTGTTTGTTTTTGATTCGCCAGGGTAATGGGGTTTTTTGTAGCCTGGGCAAGATGAGTTTTAGGAATGTTTCTCTCTCATGTTATGCTTTTTTCTCCCCCTTGGATCCTGAATCCTCTGGATTTTGAAGGGTTTGGGTTCTGACTGATGGCTGGGATGCACACCTGAGTTCCAATTCCTGCTCTGTCATTTCCTGGCAGGGTGGATTTTTGGAGCCTTGGTTTCGCCATCTGTAAAATGGGGAAATGGTGAATCCTTTATGGGTTTGTTGTGAGGGTTAAGTAGGATTATATATGTAAAATGGTTGTCTCTCTGTGGCCAGTGCTTGGTGAGTTTGTTTCCTTTCATTTTTTTTTTTTTTTTTTTGCGGTACACGGGCCTCTCACTGTCGTGGCCTCTCCCGTTGTGGAGCACAGGCTCCGGACGCGTAGGCTCAGCGGCCATGGCTCACGGGCCCAGCCGTTCCGCGGCATGTGGGATCCTCCCGGACTGGGGCACGAACCCGTGTCCCCTGCATCGGCAGGCGGACTCTCAACCACTGTGCCACCAGGGAAGCCCTTCTTTCTTTTTATATCCCCAAAGTTTCCCCCAGAACCTTTTAATATGATGGAGATAACAGCATGTTTTTCTGGAAGAGCAAGTTGACCCTAGGGAACTGGATACATTAATTTCCCGATGATGCCTTCCGGTGCCTGGGCTCCTCTGATGTGTCATGGAGTCCTCCCCCAAATACCAGTGTCTTGTCTCCCCACCCCCAAGACCCCTGCCAGGGCCAGAGCAGGCGGTCCTGGCATAGCCTGGCACTGATAAATGCTCCCCTGAGACGTCTGTGCCCCTTATCTGTGTCGGACAGAGTGGTCCTGTCCCACTCCCGTGTGTGGCTGCCGCGTTGCTGAATGGGAAGAGCATGCAGCTTGGCACGTGCAGAAACCTAGATGCAGATTTCGGCTTCACACCCCTTGTCAGCTGCGGGGGGCCGCCACTTTTCAAGGTCTGTTCTCTTGACTGTAAGGTTGGCACAAGGGTCATACTTGCTCAGCCCACTGTGGGGGTAACAGTGAGAAAGGCATGGAAAACTGTCCAGGGAAGGTTACCTGTGCGGGACAGTGCTGTGTCAATATTTGCAGGGATGACCAGCCTCGAAAGCCCCGCAGTTGGGGGTCTTGTCTTTGTCCTCTTTTTTTTTTTTTTTTTGCGGTACGCGGGCCTCTCACTGTTGTGGCTTCTCCCGTTACGGAGCACAGGCTTCGGACGCGCAGGCTCAGCGGCCATGGCTCACGGGCTTAGTTGCTCCGCGGCATGTGGGATCCTCCCGGACCAGGGAACGAACCCGTGTCCCTTGCTTCGGCAGGTGGACTCTCAACCACTGTGCCACCAGGGAAGCCCTCTTTGTCCTCTTTGGTGGCCGGCCTCGGGCCTCACTTGACCTTTGAATTGAGTGACGGGTCCCTAAAAGGGCCTTTAAGGAGAAGGTGAGGAAGGGATGTGTCAGCCATTGCAGGTCCACAGGAAGCTGGTTCTGGGTGCCCGAGGCCTTGGTCAGCTGGCCCCCAGACCAGGAGCAGAAGACACTGCCAAGTTTTGAGGTGTTGATTCAGTCCAATTACTGAGTGCCCGCTCTGCTCCATGTCCAGTGGAGGAGACAGATGCTGCCCAGGATGCGCTCGTGTGCTTAAACCTTCTCTTTGGAGAGCCCAGGATGCAGAACATCACGACTGGTCATGGGAGTAGGTAAACAGCCCCATTCCCGTGTGGTGGCCGGGAAGGGTATTTAATGTAGTATGTGTAGGTAGCAGGGTTGCAGGTGGTAGAATTGGAGGTCACATCTTACAAGGAGGTACCCTGAGGCCCAGAGGGGAAAGATGCCCCACCTGAAGTCATCAGTAGGACTTAAACCTATAAACCGTATCAGATTCCATAACTCTTTCCTTTGCTCTGTGCTGTCTTGCTGCACTTACAAGCTGTGTGAACTTGGGCACCTTAATTAACCTCTCTGTGCTTCAGTTTCCTCAGGTGGAAAATGGGGTTAATAAAGTATACCTGTCTCATGAGGTTGTTACAAGGATTAAATGAGTTTATGTACGCGCACACACATTAAACACGCACACACACGCGCACACACACAATACATATTGTGTCTGGTACAGCGTAAGTGCCGTAAACGTGTGCTATTTTTTTTTTTTTTTTTGGCCATGCCACGCAGCTTGCAGGATCTCGGTTCCCTGACGAGGGATTGAACCTGGGCCACGGCAGTGAGAGCACCGAATCCTAACCAGTAGACCACCAGGGAACCCCCTGTGCTCTCATTCTTATTATCTCATTTCAGGCCTGGTATGAGTCCTGGCTTTCTGATGGCCGAAAGGGAGGGCAGCAGCAGAATGATGCTGGTGTGAGAGGTGTGCTCCTGGGATACGTGACCCACCTGTTGGTTGATTAGCACTCTGGACCCCTGGGTTTGAATCCACCTTCTTCAAGCAACCGCGAGTGACTGGGGGTGGGGTTCATACATGCAGCCTCCAAACCAGCCCCGCTGCTCGTGAGGATGAAGTGCCGACGCGTGGATGCTCCTGGCCAGCGCCGGCCTGTGGTGTTCAGTCAGTGTCCGTTCCCTACTCTTGTAGCCGTTTCCCTTGCTCTGGGAATCTGGAACTTCCCCAGGCCCCTCTGACCCGTCCCTGGTGTTTCTCCTTGGTACTTAAGATGGGTTTTTTTGCTCCAGTCCTGCTGTAGAGCACATGCCAACCTGGAATGTGGCTGCCTCTACCAGGCCTGCCAGGACCACCCCTAGGGGAACACCCACCTTTCCTTCTGTCTTCCCCCCCGGGAGCTCTGTGACTTTTATTCATTTGCTATTTGCTGCCTGGAAGTAGAGTGATGGGGGTCAAGGTTGTATCTCTTCCTCTCCCTCTTCTAGACTGAAAGCTCCTGAGGGCAGGAGCTCTTATCTCCACCCCCTTTCTGCTGCCCCTGCTCCTGGGGCCTGTTGCAGAGTTTTGAGTAAATCCTGAGGGGGGTGAGCTAGGCTCTGGGCCTTGAGAAGTGAGAAGGGTTTGATCCCTGCCCAGGGATCAAGTATGTTAAATATGCGTTTTAACGGAGATGGACAAGTGGTGAATGGTAACTGTGAGTCATGACCTGTTAGTGCTTTGTGAGATCAACTTAGTGGGTCACGAACTGGCAATTACAAAAAAAAAGAAACTCTGGGGCTTCCCTGGCGGTCCAGTGGTTAAGACTCTGCACTTCCACTGCAGGGGGCACGGTTCGATCCCTGGTTGGAGAATTAAGATCCTGCATGCCGAGCAGAGCAGTGCAACCAAAAGAATCAAATCAAAACAAAAAAAGAAACTCTGTATCGCAAAGAGTAAACATAAGCATTGTTTCGGGAAACTTCTGTTCTCAGCAATTTATGGGTGCCTATAAATAAACATGTGCCCTGGGTTTTCAATGTAAAATTTGCCTTGTTGCGGGTCTCAGTCTAAACTTTTTTTTTTTTTTTGCGGTACGCGGGCCTCTCACTGTTGTGGCCTCTCTCGTTGCGGAGCACAGGCTCCGGACGCACAGGCTCAGCAGCCACAGCTCACGGGCCCAGCCGCTCCGCCACATATGGGATCCTCCCGGACCGGGGCACGAACCCGCACCCCCTGCATCGGCAGGCGGACTCCCAACCACTGCGCCACCAGGGAAGCCCTCAGTCTAAACTTTGAAAGCTGCTTACCCAGAAAAGGCTGAAGTTGAATCTTGGGTCTTATAGGCTTGTGTGACTTTGGCCAAGTGGCAAGCGATTGCTGACCTCAGTTTCCTGATGGGTAATAAGGAGGGCGTCATTCCCACCTCTGAGGGTTCTTGGGAGAATTGATTCCCTGCCTTGCTTCCAGGTGGTGCCTGGTGGTTCCTGGGGACCTTTGCCTTTCGTTTTTGCTGCCATATTCTTAGTTCATGGAGCCTGTGAGAGGTGCCCAGCAGATGCTTGCTGAGTGCTGAACAAGCAGTGGCTCCCACTTGAAGTCCGTCGCTTGTTTCTGCTGGGTGGCAGCTCCCTCTGCCTGTCTGCAGTTGAGGTGGCGGCGGGGGCGTGGGTAGTGGTGGTGGTCTCCAGCCCCTTGTGGTGGTTGTTGTCTGAACATCTGCAGGGCTCAGACTCTGGTCGCGGCAGGAATCTTGAGAACAGATCTCAGGGCATCCTGTCTGACCCAGGTTGGCCCAGCTTTCAAAATTCCCTGTCCCCTCCTGGTGACAGCTGTTTGCACAGCTCCGAGGCAGGCTTTGTGTCCCTCGCTCTTTGTGTGTTTGGGTGAAGCGCCTGACATTTCACTTCTGTTTTATAGTCCTCTGACCTTAAGAAGCACAGCTGCTCCCTGGGGCCCCTGTCTGAGGCTTTCCTCTGATCCTTCTCTCCCAGTCACAAAAGGCTGTTTGAGAGAACAGGCTCTAGGGTGGCAGCCCTCCCCACTGCCCGGGATGCTGGCTGCAGCTTTGCGAGTTCTTGGGATGGACAGAGTGTGGCTTTGCACACTGGCCCAGGATAGCAGTCTGCTGGTGGGCAGTTATTCCTGTGAGCCTGCTGCATGCATGGCCCTGTGCTGGTTGGTGATGGGACTAAGGCAGTGTCATGGACAGCACAGAGGATTTGGACTTGGATAACCGGGGTTCAGGTTCTGGTTCTTCCAGGTGGCCTTGGGTAAGTCATTTGGCCTCTCTGAGGCTTGGTTTATCTGTGATAACAAATGATGTGAAACAAGGCTTGGTTTTGTTTTTTTTTTTGCCTCTCAAGATTTTCTTTGAAGCCAGGTGAGAGCATATAAGAATGGTTTGTAAACTGCGGTCTATTTCAAATGTGAACATATTGTCAAATCATAGAACGTATATCAAGAAAGAGCCTCTCAATTTACAGAGGGGGAAACTGAAGCTTGGGGTAGAGTGGTAGCAAATCTGTGACTGGATGGGCCCCTGATCCCTGTGGCAGCCACTGACTTTAGAAAACCTGCACCTGGGAGGTTGGCGCCTGGGTCTGCCTCTGTGCCATTCGGCAGGAGTTTGCAGCTTTTTTTGGGAGATGTCGTGGGCTTCCCGTGGCTTTGGCCGTGCGGCCAGTGCTGAGGGGGCAGACGGCCCAGTGGGCAGGCCTGGTGCCGGGCGTGTGCACGCGGCCGCTCTGTTCTGCTGTCTTTTAGAAGGCTTCCAGGAGAAAATGTTATCCTCTCTCTGGAGGCCCTTCCTCTTGGCAGTGCCCACTGGTGTTACACGAGCGGTTCTGGCCACAGCTCTGGGCGCAGGTTTCCCTGCGGGTCTCCGGGCTGCGGAGCCACTTCAAAAGGGGATTTTACAGCATGACAGGGAATTTCAGCCACCGTGTTATCTCCGAATTGGCCAATTGATGGTTTCAGCAGAGCATTTCAGCATCGGGGAAGCCAATACAATTTGAGTTAGTCGTGATGGCTGCCACTTTAAATACCACAGTGACTTTCCGTCAGCGGGCTAACGCGCAGCACAGGGCATCGCAGAAAACCTGATCACTGGAGTGCTTCAGTCGATTCTGACCCCAAGCTACGGAAAATGAACTTAAATCTAGTGGGCTGTCGCCACATACTTTCTTCAGCATTATTTTGCTAGCAGCATCTTTGTCAAAGGGAACTGGAAGGGAAGAGAGCAGGTACAGATCACCGTGTTTGCCTGTGGCCTCACCCGATTTGAGCGAAAATCTTCCAGGGGGAGTGAGCCGCTGGGAGTCGGGGTGGTGGTTTCCTGGTGAGGGATGAGTTACTAAACTACAGTGTCGTGGTTTAATAATGATGACTCTCTAGTGAAGGAAACTGGTGTTTATTGAGCACTTACTATGTGCCAAGTTTTTATTTTTTTTTTAAAGTGTTCTTATTCTCACCCTATTCAGGCTGGGTAGGGGACAGGACATTCCTCCCATTTCATGAAGGAAGAACTGATAACAACAAACAATAATTGAGTGCTAACTGTATGTCAGGCACCTTTCTAAGTGCTTTGGGTTTTATCTCATGTTGTCCTCAAAGCAGCCCCGTGGGTCAAGTTCTGTTTTTTGGGTTTTTTTCCTTTTAATTATTATTATTATTGTTTTTGGCCGTGTTGTGTGGCATGAGGGATTTTAGTTCTGCGACCAGGGATCGAACCTGTGTCCTCTGCAGTGGAAGCACGGAGTCCTAACCCCTGGACCACCAGGGAAGTCCCTAAGTTCTGTTTTTTTGTCCTATTTTGTAGAAGAGGGAATTGAGGCAATAGAGGGATTCAGGAATGTTGAAGGTGTACTTAAACTAAAGTGCTCTGCACTGCTCTATCATGCTGTTTCCCTAAGAGTTAATACCAGATTTGGCATCTTTGCTGCTTAAGTAGTTGGTGACCCACTGCCCAGCCCTGGTGGGTCTAGGTGGCAGGACTAGGTGGGAGCGGTCCCAAGGGGGCAGATGACCTGAAGCCCTGTCTGTGGGTCGTGTGGTTCCTTATCAGCGCTGTGCTTCCCAGAGGCAGAGGGGCTGGGCTGGTTTTCAGTGACCTCCCTCAGGAAGGAGATATTTTGCTTCAGGCTCATCATATACCTGAAAGAAGAGTTTCCCCATCTCTTCACTTTTAAGCCTCCCTTTTATTAATCTCCTACCACCCTGTGTGGACTCCATGCTTGAAAATATTTCATTTACAAATAGATTATATACATTGTGACCATTAATTTTACTGAAGACATAGGAAAAACAAGAGCTATATAGTTGCTGATTAGAGCATTTCATCAGCTCAGAAAAAATTGGGAATTTGGGATTTATTTCGATTGAGGTAGACCCGATTTTGGTGTTGAATTAAAAAAATATATATCAGCCCGACTCCAGAGTCCGTGAAGTTTTTGAGAGACCTGGCTGGAGTCCTCAGGCTGGGAACCTCTGACTTAACGTCTGTGCTTCCCCCACCTACCTAGCAGTGTAGGTGGCTCCTTCTAGCTGTGTTCTAGAATGGCCAGAGTTGGGCTCTGGTGGAAGAAAGGCCCTCACGTTCTCCCCTGAGAGTCAGGAGGGTCAGAGGTCAGAGTTTGCTCTTAGGTCATATACCAAAGTTCAGGCAAGGCTTCCCTGTGAGGGAACATGTGGGTTGGAAAATGGACACCACAGGTGTAAGCTCCTGGGTGGAGAGCTCCCACCTCTGGAGGATGCTCCAGAGCCCCCACCCCTACACTCAAGTACCATGTTCCCTGCTGTTCTGAGCTGGCATCCAGTGGAGGAGATGGATGACTGGACTGTGAGTCCAGAAATCGTTCTTCTCAACCAAGCTCCCCCACTTATTAGCTGTAACCTTTGAGTGGCCATTGTCTTCTTTCTGGGCCTCAGTTTCCCCATTTGTAGCATGGGGACAGGGAGGGATACAGAAGCGATTTCTGATGTAGCAGTGACCAGCCTTTATTGCACACTTACCCTGGACTAGGCGCCGTGCATGGGCATGCCGTCTAGTCCTGTAACTCTACAAGGCAGGGGCTGTTTTTATCCCACTCCTTTGATGAGTAAACTTGAGGCTCCAAGATGAAGTCATTAGCCTTGGTTATGAAGTCATTAAATAACGGAGCACAATTTGAACCCAGGGCCCCATTCCTAGTCTTTGAGCCACACCGTTATTTTAATAAACTTTAGGATGACTTTGAGAGATGAGGAACCTTGGGGAAAAAAAATGTTCTTAGAAAGAATTGAATCATTTCTGTAGAAACCCGTAAACATGTGTCTTAAAAAAAAAAAAAAAAAGATGTTAGTGACAGTTTGCTTCCCAGTGAGATGAATGCAGATAAACCTATTTTGACTGTTAACTTATTTTGTTGCTTAAAAGCCAGTGACATGTAGCGTTGAATTTATTTTTCTTCACAGCGTTTAAGTGTTTGCCCCTTCTTGAGTGACGTGTGTGAATCTGGGAATTGCCTGTACTTCGGGGATCGAGGCCGCTGCTCGCACTTCAGGATTTTGCCTTAAGAGGGGCGACTCGGGGGAGGATTTGTGTGGGCACAGGGTGGAGCTGAGAAGTGGCTTCCCAGCCACGCGCTTACCTGAGTTTCAGGGTGCTGTTGGAGCCAGAGCTCACTCCGAAGTTGGGGTCACGGTGGAGAGCTGATCGCAGGAGTCTCTGTGACTAGAAGCCTAAATATTTATTCTGTTCTGTCCCTAATGAAAACAAATTGTCAACAGTTGTTCAGTAACTGACTAAATTAAAATCTGTAATTAGTCAATTGGATTAAAGAGTTGGCACAACCTGATTGTATCATGCTGGTTAGGTTATTAAGAGAAAGGGTGTGATTTTTAATTACTGAATGCTAATTTTGACAGTTTCAAAGAGAAACAGACGTGTTTCTCCCCCCTTTTCCTAATTTTGAATGGTTTGGAATGTAAAGACACTCGATGTGTAAATTATGTTTTTTTGAAGGAAAATAATCCGAGAAGGCCCTTCTGTAGAGTAGAGGGATTTTAGTTAAGAGGCCACATTGGATTTGGTTGAAAGGGTGAGTTGGAAATCCTTCCTTTCTTGAAGGAAGGATGGCCCGGCGTTTGGCAGCTTTGCTTTTGCTTTGAATGAGAAGTTGGATTTCACATTCAAGCAATTCAGTCATTGAGTTAGAGTTCTTTTTAGTGTCTCTCCCAGTCTCTCACCTAAAGGGGGTTTTCTGACCAGCGTCCTGGAGGCGAGAGGCAATAGGAGACAGAATCCAGTGAGGACACTACTGTGTGTATGAAGCACAGTGGGACCGCAGAGACACCACCAGCACATGTGAATAACATCATCAGACTTTTTATAAAGTATTTTCTGATGTGCTGAGCAACCCAGTGGGAGGGACAGGAGGAATGAAAGTTCTTACTGCTCTCCTTTAGAACTGAGGCAAGTTGAGAGCTGGGGCAGGAGGGTCCAGGCGGGAATGGGCTGGGGGCTGGTGGGGGAGGAGGGTTGCCAGCAGACAGGCAGGAAGGGAATTCTGTTAGGTAGTGGTTGGGGACAGACAGAGGCCAGAGAGGAGAGGGGCTTCTTGCCGGGGAGGAAGATGGAATCAGAAAGTAGGGCCTGTTTATGGATTTCAGGGTACAGAAAGCCAGCCAGAGAGTTGAGGACGAATTGGGTAGGCCAGTTTTAAAATGGAGCAAGCCCTTCTTCTGTTTTGTTTTTCTGGGGGATGCTGTGTTGTTGCCTCCTCTGTGAGGCTGGAATATGGGTTGTAAGCAGCCTCGGAACTGGGAGTGAGGTCGGAGCTGCTTCTAGCCACAGACCCCAATGTATAGCCTGGATCCCCTCATCTGCAGAGGGGCCCTCCCTTCTCCCCCGCTACCCCCTAGCTCCTGGGAGTTCACGACATGGTCTGCTCTGTAAGGTGCTAGGCCCGTGGGTCGCGTAAATTGGAGAACCTCAAGTCTCAGAGGAGGTCTAGGGATCACTGCAGGAAGGCCACCCAGCCCTCGCTTCTCCTTCCCTAAGTTCTGGGGGCAGCAAGAGGTTAACCTCGGCCGCTGGGCTGCCAGCTCCTTGCAGCCCTTCGGGCAACCTCCCTGTCCTGGGGAAAGCCGCCCTAGACCCTGTGCGTCCAGGAGCCACGTGAATGGTGTCATCGGTGTTGAAGCACAGGCTCGACTTTCTGCTGGCTGGGTTTTCCATGATCCTTTTTGGAAGCACCAGTTAAAATGGCCTTTTTCAAGCACCAGTTTTCAAGATTTAGTATTAGAGCTGCTAGTGATCTAGAATGAGTCATTTTTTCTCTTTGTTTTTAAAGGAAGCAATTTTGCTTTTTGTGTCTGATGGATATATGGCAGGGATGCTGGGAACCAGGGTACAGAGAACTGGGTGAAGCCACCTGGGTTCAAATCCCTACCTGGGCCTTTACCACAGTGTGACCTGTGCCAGTTGCTTTACTTCTGAGCCTCAGTGTCCTCATCTGTAAAATGGAGATTGCACTCAACCTGCAGTACTGTTTTGCGGCAGTGGTGCAGAGTGCCCTAGAAGATGCCCGGGAAGTATTTCTGGAATGCCTGAATGAGAGACTGAAAGGTAGCCAGGGTTCTTGGGAAGGTATTCCTTCTTAGGGAGCTGTGCTGGGTATGTTTAGACGCATGAGTAAATGAGAGGAACAGAATAAAAAGCAGGAAGCATTTACAAGTGGTGGATTGGTGTGTGTTCTGAATTTGGAATTTCTCTTTCAGACTCAGGATCCACAGCCAAGGTTAAAGAGGTGGTGTGTGTGTGTGTGTGTGTGTGTGTGTGTGTGTGTGTGTATGTGTGTGTATGGGGGAGTGGATTGTAGCAAATAGAAGAAAGGAAGTGACAGTGCTGGGAGAGAGTTTATTTTAAAAGCTTCCCCACTGATAGATTTGTAGCTCTGGGTAAAGAGGGAAGCTTGTAAAACTTGATTCATTTTCTTCCCAAAGTCTGTTTTTGGTGGGGACTGGGGGTGAGGATGGAGCTTCCAAGTGCTTTTAAGTTAGAAGTGTTTGTGTGTTTCCAGTGCACAGCATGTGCAGGGCCAAGAGCCTTGTTCTCACCGCTGCTCCCTGCCCCCAGACCATCTTTCCCTTCGCGGAACGGAGTGCCGGTTGCGGGGCTGTGCTCTGGTCTCATCTAGGGATGAGCGAGGACTTCCTGCACTTGCGATGACTTCCTACTTCCTTCCTGGCCTACGCTGTCCAGAACAGATCGGATTCGCTCTTTTCTTTGGATTAGGAAACATGCTCTCCCCCTTCCCTGCCCAGGCCTGCTCTGGAGACATGGACGGGCAGCTGGGGTGACCATTAGACAGTGAGGAGCTAGGGTGTTTCCTGAACTGTAGGTCTGTGTGAGCTGTTCAGGAATGAGAAGCTCCTGCTCCCAAGAAGCCACTGCAGAAATGGAAAGGTGGTCAGCAGGGAGAGCTGAGGAGGTGGTAGACCTTGTATGTTGGGAAAAAAATTTGGGTAATTTGGAATGTTTCTGTGTTGGAAAATAAAAATTATGACTGTGTATTTCTGTCATTAGGGTGGAGTGTGAACCCTGAGACTTAGATACAAAATGTTGCCAGGCTATAGTTAAGGAAAGGAAGGGCCAGGCTACCTACCTCAGGGCCTTTGCACAGGCGTTCTCCCTGCTTGGAGCACCTCTCTCCATTCTCTCTCTCCCTGGGGGATCCCTATTCATTGTTCATGTCTCAGTTTAGACGTCCCCTGGTTTTTTTTTTGTTTTTTTTTTTAAATATTTATTTGGTTGAGCTGGGTGTCAGTTGCAGCAGGTAGGCTCCTTAGTTTCGGCACATGGGCTCCTTAGTTGTGGCATGCAAACTCTTATTTGCAGCATGCATGTGGGATCTAGTTCCCTGACCAGGGATCGAACCTGGGCCCCCTGCATTGGGAGCGTGGAGTCTTTTTTTTTTTAATCTTTATTGGAGTATTATTGCTTTACAATGTTGTGTTAGTTTCTGTTGTACAACAAGTGAGTCAGCTGTAAGTATACATGTATCCCCATATGCCCTCCCTCTTGAGCCTCCCTCCCATTCTCCCTACCCCACCCCTCTAGGTGGTCACAAAGCACCGAGCTGATCTCCCTGTGCTACACGGCTGCTTCCCACTAGCCATCCATTTTACATTTGGTAGTGTATATATGTCAGTGCTACTCTCTCACTTCGTCCTGGCTTCCCCTTCCCCCCATGTCCTCAAGTCTGTTCTCTACATCTGCGTCTTTGTTCCTGCCCTGCCACTAGGTTCACCAGAACCATTTTTTTTTAGATTCCGTATATGTGCATTAGCGTATGGTATTTGTTTTTTGGGAGTGTAGAGTGTTATCCACTGCGCCAGCAGGGAAGTCCCTGACATCACCTAACTTTAAGAAAATTCTCACAATCATCTTTGAGCCCATGGTCTAGGACCTGTAAACTTGGGGGCTTGACACCTGCTGGCTTGATACCCAGTTCATATTTGTGGACTGGAAAGTGACCAGGAAGAACCCCCACCTCCCAGGGCCCTGTCTCTGTGTTTGAACGGCTCCCTGAAGCCTCAGTGCCCTCAGAACATGTCCAAGTGTGGCTGCCTGCTTTGAGCCCTGGCCTTGGCATTTGCCTTTCTTCCTTTCTTTTTTTTTTTGGCCACACCGTGTGGCATGCGGCATCTTAGTTCCCCGACCAGGAATCAAACCCGTGCCTCCTGCATTGGGAACGTGGAGTCTTAACCACTGGACCGCCAGCGAAGTCCCTGCCTGTGTTTTCTGAAATAGGTTTTTGACGTTGATGGAGCCTTAGACATGAAGTGTCCTCAGAGATGTGTGCAAAAATGACCAGAATTGAATTATCCCAACTTTTGCCAACTTCTGAGGCCTCTCAGACTGAAAGCCCTGTGATTCTTCTCTTGCCCGGTTTTTGCATTTTGTGAAGAGGATTGAGGAGTGGGTGGGCAGGGGTGTGGTCTGGAATCCCGAAAGGTGTTACTCAGCTGGAGTCTTAGGGGGATGTTAACCTCAGATGATGGGAAACAGCCTGGTTCTGATTCCTCTAACTCCCCCTGCTTATCTGTGCAGGAATATTTTATGATTTGACCCCCTGTAATTCAGGGTTGGTGGCGATTGTATCAGCCCACACAAGTCTACAGTTGACCTTTGCATTATCTGAGAAGACTTGTGTTTGCTTAGCCACGGAGGATAAACAAGATTCCCGGGGGCGGCTCAAGACTTGGGCTGTGGTTTTTTGTGCAGCAACCTTGTGGCTTCTAATTGCCAGTGGCTCCTATCTGTGCTTCGGGGAAGGTCTTGGCCACACCCTGTCAGGGGCGGGGTGGGGGGAGTGCTTCTTTGGTTCCAAGCTGGCCATTCAGGCTTTTCCTAGAACATGAAATGCTCACTCCCTTTAAATCACCCCTTTCTAGTAAGGCTACCGTAATGATATCAGTTCAGGAGAACACTTTATCCAGAATCCACTGAGGGGTCAGTGCACATACTTGTTTTTCCCAGGTATTCATCTGGTCAGTCTAGTCTTTCCTTTGAATAGCTGATGCCCCTGAGATGTGGCTCCAGACAAAAGGACGTGGGCAAATCCTTTGTCCTCAGAGAGCTTACAGACTACTCTTGCCTTTTATCTGGGGCTCATGTGTTTTAAGATGCTAACCGAGCATCTTTAAATGGGAGACATATCCTGCAGGTTCAGATGGGCTCTTCCCCCAAGAAGGCACCGGAATGCATTCTAGCCTCCCCTCGGCTGCCGCTGCTGCCCCCAACCGGAAAACAGCCGGGTCGCCCTTGGCTCCACCTGCCCCAGCCCCCTGTGTCGTGCCGGCCGGCTCTGATTTTTGGACTGGTCACTTGAAGAGAACTTGAGTGTTTGCTTCCTTGTCTGTAAAGTGATGGTAAAGGATACCTTTGTGGCCCCGGTGTCTAGTGTGTGGCTCCACGGAGCCAAGCCATCCAACACCTCGTCAAGGTGTGGCTAAGAGATGGGAGAAGGTGATGATTTGATCGTACCTTGGAGACAGGAGAGGAGTCGGAGTAAAAACGTTCACGTACGGCTGTTACTCTAGTGAAAATTTTTGAAGAATTGGTTGCTGGAAACACAAATCCACAAGGACATAAACTAAAACAATGAAGGGTACGCTGGTTTTAAGGAAGCTTTCAGGGGTCTACATTCTCTCCAACCTGAGTTAAATTTCCTAGGCTTTACCAAAAACGCAATCCCTCTCCTTGCGGTTGGGGGCTGGACATTGCAGCCGGGCCCAGGCCACCTCCGAGGCACAGGTGCCTGCCACAGTGCCACCCTTTCCGGTGGGTGAGTCAGTGAGTTTATCCTGGAATATCCCGCCCTGGGGAGGGCCAGGGTCACGGGCCGGGGCCACTCTGGGCCGCTGTTTCTCAGGAAGCCGTGTTGGCCCCATCCAGAACTGCCTCTCAGACTTGAGATACACATGGCTTCTTTCCTACTCCCTTTTTTCTTCTTGAAAATGTTTTTTAACTCGGAGCATGTGTCACCGCAGAGTTCTTTTCACGAGGACAAAAGCTGGTTCTGATCCAGAGCCGACTGTGGCCTGATCCTTGGTCTGATTACTTGGCGGGGCAGTTGCTGGGGCTTGACCAGGGTGTAAATGGGACTCAGCATTGGGCCGGTGGGTGGGGAGAGGTGAGGAGGAACTGTGGGGAGGAGCTGCTGTGACAGTGAAGGGAAGGGTCGGGGGAGGGGTGGTTTAGCCTGTCCAGGCCACAGACAGCGCCACTCCCCTCCAGAACAGCAGCATCTGCTGCTCTGGGTGAGGACCTGCCCCTGACCCTGATGCAGGAGCCACGGCCACCACCAGCTTGGCCGTCCAGCCCAGCCCCAGACCAGACCACACAGGAGGGAGGAACCTGGAGCAGCTCTCCCAGCCTCTCTCTGGTTGATTGGCCCGGCTGCCTTCTTCCTCTTCTGGGTACAGGCTCTACCACTCCTCAAGCCCCATTGTCCCCACTGCGAGCCTAGGAGTGTCCCTCCCCAGGTCCCAACAGATGCGTGAGCCCCCAGTGCCTGGCGCACAGTCGGTACTCGTAAAAGTCTTGGTTTAAAACAGCGTGCGTGAAGGACTTGACGCGTTATGAGTGACGGTCTTTTGGGAGGGCGGGGACCGTACTGCCACGTGTCGTGCCTGGTGCATCGCAGGTCCTCCACTCTTTGGGTGAATGGAGTGGTGTCCAGAGAAGCAGGGCTCTGGCGTGGGCAGCAGCATGGAGGGAAGGAGCCAAGCTTGTTTGCATAGGAGGGCTGTGGTCTCTGGAGGGGGCTGCTCCAGTGGCTCCTGGCTCTCTCCGCCTGTCCCTCCAGACAGCCTCCTGGCCTCACCCTTTTAACGGCCCCTTGGTTAGCTGGTTGGCTTGACCTCAGTGTGGATGTCAGATCTGCTTTGTTAATGTAAGATGCGGGGGCGTCCTGTCTCTCCCTTACTAAAATCAAAATCAAACGCAAATTGAAATAAAACAAATCAGGAGCTGCAAGGAAGACAGCCCCGAAGTTTCCCTGACTGTGGCACTGAGAGCCAGACAGTCAGGGTCTTTCTGGTCTGACCTTGCCTGCGTTTCAGATTTTGCCATCTTTATTGCAGACCTCGCCTTGGTGCTTGGCACGTTCACCGTCACTACAGATTAATCATTACAACCTCCCAGTGAGGTAGGCAGTGGTGTAAAGGGGAAAAACCCCAAAGGACCGAGCACGTGGGATTTTAGAGAGCATCTGAGGGTGCAGAGGGGCCCCGGTGTGTGTTGCTGGTGAAAGCCCCCGCAGACTAGAAGAGCCGGCACCTTGCTCCTGCCATCTTGCTCCTGTAGAGAGAGTATCACGTCTGTCACTGGCTGACACTTTGAGGGTTTTTCTTTTCTCCAAATAAATAATTCTTTGTCTCTCTTCAGGGTGGCAGATCAGGGCTGGAGAGAGGCAGCCGATCAAAGGCAGCCTTGCTGACTTTGAACAAGTGGGCTGAGGAGGGGGTCTGGACAGGGCGGGGAGGGGGACGATGACGAGGAAAGCCAACACACTGCAGAGGCAGGAGGAGTGACACCTGAAGCCACCACCTCCT
Organism: Lagenorhynchus albirostris; assembly: GCF_949774975.1. Taxonomy (NCBI): domain Eukaryota; kingdom Metazoa; phylum Chordata; class Mammalia; order Artiodactyla; family Delphinidae; genus Lagenorhynchus; species Lagenorhynchus albirostris. The sequence goes on from NC_083096.1 coordinate 140,806,731, forward strand.
AAAACCTGTGATCATGCATTTCTTGCCTGGGGATGTGTGAGTGAAATATTAGGCTCAGTGGAGAGTTCCTTCCTCAGAGGAGAAAGCGGGCTCCCTTTTCCTGTCCCTTTGTCTCTTGTCGCCTTTGTCCCAGCCCTCCAGCTCTGAGGCCTCCCCTCCCCCCCCCACCAGGTTCCTTCCTTTGTGCCCCCGCCACTCACCAGCGAAACTTAACTCGGGCCTCCAGCCCGCCTGAGGCCCCTGCCTCCTCTGCTCCCCATGAAACAAAAGTAGCTGGTAGGTCCTGGCCTGGCTGTCATCACAGGACTCAAAGGAACCAGGCAGGGGCCTTGGCCCCCAAAGGTGGTGGTTAGTTTTGAAGGTTGCCACTGGCTGTTGGCAGCCCCTTCGGAGGGAGCAGTGTTACTGGGGGCACCTGCTGCGCTAGTTAGAGCGGTCTGGGGCTGCAGCTGTAGCTGGGGGACCCTCTTCCCTGGTGAAGCCCCTCTTTCTCCTGCTCTGAGTGGTCTTGGGCCTTTTCACTCATGAGTTCTGTGTGCAGCCCCTAGAAATAAGGACATGCTGAACTCTAAAAGAGCCAAACCTACACTTCTGGGTACGGAAACACCCACCTTTGTTAAAAGATTGTGTTAATCATCTTTAAGCAAGCATTAGCAATCACCTGGGGGGTTAAGCAAAGATTGGGGGAGAAAAACAACGTTGGGGGAAAAACTCTATCCAGTAACTTAATTTGCTGAGTCTATGGGAAAGGATGGGCTTGATTTCATTTTTCATGATGAAAATGGGAACTTCAGCGCTTGGTTTCTAACCTGATGGCTTCCTGGGTGGTGTGGCCCAGCGCAGGAGAGAGAGAGGGGCCTGAGGCCTGCAGAGGGGGTCACTGGAGTCTGTGTGCATCTGTGATGCAGAGCAGAACTGTGGCTGGTCGGTGTGGCTTCGCTGTTGCTGGCGTGGTTCTCCCTACTTAGAATGTTGGAGTTCCTAATTTAATTACACGTGTTTAAAATATGTCCTAGAAGAGAATGCATAAATTTAGAAATATTGTATTCTGCCCTCAACTTGCATAAAAAGTATTTTTCTAAGTTTTCACATGCATTTTTGGCATCAGTATCCTAAATGTTGTCCCCACAGCCACTTTTTATCTTCTGACCCACCTTTCTAATGTGTATCATCCACACTCCATCTAAGTTGTTTGAGATAATGTGTTTTCAAATTTACTTTATGATTTCTGTCGCTAGGAATTTTATCCGAAAGCCACAGGGACTCACGATAAAGTTTAGACAGTTGAATTTGTAAGATTTGTCTCCTAATTCTATTGCTGGAAATGCTCCAGCAGATAGGAGACCCCAGTTCTGCTGCTGGAGAGTGAGAGGGGGGCACCCTTCCTGAGCGTCCCTGTGTGACCCTGCTGTTTCTCTGAGCCTCAGCCTCCTCCTCTGTAAAAAACAGAGGATAACAGTGCCTAAGGCTCGCTTCTCAGGGTTAAGTACGTGAGGAACGCAGAACAGTGCCCCGTATACAGCAAGCACTCAGCAGACGCATCGCTGGAGGTTGGACTGGTTGGAGCACTCTGGCCCTTCTGGTTTGTAGAGTGACTTTGAGGGCTTATCAGGTGAGGCCTGGGGGCAACCCTTGTGGGGAAAGCCAGACGGACCATTGTGCGTTTTGGGAGTGGGAACTTTCCAGGGGAAAAGGAAAGGGGTTGCAATTTCAGCTGATGAGAACCCAGCAATGGGGTGAGGTGAGGCCTGTGGACCCCTCTCATTGTCCCTGTGTCCTGTCCTCTGGCATTCCCAGAGTGGAATGTTTTAAAAGTCCTTGGTTTGGGGCCCCTGTGCCCAGGAGGTACGAGAAGCCTTTACCAGTCTGTAGTTGGGACTCAGAAAACATTTAGGCTTTGTCTTTTAATGATTTTTATTTCAAAGCTGGCAAAAGCTTAGCTGGAGGTGTAACAGGCACTGGGTTCTGCGTGTGCCCACAGATGTCTGTCATCATTGTTGTAGTCATTGTTTGCCGTCTTGGGGCTGCGGGTGACAGATGACACTCACACCCCCCAGTTATTGGTTGGGATGGAAGCTCCTGGGATGGACAGTGGCCTCGGTGTGCGTGTCATGCGTGCCCAGGTTTACGGGGCAGATTTGCATCGCCGTTTGCATCGCCGTTTGTCAATAAGTCCTGCTTTGAATATCCACCTCTGATGCGCCACTGGTGGAGGAGCTGGGATCCCCAATTTAGACGCTGACGGTAATCTGAAACTGAAACAATCAGAAGTGTGTATCTCATGAAAAAAAGAGCAGGGGGGTTATTAACAGCTCGGGCCGGAAGTTGTCACCTGGCTGCGACTTTCCAGGTGGATGGCAGGGGTCCAGACTGAGCTCATGTGGAGGGTGCCACCTTGAAGCCAGTTTTCCCTCTTCAGATTATTGTATTTCGTTGGTAGAATTGGCGAAACGAAACGGAAACGGGTCGTGTGTTTAGTTACTTTGCGAAGCTTTGAGCAATGCATCCCTTCTTCCATTTGTGAACTTGGTCCCTGGCTTAGCTGTTCCTGGCCCCAAAGTGAGAAAGTAAAATGGAGAAAGAGGCTGGCAAGGGTAAAACCAGGGTAAACTTAATGTCAAAAGACTAAAGGTCTTACAGGAGGGGGTGGGGGGCAGGGGCCTGTTTCTTTTCTGAATGGGTAAAGCCTCAGGGTCCGTGTGTGTGTGTGTGTGTGTGTGTGAGAGAGAGAGAGAGAGAGAGAGAGAGAGAGAGAGAGGGAGAGGGAGGGAGGGAGGGAGGGAGGGAGGGAGGGAGGGAGAGGGAGAGAGAGGGAGAGAGACCGACAGCAGAGCAAACCTAGAGACCCAGAGCTAGGAGTGGTGGATGGCTCAGGCTCGGGGGAGGGGTCATTATTTGCATAACTGTTGCTCTTCGGGATTGTGATGGGGGATGGGAGGCTAGCACAAAGGCACTTTCCTCCCTCTCCCCTCCCTGACCCCTCCTTTCCCTGCCCTGCTTCTTTCCCTTTTCTTCCTCTCCATCCCCTCCCCTGCTCCTTCCCATGCCAGGCCCCTGAGCCTGGTCAGCACCACCTGTACCCCCGCTAATGGCACAGGGTTGGCCTTGCTTTTGTTGCCCAGTGGACAGGGTTTTACTGCCCCGTCTCCAGTTGCGGGCAGGGCTACCGCAGACGCCTGTCAAGTTAAGATAAAGTCCAAAAGGAAGGCCTCTGGCTGTGCACGTCTCTCTTTAAAGACTGGTGCTTTATAAAAACGGTTTCTGTGTGAGCTCTCAAGTTCTTGCCCCCATCATCTTTTCTGCCTGGAGGCTGGAGGCTTTTGGAGGGAGACCATGTTTGGTGTCCCCTCACATAAAGTGGTTTTCCGGGGCTATTTCCTGTGACCCACAGCATGATACTTGCTGGAAAGGAAGGGGGCTGGTAGCTGGGCTGTCCCGTAGCAGCTTCAACCAAGCCTCAGGGAATCCCACAGAGATGAGGTAGAGACCCGTGTACCAGCGTGGACGCGAGACTCACCCCTGCAGACCCTAAACAGTAATATCTGGTGGGTCCACCACGCATCTTTGCTAAACCAGTAAACGAATGGGCACATGTCGTGTGACCCCAAACAAAAATAAATACTACCTAGCAGTTTGTCATCCACTTCTGGGCTTTTCTGTTTAGCATGTCTGTGTATCAGGTGCCTTCTGGGAGGCCTGTCTCCCTGCCTGGGCCTCAGTTTTCCCATCAGTAAGATGGTGGTGATATTTCTTGCTCAGGCTGTCATGAGACTCAACTGAGATGCCCCATGATGATTATTGCCATAATGCTGAGCACATTGAGCCCTCCAGGCTCTGAGCAGAGCGTCCTCCCCATCCTCTGGGGACATAGGGACAGAAGCAGGCCCCGAACAAGTAGAGAACCACGTGGCAGAAAGCTGCTGGCAGTGCGGGAAGATGACCTGAAGGGGCAGGCGGGGTCAGCATCCTCTGCCTCCCTGTTTGTTTTGCCTCAGGACAAGGTTATGTGTTGTGAGGTCAGACTCCTAGGTTGTACTGAGGAGGTAGGTACCTATTGCCATTGACATCTCCCCGGGGGTGCCCCCTCCCCCACCCCAAGATTGATCTTTGTATTTATGCTCAATTTGTGGTCCTTTCACACAGTGAGGACTGAAAACGTTTTAAAGCAAGTTCATGCCTTAGCAGCCAGTTAGCTCCCTGACACCCCAAGTTGGGTTGGGTGGGGATGGTATTTGAGCCATCAGCTTCAAACCCCTCTGGGTTCCTGTGGGGCTGGGGCTGTGTGCTTGGTATTCCTGGCAGGTCCCCTGCGGGGAGTGTGGGGTTGCTTGGCATCCTTGATGCCAGGCCGGGTGGAGGATGGAGGAGAGGGATGGGGAAGCTTGCTCCACGCGGTACAGTTTCACTGACTGCTTGGTTTCTCTGAGCCGCAGCTTCTTTACCTGTGAGATGGAGAGAATGTAAGTATCCTTTGCAGGATGGGTTGAGGGTGGTTGGTGAACAAATTTCACTCCGGAAAACGGTAGGTATTTGGCATTGATAATCCCGGAAAGGCTTGGACAGGTCAAGAACTGATGGGTGGGAGGGGTAGGGCCAGTGGCGCTTGAAGGAATTGATGACGCTGCCCTTTGTGGTTTGTCAACGGGATTAATAACAAAGGTCACTGGGATGAGACAGCTTTCCCAGGGTGTTTGCTCAGAGGGGCCATCTTCCTGGAGCCTGTGCCCCCTTGTGAGTAGCTGTAGGAGTGAGGGGTCAGGCCTGCCAGCCACCGGGTTGCTCTGGCCACTGGCTCCAGACACCCCATTTGCTGCCCACCACCCGATGCCCGCACACATTCCCACTCCCCTGCCTCTTAGCTGCTCCTAGAAAGCTGCTTGGATGGCTTGGCACTCTCCGAAGGTGGGCTCCCAGCCCCATGCCTATTGGCCCTTTGAGCCCTCCAGGCAGCTTTTCTTGGGAACTTCCCAGGTGCCGGCTCTCAGGGGAGGCATCAGTATTAGCCTGTCTTTCTTGTCGAGTAGGCTTACAGTCTAGTAGAGATGACAGAATGAAAGCAATTAATGGTCGCTGCAGCTCCAGTGGTCCCAAATCCCACACACCCCGGAACTGGCTCAGCCCAGGGTACTCGGCCTGGACACCTCGGTGTACAGCCCCTAGGTATAAATAGGCTGGTGGGGGAGGGGGTCTGCTGAGCTAGGGTGCTGAGAGGCGTTCTTGTTTTTTAAAAACACTTGCCGGGCCATCTGAATCCATCCCGGGCACCCGCAGAGGCCTGATTGACTGGATTCCCTTAACCCTTCTCAGCTCTATAACCAGAATCATGGAGAGCGGCACCCGCTTTTTTTTTTTTTTTTTTACCCGCTTTTTATAGAAGTGGAAACTGAGGCCCAGGCGGGGAAGAGGCTGCCTTGAGTGACAGAAAGGGGCCCCAGAGGCTGTTGAAAATTTCCCTCCAGCCCTTAGCAGCGGGCTGGTAGGTCTCACCTTGCTCCCAAGGCCGTTACCATTAGCAACCAACTTCCCCTGTTGGTTCTGGGGGCCCTCGAGGGGAAGAGGGAAGAAGGTGGAAGCCAGGCTGTCAGTCAGTCAGGTGACATTTGAGTGTCTGTGTCAGTGGGTTAGGGCTGGTGACACTGTGCGGAGGGCCGGGGCATACCAGAGTCATCCAGTGCACAGGCGAGGTCTTGCTACTAATTGTTCCCAGTACTGGGGAAATTACATGCAGGGATGCCTTGCTTTGTGCAAAAAGATGCCTTCCTCCCCCCCCCCACCCCTTATACACACAAAAGAAATTTGAAGAGAAGCAAAGACAAAGTAAAGGCTAAAGTAAGGTCTGCTTGGGTCAGGCAGACTTTGCTCTTGTCCTAGTCCAGCTGTTCTCTAGCTTTGTGGACTTGCATTAATTGCTTGGCCCCGTTGAGCCTCCGTTTACTCATCCATAAAACAGGGATCAAGGCACAGGTGTTCATTAGCAGCGCTTAGCACTGCCTGACACCCCTGAGCCCTCAGTAAGGGGTTGCTACTCTAAGAAGAATTGGCAACCTGTGGTGGGTGGGTTACCGTTTATTGAGGGACATCTAGGTCCTGCCAGAGGCTTGACACCCAGGGGATTCAAAGCTGGGTGAGGATCAGGTTGGTTGTCGTCCAGAAGGGCAGACAGATCAATTGACAATTGAATAGGCAGGTCATGGTCAGTGCTGGGAAGGGGACACAGGCAGAATCTGAAGGCAGCCCAGAAAGGGGTGTCGCTGGCTGTTTCAGGGGCTGGGAGGGCTTCCTGGAGGGGACGTTGCAGCTGGGCCTCAAAGAACACAGGAGAAAGTGGAGAGGAGGGCCTCTGAGGCAGCTGCAGAGCTTCGTCTTGAAAGATGTGGACAGTGGACGTTGATAGCAGCTGACATTTCTTCAGCTCTTAGTCTGTGCTGGGCCCTGGTCTGAGTGGTTTGCATGTGTGAAGTAATTTAATTCCCATAACGGACATTGTGAGGCAGATGTGATCCCTTTTTGTAGTTCAAAAACTGGGCCATAGGGAAGTTAAAAACGTTTTCCAGGCTCACACAGCATGGAAGACCTAGTGTTCAACGCCCGAGACTCAGGCTCCAGAGCCCACACACAGGCTGCTTGAGTCACTGCCTTGCCCTACAGGACCCAGGACTGGTTGTTGGGAGATAGATGCTCGTTAACTAGTGGTATGACCCACTAATTGGGCAGGTTGAGGAGTCCCCCACCTCAGTTTCTTTATCTGTAAAATGAGAATCGCCCATTTCCGTGAAATGAGATGAGGTTCTTGGGTGGAGTGTGCTCTATGGGCTACATTCGCTGTCAGCCCCAGCTGCTTGAGCAGGCCATGGTTGCAAGGTAGCTGATATTCAGTCTTCTGGCAGCCCCCTCCCCAGCCCCTGCTGGCTGTCCTTGTTCAGGAGCCTGTGGGACTGGGGCAGGATTAGATGGAACGTGGGCAGAGTGCCCAGCACAGCACTGGGAGGCCATAGCCCCTGGAAACAGTAGTCATTTTCATGATTCTGTCTTATCTCTTCATATTAGTAATTACTATTGATGGTCCGCTCATCAGTCCTGTGGGGTGATTTTAGCCACACTTTATTGAAGAGGAAACAGCTTCGTGGGTGAATAATGCCTCCAAAGTCACAGTAATTGGCAGACACACTGAGCCTCCCAGTTGGGCGTTTCGCACCCCTGTCCTGTGGTACATCACGGGAAGGCTCCAGCAAACAGGGCTTCCTCGGAGACGGCCTTCCAAAGCACGCTGGTTGTGGAACGTGAAGCATGCTCACGGCATGTGGTGTGCACACACACTTTTTCTCTCACTTGGGCGCTTGAGCTCGTGAGAGTGTCTCTGCTCCACCAGCAGCACAGGAGTCCTGTGTGCTGGTGTGTGAGCACACCCTAAACCCAGTCCGGACCCTGGGTACTAAGTCTTCCAAGAACAGGCTGCTCCGGCCCAGATAGTGCGGTGTTTACCTGCAGGCGACCCGTGTGGTTATAAAAACAAAGCAGTGGGAGAAGTGTCCATAGCTTAGGGGTTGCCTGGAGACCCCACCCCCCCCACCCCTGGCCCTCTGGTGCCCCTGTGGGTGGTCTTCTGGCAGCCACATCATTGCTCTCCTCCCACCCCACCCTGCTGGGAGGAGGTGGTTGGTCCCATCGGTTTGCAAACTGGGCCCCGTGGCCTTGCGTATTCCCATCTCGGGCCCTGTGTGCCCACAGCCCTGTGCCAAGCAGCAGTGGGAAGAACCGGTGAAGACACAGGGATCCCAGCATCCCTTGGTCCTGTGTGACACAGCAGAGAACCAGGCCCTGAGCCCGTTCCCAAGGGGAGATTCGAGGCTCGCCTCCCTGAGGGCTGCCACTGCTCGCAGCCACCGCGTTCGTTCGTGCTAATTCTCTGTTGATTTAGAAAGCTCTTCAGGATCGTGTAGTGCCTCGGGGCCACTCTTGTGGAGAGGAGCTGTAATCCCTTAAATATAATAATCCCCCGCGCTGGACATGTTTAAGAACAGCCTCCTATGCGTGAGCCCGTTGGCACCCTCCCTCCAGCAGTCCTCCCGGGGGCGATGGACCAGGCTTGTTATCCCGTGTTGTTGATGAGAAGGCAGGTAGGTGGCTTTTGTGACTTTCCAGAGTCACAGGTCCAAGTATATAACAAAGCTAAGAGTCAGAATCCAACCTGAAGGCTAGTCCTGGCATCCAGGACAGACGGCAGATGCTTGGCACACAGGCCGATGCTCCGCACTCACGTCAGATTCTGCAAGTGGATCACAGGAACTCTCTTCCTTCCGACCCGTGTTCAGAATTCTTTACAATACAGCATTTTAGTCAGTCATCATCAGTCAGACAACACCGGCATGCGAGATGAGTTCCTTGTCATCGGTGTCACACTCCAGGCTTGAAGTTGGCCAGTGATGACGTGCGAGTTTCCTGGCTCTTCGAGTTTCCAGATAGGTGAAAGTTGGATGCAGAGCGTCACTGCATTCCAGTTGGAAGCCCCGTACCTGTCTGACAGAGCCAAGCACCAGCTTCCAGGAGGGCCTTGGAGGATCTCGTAGGGCGTGTGGTGTCTGACTGGAGAAGAGCTGCTTGAATTGGAGTGCCCGCTGGCCAGCCAGAAGCGAACGGACGGGGGAGACGGGCCAATTGCCAAAATGTGATTGAACCCTCCTCGTTGGAGGAAGCACGAATGCCCTTCTCTTCCAGACACCCTGAGTTCCACTCCACATTATGATTTCTCTTCGGATGTTCCCAGGATGACCTTTCAAACCACGCAAGACCCTCCTAGGATGTGGCAATCTGAGCAGTGGAGGAATGAGAAAGTCGGGGTGTGTGTGGCTGGCATGGCGTTGCAGGTACCATCCGTGGGAATCCTACCTTGGCCAGAATGACAAGGTCAAGTTCTGAGACAGGTGGGCGAGTCTGAGTTCTAATCCTGTTCTGGTGATCTTCACGAACCAGGTTCGAGCTTTAGGTTGAGTTTGAAGTCCTCATTCAAGTTGAACCTTGGATTCTGCAGCTACCCTCGTATAGCTGGACCGTGAGCACAGGTGACCGCGGTGCTTCTCCTCCTCAGCCTTTCCTCCACGCTGAGTCACAGAAACTGTGTGCCACGGTCACCTAACTAGTGGCTCTCTTGTTTTGATCGTGTAACTCTTCAAACGTTAGCTGATTTCTTGCTGTCAGCCTCCACATGGATATTCTTGACCTTGGTTTTCAAGATGCCTTTTCATCCATCCACTTAGTTGCACGGTCCCTCTCATCTCCCCCAGCAGTGTCACCACTGCTCCCTGCCTTCCTGCCCATAGGCAGGCTCCTTGGTTCATCCCAGCCCTAAACCCGCAGAGCCTCTTTTGCAGTAAGTTCAGCTCAAACCCTCGCCTTTTCCAGATAGCCTGGCTTGGCTTGTCCGCTCCCTTTGAGAGGACTTTTTCCCACCTGAAATACAGATTTAAAGAAAGTCAACTGTAATAGTTAGAGGAACCTCACAGGACATAGGCTTCAGGAGTTTTTAACTTACTTTTTTTTTCTTTTTAACTGGAGAGCCCTTTCTTTAAATGAAATCTTAGGTGGAAGGCCAAATAATAAAACAGAAAAACAGAGCCATGTAACAGTTTAAGGGGAGGAGGGTGCAAAGGGTCCTGCCTGCTGAGCTTCCCACCTTTATGCATCCCCCTGTGGCCCCCGTGGCCCTCTGATTTAGTCCAGCTCCCAGATGGAGAGGTTGTGCCCAGGATAAGGAGATGACTTGGCTGAAGATTCCCCAGGAAGTGAGACGCACGGGCGTCCCCAGGCCTCCCACCCACATCCAGGGTGCTGTCAAGCTGTCAGCCTTCCCCAGCTCTGTAGTGCGATGTTCAGACATGTTTCAGTAAAGGGCCTGCTGCAGCCGGATCTTGTGGGAAATGCAGGGTTCAGCAGTTTCTCTAATGTAGGGCTTCTCAAGAGTTTGCAGTGCATTAAGATGCATTGCAGATCTCAGAAGTGGGATAGGACATAGAGGGTGGATAAACAGTGTAAAATACGACGAGTCTGACAGTTATTTGACCATAGGACCTCATCTCGTTGAGGAATCCTAAAACTTTCATAAATAGTGCAGGCTGGGAGATGACTGGGTTGTGAGTTAGTCCCCGATTTTTTTCGAGATATGGACAACTGTGGGTCTAGTCGGCACTCACATTTTCCTGGGTTGTATCTCCATCCTTTAGAGCCGTCTGTCTTTCTTCACTAAAGCACCTGTTTTGTTGGGTGAAGGACTCCTGTAAGCCTTTGCACTTCCATGTCATTAGATAGTTTCCATCTTTTTCAGTGATCACCGAGTATTCTGCTTCTTGGATGTGACATAATTTATCAGTCCCTCACTGGAACATTAAGATTGTTTCCAATTTTCTCACATTGTAAACAGCATTGTGGTGAACACCCTTGTGGCTAAGTGTTTGTGCACATATATGTGATGACGTTCTTAGACGTGGAGTGGTTGGGTCATACGGTATATACAGCACACTTTAGAAACAAAAACCTGGGGACTTCCCTGGTGGTCCGGTGGGTAAGGCTCCGTGCTCCCAATGCAGGGGGCCCAGGTTCGATCCCTGGTTGGGGAACTAGATCCCGCCTGCATGCCGCAAGTAAGTTCGCATGCTGCAACCGAGTCCGCATGCCACAACTAACAAGCCGATATGCCGCAACAAAGATCCCGCCTGCCACAACTAAGACCTGGCACAGCCTAAATCAATAAGTATTTAAAAAACAAAAAAAACAAAAGCCTGTCAGAACTGCCAGCACATTGCTTCACAAGCTGAGTTTCACTTCCCGGCTTTGTCCCTGGTGAAGTTACTCGTGAGTGCCTTTGGAAGGGCCGACTGCAGAGGTGGCCTAGCCCAGGATCCAGTGCTTGGGAAGTCAGAGCCGGCCTCCTGTCGTTGGCTGTGCTGCCCTGTCTGGCCCGTCTGGCACTGGAAGGCTGGGATCAGGCTCATTCTTTGTGCTCTCACCCTTCCGATGTTGTCTCCGGGGCATGGCTCTGTGGGGACTTCATACGTATTAATTGATTTAGATTTAGATGCTTTTCCCTGTGTAAGAGCTCGGTAGTGGAGACCCATTTATCTGAATGCTTTTTACATCCCTGAAACCTTGCGTGAGAGGCACAGATTGGACTGCAGAGACAATGGGGCATCGGGGACCTCACTTGCAAGGTTTCTGTCGCCACTTTTATTGCCTGAATCTTGCCTGACTCTGAAGTGAGGGCTGGTGTTCTCAGAAGGGGAGTCTTGGGGGTAGGGATTTATGGGCAGGAGTGGTTGGTGGCATTCTTTTTTTCTTCCTTTCTTTTGCCCAAGTAGATCATTTTGGAGAGGGACAGACTCATGGATATAGATTAGGAATAGACTAGGATTAACCCTTCACAACCAGGGGGAGGCAGCCATACTCTGGCCTCCTGTGGCCCAGTGCCGGAGCAGGACTTCAAGTGAAGCCTCATGGAAATCCAAGGGTAAATTGGGTCCCTGTCCCTTTCTGCACAGGGATTCAAGACTCCAAGAGGTTTAGAAACTTGAACAGGGTCCCTCCGCTGTAAAGAGAGGGGTGGTATTGGGACTGGAAGCCACGTTTGTCCGAATCCAAAGCCGGTTCTTTTCTGGTTTTGTTTTTTTTGGGCTGAGCCGTGTGGCTTGGGGGATCCTAGTTCCCCGATTCCCCGACCAGGGGTCGAACCCGGGCCCACGGCAGTGAAAGCGTGGAGTCCTCACCACTGGACTGCCAGGAAATTCCCCAAAGTCAGTTCTTACCATGCTTTTTGTACAGGAAAATTGAACACTTCTAAAGTTTTGTTAGAATTAAATCTGAATGGTTTCAAGGTCTTTTATTTATTTATAAATAAACTATAAATAAGCTATAAGTGCCATCAGAGAGGTATTAGTGACACTTGGAGCTCCAGCCTCCAGAAAAGAGCAGTTAACCCACAAAAGGAATTCGGGAAGGCATTCTGGAGGAAGTGCCCTCCAAGAAGGAGGGGTGGGGACCTTAGTAATGTTATTTAGCTCTCGCTTTGTTCCATGCAGTGTTCTCAGTGCTCCGTGTAAATTAAGTCATTTAACCTACACCAATAACTATGAGGTCAGAACTAGAATTAGTTTCCTAGATGAGGACATTGAGGCAGAGAGAGGTTAAGTAACCTGCCCCAGGTGACACAGCAGTAAATGTCTGAGCTGGGATTCGAGCATAGGCATTCCATGCTCTTAACAGCTGGGTTGCACAGCCCACCGGATTTCAAGGAGACTGTGGCCAGAGCAGTATAGGAACAGTGTGAACAAGGCTGGGGAGCAAGGCAGCTGTTGGCAGATCTGGGAAACAGCAGGGTGTGCAGGCGCATGGGAGTGGTGGTTCATGACGCGGTTGGATGGGGTGATCGCAAGCAGATCAGGGGGCGTCCAGAGTCCTCAGTTCCTGTCATCGTTGGGCCTCATCCCACGCTAGCTCCGTCACTTGAGTGGAGGGCACCTGCCCTCCCTGGCATCCTCCATGGGAGTGGCCACTCCCAATGCCTGGCTTCCTCCCACAGGCCACTCGGGAGCTTACAGGCAAGCTTTGGGCTGCGCAGTTCCTGAGCTGTTGTCTTTCACTTCAAGTTCTCCGATAGAAGAGTAACTATTATCGGCATTTTGGTTATTGCTTTTTTGAAAGTAATTTAAGAAAATCTTAACTCCAGACCTGTCTTTCCACTAGCCATTGCACGTGCGCACACACACGTATGAAAGCATGCCTCGCCTTCGTTTAGAGTGCCATGTTGGTGACACGACAGAGCATGTCCTCACCTCTTGTACCCGTGGCTGTCATGGCCCTTTCAGCATTGTGTGTGGTGCCCTTGCACTTTGATTGCTTCACCGCACAGCACAATGGAGCCTCTGTCAACGTGCCAGCTAATTAATTTTAACTTTGTGATGTTGCTCCGTCTCCACGCACCGTTCACGTTGTCTGGTGTTTTCCCGGTGCAGATTCGAGGAAAGGTCTGGAAATGGAGGATGTGGATTCTGACCCTCCCTCTGGGCCCCTCCTCCCCCTTCTGTGAGGGGACCCAGGGGGGTCCTTTCCATCTGCATTTCCCTCTCTGCCTGATTTTCCACAGCTGTTTTGGGGGAAATGCTGGGCACTCCTTTTGGGAGAGGTCTTAATTACTGGGGGGGTGTTAAAACTGAGCACAAACCTCACTAATTTGGTCTCTTCGAGGGCTGAGTTGTGTGAGAACCAGGAAAAAACTGAAATTGTAGACAACTGGTAAAAAAAAAAGTCTATTTGGGTTTGGTACTGCCAAGTTCATTATCTGCGGAGAGGCGGAGTGCTTGGGCTGGATTAGCATATGTGCTTCGGGTATGTGGAAGGGGTATTTCTTAAGGGCTTAAAATAGTCTGTCCTATTGGATATTAATTTGCTTAGTGCATCCCATGTTGTTGTGCGCCCCTCCCCATTTTTCACATTTCTGATGTTAAGCTTGGGTCAAGCATTAATATTTGTTTGTAGGATTTGGTTTTCTATTTATGTTTTTCCCTGCTGCTGGTGTTTTTTTTGAGAAGGCTCACACTTTGTGTTAAATGGAATCTGGGCTGAAGAGCAGGTGGGACCTGTCTTTCCAGCAGTTGGACCCTGGCAGGTACCTCCTCCTCTCCAGGCCTCAGTTTCTACATCTGTAAAGTGGGGATGCTGGACTACCTGTCTGCATTCTTTGAATCCCGTCTACTACTATATCCTTTATAACGGAGTGCATTTGACTCTGGAGTGTAGGGTTCAGCAAACTGTTTCTGTAAAGGGCCGGATAGTAAATATTTTAGGCTTTGTAGATTGTATGGTCGCTGGCACCACCACTCAGCTCTGCATTGTAGCACAAAAGCAGGCACAGACAGTGCAGAAATGAATGGGTGTGGCTGTGTTCCAATAAAACTTTATTTACAGATATAGGTGGTGGGCCAGATTTGGCTCATGGACCTTAGCTTGCCAATCCCAGCTCTGACGTGTTCTCTTTGGTTGCCATAACATCTTCTCATACACCAGGCTAGTCTGTAGGAAAGAAGTACTTGAATTAAGGACCGACCGCTTGAGCCTTCCTGAGGGCTGACCTTGCCAGGAACCTGGTCTCTCGCCCGTGTTTCCTCTTCTGGTAGCTGGGGAAGTTGCCCATCTAGACATCTCTAGAGAGGAGGTGTGCCTACCTCTACGCAAATCTCCGTTTCCTGAAGGATTATAAGATTTGGTAAATCCCAGGTTAAGTCCGATTAAGGAAACTATTACAAAATAATATACCTTTCCCTGTGATGTACCTGTACAGTGGGAGAAAAAAAAATCAAACCTTGTTTTTTGCTCTTGTCAATGTTGTGGTTTTATTGACATTAAAAAAAATTGGTGGTGCATAAGGTGGTTTCAGGGGCAGTTGTATTGTGCTCTCCCCCACATAACCAACATAACTTCTTGGTTTTTTTGTTTTGTTTTGTTATTTTGCGGTACGTGGGCCCCTCACTGTTGTGGCCTCTCCCGTTGCGGAGCACAGGCTCCAGACGCGCAGGCTCAGCGGCCATGGCTCACGGGCCCAGCCGCTCCGCGGCATGTGGGATCCTCCCGGACCGGGGCACGAACCCATGTCCCCCACATCGGCAGGCGGACTCTCAACCACTGCGCCACCAGGGAAGCCCTTCTTGGTTTTTTAAGAGGCTCTTTCTTTGAGAGCAAGAGAAAACTGGTTAGCGGGGGGAAAGGAGTCTAAGTAAAGGTTATCCCTCTTCTTTGTAACTGTTCAATGTGGTATCAGATGGCTGATTTGGTAGTAAGATTGTCTCTCATTTCCTTGAGTTGTACTAAATACTTTTCTTCCAGGTGAAGAAATGCTCATTATTCACATTATTGCTGAAGGCCCTGTGTGTCCTCCTTTGTGTTGGGGAGAAGGAACACTTATCCCCTTTTCCCAGATTGATAAAACAAGGCAGCATGCAGTTAAGATTGAAAAGGCAGTTTGCAGTTCTGGATTGAAAATCTCACTGTGATAAGCAAAGCGTCTTTATCATTTTCCCTGTGGAAACAGAACCGTGTCTTAGCAAACAGTTTCTGGGCGTTCAGGGGTGCTGTGCTGGCGGGGGCTTCCTAAGGCCTGGTGCCTCCCTTCCCAGGAATGCCCTCCAGAGAGTGGTGTATCCTGAAGGTGGTGGCTGGGAGGATTATGCCACGCCCCTCTTTCCAGACTCCCCGTGTAAATATGCAGTCTAAGTAAAACAACAGTGTGCTCTGCAAACCCACTTTGAGACAATTCACTCTGTTCCCCCACCCCCATCCAATAAAATTAAGACCCCTGGGAAGCATACAGCTCTTGTAAATATGAGGTATTGCTGTTATCTGGGGAAGAGAATGAGGGGAAAAAAAAATTCACCACACTAAAAGCACTACTAACCTCTGGGGCAGCCTAGCATGTGGCTGAGATGCTCTGACGAATGTTTGGACAGCTTAAGAAGATAAACTAGAACTTAAAGAAATAAAACCCCCTATCTGGTCTATGAAAAATTAGAGTTGGGGGCCTGCTGTTTCCTGAAGCTTTCAAGGCCAGGAGCTTATGGGGTAGGAAACCTGTCATTCCTGATGGAATAACCTCTTCCCTGGATCTCTGGAGCCTGTGCCTGTGCAGGGGCCACCTAGAGGAGCAGGGGTGGGGTGGAGCTTCCACCTGTTGTGTCCTCACTCACCAAGTGGACTGCCACTGTTTGTGGCCTTAAGAGGGGGAGGGGTGGGTCTGAGCCCAGATGCCCCTCCCCCATTCTTTAGCTAAGTCACTCTTTCCACAAAGCAAACCCTGGTGACCCCCACTCTTCGCCAGGTTGTTTTGGGGACATGAGGACTGTCGGTATAGAGAGTCTGCACTCCTTGACCATGAGGAAGTTTGTTCTTTTTTTGGTTTAAAATTTTTTTTTTTTAATTATTTTTGGCTGTGTTGGGTCTTCGTTGCTACGCGCGGGCTTTTTCTAGTTGCGGTGAGCGGGGGCTACTCTTCGTTGCGGTGCACAGGCTTCTCATTGCAGTGGCTTCTCTTGTTGCGGAGCATGGGCTCTAGGCATGCGGGCTCAGTAGTTGTGGCTCGCGGGCTCTAGAGTGCAGGCTCAGTAGTTGTGGCGCACAGGCTTAGTTGCTCTGCGGCATGTGGGATCTTCCCAGACCAGGGCTCGAACCCGTGTCCCCTGCATTGGCAGGTGGATTTTTAACCACTGTGCCACCAGGGAAGTTCCTAGGAAGTTTGTTCTTACTTGAGCACCTACTTGGTGCTCGGAGTGTCTAGGGGATGCAGTGCTGGCAGTAACCTCCCCGTGTGCCCCTGGGAGCTCCCGGTGTAGAGTGAGGAAATGAGTAGTGAGAAAAGAGAGAGGGTTTTTTCCTTGCTAGGATATTTTTGTGGGTGTGTTTATTTGTGGTCTGCTCTGCTTGTCCTAACCGTGGAGATGAAGACCTGGATGAACATGATTAAATAAAATGCCGGCCTGCGAATGAAAAGATGTACATTCTAAATTTTGCCTTAAGCCAACCGAGAAACCTTTGTCAGGCCTTGAACCCCTTTTTTTCCTGAGCTCTTTTAATTATCCCCCCCCACCCCAAGTCTCTTTACAGGAGAACTCCTGGTGATACCCTCTTTTAGTGAGGAAGGGAGAACTGAACCCATGGTTGGGGGGATGGTAACACCTCCCAGTCAGGGAGCATTAAAAATGAGGCGTTTCACTTTTTAATGATAACACACATTGCCTGGCAGCATCACTGTGGTGTGGTGGTCCTGAATGCATCCGGTGTGTCCAGAAGGGTCAGTTATCTTGATTTTGGCTGTCACTTCTGCTGCTCATAGATGCTGTGTTGATATATACCACTGATGAGGGCCTTGCTTGTTTGCGTGGCTGCCAGGCTGTGGGGAGGAGGGTGGGACGGCCCCTGCTCTTTGAGAACAGGCTCCATACCTCCTCTCTGAGGCCACACTGGGACCAAAGCTATCCTAGAGGCTCTTCCGAAATGCCACGCCTCCTGGGAGGGCCTAGCTCTATTGGGGGCAGGAGTCAGTCTCTGCTTATCCCTTGCTGGCCACCAGTGTGGGTTGAATTGCAGCTTCAGAAGGGCTCTTGTCTTCTTTTTCAGGGTGTTCAATTTTCCAAATATTTCTCCTTCTCTGCTTTAAACTTCTGTCTGTTCAGTGTTCTGAGAAGGGAGCAAAAAGCTGAAGATGAACCATTATATAAAAATTTATGTCTTCGTCATTAGGACAGGTCAAGTTACAGATCATGAATCTTTGAATAATGATATTTTGTGGACTGGTCTTGATCACCCTTTGTCTTGAATTGGCTTCTCCCATTGAGGGTAGAAGTAAATTGTAAGGTTTAGAGCTGGAAGTGACATGGGTGCCTCTTCATGGGAGGGTTTGTAGAGCCTCGCTCTGCTAACCTTAACCCTTGCAAGGTGCTTTTCTATGCATTATCATCATGTAATCCAGGCTGCAACCTGCAGAGGTACCTAGGCATGGCCCCTGCTTTGCAGAAGAGGAAGTTGAGGCTCAGGGAAATTTAGTGACATCCCTAAGGTTTCCGTATCCCAAGCTGAGCTGGGACTTGAAATATTTGGGCTCTAAAGCCGGTGCTTCTTCTGTGGGACCACACTGCCTCCTAGCTTCCTCCCTTGTGGAAACACGGGGTGTGGGGGGAGGCGGGGGCGAGGACCCAGGCAGGCTTTCTCTGATCAAAGCCATTCCTAGGCCAGCTTACCTGGATCAGAGACTTTCAAACGCATTAGAACTGGCTGGGGACCCCTGAGCCCCTCTAGCGCTGTCATTTTATGGTTGAGAAAAGACGGCCTAGAGAGAAAAGTGAGTTGTCAGGATCATACAGTGGATATACTTCCTGATTCTTTTTAGATACTTGAGTGCATACCGAGCGCCAGTATTATACCACAAAGTTGAGGATAAAGCAGTGAACAAAACAGACAAAAATTCCTACCCTTTTGGAGCTCAAACTGAGCGTTCCATATTCCCACACCACAACTTTTCTCCCTAAGCTTCTAGATAGCTAGCTCCTTTATCCCGCCATGGACTCGGGGAAGGCAAAATAATTTTAGTGCAATATTTTGAGCTGAATGCAAAGAGATGGGTGAATCAGCTGGAGAAAAAGAAGTTATGTAATTGCTTCCAAAACAAGAGAAAAAGAGATACTTGGATTACTTATTCGTTTACAGAGCACAAGTTGCGTGCTGGGCCCTGTTCTAGGTCCTGAGAATTCAGCAAGTAAACAAAGCTCTGCAGGATTTGCCACTTAGGACACCGCGCTTGATTCTCTTGGAAACCTGGTAGTGGTCGGAGGTCCCCCTCTGCCTGCGTGGTGACCACTGATTTGCGATCTGAACATTTCCCCAGGGTAGGTGGTGAGCGCTTGCTGTGGTCTGCCGTCCACATCAGCAGGCCAGGCTGGGTGCTGCTGCTGTGGGAGGACCGGGGCTAGCTCATCCTCCCAGGATGATGAATGCTGACCCACTACATTTCTTACATAGGGTCTGCTGTCAGAACTTGTTTGCTGATCTGATTCTCTGCTCCACAGAAGCGGCGTAAACATTTGAGTCTTTACATAATGGAGCTTTTCTTACTTATCCAGCATCTCCGTCACCACCTGCAGCTTTTGCCACAAAAACACAGTGACCTCTGCAGCCGGGAAGAAGTGTGGGTGGAGTTTGACCGAGGATATTGGGGAAACCTTCTGTTTATCAAAAGCCCTCCTGCAGGTTAGTGAGAGGCAGGAAGAACATTTCCATATCCCCTTAGGAGTCCTACACTCTTTTTTTTTTTTTTTAAAGGAAAAGCTATTTTAAAACATGAAGGACTTGAATGATTCCCTTTGTATTTTTCTCTCATCAGCATTTTATCAGTTGATAACCTTTAAAGTCCCTTCTGAATATGAGAGTCTCTTTGGCTCAGGTTTCCTCTACAGCCTCTGCTTCGCCTCCAGTGACGGGGAACTCATTACCTGACAGGACAGCACATTTCAGTTTTAGATGGTTAGAATGGTTAGAAGTCTGTATTCTTGGTATTACCACCATCAAGTGGAAAGACTTCCTCTTCCTTATGACAGCTCTTTCAAGGGGTTAATTATAGCAACTCATTCATGTTCTCTGTTCTTCCCATAAAACTCCTCCGCCTCCACCAATGGGTTTCCATTTAAAATAGCTCCTGTTGTGTTTTGGAAGACATCTCGCCTGGCTTCTGGCTTGCCAGTGTTCTTCTGAAAGCGTAGCTTCCAGAACTGACCTCCAGCCCCTACGCTTTGGCTGGGCACCCTCGAAGTATCTGCAGTTGGCAAGAGGGAAAAGTGTGGCAGGGGCCGAAGATGCTCTTGAGTCAAGAGCTGGCTGTGATCCGCTTTACTCTGTGGTAGGTATCAAGTACGTTCCCAGGCCTGTTTCCTACTCCCAAATGCCAACAGCTCTGCCTCTTAAGTGAGGTTTAGTTTAATGCCCAACCTTACCTAAATGTTACTTCTATTATTATTCAGAGCCGTGGGTAGAGTTTCCCTGTGTCGTTGAGCACATGGGTGGGGACGTACCAGTAGGATGCCGGCTCTGCTTGGAATCCTCCTCCTGCATCCTTTGTTCCCGGAGCCCTGTCCAGCTCGGATGGTACTGTTCTACTGTTGTTGTTTATTAGGATGTCTTTAGAGATCAGACTGGACAACCTCCTCGGTTTACCAGCAGGGGAAACCGAGGCCCAGAGGGTCAAAGTCCACCTGTCCCTATTCTCCTGTCACACAGCAGGTTAGCCTTTGTGGCTGGGAGCCAGGCTTGTCTCTTTTGCTGGTGCTCTCTCTGCCCTGCAGTGAGCCCCCAGCTGCACTCCCTAAAAAATTGGGGCTTTAGTTTAGCAGTTGTAGAATTGCTTATGAAGCTTCTGGTTGGTTAGCAGTGGGACTGGGATGTGCACAGAAGCCCTGAGACTCTGCCATTGTTTTCCTCTCCACCCGAGCTTGGCGTGCTGGCCAGACCTTAGGGGCACACATAATGAGAATCCAAGAGTTCAGGGTATCCATTGTATACTGAGGGCCTACCGTGCACGAGGCGGGAGTGGAGAGCTGTCAGAGCACGACGGTGAGCTGTCAGATAAGAGGTGCTCCTTGAGGGCAGACAGGTGTGTGAGTCTTCATTTTTGAATGCACTGTGCCCGGCACATAGTAAGTGCCCAATAAGGATTTGTTGAATGAACCAAAGGATTTGTATAAATGAGACCAAACAATGCATAAGCTTGGTGGCAGCCTTCCCATCTGGTGGGTTAAAATGGAAAAAGCAGATTCTTTTTTACCTTGCAAATGTTCTTGGAGCTCCTGCCCTGTCCTAGATGCTACAGAGGGATATAAAGGTACGGTCACAGCCCTGCCCTCGAGTAGGTTAGGGAAGGAGACCCTAAGATAAGGACTGTCCCATGCCTGGATGGTACAGGAGGTCCCCTGTAAGCGCTGGTTGCCCACCGGCCTTGGCTGTGGAAGGTCCTTCCTTGAGGGTCCCTCCCCAGCTGCTTTTATCAGTGTCGCATGTGTAACATGGTGCCCAGATAGGTGTCTGTTAAGCGTGCAGCCTGAGGCTAATACTCCAGTTGAAGCTGCGCCCTCCCTCTCCCCAAGGGCAGGGCCTACCCCCACCCCCACCCCCACCCCATGGCCCCTCCTCGGCTCCTCTTTAACCCGACTGACCTCTCGGCATGCAGAAGGGCTGGGTGACCCGTGAACATGCTAATAAAAGTCATCACTCCTCTCCGGGCGCTGGGCCGTTTGTGGTACGTCTCGTTAATTACTTGGCAGAGAGAACATTAGGACTATAATTCGCTGGACTGGCCTTCCTCCCAGGTGTCCCCCTGCACGGGTGAGAGGTGGAGGTGGCCAGGCCAGCCAGGCAGCAGGGTGTGGAGGGGTGTGCGGGGTTGAAGTTGCTCCTTTTTTTCTGCTAATAGTGTCAGCACCCTCTATCTTTCCCCCCAACCTTACCGAAGCATGGCCCATCCTGCCCTACGTCCCCCTGCCCCACTCTCAGTGGATCCCGAGCCCTCTGTTGGGAGCAGGGCTGTGAGCTGCCTGCGGCCCAGCGGCCTCGTTTATCAGGGGCCTGCTGCCGGGGGCGTGGGGGGAGGCACCGTGCCGGGCTGTCTGGGGAGATGCTGGTGGGCTGCCCCCCTGCCACCACTGCCAGGGCTTTCTCTGGAGCCCCGTTTGCCCCTGAACCTTCCTCGCTCCCTGGCTGCCTGCTTCCTTTCCTCCCCTCCTCCTGTCCTCTTTGACATCTCTTTCCTCTAAATTGCCTCTCCTCTCTGCCTCCCCTCCTTCCCAGAGGCTTTTGCTTGGTCCTTTGGGGAGCCACACAGGCCTCCCGCTGGTTCGTCCCTAGGCCAGTCAGTCAGGAGCCTCTGCTCCCACCAGGAGGCCCATTCGCTCCCCCAATTCCCCCCTGACCCCAAGAACGTGAGGTGTGAGCTGGGGGGCTTCACCCGCAGTGGTGAAGCCATGGCCAGCGTTTTTCTGCCTCTGGGTGGTGTTATTCAGTGTCCCCGTCAAATCCGATAGGCCGAGGAAAGTCGTTTTCAAGATACATCCTTGAAGACCCCAGGAACTCTGGTCTCTGAGCACAGAGAGGGCTGAGTGGTTGGCGGGGAGGAAGACTTCCTGCGAAATGGAGAGGGAGTACGGGGCAGTTCAGGGGGGCTCCCGGGCGCACCTCGCAGGGCTTGCAGATGTGGGTGTCAGGGCGGGAGAAGCCTGCTCCCCTGAGCCCTGGCGCTTGGCCTGGCGTCTGTGTCCCTCAGAGCCCGCACTGCACCCCCAGGCTGTGTGTGGGGTTGGGGGCTGGGGAGGGCTTGTTTGGCAGCAGGCGCCTATCAGACAACTGGAAAGTGCCAGTGCTTGCCCGGCCATCTGTCCCCATCCGCCTGGCTCCTGGCCGCCTTCTGCCTACCCCAGAAGGCCCGCAGTTGTCTGCCGGCGAGGCCGCGGAGCCTGGCCGGGAGGGGCAGGCGGAGGCCCATCTTGCCTTTGTTTATTCCCATCTAATTTTCGGCTCCTGCGTTTTGGATGATTTGCCAGGTGCGTGAAAAGTTTGCTGCGCGACCGCATCGCGACGGTTTTGTGGCGTGCAGGTGGACAGGAAAGGTGGATGTGTGCCGCGCTTCCTTTCCACGGTTTGTCTGTTGGCTTAACTGGGGACCTTCGCCCCGCACCCACACCCCTTGCACTCCCTCTGCTGTTTTTCTCTTTTCTTGCTTTAATTTGTAAAAGTGCAGCCTAGAGCAGGCCAACTCTCCCGCCATTTGGGTTCACCCGCACACCACCCTCTCCAAGCTAGTTAAAGGGTTAAAAATTATGGGGAAGTTCAGCCGGCACTTGCAAGATATGGTTGCCGTGGCAACAGGCCTTCTAATCTGGTAGGTGACCTGAAAGACTGGAGAAGATGTAGGGGTTGGTTTGGCATTTCATTATTTCATGAGGCTGCCTCTCCAGCTGGTTTCTCTGCTGAGCTTAAAGCTTGCTGTTCCTGCCACTAGAATTACTGGCACATTCCAAAACAACAGTGTTGATGGCTCGAGCAGTGCATTAATGGGGGTCTGGCCAGGCCGGGTGGGCAGAGGAGAGGGAGCTGGGTTCCAGGAGCGCTAACATGGGACTGTGTCCCTCACACAAAGAGGGGGGTGTGGGTAAAAGGGTGTGCACTCAGGTTCGCTTTCTGCACACAATAGCTGCCTTCTTGAAACACCACCGTGTAAACTGAATCCTGTTTTTTAGTGCCCTGAGAGGGACTGACTTTTTAGGAGGATTTTAGGAGAACTTTAGTTTGCCAAGAATCCTCCTTAGATTTGGTGGGGGTGGGGCTGTTTAAAGTAGGGGGAGACTCCCATTGCAATTTCTACACTTGATGCCCTTGTCTTTTATTTACCTTCAGCTGGATGTTGTCCAGAAATTTGGTTCAGTTCAGCACATTAACTGCGTGTCTGCTGTGGACCCGGCCCCGTGCCTGGAGCAGAGAGGCGCAGAACGGAATACCTGGTTTCATTCATTCACTCGGCACATGTTGGTTGGATTGCCGCATTTGGGAGAAGGGGCAGCTCAGATCACTGTCCTGGCGTGAGGGGCTCCGGGTGTGTGAGGGGCTTCTGCCTACCTTGCCCCTTACTTTTAGAGGGACCTTATATTGAGGACAGGGAGGGGTTTTCTGGCTTGGAAAGGCAAGAGGCATTCACATTTCTCAGCCCGCCTTTCTCCGAGGGGTCTGCTCTGTTTGTCCCCTTTTCCTCTTGCCTGTAATTACCCGGAAATCCATGGGCCCGATAAATGGTACGTGTGGATGGCGTGTTCAGAAGCCCAGACCTTCCTTAAACACAGAACATGCAGAGTTCTATGTTAGCCTGTGCCCAGGTTCTGAGGTATTGCCAATTGGTGGCTTCCTGGGTTTCTCGCTTCTCCGAATTTTTTCCCTTCTGGAGAGGTTGAGGGTTCCTGGGATTTGTGAGGGAATTTTATGTGACTTACTCCCTCTTCCCATCGCAGTCGTGAGCTCTCTGAAGAGAGGTCTGTGGGTTAAAGGCCCAGTGGACAGTTTGGAGGATCACTGCTTCCACTTCATAGATGCAGAAGCAGAGGACCAGAGAGGCGAGAGTGTGTCTATCTTCAGGGCTCTGGGATCTCAGGCAAGGACTTGCCCCACACTGTACCGTGCCCTTGATGGGCTGCCCACCCATGTGTGTGGCAGGTGCATGGGAAAGGTTGGGCCAGAATGTGATTCTTGATGGGCGGGAGTTTGGGGGATTAGGAGGTGCACCTACACTGCAGATGGCAAAGGGACGTGCCCCCTTGTAAGACCAGGGGTATCCACGGACAGCAGGACGCACTGGCTGCGGGCTTCAGCTTTCTGGGTTCAGAGGATGGGGCTGGGGGCAGTGGGATGGGAGATTCACCCCTTGCTGGCCAGCCTGGCCTGGCGTTGGGACGCACCAGTGTTCTTGGGAGGGGACATGGTCTGCCACCTACAGCCGAGGCACAGGGTCCAGCTCATCTTCTGGTCCCCTCTGCAGCACAGTCTCCTGTCTGTAAAACACAGGAATTAACCTCAGCATCCTCGGCCCCTTGGGTCCCTCGGTCCATTTCCGTGGATGGAAAAAGCATCTTGGCCAAGTCTCTCTGCTCTGCTGTACCTCAGACTGGCTTCTCAGTGTAGAATGTGGCTTTAGGGTTTTGTCTAGTTTTTATCTGTAATTTCATCTAATTCAATACATTTCAATAAGGGTTTGTTGAGTGCCACCTCCTTTGTCTTTGAGCTGCAGCGTAGGGGAGAATGGGGGTCAGCCCATACCTTGGGGGCAGCGTCAGGACCCTGCCCATTTTTGTTGACTTCCATGGAGCCTGGGAGAGGGTGGTTGGAATTGGGTTCCGACTCTGCGTATAGTTCACTTGGATCCTTCAAACTCTAGTTTTCCTATGGGGAGAGATCTTCTTGGCTTGGGGTGGTGGTGGTGGCGAGTTTAGCAAGTACACAGGGCCTTTACAGGTGGAAGCATCTCAGAACAGCTAAAAGGAGAGGTCTTCAAGGTTGAAGCCTCTGGGATTGGGCTAGTTCTGTGTGTGTGTGTGTAAGTCACGGGGTGAAGTGGGGGGGGAGGGGTGGCTTGAGCTGAAGATTTCTGGGACCTTTAGGATGTAAAAGTAAAGGTGACCTGCATCTTTCCCACTTTGGCTTAGATTTTGGCCCAGAGTTCTTCCTCTCACAAAGGAAGGAATGGATCTGCCCTGTTCTAATTAGAGGGCCGAGGTCTCATTAGATGCAAAATAGATAAAATAAAATGTGTATTCCGCTCCAAAGTTAGTCGAAGCCCTCGGAGAACTGCCTTCACCATTGCGGGCGTGTGGGGGGAACCTTAGTGGATTCCTTACAGATGAGGAAACCAAGGGCCACATGGGATGGTCGACCACCTGGGGATGCATTACCTGCAGGGCCGCCAGCAAAACCTGGGGCTCCTGAGGGTCAGCTCCTCACTCTCACCCAAATCTCAAGTTTCTCCTGCAGTTCTAGGATTTGCCATTCAGAGAGTGCCCCTCAGAGTCTGCTTATGTTTTGTGCGGGTGGATGAGTTTTGTGCTCTGCTCTGGGGGGTCCTGGTTGAGCCTCATGGGTTTCGTTGAGGTTCTTCTACCATTAGCCATCCTCTGTTCCATTTTTAAATTTTATTTATTTATTTATTTATTTATTTATTTATTTATTTATTTATTTATTTATTTAGTGTGGTACGCGGGTCTCTCATTGTTGTGGCCTCTCCCGCTGCGGAGCACAGGCTCCGGACGCGCAGGCCCAGCGGCCATGGCTCACGGGCTCAGCCGCTCCGCGGCATGTGAGATCTTCCCCGACCAGGGCACGAACCCATGTCCCCTGCATCGGCAGGCGGACTCTCAACCACTTTGCCACCAGGGAAGCCCTTATTTATTTATTTTTAAAAATTAATTGATTTATTTTTGGCTGTGTTGGGTCCTCGTTGCTGTGTGTGGGCTTTCTCTAGTTGTGGCGAGCAGGGACTCCTCTTCATTGCGATGTGCGGGCTTCTCATTGCAGTGGCTTCTCTTTTTGCAGAGCACGGGCTCTAAGCACGCGAGCTTCAGTAGTTGTGGTGCGCCAGCTCAGTAGTTGTGGCTCGTGGGCTCTAGAGCACAGGCTCAGTAGTTGTGGCGTGCGGGCTTCAGTAGTTGTGGTTCGCGGGCTCTAGAGCGCAGGCTCAGTAGTTGCGGCACACGGGCTTAGTTGCTCCGTGGCATGTGGGATCTTCCCAGACCAGGGATTGAACCTGTGTCTCCTGTATTGGCAGGAGGATTGTTAACCACCGCACCACCAGGGAAGTCCCAGGCGGATTCTTAACCACTGCACCACCAGGGAAGTCCCCATCTTCCGTTTTAGAGTAGGAAAAATTGACAAAGAATTTACCTCCGTATTGAAATTCAGAGCAGTTATACTGTTCGCACATTTCTGTTAACAGTAATAATAGTAGTGAGTACAATGCTGATCATGGTAGATGCTTGGATGGTAAAAAAGAGGAGTGAAATGCAGCTGCTTCCTGCTACGGATCCTAGCGAGATGAGACTCATCAGATGGTAGCCACCCACATTTTATGTTTGCCTTGTTGTGTTAACGTTGCCATAGTAAGACACGACATGGGTGACTTTCTACTCTAGAGAGTGGGAGGTGAGGGGAAGGGGGGAAAGGGTTTGGAGAAGAAATGGAGCCTCATAGGAAGTGGGGGATACCTGGTGGGACAGTTTCTGACAAAGGTTCCCTAGGGATGTTTTGTGGAAGTTTGACTTCTTTTCACTGTGTCACTTGAAGAAGCCACCTTGCTTACCAGCCAAGAAATTTGGACCCATTTGGCTTTTCTGGAGGATGTCACTTCATAGGGTAACAAGTTAATTCCTTGCTAGGGGAACTAGGGCTTGAATCAGTTCCCTTCAGGCTTCCTAAGGCGTCCTTTGCTAGTTCTGAAGCTTTGGGCTTTGATGAGCAAAGTCGCGTCTCTAGGCCTTTGGTCCTTTTATGTACCTTGAGCCCTGTCTAGCCCAAGGCTGTGCAGACTGAGGCTACTTGATGTGTTTTGTCTTTCGTAATAAGGAAGACTGTTAGTTTGCTGGGAGTTCCCACTGCTTGGCTCACCCGGAGTTCCTTATGGAGAATAAACTTGATGTTTGGATGGATGGGTGGGTGGGGATAGATAGATTGGGTGGATGGGTGAGTGGGTGGCTGGCTGGGTAGAGGAGCGTGCTCATCCAGGCTGGGTTGAGTCAGGAGTCCTTCCAAAATGCCATGTTTTGTTTGAGGACTTTTGTACAGCTGGATGTACAGGCAGCAAGCAGGTCCCCAATCCCACGAGGGTCCAGCACAGCTTCTGATCATTCCCTTAGGGTATCTGCTGGAGATTCCTTCCTAATGCCCTGGTCCGTTGAGGAACCCTGTCTTACGTGCATATCCCACATGCCAAAGGAGTTATGGAACAATGAAGGAAGACTGTTTTTAAAGCTTAATTTATATTTAAATTATTACAGCATTGCTCTTGAGATCTGTGAACTTTAGCATTTGTAGCTTCAACAATTCACAAGTGACAGGAGTAATTTGTAACCTCCCTGAGCATCACTTTGGTTCTTGGCCCGAGAGTGGGAGGTGGGCTCACGAGTCGCAGAGCTGGTGGGGAAGCCTGGTGCTCTGTCCTGCGCCCACAGCTCTTGGGTTCTGGTTATTTCATGCATGATCTGATTTCATCCTGACAGTAACCCTGGGAATCGGACATCATTGTTGTGGTTTTACACCTGAGAGAACTGAAGAAATGATGTGTCCCGTACATGCTCATTTTGAAAAGGAGAAGGAAGAAAAAGTTACCTGTCTTTCCACCACCAAGACTAACTTTGTGCTAACTTTTTTGGGGAGTATTTCCTTTCAGGCTCTTTTCCTCCTCTTTCACTTAGCATTTTTGCATAATCATGTTCCAGTCAGAAAATTCTCATTGCGAAAAGTAACATTTAAGAAGCTGTGTAGGCTCTGTTTCTGTTTCCAGGCTCTGAGTCATTTTCGGTGTTGGTGTGCTTTTCAGAGGGTCTCTATGTGGGGCTGTCTCCGTGCCCCTGGGCTGAGCTCACCGGGGAGCTGGAGTGTTCCTTTCAGCTCAGCATCCCTGGCTCAGGCATTCAGACCCGAGCAGGGCCCTTTGTGTCTAAAGCAGTAGTTGATTGGAGTGCTAATGAATCAATTAGAAAATTACTTGCTGCTGAGATCGGCAGCCAAAGGAGGGTTGTGCACAGTCTCCGAAAACCATGGAAGGCCATACGCCTATAAATCTCTCTTGGCTGTGGCCCTTGTAAATCGCACCCCAGCCTTTCTTGGACCTGTTAATCACTTGAGAAAAATGGGACGACTACTGCTTTGCAGGGCTGCCTCTTGCTTGGCATGGTTTTCTAGCTTGTACTTCTGTCCATTCTTACACGGGTGAGAAAGAGAAGACTAGAGTTCCTAGAACAGCGTTTGTACTGCACTTGTAAAAGGGAATCGTTTAGGGGCCATTCTCGTGTTCTTACCTGGAGTCCCCTACACCAACCCTTTGGGAGGTACTTTGCTATAATATACATGCCCATTTTCAGGAATGGCGGACCTGGAGCTCAGAGAGGCTCAAGCGTCTGGTCCTCCAGTCACACACTCGAGGAAGGCAGTGGACCAGCCTGTACACTGTCCCTCTGTCATAAAGCCTTTTTCACATGGGATACATCTGAGTGGGTCTTAATGGCCCCAGGTTGGGAGTGGCATGTGGGGCACAGCCAGCAGGGATGGATATGGTAAAGGCCTTTCCAGTGAAGTACCCAGGGTTGGGGTTTGGTAAGGTTTAATCTGGGGCAGATCTAGAGTTGGAGTGACAGCCAGCAGCCACGGCGGAAGGGCCCCCGGGTGGGTGATGTACCAGGGGGTTCCAGGGGGCACCATGTTGTGTTATGTGTTCCAGGACACTCGCCAGATATGTTTGAACCTGAAATGGAAATGGGTAAAGGAGAGGG
Organism: Lagenorhynchus albirostris; assembly: GCF_949774975.1. Classification (NCBI taxonomy): domain Eukaryota; kingdom Metazoa; phylum Chordata; class Mammalia; order Artiodactyla; family Delphinidae; genus Lagenorhynchus; species Lagenorhynchus albirostris. The sequence continues at coordinate 140,835,320 of NC_083096.1, forward strand.
AGGTTAAAGTAGATGACTTGCCATGAATCCTGCCTGAAGTGGAGCCACCTCTAGATTTTGATATGTGTTTCTGGCCCTCGTTTTATGAATACAGTGAAGGCAGCACTCATCTTTACCTGGTTTCTCCCAGAGCAGCCAGCATGCTTCTCCTGAGGCAGTGCAGTGCTGGGCTCCCTTTCTAATTTGGCTTCACTGGGAGGGAACCACTGGGCACCAGGGCCTTTTGTTCCTGGCTGGGGGGGGGCAGGACTGCTTGTTTACAACCTCATATTCTGTCCTTTCATCGCCAGGATGTTCAGTGTGTCATGGCAGTTTTGATGCTTCTGCCTTGGATAGCCAGCAGTTTTTTCATTCGTATAACAAACATTTGAGTGCCTACCATGTGGCAGGCACCGTTGTAGGTGCTGTGAGCACGGTGGGGAACAGCACAGATGACACCCCTGTCTGTGCTCGTGGGGCTGACGTTCTAGTGGATGGTACAGAAATCTGTTGTGGACCTTGGGTCTCAAGCTGATTTGGAAGATAGGACTGTAATAATTCTAATCTCTCCTTCATAGTGGCTCTTTTTTTATACCCCACATTGTGCGGGGCATCTTAAGTTTGCCATCGTGTTCCATCCTCGGATGAGCTCTGTTAAGGCGGGTATTGTCACCCCATTTTTGCAGATGAGGCCTCAGAGAGCACATAGCAGGTGCTCGATAAATCCTTGTTGGCCAGCTGAATGGTGTGCAGTTTGCAGATAGTGGAGCTGGGTTTCTAGCCCAGCCCAGGTTCTCAACAAGATGTCAGGCTGCCTTTCCAGTGCTGCACCTGTCCTGTGAGGCTGGCTTTATTTTGTAGACTGGCTTTGAGTGTGAGTGCCAGAGCCCAGGAAGATTGTGGTACAAGGTCTTGGTGTGGTCTCTGACCCACTAGATCTGTATTATCGATCATCGCTGCCGCTGCCACTGCTGGAAGATGCTTTGTTTCTGGTGGTTTTATAGAAGTGGAGGTGAGATTTAGTGGCCACTTGCTTCCCCGGCGACTGCCGTCAGTCTCCTGCTCTCTCCACTTGAGGCACATTGGTACTGCCATGTGAGCTGTGAGTGTGGTAGGGGATTGAGACTGGGATGCGCCTGCCCCGATGCCCCGGGACCCCAGGTGACTCTTCTCCTTAAGCGGGCACAGGTGAGGCAACGTGTGGAACCTTGGGCCCCATTCATCTGCCCAGACAACTCTTTGGCCACTTGATGTTGACTTGGCCCCTTCAAGTTCCAGGTATTGAAAATGCAAAACAAATAAAGCCCAGCTTCTGGACGGAATCGGGTTGGCTTTCTCTTTGGGGAAGCTCAAAGTGCAACAGCTGTGTGGGTAGACTGCTCTCCGGGTGTTAACCTGCTTGGCAGGCTGTTGGAGTAGAAAGTTCCAACAGGCGTCAGGCGAGTGGGGGAGGCATGTGGCTGGCCATGGGGAGCAGGGGAGATGGGCTACTTCCTTTGCCTCTTGTCTGTGCCCTTGACCTGCAGGCTCTCTTCTGAACTTTCTCCTTTTCTCTCTCCCTTTCTGCTGACTCTCCTAATTTCCACCTACTTTCCACCCCTTCCCCACATCTTCTCTGTATTTCCTAACACCTTGTGCATTGCCTCAGACACTCCTTGGCTCTTCTCAGTTGGCAGGGCAAGGGGCAGAGTCCACCACCAAGTAAAGGTCACCTTGTGTCACTTTGACCCAGACGGGGAATGGGGACTCTGACCTTTCCCAGATGGTGTCGGTGAAAGGTCAAGCGTGGTTGCACGGTTGTCAAGGTGGCTCACATTACCCTGAACTGGGAGCAGTGCAGAGGAGGAAGAGAGGGGTGGGTACGGTCGTAGCTGGAGGTTGGCGGGTTGGAAATAATTCAGGGTGTATAAGTTTCCTAGGCTGCAGTAACAGACTGTCACAAATGGGGTGGCTTTAAACAGAAGAAATTTATCCTCTTGCAGTTCTGGAGGCTAGAAGTCCAGAATCAAGGTGTCCGGCAGCACCACGTTCCCTCTCAAGTCCCTGGGGGAGAGTCTGTTCTTTGCCTTTCTCTTATTTTCTGGTGTTGCTGGCACTCCTCCATGTTCCTTGGCTTGCATCTCTCCGATCTCTGCCTCTGTCATCCCATGGTGTTCTCCCTGTGTGTCTGTGTGCCTAAATTTCCCTTATATTATAAAGACACCACCAGTCATTGGATTAGGGCCCACCCTAACCCAGTACAACCTCGTCCTAACTTGATTACATCTGCAAAGGATCTACAGACTTACAACATAGTAGTTGATGGTTCGACTTACAATTTTTCGACTTTACAACGGTGGCAAAGTGATATAAATTCAGTAAAAAACCGTACTTCAGATTTTGAATTTTGATCTTTTCCCAGGCTAGTGATGGGCGGTAGATCTTCTCTTGTGATGCCGGGGCAGCGGCAGTGGCCGCAGCTCCCAGTCAGCCCAGCAACCACAAGGGTGAGCAAGATAACACTGACCACCATTCCATTCCTGGACCACCACTCTCTTTTCACTCTCAGTACAGTATTCAGTATGTTACATGAATTAGCTTTTCAACACTTCATTATAACATAGGCTGTGTGTGAGGTGATCTTGCCCAACTGTAGGCTGAAGTAGGTGTTCTGAGCACGTTTAAGGTAGGCGAGGCTAAGCTCTGATGTTCAGTAGGTTTGGCGTATTAAGTGCATTTCTACTTAATGATATTCTCGTAACCCCATTGAAAGTCGAGGATGATCTGTATTTCCAAATAAGGTCACGTTCATAGGTACTGGGGGTCAGGACTTGAACATATCTTTTAGGTGGACACAATTCAACCCACAATACAAGGCGACAGCACCTGTATCCAGAGGAGGTATTCAAATTCCTATTTTAAGGGGCCTTAAAGATACTAAGCGACTCTGTAGTTGCAGCCAGTCCAGTAAATTTATGTAAGGAATCCACTATGTGCCAGGTTCCGGGCTTGGCCCTGCACAGAGATGAGATGCCTCCTGGCCCTTTCGGTGAGAGGCTACTTCTGTGGAAACAGGGTTTTTAAAAGAAAGCTTAAAGGAAATGTTCATGCAAGTGCCTCGGGGATGACCTTAGAAACACCGACAAGCTCTTCCTTCCTGCCCTATTAATTTTGAGGCCACCTCGATCAAGCCAGGACTTACTCTCCCCGCCCTCTGGCAGAAGGACATGGGGAAGGTGGCCGGGAACCACCACCTTTTGTTTCTGCTGCTCACATTCGGTGCTTCTGTTTCTTCCCTGCCAGTGAGGGTGGGACTTAGAAGGTCTTTGAAGTGTGCTTCCTGGTGTTGTCTGTTCAGGCAGCCTTGGGAGCTAGGAACGGTTTTATTGGAATGGCAGATACTGGGCGGGGTCAATAAGGAGGTTTTTTTACAGTGGCTACTGTGTTTTTGCTGTGGATGCACGTGGGTCAGCATCTGATGGCTCAGGCCAGTGCCTTGTCTTCCTTCACAGAAGTTTCCCATTCAGGCAGAAGGATCTGACACTGAGTCGGAAAATTCTTCCCATGACTTTACAGTCTCCTTGGTCTGCCAAGGATTTCCACACAGGCAACAGGAGTGGAGCAGAAAGCATTTGTAGTTCTTGTGTTGGTGAAAACCAATGTAATGTAAATAGGAAGTCTGGATTATACGTATCCTCAAGACACTGGGACTGAAAACCACATGCACCCAAAGAAATTTACAGGTGTGCACGGTTCAGAGCGCTGTCTGCTGTGGAGGGCTCAGGTGGTAGGGGTACGTGTTCTGTTCTCCATCCCTCCCCTCCTTGACCTGCCCCTCCCAACCAAAAAAAAAAGAGAGAAAAGTTAATTAGGCATTTCCCCCAATTCTGTCACCTCTTTACCAGACCATCAGAATATGTGAGGTCAGCTAGATCCGCCATCCCTTCTAGCCATCATTCCAGAGAGGCAGAACTCTTGTGTGTGTCCCTGAATGACCACACCACAGAGGACCCACAGAAGTATCTGGAATGTGCTTTAGTCTCCCCACTCGCCCCCCAGAATGATAGCTTTCCCATTCCCGGATGGGGCCTTCAAGAACCTGCTTTGGGCAGAAGCACAAGTATTTATTAGGCCAAGCCTGATGGTGCGCTTTACCTAGGTAGCTTTGTAAGTAGATTAGTTTCATGTCTTATTTCCAAAAAAGTTCACGGATATATGTTCATTGTGAAGGGAATTAGATAGCAAACATAAAATTCGGGCACTTATACTCTCCAAAGATTAATGTTGTTAAAGCCCTGGTTTATGTCTTGTTGATCTGGCTGATTTCCTAAACATGTCCCTGCCCTCAGGAGGTAATATCTGTCCACTTGGCTGATTCAGCCCGACACCTAACCAGAGGTACCTCTTGAGACTCTAGATGGCGGATCTTGAGATTCTAGAACCTGTGTAGCCTGTGGCTTCCCTTCCAGGGGTCTTGCCCACACACCTAACTGCCTGTGGTTCTCCCGACTCTTTTCTCTGGTTGGAAGCTCTTGTAACTGATGTTGCCAAGAACTACTTTCTTTCCCTTGGGGAGAGGGAAATGGGGGGTAATCCTTGCTCCAAATCCTGGAGTCTAGGACTGCCAGGCGGACCTCATGTGTCAAGCAGACAAGCTTGTATGGAGCTATGGTTTTTAACCTTTACGGGCCCACGAGCCCTGTGAGACTGATAAACTCTGGTGCCCTCCGGTACTGCACGTTCACATGTACAAGCAACTGTGCATAATAAGCCCAGGGGTTTGCAGACCCTTTGAAACCCATCTCTGAGGCCCTTCAGAAACAGACGTGCCGCCCCCCACCCCGCCCGCCGCTGGCTGACATGGCCTCTCGGTGTCCATTTTGCCATCTGTAGGACAATGGCAACAATAGTTACCCGACAGTTTTGCGGTTGTGACAAGGACTGTGGTGGTTGTAGCTGCTCACCTTCAGTTCTTTCCCCAGTGCTCACCGTGACCCAGTGAGGGAAGTCTTACCAACCCCATTTCAGAGATGAGAAAACGGAGGTTCAGTTAGGCGAAGCCATGTGCCCAGGGCCATAAGGTGAGAGTCAGGGTTGGAACCCCGGCTGTGTGGCTTTAGAACGAGTGCCGAATGCCTGATTCGCATCAAGGTACACAGTAGGTGCTCAGTAAAGGGTATCAACGACATTAAAAGCGGCAGAGGGTTAGGGCACAGCCAACCTGTTGGTAGTGGGGCTCCCCCTCCCCCACGGCCTCCACCTGTCCTAAGTATCCTCCCGGTGCAGGATCCGGGCTCCGGGGTTTGTGGGGCGGGCGGAGGCGAGCGCAGATCCGCCAATCCTGGGAAATGTGTAAAATCCTGTTCCTGAAAACCGGCCGGGTTCTCAGAGTGTCCTGGCTGGCATGTTTTGCCAGTCACGAAACATGATCCATACGCTGTATTTTAGGACTCCCCATCTGTCAGCATTGGGGAGGGCTTTCACTTGACGGAGCTCAAAGCCTGCCAGCTCACCCGGGGCCGGGGGGTGCGGAGAGGTGGGCAGGAAGGATCTGTGACAGCCAGTGGATCTGTTCCTCCAGGGAGGGTGCCGTCTACCTGGCTGGGGGGCCGGGAGCCCGAGAGAAGGGGTGGGACGTCCTTGGGTGCCTTGGCCAGCAGCCTCACAGATCCCTTTTCCCATTACTTCACTCCTTTTTTAGACAGATCCCCACTTGTTCCTTAAGCAAATTGAGGTACAGGGGGGTTAAGGCTCTTGTCCAAAATTTTGAAGCTGCTAAGAGGCCAAGCTGAGATTGAACTGAAGTCTTCAGGCTCTGTCCAGTGCTCTCTCTTAGCCGAGGCTCTCCTCCTGTTTCCTGGGTTCTCCGCTCTGGGTGGTGCAGGGCCGGGTGGGAGATGCTCCCTGGGAGAGGGAGGCAGTGAGGAGAGGGAGCGGGTAAGCCTTGCTCTCAGGCCCACCTAGCAGGGCGTGCTCCAGGCCTGCACCCCCGCCCCACCCCTCCGGCCTGCTGGTGGCAGAGGGAAAAAACACTAAGAGGGCTATTGATCCACCCTCTCCTCTGAGGGAGGGCCGCAGCACATTCAAGCTTTCTTTTTAAAAATGCATTAACCTGACCGTAAGCAGGCCCCAGTTTAAAAATAAATAAAAGTAAGAGAAGAAGCAAAACAAGTGGGAATGGGGACAGGAAAAGGGTGTTTGGAGAGGGTCCTTCTCCAAGTCCATGCCAGTTGCAGGCCGGGATGCCATGCCTGGATTCTGGAGCTCGGGACTGCCCTGCTTGCTGTGCCCTGGACCATCTGCATCTCTCCTGACGTCTGTGCAGAGGAAATTTCCCCAAATCCAGAGGTTCCAGGAAACCCTTTGGGGGTGGGGCAGGCTGGAGCGTGGAGGCAATCCATATTTGAAAGCCTGCCTTGCCAGCCCCCAACCTGGGCAGTTTGGTCTCTGTTTTGGCCCTTGAGCCACACTGGCCTTCTCTTGGTTTCTCAGAAGTGCCTTTGCACATGCTGTTCTCTCTGCCTGCTGCCTGGAAGGGGTGTCCATCTCTTGCCTTTCTCCCTGGGCTGCAGGTTAGCACCTGCACTCATCTTTCAGATCTCAGCCTAAAGGGCACCTCTTGACCCTGGTGGGTCAGGCCTCCTGTTACATACCCCCGAGTCTCCCAGTACTTTCCCCTCTGTAGCTCTTACCACAAGCATAATAAAAGAATTAACTTACATCTTACAGCATTTAGTAATGAAGCTTGAGGAAAGCAGGGACTGGTCTGTCCTGTTTGCTAAGTATTCACTGTCCAGCTTGGCACTGAAAAGGAGCAGTAAATCCTCACGGAATGGGTGGATGGCGGGTCAGGGTCTATTCCATTTGGCCCATAGATACGGTTTGGGTGAGGGTAGAAGGAATAAACATCGTAATCAGAATTCGCTGTGATTTTCTAATGTTTCCAGAGGTGTGGGCCCACTTTGAGGTCAGGATATGGTTTCAGAGTGGAGCCCCCAACCCTTGAAAGGAGGAGACTTCTGCCAACAGAGCAGTAGTTAGGGTGCGGGGTCCCCGAGCTGGTGCCCCTCAAAGGTTGCCTGTTCTCTTGGTGGGTGGGAAGACGTGGGGTCAGAGAACAGAAACCACTTGGCTAGGATCACACAGCAGAGCCTGTGAAGGCTTTTACTTGGGCCCCGGTTTAATTGTTAAAAGGTGATTAATCAAGCCACCAGCTACCTACTGGGCAGGCATCGTTTTACTGCAGCGCGTGGTGACGCCAGTTCGTGGAAGAGGAAATGGAGGCTCGGTGAACTTTGGTACCTGCTTCAGAACACAGCAGAGGCAGCATTGGAACTCAAGTCTTTCCGATTCCATAGCCCGGTGCCTCCCAGCGAGCAGGGGTTGGTGCCAGCCTTGGGTTTTGGATTGGCTCTGGGGGGGACCCCCTGCCTCCTACTAGCCAGGGGAGTTGTGACCACTTGTAGGAGCCTCTGTTGCTTCCAGCCATCTGGGCTCAGGGGAACGGTGGTTCCCGGAGACCCCCCTCTCCTCCTCCACCTGGCTCACCTCCTTTTTCCGTGTCCTCCCTCTCCTCTGCTGAGGGAGCCTCAGGAATTCCTCTCTCCTACCAGTCGCCATTTCCCTGGGAAGCCACTGGGGATCCTGGGAAGGTTCTGAGGGTGATGAAGCAGAATTTGCACCATTCCGGGAGTAACTTTCCATCATTCGTGGCTAAAAATAAAACGTGTCCTTGCTCCTCACTGCCTGTAGGCTTGCTTTTGGGGTTTCAGTGGGAGCCACTTTTCCGTTTGTCCCCTTTCCCCGTTGACTCTCGGCGGGTGTGGGGCTTCCCACAATGTGAGGACATGGGTGGGCTTGATGCCACTCATCACCTCTGAGAGCAGCGCCCCTGGGGCCTTTCTGAGGAAGCGCTCTGCTTCTCTGTGGCAGCAAACAGCCGCATGGTCGGGCGGGCGCTGTGGCATACGGGCCGCCCGGGGAGGTCTACTCCCTTGGCGTATATTACCGCGGCAGAAGAGACAAACCACCTTTCGAGGATTTTCTTTGTGTAGCCTGCTTCTTTTTGATATCAGGAATGCACAGAGGCAAGAGAGATAAATTAATTTGTTCAGTTAATTTTGTAAATATTGACCGAGCCGAAGTTTTATGCCAGTCACATGTCAGGGACCCGAGGGCTTACCAACAAGCAACATGACACAGTCCCTTCCTTGAAGGCACTTATCCTCAGGGTCAGGGGAGAAAGATGTGAGCTTTCAGACAGAACTAGAGCAGGGGAGCCACAGAGTCCTGCTCCCCTCACCACCCTTTCTTCTAGAATTCACTTACGACGTGTGCCTGAGTGGGGAGGTAAAAGCTGAACCGTACGTTGTGCCTTTCGCTTTTTTTTAAGACACTTGCCATTCCCCTCTCCCCTGGTAAATACTTTTTTTTTTGAGTGTTTACTCTGTGCTGGGGCTGGGCACCCTGCTAGAACTTCACTTGTTTTTATTTCACTGGACTCAACGTGCCTGTGTAATTACTACTATTGTCCTTATTTTCCAGTTGGTGAAACTAAGGCCCAGAAAGGTTAATTAACTTGCTTAAGATCCCACAGCTAAAATGTTGCAGAGCCTGGATTCAAATGTAAGCAGATGAATTCCAGAGCTCACTCTCCTAACTGCTAGCTGTATAGACACGTCCTCACTGAGAACGTCTGTCGGTTAAGCATCCACTATCTGCCCAGCGTGAAGTACTCTAAATAGATGCTTTCTCTTTAAAAATCTTCATTATGGTTTCTGTTTGGTCTTTAATATTCCTAGTAACCCTGTGGGATGAGAAGGCACTCCCCAACCCCAATCTGCACACCCCCCTTTAATCCAAGGTCTCTGTAGAGGGCACTATACTTCAGAGGTTGGAATTAAACCATGTTGTCTTAATCCAGAGCCTCTGGGTGAGAGAAGGGCCCTGAAATCATTCTGCAAACTGTAAAGTGCCCCATGAAATGAAGGGCACGGGAGAAAAGGTGTGTGCGTAGAACACTGACTTGTAACACCAACCTCACGCGTCATACTTGGGGATTTCTAGCACGGTTGTCACGGCCTGGTTTCAGGTACCTGTGAAAAATTATGGTAATTAAAATGTAATTTGGAATCCCCAGTTGGCTCCCAGCAGCTGGTCCAGATGTAGGAGGCTGGGGCTGTCTGTGCTGGAACAAGCTGAGGCTTGTTAGGGGTGTCATTTTGTTCTGCCCTTTGTGTTGCTGGGTAGAAGGGTGGGGGCACAAGATACAGGAGCTATTTTTACACCATTCACGTCATGTTCAGTATTACTGGATGTTTGTGGTTGGGTCCCTGTTTAGCCTCAGCCGGGAAGCGAGAATTCCCTTGGCTGCCTGGGTCTGTATGGAAACTCAAGCTCATGCCCCTTGGGTACATAGATTTCGCTAAAGGCGGAGGGACCCGTTTGGCTGTGCCGTCACCCTGGGTAGTTTGGAGTTGCCTTCTTAGGTTTAGATTTTCCAGGGCTCTTCAGACTCCTTCCTGGAGTGGAGGGGGCAGCATAGGTAAGAGGCCATAGGCTCATCCCCTCCCTTATTGATTCAACAGATGGTTTTCCAGTTTGAGGTACATGCTAGATCTTTTTCAGGTACTTGCAAAGTGAAGTCAAATAAAGTATTATCCCTCAAGGGTTTTATTTTATTTTTTTTAATTTTATTTATTTTTATTGATTGATTTTTTTTTTTTTTTTTTGGGCTGCGTTGGGTCTTTTGCTGCGTGCGGGCTTTCTCTAGTTGTGGTGAGCGGGGGCTGCTCTTCGTTGTGGTGCGTGGGCTTCTTATTGCTGTGTCTTCTCTTGTTGCGGAGCAGGCTTCCCATTGCGGAGCACGGGCTCTAGGCGCACAGGCTTCAGTAGCTGCAGCATGTGGGTTCAGTAGTTGTGGCTCATGGGCTCTAGAGCGCAGGCTCACTATTTGTGGCACACGGGCTTAGTTGCTCCGCGGCATGTGGGATCTTCCCGGGCCAGGGCTCGAACCCGTGTCCCCTGCATTGGCAGGCAGATTCCCAACCACTGTGCCACCAGGGAAGTCCCCCTCAAGGGTTTTATAGTCTGGTTGGGGAAATGGACAATAAATAAACGTTTGCTTTAGCTTATGCAAGCCGAGCATATGTCCCAGGTTCCGTTGGAGGTTCTGGGGATCCCGTGCTATCATAGTAGGGGGAACAGGGCCGGTGGGAACACAGAAGAGGGGCACCCAGATCACACGCATGGTCAGAGACAGCTTCCTGGAGGAGGTGATGAGTTGCAGGAGTTGACCTAATGCGTTGGGGGACAGGAGGTTTCACGTGTGTACATGGGTTTATTTGCTGTTGAGCTTTATTTGTACAGTCAGTTCCTCAGTATCTGCGGGGGTTGGTTCCAGGATCCCGTGGATTTGGTGGATGCCAAAATCCATGGTTGCTCAAGTTCCTTATATAAAAGGGCCTACTACAGTTGGCCCTCCGTATCCGCAGGTTCCATTTCCGCAGATTCAGAAAACCTGCGTATCCCGCTGATGAGGAACCTGTGCCTGTGGAGGGCTGAGGGTATACATATGTGACATTATGGTTATAGTCGTTGTATCTTATTCAGCTGAGGTCCTGGAATTTTATTTTTATGCCCAAAGGGCTGGCTGCCTTTGAAAAGCACTGTATGTCAGCTAAGCCCTTGTTGCTTCAGAGGTCGGAGATGGGAGGTCAGCCTCAGCCCCGCAAAGCCTGCCCTTGAAGTCTCTGCCTCCTCTGGCCTCTTGGCACTTCCTGCCCCTCTTCCTCTTAAAGGGCAGGCCTGAGTGGGTTATTGCACAGCAGGGGTCAAGACACCCAGGTCCACAAACCCTGGGCCCTGGCCTGGCTGGCGCACAGGGCCTTGAGTGTGCATGCCAGGGACAGGCATGGGGTCCTACCTGCGTATCCTGCTGATTGGGGTTTGTGGCCCTGGGGGAGGAGGGTGGTTGGTGGATCTCACTGTTTAGACCAGCTGTGGGGTCTGTTGCAAAGTGGAAGTACCAAGAAGCAGAGTGCTCACCGGAGGCTGCTTCAGAACAGGGTTCACACCTGGAGTTTGCAGAATGTGTCCTGGTTCAGTGCGCTCTCCACTTCCACTCTGTGCGTATGCATTCATTCATCCAACATAGGTTCTGCCAACGTAGCATCCTGCATAGCATCTCTCCTCTGCCACGCCCAGGGCAGGGTGTTGAGGAAGCCAGTGAATTAGGTACAGCCCTGCCCCTGGGGTAGCTGACAGTTCTGGGTGGTCCCCGCCCAGGTGGCCACAGGGGCCTCATGTGCCTTCTGGGACCCTCTGCAAAGAGCTGGAATGTCTGGAGTGTTCCCACCATCCTTGTGAGCCACATGCTGACACTGCAGCATGCCAGGCCCTGTCTTTGGCGTGGGATTATTTGCAGTTAGTATTCCAAATGTCAAGTTCCCCTTGACTTGAGCTGAGCAGACGAAACAAAATGGCAGGCAGATTAGAAGGGGCTTGAGAAGCCTTTTAGGATTTGAAAACCTTACTTTGTTGACTTTGAAAAGCTGCTGAACCGGGCTGCTCTGCAGAGGCGGGGGCATCTGTCAGGTACCCACTGTCTTCCTGGGCCTGGGAGGGCCTGGCCAGTGCTGCTGTCTCCTTCAGGTACTTGGGAGCTGGGCGGTGCCCACTGAGCTTGCACAGCAATTGAGTCCAGTCCCTTCTCCTTAGTGAGAGCAGAGGGGAGGAGCTAGAGTCTCTGAGGTTTCAGAAGGGGTTTGAGTGGGTCCCCCAAAGTAGGGGGGGGACATGTCAGTCAGTATCTGTTTAAACTCGTGTTTGCGGTGCCTGATGCTAAGACTGGTAGGTGAAAAGGGGAGTAGATGGCCTACCGTATTATGGTCCCTCTGAATGGATGGTGAGAGGTTTAAAAAGCTAGTGCTCACCAAAGGTGCAGAAGTACCTGGCTGGGACCTGGAGTGTCATTGCCTTCTTTCTACAGATGTGCAGCAAGGTGTGGTAGCTGAAGCTCAGAGAGGTTAAGTAATCTGTGCGAAGCCACACAGGAAGTGGTAAAGCTGGAATTTGAGTAGTCTCTCTGGCTCCAATGCCCATGCTTGTCCCATGACATCACATTGGCTCCTCCCTTCTCGTGAGACTCATTTCTCCTGCCCTTCCCCCAACTGCTTCCTTTTCCTGCCTGCATTCTCCAGGAATCCCTCTGTGGGTGCTGCCTCATCCAGCCTGGGAGAAGTAGTAAGAGCTGAAAGTTTGAGAGAGAACCCCGCCCCCAACTGCTTTTCCGCCACATTCCAGGGGACAGAGTGTTTGTCTTCCTGGATCTTACGTGCATACTTGGCTCCTGGGGACAGGCAGAGATGAGGCTCACGACTTGTCGGCCCTCTCAGGGTCCCAGGAGGGTTTGTGAATCGATGCGTCTGGGATCGGGGAGGTAGACTTTAAACGGTGTGAAGCTCTGTAGCCTGTGGTGGGCAAGTTTTAAGGCTGGCCCGACACATGACCTTGAACCCCAACCTTAAATTGGCCTCTGTTTCCTGCAGCTTTTGCGGGCTGATTGCATAAATGTTCTCGCATGGTGCACAGTCGCCTGGCCCCAGAGTCTGCTGGACGGTGGTTTTTGCCCTTTCTCTCCTTTTTCTTTGCCCACGTATGCGTGAGTGCCTTTTATTCCTAAGATACGCAGCTTTCTCAGTCCCCATCCTGGAAATATTGCTGGAATGCAATAAATCTGATTGTGTTTATGTTGAAGAAATGAAACACATTACTGTGTGGGGAGGAATGCAGGAGATGCCTTGCAAGGGGGCCGTGTTTATGACAACAGTTTGCACATGTGGCTTTATTTTTGAAAGCATGGTACCCCTCCTCCCCCCACTTCCTTGATAGAACCCTGGTAATAAGAGCTGTCTCTTGTATCCGGGTGTTGGACAAACAGAGGGCAGAGCTGGCCAAGACCTTCCCAGCTGTGGCTGTCACCTTCTCAGTTCTGAGAGTCTGGCTTCTTTGGGCCCTGTCATTTCTCGGGGTTTTCAGCTCTTCCAGGGACAGCGCCTCTGTGCTGGTTGAGTCAGAGCTGATTAGTGAATCCTCCCGCTCCCATTCCGGGTTGGAAACGACAGGATGAAATTTAATAGGCATAAATGTAAAGTCCTATAGGTGGGTTAAAAAAAAAACAACCCAACTTCACAGGCACAAGATGAGGAAGCTTCACTTGAATGGTGAGCAAGAAAGTGACCCTCGAATGTACCAGCCGGTTCTGTGTGCCAGCAGTTGGCCGTCACGGAAAGAAAGTGACTCAGGCTCGCTGAATGAGGACTGTGTCCATAAGGAGGAGGATGATGTTATTGTTAATAATTCATAATAATAGCTAGGTGCTTTACACGCATTATCATTCCATCTTTAAATTCATCCTTTGAGGTAAGTCAGAGGATCTTCTTTTTTTCGGAAGAGGAAAAAAGAAGTTACACTGTGCCCAGTGTTACACTGCAAAAAAGTGGCAGAATCAGCTGGAACCCAGAGCCTGTGCTATTTTGAGTGAAGTAGAGGGTCAGTAGATGGTGGAGCCTCTGAATGAAGAAACGCTGAAGGAAATGATGGCATTTAGCTTGAAAGCAGTTTTAATAATGTCTGACTTTTGTATGGTCCTTGCTCTGTGCCAGGCACAATTCTAAACAGTTGATGTGTGTGTGTGTGTGTGTGTGTGTGTGTGTGTGTATGTGTGTGTACGTACCTCAACTCCATTATTATCTCTGTTTTACAGAGGAGGAAACTGAAACACAAAGTTAAGTGAGTTGCCCAAGATGATGTAGCTTCTAAGTGGCTGAGCTGGGAATCAGACCCAACTAGCATGGATAAGTGTTCTTAATTTTGAGACCATGCAGGCTTGGGGAGACTGGTTGGGGTGGGGAGAGAGCCGACTGTGCTCTTTGTTCTTTGCGGCAGACTGTCTGCAGGATGCTGGCTGCTGCGTTTGGATCCAGGGCAGACCAGGGCCTGCGGGTGAGTGTGTAAATGCGAGAGGGTCAGCTCTCCTAAATCTGGATACCAGGTGCCTGTGGAGTAGGCCCTTTGAGCAGAGGCAGTGAGCTCCCTGCTGCTGGGTGACTCCTCACCCGTTTGGGCTCCTGCAGAGGCGAGAGGTGGAGGAGACCACCTGTGTGGGAGACACCCCACCAGGGCCCACCCATGTAGCTGGCTGGCTCCCAGCCTTTTGTTGAGGACAGGCCCAGCTTTCCTGGCACGTCCCCCACCCCAGGCAGTGGTGCGTCCCTGTGGACCGCTGGAGGGGAAGTGACCGGGTGTCTGCCAGGTCCAGCCTGCCCTATTAGGAAGCCCCGGCTGTCAAGCCCAGCAGAATTGCTGACGGAGGCACTGGGAACAGTGCTGCGTGGGAGGAGGTGTGTGCATGCGTTTGCTCGCCTCCTGACCTGTGTGCCAGCAGTGACACACTTTGTCCCCTCTGGTCCCCTGTGGGCACTCAGCCGGCCTCTCTGATGCTTTTGACTCCCACTTGGGCTCCTGGTCCAGCTGCAGCTTTGGCTGCAGCCAGGGAAGCCAGTCAGCTGGCTCTAGTCCCTCCTGATGCCAGGGGAGTTGGGGACACTGGCTCTGGTTTGCCCTGATTCCAGGGAAGTTGGGAGCACCCCTTCGGCTTACATGGTCTCCTCAGAGCACTTCCCAAGGAGCCCTGGGAGCCTGGCACCTCCTTGTCAGGTCAGGGAATGGAGGCACGGAGAAGCGGAGTGACTTACTGGAAGCCAACATAACCAGCGAGTATGGCTGACGCTGTAATCAGGTCCTGGTGACTTGAAACAGGGACCATTTGGTCCAGACCTCTGATTTTACTGATGAGGAAACAAGGCCCAGATTTGCAGCTTGACCTGGCCAAGGCATCTCAGGTCATCAGTGGCAGAACCAGAACTAGGACCCAGGTCTCCTGCCCCCAAATACCGTGTCCTCCTTACTCTGCAGCCCTCTCCTCCACTTCTGGTTTCCTGGCATCTCATTTCTGCTGGTGCCTCTGCAGGGCTGGTGCAGTGACTGTGACTGCCACACAGGTTTCCTTTCCCCCACTGCTTCCACTGCCTTCCTTGACTGCCAGTGTGTGATTATCCCAGTTGTCACTTCCTTTGCCTCCTAGGACTGGTAGCAGCGGCTGGCTTATAGGAATTTAGCCAAGTGGAGGGAACGTAGCCTTAGCCAGGCAGCTTTGGGATCCAATCCCAGCTCTTCTACTTGTGAGCTGTGTGACCTTAGGCAAATTGCTTAACCTTTCTGAACCCTGGTTTCTCATCTGGGAGTTAAGATGGTTTGGACTAGATAACCTCCAGTGGCCTTCCAGTCCTGCAGGTCTTTGACTAGTGATTTTCATGAAAGTGAGTGTGACCCACATGGACCTGCATTTGGAGGCTCTTGGGAAGGGCAGGTGACATAGACTAGCGGGTTAAGGCCTGTGTTGGGAGGCACAGGGCATGCATGCGTTTAGAATTCTGGCTTCACCGGAGGACTGTTGCCTTGGCCTTGGGTGCTGGTGGGTGATCGGGGCAAGGGACCCTGCCATTCTTTGTCCCTTCTTTGCTACTTCTTTCTCTGCATGCATGCTGTGGGCATGGACACTGTTTGTCCTTGGTGGTGACCACTCAGAGTAGAGAGGTTGCCGGAGGAGGGTTGGCCAGCTGATGGGCATGGCCTGGGTCAGCTGGGCACAGGCAGGTGTCAAATCGTGCAGCATTTCACCTGGATTGAATGCCGCTGGATTTTGTCGTGAGAGGAACTCAAGCCCTGTTATTAGGCCTGAGAGATCTCTACTCCACATTAGACCACAGGTGTGAGGTGCAGGGAGGGGTGTCAGCGTAAAACCAGAAGCCTTTGGGCTTTCGTCACTGTGTTCAGTCTTGCAATTGTGTTGGCTGTTTACATGGTTTTCATTCTTTGGTTTTTGCCTTGGCTGTGAAGTTGTACTCTTTTCTGAACTAATCCTGTTTCATGTAACCTGAACCCAAGTATCTGGCCATGAAGGGCAAGCTTTTTTCTCCTCTTCCTTAACAAAGGATATCCTAGACTGCAGCATCTGGAAATGATTTGGCATCTGGTTTAAGTATGTGTGCGTGCATGCACACACTTCTAGAATATAACATGCCCTCACCCACATAACATGCCTTTGTCTCTCCATATACCTGTGTTTCTTTCTATGCAGATGACTTTACATATGGAGGTCATTATATCGGGACATATGCTTACGTGTGTATACATGTATAAACCTTTATTTCTACTTAGAATGAGGAAATTTTCAAGGGCTTGATGTTTGTTGTGCAGTGCAAGGGCTCTTGCACTGATGGATGTATTTTTCTTTGAAAGGTTTAATAAACCATTTAGCACTGCCTTCATGACTGTAATGAGCTGTTTCCGCATTATTCCTGGGCTCTGCCTTAACAGGCCTCCCAAAACCCTGTCCCCACCATACTGTGGCGGCCCCCACCCAGAGTTGGGTGCTCTAGAGAGATGGCATGGTTCAAGGTGCCCCTTGTTGACCATCTCTTAACGGTATCTCTTCGCTGCCTGGCGTTGGTGTGGATGGGAGCCTGTCCTGGGGATTTCTGGACCTGTTGTGTCCCTCAGATTTGGGCTCAGGGAAGGAATGTTTTGACGGCACAAGGTTGGAGCTGTGGGTTGTATTGAGATTGGGCTGTGTCAGCAGGTAAGAGCCTGTGTCCTCACCTCGAGGGTGATAGGCAGGGAGCTCTGAGAACCTCTGTCCAATCTGGTGGAGGATGGCCAGGGGAGGCGAGTGAGATGAAGGTGGAGGGAGAGGACACCCCCCTCACTCTCCCATGGACTAGGGTTTGTCCTTGCTCCCCTTTGCCCCAAGGGACTGCTGGGAGGCTGATTTATAGTAACTTCTTAGACTCAATGCCAGGAAGACTGTGGTAACCACAAGGGTGAATAAAACAGGAATGGGCCTTGGAGTAGGCAGGGGGAGGTGAGCGAGGCCGGTGGATGATGCCTGGGGCGTGTTATTAACTCGTCTCTGAACTGCAGGTTAAGATGGGGGGTGTAAGGTAAGGTGGGGCTGGTAACAGTCCCTCATGGTCACCCCTAATCCTCTTTCCCCTGGCACTAGTGCCCCCTGGGGTAGCCTCCCTCCGTGGCGGCAGCAGTTACATTTATCGATTTTTGCTTTTTTTTCTGTTGACAGTGGAGTTTGGCCCAGGTCTCCCTCTGGCTCAGGTCTGATGAGAGCCCTTGAGAGCACGCACTTATGCATTTTCAGTCCTGTCCTCTCTGCTTTGGGGACTGCCTAAGGGGAGAATAATGCAGGTCTCTTTCCTCCTTCTGCTCAAGGCTCTGGGTGGGGGTGTGCGTTAGGGACCAAATGATACCTAAGCCAGGATACTTTCATAACAGGCCACGCCATGCATCATTGTGTCAGGGCAGCAGGTGTAAACCCGATTGTTTGCGATGTGCAGCCCTTTAGTGAATGTTGAAGGCTCTCGCCGTAGCTTATGGAACATTGGACCAAAATCCACCTGAAAAGCAATCCAAGCTTCCTCTCCCCTGCCCACCCCAGCCCTAGCAGCCTGACGGGAACTGTGAGGTGAGGAGGGCCTTCCCCCAGGTCTCAGGGAGGTGCAGCTGTTTTGTGTAGAGCATTTGCTGCCGTGGCATCCAGATTCTAAGAAGCTGGGGGCTCCCTGCTTGGGATGGTGCCTCGGAACAATTGACGGGGAGCTGGATCCCTGAATTGGGTCTGGAAAATGTCCATTTCTGGTGAACCCTCACAGAGCCTATGGTTTCCTTGAGGCTTTGTTCAGCTCCCCTGTAGCGTGGGGCCTGGGCTGAGCCTCAGGGCCCCGGGGGAGGCAGAGGCCCTTGATAATGGGCCACGTGTGATTGCAAGCCCCAGCCTGGCCGGCCGGTCTGCCACCTCCAAAACATAACTCAATATTGATTGTGCAGGAAGCCCAGACTCAGTCATATACAGTAATCCTCGCTCCTTGAAGGGAGAAAGGAAGTGGATTTGTCCCTGGTACAACATGCCTTGAAAAATGCATCTTGATTTAGGATTCAGCTTTTTGCAGCATATTTTAAAATGTCAGAGAGATAAATATGCAGGTTTCCTTATGTGTCTGCCTTGAACAGCCTTTAACAAAAAAAGTCTGTCATTCATCCTCAGGGTCACAGGTGTGTTCAGATCCACCCCCACCCCTACCCCGCCTTTGATGGTGTGGTGTGTCCATCTCTCTTCCACGAGCAGAATTTTGTTTGGGCTTCAAAGTCCCTTTCTTCCCAGGAGATACGTTTGTTTCCCCAGTTTAAAGGTGTACAGAGAGTTTCCAAAATATTTTTTGGAACTTTCTGTTGGACCTGTGGAACAGGCACTGGCTTCTAGCTACTTAATCTATCAGGGGACCCTTTTCACTTCCCAACCCACCAGCCAGAGGAGCCAAAGAGGGAAAATGCATGCTCCAGCCCCTGCCCTCTGAGACGGGCGTGCACTGGCTCCTGTGGCAGTAGAACTGAGGAAGGTGGGCCTGGTGTGAGGGGAGCCCCATTCTTGTGGTGGTGCCTTTGGCCAGCACTTCACTTCCGTGGTTGGGGTAATGGTGCCTTCTAAGCTCAGTTCAGATTTGGAAGGGCTTTGAGCCACAGGTGAGGGAGATGCTGCTGGAAGGTGAATCGGTCGTGAGGTTTATATCCTGTTGTCATTGTGTGTGGCTTTTAGCAGGATACCCTGGCAGCCTCGCTGGTGATTTTTGTCCCAGAAAGAATTAGAGGGGAACCCCAGGGTTTTTCAAGATGTGAGTGTGGATGTCATGACACTGTTAGGCTGGTTGAGGAACTTAGAAACCTCAGTGGCCAGTGCAGCCTTGTGCCTGGGGGAGAGCTGCCAGGGGAGCTTGTGGTTTGACAGGTAGTCATGAAAGGTTAGGCCTGGAAGGAACCTGGAGGGGTCTCTCTACCCTAGCTCCCGCCATTATGTAGATGAGGAAATGGAGGCCCAGCGACTTGGCCAAGGTCACACAGATCAGCCGCCCGAGCCAGAACCAGAGCCCAGCCCAGCCCAGCCCAGGTATCCTGACCCCAGTCTGATGCTTTTCATCACCTTGATTTACTATCTCAAGTGGGCCTCACTGGTGACTCAGAGGTCCTGACTGCAGCACATGAACAGAGCTTGGCCAGCACCGGGCTCACGCAGGGCTGCCTACTCTGTTCTGGGTCAGTGGGTTTGATTTCTGAGGACCGTCCCTGTGGCATTGAGGACCTTGCCTGTGCTCATTGTTCCCCTGCTGGGTCCCCTGTGTGTTGCTGTCAGGGCGCAGGGAGAGAGGATGGGAGGGTGGGAGGCATCTTCCTGCGTGGGATCTGCCTGGATATGAGGTCGAGGTGGCTGTGGAACAGAAGGGGGAGACCCTGGGGTAAAAGCCCCCGTCCTCCCTCTCTAGTCCCTCTAGTTGCTCTTCCTCTTCCCCTGAAAACCATTTTGAGGAGCATAACATGCATCATGAGCTTTATTATGGGCGACTCTTCCTCATGTTTAAAAATAAACGCTGGCATACAGAACTATATTTGGTATATGGAAGTCTTTTGCATATAAATGTGCTTAAAGGACAACTGCTTTATTGAAGAAGCAGAGTGAGCCCCAGCTAGCGGGGCACGTGGGGGGCGGGTGCCGAAGGGACCCCGACTGAGGTCTGCCTTGCTCAGGACATTTGGGTTGTAGTCTTCAGTCCTGTTGAATCTGCCGTCCTTTCCCTGGGGACAATTGCCAAACAGGATAACTGGTACTTAAAAATTCATAGAAAATGTTCTTATCACAACGTCATAATTGTTATGACTCAGAAAAGTAGAATTGCCAATCCACTCTGCCTGTCTGCCCTCACTTTTGTTGCCTACCGAGTCCCCAGCAGCAGCTGCAGAATCATAAAGAGAGAGACAGGGGAGAGAGGGAGAGAGAGAAAGGAAGAAAGAAAGAAATCCAGGGCAATGCTTTATTTATGTTAACGGCTACATTTGACTTGAAAATTCCGTCCCCTGAGCCTTGAGGTCAGCACATTACGGAGTGATTGATGGCTGTCAGGAGCGGGCAGGGCGGCAGATTGCAAAGGGGAAGTGGACAGATGATGCCCTGGCTTTCGAGGGCTTAGCAGAACCCAGGCCTTGAAAGGAACTCGGTGGAAAACAAAGCAGATGGAGAACTCTGCTTTGGCCCCTGCCTTTTTCTTTATTCTCTCTTTCCTTTTTCTTCCCTTTTCTGTTGAACGTTAGGAAGTGGGGGGGGGCACCTCACTCCATCAGCACACTCCAGGAGTATCGCTTTTGGGTGTGACGCCGGGTAGGATCCTAGAGAGGCCGGACCCAAGAGGGCACCCCCATTCGAAGCAGGCGTCTGCTTAAAAACCACCAGGCTCTTCCATCACGTTGCCCGTTGTTAAAAGCCCCGTAAGCATCCCCCACCTTCTCCTCGGCCCCATCTTCTGAATCTGAAAACCAAACAGGGAGGACCAACTCTTGGGGCAAATCGTTCCCACCATACGATCTGGGCTACTGCGGATTATGTTTCCAGAGGGCTTCCCGGCTAATCCTTGTGTGTTTTCACCGGTAGAAACAAATGGTATCAGACTCCCAGGCCTGTTTACAGATGGGGAGACACGGGAATGATGGAGGAGCTTTGAATTTTAAACATTAGCTAATGAAATTGCAGACGGGGGCACTGGGTGGAACGGCCTGGGTATTCCCATGGAACGTTTCTCCGTCAGCTGTGAGGGAGAGGCCGGCCGGGCTTGCTCATGTGCTCCACAAACATTTATGGAGCCCCTTCCCTGTGCCAAGAGCTGCGTGAAGTAAGAGCTCTCGGAGTCCTGCCCTGGGGTGTCCCAGCTCTGTCAGATAGAGAACACAGCCTCTGTGATGGGGACTGTGGGAGCAGAGGCACAGCTCAGGATGCTGGGGACTTTCTGCAGGGAGGAGGGTGCTGCTGACACCTCACGAGGAGGAGGGAAAGGAGCCTGACCTGGCTAAAAAAGGGAAGGCACTGGGGAGGGGAGGGCATTCCAGGCAGATGCTGATGCGGGGGAGGTGCTGGGGGAGTTGGAGGTGGGCCTGGAGCACTGTGTCTCTGCTCTAGAGGCCCCGGCAGGATGACGGGAGGCTGGAGTTCGTCATTTCCCCTGCCTCCGCCTTCCCCTCTCATTGCTGCTCCTGTGCAGTTGTGTCAGAGACAGGACTGGCTGTTCATTCATCCGCTAATTGTTTTGATAAGAGACTCTAATTATCCACTGCGATCATCAGATTACCCTGAGCTCCAGGAGGGAGATTTGAGTTTGAGCTGCTGTGGCAGCCACCAGCAGCACCATCTCCACTGAAAGGGACCCAGCGGTAGCACCTGGCCCACTGTGCCGCTTCCCAGTCTGTGCCTGCAAAGCCATCGCATGAAGGGGTCACAGGTGCCCGGGGATGGGCCCGGGAAATCCACCCGAAAGCGCAACCTCTGATGTCAAGCAGGACTTTCCCTTGGATTATCTTTGCCACTGTGTTAAGTCCACAGATAAGAGGTTTGGTTCTGGGGATTTCAAAGCAAGGTTGAGGAGTGTGGAGAAAACCAGAGAAGCAGCAGTAATGCCTCTAATGAATTGACATCAGCAGTCAAGACAAATTCAGATGCCTTTTTGGACCGTTCGATTAAGTTCTACTTACATGTGATTTTGGTATAAAGAGAGCAATAGGCAAAACACAACCAGGAAGGCAGATTATAAATTAATCCAATCATTGAATCCTCCAGCAAAGGTAATGGGGAATGATGGCATCGTAATTGATCTGATACGGACTCTTACATCAGTGGGAGCTGCAAAGTAAGGGAGCATAATGAGTGACAGTGAATGACCCATGGGAAGATGTGGTAAGGTAT
The DNA here is from genome assembly GCF_949774975.1 of Lagenorhynchus albirostris. Taxonomy (NCBI): domain Eukaryota; kingdom Metazoa; phylum Chordata; class Mammalia; order Artiodactyla; family Delphinidae; genus Lagenorhynchus; species Lagenorhynchus albirostris. The sequence continues at coordinate 140,857,188 of NC_083096.1, forward strand.
GTGTGACCTTACCCCACAGGGCTTGTCAGAGGGGAGCGCCCCACCCCCCCGCCCTCAGCTCCCGTGTTCAGGCAGTGTCTGTAGATCCGAGAGGGGCTGGAGAGCCTGGTGATACTTGAGCTAGAAAAACATGTTTCCATCCTGCCTTCTCTCCATGAGATCAGAGGCTCACCTGGGCTGTGGGGTCTGGCTGGGATTTGGAGGGGAGGGTGGGGTGCCGTTGCCTACGTAAAGTTAGGTCCTGGCCTGAAAGAGTGGCTGCCGTGTGTGCTGGTGTCCAGGGCGTTGTCTTCCCGCTGATACAGTGGAGCTGCAGTAGGTGATCACTCAGTTCCCCTTTGGCTGTACGCTCTGAAGCTCCTTTATTCTTGAACCCCCTTCTCCCACCAAAGCAGAAAGCCAGAGAACTTCAGTCCAGCACTCCTCGGTTCCACAGTGCCTGCCGTCTGCTCTGACGTACTTTGCTGCATCCTGGAAGAGGGAGCACTCTCCTTTTGTCTTCATATTTGGGGCTCAGCTAGCTGGGACGTTTGGCAACACGTCAGGCCATATATCTTGAAAACCGCCCTCCAGAAACGACCTCGTTTAGCAGATTTACTGATGTATTGGGCCTGCCTGTTCTCAAGGGCCGCCATCCTAAATCACAGCAGGTCCACTGGACTTGGACGCCTCAACGCAGAACTTTTCAAAAAAATTTCAGGCAGGATATATCACTGCCCCATTAACTCCCTGCCATTAATCTACTCCTCCTAAAAACCTGAAGTTTTCTCAAAAGGACTGGAACGTGGTGAAAAACGGACCCATTTGGTAAATTCTGTAAATCAGGCTGTTTTTCTCCTCTCCTCACTCCCCAGCAGGCCTGCCTCGATCGCCTTGGTGATGGGATGCCTGGGATGCCACGTGGGCGGGGGAAGCTGCAGCCTCGAGGGGTTTCCGGGGAGTGTCCTGGGGATGGACAGCACTCTTCAGGCCACCCTGACCTGTGGGATCCCTGAGTGAAGTGTTCTCTGAGTGAGGCTTGGGGCTGCCATCAGGATCGGTTACAGAAACTTGCAGTGGGTCCCTAGTGGGAGCACAGAGGCTTAGCTGAGCTCAGTCTTGCTGAGGGGATGGGACCCTGTCAAGGACTGTCTGCGGGGGGCAGACCCCTTCACTGATTCATCCCTGATTGCTGAAGAGGGCCCTAAAGGCTAATGAGATTCCATCCACACTTTTTTTTTTTTTTTTTTTTTACATACATATGTGTATTTTTTTTTTTTTCAAATTCTTTTCCCATTTAGGTTATTGCAGAATATTGAGCAGAGTTCCCAGTGCTATACAGTAGGTCCTTGTTGGTCCATCCACACTTCTGGTTCCTATAACTAGAGGTTTCCTCCTTTTGGAAGAAGATGATATCCATGAGCTGGGACTTTGGAGCCCACTGACCTGGGTTTGAATGCCAGCTTTCTTGGTCAGTAACCTCAGGAATTCAGGGGCACTTGAAAAAGAAAAGATACGTGACTTGGAAGAGAGGGGGCCTGGGCTGAGCAAAAGGAAGACAAGGAACAGCAATGGTCTCCAGGTCCCCCGTCTCCCCCTCCTCCATGCTGCATCTGTAAAATGGGGATGAAGCTCATTCTGCAAGCATGCTTGAGGATTAAATGAGTCAATTCTTGTAAAATGTCTAAGATAATATCTGGCGCAGTGCTGGCTTTCTGTAAATGATACTCTGTAAATCTGATGGGGGGCACACAGCATACCTCCCACACCCCACTTGCTCATCCTGCTGAGATGGGCCCATGGCAGCCTGAAGGAGGAAGTCCTCTTTTTCGGTAAGTCCCCACCGCCCTCCCCCCAGTCTTTGCAGTCTCACTGTACAGGTAGAAGAAGCAGAGTTGGAATGTCTCCGTAGGTCAGGGCCTTCCCTGGCTCCTTCCAGAGTCAGTCCTTTTCACCTCGAGAACAGGTGAGAATTCTGTGAATTCAGTGTATGTCTCTGCTGTCACTGGAATCCAAGATGGGGCTTTTCCCCCAAGCGCCTACCGCCTCTGCAGGCTTTCTCCCTGCCCTCTGCTTGCCTGAAGGCAGATAGCATGGCTGCGAGGCCGGGACCAGTCCTCTCCTGCCTGTTGGGACAGGGTCTGGAGAGCAGGCCAGGACAGGAGGCTGGAACACCCCCTTCTCCAGGGAAGAGGGGGAGCCTCATTCCAGCAGGACACCTTGGCATCCCGCCCTGCTGGAGGAACTGGTTTCCAGGGCCTGACTCCCAGCCCCACCTGCTGTAGGGGTCCTGGGGGCTGGGGCCACGGATTTGGTCTGTGTTTCTTGGAGTAGTTTACTTTTTCCTCCCCCTTTGGCGAAAGTACCTATTATCTGTGCATCTCCTGGCCTTTTGCAAAGCTAATTAAGCCCTAGAGGCAGAGTTTTGGGGCCTAGATTTTTTTCTTTCCCAACTAAAGAGTTGTTTTAGGTGCTCTGGGAGCTTAATTGACTTGCTCAAGGGCTGATCATTGGATCTGGGGGCTGGGATGGGGGAGGGTAAAGGACCCAGAACCTCTCCCCTCTGACAGCCACCCTCCTGCCTCCTGAGTGTCCTAATAATTCAAATATCCTCGCCATCTCTTTGTCCCGGGAGCCTGGAGTCGCCTCCTTAGTTCCTTGAAATTCTTAGGCTAGAGTTCAGTGAACAGACTGTGTGGAGTGTAAGTCATTATTTATCAGTATTGTCCCGGAAGGCAGGGATCTTGTGTGTTTTTATTCCCAGTGCCCCAGTAAGGTATCTGGTGCAGTTTTGGAGGAAACCAGTGATTGTGTGGAGTGTCTGCCCTGTGACAGGTGCTGCGTTGGACTTTCAAAGCCACCTGGTAATGCCAGTTGACCTGGAGGCATAAGTGGGTTGTTGGTTTTACCTGAACCTGGCTGAGTTGACTGGGGTACTGAGGTTGGGGGTGGGGTATGGACAGCTGACTTGTTGCTTGGAGCCCATAGCTGCTTTTTCTTTTCATCCTGGGAGGAAGGGCCTTGTCTTCTGCATCTGTTTAGTGGACACCCAGCTTGACTTGGCCTGGCCGTTATCTTTCGGTATTCGGTAGGTACCATCTTACATTTATGTGCCAGATGCATTATTAGATGGTGGTGATAAGAACGAGCTACACTGTGGGCCCTTGAGGGGCTTGCCTCCTGGACCCGGGGCAGTGGCTTAGTGTGGACCTGGATCAGAGAAGGCTGGCCCCTGTCCACGCTGGTGGCTGCTGGCCATGGCTGCTCACGCACGTACCCCTCAACCCACTGATGCATTCTCCTTGCCTTGTGCCGCTTAAGATCTCAAGTCCACGAGATTCTTTAGTCCTCATCAACACTGTTTACCACCCCCTATTGCCGGAACTGTGTATTACTCTTTCTTGCCCAGTCCACCTGTCCCGGCAGCCAGGGACATGGGGGTAGATCAGAGCCTTCTTGTGCAGTGATCTTAAAAACTGCTCCTTGGGAAGGCTACAATGAGGGCCACACCTGTGGAGCTGTGCCCTCTCCCTTCCCCACCTGCAGCCTTGGATGTCAGGTGGACCTACTGAGTTTTTGGTCCTGGAGCTTTGGAAGGGGCACAGTAGAGCAGTTGGCATTCCATTTTTCCAGCCCCTTTCCCAACCAGCTTTCTGTTTTTATGTCCAAGCTATGAAGCAATGCATAAAACTTTATGGTTTTACTCTCTTCCTTGCTTACCTAACTCCCTCACTTATAGACAAAAGGGCTCAGATCCCTTGTCCGCCCCCCAGTCCTCCACTGTGAGGGCCGTTCTATCTATTTGTACCCTGGTGGACTTCAGTTGCCTTTAACTTATCCTGCCCTGAATGATCAGAACAGCACAGAGTAGACACTCCAGGATGTTTGAATGAATGAAGGAGTCTAGTCTGCTGTCCTCGAAGGGCTCATTGTGTGCAAGTCATCGTGCTGAAGTGGTACACATCCTTCATTTGGTGTGCGTAGCAGCTCTCAAGGGTTGGCGTCGATTCCCCTGTTTTGCACAGGAGGAAGAAGCTGGGGCTCAGGCAGGTGAAGACCCTTGCAAGCCCCTGACCCAAGGGCTACACTACAGTATCTGTGGTATACTTGGGTAATGCAGTGAGAGCTTTCAGGATGGAAGCCCTTGGACGGAAACCAGAGATGGACACCATCCAGCCACTTGACCTCAGGCAAGTGAGGTCCTACCCGAGTTCTCAGTTTCCTCATCTGGAAACTGGAGGCACTGGGATGAATAGGGACTGCCAAGTGCCACCAGAGTTCTCTCCGAAATGCCCATCTGGCTCTGCTACACCTGTGTCTGTATATCTCAAGGAATCTCTGTCTCCTCTGCTTCAGGATGAAGCAGAAGTCTCTCCTTTAATCACGGCATCCCTCATCTCTCAGGCATGAACAGAAGGGCTCCTTGGAGTTCCCTGGACATTCCATATTCCCTCGCACCACAGCACCTTTGCACATGCAGTCCCCTCTGCCCAGGATGCCCGATGCTCCTTTTGCTTGCTTGGAGGGCAAGTGTCCCTTGACAGCTGGGCTCTAGGTTCTTTTCCCAGCAAATCTTTTCTGCCTCCTCAAGGTAGAATAAGCTGCTCCTTCTTTTGTACTTCATTCATTCCACAAATTCACTGGTTGAATGAATGCCTCCTGTATGCCAGGTGTGGTGCTAGTTGCTAGAGTTACCGAGACAGCCTCTGGAGCTTACCTCTGTGGATCGAAGGTATTTATCTGTTTGTCTCCCCCGCCCAGTTTCCTTGAAGTTGGGGCCCATCTCTGTGTCTCTGCCCCAGATTCTTAGCATCTGAATGATGCTCATGATCCTGACTGACTACACAGCAACTCGGGTATTAACTTTAAAACCTGTTTGGTGTTGTCTTTGGCTTCTTTGAAGTCGGACCTCTCCCCTCCTTGGTCTTTTTTTTTTTTTTGGCAGTGCCAGCATTTCTTGCCTCAGAAATTGGCTCTTCTTCCACATAACTTTTACTTGGTCCTTCCCCACCCCCCATAAGTCACTGGTATTTACGTTGAATCTCTCCTCCCCTGGACTGGAAGCCCCTGGAGGCCAGGGACACGTCTGAGTCACCTTGAAGTCCTGCTCCCTCCCACCTGCCTGGGGTGAAGCAGGTACCCAGTGCATGGGTGGATGGCAGGAGGCAGGGGTTGTTGCATTGCAGAGGAGTCTGGGAACTGAGGGAGCCCCCCTTCTCCTGTCAGAGCCTGAAAAATTGGGAGGTCTCTCCAGACTCTGGAGTTTGAGACCAGTTTCCCCAGCATTAGTCTTTGTGGTTGGCTCATTCTTTGGACCTCCCAGACCACCTGCCTCCTTCAAAGAGAAGGGCCAACAAAAGAACAATAAAAACACCGGAAGCAGCATGTCTTAGCTGCCTGCCACCACGCCCACGTGCCCCCCCCCGCCCCCGCCAGTGTTCTTCAGGACCCTGTTTTACAACCTAATAAATTGATGCAGAACCTGCTTTTGGCCATTTTTCCTGGAGGTGGTCATTGTCCCTTTGGAAAGCTGGCGCCTGCCTGGAGGGTTGATCATTAACAAACTCAGGCGGGGTCTGGGTGGTAAAGGCAGTAACACAGAGAGTGGACTTGCCCTGGGAGGGGGAATGTTAAGGAACTTTCCAACAGCTGGGCTAAGAGTGGGTTCCAAGCGGTTATAAGGTTCAGCAGGAAGCTGAGCCACGAGGCAGCGCCCTCCTTCCAGGAGAACCCCTGTTAGGGGGAAGACCTCGAGGGTTCCCCTGCCCTGGTTTTTACCTCCCTTCCTCCCCAACAAAAGCACATCTCGGTGCTTTGTGACCGCCTGGAGGGGTGGGATAGGGAGGGTGGGAAGGAGGGAGACGCAAGCGGGAAGAGATATGGGAATATATGTATATATATAAGTGATTCATTTTGTTGTGAAGCTGAAACTAACATACCATTGTAAAGCAATTATACTCCAATAAAGATGTTAAAAAAAAAAAAAAAAGCACATCTGCGTACCTACATGGTGGCTGGTGTAGACCTGGCTGGGAGCCACACAGGGGTCTACAGTCCCGTTCCTGGAGGAGCTTTTCACGATTAAGCAGTCGCCATGTGGGGGAACTTGGGCTTTATCTCTGATCTAGTTCCGTGACCTGGACTCAAGTCCAGCTCATTACTTGGAAGCTCTGGGAGATGGAAGTCGGCTCATCTCTGAGCCTCAGTTTTCCCATCTAGAGGTTGGGGATGAGGATGTAGTTCCTTCTTCTCCTGCTTGTTATAAGGATTAGAAGAAATGCAGGTAGAAGCACTTGACACAGACTCGGTGCTAATACTGGTTGGTCCCCTGCTCTTCTCCATTGAGCATGGTCTGCAGCAGCCAGTGTGGTGATGAAAACCTAGAACACTAAGGATTCGGCCACAGAATTGCAGCGTTTGCAAGCCTCAGTTGGCTCATCTATAAAATGGAAATACTCAGGTTGCTGAGGGGAGAAAATGAGATCATGGGAGGAAGGTGCTGGGTATATCCTGGGACAGGAGATATATATATATGTGTACACACACACACACTCTCTCTCTCTCTCTCTCTCTCTTCCCATCACTCCCTCAATAAGTTTTAAGGATATATTAACTGGTGTGTAGGTCAGGTTGGTGCAAATAGTATAATAGTCTAGAAAATTTTTGCAGTAGGAGAGCAGAGGAGGGGGGGAAGATTCCTGACTGGGGGTAGGGGATCTGGAGAAGCTTCTGGGAGGTCTTGCCACCTTCTTCATCAGAAGGAGACCTGGGGGGCGGGGGAAGGCTAGGGACATGGTCCTTTCCCAGCATCCTGTTCCTTTAAGCCCGGGCTTCTAGCTTCTCCACCAGGAGGTGAGACTCTGCAGAGAGCTGCTTGGAAAGCTTCATCTTCCCCCTCCCCCAAACTCTGGGGGTGTGAAGATGAACTGGTGTAACTATAGCTTGGTGTTTTGGTGTCTGTGAGAAAAGCAGAATTGGCTCAAGCTGCTTTCTCAGTTAAGGGGATTTAAGAAGAAAAAAAAAAATTAATCCAACCCTGGTGATCAATCTGACACCTTCCCTTTGAGCCCCAGATGGCTGATTGGTGTAGAAAGTTGGCCACTGCTGCTGTTGGGGAACGGAATGGTGTCTCTGTCTCTCTATATTGAAAATGATGGCTCTCTGTACGCGCTTGCACACTATTTATAAAGACTGCCTGCCTGGTTTGGTTTTTTGGAGGGTATTTCAATATTCCCAGAAGGATCCTGTTGGTTAAATGTCATTCTTGGAGGTGTCATGTTAACAGGGCTTGAAACCAGGTTCGTTTGCCATGGTTCAGAATCTCCCCCACCTCTTCTCCCCTTGCTGAAGTCCCCAGCCAGCCTGGAGATGAGGTAGATGGCTCGGAGCAGGGTGGAGACCCAGGTTTTGCTCTCCTCCTACCTTATGTCTGATGCCCCTTGTCTTTTAAAGACAACTTTAGCAGAAGTTTGGAAAGTGAAAGGAAAACATTCACTCTACCATTATCTTATCACAGCTTCTAGACTTGGACAAAACGCTCTCCCGGTCTGCACATGTGTTTGTGGCCTGCTGCTTTTTCTTTCGATAAGCGTGTTTCCAGTTATTCCTAATTATCCTCTGATGGCTGCATAGGCTTTATTTAACCATTCCTCTATTACTGGATATTCCTTCCTGTCCTCCCCCTCCCCACCCCACCATTGTATATAACGCTGCAGTGAACATCTTTGCATTTCATTTTGGATGATTTCCTTGGAATAAATTCCCAGAAGGGAGATTACCAGGTCAGAAAGTATGGACCGCTCCTTTCAAGATCCTTGTGTCACTTTGCCAGATTATTTTCAAAAGGATCATCTTCATGTATACTGATGCTCAGATAAATGGGTGTTCTAACTGCATTTTTACTTGTATTGGGGATTATAAAACAAGTTTTTAAAGGAAGGTCTTTTTTTGCCCTAGATGAAAAATGTTATAACCTGGACTTTCCTACTTTTTGTACCAACCACCAAGTCCAACTGCGGTGTGCTTCTCGTAGTGCCAAGGGGAGCATGGTGAGTGAGTCCTTTCTGTTCCCTGACTGCCAGGGACTCACAGCTGCCCAAGAGAGGAGAGACAGGTGGCTGGTGGGAACAAAGGTAGAGCAAGGCGTGATCTCATGCTGCTGCCGGTGCTCTCAGAGGCTGAGGAAGACCAGGAGAGCCGTGGCCCTGAGGAATGGGCACAGCCGGTGCCTGCTCTGTACGAGAAGGCTCTGGGAGTGCCCTGGTTCATCATTTTGTTCCACTGTGTATGGGGCCTCCTGGGCACCAGGCTTAGTGGGGATAGGGAGATGGATGAGAGCCAGCAGTCTCTCCAGGCAGACAGAATCACACAGGGAGCTTCTATGTGATGTGACAGATGGCTGGAGAGGGTGCCATGGATGCTCAGGGCCAGAGTGACAAGCACTGCCGTTCTTTTGTTCTTCAGAGTTTTGACGCCCTTCTCCCTTTCCTGAGCACTGGGGGCTTCCCTTACTTACCAGCAAGGAAGGTTGGGCAAATCAACAAGTATCCCCTCCTCGTCCAGTGCTTCTACCCAGCTGGCTTTCGACCACCTGGAATTTCCATGCTGGGAAGGGACGTTGGAAGCCACAACCCCAGTCCCTGCTGGGGTGCTTGCTACCTAACTAGGCTCACTCTACAGGCTTTTTCTCCAGAGCCCTTGGAGGTCCTTTTTAGGAAGGATCTCAAGAAAAATGTAAGGTCATAGAATATTTGTCCTGGGAAGCAGGGTTAGAGGTTTCAGGCCCAAAGGCCACATCTCTTGGTCACACTGTCACGCATAGAAGTGTGCTTATGCCCTTTTTCCTTGTGGGTCTGCGAAGTGGGAAGTCCTTTATTCTTTCTGCTTCTGCACAGAGTTTGTGCTGCATGGTAGGTCCTCAGAAGAGCTCACACATTGGGTTGGTGTGGTTTGTCATTGTGTGGTCACCCTCCCCTGCCCCCGGCAGAGAACCAAGTGATCCTATCTCTCCTTGCGGACTGGGTCTAGGGTTACATGTTGGGGGTGGGTGCTCTTTGGGTTCCTGGGAAGAGCCCTAGGATAGGAGGGGAAACCTGGGTGCTGGTCCTAACCCTGCTACTTATTAACTGGATGGCAAGGCCCCTCCCAGCCCCCATTTTCCATCTTGGCCCTTCTGGTGCCTTCCAGGCCTGAAAAGTGAAAATCCCGGAGTTTGTGCTTACCAGCTGCCTGAGGTTTGGGAAAGCTTAGCTATCTTGACTCTTAAGTAGCATCGACGTAAGACCTCTGCACAGAGGTGATGGGCAGTTTGCAGCCGTGGGGGAGAGGGGGCCCTCTAGGCCTCAGCATGTTCGTATAGGACCCCAGGGGACTTGACTGTGGATGTTAGGAAGCAGCACACAGCAGGCTTTGGTGTGGTCATCTCCCCCCTCCCCCCACCTTCCCCAAGTTCCTGGCTGTGGAGCAGGGAACCTGAGGCAGGAGAGAACTGCACAACCTGCAGACTGTGCCGGGAGAACGGAGGGTCATAGGACCCTGCTCCCAGCTGCCTCTCATTGTCTGATGTGGCAGTGACCGTAGCGCCCCCCCCCCCCAGTCCTTTTGAGAATAAACATATCAACAGGATTGATCACCCGATCGGTCCCTGGGCAGCTGGCTCTGGCCTGCATCTGGAGCCGATTTCTCTGCTGTCACACACCTATTGTCTTGGATGGTTCACTTCCACAAATCAGAGGTTGGCTTCACCGCCCTAACCCTGCCACGACCCCCAGACGCTTGTTTGTCAGTCGAATGAACACTTCCTGCTCAATGTAGGAAAAAAAAAAAAAGCCTGAAGCACACGTGGGCAGCCCTCAAGTCCCCCCGCTCTGCTCTGATGCAGACAGGATGTTCCCATCCCAGCCCCTCCCAGGCCTCCGCCCGCCCTGGGACTGCCTCTCCAAAGTGGATTCAACGGGCAGGAGTTTCCAGGAAACTGGACTATCACCCCCCCCACCGGAGGGGCAGCTTGGAGGGGAGGGGACACCCAGGGACTTCAGCTGTGTGCTGTCCCCAGGTGGGACCAGCAGGTCGTGAGCCCTGGCATGCCCCTGGCATGGGGGTTGGTCTCTGAACACTGGGTTCAGGATCTAGGACAATAAGATGGGACAGCCCTCAGGGCCCAGGGAGGGTTGTCTCTCGCCTTTGGGCTCGGGTTGGGGTCTGTGAAGGAGTGCATGGAAAGGGTTCTCTGGTCCTCTATGAAATCCTGCCATTCTTCACAGCTTATCGTGAGCTTCACCCTCCTTGTGAACGGAAGCCCCCTCTGACCACTTGCCCCAAGCACTCTCCCTTTCTTTTGAAATACTACAAAGTTCAGAGCTGGTGCTGCGTGCTGGAGTCCTTTTTCCTGTGGGCCGCTCCTTTGTTGCACAAGAATGAGAAAGACCAATTGGCCAGTGAGTGCTGGAGAGAGGCAGTTGGGTTTAGGCTAAGACAGACGTGTACCAGCGCCTCCACCAGCTGTGGGGAGGCCTGGCTGCTGTAGATGTGAGGCCACAGAACCCTGGGCTTTGGTAGAGTAACACAAGGACTGTTCCTTTGTGCCGTCGTCTTGCCTTTTCACAGTGATGATAATTTGGCTCATTCTCTAGCTGTCGACCGGCACAGGGCGGTGGGGCTGGGGGCAGAAGGGCTCAGTGCAGTGGGGCTGCTTTCCTGAGCCCGCCGACGTGTAGCTCCCTCCCTGAGAAACCGCTGTGACGGTGGTGGTGACACGGCCAGCTGTCCTCACGTCTTCCCTTGTGGGCTGCCTGTCTGGCTCACGTGCTCCTGATGAGGGCCCTATGAGGTAGGCGGGGTAGACTCGACTGGGGCTCTTGTCGGTACCGTCCTTTATAGTTGTCCAAGGCCTTTGCTCCTTGGTGAGCCCCATAACAGTCCCACAGATTAGGCAGGGTGCTTGTCTTCCTTCACTCGGCCCCCGCATCCCCCAGGGCCTGGGAGTCTAGTGGGGGTTGGAGCTGACTTTGCTCTCCAGGTTCTCCACACCACCTCACTGCCCTCTGGCTTTTGTTGAGGAGCAGAGTGTGCTTCCGGCTCGGCCCTTCCCGTGGGTATTTCCAGCCTAAGAGGACCTTGGTCCTCACTCAGAGCTGTGGGTGGGTTTCTGCCTTGAGCCCAGGCTGCCCAGGGCCAGACTGTCACTCTGCTGCCCCCTTCTGGGGTGGCCCGTTCTCTCCCCGTGCCTGTCTCCACCTTGCGTGGCGGGAGCAGGGGGAGAGATCTGTCACTGGTGGGTGTCGATGAAACAGACCCCAGCACGTGTGGCTTGGAAGACCTCAAACTGCTCTAGACTCTGGAGAGATGAGGATGGGGACCTGGCTCCTTCCAGCTGCCATCAGCCCTCAGTGCAGAGACCCAGACAGGCAGGCAGGCAGGCAGGCGCACCGTCTCCCTCAGCTTGCCTCGTCCTGTAAAGCACAGTTGTTCCCCTGCCCGTCACGTGTTGCAGGCATTTCAGTTGTCTGACAGACCAGACGGTGAAAATACCGGAAGGGGGGACCTCTCCTCTTCCCAGGAGTAGGAGAGGCAGGGCCCAGTCCCCGGCCTTCCGACTCCCATCCCGGGACACTGCCCACCCCAGCCCTGCTTTTCCACTTAGCTCTCGTTCTCCCTGAGGTCTGGACTAGTACTTTGCAGATCGCATCAGGGAACCACTTACCCCAATTAAAACAGCCAGAGTGGGAGCAGGAGGAAATGGGCTGGGGTGTGTTGGGGATGTTTTAGCTAATGCAGGGAGTGCTTTTTAAAAGGCAGGTAGAAAACTTTTTTCTCTTTGTAGATCAATTAAAGACCCTTCTTAAAATTAAGCCCTGGAAGGTGTGTCAGTGCGCTCTGTTTTCCTATGTATACCCAACTCTGTGCAAACTAACCCCCGCGCCCCCCACAAAACCTCCATACTCTCAACGCCTTTAGAAATTTCTGTGACAAAGTGACCAAGTGTTTTTTAAAAGAGCTCCCCCTCTGCGATAAATGCCAGGTAGTGACTGAGCCCGCCCCCATCCCCCCACCCCGGGGAGAGAGAAGAAAGCCTGGCTGAGTGTTGAAGAACTGGCGAAGAGAGGGTGCGAGGCTGGCTGGGCCTCCCTGAAGTCCCCGCGGCCTGCTGGCAGCAGCAGGCACGGAGACGGGCATCTCATCAGAGCCGGGCAGATGGCGTTCACCTGCTCGGGATGCGCTCCCTGGTGCTGGGGCCCTTGGAGTTGCCGGGATAATAACAGACAGCTGCCAGCTCTGGGCCGAGGTCTGCGGGCATTCAAAGGCTGGGAAGTGTGCGGGGAGAGGGAGCGGCTCCCTTGCTCGGGGCCTCCCCACCCGCACGGCTCGCCTTTTGTTTTGAGATTTGTACCCCCCTCCCTCCCACGTCAACATCCGAGCAACAAGAGCGTTTTAATAGAGGACAGTTCTGTTTTGGAAACGACAAGAAAGCGCCTTGTCGAGTGTGACCTGGCCTCTCCTTTGTCCGGCCTCCCCCGCTTTGTGTGCGCCTGCATTGGGTTTTGTTCCAAGGGGCAAAGGAGTTGGACATGGATTTGGTGTGTTCCTGGGGTTTTCTTTCTTTTTCCTTTCTTGGCAGCAGCTAAGGCTTTTGGTTATTTCTGAGCATAGGGCATTTGGGGAGTTGGGGATTTTCGGGACCACTCCAGGGTCTTTGAGTTACCGTGTGGCGTCAGGAACAGTGAGCGGCAGAGAAGGCAACTTTCTGACCACCTGGCGTTTTCTCAGCCCATTGTGTACGTGTGTAAGGGACAAGTAATTTCTCACAGCGCGGTCGGCCTCAAATCCTAGTAGGAACATTTCCCAAAATGTCAGTGGAACTCAAGGCTGACTGTTTTGAGAACCACCTTCGTTTCCCTTCTCTGTGCAGAGAAAGGATGCTGGTGTTTCCTTGGTTACCTGGTTACGACGTCGTGGTTAAGTCTGCGCAGGCCGGCGTTGACTCCATCTGGCCTGTCCCGGCAGCAGCAACCAGTCTCATTAGGCTGCTTGCAAAAATGTGTATTGTTTGGGGGCCGCTCAGTTTGATGGGGTCGGGTAGAAATTTTATAACCTTCCTCAAGACAGAGCTCACGCCTCACTCCTTCAGGCCGAGAGTGGAAGGCAGGTTTGCCAAGCAAACTAGTGGTGTTGATAAGATGAGGAAATCTGCTTGATGATCTTCCGCTGCTCAAAATCGGTGTGTTCTGTGTGCTTCCATGCACTGTGTGTGCCTCATACAGTCTGTCAAAAGTGCGGTATAACTGTGTTACAGTGGTAATCAGACCAGCCATTCATCTCCTATCTCTCATTATTCCAGATCAGTGGAATTTTTCTTATACAAGCCACTGGCAGAGATTGCCTTTTTCTCAGATATTCTCTTATTATTAATAATTTTTTGGCCGCACTGCGCAGCTTGCGGGATCTTAGTTCCGTGACCAGGGATCGGACCCGGGCCCCTGGCAATGAGAGTGCAGAGTCCTAACGACTGGATTGCCAGGAAATTCCCTTTCTTATGTATTCTTAATTTTCAGAATGGACCTAGCAGTGAATCCCTGCCCTCCTGATCAGTGGCCTATCCTACTCTTCTGTTAATTGTTGATGAGCAACTCTGGTGAGGGGCTTGGGAGTTGTTTGTTTGGGGAGGGAAGAGATGTGCTTTCAAATATTGCTTAGTTTACTCTTTTTAAAATCAATTAATTAATTAATTTTATTTTTGGCTGCGTTGGGTCTTCGTTGCTGTGCGCGGGCTTTCTCTAGTTGTGGCAAGCAGGGGCTACTCTTCGTTGCGGTGCGCGGGCTTTGCATTGCGGTGGCTTCTCTTGTTGCAGAGCATGGGCTCCAGGCACGCGGGCTTCAGTAGTTGCGGCACGCGGGCTCAGTAGTTGTGGCTCGCGGGCTCTAGAGCGCAGGCTCAGTAGTTGTGGCGCACGGGCTTAGTTGCTCCGCAGCATGTGGGATCTTCCCGGGTCAGGGCTCGAACCCGTGTCCCCTGCATTCGTAGGCGGATTCTTAACCACTGCGCCACCAGGGAAGTCCCTGCTTAGTTTATTCTATAAACTAGGAATTCAAAGATAAATGAAGACAGGGTCTCTGCCCTCAAGGAGCCCACCATCAAGTAAAGGTAGACAGAGCACTGAACACAGTACAGTGGTGTAGGTTCCATGCAGGGTCCGGGCCAGGCTATGTCGGGCAGGGAGGATGGGGAAGATTGGTTCTGCAGGGTCGGGGGAGAGGTGGGGTGGGTATAAAGATTGGTGGAGAAGGTAATTACTTAGGAGTTGAGAGTGGGTGTTTGCTGAGCAGCCAGGACGGTGGGGAGGCAATGTGCCCTCGATTCTGGAGCTGGAAGAGCAGGAGGAGAATGTGATGGGAGTGTAGGGTACCCTGAGGTAGCAGGGCCCGTGTGGCTTCTTAAAGCCTGGGCTTCGTTCATCCTGGGGGCTGTGGGAACAGGGAACGGCTGGAATCCTGTCTGAGTCTTCATTGTTTCAGCATTAGAGTCCAGAGGTTGAGTGTCAAGGTCAGTAACGGTGGTGGGCCCCAGTGGAAAAGCCTGTGGGTGTCAGGTAGACCCCAGCTCTGCCAGCTACCACCGTGTGATCCTCGGTAAGCTAAGCCTCAGTTTCCTGCTCTGTGAAATGGATCTTCTGAAGTATTTATCAGTATATCTTGAGGTTGGTGGGAAGGTTGATAAAGAGAAGTGATCATAAGTGCTTGGCACCTGGAAGCACCAAATAAACATGTACTGTGATTATCATCTATGTAATGATACTACCAGTAAGAGCTCTTAAGAAATGTCAGGGTGCTGGCCTCACTCTGCCCATCCAGCGTCTTTCCCATTCATCCTAGGGATAGCCCAGGTCAGGGGTGAACATGGTCGGGTGAGGCCTTGCTGTGGCCATGGCACTCTCCTTCTGTTACACAGCCTGGTTTCGAATAACCTGATGTTTGCCGATAATGAGCCTGGTGTCCTGGCCTGAAACTCTATGCCTGTTTGGGCCTGTAGCTTTCCCCCAGTCCTCCAGTGGATGCGCTCTGTGACACATGGCCGACACCGGGCTGGGGCTTATCGCACCAAGATGTGCATTATCGTCTTCCTCCCATTCTTCCCCTTTGCACTGCCTCCTTGGGAAGGCTCCTTGGGTTCTGTGCAAGCAAGACTTGGTCTTGTCCTGGGAGGGCTTCCCATTCCAGGAGGAGGAATAAGAAAGGAACCCAGGAGCTGCCAGACTGGACAGAAGGGTGCCAGGAGTTGAGGACAGGGTGGGAGCGGGGAATCCATTCAAGTAGGGGGGAGTCTGGGAGAGGCTGCTGAGGAATGTAGCGTTTCTAAGGACCTTGAAGGTTAGGGAGTTTGCACACATGTGGAGGATGGGAGGGTATCATGGTAGAAGATAAGATAGATGGAAGAGAGGAAACAGCTAGCAGGTAAGGGTGACTGGGCTTGGGACAAAACTGGGAGAGAAAAAAAAAGGTCTGCTAGGTGGAGAACCAGATAGTAATGACCCTCTTTGTGCCCTAAGACCAAATGAGAGTTTCCTTCTGCCTATGGTGCATCTTTTATAAAAATATCCAAACTTGAGACCCCTTGCTGCCTCTCTGTGTCTCCCAGTTGCCTGCAAAGGAAGCCAGTGGCCCCCGGCTTGAAGCTTTCTTCCATTTTTAGGAACCTTCCATCGGCCTGTGCTTGCTCACTAAGGTAACTTTCTGCTCTCCTAACCAGATCTAATTTGCTGTTCCTCAGCCGTGACATCTGATAATAGAAATTTGACTCTTTATTGAATGCCTGTTGTGTGCTGCCCACTGTGCTAGGCAGTTGCTGTGACCCCATTGACTAGGGAAGGGAGGCATTTGGGGGACCAGTGACACTGGGAAGGGAAGGTCCTGGCTCTGTGCTGGGTAATTTACATTTACTGAATCTCTTGGTTCCTCATAAGGACCCTGTGGAGTAGGTAGCAGTTCCCTTCTTACTCGGTAAACAGCCTGAAGTCTCTCAGCTTGCAACCGTAATCAAAGCTGGGATATGTTACCTCTAGCTGTGCTCCCGTTGCCACACCTCCCCCTAGATGCACTCAGCCCTGTTCTCTGCCCTGTCTTTCTCCTGTTGTGTACGTGCTGGCCTAAGAGTCCTCCACTGAGAGCGGCACCAGGTCCCACACATCCTCGCCCCTTCACAGTGGTGGTGGTATGGGTTTTTCTGTGTTGCCTTCTCAGCAGCTGCTGTAGTGGACCAAGGCCCATCTCAGCAGAGGACAGCTCAGGCCCAGGGGTTGTTCCCATGAGTGAGGACCAGCTTGTTCTCTGAGAGCATCCCCAAGTTCAACCTTCAGCCTTGTACCAGCAGTATTCCCTATTAGCAGAAGATCCTGGGGTCTGGCTCCAGCGACCCCTCGGGACTCTGCTTTTCCAGCTCTGCCCCGGCTGCCCTCTTGCCGCCTGCCCCCTGTGCATGTGGCCTTTGCACATGCTGGACCTTCTGCCTGGAATGATCTGGTTTTCTGGAGCCCCACCTGCTGTACCGTTTGCCCACCCCTACTTCCCAAACCCTCGTTCAGGGCCCGCTTCCTCTGAAAGGCCTCTTCAGCACCCCTGTGGCCTACACGTCTGGTGCTCAGTTAGAATGTATGTTTCCTGGTCCTCAGGGGAGACCCGCTCTAGAGCTCTTTAGCTCAGGAACTTGAAGCATTGCTGCTGTTTTCTGGAAGGCAGCTAGGTGGGTGACTGGTTCTAGGCCCCTGGAGTCCCATGGAGTCATTGTTCTCAGCTCCCAGTTCCGCACGGTAAACAGCTTGGCTGCCTGTTCTTAGTAGAAGGCCCAGGTCAGAGCCCTGCCCACTTCCCATGCCTTCTGTCATTGGGCTCCCACATACCCCAGCATGCCCTCCCCCAGTTATATTCAGATCTCACCCCTGCCCAGGCATCCTGCACAGGCTCAGGGTCCCTCCACCCCAACCCCAAGCTTCCCCCTGCCCTGTCTTCTTCTTTCTCCTTTTCTCTTGTCTACATCGTCATTCATTCAGCAAACATCTTGGAGGCAGTGCTGTCCAATAGAAATAGAATGGGAGCCACAGATGTCGTCTTAAATGTTCTGGTAGACACATAGAAAAAGGTAAAAAGAAACAGGTGAAATTAATTTTAAGAATATATTTAGTCATAAGCAAACATGTCCAAAATATCGTCATTTTAAGAAGTGATCAGTATAAAAATTATTGGACTTATTTTACATACTTTCTTCTCATACCAAGTCTTTGGGATCTGGTCCATATTTTACACATCTCAGTTAGAACTGCCCACGTTTCAAGTACTCAGTAGCCCCTTGGGGCTGGGGCTTCCGCGCTAGACCTGTGGGTGTGGGGAGTTAAGAGCACGAGGTTTGTAGAGTGGTGGGCTTGTTTTATGTTGTCTCTTGACTGTGCCATTTATTGGCATTATGGCCTTGGAGGGTGACGTCCGCTCTCTGAGCTGGTTATCTGCAAAAGCATGCACCCTCACCTCATGGGGTTGTCGGAAGAACTGAATGAGACGGTGCATTCACAGGCTCAGCACAGTGCCCAGCACATAGTATTGATGATTGTTTTTGCTGAAACAATGACCTCCTGAGTGACTACCAGGGGTTGGCTTGGTCCCAGGACCTACCCCCTGGCCCCTGGGCTGACTATCAAGGTGGCCGATACCGAACTGCCTACACAAGGGCCATGAGGGACAGGGAGATGGGCCCGCTCAGGACAGGAGCTAGCAGGAGCATCGAGGAGGGAGCTGGTAATCAGGAGAGGCTTCCTGGTGGAGGCGCCCCCACCCCAAGCTTACCTTCTGTCCCTTGGCCTCCAGAGCCCTCTGTGACGACACCGGCGCCCCTGCAGCTCCTGTTTGCTAACTCTTCGTCCTGTGTAATTAGTGCGGTGTGCCTCCCTCTTGTCTCTAATTCTGTTGTACGGCATGTACTCTATTATATCAGGGTATAACACTGTGAGGCTGGCAGTTATCTTGTTCACTAATTGTTTCACGTGTCGGTCTCGTCTGCCCTGCCAGATTACCTGCTCCTTCTGAGCAGCCTGCGCCGTCTTCGTGGCTTTTGTCTCCGCAGCCAGGGAGGGCTGGGCATCAGGGCCCAGGTTCGAGTCCTGCATCTACCACACTGATTTGGTCTGTGGCTGCAGACAAGTCACTCTCCCTCCTTTTACAAACAAGCAGGGTAACACGGGCATATTTAAGCCCCATTCAGCCCTAACATCCTCTGATTTAGTGGGTATCCCTCCACTGGCTGATCTTGAATGTGCTCAAAATGGTGCACGGTCCTCCTTTGCTTAACAAGTAAATATGGAACATCCACGAAGTGCCAGCTGTTGGGAAGATGATGATGAGCGAGACAGATTTCTACCCTCAGGATGCTTACGGTTTAGAGAAGGGAACAGATTTAAAGGAGTAAAAATGTCCATATTGTATTTAATCAGAGTTTTGATCTGTGTTTGTTTAGAAGATCTGCATACATTTTGCAGAGCCTTGCCCCGTACTACGCACTGGAGGTGCCCTCACACGTACCGGCTGGAGGGGTAAACAGACACACGGACACATGCACAGGAAGATGTCGTCACGCACGTGGGAAGGGTCGGGGGCACCAGGCTAGAAGAATGGAGGTGGGGGGCTCCTGGGGGGGGTTTGCGCCTCCTGCCCAGCGTCCTAAGTGTCGCAGAATCCGGAGGGAAAAGCACAAAGTCAAAGCCTCCTTGCTTCCCGTGGAAGCGTCCTAAGGCTGGGGTGTTTTGCTGCTGCCTTGCATGTATGATTTAGGGGAGGCTCGGGAAGGGCTCTAAACCCAAACCAGATGAAGGCAGTGCCTACGGGTGCCTGGGAGCTGGGGACGGCCCCGGGAGCATGTGGCTGGGTCACCCTTTATAATTACAGCACTGCGGTGAAGGCCCCGGAACCCGGGGTGACGGCGGCCGGGGGATGCCAGCTTCCCATCTGCTTGGCCTCCTTTGGCTCTGAATGGATTACTTCTGTTTGGGTTGGAGCTTACTGTTGCGTGTGTTTTTCATCCCCCTCCCGCTTGTTCTCTCTCCCTGGCCCGAGCGCCCGCTCAGAGCTGTGAGGGTCCTGGCGCGGAAGGGAGAATTGTGAAGTGGCCATTATTCAAACAAGAAAGGGAATAATTGGAGTTTGTGTTCTTCTGGGCTTCTTTGGAAACTGGGATGCGGCTGGGGGCGGGTGGGAGTGAGGCCTCGGGAAAGTGAGAAGGTGGGAGCGGCCGTAGAAACTGGGGTGCGGTATGGTCTGTGTGAATGACCCCACCTGGTACGGGGTGCCCCTCAGGTTAGTTGGTGCTGGGAAAGCAAAGTTGATCTGGTGTTCTTGCAAGTCGGGTGTCTGAGTGGGCTCTGATTCACACCAGGCGACCCTGGTGAGGCTTTTGTTGCAGGCAGCTGCTCACAGAGAATGGGTCCTATGGGCTGTGTGATGTGCTAAGAGACTCCGTCTGGGCCTGCCACTGACCTCGTCAAGGGGCCTCTGTCTGAGCCTGTCTTCCCAGTCTGTCAAGTGGGAATGGTGATTCCTATCGTGCAGGCTTGTTCAGGGGGGATGTAGGTAAGTGTGTAAGACCCGGCAGACCAGAGAAGTGTTCGGTAGAGCCTAGGAGTGCCCATGCCTTCATGCCACTCCAGGGACACAGGGCACATGGGCCAGGGACACAGGGCACATGGGGGTGTTGGTAGTGCCCGTGGACGCTGCTGGGTTTCTCGTTGGGCTCAGGGAGCTTTTGCAGGTAAAGCAGGCTTGTGGGGAACCAGTGCTGGTTTTACCTCTTTGAAGTAGAAGGGCCGTCCATCTTGTCGGGGTCCCTCAGTCTCTACTAGGAGCCCTGCTGTGGAATGGGTGTTTTGGAGAGAGGGGTTGGGGAAGGCAGGGGAAACAGCCGTAGTCTCGGCCTCTTGGAGTCCATGATTCTAGCTTAGAATCAAAATTTTACACATGTAGAACAATTAGAGAAAAATAACAGATGGTGTCTGATCAGATGTCACCGCCCCAGACTGCCCCACACCCCAGCAGAGATAATCCTCCTTTCTCTGGGATCCCGGAACTGGGTGCAGGCCTGCGCGGTATCCTGCGTTGCGCTGGTGTGTAATTGGTCGTTCGTGCCATTAATAGTGCAGCAGCACATGTTTGTTGAGTGCTCCACGTGCCAGGTCCTGTCCTCAGTCCTTCCTCCTGTTTTGGTTAAGCACCTGCTCAGGACACTTGAGCCAGTGTCTCTGCTTGGGGCCTCCAGGCTGCCCTGTGCGTTCCCTGCTGCTGGGCTCCACAGCCCCTGAGCCGGCTCTTCCCTTGCTGCCTCTCGACCTGTCTGGTGCCCCTCTTTCTTGGATGTTTCATCCTGGTAGCCATCTCCTGAGTTGGGTCTTGCTGTAGGAGCTTCTGGCCGACCTGGAGGAGTCGATGAAGACCCTGGCCAGCCACCGGTCCAGCGCTGCCAGCCAGTGGTGTGATGTCGATGCTCCCTTATCCTCCTCGGGCCTTTGTTCTCCTGACTTTAAAAAGCTGGAGTTGGAGTAAACCATGTCTCTGGTGTTGGTTCTGAGACTTCAAGTTTCTTTTGGAAGTTGTGTTGGCCTGGATATGCCTTTGGTGTGCCGGACCCTTAGCTGGGTCTGGAGATGCCTAAGAGGCCATCTGCCTCCTGGAATCTGATGGTCTAGTGAGAAAGACGGATGTAAGCAGATGCTGATGTTGCCGTACAGCGTCCCGTCACTGCATGTCCCAAGAGAAGGCTCTCCTGGCTCGACCCAGAGGGCTTCCTGGGTGCGGTGGCATTTTGTGTGGGTCCCCAAGAGAAAAAAAGGAGCAGAAGATGATGACTGAAAGGGAAGAGTGTGATGAGAACATTCCAGGGTAAGGGAATAGTCTGTATAAACGCTAGGAAGCTTGAAAAGACTTGCTGCATTCAGGAAGGAAGGCTTGGGGGGGGGGCGGAGCCAGAGCTGTGAAGGGCCCAGCTGGGCCGCGTGAAGCTTGGAGCAGGTTCCTCTGAGGTTGTGAGCCTGCCTGTTAGTGGCCCGGTTAGGTTTGCTTGGAGAAAGGAGGAGGGATAAGGGGACGACTGGGGCAGATCCACCAGCGAGGAGGCTGGTGCACTGATCCGGCCTTGAGGAGCGAGTCCAGTTGAAGGGTGGGGAAGACATGGCCTGGGGTATCGTGTGGAAGCTGGGAGTCAGCCTGGCCTATGGAGAATTGGGAGGATTACCCCCCGACTCTCACACATTTTCCTAATAATTTGGTGCCCTGGTACCCAAGATGGTGGGCTTAGGGGTGATTGTAAACAGCCTGGATTTGCTGAGGGCATTGGAAAAAAATTAAAAGCCACCTCTGTCTAGATTATCCAAAGAGCAAAAGCATGGTGGAATAAGGAGCACCCTGGCCTGGTCCTGGGCGTGTCTGTCTCTTACTGTGGGGCTCCATTTCCCCTTTGGTGAAGATGGCAGGGGTGGGGGAGGCGTGGGACCAGTGCCTGCAGTGTGCTAGCCTGCCCCCATGACTGCCACCTTTGTTTCCAGGGGTTGGAGGATCATGCAGGGCAGGGTGGCTCCGTTCTTGGCAAGTGGAGTGGGAAATGCCAGTGTCTTAACGAGAGTTCCAGAGGGGGTAGGGATGGGTGTGTGTGTACTCGGTTAGGTGTGCCCCCAAGCATCTCCCTTGGACAGGGCATCTGTGCTCATCCAGCTTGGAACCTACACGGAGTCCCTTCCCTTCTAAAATCTCGTCTTCCCTGTTAAACATTAATAATAACTGACCACTAAGACTGAGCCCCCAGCACAATCTGGGCGGTTATCGCCTGTGTGTGTATGTGTCTCCACGCCTGTCCTTGACCCAGCATGGCACCCAGAACAGAGCAGAGCATGCGTGTGTGTGTGTGTGTGTGTGTGTGTGTGTGTGTGTGTGTGTGTGTGTGTGTTTGTTGTTGCTACTTTGGAGCCACTGCAGAATTTCTCATCACTGCCAAGCTACTTCCTCGGGATATATTTAGATAGCGCGAGATGAGCGAGAAGTGGGCGATGTGTATTTGCACAGGGATGTTTGCACACGTTGACCGTGGTGTTTTTGGAGCCGATGTCCAAGAGCTGGCTCCTTGCTCAGCCCTCCTCACATACTTGTCGGGGAAGGGCTGTGCATACCTCCTTTCAGGGGGACGGGGTGGGTGGGGTAAGGATGGGGGGCAGCACAAGCCTTCTCTTCCAGAGAAGCCATGTGGACCCCAAACCCCAGGCCTCTGCTCTCTCCCTCCCATTGTGAATGAAGTCGGGGTTGAGAGCTGCAGAACGAATGGGGGATGGCAGCTGTGAGGCCTGCACTCTGCCCAGAAGGGCTGCTGTCTCCTGGTGTGGGGTGGACGCCATTATTGCGCCCTGATAAGATGAAGGCAATTCCTTGGTGGTTTGTATTTATTGCAAGTCGTGGAGACAGCGCCGGCTCTCCAGGGTGAGGTAGGCAGGTCTGGCCCTGCACCCCTGCTCTAAGCGCTTTCTCCCACTTCCTTCCCTCCTGCCCCCTTTGCAGTGTGCCCTTCTTCTTTCAGTCTGAGTGTGCGCCATCCGCATGGCAGCATGGCATGGTAGGGCCCAGAGGGGTCCGACTGCAGCCGGGGGGCCTTGGGTCCAGAGCGGTCCTCTCGGACCTCCCCAGGCCTGATCAGCTTACAGTGGGGCGGGGCAGTGCTCTTCTGTTATTAAATTCAGAGCCATGGTCTGCATGATGGAGGCAGCTTTAATGAGATTAGAAAGCTTAACCAAGAGGCCAATTAAATCTGGGCCCGTACCTGTTTGGGCGGCTGTCTAAGCCCCGACCTGCATCCGGAGGCTTCCTGCAGGCCTCCTGGGAGCCTGGCTGGGGAGGGTGAGGGGCAGAAGAGGCTGCCCATCTGGCTAGCCACCCCCAGACCGGCGGCTGGTCAGGGCGGAGGCCAGACCCAGGAGGGATCTTCTGGGACATCTGATCCAGGAGCTCCCCAAAGCTGGATCCCTACAACCTCAGGAGAGCAGCGGCTGCGTGGTTGAGAGTCCCCAGGTGATTTTTTTTTGGGCTGTGCCGCGTGGCATGTGGGATCTTAGTTCCCTGACCAGGAATCAAACCCGCACTCCTTGCAGTGGAAGCGTGGGGGTCTTAACCACTGGACTGCCAGGGAAGTCTCCCCACAAGGTGATTTTGATATGCAGCCAAGTTTAGGAACCAGGAGTTGAATCCACCCCCGTTGTTTTATAGGTGAGGGGAAGGGACTCATGGGGGCAACCAGCCAGTGACTCCTAGCTACAAACCTTTGTCACTATAGTGTCCTCCTTCCTTTCCAGCCCCTTGGATTGTCTGGGGGCAGGGGATGCAGTTGCCCTTCCATTCACACCCAGTTTCCTGTTTGTTTCTTCACACTCCTGTGTCAGGTAGGCCAGGCGGGGAATGGTGACTTCCCATTTCACAGATGGGCACGTTAAGGTTGAAGAGACCTGCCTCACACTGGTTCCAGCACTGGAGGGCCTGATTGTAGGGTTAAAGTCTTTCCTTTCCATGACTGAAGTCTTCCTTCTGGTTCCCACCTGGTCCCTACAGGGCGTGGGCCTTCCTCGGTGGAGAAATAGTGGAGAGGAGAGTTTAGAAGGAGTGTGCATTCAACAGAGTAATTATCGAGCACCTGATGGATGTAGGTCTGGCACTGTTCCGGGGGAAGCAGAAACTTTACTTTCACAAACTCTGTGAAGCAGGGCGTATTATTCCCATTTTCTAGGTAAGACTGCCAAGGCATGACGTCTTGGGAGACCCAGGTCTTAGACCTTTCCTGCCCTCCACCCAGGTCCGTGGGCCCGAGGCTGTGTCTATTAGCAGAGGGGCTGGGGGATTCCTTCCTGTTATAAGGTTCTAGATTCAAATTTTCTGGAGGCCTGTGGATTACCCAAATCTGATTGAAAACTCCTGTCTTCAGTGGAGAAGAGCAGACAGAAGAAAACCAGACTCTTTTAGACCAGATTTGCAGCAGAGTGGGAAGCTTGGTCATCATCCTTTAAGGCTGGTCCTGCCATGTCTATGTGACTTGCACCTTTCAAGCTAGGAACAGAACTAAGATTCATATTCAGCCCTTTTCCAAGGTTTCCATGTTTCTCTTCTCCAGTGATTGCTTGAGAAGAGAAACATGGAAACTTTTGGAAGATAAGACCCCTTTGTCCCTTTTGACATTTGGGTTTATGAGAGTATGTTCTGTTCTTTAAAGTTGCATCTTTATAAAGGAAAAAAACAAGAAGAAATTTCCCAGAAGAGCCAGACCTAGCCTTGTCCAGAAACTCTCCCACAGCCCCGAGTCATTCAGCAGTTATTGATTATTAGACATAGTAAATATTTGGATTCTACTTTTTGGAACCAGTAGTCCTGCAGGGAGATAGCCTTTGTCCTTGTAATAAGGCCAAGTAGATAGTGTTGGAGGAGTCACAGAATTTCACGTGGACTTGGAAGAAGAAAAAGTCATCCTGTCCGGTGCCCAGGGCAGCATGAGGGATGGATGGATTTAAATGGCAGACACCAGCAGGGAGGTGGGCATTCTGGTTGGAGGGATGGCATGTGCAAAGGCTGGGGACCAACATGTGCTTCTCATGGTTGAAGCTTGGGGAACGAGAAAAGTGGGAGGTTGGAATGGGAGGAAGAGAGAGGCTGAGATGGGATCATAGCCCTTCCATTATCTCCTTGTTTGCATTAACTCATGCCAACCCCAGTAGAGGTATTGTCTTGTATCGGGGGAGAGTATCTCAAGACAGAAGTGAAGTGTCTGCCTCTGAATTAGCCAGGGAGCTGGGGAGCTGAAGCTCCTCCCCTGGGTCCAGTGCTCTGTTCACTTTACCATGGCAGCCCTTGGTTAGGAGTTCATTGGTATTGAATGTTCCATTGGACGCCTTGTTGAGAGAGTTGCAGGTGGAAGCAGGTATCTTCTAACATTGAGTTCTAGCTCACGAACCTACTCAGGGACTGCCGTGCTTGCTTTGGGCTGGGAAGGAGGGACATTTGAGCTGGGCATGGGTAGGTGACTAGGAGTTCTGCAGGCAGATAAAGGCAAGGTGGTGGAGGAGCTTGATGAGCAGAGAAAGTAAAAATAGCACATACAGTGTCGCGGGGGGGGGTGGTCTTTGCCCACCCTCCGCACCTTCTCTCTGCCTCTTACCCTCCTCTTTTCTCTGCCCTGTCAAGTGAGGGGTTGAATCAGGGAGGAGGAGGAGGAGGAAGACGCATTCCTACTGAGTGAGCTCAGGGCTTGCTCTGTGGCTTGTCTCTGATTCCAAGAACCACGTCTTTTTTAAACCTGTGGCTTGGAGGGTCCAGCTGCGAAGGGCAGTCCTCAGATTGGCAGAGGATTCCTCTGTCTGTGGGGTGCATTTTCTAGGACACAGAGAAAGGCATCTCAGGGTGAGAACTCTGCCTTGAGGTCTTCCTCACCTTCCGCCCAGGCGGGACCCCTCCCACCTCCACCTGTCCCCAAGCCCTGAGGTAGTGGGCCAGTTCTCTGGCCCCTCTAAGAAGCCTGTGGAAAAAGTGGCTCTCCCTGGGCCAGCGGAGCAGACATCTGCCTTCAGGGAGGCTGAGAACCGGGGCATCCACCCTGTCTGAGAATAAACAGCAGGCTCTGCTTTGGAGATGGAAGGGAGGCTCGACTCGGAGGGCTGGGAGAGGTGGCTGGGTCTCAGCAGCTCATAAAGACCAACGCGGTACCCTCAACTGCACCCAGCCCACTGGGCCCAGGCTTGGCTTCCTTCCAGAGTGGGAAGGATGGACAATGGCAGTTTAGCTCCTAGAGGCCACCCCACTCCCTCACATTGCTTTTGTCCTTCTTGGAACTACAGATGCTTTACCCAGATGTTAACCTAAGCTGTCTCCACAGCTGTCTTGGGAGGGGAGGTATAATGATGATCTCATTTTACTGACCTGACTCTAGGAGAAGTGGCCACCCAAGTCATTTGCCAGAAAGGCCAATGACTTCTGGTTTGCCAGAAAACCTGTGCCCAGGTTTTCTGAACACCCAAAGCTTGGGTTCTGCAGGCAGAGGAAACAGCCTGTTTTAAAATGTGTGTGGGGATGGTGGGGTGCGCGCGCACGTGCATGCGTGTATGTGTGTGTGTGTGTGAGATCATCGTTTGGAGGGGAGAAGGTAATTGTGTGGATGTAGCCAAATGGTAAGTTAGTTGCTGACTGAGTTAGCTAGTCTTGCAGTTTGACCTTGTGGATGTGGCGACTATTCTTGATAAGCAGGATTTCTGCAAGAACTTGATTCATCCAAAAAATATTTACTGAGCCAGCACCTTCTCTATGCTGTGCACACCATTCCGGCCCCCATCCCTGCAAAGACAGTTGGCTAATTTAGTAAGGAATTAACAGTCAGATGTGACAAGTGCAGTGATGAGGAACACATAAAGGAGGAAGAGGAGTCACCTGGGGGGAGAGAGTGGAGGTGAGTGTTCCAGAGAGAGGGGCTGGCCTGTGCGGTGCGGTGGTTGAGCGTATCCATCAAGTGACTTTGGGTGAAAGAAAGGCCTTGTAAGCTAGAGAGTACTAAATATATGTGAGTAGTGATAGGTTATTCTTTTTCCAATGGGACTTAAAGGATCTAATTTGTTGGACCCTGATGAAGGTCTCTCTATATAAAGACCTTCCTTTGTGCTTTCGATACCGTACGGATTGATGGGGGGAGTTGGGGGTGGACCACTGTGGGAAATCTCGTGTATGTTTCAGAAGCCAAGTTTGGGTCAGAAGTCGCAGTAGATAAAGTCCCCTGGCCCCTCTGAAGCCTTTGACTGGTCAGGTCATCTCTGGTCCTTCCAGGCTGGGCTCCTGGCCTTACCCCCTTATCAGTTTTCTCACTAGGATCCAAAAGGCTGAGTGTGCCCTTGCACGCTCTGGCCCCATTTTGCGGGGATGCTAACAAGAAAGCCCTGCCTTGTGTGCCTGGTAGACACTCAACAAATATCTGTGGACCTCTTTGTGACGACCTCCGAAGGGCAGCCCCACCTTGCCCTGCAGCGCTCTGGCCAGGCCTCAACAGGCCGCAAAAACCCGCTCTGCCAGCCGGGCTGTGTCGAGGACTGAAGTAGCGTGCGTCTTAGTTCATGCAGGACCTACCCCTTTAGCCCCTCTGCGTCACTTTTGGAGCAAATTAAACAGTCCACCACCCTTAGAGGGCCTCCTGCAAGCTTGCCAGGGTAGGCTCTGTTCTAGAATGCCACCAGGCAGCGTGGGAGATGAATCGTCTTTGAGGGGCTGATACCTGTAATCACAGAATTTGAGTCAGTCAGACTGGCTGTGTTTGGTTCCTTAGGGACACTGAGTTTCAGAGCTATCACCGTTCCTGCCTCAGAGACAGAGAGAGACGCGTGCACACACAGACGTGTCCAGGATCTGTGACCTCGTGAATCCTCCTGTTGGGGGTGTTAACAGTTCTGTAAATGCCCGTCCTGGCTCCCTCGTCTCAACACCACTCCCTGTGTTTGTTCAGAGCCCCGGGGACTGGGAGCAGGGCAAGACACGGGTACTTTTCTCCAGTCTCATGCAGTGCAGCGAACCTTCATTGTGCACCTGCTGGGTGACTGGCCTCGTCCTGGGAAGGCTTCCTGTACCTGCTGCATTTAGGTTTGAAGGGCAGGTAGCGCAGCAGGGGAAACCATAGGGAAGGCAGGAGCCTTCGCAGAAGGAAGGGAGCACTAGGCGTGTGTTGCTGGCACAGCCAACCCGTCAGCATCACAGGGGGCCAGGGCGGCGGGTGGGGAGTAAAGGGGCTGAGTTCTGTGATCTCATTCCTTGTGTAGCCTCAGGGCTCACCCACCTTAACCCTGCACCTGGGGCTCCGAGAAGGGGGCGGGGGTCGCCCTGTTCTCATTCACCTAGCTAGTTTTGGGGGCGTTATCATTGAGGTCAAGCTGTAGTGCTGTTTTGTGTCAGCTAAAGAATTTGACAGAGGGGAAGCAGTGTGGGCTTTGAAGTCAGCGAGACCTGGGTTCAGATACCAGGACAGCTTAACTTCCTGGCCTGCTGTGGAACCATGGGCAGATCAGCTCTCTGAGCTTCAGTTTTCTTTTCTGTAACATAGGGATGATAATGCCACCTGCCCCCCGCCCCCGCCCCCAGGAGTTTGAGGGGATCAGAGATAAGTACAAGAGGGCCAGGCATTAGGAGTTACGTGTTACTGTCAGCTGTTGCTGTCCTGTCATTCCTGTGAGCAGTACAGGGAGAGAGGGAAGGTGTGGCCAGAGCATGCCATCTCCGGAGGAGTAGAGCCCCGGCTGGGGCCCTCTCCCTGGCTTCCCCGTGTCCTGGAGGGCCGAGCCACAGGCCCAGCTGTTGCTACCCAGTTGCTGGTGACCTCGCCTGGCAGATGCCCAGGAGCCCTCCAGATGAGCTTCTCCACCTTCTGCCTCTTGGGCAGTACTGACACCTGAGCTGGAGGCAGGCTGGCACCCGGATTGCAGGCAGGAGAGCCAGCAGCTCTGTCCCCCATGTGACAGTTGGGCATGGAGGGCTGCCCAAGTGGACAGCGGCAGACTCTTAAGCGCCCAGCTTCTCGTGGCCTTGTTCGGTCCAGTTTCCTTTGTGTTGTGACCTACATCATCCTTATTTGCTAAACCCTCTGAGCAGGCAGCAGTAATAAATCAATTAATGACTCCAATGAGTCGTTCAGTGGCTGACAAAATAACAGTAAGGCCAACAGCTTGCATCTCTCCAGCAGTACCAAAGGACCCTGGTTGACTGGCATGGGGGATGAAACAGAGACTGTTAGCTAAATTAGCGCAATTAGTACTTGCTTTAAAGGCTTAGGCGGCATCTGCTCAGCGCTGAGCCCGTGCGCCTGCAGACCTTCCTGGCCCATCAAGAGAGCCCAAGGATTCCCGGCTCCTTCGTTTACACCCCTCCCCAGCCAAGTGTAAACTTCCCCACTTTGAGGTCAGGGGACCCGGGTGAACTTTTCAGACTGTGCACCTTGTCCTGTCACAACAGAGGCTGGGCCGAGGGAAGGTGACTCTGTCCCTACTGAATCTGGCGCCAGCTGAGCAAAGTGTGGGTCCCCATCCTTGAAAGGTGCTCCAGGGGCCACACCTTTAACGATTTCTCTTAAACTTAAAAAGAGAAAGTTTCTAAAGTGGGTGGTTTTTTTGTTCTCTGCACACCTCAGTCCTGGCAGGATTAAGTTGTCGTTGGAACTGAGCATGTGTGCAGGCCCATGCCAGGGAATTTTCCACTTTGCAGAAGCAGCTGCCAGTGTTCTTGTTAAGGAGCTGTCACTGGCCACTATGACATGTTTGCAGTTGTAAAAGGCTCCTTTAAGACAGTGTGTGTGTGTGTGTGTGTGTGTGTGTGTGTGTGTGTGTGTGTGTGTGTGTGTGTGTGTGTGTGTGTGTGTGTGTGTGTGTGTGTGTGTGTGTGTGTGTGTGTGTGTGTGTTTTGCTAATGGTGTAAACCAGGGCCTGAAGCTCATCTCTCTTTAAGAAGAAAATCAGCGTTGTACAAACAGCGTGCTGTTGATCCACTCCTCACTGTTCATTTGCAGGGGGGACCTATAGCCCTTAATCTCCCTTGTCTCACGTGTACATGCCTAGGACCCGCGCCCTCTGCCACGCGGCCCAGCTGGGGAGGTGTTTGCACACGGGGGAGGGCACTCTGGCTGGCATCCACAGCATAACCAGGTATTAATTACACAGGGCTCCACCTCTCACACAAGCGATGCCCTCTGATCCAGTTCCAAGAAGAAGCTGAGTGCTTCCTGAGATGGATGGGGAGGGGCCCGGTGGGCTCATGGCCGTGATCTTCTCAGCACAGAGAAGCCAGCTCCTCTTCCTCTTGGAAATGTTCCCACTGGGGTGCCTTTGTTTCATTTTTTTAAAAAGTAGAGGTCGCTTCTCAGAAGACCAGGTTCTGTCGAGCCGAGGACGTTGTCCTCTGATGGCCCTGACCCTTTCTGTGCCCTGGCCTGCCCCACGTTCATGGAATCATAAAAAACAAGTGTGCCTGTCTTCCATCTGGTGCTGTGTCGCTGGCTCAGGAGTTTGAGCCCCTTATCTGAAGAGTCATATTTAGGTTCCCCACACCCCTGCCCAGGGTAGAGACCCCCCCCTTAATAGACGATGATGAAGGGTTCAGAAAGGTAAAGTGAGGTGCCTGTGTACCCCGGCTGCTGGAGAATGGAGGGGCTGGGCCTAGAGCCTGGACCTCTCCCCCCACCCCTTTGGGCAGCATTTTTAAGCGTCAGTTTCAAAACAGACCAGAGAAGCTGGAACATGGCTAAAAGGTCTGGGCTTGACTTCCAGTTCTGCCTGTTCCGAGCTGAGTGACCTTGGACAAGTCCCTGAGCCTCTGTTTTCTCATCTGTAGTCCCTGCCCGGTTGTTGAGAGAATGGGGATGAGCTGCACCAAGGTTAGCTGGCGAGCTGGGTGGGCAGCTGGCCCCCCTTCCTTGGAAGAGCCTCTCTCTGGGGTGGGGGGGAGTGGGTAAGCCCCACGCCCACCCCGTCAACGAGATGGAGTGGAGCTCTGGGAGGGCGGAGGCCTGGCGGGATTTATGCTCTGAAGGAGAAGCTGTCAGAAGGCCTGGTTCCAGGGGAGGGCTAAGATGACAGCAGTAATCTCTCACCTCCCTATCACCTCCTGCATCTCCGAGGCTTGCCGTCCTTTAAGGCCCTGGCTTGAGTGCCACCTCTTCCGTAAAGCCTCCCTGATCGTCTGCCCCTGGAGCACCTTCCCACGTCCCTCAGTTCTCTCCGGAGACTCATTTCATCCCTTAGACCTTAAGGGCAGAGCTGAGCCTCTGTCATCTCCCACCGCGGCAGGCACAGTGCATCCCTGGCGGCCCAGGAGCCAGTGTCTGCTGAACGCATGGACATGTATAAAGCACTCGTAACCTTTTTAAACTCCCCACCTCCCTTGTTTCTCCTTCTCTTCCCAGGGTAATTTGCCTATTAGATCCAACAGACTCTTCACCGAGATCTTGCATTCCTACACACACGCGTGCACACACACACACACACACCCTTAGTGGAGGCCAGCTCAGTGGAATATTTGCCAGAAGGAGCAGAGTTAGAAGGCCAGTCTGCTTTGGGAAGAGAAAAACATGTGGATGATCTCAGATGTAGAGAATGCCTTGTGCTTACCTTATGTTTGTAATGATGCCTGTCGTTTCTTTTCATAAGCATCAAAAAGCACACAGAACTCTCCTTGAGAACTGCAGGGGTTGGTGGTAGAGTGAGGGGGGTGCATTATTTGGGTTTCTCAGGCCGAAATTGGAGGTGGAGGGACAGAGAGACTCAAGTTAGAACACTTAGGATAATGCACTTCTCTGGGCCTGTTTTCTTACTGGTAAACGGCAGTGACACCTTCCCAGGGGTGTTGAGGAGTAAATCGTACCCCCCTCCCTCTCCCCTGGTCTCTGGGATCAGGATAAAAAGGCGTTTGCTTCTCTCTGCCCTCTCTGCGTTCCTGCATCCATCCTCTCTGCTCAGGGGAGGCAGAAGTGAGATGGGGACTTAGGGGAAGAAGCTCTGGTGTCAGGACAGCCCTCACTTGGGCCTGATGGCCTGGCTGTGGGGCTTTTGTCACCCTTTCTCGGGTTGCTTGGCTGAGAGCTCAATGTGATGCCCACTTGGTTCGCTGTAGCAGCAGGACCTCAGCCGCCTCGCTTGGAGCTGAGCAGAGGCCCGGGGGCAGGAAGGCTAGCCCTAGTCACACAGCAGGTGGTTTGCAGCCTGAGCTGGACCCCTGATCCCAGGACCCTCTGTCCAGGGCTCTTTCCTCTCCTAACAATCCCCAGAAAACACCAGGCAGTGCTGGGTAACTTGGCTCTCCCCTTTTCAGAGGGGAGGCTGAGGCAGTCCCCGTGGCTCTGTTGTGGCCGAGTAGAGATGGAACCCAGGTACTCTGGCCTGGAGTGCGCTTGTGCCCTGTCCCCGCTGAGCCACCCCGAGGTGGCGTGGCCCACTGCTTCCTGTGCTTTCTGTGGCTCAGAGCATCTACCTCTGGACCCAGGTCCATCCCTCGGCGACGGGAGAGACGCCCATTCCTTCATGCACGTGACGACCCCCTGGCTATTTGGAGGCAGGGACCCTGTCTCGCTCACTCCCGTGTGTCATCCGAACCTATTTTTAATGCCAGCTGGTTCTGTCTCTTCACGTAGCAACAGCTCTGTGTTTTCTCCAAGCTGCAGAATTAGAGCCTCTGTTCTCCAAACACATTCCCTTCTGTGGTCTGCACACAAAAGCAAGAGGCCTCTTCCTTACCTTCCCCTTTTGACCTTGCTTCTGTCCGTCTTGGCCTTTCCGTCTGGGTGATGAGATTCACTCCATTCCCTCAGCTACATCTTCAGTCCGTTGATACTGCTAAAATTCCCTCTAGGAAACTTGGCCCAGAGGGCCCCAGGTCACTCCAATATTTTGCACAGAATGCTGAAGCCTCTGTCTTGATGACACCTGTGTAAGCATCCCTCCTTCCCCAGGGCACAAGCATCCCTCAAAGGGCCTCATTTCTCAGTGCAGGAGTGCCCCCGCCCCCGTGAGAGTCCTCCACTGCCCAGCTGCGAGCACACAGCCACACACCACACACCACGTGCCTCTGGTGTCCTGAGTGCTGGCCACGTGGCCTGTGTTGGGTTTCAGTCAAGGAAGCCTACACTTGGTGGTTTCACATGTGGGCCCCGTGCTGCTACATGCCTGAGTATTGGGGTGGGGCGAGGAGGGAGGGGATTTGCAGAACAAAGTTCCATTTTGCAGCCTTGTAAACCAGTCAGGAGGGGTTGGCCAACCTGGCAGGAGTCCCGCCGTTCACTCTGAGCATGTTTTTATTCAGTTTTCCAGGAGTTTCGTGTGCATAGAACTACTTTAAAAAGAGAATAAGAATGGGTGGGGGGATTCCCATGCTAGTTTGTGAGTGGGGCTAACTGGGGGTCTCGGGGTAAGGCTGGAAGGTAATATCTTGTAGGGAACATCCCCCAGGTCTCCCCTTCTTGAAGGAAGCATGAATGTTTGTCGCCTACCACAAGATACTACAAGATCTGAGGTGGGAGGCTCCTGGGAGCTTGTCACTTGGTCCCTCTGGACTGACCCTGTTGTTCCTTGAGCCGCAGGGGACTCCTTGCTACGGAGTGAGGAAAAGGCCCAGCACCACATCCAGGACTTGCCAACTCCATTCGTTTGTGGAGCCTTGGGTGCTCTGGTGGTGGTGGGTGGGTTGTCAGTGGTGCATTGGGATGCCTGGCACGGGGTAAGATGGGGTCAGGTGGGATTCTCAGAAGTCCTGGGCCTCTTCCGCTGGGAACTCTGCCCCGTTGCTTAGAGCAGCAAGTCCAGATTCCCTAGCACAGCTTTCAAGCCTCCTCCCAGTAGGTCAGATCCTGAGGCCCCAGGTTTGAGCCCTGCATCTCTATGGGGGGGAAGGGTGGGTCGGGGGAGAACGTGCTTATTCTGGGGCGCACCTCCAGGGGAGGTGTCTGGATCTCCCCTCACTATTGACAACCATATTTGGATGGCAGGGGAGGCCTATAGGTGGAGTGGCATGTGTGAAACCAGCTGATGTGTGTCTGGAGCACACAAACAGAGCTGAGGGGCTGCAGAGAACCCCTAAGCCCCGGTGGCTGTGTAACCACCCTGGGATCATAAAGAAACGCTACTCTTCAGGGAGAAAGTTGTAGGATGAGCCCTCCTTGGAAGTCTCCCTGGCTGTGAACAAAAATAAAATACTTTACAGGGAGGGGAATTTTCACAGCTTCAGGCAGATGTCTGAAGGCACCTCGGGCTTTCCAAGTGGACAGTATCCTGGAGGCTTGGAGGAGGCAGCTGGCTGGAGTGGTCCACACCGCTCGGTGCAAGGCCTGTTTTCTATTTAGAAAAGAATTTTAGTTAGTTTTTAAAAAATGCCTGAGTTACCAAACTGTGTGCCCTATTTGATTCTGCTTTTTTTATTTTAGTCCATGTATGCACGTATGCATATACGGGTAAAGATTGGTGAGGGGGCTCCTAGGGGGTGCGGTTGGTGCAGGGGAGAGCCCAAGTGTCATCAGCTGTTATCTGCAAACTTCGATAACAATAGGTTTCTAGGCGGTTTTTAAATTTTGACCTCTAAGTGTTCTATAACGAATGGAGAAGAGTTAAAATTCAGGGTCTTCCTGTTCATGCAGGAACTGCTGTTTCGAGTCCCTGCCCCGCCCTGGGTGTATGGACTGGGCTGGGGAGAGCACCTTGGAAGAAGAGCCCTAGAGGTCACCTTCTCCAATTCCACCATTCGACACGTGGAAAGACTGAGGCCCAGAGAGAGAAGGGACTTGCCCACGGGCTCCCAGCCAGGACCCGAGCCCACGCAGGTGGTCTCTGGCTTCTGACTCCTTCCTCCCCTGCTCCAGCTGGGGAGTTCCATCCTGGGCACCTACCGCAGCCCCGATGTGTAGGCCTCAGTGAATGTCATGGGGTTTCGGTTTGGGTTTTGTGTTTTTAGAGAAAACTCACATGAGACGCTTTGCTGAGTGCTTTAATGGAGTTCTAACTCCAAGTTGGAAACCACAGGGAGAGGCCAATTCCTAGCAATCCGGAAAGGCCTCGGCTTCAGATGGCCAGGTTTGAGCCGGTCTTTGACTAATAAAAAGTTGTAATCATTTATTGAACACCTGCTGTATGCCTCACATTGTGCTGGGTCTTAGAGATGGGTAAAACAGCCCCTGCTCTTGAGGAGTGGGGTGAGGGCAGTGTCATGTTGATGGATGTGTGTGTGGGGGGGGTCCCTTGGATTGGGTTTTATGTGCAAGAATTATTTCTTAACCCTTTTGTCACCCTATAACACTGGTTGCTGCTTTCATTCTGTTCTTTGTCCTTTTCTGCTCCTTTGAAAGTTTTCCATTAGGAGCACATGTTCACTTCAAAATCAAAGAATAGCAGTGACTGTCATACTTCAGGACACAGAGTTAAGCATGGCAGAGCTACTTAATTTTGCAGCTGGAAGAGCCTTTAAAGGATATGGATAAGTTATCTCCTCAGCTTCCTGACGTTTGAGTCACCATTAACATGAGCTTCCTTTCATTGGAGGATAGCAAAAGTCCATCCTCCACCCAGATGTCAATGAATTATACTATCCATTTACTAGAACCATGGTTATTCCAGCCCTGATATTCAAAGGACCATGGGCTCACTCCTGATTTCGTAGGAAAATGAGATCTTGGCGTGAGGGAGCCTAGTAAGTCATGAGCCCAGGTTCAAGTTTTCATTTAAGAGGTTTTTAAAAAATTGGTAAGATATCTATATGTCATACCCTTAACATATAAAGAGCTCCTATATATCACTAAGGAAAAAAGTCAAATAACTAAATAGCAAAGGACATGAATGATTTGCCATTTGTTTTACTAAATGGCCAGTGTAAACCGTTTCAAAAGGTTAGTGATCCAAAAGATAAGTCAAAATACCAGAGATCAAAGAGATATGACTTTGTATCTACTAAGTTAGCAAACACGGGTGCAATGCCCTGTTAATTAAATTGGTTGAATAATGATATTAGGCTCATTGAAAACTCATGTTTTCTTTGGCCATTTAATGAGAGGGGGACAAGTGCTTATGAC
This sequence comes from Lagenorhynchus albirostris, assembly GCF_949774975.1. NCBI lineage: Eukaryota > Metazoa > Chordata > Mammalia > Artiodactyla > Delphinidae > Lagenorhynchus > Lagenorhynchus albirostris. The sequence continues at coordinate 140,892,772 of NC_083096.1, forward strand.
ATTATTTAACAAAATACAGTGACTAATTTTCTTTTTACTTTGCTATGTTTTATAATAGGCAAATGTTTTATATTAAACGTTAAATGCTAATTTAAAGAACTGAGTTGCTGAAGCTTTCCAGATCTTTCTTTAAAAACAAAGCATAGTTTCTGAGCTGAAGGCTGAGGAAGAGTAGATGTGGACTCTAAGGAGGACAGATAGAAAAAGGCCACCTTCAGCCTTCTCTCCATGTAGATATTTGTTTTCTTGTCTGTAAATTAGGGGTTCTTGTGTCTGCCTCAGAAGGCCGCCTGGGGGTTCAGGGAGAGATGGTGTGAAAATACCCTGCTCGTTTCTGAGCATCAGGCCAGATGGCCCCCGCCACCCACCCCACCCAGGGTTGGGCCATCCACTCCATCCTTCTCACACTGTTGTCAGGAGCTCCATCTTCTTCATTCTCACCCTGAGAACAAGTCAGTGCCACATTTGCCGAATAAAACGTTTAGTCAGTGCAACAGAGGGTTTTGGTTTTCCCAGACATATCGCCTACACTCACCCGCCTTTCTGATCATTGTCGTTGGTCCAGTCACCATGCTTGACTGGTGACTTCAACAAAGATGTGAATAACTGGAGAAAGATCACATCCTGGGAGGGTGCCTCTGTTTGGGAAAGGTGTCAGTTCTCCTCCAAATTTTTATATATATAAGAACTCTTTTGGTAGGAAGATGACTTTTCTAAACAATAGGAAGTTTGGGGGGGTGTAAGTAAGTAAAAATAAACAAGAAAACTTCCACTAAAGAATTGAAGGAGATGATAAAATACATTGTACAACTCTGATCATTAGAATAGACAGAATTAGGACAGAATTTTAAATATTATATATTTTTTTATTTTTGGCTGCATTGGGTCTTCGTTGCTGCACATGGGCTTTCTCTAGTTGTGGCAAGTGGGGGCCACTCTTAATTGCGGTGCACGGGCTGCTCATTGCGGTGGCTTCTCTTATTGCTGGGCACAGGCTCTAGGCGACGCGGGCTTCAGTATCTGTGGCACGTGGGCTTCAGTAGTTGTGGCACGCGGGCTCAGTAGTTGTGGCGCACGGGCTTAGTTGCTCCGCGGCATGTGGGATCTTCCTGGACCAGGACTCGAACTCGTGTCCCCTGCATTGGCAGGCGGATTCTTAACCACTGCGCCACCAGGGAAGTCCAGGACAGAATTTTTAAAGCTCAAAAACAGACCCATGCCTGTGTAAGAATTTTTGTCTCTGATTTCAAATGAGTGGGAAAAATTGTACTGAGCCAACTGACTGAGGAGTAAAATCCATATTCTTTACCAAAATAAGTTCCTGAAGGATTAGAGTTAAACGTAAAACCGATCTCTGAAAGAACTTGAAGAAAATATAGGAGGATGTTTACCTCACCCTATTTAAAAAAAAAAAACTTTTCTGCTTGTGCTGCTGGGCAGTAATTGTTGGCTGTAAATCATGAAAAGTTGCATTTTCACAGAACCACCAGCCACAAACAAACAATGCAGCTAATGGATAACCTGGCATATTCCCCCAGGCGACCCTCATACTGGATAGTCCTGGGGCAGGGGCTCGGCCTGGCTACGTGTGGCTTCTCCTCTAAGCTGAGGAGGTGGGAACGGGAAGACCTGATCCTGGTGTTTTGGGGTGTTCGTAACACATTACAGGATAGTTGGCAGAATCTCTTTACAGGGAGTGTTGCTTTTCTGTACGCCGAATCATTTTGAAAGGTTGGGCCGGAGTAGCCAGCCCCATCCCACCCTGTTTTTTACCTGGGGTCTGTTAAAACAGCCACTGTGGGCCTGCTGAATCCTCTTTGCTTCCACATTACCAGCTTTCCTGGCTTACAGAACACAGCCCATCCCGTTGCTTAATCCTCCCCAACCCTTATGAGCAGGCAGGACCACAGTGACACGAAACGAGTGCAGAAGGGCAGAGTGGCTTGCCATCGTCGTCCCTTACTAGTACAGGCAACAGTGCTTGAACCCCAATGTATTGATTCCCAGGGCTGTCCGTTTTCTTGCTGCATGCAGTGTGTTTGGGGGATTCACATATTCCCTTATTCCCTTCCACCCAAGTTGAAAGTTAGGAGTTCTGGGTCCTGTTTTCTGGCTGAGGAGGGGACAAGAGAAGTGATTCCTTCAAGGTGTTGATGGCAGGCTGCGTTCGTTTCGTTTCCTGACCCCGAGGGGCTCGCTGTCATCCCAGAGAACCAGTCAGACCCCTGGGAGATGATTGGTGATGCAGTTTCAGAGGCTCAGTCCTGGTGGGGTGTGGGAACCTTCAAGGCTGGAGGCGGGCTTCCTGCAGGAGGAGCCCCTGGGAGGTGTAGAGTCAGTGGGGAGGAGCAGGGCCCAGGTGGGCCAGTCAGGCCTGGGGCTTCCTGATCAGCCTCACCCTCCCATGTGAGCACAGGGCCAGGCACAGACATGCCGGCCACGTGAACAGGTGGGACACAGATTGTCTGGAAGGAGGCCAGGCTGGGAAGAGCAACGTCTGTTCACCCCGGGAGGCATTTGTTGAGGCAGATGTACCAGGTAAATGCCAGAATAGCAGCATTTAAAAGGAAAAGTAACGACAGTCTCCCCATCGTGTGGCCTACCTCATCTACAGCACCCAGGACCCAGACGGTGCCAAAAACATGCCTGTCTGCCCCCACCCTCTCTGGGGACGTTTCCCAGCTGGGCTGTCTGTTTATTCATTGCGTCGTGGGTATTTATTGATCTTCTCCTCTGTACAACATGCCAGCCTCTTGGAGAGGGCACAGGCATTTACGAAGCACCTCGCCTGCCCTGAAGGAGCTTCACAAAGCAGCCAAGGGGGAAGCCAGGGCATCCTTGGTTAATAACAGCTACTGTTGCTTGGCTGGCAGGGTGTGCACATGGTGGGCATCGTCCTTCCATTTTAGAGATGAGGAAGTGGAGGCTCAGAGAGTTCATCCCTCGCCCACTGAGTGACACACCTGGGAAGGTGGTGTTTGCGGGGCGGGGGGGAGTCTGTGGAGGACGTGGGTAGATGGCGGTGGGGTGGGGGTGGGAACTCCCCGTCTCTCGATGTGGGTGCAGCCTCTCACTTTCCACCTTCTCTTCCCCACAGAGCGCAGCCGCCGCCCCGAGCCCGGTGCTTGGCAACATTCCCCCCAACGATGGGATGCCGGGAGGCCCCATCCCGCCAGGTTTCTTTCAGGTACGTGCTGGGCCGCCGTCCTTTGCTCCTTTCACTCCAGGCCAGGCCCCGGGCAGGCGGGAGGGAGGGAGAGAGAGAGAAGTAAGTGGTAGCTCAGTTTGCCATGGTCTAAATACAGTTGCTTTATGCTGGTTCAGACCCTTCCCATCCCGTCCCTCTCTCCACCCCTTCCAAAAACTGAGGAGGGGAGAAAAGAAAGATGGAGAGCAGACACCCTCCTGCATGTGCTCTGTCACTTCTGCCGGAGTTTGTTTTCTTCACACCAGCTTCGCACTCACGACACAGCCCACCCCTGGTCAGGGCGGTGGCGGTGGCGGGCTGCTTCCAAGTCCGTGTAGAACTGTCTTTTAACAAAAGGCTTTTTTTTTCTTTTTTAAACAAGTAAACTGTTCTTTGTTTCTGTTTTGTTGCTGCTGTCGTTGTCATTGTTTACTTTGCCTGTCCAAACTACAAACCTTAGGCGTAATCTAAAAGAAACAAAAAACCCACCATCCTGGCAGGTCTGGGAATCCTTTCCCTCTGGTTAACCACTTGATTTTTTCCAAGTGTGATCACAGACGGCGTCCCACAAGCATCTGTGCCCGTGCTCTGCCCGCCAAGGCAGGAGCAGCTCTCATGTGGGTTGAGAGCCTGGTCTTCTCTGAAAGACACCTTGTTGGGCTGTCTGGGTGCGGGGTGTGGGGAGGTGGCTTTCTGATTTGCTGGGGTGGGTGCACCTGCCTCACCCTCACCCTGCCTCCTCCTCCATCTCCGCTGTCCCCTCCGTGAACTCCTTGGATTTAAACCAGACTGAGACTGGGAAAGGCTGTCAGAGAGAGATCGGTGTCTGGGGCTGGAAGGAACTTTTATGATGAAGCTCTTGAGTGTGACATTCTTTCCAACCTGTCTCCGGCCGGGTTTGAGAATCTGCCTGAGTTCCTCACACCTTTTGAAAGGTTAGCTCCTCCAGATAAGAATATGGAAAGAGCTGTTGTCTAGAAGAGAAGGCAGAGATTTCTCTGTGTAGCTCATGAATTCAAAACTGGGACCAGTGAGGCAAAGTCTGAGGAGCCTTTGGCTTGGTGACAGCCAGAATTTCGCGCCGTGTGCATCTCGCCATGAGCCGTGGGCCGCAGGAGGCTGGGGCTCCCTGGCATTGGAGGTATCTTAGCAAAAATGGGACAGGCACCTCTTGGGGATTTTAACGTGACCTCCTCCCAGGATGGGAGGTGACCTGGAAGACACTTCTGCTTTGCAAGGTCTCACATCATGGTTGATGTTAACTCCCAGGAGTAGAGGATTAGGGCATGCTACTTACCAGGCAAGAAAGGGAATCAGTGAAATATGGGTGTTCTCCAACAGAAACAGCAGGTCGCCTACCAAGATGGCAGTGAGAGGAGTAAGAGGGATTTAGGGATGGAAACTCAAGACATTGGATGGCCATGCATGTGTCTATATGCATTCCTAGCATATGGTGCACACTGGGACCTTGTCCCAGGGATGGAAATGGGTGTATAGGCTTCAGGTTGGACCAGACCAGGCCTTGCCTAGGGTGAGGCTTGGGGTAAGGCCACAGACATTGGGAAGAGGGGCCAGACTTCCAAGAGAGAGTGAGACGTTCAAAGCCTTGGAAACCCACGAACCCAAGCAAGACAGGAGCCTGACAGGCTTCTCCCTTTCCCCCAGAGGAGAAACCCAAGGGGCTACTGACTGAGAAGGTCATCCATGCCAAGGGGCAGCCGTCTTCCTGGCCACTGCAGACTGGTGTTCTGCACCCAGCTGGTGGTCTTTCCCATGGTGTTCTCTCTGGTTGGGACTTCTTTCCCAGGCTCACATATCCTCACCAATGATGCCATGGTTGCCCTTCATACAGTGCGGATGTGGCTCTCCTGCCTAGTGGGCAGAGCTCACCCAGGTACCAGGCTCCACCTGTGTGCATCCCTCTTGAGGCTGCTTGCTGGCATCTGGGTGCCCAGTGCAGGCCACTGTGGCAGGAGAGGTGGACAACAGCCAGCTGTATTTTTTTTAAATAGGCCGTCGTCTTCTTCTTTGGCCTGAGTCTGGGGCAAGGAGAGGTCTGCCTGATATGTGGGCAGCTCCCAACTTCCTGCTTTGGTACAATTGTCCATGGTTAAGGCCTAATTCCAGACTTACTTCTTCGGCCCTCCCATGTGACGTTCAGGGGTGTGTGGTCAGAAAGCCCAGACTGATTCCTGTCCTTATTTAGCCACTACCAGCTACCATCAAACAGAGGTAACTTTCGGATCCACCCCCCCCCCCTTTCTTTTTTCTTTTTTAAATATTTATTTGGCTGTGTCGAGTCTCAGTTGCAGCACGTGGGATCTTCATTGCAGCATGCAGGATCTTCCGTTGTGGCGTGCGGGCTCATCGCTGTGGGGCGTGGGCTTCTCTAGTTGTGGTGTGCGGGCTCCAGAGCATGTGGGCTCAGTGGTTGCGGCACTCACAGGCTCTCTAGCTGTGGCGCACAGGCTCAGTAGTTGTGGCACACGGGCTTAGTTGCCCTGCGGCATGTGGGTTCTTAGTTCCCTGACCAGGGATCAAACCTGCATCCCCTGCATTAGAAGGCAGATTCTTAACCACTGGACCGCCAGGGGAGTTCCTGGACCCACCCTCTTGACTTGAGGTCTTCTCTGATCCCCAGGCAGGGTGAACCATCAAGAGCTTCCTGGATCATTGAGCCAGGGGGCTGTGTCCCAGCCTCTCTGCTTCCTGGGTGACTTTGGCTAGACCCCTACCCCTACTCCCACCCCAAGGGGCATCATTTCTCCATCAGTCAGATGAAGGTGGACGAGGTCCTTCCCTAGTCAGGGTGCTGAACTGCTCAGGCTGGGTCACTGTTGCGGGGAAAGGATATCTCTCTGGAAGGAGGTAGTGGCTGCCCATTTCCGGAGCAGGCCGTCTCCCAGCAGGAGTATTAGCTATTGATTGCCGGCCCTGACCCTCGCGCACCTTGCAGGCAGCCACTCTGATATTAGGAGGGAAGTAGAGATGGTATCGAGGGTTTTATCTCCTGCCAACAATTGCACTTCTTCCCCTGCTTGGTCACGGCCTGGCAGGCAGCTCTGCTGCAGGAGGGGCTTTGCACCAAGGAGCCAGCCTGGCTTGGCTGATCCAGCTTTGGCCAAACCCTGTCCCAAGGTGGCCAGCCCGGTTTTCTGGTCAGGATTCCAACCCTAGTTGGTGCTAAATTTAGTTGAGGACTCCAAGGTGGGTGTGAGGGACCAGCTTTTCACCCCCACTCCTGGCCCCTTAGAAAGCAGCACAGAGGACTTACTGCCTCAGGCCTCTGACTGCCAGGCTGCAAGGCTCCACTTGGGGTCAGAAGGTTTGGCCATCTTCACATTAGGTCCCATCTGTTTGCTCTTCCTTATTCGGTGTTGGGGTTTCCGAGGCGGACAGTGCCTGTGGTCCTGTGGCATGAGATGTGTTTGGTAGCAAGCTGAGGGCCGACGGGGAGATGTTTTGGGACCTGACCTGGCCACACCTCACTATTGGGGAATATTGTGGGGTTCTACGGGTCATGGGAGACCGTAGCAAGGACATTCTAATTCTTTGTGTTCCTTACAAAAAGACCGCCTCAATCTTGGCATCCCAGCACCTGGTGTGCACTGGGGACCCAGGAAATGTTTGAACTGAGTTTGTGTTCCTCGTGTTACTAGGAGTGGAGCCCAACCGGCCCCCAAGCTCTAGGTCCAGCATTCTGACCAGGCTAGGCGGGTCCAGGGGTGGTGGTGTGGAGAGTGGGGAAGGACTTGGAGTTCTGGAGCCCGAGGACACATGTTGTAGCCCCCTGCTTGTCCATGTGCTTGCTGAGTGACTTTGGGCAAGTTGCTCCCCATCTCTGGGCCCCAGTTTCTTCAGCAGTAGACAAAGCAGGGTGGACCAGATGGTCTCTGAGGGCCCTTCCCACTTGGATTTTCTGCTTTGGATCCAGATGGATTTTACATAATCAAGCAGTGGCATTTTTTTTTCACGCAGCTGAAGTCAGTTGGGCTGCACATCTGGCAAACTCAGCTTGGCTTTGGCCAGGCCTGCTGGTCTGGGTGGGTCCCCAGCTCCTTGGCCCTAAGGTGGTTTGAAGGGAGGCACCATCCAATGAGGATTTGTAGGTCCAGAGCTGGAGAACTGCAGGAGGGCAGGGGGTCACGGAGAAGGGAGCATTGGGTACAGGCTGTTTTTGTTCTTGTTTTGTTTTAAATTCCAATAATTGTTTTCAGTTATGAAGTGTTTTTGGACATGCAGCCTGCTTTCATTCTGATCACAGCGTTTCTGCAGAGGAGGCATGGCTGATTGGGAAAGTGAGACTCAGAAAGGTGAATGACCTGCCCAAAGTTATCAACCGAGGGCTGGAATCAGAGCCTAAACCCAGGTTCCTGGTTCCTGATTCTCGTGTTCTTCCACAGCAGTCAGGGTCCTAATGTAGGTACATGTCTGATTGTCTAAGAGACGAAGAGAGAATAGAGCACAAGAGAAAAGGGGGGAAAAATAATGGAAGGAGAAGGAGAAACTCTAGCCATCTTCTCTCAAAAGGAGCCAATGTTTCCATTCAAATGCCAGCAGAAGTCATAGGTCTACAGACTGTGCCTTCTCTGGAAAAGACAGCCCTGGGGGACCCAGCTCCCTTTGCCAAGCCCAGCCCCTCCTGCTCTGAACATGCCTAGAGACTTTCCGCCACGGTGGGGGACATGTAGGGCTTGACATGTCCCCTGTTCCAGTGAGTCCTCGTCTCTGCTGGGCCAGCCCACCCACCGTTGAAGGAGGTTGAGGTCTGTCCCAGAGAACCCCTCCCCGTCACTTACAGGGGGAGAGAGGAGAAGAAACAAATGATGTGTATAGCCCAGGAAGCAGAGAAATGATCCAGAAATAAGAGGGAGGGAGGTACACATGACCTTGGTCCTTTGCTGTTGAGGTTATAGGATACACTTCTCTGCTTATCTCGCACTGGAGTAGCTGGGGTTTCTCTGGGAGAGAAGCAGCCTCAGGAGGGCTCTGATGACTGACTTGAAGTATCTGAAGTTCTGCCATGTAGAAGATATTCAGCCCTGCCTCTGTGAGGTCAGCCCCGTAGATCGCAGATCCTTCTGAGAAAAGGAGAGGGAGACCACTTGAAGTCTTTGTAGGGAAGACATTTCTACCACCTGCTCATTTAATGATGAAGTAGTGAGCTCCTTGACACTGGTGGTAACCAAGCAGAGACTAGATGCCCAGCAGAGATCCTTGAGGACTGTGAGCCTTGGGGTGGGGTGATGTGTTTCCAGGGAAGATCAAAGCCCAGCAGATGAGAACATGCCGGCAGCAGCAGCTCGGGCAGTTCGCAAGAGCTGGGCCGTTTCCTGCCTTCCTGTCCAGCGGGAAGCAGGCAGCAGCAGAGTGAGCTGACATTCTTCCTGCCAGAAAGCTGCTGCAACAGGAAGGACTACTCTGTGCTGATGAGGGCAAGTCTGGGACTAGGGGAGACTTGGGAAGAATTAAACCACCTTGTTTTTGTGGCTTTGAAACCCTGCTACTAGGGAGGACTTGATGGGTGAGGGCCCAGATCCCCACTGGACAGCTGGTGAATCTGAGGCTAGAACCATGTGAGGCCTGGCCCCAGCTTGTTGTTAGCTCATCGGCCAGACATGGTCTCTTAAGGGCTCAGCGACCTACCAGCCTCCCAGCCACCCAGCCGTGCTGAGCACTGCAGACTAAGGAGGCAGCCAGGGAACCTGCCCTCAGTGGCTCACACAGACTGTCTGGTGAAGGAGGCAGGGGTGATTACACAGAGGAGCCAGTGTGCCTGGGCGTGGATGTGAAGGGGTAAGTTTGGGATGGCAGGAGGTCCAGACAGACACACGAAGGACTTGAACTTAAAGACAGAGGGGCGCCGTGGAAGGTCCCTAAGAAGGGGAGTGACATGGTCCCAGGAAGAGCACCAGTGGCCTAGAGGGGCTGGGCTCATGGCAGGATGGCCAGCATGGAGGTGTGAAGCCCAGGCTGTGGTCCCCATGGGAGGTGGCCAGGCCTGAGCTGGAGTGGTGACTGAGTGCGGTGGCTGGTGCCCCCTGCCCTCGACGGGTGACCCCTCGCTGGATGTTTTAGCTGGGGCGGGGGGCGCGGGGAGCAGGGCCAGGAGGAGGCCTGCTTTGGACTGAGGTGCGGGGTAGGGCAGAGCAGGAGGCAGGTGTGGGGCTGAGAGTCAGCCTCTTGCCGAGTGTCTGGTACCTCCTACCCTGTTGGAGCCTTCCCTCTGCAGGGGACGAGACCCCGTATGTGGTCCCGTGGCTGCCCAGGCCAGCCCTTCCTGGCCTCCCCAGCCGTGCTCGCAGGTCCTAAAGTGGAACTGGCCGAAGCCCTCTCATAGTTGCTGGTGGAGCACCCTCCAGGTCAGCGAAGGCGCCCCGTCTGTGATCTCATTTGCCTGTCAGGTAGGCCTGAGAGCTGCTAGCATTCCCACTGTCTGGGTGAGGAACGCGAGGCTCAGCTTGGCCAGAGTGCTGCTCAGGGAAGAGAGGCCTGGGCGGGGTGGTGGGGTTCGGAGCTTCTTGAGGAACTCCCTGTCTGCTGGGGAGCAGATTCCTCCCCTTTCTGGGCCGGCTCTCTGACCCCAGCCCCTTGCCCTGTCTGCTTCCCTGTGGGCGGAGGGGATCTGATAGGTGCACCGGTCCATGGGAGCGGACAGAGGAGCTGTGTCCCGGGTGAGCAGGCGGGGTCCTCCGGGGGACAGAAGCACCCCCTCGTCCCCGCCCCTCACCCTGCTGTCTGCCTCCGGACTGACAGAAGGCAGGGTCACCCCCGCTGAGAAGGATTAGAGCAGAGGCGGGGCGCCGCAAACGCTGGGCCCTGGGCCAGGGCTGGAGGTGGGAGCGCTTGTTGTTCCCACCCCGAGCCCCCGCCACTTCCAAACTGACTTGCTGCCTGCAACAGCGGAACACCCCCCCCCCGCCCCTCCCGTTACTGAGATGAAGCCAGGGGCAGCCTTTAAGCCTGAAGACCCCTACCCTGGGAGGTGGACGCCTGCTTTGAGTCCAGCCCCGCTGTTGCCAAACTGCTCCTTGGGGGGCCACCCTCCCCTGTCTGGACCTTAGTTTGCTCATCACTCTAGCGAGGGGTGCCCAAGAGGCCTTTATGAACCCCTGCCACTCTGAAGCGTTGTGCACCGGGCTGTTCCTCCCTTCCCTGCTGTGGACCCACTCGCAGACGTTGCCCCACGTTCACCCGGCCTGTGCGGAAAGGCCAGGGCAGGAGAGAGGGGGAAAAAAGACTTTCTTTCTTGCCAACACTACCTCCACAAAGGTCAGTCTGTGCTCCCGCCCCGCCCGGCAACCAGCCTGGTGCCTAACGTCTGCCCAGCGGCAGATGACCGGCCGGGGCTCCTAGCAACCGTGGACAAAAGGTTACTCCTGACGTGCCAGGCTGCCTCGCCCCCTCGCCCTTCCTCCTAAAAAGGGGGAAAAAAGTTGCCGCCGTGACCGATGCTTGTGCCTGAGTGCACGCGTGGGCATGTTTGCGTCTGCACACGCAGGCTGCCTCCCCCTCCCCAAAATGTGAACTCCACTCTCGCTGATGAAATGGAAAGTTGAACATAAATCAGTGTCTGCCACCCTGTTAGCTATGCATCAGCAGTCAGTGCCTGGGAGGTTTGCTCAGTAACAAAGCACCCGGCGGCTCCTCAGGCCTCGACCGCCCCCTGTCGTGGAGCCAGCCCCACACCCGGGATCGCGTGGGCTGCAGCCAGCCCTGCCGCCTGCCCCTGCTGCCCCAGACCCGTCCTGGCTCCAATCCCTCTCCAGGGAGAGGCAGGGGAGAGGCTCCGGAGGGACCCTCAGACGTGGGAGGCCCGGGGGCTGTGCTCAGCTGCTGCTTCTCCCGCCCCGGGAGAGCCCCGGGGCCACGACCCCCCCCCCCCCCAGCTCTGGGCCTCTTCTCTTGAGCTCTAAACCGACGCCCGAGTCTCTGACTTTTATGGATCTGATGCCCGAGGATTGGTGTCAGCAGCACCTTCACCTCTGGTTTGTTAAGAGCTTGGGCTGGTTTATCCTTCTCCCCTTTGGACCTGGGTTTCTCTTAGAATTGCATTTCTCCCCCCGTGCTGGAGAGCTGCTCTGCCATGGGTGCCTCTGTTCCCCCAGAACATTTCCCCACCTCTCATGGGTGGGGGGCAGGGGGTGGGGTAGACCTTCCTCAGCTCTTGCTTCCTTCTCCACAAATCATGCTGAAGGTATTTTTCCTTAAAAAAAAAAAAAATCAAATTTCTCAGCCCTGTAGCAGAAGAGGTTTGAGGAAGGGAATTCCAGCGGAATCCTGAAATTAACACACCTTGGCATTACGTGGATTGAGATAGACCCCCTGAATAAGATCGTGCTGCCCTGAAAGGAAAGTGCCCTTTGAGGAGTCTGGGCTGGGCTCGGGGCCTTGGGCCCAGACCGGGTGGTCAGAGGGCTTCCTCTCATCTTGCAGAGGTGCTCTTCTAAGAGCTGGGGACATAGCAGGAGACCCATAGTGTGGATTTGGGGTTCATGTCCTGTTTCTGCCTAGATTAACTCCCCAGCTGACCTTTCCCTGACAAGCTCCTTCCCTTAAACGAAGGCCTTGGAATCAGTGACGCCCCTGGCCTAGGTCCACCCCTGGGTTCCAGGAAGCCCCATCTCTTGCTAAGACCAAAAGGGGTGGGATTAGACTTTTTAAGAGCACGGGTGGGGCCATGGCTTTCATGAAGTGTCTGTTCCGTGCTGGGCTCTCTAAGGGGCTCCCTGACCCTGGGGACACCACTTCAGCTGTGTCTGCAGTGGAGGGGAGCAGAGGGCACCCAGCTGCAGGAGAGGCCTGGCCAAAGAGGGTTGTCAATGCTCAGTGGTTGTGAGCAGGGGCTTTGGAGCAAGACAGCCCACTGCCACTCCTGGTGACGTGTTCTGGGCGGGTTATCCGAGCTCTCTAGGCACTGCTCTCCTCGGCTGTGCTGGGAAGCAGTTGTTTGGCACATTGCAGTGCTTCCTTTCCAGAACACTGGTGAGGATTGACTATACACTCATGTTCAGTGATGGTTTATTACTGCCGTGGAAACGTGACCCAGTGTTGACCAATGGTCAGAAGCCCAGCGGCTGGGCCCCTGGAGCTTCCACGTGCCTGTTAGTTCCTCTGCCCCCTGTGTGTCCCATCCCTCCCTCACCCTCTCTAAACGTGCTTCCTGACAGCCCTGGGGTCATGCAGCCTGGGTTGGCATGTTGGTTGCCTTGGGAAAGTCCATTAAACTCTGTGAACCTCAGCTGCTTCACCTGACAGGTTGGGGTGAAGATATACCCACTACCTCTTGGGGCGGATATGAGGACACCACGAGATGATGGCTGGGAAGCCCTGCCTGGCGCGGGTAAACACTCTGGCTCTCCTGTGTTGTGGATACAGGCAGGGGTGTCCTGGGCTGTTCTTTTCTGCGAGCTAGAGGCCAGGATGGAGGTAGGTCTTCAGCTCAACCAGGAGCAAGGGTCGCCGTGAGTTTTCTTCTTTTTCCATAAGGAATCTCAGGCTCAGTACAGCCTTGGTGGCAGTGAAGTGTGGGAGAGGTTCGGGGTATTCTCGAGATTGATTGGCTTTTTAGTGCTGAATCCTTCGGTTAGACTGACGTTTCTGGCACCTGCTAAGCACTGGGTCTTATTTGGTCCCCTAACGTGTCACCTTCCTTAACCCTGCCCACGTGGCGGTCCCCTTGGGCCCTGCCACCTTGACTCCTTGTCCCTGGTCCACCGACAGGAGCTGACAGGGGAGGTGGAAGCAGGAAAGCAGGTTGTATGTCCAAAAGCCTCTGGCCCTGTTCCTGCCAAGCTCATCAGGGTGAGCTTGCTACTGTGAGTTACTGTCAGCTCTTCCCCCAGGGGGCTGGGTCTTTGCTTCTGCCGTTGTCCCTCGGTACCCACGGGGAGATTGGTTCCAGTACCCCTCACCGACACCAAAGTCTGTGGATGCTCAAGTCCCTTATATCAAATGGCCAAGTGCAGTCTGTCTCCCTGTCGTCGGGTTCTGCCTCCGTGGATGTGGAGGGCTGACTACTCCTGAGTTCTGTCACTAGTGACTCACCTGGGTATCACTGGAGTTTCAGTTTCCTCACCTGTGAAACAGGAACAGCTCTACCTGCTTCACCAGCTCTGAGTTTGGGAATGTGTCAGAATGAAAGGCAGATCAGGTGTCTTCACAAGGGCTCCTTCCCAGGGGCTGGTTTCTGGGCATCCGTTCCACATACATCCAGGAGGGACAGCTCTCCGCCTGGCCCTGCTCGGCTCCCAGGGCTGGGAGGCAAGGCAGTCCCTGGCGCCAGGTGTTCCTGGTCTGCGTGGCAGACTCCAGCCTGGGCTCTCTGCAGGTCAGTGGAGTGGCTCATCCCCTCCGTCAAGTGGTCTTCTTCTTGTCAGTGGTATCCCTTCGTTAAAAGAATAAAGTCCAGGCTCTTTTTTACGACATCCAGACCTCTTTGTGATCTAGCCCCTGCTACCCTCACCCTGTTGTTGAACCAGCTCTTGGTTCCTGGGACAAGGGCCAGAGCTTTTGCTCTCAGACCCAGCCCTGCCCCGCCCAGCACGTCTGCAGGGCCTCTTCTGCAGATTGCAGAATTCTCCCCTCCCCTCCTTGAAGCCTCTTCAATCTCGAGTCATTTTTATTCAAGAAGACTTTGACAAAGTCTTGTCCCATCCATGCCTCAAGGTAAAAAAATGTACACCCAAAATGTGAATCTGATTAAGTGCCCCTTCGTCAGATCAATTATAATATCTAACTCCAAGAGACTTATTCTGGAGTTATGGAAAGGGTCTAAGAGTTTGGAGACTTGCAGTCTGTTCTGGGGCGGTGCCTTTATCTTTCTGGGCCTCAGTCTGCCCATCAGAAAAATGTAACGTTAGAAGGAGTAGACATGGGAGGTGCAGTGGTAAACAGAAGAAGCCCAGGCCCTGTCCTCTGGGGGCATCAAGGGCTTTGGGGGGCACTTCAGGGGCCAGATGGCTTTTGTGGAGTTGGCTGAAGAGCACCCCACATCAGGTGGGGTTGGTGAGGGCCGTGCGTCCAGCCTGAGACTAGCTCAGATTCGGACAGGCTACATGTTAGTGGGCAAGGGGGCAGCTCCCTGGGAGTGGGGTAATAGGAAGGTCTAGTCGGGGAAAGAGGGGCTTCCTGAAGGATTCTTTGGGGCGGAGAGGATCTGAGCACAGCTCTGTGTATCGGCAGCTGCCCTGTGGTGAGGGCTGGTCCCCAGCACTGGACGAAGTACTGGACGCTCGGTATCTGTGGCTCTCTGTGGAGAGGTGGGGTGGCCTGTTTTACGGGCGAGGTTGGGGAGTTTGGGAGGGGACTGCAGACATGCCCCTGGCCCATGAATCCAGAGCTCTTCCACATGGCTGCCCCTCGTGTTGCCACTGAGGTGCTCCAGGTTTCAAAGCCCACTGCCTGGGTGACAGTGGGCGGGCTTCCTCAGCCCGTCTCTCCCCAGTGTCCTGGTTCTTTCCCTCACCCCATCCTGTTGCTTCTCCTTAGCCAAGGAAGGAAGACAAGACCTTGGGCCATTCCCCAAGCTTGTCAGGGGAGAAGAGGCACGAGAAACCACCCAGTCATCCTGGAAGCCACAAAACTAAAGGGGAAACCTTGGCCAACTTTCCTGTTTTCCTTCTCAGCCCTCTTCTGCCCAGTGGACAGTTGGGGTTGAATTCTAGCATCTGGATTTATAGCTTCCACAGCCTTGGTCTCCCTGTCCTAGTTGGTAGGACGAATCTGTACTTTTTGGATCGTCTGTCTGGGCATAAGGGGGTAGGGCAGGAAGGCTGTGTGCACGCATGTGCCCGGAGAGCTTAAAGTCGAGCAGGAATTATCTGGGTGGACGAGGCAGTGCCTTTTTAGCATGCACCTCGCCTTCACTGCGCTGCCGTGATGAACAGTGGAGCCTTAGTGTTGGCAAGAGGTGGCGTGGAGGCTGGCGGGCAGGAGTGGGATGCGTCTTTGCAGCCCTGTCCACTTTCAGAGCAAAAGGCAGTCTTTTGTTGGGGGCTGGGGGGGAGATTTGGTTCTCTTGGCAAGGTAGGCGTGTCCTCCCTGTGTTCTGCGGGATTGGCATGGCTCTGGATCCTGGGTGTGTCTCTGCCTCTCCCACTTACCCACAGAGCAGATCTCTACTGCAACCAGTAGACGTCTGGGAGGAGAGAGTGTGCTATCTGGATGTCGGCCAGAAACCCACATGGCTGGGACTGGGTCTCGGAAACCCTCGCCAACATTAAAGAGGGCTGGCTGTTCAGGGCTGTAGTGTGGCTTAGTGGCGGAGCAGGTACACACTCCATGTGTAGTTAGCAAGAGATGGGAATTAGCACTCCAGTTGTGAACTCACTGTTTTCCAGTGGCCACAGGTCTTTATTTCTAACTCGAGGAAGGGCACAGAAACATCTTTGGAAAGGAGTGGGATGGATGTGTGCTTCCCAAGACATAGGTCTGATCACCACTCCCTTGCACGAGCTCCCAAAGGTGAATGACCCCACTCCTCAGCCTGAAGGTCCCAGCCCCAGGGTCACCATCTTGTGCATGAGGCCCCCCCCAGCACCACGCCCACTCTTGCCTCTGCCACACAGATGCCAGTCTCAGCCCAGAAGCCCCTTTCATTTCTGCTCTGCCAGAGGACGCCTGTTCATCCTTCCATGCCCTGCCTACGCAATGTGATGGTTCTGTAATCGCACACCTGGTACCCGCCTCTGTTGGAATGCTGCTGCGGTGACAGTTGCACCTTGCTCTCTCCACACTGCCTGGGACTCTCTTGGAAGGCCAGGGTACTGCTTATTTTTGTGTCTCCAGCGCGTAGCGCACACTCAGCCCAGGGTGCTGGGACCCAGTGGCTGGGTGCACTGCCAGGTGGACGTGGGTTCTGCTCATAAGTTCTGCGTATTAATGCTTTTTCCTGTGTCCCTGGAAAGAGTGCTGAGTTCTGTGGACACAGGTACATACAAAGAATCTTCAGCAGGGAGGCCTCAAGGGTTTAGCAGCAGCAGCTGGAAGCAGAGTCGCCTCTCCTTGCCCCTCCCCCACCCCAAGCACAGCCTTTCAAGGTAGATAGAACCCTTTCCTGAGGTAACCCTAGAGAATTCTTCTGAATTCATTGCATAGGCGAGGGTCAAACAGCACGAACCTGCTGAAAGAATTCAGGGTTGGAATCAAGTCCCCAGAATGTTTCGTGCTGGCGAGCGAGGGAAGAGTGTGTTCCCCAGCATTGTGGCCAGAATGAACGCGGGGAAGATGGTTAGCAAGGAGATGCTCTGGGACCAAACAACTGGTCATGAATGCTGGTTATTGTGTTATAGTAGTGAAAGATCATCTTGTTTAAGACCAATGGCCCAGAAAACCAGGGCTCAGAGATTGGTCACATGGCATGTTGGTGGGGGAACCAGAACTCAGGTTTGTTGACCCCGGATCCGGGCACTCATTCTCTTGTCGTCAGTGGGATAGATCCTGGCTCTGGTAAATAATGCTGTGTCGCTGGACTTCAGTGTTCTCCTTTGTAAAATGGGGTTAATTTTTGCTTCATTTATCTTATTAAAGAGATGTGAGGTTAAAATCAGAAAGTAAATCTAGCACTGTTTTGCTTTTCCTTGAGAATTTAAAAAGACTCCAGTTTTTTCCCTTTTCAGTCTTGAAAACCATTACTAAGCTCAAGGGTCAGCAAACTTTTTCTGTGAAGGGCTGGATAGTAAATATTTCAGGCTTTGTGGGCCATCTGATCTCTGTCACAACTGCTCAACTGTACTGATACAGCGTGAAAGCAGTCTCAGACGGTACACAAATGAGCGTAGCTGTGTTCCAATAAAACTTTATTTACAAAAGCAGGTGACAGGCCAGATTTGGCCCTGAGCCATAGGTTGCCGATTTTTCCTGTAGCTCAGCCACAGTGGTGGCCGTGCTCTTGGGATCCTCGTGCGGCTGCTGGCCCCAGCCTCCACTCTGGGTGTGGTGCAGGGCGCCAAGCCAGGACTTGGGACCAGTGAGCCCACGTCCCTGGGGCTTGGCTTTCCCGTCTGTGCGCAGGGCTGGGGCAGACTCAGGGAGCAGCATTGGGGGGGACTGTGGTTGGGTCTTGGACGCCGCCTGTACTTTCATTTGCCATGTTTCCTCCCTTTGTTTTGAAAACCGTCGCCTGCTGATTCTGCGTCTCTGTCTCCATGGGACCTCTTGAGTAAAACATGATCTGAGTGCCTCCTGCGGTGTGTCCTGGCGGCCCGTCCCGGGAAGCCAGATTCACAAGCGCACAGACCTCTTGCCCTCGCCACCTGCCCAGCACTGTCCTGGCTCCTCGGAGAGGCACGGGGAGGAGGAGAGGTCAGCTGGGGCCTTTGCTCAGCCGGAAATCAATGAGTCTTTTGCTGATCCTTGCACATAGTGGACCCCAGTGGCTTTGAGGATTCCTGAGGTTATGCCGAGGTGACTCCAAGGGAGACACGTCATATACTGTTGCTCCTCTCACTGACAACTTCCCCACCATCCCAGGAAGATGGGCCACCACCACTTGTCAGACCTACCTTACCTGGTGCCCACGGAGAGCCGTGATTGCTGTGGGCTCATCTCCCGGAGGCCGGCAGCCCCCTGACTGTGAGCTCTCAGGGCTGTGCTGCAGCCTGGCCATAGCTCCACGGTTGGGTGTGGCCCAGCTCAGCCCCCTGTAGCCTTGAGTTGGTAACTTTAGCTCTGTCTCCAGCCTCTACTGCCCACGTACACACGTAAAGATGCCTCTTCCCCAGAGGGGACAGATAGAAGCAGGATAGGAAGGCAACTGTCCGAGCCCCTGACAAGTTCGTTCCCATGGATCGAAATGGAGAAATAACTTTTTCTGAGATGAGCTGCATGTCAGCAGCTCCTTGACCCCACCAGGTGGTCAGCCTCCTGCCACAGGGAGGCTGTGGGTGGAGGCACATCGTGCTGACAGATTTGGGATGTCAGTGGCACACGGGCACACCTTGGCCCTCTCCCCAGAATGGGCTTATGGCATTTCCTGTCAGCATTCGTGTCCAAGGAGCAAATTGGATTGTCTGTTGCATGCCTGTTGCCATGTGTATAATTAATGTAATTTTATATTCACTCAGTTACAGTAACACGCCCAATGGGCGTATTGCACAGGTCACCAGTAATGCGGGTCATCCGTTTCCTGCTGCCAGTTGATGAAACCCACCCCTGCATTCTTGCCAGACCACTGGCCAGTATCCCCAGGAGTCGGGGGCTGGGGGGAACAGGGATGTGTGGAGCGCTTTGTTTCTTAGCAACCTAAAACTTCAAGTCCCCTTTCCCCAAAGGCCTTCTGACTAAAGGCAGATTTGGCCTTGATGGTAATGACGGGGTGTTCAGCTGTTCCCAGAGCACTCTCACAGCTTTTCTTCAAGGAGAGTGTCACCTGGATTCTTCGCTCCTTACAGAGGAGCAGCCCCATGCCCGGGGCTGTCAGGCAGGACTCCAGCCCCAGTGCCATGGGCTCTAACAGCCAAGTTCTCCCCACTGGCCCACCTCTGCACCCAGAAAACCAGGGACTCAGTCTCATCTCTGTTTCTCTTGAGAGTCCATGATGTCCAGGCAGGTTGAAGGCAGCTTTGGGGAGTATGGGATGGCATTTGGCGAAGGAGCCGTGAGTTTTGGAAATACTAAACTTAGCGTATAGCTTTTATTACCTTTCTCCTTAAAAAAAAAAAAAAATTAATACAGATTTTCTTTTTTATTTGGTTTTTAATTTTATGGCACTGTCCTTCCTCACTCCCAAGAGTCTTTAGCTCAGAGGACCAGCGTGGTCCTTCCTGTTGTTACTAACGTTTCCTCCTGGTTCCTTGAACCCAAAAGTGTTAGATGTGCCCACCCAGGGGCTGGCTGACTGTGGCTGAGGGGTCCGCCTGCTGGCCACGCCTCACTGCTCTGCTCAGGCCCTGCCCTGGACATCCACGTGGGGACTGTGTCACTGCCCTGGAGGAGCCCACGTGGCATCCACAAATAAGGCAGGATGTCCAAAGAGGATGCACCACGTTTGGAGTGCACCTGGCTGGGTGGAATAGGCCAGGCTTCGCAAAGGAAGATGTGTGGGCTTTCAACAGGCTGAGGAGGGCGATCCCACAGAGTAAGTCTAGCTCTCGCTTGCCCTGTAAATGGGCTGTGAGTGGCTCTGGAGCAGCAGGCGTGGGGACTGTGGAAGCTTGGGGACCTGTGCCTAGCACCGTCAGCTGTACCACCTCCCTGCAATACCTGTAGAATATCCCATTTTCCTTATGAGGAAACCGTACTCACATGTCCTGGAGGAGCTGGGATGGATGCCAGGAAGCTTTCCCCATTGTGCACAAGCATGTCTCTCAAGGATAGCTTCGGAGGGGGGAGTGCATAGGTGGGTCCTGCAGACGGTTCTGAGGTGCTTTTCTGCAGAGACCTTGGATCTGTTGTACTCTGCTCCCCACCACGTCGATGATGGCAAAGGCACTTTCACTCAACTGTCAGCATCTAGGGTTTTAGTGGAATGGTCCGTAGCAGAGCCTCCCCGGGCCCTGCCTAAGTGGCTCTCGGAGGCTGCCACCCAGTGCCGAAGTGACAGGAAAAAGAATAAGGAAGTGCGGGAGTTAACGTATTTCCGTAACGTCTGAGGGGAATGGCAAGTCCATTAACAGGTTCTGGGGCAGAGCGAGGCCCAGACAGGAAGTGGGCAAGTCACCTTCCTTTTCCCAGATTCAGTGGCAGGGATTTCCCGAGTTGGGGTGTCCCCTCGGCACAGGTCTCCTTGCCGTCACCCCATGGAGGCAGGACTGTACGATGGAAAGAGTTCTGACCCGCCAGGGGCCCCCAGTTCTCATCCCAGCTCCCTGTTGGCCTCCGTTTTGTGGCCTCCCTGAGCTTTGGTTTACCTGTCACCTTCTCTTGGAACCCATGGCAGTTTAAACCAACACTCCAGCCTGTTTGTCACTGTGTCCTCATCCTTCTCCCCAGCTAGCCTGGGAGCTTTCAGGGCCAAGACGAGTCCACTGCACTTATGTGACCCTCCCTCACCCTAGCATGGGCTGGCCAGACACATGGAAGGTCAGCACCCAGGATATGTATGTGGGTGAGTGGCTGGGTGCACCCACAAGTCCTTCAGCCTCTAGGAGCACTGCTCACGGGCTTGGAGAATGGTGGACCAGCTAGGCGGCCCAGGACTCTAGAATCAGCCTGGACCCACCACTTCATAGCTTTGTCATCCAAGTCAAGTGGCTTCGCCTTGCTGAGCCTCAGTTCTGTGGCTATATAAAGTGGAGCAATTAAGAGCCCTTCCAGTGAGGAGTTGAGATGACATGAGCTGATGCAAGTGAAGGCCATCTGTACCACGTGGCAGGTGTGGCTTCGTTATTATCACTGTAATCGTTCCCATTTCACTGATGAGAGAAGCGCAGTCAGTGGCAGAGTCAGGATTTGAACCCAGTTCTTTCCAAACCCTGTTTCTTTGTCTGCATGGATGGGGACGTGATACCATGAAGAGAGCGAGCCCTGGGCTGGAGTTAGGTGATGTGGCTCAGCTGCCAGCTTCATCTGTGTGGCCTTGGACAAATCACACCCCTGTCCTGCACCTCTCTTCTTCCCCATGAACGAGCATTGGAAGCAGTGATGATCTTTCAGGGCTGCCAACAAACAGGTGACTGCTGGGCAGGTATGGTTCTCCCCAAGCTTCTGGTGGGACCCCCAGCCTGGTCCAGCCCTATATTCTGCTCACCTCAGATGTCTGCCCGTATCCATCTCTCTGGCATGTCAGGAGGGTTGATTGGGCAGCACCTAGGATGAAAAGCCTCCAAGGTCTGTGAGGGAGATGGTCTAAATGGAGCTGGATGCAGAGGGTCATCCTGGCCAAGCAGGCTTCCAGATGCACCTATTTTGGGTTCTTCTAAAGCTTTCAGCAAGTAGAAGCCAGGGAAGGCCCCACTGGCAGCGTGAGGGCGGGTGGGAGGGGGGAGAGTTGTCCTGTGTGAGAACACTCGGTATTACCAGCTTTAAGACTCCCGCCCTCTCTCACCTTCCACCTCCGTCCTCTCCACCTGCCTGCCAGATCTGTGCAGCATCTGGGGAAGAGAAAAGCCAACATCCCAACAAAGGTCAGAATCTTAAAACAAGTTCTTTTTTTTTTTTTTTGTCTGCCTCCTACATAGCCTTTTGCTCGAGTGGGTAACAAGTTGAAAAGACTAAAGGTCTGTTTTCTCTAAACCTGCCTGTCAGTCTCTTGTTGAGAATGCAGACTGGAAAGAGAAGAACACGTTTTTGTGGTTTAATAAAGCACAGGGCAGCAGATGCCATACCTCCTCGTGGAGGTGGGCAACACGTCTGTCATCATCTTTACACGAGCGAACATTTTCCCACTGTGGAGCCCCATTCTCAGCTCCTGAGAACAAGCGAGGTGTGCGGGGCCCTCCCTGCGCTGTTGCATCCAGTCTCAGGGACAGAACCCGGATGCAGATATAGTGACGGAGAGCTGTCAGGCTGAGTGGAGGCAGCAGAGGTACAGAGGATGGAGATTTGGGAGGATGTGGGTGCCCCCTTGGCAAAGGTGGGCTTCTGGCTCCACGGAATAAAAGCTTTCTGGCTGTGATGTTCCCAGTAGTGCTGGGGGCCGTGCTGGGAGGTACATAAGCAGAGCCTGGGCACCCTGACTGGGCCTGGGAGAGGAGCTTCATGCCCCGGGAAGGTGAACGCTGAGCTGTATCTTTGCCTGTGTCCAGACTGTGGTGGGCTTTTCTCTCTGGGTGACCGGCTGGCCTGGGCTAGGGTTCCCGTGTCCTCGGCACTCCAAACCCCAGCTCCAAGTCAGAGGAGAGACTTCAGAACCACTGCCCCCTCTCAGGGCTTACCAGCCTGCTCCCCACAGCTCCCCCCAGGACAGAGAAGTTGCTGGGCTAGGGCCTCTAGCCCTAGCTAGAGGAGTAGCAGTAAGGGACCAGCCACACTCCCTTACTGCTACTCCTTGTCGTTTGTCTTGAAGCAGCGGCAGGGAGGCCAAGTTGTTCCCTGTCCACTCATTAGGGCCCAGGCAGCAGGGTCCTGCAGAGAGCTTCTGGGGGAGGTGCAGAGGTGAAGCACACACGCCAGCCCTGCCCCCTGGACCTCCGGGGGCCCAGGCAGCCGGAACGCAGGGCCAAGGGGCAGCTTGGAACGACAAGACCCGGGTTTGAGTGCTGGCCCTTAGCAAGGACTGCTTTGACCGAGGGCCCTGTCTGTGGCTGTCTGAGGGGCTTTACTTACTTTTTCTCTGGCCACTCAGCGAGTCAGCTGCTCCTGATCTCCCCTGGCTGCCGGGGTGCACAGGTGTGAGGGACCTGCCCGAGCCACACCGCTGGCCCTGAGGATCACGATGTTACCAGGGAGGGCGGCGAAGGACTGGGAGGGAGGAGGCACTCCTTCCTGCCAAGAACTGAGGACCCGACAGAAGGCCTTTGCCCCCTCTTGGAGACTGGACCTCACCCTTGAACCCTCCTCCTCCGTTCTTTTCATTTTCCTTTTTTTGGGGGTTGGCTTCAAATTATCTTATTTTGTTTACATTGCACCCAAGTTTCACGGTACAAAAGACTTGCAGGTGCAAATATGTCCCGCCTTCATTAACTTCCCCTCCCTTTTTAATTTATGTGATTTCAATTTTCCTTCCCTGTACTGTTAATTAGGGGACCCTCTAATCAGTGCCATTATCACAGTGGTATTCATGTTTAGGAAAGCCGCTAAACAAATGCTTGCAAAATTGCTAAATGGCTAATTAATGTCTGTTAATTAAGAAAATTGCTCATGGTAACAAACCATGCCGTTGCTGGCAGCCGCTAGAAAGACACACACTTGTTGAAATTAGTAGCGTGGCAGGTAGGGGAACATCTGCTCCGCGGAGCTTTTGGGAAGTGAGCAGCCCCTCTCTTGGCCGAGAAGCTCCAGGCCTGTCCTGGGCATGGCCCCCTCGCCTCTCTCTGCACACCTCTTTCTGTCTCCATGCCCGTCGGCCCGAGCCCACCCCTCCGCCCTCTCCCAGCTCTGGGCTTTGCTTCCTGAGCCAGCAGCAGGCTGCGCAGCCTGGCTTCGAGGGAGGAGGCTGAGGAAGAAAACCCTGCCTGGGTCTCTCAAAGAGCCCTTCTCCCTCTCTTTCTTAATGAAACCATGCTCATCCCCCACGCGTGTTTTGAATTTTTCTCAATTTCCAAGGGTAGCAGCACAGCCCCCAGTGCAAAGAGTGAATTAGGGTGTGCCCTCATCAGCGGGACCGGCCCCCCACTCCCAACGTCCTGAGTGGGCAGCAGGGCACTTCCCTGACTGGATTTTCATGCTTTTTGACTGTGACCCGCAGTAGAAAATACATTTGACACAGTGACCCAGTACACACACACACACACACACACGTATATTTATAAACAGAGATTAATGAAAAGTATCTGCCTTAAAACACACAAGGCTGTCCAATATTTTCTATTCTTTTTTTAAAATTTATTTATTTATTTATTTTTGGCTGTGTTGGGTCTTCGTTGCTGCACACGGGCTTTGTCTAGTTGCGGCGAGCGGGGGCTACTCTGTTGCGGTGCACGGGGTGCTTCTCGTTGCGGTGGCTTCTCTTGCGGAGCACGGGCTCTAGGTGCGCGGGCTTCAGTAGTTGTGGCCCGCGGGCTCAGTAGTTGTGGCTCGCGGGCTCTAGAGTGCAGGCTCAGTAGTTGCAGCACACAGGCTTAGCTGCTCCGCGGCATGTGGGATCTTTGCGGATCAGGGCTCGAACCTGTGTCCCCTGCATCGGCAGGCGGATTCTTAACCACTGCGCCACCGGGGAAGCCCTCTATTCTGCTTTTTATCGTGTTCTGTGTTTTTAAAAACAATGACTACAACCCACTGAATTGATTTCACCATCCACTAATGAGCTGCAGCCCACGGTTTGACCAACTCCGTGGTTTAAGGGAATTCATCTGCTCATCTCTTCTGTGGGGAGTCGAGGCCAGCATAGCCCAGGGCTTCAGGGGTCAGCTTGGGATGGGGGTGGCTGGAATGGAGAGCCCCGTCCCACTGCTCCTGCACACACCCGCTCAGGTCTGGCTGCAGGGGTCAGGGTCAGCCTTGGACCCACTGGGCTTCTCCTCCTCTCTCCACCATCTACCGGTTATGTGGCCATGGCCAAATCTCCTCATCCCTTGAGACTCAGTTTCGTCATTGGTGGAAATAGGAATGCGAAACCCATGTCACGGGACCAGTTGCAAGTGAAGGCGTGTTAATGAGTGCGCTGAGTGGGCGCCCGGTGACCGTCTCCTCCTCTTGTCCCCCATGTGTTCAGTCTCTGGCACCACCTCGCTCCTCCTGTCTGTTCCCATTCATCCATCAGGGCCCCTCCCCTCGGTAGACTGGTCACCCGGTCCTGGCCCACGACCCAGGACCCGTCTCCATCTACCCAGCCCGGGAGCTCCCAGAGGGCAGGGCCTCCCGGTCCTTCCGCAGCCGCAGCCCCCCTCCCCGGGGGCGGCTCGTGGGTGCCCTGCAGGGTGGGTCAGTTTCTGTGCGTCCCTGCACTCCGCCCCCATCTCAATCAACGTATTTAACATGGCAAACTCCGCTGCAACGGCCCGCCCCCGTGTGCTTCCACAAAGGAGCTTGATTTTATTTGTCGTGCCTGTAAGTCCCCCGTGAATGTGTTTATCAGCTTCTCTCCCTCCTGCCCGCCGTTCACACCGTTGAGCCGGCGACCCAAGCAGCAGCTTGCACCTCCCCGCCAACCAGAGCCCTCCGCCTGCACGCCCGCCCGCCCTTCGTTTTGGTTTAATTTTTGTTCTTTTAAGCTTCTCCTGCGCTTCTCCATGTGCTGTGATCTATAACCTGCCTCTACTGTCTGGCCTCACAGGGTCCTCCGGGGTCACAGCCCTCGCCGCACGCACAGCCTCCACCTCACAATCCCAGCAGCATGATGGGACCCCACAGTCAGGTAAACGCACTGTGGCTCGCCCGCCCGCCGGGGGGCGCGGGGCACCAGGAGGACAGAGCCAGCAGAGGAAAAACAAAAATCAAAATGTGCTCTAGCCATTGCCTTTGAGGAGATTTGACCAAGGAGATTATTTTTTCCCCCCCAAAATATACCTTTTTTTCCTAAAGATAGTCTTCATTCCTTGGACATCACATCCCGCTTGGATATGAAACCAAAAGAAAAGGAAAACTATTTCTGTGACCTTGTCAGCGGCCTTTGCGTTTTTGTCTTTTCCTCTCACTTTTGGTTTGGTTTTTGAGTTTGGTTAACCATTGTTTGTAACCAAAGCTGCATCCCTGGCCTTTTCTTTGTGCACTCTCGCTGCTGAGAAAGCTTTCTTGCCCATTCCCCTGCGCCCCACCCCCACCCCCCGCATTGAGTTAGGGCGCCCGCTGTACCCTCACTGTTTTCATTGTGTACCTCCTCCCCCGCGCTCCCCTTCCCCACCCCCATTGTCAGTGTTGTGAGTGCGTGTGAGCGCGCGTCCAGCTTTGTCTGCACGCTTGAAAATTTTCTGTACAAGTCCCTTTCCGATTCTTTCACTTGCCCTTACCAAGAGCAGAGGTCTCCTCCTTTGCCCTGCATTGCTGTAACCGTTCCTCCGCGTCCTGTGCCGGGTCCCAGTTGCTGCCCCGGCAGGCATCCAGAGTAGATCTCCGCCAACAGGTGCAGGGTATATGCACCTATCACTCCCTCCACCCAAAGGAAGTTTTGCCCGGAGGGAAGAGGCCACCGAGAGGAAGAGAGTTTAAAAGATGACTAGTTGTAACAAAACTGGACTTTGTGGAGAGGAGCACATTTCTGTCTGTCACCGCTGAGTGCAGGCTGTCATTGAACTAATGCCCTGTAATTGCAGCCTTTTATGTCACCGCGATACGCAGGCGGCCCCCGGCCTCCGATCAGAATGGGAAACCAGGTACTGTACCTTTTCATGTTCTCTCCCCTCACTCGGCCACCCGTGAACCCGGCTGGACTCGGACTCAGATCACAATCTGAGAGAAGGGCTGGGAGGTGGAGGGACAGTTGTAATGTGGGAGGCTTATAAGCAGGTCCCCATGCAGCCCCTCTCAACATTTCACCTGCCTCTACCGGTGGGCTCTGGGCAGCCAGTTCTGGAGCAGCAGGCGGGGAACGCAGGGTTTCCACTATTCTAGAGAAGGTGGTAACGCCCCAGCCCCTCCCTTCCAGCCCCTTCTTGGAAAAGGGTCTTCCTTCTTAATGAAGTTAATTGACAACGTGCATTTTTTCCTGGAAGCTTTTGAGAATTGCCAAGGCTGGTAAATACAATCCTGCTATTAAGGGGAGAAATGGCCAGTAGGAACGCTTAGATCAGGAGCCTGGATGCAGCGAGGAGGACATTTGTAAGTTTTTAAGCAACGTCTGCCTGCTTCCCAGACCCAACTCAGAATAAGAAAGGATTTGTTCATGTAATTAGAAAAGTGGTCTGCTTACGGGGAGGGGTTTTCAGCCTGGGGTTGTGGGCCTTATCCTGGCCCATTAGGGTTGGCAATTCGAGGTGGTCTGGAGAAATCGGTCCCCAGCTGCCCTACCTGATTCAGCCCATCCAGGGGTGGGAAGAGAGCTGCAGAGGTAAAGATGAATTATCTTCTTTTTAGGGTAGACAGACTTAAAAGAAACTTTAAATAAAAAATCAGGGAAATTTATTTCCATGCCCATACATCTTTGTATACATAATTCTTAGAGTGACCTTGCAGAAACCCTTCAGAAAGTCTGACCAGCAGTGCCAGTACATCCAGCCCTTGTTGCCTTTGGAGCTGGGAGTTAGGTCACCAGCTAGATTGGCATTACCTGAATGTGATCCCTTTCATTCTCAAGGCTCTGCAAGAAAACTCCTGAGTGAGACAATACAGGGACTATGGAGAGATGCTCATAACCAGGGGACTCCAATTTTAAAGTTAAATAGCCTACCAGTTTCCACTATTTTTTTTTCTCCAAAAATCTTTTCTTTCCTGTTTTCTCTGACATAAAGGGGAAAAATTCGGACAATAATTAAGAGACCCAGCTTTTTGAGCAAAGAGGGACCCTAGGATATATCATAGATGAGGAAACAGAGGGTCAGGGTGGAGCAGGGACTTCCTTAAGCGTCTCAGTGAGCTGGGCTCATGTCAGTCTGCAGCTCCCGGCCCAGTGCTGTTTCCTCTCCACCTCGCCAGGTTCAGTTAGCTTTCATAGGTGTAAAAGTGCTGCCCCTTGCCTTTGATTTTAACAGGCCATCAAGTGGGCCTTCTCCGCCATCACATGCACGGACCCCAGCAGCAACTTTCCCTCCTGCCCACCCAGGGCTCTCCTTAGCCCAGACTGGCCTCTGCCCCAGGGACGGAACAGATGCTTCCTTATCATAATTGTGGCCCTTCCTCCAGCAATTAAGGGACACGAGAGGAGACGTTTGTTTCTATTTATCAATTAAGCATGAGCAAGTGCCCAAGAGGGCACATGGAGAATAAATCCATCATCTGTACCTCGCATTACAAATCAGTCGGGCCAGCCTCCCCACCACTCCCCCATTGGAAATCTATACCGATTTCCAGCTTCCTGTGGACTCAAGACATTTCTTTCCTCCAAGTGGGGATGTGTCCCTGTCCCAGGAACTGCCCCTGGGCATCTCTTGGAGAGTGCCTCAGTTGGGGCTGCTGGTTCCACAGAAGCCTCTATGCCACCCATTAGCTCAGCCTTCCCCAGGGCAGGAGGAGGAAGCAGAAACAGCTCAGGCCCACGTGACCTCCTGGGTTAGGGCAATGAGAAGGGCACTTAGGGAGACCGGGAGCTCAGGGTCGTTCACCTGGCCCTAAAGCCTTGCAAGGCCGTCCTCCATCTGCCTCCCTGGCTAGGGGTTTGGAGCCTTGTACAGAGAGCATTGTGGTGTTTCAACCCAGGGTAGATGGGTGGGCGGTGAGCAGTGGGGTTCAGCAGGGTTAAGGAGAGGAAGGCTAGAGTCTGGGGTTGTCAGGCAGCCCTGACATCACATCCCAGCGGAGCCCCTACCGCACCCAACCCATGGACTCAGGCACGCAGCTGAATGACCCAGCAGATTCTGGTGGGATTTGTGTGTTCACTGGGCAGACACTTCCTGCGCCTGCCCCATGGTGCTGTAAGCGAGGCGCTGGCCTAGTTCCAGGAGCCTGTGGGACGGCCCCAGAGCATCTCTCTCCGCAGCAGGCCCCCAGGGTGTGTGCACGGCTTGTGCTTGCAGTCCCATATGTGAGCCGTTATTTTTCTCCTTTCTCACGCCTGAGGGCTTCAGCCCTTGCAGTGCGGCCCCTTTTACCTTGGTTGTTGCACTCCTTCCTTCCCTGGTGGAGGAGGCCCAGACTACCTCACTTCAGGGTCACTCCAGTGAAGGAAGTGACTCCTAGGTCCCTTCTGGGCCTCCGGGAAGCCCTGCTCTGCTCCTGAGTTCTGACACACAGCAGGGTTAGGGGAACCCAAGGAAGAGCCTCCGGCCAGAACTGGTGGTCAACACTGGGCTACCTGGAGAGGAAGTGGTTGTCCAACCCCCTACGGCCACTCCATCAGAGTTAGATGGGGGCTTACCAAGGCCCAGGGTGAGGATCTCCCGGCACCTCAACATCCCAAGAGCCCCCAAACCAAACAGCCTCAGTGGCAGGTCTTCCTGTGTCCTCTCGGAGTCCTGAAACCAGGCTCGAGAAATATCCCAAACCCCCAAGTGGGCAGACACAAACCAGCCAGGTGATTGAGAGCTTGGGAACTCGGGGGAGGAAGCAGAGCTGGGAGAAAGCAGGAGGTCGGAACAGCTGAAACCCAGGGCCACAGAGAGAGACTCTCCGCAGCCCCAGGCAGATGGAAGCGGCAGGTGCCGGATGCCACTGCTCAAGCAGCATGGCCCTCCCAGAAGCCTCCCCTCCCCAGACACGCACACACCCCGTTCTGAAGCTCAACAGTGAGAAGCTGTCCCTTTGTTTCCCACCACCTCATTCCAGAACTGGTTTGGGCCATCCGCTCCCCACTCGGCCATCATCCCCACAGCACAGTCGGGGCTGGGGGACCCGGGCAAAGCAGGGGGCGGGGGTGGAGGTCCCCGTCACAGGTGCCCAGCTTTCACAGAGGCTTTCCTCTCCAAGCCGAGGGCCCGTGCTTAGTCCTAAGGCGTGGGGTTCTAAAAGCGAAGTTCCCTTTCCCTTGCTTTCCTCCTTTTTCATATTGCAGCTGAAATAACTTCAGTCTCAAATAAATCGCTTTGAAGGGGTTTTCGTAGCCGGTGTGCCAGGCGTTCACTCAGGAGACCGCTGGCCCCGTCCTCATCTTCTCTGTAGTAGTCACACCAGCACACGCCACGGGCACCAGGCTTTGGGTGGCAGGTTGTCACTCAGCATCCTGCTCACCCTCTCCTAGAGGCCTCCTCCTCCACCCCTGGGGTCCAGAGTCCTGGGTGTTCTTCCTGGCTCTGCCGGCAGGTGACTGAGGGCTGACTGGGGGCCCTCAGGCCTCTGGACCTCAGCTCCCTCATCTAAATCTCAAAAGCCACCTCCTCCCCTGCCCCCTTGAAGAAGGACCTCCCACGGTGGCAGGATTTTAGCTAGTGGGTCTCATGGGTCCCCACAGTTGGGAGTTGGGGATAAAACGAGTTACATCTCCACTCTCCACGAGGCAAAGGAGAGACAGGGTTTGGCCTAAACTGCATCAGCTGGAGTTTGGGTGGTAAAAGGGAGGGAGGGAGCAGTGCTGCCTCTGAGGGGGGTGTGGCTGGTGGCCCGGCCAGAGTGTGCCTGGGCTCTGGCAGGTGCACAGACCTGCCGAGATGGCAGCGCTGGGCCGTGGTTCCTCTCCCAGAGACGAAGCACCCATGCTGACCCACCCGTGCTGCAGTTTTCCATAACACCAGCTGGAGCTGACTGCTGCTGCCCGGGGACCCCCCAGCCGGCGGGCAGCAGGAGCGGTCTCGGGGAGGCCATGAGTGGCCCTAAATGGTCAGGTGGGGAGCCTGGGCAGGCAGGTGCATTCCCGTCTGTCCCCAGCTCCGGGGAGCAGCCTCTCACCTCGGGTCTTACGTCTCTTTCAGCCTCCGGGAGGAGTTCCTGGGACACAGCCACTGCTGCCCAATTCCATGGATCCCACGCGACAACAAGGTAGATAGACAAGGCAGGGTGGGCCACGGGTGGGGGGGGGCACCAGGAGGGGCTTCCCCCCACCACTGTCTGCCTCTACCTCCTGCCACTCACAGCTTACCCGCTCTGTCACGCAGGGCACCCCAACATGGGAGGATCAATGCAGAGAATGAACCCTCCCCGAGGCATGGGGCCTATGGGGCCCGGCCCACAGGTAACTGACCGCCTGTCTGTCTGTCCATCTCCCGGCCATCTGTGTGCACCCGCCTTCTCTTCTCTTTCCAAGTCTGTTAGTCTTTCCACGTCTCGCAGCTTGGAGGGGTGAGGGGAGAGGGCGTGACCAGGGCCCCAGCGGCCCGTTCTGCCCACAGCTGGGCAGCCCACCTGGCAGAGTTGAGGGGACCCCCAGCGAGCTGGGGAAGAGGAGCATTTGGGAGCCTTCCATGGGAGGGATTTGAGGAATTTGGAAGGCAGGGGTCTATGTCCGCGAGCAGCGGTGTGGGTCCCCAAAGCTTCCTCCCACCTTTGGGAGGTAGGGTGGGCCTGAGCTGGCTCAACGGTCACAGTTTGTTGGGACCCAAGGCAGGATATTGCATTATTCTGCCTGCAGCTCACCAGTTGTCTGACTTTGGACGAATCACTTTCACCTCGGTGGCCCCAGCAGGCCTCAGCGTCCCCCCCAGTCCAGTGGGGGGTGAATCTGTAGCCGTGGTTCTTGGTGGTACCACCCAGCTGCGAGGAGCCAGGCCGGCCAGGGCCCCGGTGCTCCCTTCCACTCAGAGCTTTTGCCATTTTCATATACCAAGCTCCTGCCTAAGCTTTCTTTTGCCCAGAGGGGCTCCACTGCCAAAAAGGACAGTTTAGAAACCTCTAGAGGAAATTATCTCAAGTGCCCTGCCCACCCCTTTATAGCAGCAACACAGTGGTCGCTCCTTGGGGTGCAGCTCCACGCCCACAGGTCCCGGGTCCCACAGCACCATCAGGCAGGGGCCTGGCAGGCCATCCCTGTTCCAGCACCTTCTCAAGTTGGCTCCCGCTCTTCTGAGTGTTTGAACGCGGCTCTGGGTCCCGCAGGCGCCGTGGCAGAGAGTTTGTGCTCTGCCCTCCTTGGGAATTCTCCAGTATCTGACTATCTAAAGCCAGAAGTCTGAGTAAGGAGAAGGGGCATTTCACAGTGAGAGCAGGAGGATTTTGTTCTAGGGTGTTCCTTTCCTTCGTTTCTGCCCTGCCTGGAGGCCTGCTTGTCTCTCCCACTCCTGCGTGTCAGTGTCGGGATGCTCTGGGCCCCTGCACAGGTTTCCGGTTCCCTTGGGCATGAGGTCATGCCCCCACTCACGCACACATGCCTCCCTTTTGGAGGAAGAGGCGTCTGCCACACCCCACGGCCCTCCACTCTGTCTGGAATTGTATTTACAGCACACCCAGCTGCCGCGTTCTTCTCGGCGATGGCTGCAACATCTGTGGCGTTGAAAGATTTTTAGGGAGGTCCTTGTCTTTCGTCGGCCCCTTAATCCTAAGAGGAAGCAAGCCCACACCAATTGCAGCTCCAGTTTTCTTTTCTTTCCTCAAATCCCCCAGAGCTTGTGTTTTCACCAGCTCCTTTTAAGCTCCCAGAGTGGCCCCTTCCTGCCGGGCGGCTGGCTTGAGCTGACCTCCGCAGGAACCCGTGGGAGGGGTGGCAGGGTCTGAAAGCCAAGCGTTCCCTGTCCTGAGTCAGAAACTCTCAGATTCCTCAGCCACACACTAGAGATCCTCTTGGTGTGGAAATCAGCAGTGGCCTTGGACTTCCAGGATGTCTGGGGGGTTGGGGGTGTCTAGGGGACACAAGAGGATGGAGTACTCCACCACCCACCCCTCTTGATTCTTGGAGACTGTGCATCTGTAAAATGGGAGGAGACCAGTACTTCCTTGTACGGTTGCTGAAAGGAGGAGGCTCAAGTTCTTGGCCTGATGCTTGGCCCAGGGTAGCCTCTTAGGAAGCAGTTCGTGTTTTCCAACTTGAGGCCTTAAAACCAGTGTTCAGGACTCGAGCTGCTTGGGTTTGGTGATTGCTTCGTGTTTTCTTTTATTTTTTCTGGCAAAGGCCATTAACAGCTTGTTAAGTCTGTAGTAATACCGAGGTTCCGGAAGCTGGGAATGGGTAATTACCAGACGGACCGAGGGCAGAGTGTCCCGAAGTCTAGGGCTTCCTCCTGGCTTAGCGGGAGTTTCGTCGTGTCCATGTCCTCGAGCAGCAGCCTGGCACACTCTCACGGCACGTTTAAAGGGGGTGGTCCTGAAGGCCGAGGTCTTGCTGAGAAGGGCCCTCCTGGCCTCACCAAGCAGGGTACAGGGGTGGAGCTCTCGTAGGCTCGGAGGTTGGTGCCCAGAGGGGAGGGAGAGGCTAGCCCTGCAGTGAGGCCAGCTGACCCTTTCCACCCAGCCAACCTCAGGGGCTCTGAAAACATCTCTCCCTTTTTTTTTTCTTTTTTTCTGCTTTTATTGAGATATAATTAAGATACGGCACTGTGTAAGTTTAAGGTATACAGCATAATGATTTGACTTACATACATCATGAAATGGTTACCACGATAAGTTTAGTGAACATCCATCATCTTATACTGATACAGAATTAGGAAATAGAAAAAAATGTTTTTTCCTTGTGATGAGAGCTCTTAGGACTTACTCGTAACAATTTTCACGTATAACGTAGAGCAGTGCTCATTCTGTTTATCGTGATGTATGTTGCATCCCTAGTACTTAATTATCTTGTAATTGGAAGTTCGTGCCTTTTGACTGTCTCCATCCAATCCTCCCCCCCACCTCCTCAGCCCCACCTGCTGCCAATGGTAACCACAAATCTGATCTCTTTTTCTATGAGTTCATTTGTTTTTGAAGTACAATTGACCTACAACACTGTGTTAGTTCCTGTTACACAACGTAGTGATTCAGTATTTCTGGACATTTCAAAATGATTGCCACAATAAGTCTAGTTACTATGATGGTGTCACCATACAACGATATTATATAGTTACTGACTCTGTTCCTCACACCATACATTTCACACCCATGACTCATTTTATTTTGCAACTGGATGTTTCTACTTCTTAATCTCCTTCACTTATTTGTTTCCTCCCCCCGCCCCCTCGCCCTCCTCCCCTCTGGCAACCACCCATTTGTTCTCTGTATCTGTAACTACTTCTTCTGTTATGTTACGTTTGTTCATTTGCTTTGGTTTTTAGATTCCACATATGAATGAAGTCATACAGTATTTATCTTTCCTTATCAGACTTATTTCACTTAGCATGATGCCCTCAAGGTCCATCCATGTTGTCACAAATGGCAAGATTTCTTTTTTATGGCTGAATGATATTCCTCTCTCTGTGTGTGTGTGTGTGTGTGTGTGTGTGTGTGTGTGTGTGTGTACCACATTTCCTTTATCCAAGATGAATGGATAGGTTGCTTCCATATCTTGGCTATTGTAAAAAATGATGCAGTGAACATAGGGGTGCATGTATCTTTTCTAATTAGTGTTTCTGTTTCCTTCCTTTCCCATATCACGTGTGCCCCTCTGGGTAGGGTGCAGTATTAAATTCCAGAGCCAAACCTCCCTTAGAGCAATCTGGATGTCCTCACCAGCCCCTCACTGGGGGCAGAAAGACCTGGCCTTGAGTGAGCCTGGGCCTGGGCAAGATTGGGGTATGAGATGGATTGCAGGTTCTGGGGTCAGCCAAGGAGAGTGGGCATCACAGAGCCTGGAAGTTTTAGCCCCCCAAGCTGAGGGTAGGGAGAGGACAGGACCTACCCCCCAAGCCCTTTCTCTCTGTCCCCTGAGGGTGCTGCCCTGATCACTCAGAGTGGACAGGAGACGGATGAGCTTAGTGGTAGGAACACCGTCCTGGCCTCAGCTCAGCCTGTTTGGGCCTCTTTGCAGTCCCTCATCTGCAAAATGGGTGTCCGGGTGATGACCTCACAGGGCTTACCGTGGGGCTGCGTGAAACAACAGCTGTGAGACAGACCGCAGCACAAGGCTCCGCAAAGCATTGCACGGATCCCATTCCCTCCTTAGAACCTGGGCCCAGGGAGGGAGCCCTGTCTCTGCCATGCCTGGACTGTTAAGAAAGGTGACCAAGCCCCTTCAGGCAGTCTTTAGTAAGCACCACTGCATGCACGGGGCCGTGCTGAGACTGGACACAGAGGTGGGAAACTTTCAGCCTGTTATTCCAAGTGGAGAATAACATTGCTAATAGTGGGACCACTCTAGAACTTTCTGAACAAAGAATAGGTACAGGGTGGTCTTGGGGTTACTTTATAGGTTTCAAAACCGAATGGAGTAACATCATACTTTCTGAGGTTGTGTATCATTTTGGCCTAAATGTCACAAAGGAACCAGCAAACTAGGCATCACCCTGCCCTTTGCCCTCAGTTCCTCAGGCAGATCTTATTCTGGTTTTGTGAAGCAGCCAGTGGCGAAAAGGAGGTAGTATTTCCACTTAATTGTATTCTCCCTTTAACGAATTATGCCTGTGCCTGTGTCAGGTGGGAACTTCTGGCTCAGTGTTTCAAAAGTGAATCCTGTTGGTGTGAGGCTGAAGCCGGCAGGGCTCTGAGGGCTCCCCGGATGCCACTTGCAGCGCGTCTGGGATTCCGGCTGGGGTGGGGTCAGCACAGCCTAGAATCAGATCGCCAACCTGGCTTGTCTGCATTTGAGAACGTTCGGGCCAAGGATAATCCACCATCCCTAGAGACAGGCCTGTGCCACCAGGAGAAGCTGCATCTCCCCCCTGAGCCAGGACAGTCCAAGCTCAGCGCCTCTGAGCAGAGACCCCAGAAGGAGACGGAAGGATCGTAAACCAGGCCAGGGCACCCTGGGCTGGGGAGGAGAGAGTGGAGCCACTCAAGGCACTTCCCCGGTGGCTCCTCGGAGACCTCCCAGTGGGGCTGGCCAGGCTGCTACGTGATTAGAGGTGGTGGAGGGCCGGCCCAAAGCCCAGGAAACTGCCCAGCAACCTGGAGACCCCTTTGACAGGTCTGTCCTAAAGACTATTCTTTGGGGCCCCAGGCAACATCAAAAAAGAGCCCCTGTGCCGAGGAGCTGCAGGAAGCAGAAGCAGGCCCCAGCCCCTGCCAGCTGCAGGGTGCCTTTCTGCATCACCGTGGACCTTGCCCAAGAGCGCAGAGCTGAGACCAAGAGGGTGGGGCCTGACCCTTTATAGTTCCTGACCACGGATCAGCCCCCCTGCCCAGGGTCTGGGGCGCCCTCGTCGGGACAAGCTGTGGGTGTGGGGAGGTAGACAGACACACTCATGCACACACCCCTGTGGATGTGGCTGGCTCCACGGCTGCACCCAGGACTCCTCTCGGGTCTCCAGCTGCCCGTCCCTGCAGAGTAGTGCTGAGGTCAGGAAGAGGGGGTGTCTGGCTACGGCCACACCTCAGAACCCAGTGCTGCGGGCAGGTGGGCACTGGGAGAAGAGAGAACCATTTCTACTGAGTCCGTGAGGCTGTGCTTCTAAGCCCTCCCATCCTCTGTGGAAAGGCCAGGGTCTCTGATTTGAAAACTTGCCTCCAGAACCTGACTGTCAGCCTTACTTTCACCCCTGAGTTACTGTGTGGCCTTGGGTGAGTCTTGGGCTTCTCTGGGCCTCCAGCTTGTCATCTGTGAAGTGGGGCCGTGTAAGTGGCCATCGGGGTCTGGGCCTCTGCGGGAGGGAGGACCTGGCAGGCCTGCTCCCTCCTGGGCAGTGGCCGTGCTGGCTTTCAGGAGGCTCCTGAGGGGGTCGGGTTAGGGCAGCAGGTGGTGCCCCCGGAGCCTCCCCTGAGGGGCTGCGTGTCCAGATGTCTTTCAGGAGTGAGCACCCTGCTTCATCTCCTCCTCGCCACACTCTGCTGCCACGTCCTGGGCTCCCGCCGGCCCCCAGGCCAGCCTTGCACTCCATCCCCACAGTGCCGGCCGCTCTCCTGGGTGTGAGAGAGAGCAGGAAGCAGCTGCAGCCCCTGGAGGAGATCTCATTCTCTCTCTGGAAGACCTTTCTGATTGGCCAGGCTGCACACAGTGGAAGAGTGGGCTGCCTGGGGAGGTGGTGAGCTTCCTGTTCTGGAGCAGCGGAAGCGAGGCTGAGATTTGTACAGGGGATTTAGTAACTGCACGTGGGCTTAGAAAGGGCCCTTTAAGACCTCATGCTTAAGGCAGTATTAAAGGCTTTGGCGTTTGCTCTGCTAACATCCCAAATCAGTACACACCTCTGAGGGCTGAGGGAGCACTTCAGGGCCATCATTTCATTTGATCCTCACACGGCCCTGTAAGGGTGGGGGCTCTTTGTCCCCATCTTATGGACGAGGCAGCACAGTGGAGGGGTTGCAGCTCTGAAACCATGATCATAGCTGCACAAGGGGCCATCACTCTGCTTCTGCGCCTCAGTGTCTTAATCTTTAAAGTGGGGATAGTAGTGAGGTTGTGGTGGTTAAATGTAGGTGATACTAAGCCCGTAGCACAGCCTGGCACGGAGGAAGCATTGTTATTTTTGTGGTTTGCCCAGAGTCAGGTTGTGCTGGGGCAGGCTCTCCGTGTTCTGACCTCAAATCGGTGGCTCTGCTCACCACGCGTGGCATTGTCCGTAGGGAGGGACTGGCCCCTTTGTTCACTGATCTTGCGGCATATTTGCTCCAGGGCAGGTGAGTGTCTTCCGGCCCAGGGACTCAGCCCTGAGCGGGCACGGGGGATGCTGGCGGCCAGAGGAGCCCTCCGCGGCCACGCTCCCCTCCCTCCCCCTACTGCAGGCCTTGCTGTCTGCCAGCCAGCCTGGCGCTGCTGCAGTAATTGTGCACATCCTGTCTGGACACTCTCACTCCAAACCCCTCTCTGGGTGACCAAGCCAAGGAGGTGGTCCCGAGATGGTCCCTGGCTGGAGAACCTGCCACCAGCCTGATGGCGGCTCTGTTTGTCAGCTCTGGCCCTTGAGCCTCCTGTTGTGTCCCCACTCCCACCCTCCTCCCCACCTCCCAGATGTGTGGTGTAGAGAGCAGACCCTGAGGCTCGCAGATCCAGGATTAAACCCCAGCGGAGACATTAGCTGACTGTGAACTTGGGCACATCTTTCTCCCCCCAGACCCTCAGTCTCCTCTTCTATAAAATGGGAATAATACCAGCTTCATGGCATCGTTACAAGGTCCAAACCAGAGACTGTATGTGTTATGTGCTCAGTAAAAAATGGCCAATGCTGGCTGTTCCTTTGCCATCAAAATTCCACCAACCTGCTACTTTCTCCTGCAAAGGCAGAGCTCAAGCTACAGCCAGCCTCATGTTACTTTCCATTCATTCACTTCTTCACTCCGTTGATGATTCAGCGCCCAGTCTGTGCCAGCTGATGTGTGCAGTGACGGGGGTATGAAGATCAGTAGGATAGAGTTCCCGCCTTCCAAAGGGGTTCAGAGTCCAGTGGGAGAGATGGACATGTGGCCACGATCATAAGCTAGAGTGCTGCAGGCCATTGGGGGAGGACATTACAAGGCACTCTGGGAGTGACTAGGATGGAGCAGTTAACCCCATGGGATGGAGCAGGGAAGGCCTCACAGAGGAGGTGCTGTTTGAGCTGAGTATTGGAGGATGTGTAGGAGCCTGCCAAGTGGAGAAGGGAGGCAAGATATTTATTCCTGCGAAGAAAATAGCTCTGGAAGAGGTGAGTCGGGGAGCAGTGGTGAAGGAGATGAGCCAGCTGAAAGGCCTGGGTGCCTGGTTCAGTGGCTCTGACTCATCCCACTGCCATGGTGGGTTGTGCCGAGCTGAGTTGGGACTCCTGCAAGTTTCCAAGTTTTGTGTAGACTCTTCTCTTAAATGGAACAGTGATTCCCTTGAGCAGGGAGACAGAGTTTTCCCTCCTGCTCCTCCAGTACTGTGCCTGTTGAGGGCCGCACGTGCTGACACCTGCATCGGGTGACGATATGGAGGGACAGCCCAGACCCGGGGCGGGGTGGGGTCTGCAGATGCCCTGCCGCGGGACAGGCCTTTCGGGAGTGTGCCTCCCCTCCCACGTGCAGACTCAGCCCTGCCCCCAGCCTGCTGGCTGTTTCTTCTCCCCAGATTTCTAAGGTGGGTGGTGGTCACCAGCTGGTCCTATTACTGAGTCTCTTCCCCTTTCCTGCCTGAGTCCTGAGGGCAGGTGCCAACCAGCATCATGAGCTGCTTCCTGGATGCCTGTGTGCTTTCGGGAGACCCATGCTGAAGCCCTTGAAGTTGCATCTAAAGCTGGGACTGTTCCTTTGTGCTGGCTTGTCATTGTGGTCCTGTCAGTTGGTTCCCACCCAACTTTTTTTTTTTTTTTTTTTTTTTGCGGTACGTGGGCCTCTCACTGCTGTGGCCTCTCCCGTTACGGAGCACAGGCTCCGGACGCGCAGGCTCAGCGGCCATGCCTCACAGGCCCAGCCGCTCCACGGCATGCAGGATCCTCCTGGACTGGGGCACGAACTCATGTCCCCTGCATCAGCAGGCAGACTCTCAACCACTGCGCCTCCAGGGAAGCCCCCACCCAGCATTTTTTTAATGAATGTATTACTTTCTCATCAGATTCTTCTCACAGACTAACTCTCTCGTTTATGTTCTGTTTGTTTTTCCCCCTCCTTCTCTCTCCGGTTCCCCTTCTCCTTCTCATAGACTGACGCTTGGTTATCGTTGCAGAATTACGGCAGCGGCATGAGACCACCACCCAACTCCCTTGGCCCCGCCATGCCCGGGATTAACATGTAAGGCCAACCACCCTGCTGGCGGCTCAGAGCCCATGGCTTTCCCCGCCCTTTGCTCCCCCTGAGAGACTTGTGATGGGAGTAATCACTGGCACCCCTCTGGACCTCAGTCTCTCATCAGTAAAGTGAGGATGTTGAGCATACCGGTGATGAGACCTCATACACCCCCCTATAGTGCTTGTCTGTGCCAGGCAGTCTTCCAAGCTTGCTACGTGGATTAGTTCACCTGATCTTCATGATAACCCTGTGAGGTGCTTATTATTATCCCCTGTTGACAGATGGGGTAACTGAGGGTACAGAGAGGTGAAGTAACTTGCCCAGGCTCACACAGCTCTAAGTGGCAGGGTCAAGATTTGAAGCCCTGTACGGTTGATCACTCTTTCAGGGACTTCAGTGGTGTAGCCCCTTTGTGGTAGTTGATCCCTATGAGAATCTCTGTATTCCCTTTCTAGGAAAATGCATGTGCAGAGGAAATATTATTTTCACAAATTTTGCACATAATTTATAGGAATCTATAGATTTCTACCCACGGAACTACACATTATTACCCCAGAACAGCTCTAGGAGTGTATGAAGGCTTCCTGTTAGTGATTTCAGCCCTCTTGTTCTGACCCTGCTGGCACTACCCCGTTGGTGCTTATAGCATCATTTTTCATTGTCTCCATCTCTCTCTCCCTCTCTCAGGGGCCCGGGAGCTGGCAGACCCTGGCCCAATCCTAACAGTGCTAACTCAGTGAGTACCCAGGTTGGCGGGGGGAGGCGCTATCTGCTAGGGACTGCGTTCTAGGGTGCAGGGTGGTTCCTGTCCCCAGGTTGGAGGTGTCATGGGGAGTGGGATGCAGCAGGATTCCACCTGATGCCTTCAAGGAGAAGCCCACCTGTAAGGCGAAGCGTGGGAGTATCATGCTGGGGCCCTCAGGGGCTCTCCCCGCTGCTCTGCAGAAGCTGAGGTGTGAGCTGCGAGCCGGGCTCAGAGCCCTGTCCATGTAGAGGCTCCTGCCAACCTCCTCTTTCTTGGCAGGGCTGGCTTCCAGCGCTCAGAGGAAGGAGCTGGGAAGGGGCTTAGCACAGACAGTGCCGGGCAGGAGGCCGGGGGTGGGGGAAGCGCTCACTTTGCTGACCTAGAACTGGAGGGTCTCCCGCGCCTATGGCCCCCCAAGGCTCCCTGCCAAGGCTCTCAGGATCGGTTCAGCATAGGAACTGGACTTGGCTCACATCCCTGGCCCCCCTAGAGACACTAACCAGGTGGCTCAGTGTGTTTCCCATCAAGAGTGAGGTTGTGTCCCCCAAAGGATTTGGAAGGTAGAGCACTCATTGCCTGTCAGAGGAGGTGTCTCTGAGGTGTCATCCCCCTCTTGTTTCTAGATTCCATATTCCTCCTCATCACCCGGCACCTACGTGGTAAGTGTGCAGGTTTGGGGCATCGCGTGTCTAACCTCATGTGACTGTGTGTACAAGAGTGCGTGGGGTGGGGGGGCCCTGTCTCTTTCCTCTCACAGCATATTCTGAGCACAGGTTCCAAACTGTGCTAGAACTTGCGGTCAGTATTCAGGTGTCTGTACTTTCTGGTGGCCCAGAAGCCCCCAAACAAGACCCAGAGTTGGGACCCCCATTCGGGGGACTGACCAGTAGGCCAGTCAGCTTCCACTACAGGCCTCTGGTTTCACCAGTCCCCACGTGTATGAGCACACGCACGCCCACAGCTGCCTTGTGGTTTAAAGAGAAGAAAGGGGGAACCCAGTTCCCCCAAGCCTTAAACACCTGGGCCCCGGGTGAGCACTGGCTGCTGACTTGGCTGGAGCTCAGTGGCCTCTCCCCACGTGTGTCATCACCATGGGCTTTTTACCGTGGGTTTCTGATGCCAGTTTTTATCTCATCTCCAGGGACCCCCTGGTGGTGGCGGCCCCCCAGGAACACCCATCATGCCTA
The DNA here is from genome assembly GCF_949774975.1 of Lagenorhynchus albirostris. Taxonomy (NCBI): domain Eukaryota; kingdom Metazoa; phylum Chordata; class Mammalia; order Artiodactyla; family Delphinidae; genus Lagenorhynchus; species Lagenorhynchus albirostris. The sequence continues at coordinate 140,933,624 of NC_083096.1, forward strand.
GTCCTGCAGGTAAGAAGGCTGGGGGAGGGGTGCCGCTGAGGGAGTAGGGAGTCCTGGAGGGGCCTGGGTGCAGAGCCAGGGCTTGCAAGCCGCTCTTCCTGAGCAGTGCGCCCCCCCACCCGGCATCTTGGCACCAGGGATTTAGTGGGCAGGAGGCCCCGGTGCCACCAACCTGCCATGTGGCCTCAGCCGGGTCACTCCTCATCTCCAGTGAAAGGACAGGGCAGAGCAAGGAGACCGGAAACGGGGGGTCTTACTGCTTTCGGCTCCCGCTGGTCAGAGAGAATCCTGTCCTGGCTGTCATTTCTCTAGATGACTGAGAAGGGGCTTTTGGGTTCTGGCATCCTGGGACCAGGACTCTACAGAGTGATGCCTCTTGAGTGTCTAGAGCTATTGGCTTCTGGTCCTCTGTTTCAAAGATCCCTTTTCCCCTTTTCTTTAATCAGAAGAGGGCATGTGCGCACACCCACACCACACACACACAGCATCACAACTGTGTTTTTTCCCAGCTAAGAGTAGCGTACCGTCAACTAGAAGGAACTCAACATACTATCTTTACCCACCCCCAAAATAAAAAGTGAGAGGTAGTTGGATCTCTGCCCGAGAAATACTGGTGCGTGCTCCTGATATAAACATGTTAGCTGATTTCCTAAGGAGACTTTGCTGGCTAATTGGGGACACGGAGGAGTCCCTCTCTCCCATCCCCTCAGCTCCCTGTAGCAGGGCAGCTGCTCAGTGGCAGGGGTGGCTCTGGCGGCGACCGTGATATTCCCGCTCCTGTTCCCTCTTTCTGCTGCTGCATTTTTATGAGCTGCATGACCTACATTCAGACTGGGTCACATTAAACCACTCCATATGTTACTGCGTCGCCAGCACCATCCCTGCCTCTCTCTCCTGCCCCATCAGCTTGGCAGGGCGGCCCCATCAGCTTGTGGTGTTTCTCTTTCCCCGTTTGACTAACACTGCCGGGCGGGGTTGGGAGGAGAGCACAGGTGGTGGTCTGGCCGCCCCTGCATTGCCAGGCAGTGTCTGGGGACCAGATTTGGTTTGAGATGGGGGAGACGGCTTTGCCACGTCCATGTTGCTATCCAGGCACCCTGAAATCCTTCCTTTCAGGGTCGAGTGGTTTTCACAGTTGAATTTTCTGCGATTAAAAACTTTGTGAATCTTCATTAAATACAAATTAGCCAGAAAATGGTGGTACTTAGAGGAAATTTTAGGTGATAAAATACAAAAGAATGAGTTCAAGTGCCATGAGTTTGTTTTAATTAAGAAGTGAATTAATCACCCCGACTTGCGGGTTTCCACTGTTCTACAGATTCAACAAATTCCAGTGACAACATCTACACAATGATTAACCCGGTGCCGCCTGGAGGCAGCCGGTCCAACGTAAGTCAGCTTCTAATAATTTACACATCAGGTACTGCGACAGATCCGACTGACCTCGTCGGCTGAGCGGAAACAGGCTTAGCTGATGGCAGCCATTTGTTACCAAAGATGGATAAAATAAACCATCAGAAAAGTGATTGACTCTTGGGCAGCTTGGTTCCCATTTCATAGCTGGCAGCGGGTGGGAGAGAAGTGGGTGGGCTGATGCGCACACCTCTGGTCAGAGCGGGGCACCCAGCCTCACGGTGGGGCCCCCTGCTGGCCCGAGCCGGCTGTGGACGGGGAAGAGCAGCAGGCTGCAGGTGGGCCTGGGCCGGTCCCTGCTCGGCCGGCTGACTGTGCACCTGGGCGATGTCTCAGGTCCGTATCCTTGGCTGTGGAGCTTTGGGGGGAGGCCCCCGGGGGCCTGCCTGCTGTGTGCCTCTGGGAGCCCTCAGACCCCCCCATCTTGTAACCTCTCTGCCTCTGCTCGGGCCCTTCCCTCATCTAGAAGCCACTTCCTCCCTTCTTGGCCTCTCGAAGTCCCAACCTGTAATGATGTTGTCGCTCAAATTCCACTTGTTCTGATTCCTGCTCACCTACTCCCTCTCGTGTTCCCGCGCCCGTGTCAGGACTGGACTGTGCAGTGGCGGCCTGTCTCCCTCTCCCGGCTGGGAGCTCCCTAAGGACAGGGCTGGTCTGACCCACAGACAACCCTTCCTTGCCAGGTGGGGGAGGTGAGTCCCACTGGCCTTGCCCTCCGGGAGCTCAGGGTCTGGAAAGGAGGCTGTCACGTGACCACATCGGTAGTTTGTGGGCTGCAGAGCCAGAGGGTGGGCTTGTGGCCCCAGGGTTGGCTCGGGCCCTTAGGGATGCACAGTTTGGTTTTGCCAGTTCGGTTCCTGATGTGCCACCTGAATCACCCCATGTGTTAAATCCTGATTATGGGCTGCCCTGTGCTGGCCGCTGCGCGTGTTTCATCCTCCAGCAGCCTCTGGGTGAGGGTCATTGCCCTGCCTCCTGGGGGTGCCGAGAGGGACCTTACCCGGGGTCCTGGGACCGAGAAGTGTGGGAACCTCGCTCCTCAACTGCTGCTCCACCACCATCTCTCCCCCTCTCCTGGGCAGCCAGCATCTCCCATAGCCCCTGCCTCTCCCTAGGGTGGCCAGCCATTTGGATTTTAGCGCGGAAAGCCCTGTGTCCTGGGAGATGACTTCCCAGGACACAAAAATGCTGGGTTTTGGTAATGGATGCAGGTTGGGCAGAAAAGTGTAAGACCCGTATAGTGGTCCCAAAGACAGTACTGAGCACATGAAAGTGGCATAGACTCCCCACTTCCCATGGTTGCCGTCACCATATCTTCCTGAGCACGGATGCCAGCAGTCATGGTCTGTGGCTCTCAATGATGGACCATCCGTGTTGCATCATTCCGAGGGGTACGACTCGAGTGCGCTGCATCCGGGCCCTGGCGGAGTCCTCCTTTGACTCTGCTTGCGGCTTAACTGTTTGTGTCAAGATAGTGCAGTTTTCATTTTTCACATTGTGAGTATCACGATCATGTTTTCTAAGAGCTCAGATAATGAAAATGAGAACGATGAGACCACCAGCACCAGCGTGACCCCGACACCTCCAAAAAAAAAAAGGGGGGGCTGAATGAATTTTAATGACAGGTGTGAGGACACATACAACTGGGTCAGGGAGGCAAATAACCAAACCAGAACATACCGGCAAGTGTGCCGAAAAGATGAGAAGGGATGTGGGTGGAAAAAGGGTGGGAGAGCGCATTGTAGACAGAACTGCACAGTCAAGAACGAGATAGGCACATCCTTCTAAATCAAAAGTTTTGTGCATCCTCCAAAGAGACCAGTGCTCAGTGCAAAACAGCGGCTGCCACGTTGGCCGGGGCATGAACACCGTTGGCCCTTGAATGAACACCATCGCCATGTTGGTCCATGAACGGAGAAGGTTACATTTCCTGACTCAGAGGCTGCAACTAAGTCCTGTGGGTGAACAGAAGGGGGAATTTTGATGACAAGTGTGTTGGTCCTTTACAGCGTGCAGCTGATTCTATTGCATCTTCGAGAAAATCAGGGAGCTTCCTTCATCATATCACATGGTTCATCACACCGTGGCAACAGAAGTCTCCCCAGCTTTTAGGTACTTTGACTTGAAAACTGGAGCTTCGAATCATAATCTTGATTTCTACAAAGAAGATGTTAATGAAACTGCAGAAAACAAAAGATTGTTATTCTCCTTGTCCAAATGCAAACCAGACTTCGCTCGTTTATCTGCATATTTGGCAGACAGTGCAGTTAATTTGGCAAGTTTCATTTAGTCTATAAACTTCTTACCTGCTAAATGCCCCACACACCTGGTCCCCGACACTGCTGTCCAGGGGGGAGATTTGCTTACCTTTGATAATCCAGCTTTCATAATGAAACGTTTTGGTCACTTGTCAATTTGCTCAAAACGTGCAGAAGCACTCAGTGAGATTTTTGAGTTTATAGAAATGGAGAGAGCCTTGGACACACGCCCACAGATGGCTGTTGCTGGCCACAGAGAAGATGTTAAAATGTCAGCCTGCTGTGACGCTCTTCTCTGATTTGGAAATACGATGAGATGAGAATGCAGAAAGGAATGACAGTAAAATAGAAATGTAGTTGCTGCTTCTCCAGAACCGTTTGATGATCTTTAAAGAGGCCATGAGGAACCTAGATGAGGCTGAGTGGCCGGCACTTGAGCTGTTCAGATTCGTAGGGGGTTGTGATAAAGCCTCGTACGGCCAAAGTAATGGCTTACCTTTGGCAGTGAGGCTGCTTGAGGACTCAGAGTGTCACCGGTAAGGGCAGCCAAGTTAGAACTTTCCCAGTTTCTTTATTAAAACTGTAACTTATTTAGAATCCAACTTAGATCTCACAAGTTCAGATTACCTTTGTGCTTTAAAACCAGTTTCCCTAAGAGAGGTTTAATCGATAATGATATCCAGTGTGCTCAGAATGTTTAGAAATGATGGTCATCGTAGGCAGGCATAGGCCATCTGATGAGCTCCTAGATGAAAAGGGCCTGACTGACAAGCAGCTGATCTTCCAAAACCCGCTTGTAGATGCAAAGTGGTTGGACATCTTTGGAGAGCTGGAAGCGATTCCTACAGATCCAAAAACCTGAGCACGTAAGCAAAATCCTAAGCACTCCATGTGCAGACGTGTTTTTTTGGTTTTGTTTTTTTGGCTGCATTGGGTCTTTGTTGCTGCGCGCGGGCTTTCTCTAGTTGGAGCAAGCGGGGGCTACTCTTCGTTGTGGTGCGCGGGCTTCTCCTTGCGGTGGCTCCTCTTGTTGCGCAGCATGGGCTCTAGGCGCACGGGCTTCAGTAGGTGTGGCTCGCGGGCTCTAGAGCGCAGGCTTGGTAGTTGTGGCGCACGGGCTTAGTTGCTCCGCGGCATGTGGGATCTTCCCGGGCAAGGGATTGAACCCGTGTCCCCTGCATTGGCAGGCGGATTCATAACCACTGTGCCACCAGGGAAGTCCGTGCAGACGTGTTTGTGGAGAGGATAGTCTGGTGTTACCACGTTGGACTGACACCAGGGCTTGATAAGAGCAGAGCGGCACGTCGGTACATTTTCCATTTGACTCTGTATTCAGTTTTGCCACTACACGAAAGGAAAGAAGGATGCCCAAGAACCTGCAGGCAATTCAGGGAAGTATTAGTGGAAAAGCAAGCACCATTTGCCCTGTTGGACCCCTGAAAGCAAGACGGGTCCCCAGCAGCTCTAATGGACACCACCCCCGCCACAAAAAAAAAAATCGGCCAGGCTCTTGCTTTGGCCATGTGTTCTCACACTGGCATGGTCTGGTCCTGAAACGTGACCTCAGGAGGTGCCACCAGTGTTCTCATCAGTACACAAAGGATATAGGACTGAATGAACTTCCTTGAATGGATTATCCAAGACATCTACCCAATGAAAGAAACAATGCTAGCTTTTTGTACGTAAAACTTTTTTTAAAATCTTTACAAAAAATTTAAAAACAGAGCAAAAATATCCTATTGTGATACAGGACAGAAAAAAGTGTCAGTTTTTAGAAACTAAATATAGGTAGTATCTGTTTAATCAGTCCTATTGTATTTAGGTTCTCTTTAGAAAAAATCTTAACGTGTGTGTTCAATAAATACACAGTAATACAGCCTACAACATTTAAATATCCAGTAAAGAGTTAAAATAATTTGCTGTGTCAGAACACAGAAATATTATAAAAGTGTTGTGTTTTTTCCACACGTCATTTGTTTAACTAGTCCTACTGTTGCCCCTGTTAACTAGTTCAGCTGTTCTTTAATTAATAGCATTTAAGTAACAGAAAAGTAAATAATACAGAATAAAGAAGTGGCGCTGGGACAACTGGATATCCACGTGCAGACAAATGAAGTTAGACTGCATCCTTACAACATACACAAAAATTAACTCGGTGTAGACCCTAGGCCTAAATGTCAGAGCTAAAACTATCAAACACTTAGAAGAAAATGTAGGAGTAAATCTTTGTGACCTGGGTTAGCAAAGCCTTCTTACGTACAACACCAGAAACACAAGGGACAAAAGAAAAAATGTAGCTGCACTAGACTTCATTAAAATTTAAAACTCGAGGGGCTTCCCTGGTGGTGCAGTGGTTGAGAGTCCGCCTGCCGATGCAGGGGACACGGGTTCGTGCCCCAGTCCGGGAAGATCCCACATGCCGCGGAGCGGCTGGGCCCGTGAGCCATGGCCGCTGAGCCTGCGCGTCCGGAGCCTGTGCTCCGCAACGGGAGAGGCCACAACAGTGAGAGGCCCTGTACCGCAAAAAAAAAAAATTTAAAACTCGTGCTTCAAAGGACACTGTCAAGAAGGTAAAAAGACAGCCCATAGAAAATATTTGCAAGTCATATGTCTGGTAAGGGGCTTGAATCCAGAATATGTAAAGAACTCTTAAAACTCAATAATAAAAAAACAAACCAACTTAAAAATGGCCCAAGGGGACTTCCCTGGTGGTCCAGTGGTTAAGAATCCAACTCGCAATGCAGGGGATGCCAGTTTGATCCCTGGTTGAGGGACTAAGGTCCCACATGCCACGAGGCAACTAAGCCCACATACCACAACTACAGAGCCCGCATGCCGCGACTACAGAGCCCACGCGCTCTGGACCCTGCGCCCCACAACTAGAGAGAAACCCACGTGCCACAACTAGAGAAAAGCCTGCGTACCACAACTAGAGAGAAGCCCACGCGCCACGACGGAAGATCCACATGCCGGAACTAAGACCCGACGCAGCCAAAAAATAAAAGCAAATGGGCCAAGGATCTGAATGGACATTTCTCCAAAGATGTACAAATAGCCAATAAGCACATGAAGAGATGCTCAGCGTCAGTTATTAGGGAAAAGCAAATGAAAACTACAGTGAGCTATCACTTCACACCCACTAGGATGGCTAGAATCAGAAAGACATAGTGAGCGGTGTCGGCGAGGATGGGAAGAAATTGGAACCCTCACACATAGCTGGAGGGAACGTGGAACGTGAAGTGGTGCAGATGCTGTGGAAAACAGTCTGGCAGTTCTTCGAAAGGTTAAACAGTTACCCTGTGACCCTGCAATTCCACTCATAGGTATCTACCCCAGAGAAATGAAAGCATGTCCACACAATAATTGTACACAGATGTTCACAGGAACACTAGTCATAATAGCCAAAAAGTGGAAACAACCTAACTGCCCATTGACTGATGAATGGGTAATTAAATGTGGTATATACATATAATGGAATGTTACTTGGCCGTAAGAAGGAATGAAGTACGTGATACATGCAACAACATGGATGAACCTTGAAGACATTTTGCTAAGTGAAAGAAGCCAGCCACAAAGGTCACATATAATTCTGTTTGTATGAAGTGTCTAGAATAGCTAAATCTGTAGAGACAGAATAAATTAATGGTTGAGTGGGCCTGGGGATTCAAGGGGGGCGGGGATGGGGAGTGACTGCTAATGGATGCAGGTGATGAAAACGTCCTAAAATTGATGGTGGTGGTGGTTGCACAACTCTATAAATACACTAACAACCACTGAATTGCATACGTTAAATGGGTCACTTGTATGGTATGTGAATTATATCTCAAGCTGCTAAAAAGAATAACAAAAATACACATAATATGTTATTTAAGATACCTGTTTTTTAAATATATGTATGTTACAGTAATGACACATGTGCATAATTGTTTATTGTCACATTTCGGGATTCTTTTGCTCTGGTGTGACTGTGTCTGGGTTTGGCTCCTTAAAAAGTTGGTCACCCTCATCCTCCTATCACTTGGGTTCATAAGCATGAAATTGGTTGCCAGATGGCAAAATGTGCCCCAAAGCCTGCGAGTGGCCCTGGGAGGCCACTGGGGAGGCAAGGATCCTGCACCCACGGGGTGTGTGAGTGGGAGGCGGGGTGAGGAAGCCGCTGGTGCCCCAGCCCCTCCCCTGCAGTCTCGTCACATCAGTTCCTGCTCCAGCCACTCCGTGCTGGCACCTGCTAGGAGGCCTCTTACTTCTGCTCAGGCAGGACCCCTGTTGAGAACAAGGCCATGGTCCATCTCTGCCTGCCCAGATTCTATCCCTCAATTATTTTGACGCTCTGCCTCCTCCTCCATGCAGCCTGTTCTGATTTCTCTGCCCTTTCCTCAGTGCCTCTTTCTGAAGTTGCAGCCGTGCTTTGTCTGCGGCTCTCTTTGGATCTCAGCATCCTGTGGGGAAGTTGGGTGTCCGTGGCTGTGCTCCTCCTTCAGACTGAGGCCCAGGTGTGACTCAGCTCTGTGTCCTTAGTGCCCGGCACAGGCCTCCATTCTGCCACTTCGTCCCCTGTCCACCCTGGCATCCAGTCTGTATCCCTGGGCCTTGGCTCTCCAGACTGGGCTCAGCCATCCCTTGGTGGCCATGCGATGTGACCTCTGGCCTTTGGTTGCTGCTTTGCTGAGATGGGGGGCGTTAGTTCCAGACAGATTTGAGAAGGCGGGTAGAGCAGATTACACGTCTGGTGTCTGGTCTGTCTGCGCCGTCAGTTCTGCTCATTAGTGAGCTCCCCCACACAGTCCCAGCGAGAGAAGTCCTGCCACCCACACCCCAGCTCCCCACACATTTCTGAGGAAGAGCCTGGAGGAGGCTAGTGTGATGGTTCCAGGGCCAGGCTGCCCACGGTCCAGCCGCAGCTTCTCCATCTCTCCTACCTGGGAGATCGTGGGCAAAGCATGGTCCACTCTGTGCTTCAGTCTCCTCATCTGTAAAATGGGGAGGAAAAGCACAAATGTTTTTGTTTCCTGGCCTGGCAGTTGGTCACTCCGTCTGGGTGAGGTTCACTGGCGAGCCCCGCACGCTGCCCCAGGGATGGAAAGAGCCCGGGATGGGATCCAGCAGGCCTGGTTTGAGAGCTGTCTCTGGGTGGCCTTGGACCAGTCCCTCTCTCTCTGGGTTGGTTTCCTCCCGTGGTGCATAGGAGTGAGCGCCTCTGCCTTGCACAATTCCTAGGGCCGAGGGGAGGCACCAGCTCCGGCCTCCTGGTGTTAAATGCCTGAGTGTGTGAGAGTGGCCCCGCCAGAATGGAAGCTCCCCGGGGATGCAGCTGGGCATGGGAGCCCTGCGAGGGTTGCGGCCGAGCCGAGGGCCCGCTCAGCTGCCACGCTCTGTGCTTCTCCCACAGTTCCCGATGGGTCCAGGCTCGGACGGCCCGATGGGGGGCATGGGTGGCATGGAGCCACACCACATGAACGGCTCGTTAGGTGAGTCAGCGCCCTGACCTCATCATGCTGCCCCTGCCCAACCCTCCCGGGAAGCCTTCTCTGCCTTGGCTCCTGGCTCCCCTAGGCCGGGTCCCCACAGGAAGATCCCAAGAGGAAGATGTTGCCTAAGTAGAAGATCCTCTTTGCAGAGATGTTTGGGCTTGGGCGGAAGGGTTTGGAGGCCCCTGCACAGAAGGGTGGGCAAGAAACTGAACTGGATTCATTTTTCCTTTCAGGGTCAGGTGACATAGATGGACTTCCAAAAGTGAGTGTGTATTCCACGTCTCCTCCCTGACAGCACCACCCAGAAAGCCTTCCCCGCATCTGGGGGGCAGGTTGCTGGGGGCACGGGGGCTTACCTCCTCTGCTCTCTCTGCAGAATTCTCCTAACAACATAAGTGGCATTAGCAATCCTCCAGGCACCCCTCGAGACGACGGTGAGCTAGGAGGGAACTTCCTCCACTCCTTCCAGAACGACAATGTAAGTGTGCCTGCCACCACCCTCATTTCACCCCTGGGTCGTCACCGTATCCCCTGGGGCCTGTTGATTTAAGTTTCAGTCTCCTGACCAAGACCTGCCTGCTGGGCCAGTGTCCTGGCAGCTGTGTAGTGGGCCTTTCACCTCGGTTATTTTTCCACACAAAGTGCAAAGCCCTCACCTCCCCCACCCCCCTCCCCCACTGCCTGGCGCTGACCCCTGCTACCTGAGTCTGACCTTCCCGAAGCATCCACATGGAGGCGCAGCGCCTCCAGCAATGAAGAAGCTGACGTGGCTGGACGAGCCCTGGGCTCTGGCCCACTGGGTCTCTGTCCCAGTCTTATTTCCTCCTGTCCTGGGGAAGGAGTTTCACGCAACCAGTGACTTCCGGGGGTCTCGGTGCAGAGGAGCTGGCCGTCTCCTTTTTCACATTGGGCCTCTATTTACAGTGTCATCTGAAGAAACGATGTCATGGTTAAGCAGCTTTTGAGAACCCCAGGCCGGCTCCCACCCCAGGGCACCCTGTCTGTGCTCCGGCTCGTCAGACCCCGGTTCTCTGCAGTCTGTGGCCCCATGAGGGGACGGCAGGGGCCGCTGCTGCTTTGCTTGGAAAGAAGGGGTGATTTGGAGAGGGAAAGGGGCCAGGGGAGAGGAGTCAGGGACACAGGCTGGTGCCAAGAGGTGGCTCCTAAGTCCCGCCTGCTGGCCCCCTGCCCACCCAGTGCCACCATGGGTGTCTCAGCCCAGCCACCCCCAGACAGTCCCAGTCCAGCTCTGTGCAGTCAGATCCCCACAGGGCTCTCCCACACCCTGGCCCTCATGACCCCCCTTCTCTGCTTCTCCCCTTCCAGTATTCTCCAAGCATGACGATGAGTGTGTGATCCCCCCTCCTCTTCTCTGAGACGCTGAGAGAGCCGGCATTGCAGGCGGGAAGGTGCCAGAAATTATGCAAGAAGAAGTGAGGTGTCATTACCCAGGAGCTGGGGGAGGGGCATCTCCTGCTCCCCCTCAACCCTCCCCCTCCCCTCCCCCAACCTTTCTCAATTTTAGTTTCATGCAATAAAAAGGCCGAACTTTTTATTCCATAAAACATGAAGGACAAAGCTCAAAAATACATTTCAAGTCAATGACCAGAAAAAATCCCACCCCTTGCCCTTTCCCAAAAGGACCTTTTATGTACATGACACATTTTTGTTGTTTTTTGTTGGGGGTTTTACCGTTGTTGGGATTTTTTTAATTTGTTTTCAGGGGGGTTTTTTGGGGGAAAAATTTTTAAAAATGGAAGCTTCTAGCAAGCCCCCCCCACCCCAATCAACCTCTTTGCTTTCTTCTTTAAAAAAAAAAAAAAAAGGACAAAAAAAAGCAAAAAACGAAAAACAAAAAACAAAAACCCAAGCCCTGTTGTCTGTCTGTACCCAAGCCCTTCCACCAGGAAAGCTAGTCTAGGTGTGAGATCTCACCTGTCTTTGTAGCCATCTAAAAATAATAATAATAATTATAATAAACTGGGCAGTTTACAATCGGTGGTTTCTTTCAAACGGCCTTTTTGGGAAAGAAAAAAGGAGTCACCCTTTTCCACTTGGGGTTTTTGGTTTGTGCTGACGGGCAAGGGAAGGGCAGGAACCTGTCTTGTTTCTGCTTGGTCTCCTGGCGAGGTGGCGACAGCAGCTGCACAGCTTCGACCCCAGACCCCCTCCCCTGTTACGTGGCCGGAGGGGCCAGACCACCGACCGCTTTCAGGATCCCGCCCCAGCGGAGCTGTGCTGCGACCCAGTGGCATGCACTGTGTTCCCAGGACTGCTTCCTCTCTCTTCTGGACCTCTCCCCGCCCAGCATCCCGCCCTCCAGCCCCCTCCTCAGCCCCCACCCCAGTCTTCCCAGTGAGAATCCTGCCAGCGGGGTGGTGGCCTGGAGCGGAGTGGGGGAGGCCGCCCCGACAGGATGGCTATGACCTGGGACATGGAAACTGTGACCTCCGCGTTCTCATTCCTCGAATCGTCGTCCTCCTGTGTGCGGGCAGTGGAGGGCTGGAGTTTGGGTTTTCTTTTTTTTTCCCCTCTTGATTCTTCTTTTTCAAAAATGGGATATTGACCAGAATTGCTCTGTGTGCGCTTGGAACTGGACAGAGAGACTTTGGAATAGCTGTGGGAGGCAGGGGGGACGCCAGCAACCAAACAGATGTGCTGTTTCCGGTCCTATTTTTATTTTCAAAAACCAACAAATGCGACAGTGGAGCCTGTCCCCTCCCAGGAGGGGTGACTTGTGGCCTCCCTCACCTCACCACCCCCCCATCGAAACCTCTGTGTCTTGCCCTGAAGACACCAGAATTCTTTGTACATTTACACCCCTCCTCCTCCTCCTCCCCCCCTGTAGCTGGTCTTTGTTTTCATCCCTCCCTTTCTGATCCATGTATATCATATTATGTGAGATATCATCTGCCTGAAAAAAGACCTTGTGCGGATTATTGGGAACATTGTAGCTGTTTCTGTGTTTTTTCTTACCTTGTAGTCTGGTTCTGAATTAAGAGAGGAAAAAAAAGTAATTATGATACATTGTAGTTTGTGTACGATATATGTTGATAACGTTTTATTAAAGGGACATCTTTTTTCCGCAGCCCTTCCTGACATGTTTGGGGGGAACATGGGTTGGAGTTCATTATACTGATTACAAAATGCCAGGCAACTGGTTGGGCAGAATTTTTGTTCCTGGTGCAGGGCAAGATTTTGGTTTGTGCTGTTTCAGGAGTCGGCCTTCTTTTCCTGGGCATGTTAATCTTCTGTGGAGAGTTGGGGAAGATGGTTGGGAGGACATTGTCTCACTTCAAATATTCGGGGACATTCTAAAAGGCAGTTGCGGTTTCTGATCTCACAAACGCATTCTGGTTTGCCAGAGTATATTTTTCTGGATAAGGTTCCCGGTGTGCTGTTTTCAGCGGAGAGTCAGCATCGGCTAGGCTGGCCCCATGGGCTGCAGCCATGCCCTGCTTTCTCCCTTCAGGTGGAATTTGCTTCACAGGTCCTAGGGTGCCGGGCCACAGGGGCATTGAGTTTTATTTTTTCACCTCCAAGGCAACAGGGAGCCCTTGAAAGATTTGGAGAGTGGCACAGTTTGACTTGAATGTTTGAAAATGGTGCAGGCCACATCCTGGAAGATGGTTGGGTGGGGCTGGACAGATTCGGGGAGACCCAGTCCCAGCTGCTGTCTAGGCAAGAACTACTGCAAGCCCACCAAGTCAGCAGCTGTGGATGCTGATTTGAACAACATTTAGAAAGTAGAACTTTCTGCCTCCCTGGAGCTCTGGGGCCAGGCCCGCAGCAGGAGGGGAGGGAAACACGCGATGTCTGAGCGAAGTGTGGCTTTAGCCCGCCTTTACAAGGTCTGAAGGGACCAGTTTCAGATCCTGCGGGATCTGTGTGGCCCTGAGCAAGTTAGTTCATAACCTCTGTCCTCAGTTTCCTCATCTATAAAATGGGGATAATGGTTTACCTATCATGTGGTGGTTGTGAGGATAAGTTGACATTTGTAAAGTGTTTAGAACAGGGCCTTTTAAGTAGTAAGAGCAGCAGTGTTAGCTGTTGGTGGTACTACTCTTTTGGAGAGCATCTAAATGGGTATGAGTAGCTGGGAGGGCCTAGAAAATTCCATTTGTCCTTCCGTCCTCATCGGGGAATAAGGCTTCCTAGGCTCTTCGTCAGCACAGACGTCTTTGAACTACTGGGAAAACATCACTGTTGGACAGATGAGGAGACGCAGGCTGTTACTGACCTGCACTGACAGTCCTGAAGAGGTGTTTGTTCACCAGCACTGAGCATCTGCCACGTGCCAGCCCCAGTGCTGAGCAAAGAAGGTGGAGATGACGGGCAAGCACCCACTCCATGCCCTCGCTGCCCTTGTGCTCCCCAGAGCAGGCCTCAGGCGCAGGTGGGAGCAGTGGCCTGGAGAAGGGAGCCCAGGTCACAGGGGCCCCTGCAGAGAGGAAGGAAAGGGCCCCCAGCCTGTAATGAGAGCCTGCTGTGTGCCTCACTGCCCACCTCTGCTGGGCGCGGGGTTCGAACACCAGGCACCCTAACACACCCCTCAGCCTGTGATTCCCCCCAGCACCCCCAGAGTTGCCTTTGCCACACTCATGGCCCTGATGAGGGCTGGTTTGGGGTCGGCCTTCTCAGCAAGAGGTCTCTGAGGAGAGGACAGGCTCCTGTTCCCCCCAGTGTTTTCACCACCCTGCCCTGTCCAGGCCTGGCTGAGAGCAGGGCCGGGCCAGATCCAGGTTCTGCAGCCAGGATGAGGGTCTCGGAGTGAGAGGCAGAAGGTGGGTGTCATTCCTATGCTTTCACAGAGGAGGGCTTTAGCCCATCACTGAAACCTGGGCAGGAGTGGACAAGCCAGGCCAAAGGCCCCAGCTCAGCAGCTGCTTTCCTACTACTCATCACTACCCACAAGTGCCTAATTCTAGAGGCCAGCCAGCCTGGGGGTCAAAGTGAGGGCCCTGTCCTTCCTGGCTGGGCACCCCTCCCTGGATCCAGAAAAGGAGAGCCTTGAGGCAAACTAGCTGATGCCAGCAGGGCCTGCCTGGGGCAGGGGACAGGTGTGTGTGGAGGGGGCTTGGAAGGGGTGGGTCAGCAACTACCAAGGCAGAGCCAGAGCAGGACTCCAGTTTGGGCTCAGCTGGGGCCATTCAGCCTGATGCCCTGGGTGACCCTGGGTAATCGCTGACTCCCAGCCTCTGCTGTCCCTTGAGGATTCCACAGACTCCAGGGGCCTGAGCCCAGAGTACATCCCAGGCTTCTGTGAGGGCTGTGCCCTGAACTGAGTGGAGCTGGAGCTTCCCTGGACTCACTGGGCGGGAGCGCTGGAAACGACCAGACCAAGCGACGGGGTGCTGCAAGAGGGCCCATCCTGCCCTGTGCTGGCACTCTCCTCTCCACTCGCAGGTGTCTATGGAGCCCCAGTCTTTGGCATCTGTTACCTGGACATTCAGCTACCACCTTGGTTTCCTGCCTCCATCTCAGCCCTTCCAATCCCACAAAGATCTAACTCACTCACTCACTTCTGAGCATCTTAAACTCTTCCATCCATCCGTTCACATATTTATGGGGCACCTGTTACATGCCAGGACTGTCCTAACACTAGGGATACAGCAGGGAACAAAACGGCTGTGGGAGGCTGGCGATGCCCGTCACCGAGGTGAGGGGGGCTGCGGGAAGAGCAGGTTGAGGTGACGCTTGTTCAACATCCAGGTAAAGAAGTCAAGCAGGCAGGTCCCGGCTAGAGACATGGGGAGTTGTTGGCCTTCAGATGCTCTTGAAAGCCATGAGACTGAGCTCATCTGCAGAGTGAACGGAGAAGGGCCCAGGGCCCTGGGAAACAGGAAGAACTAGCAAAGGAGGCAGTGAGGAGAGTGAGGTGCCCGGACACCAAGGGAAGAGAGCTGCAGAGAGGAGAGTGCCGCACACGGCCTGGGATCCGGGGCGCGCTCCTCGCCTCATTCAGGCCCTGCGGGCCTCTCCTGCTCGTTCTCAACCCTCAGCACTGCATGCTCCAGTGATGCAGAACTCCTTAGGGATCGCTGCCCACTGGGGCCTTTGTTCCTGCTCTTCCCTCTCGGCACGCCTGTCCTACTTGCCCTTTAGAATCCAGCTCACGTGGGCCGCCTTTCTGGAAGCCTTGTAGGCCGAGGTGAAGGCTTTCTTTGAGCCCCCACGACCCCTATGCTGTAATGGTTCAACGTCTGCCTCCCCCATCAGACTGGGAGTTCCTCGAAGCCTGGGACCATGCCTGAGTGTTTGTCCCCAGAGTGAGTGACCCAGCACGAGGCCTGGCACCCAGTAGGTGTTCAGGGAGTGTTCACAGAGTGAGTGGATGCCTGCTGAGTACAGTCACTCCTGCACTCCTCCCCACTGCATGCTGTCACCTGTGGGTAGGCACTCAGGTGTGGGGAAAGAGGTGGCCTTTATGGCTTCAGCAGATCCAAAGGAGACTGACTACTCTATCACTGCCCACCCGCCAGCTGGGAACTCCTGGAGGACCATGTCTCATTCTGTATCTCTGGCTCCCAGCACAAGGCCTGGCACACACTAGGGACTTATAAAAGGAGCTGAATTGCTGGATCCCCTAGAGGTCTGTCCTCAGGGCTCAGTCCCCAATTCTAGCCTATTCTTGGATTCCATCAGCCCAGCTGAGGATGAGGAGACAGATGTGTTTTGTGGGGTGGGTGACAGAAAGCTGGGCGGGGCTACGCTGCTCCTGACAGGCTAGACTCTTGCCCGGGGCAACAAGCCCGCCCCCTGGATACAGGCTTTGGGTATGAGGAGACATGGCCAGGTCATCTGGCATGGGATAGACTGAGGATCTCAGGTGGCAACAGCCAAATCAGTGTCCAGAACAGGGGAGAGGCTGGCCTCACTCCACCCTGCCATCCTCAGCCCAGCTGAAGCACTGGGTCCCTGCTCTGTGATACAGCCTGGAGCAGGTGGCTGAGGTACGCTGTGGATTGAGAAATGGCTTAGAGGCTCAGTGGGAGGTAGACACCGGGCTATTTGGCTTTGAGGCCTATTATTCCCAGCTTCAAATCTCCCCTGGCTCAGAAAGCAGATGGGGTGTGAGGCCCCAGCAGTCAGAGCTGGGACCCCGGAACTGAAGCTAAAGGAGGACATTCCTCCTGAGTGCGAGAATGCTTAGCAGCCACAGTGAGAGGCTGCTTCAAGAGGTAATAAGTTCCGCATCGCTGGAAGTGTGCGAGCCAGTGGGGAGGGGAAGAAGAGGGGGCTACCTGTGTTGGGCAAGGGGGCGTTGGTTTCCGGGCTCTCAGGTGGAGGGCAGAGGGAAAGATAAACAAACCCCTTCTCAGGAGCAGAAATGGGGTCAGAACCCCTCACTTTGACTTCTAAGTCCCTCCCAGCTTTTCAGCTGTTCCATGACCTCTACGAGAGATCTCCATAGACTCTGCTGATGTGACTCGTATTCCTTCTGCCAAAGACCACCCCAGGCCCGGTTCTGCGAGCTCTGCAGAGAAGGGCGGGCTGGCGGTTGCAGGCTGGGTTCGGGGTGGGGTTCTGGTGGCAGAGCCAGTGCTCCAGCAGGGCCTCCCTGCGTCCTCGCTACTCCACAAACACACCAACCGCACGCCCATCTCAGAGCGGTCGCGTTTTCCCCAGCGCCTTCCCAGCCTGCCCCACACTTCGTTCAGCCTCTACTCAAACACTACCTTCTCACAGAGGCCTCACCCTGTGAGGTAAGGGCCAACACGCCCCGTCCCCAGCTGCTGGTGGCTCGGTGTCCCTTCCTGGGTGCTGCCCTGGTCCCCAGGGGACTGCCTCACCCAAGGTTTCACCTCCTCCCAGGCGGTGGCCAGTGGCCAATGGCTGACGTGGGACCACTTGGCCTCGATTTGGGATGGCTCTGAAGGGCCACCCGGTACTGAGCTCTCTAGAGGACCCGCGGGGGTCTCAGCTCCCCCCGCCCAGTCACGCCCTCCTCCCTTGCTCATGGGTCTCTGGGGAGTGCGCCCCAGTAAGCCTGCTGCCACAACTCTCCGTCTCAGAGTCTTGCCTTCGGATCCTCTGACATACCTTTCTTTCTGCACCGTCTCCCCACGTTGGAATGTAAACTCCATGACAGTAGGGACCTTGTTTTGCTCAGTGCTCTCTACCTGGGGCCTTGCCTCATGCCTAACCCATACTAGATGCTCACAGACACCCGTGGAACGAACCAAGTGGCTGAGAGCTTATCATCCTGAGCTGAGGAGTGGACACTGGGATTCTCTGCAGGTTCCCAGACATCTCTGGGGAGAGGGTCCCTATAACAGGGTGGTCTTCCAGCAGCCAAGCAGGTAGGCCCCGTAAGTCACAGTGATTTGTGTATTCATGTTAAAGGGAAGATGGTATGAGACACCCAGGTCACATACACACTTTAAGGGACTTTGTCCCGCCACAAAAGAGGAAGCAGGAAGATGCTGTCTAAAGCCTGAGGTGACCCTGGCCTGCTCCTACGCCAGTCTCAGGCCTGCTGCTGAAGGACAGAGCCCAGCAAGTCACAGAGCCTCTGGCGAGCACCTGCCCTACATCCAGCCTGAGTCAGCCTTGGGAGAGGACAGAGACGGCCTAAAGGGCCCCCCGAAGTAATCCCACCTTTTCACGGAGCTTCTGAAAACCTCTAGACCCATCTACTTGAAACCTCCTGGTCAAATGCAGCCTGTTAATCCCAAAGTAGGGAAAACCTGAAAGGGAGGTGCTTTATTCCCACTCTGCAGATGAGGAAACTCAGGATCTGAGTGGAAGGTAGAATATAGGAGACTCTTGGAAATGGCGTTCCCCAGTCCACTGATGCCTGCCAGAAATGAACTGAGCTTTCTAATGGATCAACATGACACAAATACATAACCAAATGAGAGCACGTTCACACGTGCTCATAATGCCATTGTCAAAATTTTGGTTCCAAATGCCTGTTGCTTAAAAGTCCAAGTCCCTATAGGGCGACTTTTATACTAATAGTGGGACATCCCTGTCCACCCTCCTCACACAGTCCTCCTGCTTCCTTCTCCCAGACTGGCTCTGACTAGGTGAGTACTCTGTTCTCAAGTCTAAGGCCAAATAGGGCCTGAAAATCATCCTGTATTTCCTCCCTCCCTGTGTTTAACGAGGAAGGTAAGAGGGTGGGGAGGATGAGGTAGGTGGGCGTTTGGGATTTGGGGAGGTAGGCACAACTCTATGGAGGAAGCAGCTGTCATCACATATGAACTTCCCAGTTCTTCACAATACACCACGTGGTGTCTGAGCCTCAGTCTCCTCACCTGCATGGGGAGGATAGAAACGCCAGTCCTGCCTGCCTCACTTTGCAGACCAGCTGCAAGGTGCTTGAAGGGAGAGAGCAGAGGGTGCCAAGCTCCACAGCTTAGCTACAAGGTCCAAGGGGACAGACGAAGGCCAACCACTAGGGCTGTCCTCACTCCAGGGGCTGGGATGAGCACCCAGGCCTGCCCTGTAACACTGGCACCCTCAAGCTGCAAGGTCACCTCAAGCTGCAAGGTCACCTGCTGACGGCCCACTTACTTGCAGCCTCTGACCCACACGCTCAAGACCCAGGCTGGCTTCGCCCTCTCACTCCCCATTCTCCCACCAGTAGCAAGGGGGCTTCCGCCCCCTCAGTCTGGCTTCAAGCCACCACCAGCACTCATCCGAGAATGACCGCAGTGGCCTCCAGCTCTACTCGGTACAGTCGCCCTGCCAACTCGCCCTCCACACGCCCACAGAGTGTTCTTTAAAAAAATCCCTTTGACTCAGCAATTCTGCTTAGGAATTTATCCAATGGCTGCGCTGGCAGAAGTACTCTAAGATACGTGAACAAGGATGCTCGCTGCAGCATTATTTGTAATAGCTAACAACTAGAAATAACGCGAATGTCCATCGACAGGTATTAATGCAGCTGCTCAAAAAAACAATATAGCTCATATGTGCTGATGGGGCAAGATCCTGCGATCCCAAGGTATTAGGTGAAAAAAGGAAGGTGCAGAATGGTCTATAAATAGGATGACACTAAGCAATGTACATATATACATCCTTATTATACATATACATTTTAATGGCGCTACATGAGAAACTCTAAGCTGTGGTTACCCTTGGGGAAAAGGACCAGAGTTGCCTTGAGTGGGGGACAACTTTTATCTGGGGAAGCCTGAAGCGCCAGCATTCAAGGCCATTGAGAGCTGCCCCTCCAGCCTCACCCCCGCCCTCCCTGCGCTCCCCATTTCCAACCACTCCCCAGTGCTCCAGGATCTTTCTCGCCCCCCTGCTTTTGCACACCCGCTGCCTTCCCCAGTAACCCCTTCACACACACCACCACCAGCCCAATCTGTCCTTTTCCCGGTAAACCCTGCCCTGCCCAGCCTAAAAGGTACCTTGTAAAGTGGAAGGAGTACAACCTGGGAGTCAGGGACACGGGGCTGGAAACAGCACTGTTATGGATGGAGGTGACATGGGCTCCCGGACCCCTCTTCAGAGTGATCCTCCCACAGCAGGAAGTGTCCTGGCTGCCTGCTCTCAGTAAAGTCCCTCGGGAATCACACTCAGCCCAACAAAGCCACCTCACCCGAGGTCTCTCCCGAATTGGGAGCAGTGTTATCCAGTGACTGGTGACAAGTCACTGGTGTTTGTAGAAAGGCTCAGCGCCTCGGCTCCATGAGGACAACTCTGTTCCAGGGGGCCCATGGAGCCAGGAACCAGCCAAGGCCTCAGGTGCAAACTCACTGAGCTCAGTCCCTCCTCCACCCGGTGCTGCTATCATCACTCCCCGCACGTGCTGACCCTCAAGGCTCTCCCCAAGCTTTCACCTGCAAATCTCCATCTCAGGGTTTCCTAGGGGAGTCAACCTACAACACCAGCTGCGTGACCTTCAGCAATTCCTTACACTATCTGCACCTCCTCATCTACAGGGCCCAGAATGCTGCCCGGCACACAGTAGGAATTCAACACTTCTCTTGAATATGGAAACATTTACCTTGCAAGGGTTTTGTGAGGACTGAACAAGATGCTGTGTATAAGCTGCCTGGCCCAGAGCAGGACTTGATGCTATCTGAACAGAGGCCAGCTGAACCAGGGATGTACTCAGTCCATTAACCAAGGTACTAGTGAGAAATTTACACTGAATATTCTATTCAGATCTTCTGCAGTCATTGTGGAATGTGTCCACAATTTAAGTAATGCCATAGAACCTAGCGACCATCACAGAACACCTAATATGAAGCAAACAGTGTAGGTCACATTAGCCTCAAGTTTCAGATGAAGAAACTGAAATTCAGAGAGATGAAGATTCTTATTTAAAGTCACAAGATGGGTCACGGACAAAGCTGGGGTAGGTCAGGCTCCAGGGCCAGCACCTGTGCGGAGGCAGGCTCATGGCAAGGGCCCGCACGCATCTGTGGGTGCCCCCCCGGTGGCACCCCCACAACAAGCACAGGCTCCAGTGCACGATGGCACCCCCACAACAAGCACAGGCTCCAGTGCACCAGAAGGCTCTTTATTGTCAGTGAGACCACCAGCCAGAGGAGCACTGGGCTCCGAGCAGGCCCCAGGCACCACCCAGGCCCCAGGACCCTCAGGGGGAGAGGGGCACAGGGAGCTCCAGGCCTCAGAACGGTCCTTGGCTCACACAGCACCGTGCAAATACAGAGCTAAAAACTTCCTGAATGTCTCTGGCTGGAAACCAGTCGGCCCAACAGGTTCCTGGAAAGAACACAGCCCATTAGGATCCTGCTACTAGGTTTAATGGCAGCAATTAAAACAAAGGTAGGTTTCATGCAAATCCTAAGTGCCTGGATAATAACTGTTTCTTTCTCTCACGACCAAGGAGGAGCGCTGGGGAGCTGGTGCCAAGAGATGCCGGGGGTGCTGGACTAGCGAGGAGGATACGAAGCATCCCAGAACCTTTCAGCCAAATCGTCTGTTGACATTGCCCTGATCCCTAATCCTGCTCACCTCAACCACCACAAACAAATGTTCTGTTGCCCCTTTTAACTGCCAGGGACAATAATCCCTCACTTCTTCCACACACATTTATCAGGCACCTTCTCTGTATCAGAGCTGTGCCCAGTGCTGGAAACCCAATAATGACTTGAATCTGGCTCCCACCTTCAAGGAGCTTCCAGCCAGGTTTGCAATAGTGATAATACAAGGTGATGGGCCTCATAATAGAAGTAGGAAAAAGATGCTAAGAAAACAGGGGAGAAAATAACTAACACATTGACTTCCATACATGGAAGAGAGCATGTATGAATGAGTCTTAAAGGGCAAGTACAACAGAATGGGCCAGAAAGAAAAAAGGAGACTTCAAAGAGGCCAGTATATGCACTGGTCCGGAGGCACAAATGAAGGTGGGAAGAGCTAGGGTGAGGCTGGAGCCCAGGGTCCGTGATGGTGGAGGTGGGGTGGGTGCGGGAAGAGACAGGTAAGGAGGAGTCACGTGACCACACCAGCACAGGCCTGGCACTAAGCCACTATTTTGGAAGGAAGAGGCTGAAAGAAGAGGACCTGAAGACGTGAAGGGGAGAGGGAGAGCACAACTAAGAGCAGAGGGACGCGGAGGAGGCTGGTGTGGCCGCACAGGTGAGGGACAATGAATGGTGTCTGGGGCCAAAGAGAAGGGACCAGACCAGTAGGCATTTCAAGGGTAGACAATACTGACAGACACTGGAGAACTCATCATTCCACTAACATACAGATAATGTTCAAAGGCTCAACAACTACATTTCAACAAATCTACTGAGGCCCTGTGTGGGACATGGCTCGTCAGCCACAGATCCAGCAGCACCCCACTCTGTTCTGTCTCATCCCCCAGTCCTGTTTTGTCTCTTCAGAGTGCTTATCACTGCCTGATACTACATTATGATTCTATTTAGATACTGCCACTGCCCACTACACAGAACACAGGCCTGCCCTGTGTCAGCTGAGCACTGAAGGTGCAGCAGTGAGCGACAACGCCATGGAGGAATGAAATGAACGCATCATTCATGGACTCAGCCTTTGAGGAAATCAGTGCTCGGTTTAGCAGAGGAGAAGAACACATAAACAGATAACTATAGAACAGCAGCGTGACTGCGCTGTGATTGGGGGGACCCAGGGGCTATGGGAACCCACCCAAGGTACTTAAGCAAGGCTGGGATTGGGATGGTGGGTCTTTATGCTAAACCTGGAATGACAATTAGAGGACAAGCAGATGACAGAGAAATGGGGGAGGTTGGGTGGGGGAGAGGGAGGAGGGAGCAAGAAGGAAGCAGCCTCCTCTGTAAAGGGAACAGCACCTACTGGGATCCTGAGCTACTCAGGCAGCGGCGCGTACCGGACAGCTACAAGGAGCTGGGCGTGGTGGGCACTGGGGAGCACGGGAGGTGAGGTGAAGAGCGGGCTGGGGCCCAGGGTGGAAGGCACTGTTTTAGGTAATGGGCAGGGCTGAAGTATCCCTCCAGGCAGAGGTCCTGAGCATGAAGACCCTAAAGCCGGGGCCCCACTCACAAGCATCCCGTCAACCCCAAGCCAGGCTCACTCTGGGGAGGGTGAGTCCTGGCCCTGGGCCCATCACCAGGCCAGAGGCGGCTGGACTTACCACAACTGCCTTCCTTCTGACCACCGGGAGACACCAAAAATGCTCATAGAGGAGCTGATCCGAGTCTATCCAGACTAGATTCTTGACACCCTCATCAGAGGCCAGATCTGTGGTGTTCAGCTGTAGCACCAGGAACTGGAAGACACGTCCATCAGTGCCCACACTTTGCACGACTACTGGCTGCTCCAAAACCTTAGTGTCGTCCTAAGAGGAAAAGAGAACAAGTAAATCAAATCAGAAATGGTGGGGTGAAAGGAGCAGCACAAACCAGGCAATTTCTAGTTCTGGTCTTTGAAATAAACCCACCCCTCTTTAGTGGTTCCCCCGCAGGACACTGAAAAGAGAATGCGGAGTTGAGGGCGCTGTCCAGGGCCAGGCCTTCTCGCCCGCACCCAGCCTGGCTCTGCCTGGCCTCAGATGCCTCGTGGCCCCGGGGTACCTGCTCTTCAACTTGAGCACATTAAAGTACTAATTCCTGCCACTGAGAGGTGATTGCCAGGCAAGCTGCACAGAAGGATGAGCTGGGAGGTTAATGACGGCGAACCCCTCAAACTCATGGCCGTAACCTGATGGTGACAACAGTGACGTCTATCAAATGTTAACCTGGAGGGTCAATTCATATAATATATATAATCTCATTCAGTTCTCACTCCATTTGACAGTTGAGGAAACAGACTGGGTGAGGCAGTGACTCATCTGAAGTCACAATGATGTGTGGCATCAGCACCTACAATGGCTAGTGCTAGACCAGTCACACTTTCCATCTGCCTTACTCTACTCCTCAGCGCTGGGCATCTGGAATGCCCTAAGCCCACTGGCAGGCACCTCACCTGAGCTTCAGCCCCTCAGTGCAACTCTGAGTATGTGTCAGATTCCTGAGTGTCTACTCCAGCTGTGTCGGCCCCAGGATTCCACCAGTCAACACATTTGCTGATCACCTCTTTCAATTAGTGCCACTTGGTAACAGTAATACTACTAGCAACCATTTACTGAAGGCCTCTCATGTGCCAGGTATCACACCAGTTTTATATGAAGTCACCTCTAATCTCAAAAATCCAGTGGTATATACCCACTTAACAGATGAGGAAACTGAGGTTCAGAGAGGTGGTATAATTTGCTCAAGGTTACCCAGGATCAGACCCCAGGCTATTAAATCACTTGGAATCTTACTGTTCTGGTCTACACCTAGTGTCCCATTGTATCTGATAGTAGCTCCTCTGCCATTCTCAAAAGTATACCAGTCTGGATGACAAATCGTATGTTCACCCTACTGAGCCTGCAGGAATCCAGTTTGGTGACTGCTATCCACTGGACAAAGATTCAATAGGCAGGCCCCATGAAGCAAAGCATCCTTGATTCAAAGATGCTGCCTACATTCATTGCTCCAGGGCTGAATCTGACATTAGGAATAGCTAATGTCAGACCTCAGTGTAGGCCACACTGGGACTGTTGGCCTTAGAAATACCTGTTTTTAGCTGCATGAGAAATAAAAAAGAAAAGTACCTCTAAGTGTTAGCTGAGAATTCTGTATTGACTCTTATCTCCCTCTACAGATCAATAAAACTGCAGGTAGTACATAAATTTCTCAGCAATTTTACCTTTTACACAGAGGCTCTTCCCGTAATTGCTCAACTTCACATCCCCAGGAATAATTTGTGCCTGGAGGGGTTGGGGGAGGCCTCCTCTCCTACCCAACTGGGTGGCAATTAGTGACAGCAGTGCTACCCATGCTCTGCTGGCACAGAAGCTACAATGAGCCTGCAGGCCTGGAACCTGGCATGTGACTATCTCTGCCTCCCTACCCTTGCCCAGAGTCAGGAGGCAGCATGTCCTCTGAGGCTGGAGAGATCAGGGCTCCAATGCTTGCTTCCCTACTCATTAGCTGTGGGATCCTGGGCAAGTTACCAAACCTTCCAGAGCCTTCAGAAAGTATGTCAGAGAATGGGAATTAAGATAACCTCCCAAAGACTGGAAAGACACAAGAAGGTCACATAAAGATGTGAGAGCTGCTAATCTCTTAGCTGTGTGACCTTGGGGAAGTTACTGAGCCTCCCTGAGCTTCAGTTTCTTCATCTCTAAAATGAAGCTAATAGTATCTGCCACGGGGTGGGGGGTTGCTACAAGGATTAAATAATGGTTCTCAAATTTTAGTGGAGTGGTTTTCAAATCTGAGCTTGTACCAGCATCACCTGGAGGGCTTGTTAAAAGAGACTGCCAGGCCCCACCCCCAGAGCTTCTGATGCAGGATGTCTGGGATGGGTCTGAGAAGCTGCATTTCCAGCAAGTCCCCAGATGATGTTCATGCTGCTAACCCACGACCATATTTTGAGAACCACTGCTGTAAAGAGCCCTAACTAAATGTTTGGCACGTAGCAGATGCTCAACACAGGCAAGGTCCATACTACTCTCTATCCCATTAGGCTAACCACACTGTACCAACCCCACTGAGACCAAGTAAGATGGGAAACAGAACATTCTGAAGTTCCTCACTCCTCCAGGAGGGCCTTAGGCTCTAACCAATACCTGGGAGCCCGACAGCAGCCCTCAGCATCATCCCTCCCCTCTCGCCCCACAACACACACACAAAAAGCCAGGGATCTGGTGTCCCAGGCCTGCTTGGGGACTCCCATACTGTCATCCCCTTCCTGGAGGCCTTTGCTCCCCTGCCAGGCTTTCCTCCAATCATGGGACAGCACTGTGTGACAACCACTCAGCCTGCATTCTATAACATCTAGGTCCCTGAGACCCCCTCTTAGAATCAAAGGGCTACCATCCAAGTGGTATCTTGGGTCCTCAGAACCTGTCCTGAGTGGGCAGGCAGGGCTATCTCCTGCTTCACTTCCTCCTGCCTGCCCGATGGAGCCTTGTGCTCTGGGCTCCAACAGTACAGAACAGAGGCAGTGTGCTGGAGCAGACAGCTGAAGCCTTAGGAGTTGGGTCTACCTAGTCCCAATCCTTTCTCCACCACTTACTGCTGTGTAATTCTGGACAAGCCTCCCTGGGATTCAGAGGCATAATCTGAAAAATGGAGATCGCAATGAAACTTTGTGGGTTATTGTGATACAAAAAATGAGGCATCTTATGTTAAAGACAAGCACATCGTAGGCCCCCAGCAGATGGCAGCTCATCTCTGTAGGGTGAGTGGAAGTGCCTCTCCCTAAAACTCGTCAGTCAAGCAAAAAAATAAATCCCTCCATTCCCCCTTTCCTTTGAGTAGTGTAAGGCAGGAAACCAACACAATGTAAGGCAGCTCGGTGGTCTTTTTCACATACGTACCCCATAGAGGAGCCGAGCCTGAGCCAGGGCATTGCCAAAGGCAAACAGGATCATCTTGGCCCGCAGCTGATCTGGTTGAAAGCGGTGTGGTCGTAAATTGGCTGACTCCAGCAAATACAAGGTATGGGGATATGGGTAAGGATAACCCTCCCGGAATCCTGCAAGACATGCCATCATGTGGAGGGGTAGAAAAGATTAATCAGCCTGCCCCAAAGCCTCAGGAAAGTCACCCGACCTCAGCTTAGTGCCAGGCACGACAGAGACTCAGTAGAGGTAGATATTATCACTATAGCTCAGGGGCGGGCAAACGTCAACCTGCCGGCCTAATCTGGCCCGTTTTTGAAAATAAAATTTTTACTGGAGCACACCCACACCCACTCATTTACATATGTCTATTACGTAGCTGTGACAGAGACCATACGTGGCTTGCAAAACCTAAAATACCATTTGGTTCTTTACAGAAAATGTTTGCCAACCTGTTCCAGGTGATTCTTGCAGGCTAGCTCTAACTCCACCCCTTTCTCGCTCATTCAAGCACACAGATGACAGTGATATTAGAAGGATAACCTGAAATCTATGGTAATTATTTTTTTAAAAAGCACATCACTTGCAAAATTCAATACTTGATTATTAGTAACAAATGACTTGCCTCATACCTCACAACACTATGCTGAGCATCAAAGTTCAGCACTTGTTCATCTCACCCACAACCCTGCCAGGTCACCACTGCTTCCCCTACATGGCCATGAGCAAACCCTCGGAGGCTGGGGGCTTCTAGAATGACTGACCTGGATTAGCGAAAGTGGGTGAAACAGAGGCAGAAAGAGGCTGGGAAAGTGTGGGCTCTGAAAATCCCAGAGGAGAGCACTACTTAAGAAAAAGAGACATGACTTTCCTGTCTGCCTCAGTTCCTCCGCACGTGTGAGTACCCAACACTCAGCACTCACTCTCTGCCAAGCTCTAACACAGGAACCAGGAACAGAGCCCACGTGGTGCCTGCACTGCCTTTGAGGGGCTCACCAAGTCTAGAGGGGAGACAGACAGGAAAACTGATCACATCCACACAGAGGGACATGTCAAGACACGAGGGAAGCCAGGGGGCTGTGTGAGGACAGACGAAAGGCCCCGGACCAGACTGCGAGGTTGCAGAGCATTTCTGGGAAGAAGTGAGTCCTAAGATGAATTGTGACAGATGAGTAGTCATTAAACGAAGACAAAAAGAGGTGAATGGTCAAAAGTGCAGGCAGAGGGAAAAGGAAGTGCCAAAGAATGGTGGTGAGAAAAGCCACAGTTGGAATACAGGGAGCTTGTGGGGGAGGAGACAAAGATGAGGCTGGAGAGAGGCACAGAGGTCAGATGTGAAGGCCTTCATGTGATAAGCTAAGGAGTTCAAACTTTATCCAACAGGCAATGGGGAGGTGGGCATGGAGAGCAACGGAATTAAATCTGTGTTCTATAAAGACTACTCTGGGGCTTCCCTGGTGGCACAGTGGTTGAGAATCCGCCTGCCAATGCAGGGGAGACACGGGTTCGATCCCTGGTCCGGGAAGATCCCACATGCCACGGAGCAACTAAGCCCGTGAGCCACAACTACTGAGCCTGCGCTCTAGAGCCTGCAAGCCACAACTACTGAGCCTGTGTGCCACAACTACTGAAGCCCACACGCCCTAGTGCCCGTGCTCTGCAACAAGAGAAGCCACTGCAACGAAGAGCAGCCCCCACTCTCCACAACTAGAGAAAGCCCGCGTGCAGCAACGAAGACTCAATGCAGCCAAAAATAAATAAATAAATTTATAAAACAAACAAACAAAAGGCTACTCTGGAACTGTGAACTAGAGGGACCAGAGAGGAAAACAGCCTGGGTCAGACTAACCTGTCGAGAGGTTGTGGTAACAGGCTGGATGAGAGACAGTAGGGACTGACTGAGGTGTAGCTGTGGAAATGGAGAGAGGTTAAGGAGAAAGGTGCTACCTTAATGACTGAGTGGATGGCAGGAACTGCAGGCCTGCGCAGCCTGACTCCCTAGTTTCTGTCTTGGCTCACTGGGGAGGTGGTGGTGCTTTGTTTGACAGAGGTGGGATGAAGAGCCCCATTCAAGGACTGTGGGGCTTCCTCCATCCTAGCAGGAGGTTGGCAGAGTTTACAGGGTACACAGAGAGGGGGTGTCTTTCAAGGGAACTATGAATAAAGGACACACCTGATGCCTGGTCAAAAGCCCCTCAAGCTACCCATTACAACTGATGTAACAGAATTACTTCTCAGGGGTCAAAAGTAAAGTCAGCCTTTGAGCCAATCCAAACCTCCCTGAGTCTCAGTTTCCTTGCCTATAAAATGGGGTTTACTGGTACCTATCTCACAGGGCTGCTACACGGCTCTTAGGAGAAAATGCACATGAGGTGCCTAGCAGATACTAAGTACTCAGTGTTTCCTTTCTCTTTGGAGAAAGCTTGTCCCTCATCTGCACACTGCCTAAAGTCAAAGGCTTTGATACTTACCTGTGTCATCGTTCACATCATAAACATTGCATTCCTGAAGACCCACAGTGGGAGATATGGGATAGAAGGTCTCAAGAACATGATTCTTAGTAGCTTCTACTTCCTCTTGGGAGGCTATGGGGGGCAGAGGATCCTTGGCATTCAGTTGGGCTCCACTGGAACCATGGACCTGAATAAGAGTAGACTCTAAAGGGGGAGAAAAACGATTAGTCTAACCTGGTCTAAAGCCTTAGCTAGGCAAAGTCTAAAGCTTTCATCCTGCCATGCTCCTCAAGTCTTTCACAGCTTTACTATCTGATCTGCCTCATCACAGAAAACAGAACTTTGGAAATTCATCCTTGCGCTTATCATGTAAGCAGGTGAGCCTCCTTCACTTGATGTCTGGGTGCCATCCTCTGCCTCTGCCTCTGCTGGGCCTTGGAGTAGACAAGGAAACATCAGATCCAAAGGACTGAGTGGCCTGGCTGAAGTCACAGAACAAGCATGTAACAG
Source organism: Lagenorhynchus albirostris (assembly GCF_949774975.1). Taxonomy (NCBI): domain Eukaryota; kingdom Metazoa; phylum Chordata; class Mammalia; order Artiodactyla; family Delphinidae; genus Lagenorhynchus; species Lagenorhynchus albirostris. The sequence continues at coordinate 140,962,596 of NC_083096.1, forward strand.
GACTGGAGTTGAAATGAAGGTCACATCATTCCTAATCTAGTGATCTTCATTCTAAAGAATAGAAGGGGACATGAGAACAAGATGGTGGAGGAGAAGGACCTGAGCTCACCTCCTCTCACAAAAACACCAAAACAACTAACTGTTGGGCTTCCCTGGGGGCGCAGTGGTTGAGAGTCCGCCTGCCGGTGCAGGGGACACGGGTTCGTGCCCCGGTCCGGGAGGATCCCACATGCCGCGGGGCGGCTGGGCCCGTGAGCCATGGCCACTGAGCCTGCGCGTCCGGAGTGTGTGCTCCACAACGAGAGAGGCCGCAACAGTGAGAGGCCCGCGTACCACACACACACACACACAAAACAAACAACTAACTGCTGAACAACCATCGACAAAAAAGGACTGGAACCTACCAAAAAAGATATTCTACTTCTAAAGACAAAGAAGAAGCCACAACAAGATGGTTGGAGGGGTGCATTCGAAATACAATTAAATCCCACATCCACTGAGTGGGCAACTCACAGACTGGAAAATAATTACATCACAGAGGTTCTCCCACAGGAGTGAGAGTTCTGAGCCCCACAAAAGGCTCTTCAGTCTGGGGGTCTGGCATCAGGAGGAGGAATCCCCAGAGCATTTGGCTTTGAAGGGCAGTGGGGCTTGATTGCAGGAACTCGACAGGACTGGGAGAAAAAGAAATGCCACTCTTGGAAGGCGGACACAGGGTCTTGTGTGCACCAGGACCCAGGGGAAAAAGCACTGACCTCATAGGAGCCTGGGCCAGACCTACCTGCTGATCTTGGAGGGTCTCCTGGGGAAGTGGGGGGAGGGGGGCGGGGGGCAGCTGTGGCTCACAGCGGGGTCAAGGACACTGGTGGCAGAGGTACTGGAGAGTACTCATTGGCGTGAACTGTCCTGGAGGCCACCATTTTGATGCCAAGACCTGACCCCACCCAACAGCCCACAGGCTCCAGGACAGGGATGGCTCCAGTCAAACAACCAACAGGGCGGGAACACAGCCCCGCCCATCAGCACACAGGCTGCTTAAAGTCTTCCTCAGCCCACAGCCCCCTCTAAACACACCCTTGACACAGCCCTGCCCGCCAGAGGGACAAGACCCAGCGACACCCACTAGTGGGCGAGCACCAGTCCCTCCCACGAGGAAGCCTGCACAAGCCGACATGTAAGAATGGATACTATAAAACTCTTAGAGGAAAACACAGGTAGAACACTCTGACATAAATTGCAGCAATATCTTTTTTGATCCACCTCCCAGAGTAATGAAAATAAAAACAAAACAAACAAATTGGAAACTAATCGAACTTAAAAGCTTTTGCACAGTAAAGGAAACCATAAACAAAGCAAAAAAACAACACACAGAATGGGAAAAAGTATTTGCAAACGATGCGACTGGCAAGGGATTAATCTCCAAAATATACAAACAGCTCATGCAGCTCAATATCGAAAAAAAAACCCAATCAAAAATGGGAAGATCTAAATAGACATTTCTCCAAAGAAGACATACAGATGGCCAAAAAGCACATGAAAAGATACTCAACATCACTAATTATTAGAGAAATGCAAATCAAAACTATTAAGAGGTATTAAGAGGTATTAAGAGGTATCACCTCACGCCAGTCAGAATGGCCATCATCAAAGTCTACAAACAGGGACTTCACACAGTGGTTGCAGAGTGGTGGCACAGTGGTTGAGAGTCTGCCCACCAATGCAGGGGACACGGGTTTGAACCCTGGTCTGGGAGGACCCCACATGCCACGGAGCAACTGAACCCATGCGCCACAGCTGCTGAGCCTGCGCTCTGCAGCCCACGAGCCACAGCTACTGAGCCCGTGTGTCACAAGTGCTCAGGCTCACAGTCCTGGAGGCCGTGCTCGGCAACAGGAGAGGCCACTGCAATGAGAGGCCCGTGCACCGTAGTGAAGAGTAGCCCCCGCTTGCCACAACTAGAGGGAGCCCGCGCACAGCAGTGAGGGCCCAATGCAGCCAAAAATAAATAATAAATACAATAAGTAAATTAAAAAAACAGTCTACAAACAATAAATGCTGGAGAGGGTGTGGAGAAAACGGAATCCTCCTACACTGTTTATGGGAATGTAACTTGGTACAGCCACTATGGAGAAGAGTATGGAGGTTCCTTAAAAAACTAAAAATAGAGCTACTACCATATGATCCAGCAATCCCACTCCTGGGTATATATCCAGAGAAAATCATACTTCGAAAAGATACACGCACCCCAGTGTTCACTGCAGCACTATTTACAACAGCCAAGACATGGAAGCAACCTAAATATCCATCAACAGAGGAATGGATAAAAAAGATACATATATACAATGGAATAATGGTACATATATACAATGGAATATTACTCAGCCATAAAAAAGAATGAAATAATGCCATTTGCGCAAGATGGATGGGCCTAGAGATTATCATACTAAGTGAAGTAAGTCAGAGAAAGACAAGTATCATATGATATCACTTATATGTGGAATCTAAAAAAATGACACAAATGAACTTATTTACAAAACAGAAACAGACTCACAGACTTAGAAACAAACTAATGGTTACCAAAGGGGAAAGGTGGGGGGTAGGGATAAATTAGGTGGTTGGAATTAACATATACACACTACTATATATAAAACAGATAATCAGGGGCTTCCCTGGTGGTGCAGTGGTTGAGAATCTGCCTGCCAGTGCAGGGGACACAGGCTTGAGCCCTGGTCCGGGAAGATCCCACATGCCGCGGAGCAACTAAGCCCGTGTGCCACAACTACTGAGCCTGTGCGTCTGGAGCCTGTGCTCCACAACAAGAGAGGCTGCAACAGTGAGAGGCCTGCGCACCACGATGAAGAGTGGCCCCCGGTCGCCGCAACTAGAGAAAGTCCTCGCACAGAAACGAAGACCTAACACAGCCAAAAATAAATAAATAAATAAATAAAAAAGACCTCACCTCAATCATCACCTCTGCTAGGAAGCCTCCCTCAATTCTTTCCATAAAAGAAAAAAAGAAAAACAGATAATCAACAAGGACCTACTGCAATAACGTATATGGGAAAAGAATCTGAATAGATACATGTATAACTAAATCACTTTGATACACACCTGAAACTAACACACCACTGTAAGTCAACTATACTGCAATATAAAATTAAAAATTTTTAAAAAAAGGATTAGTTAAGAATAGTTTTTATCCTAAAAGAAAAAAAACATTTGTTAAGGTGTTAATCCCGGGTTTCTTGAGAGAGGGACTGACCAATGCGCTCTTCTTCCTGTGTTCTCCTTCCAGTGAGCCTTGAGGCCTGGGGATCTCTGTGGGCTCAGAGGCTGTGGGTTCAGACCCTCCCAGGCACCTGCGTTAAGCTGGGGACGCAGAAATGAGTGAGAGTAACTCTCTGCTTTCACGGAGCTGGCTAGGGAGTACAACAAAAGTATGAACCACACTCAGAGAGAGCAGAGGTGGGGACAACGGACCTCTTCTGGGATACCTGAGAAGCTTCCTGAGGGAAGCAATGCCTTTAAACTTGCTTTTGAAAGATGGATAACAGCGGAGCTTCTCAACATTGGCACTCTTCACATTCTGGATGAGGTAATTCTTTGGTGAGGGAGGCTGTCCTATGCACTGTAGGTATTTGGCAGCATCCCTGGCCTCTACTCACTAGATGCCAATAGAACTTCCACTACCAGCCCCAGGTCTGGTTCAAGTTATGACAAACAAAAATGTCTCCAGACAATACCAAGAGGGTAAAACCACCCTTGGTTGAAAACTGCTGTGTCAGAGTTTGCCAGGCAAAGAAAAGTGAGGAAACTGTTCTACTGAAGGAGGAGTAACATGTTCCAAAGCACAGAGCATGCTGCTCCATGGCAGCGCTTAGGGAAATAAATCCAGATAACTGGAGTATGATATGGTAGGAAGGAGGGATGGAGAGAGAGAAGTACTGAAACTACAGGCTAAGGAGAAAGGCTACCAAATCCAGGAAGAGGGCCAGACTGCCCTCAACAGCTCAGAGTAAAAAAAAAAATAGAGCCAGTTAGAAAGCCTCACTTAAGTCAGATTAGCATATTTGCCACAGGGACACATAGGTATATGAGGAAATGAACTGACATCTGACTGAGCAGCAAGACTGCACGCTGTGAATGTGTCCAGATGCCCTTCACAGAGGTCCCCACAGGAGGCCAAATGCCGTCTGGAAAGACTCCCGGAGAATGGCCTCCTAGGGATTCTCCATGGGGTCAAACCTTCCTCGTGGTGCTTGGGTTTTGAGAAATACAAATCAAATACTACAAAGCGCAATGTGATGGTAACTGACCAAGGCTGATGATCCTATCTGTCTAAAAACTGGTTCGGCCATAGCAAAGATCAATAAAACTATAAGTTGGTTCTTTGAGAAGATAAACAAAATTGATAACCCTTTAGCCAGACTCATCAAGAAAAAAAGGGAGAGGACTAAAATCAATAAAATTAGAAATGAAAAAGGACAGATTACAACTGACACTGCAGAGATACAAAAGATCATAAGAGACTGCTACAAGCAACTATATGCCAATAAAATGGACAACCTGGAAGAAATGGACAAATCCTTGGAAAAGTACAACCTTCCAAGACTGAACCAGGAAGCATTAGAAAATATAAACAGACCAATCACAGGTAATGAAATTGGAACTGTAATTAAAAATCTTCCAACAAACAAAAGTCTATGACCAGATGGCTTCACAGGTGAATTCTATCAAACATTTAGAGAAGAGTTAACATCTATCCTTCTCAAACTCTTCCAAAAAATTGCAGAGAGGAACACTCCCAAATTCATTCTACGAAGCCACCATCACCCTGATACCAAAACCAGACAAAGATATCACAAAAAAAGAAAATTATAGACCAATATCACTGATGAACATAGACTCAAAAACCCTCAACAAAATACTAGAAAACAGAATCCAACAACACATTAAAAGAATCATACACCATGATCAAGTGGGGTTTATCCCAGGGATGCAAGGATTCTTCAATATACGCAAATCAATCAATGTGATACACCATATTAACAAATTAAAGAATAAAAACCATATGATCATCTCAGTAGATGCAGAAAAAGCTTTTGACAAAATTCAACACCCATTTATGATAAAAACTCTCCAGAAAGTGGGCACAGAGGGAACCTACCTCAACATAATAAGAGCCATATATGGCAAACGCACAGCAAACATCATTCTCAGTGGTAAAAAACTGAAAGCATTTCCTCTAAAATCAGGAACAAGATAAGGATGTCCACTCTAGCCACTATTATTCAACACAGTATTGGAAGTCCTAGCCACAGCAATCAGAGAAGAAAAAGAAATAAGAGGAACACAAATTGGTAAAGAAGTAAAACTGTCACTGTTTGCTGATGACATGATGCTACACATAGAAAATCCTAAAGATGCCACCAGAAAACTACTGGAACTAATCAATGAATTTGGTAAGGTTGCAGGATACAAAATTAATGCACAGAAATCTCTTGCATTCCTATACACTAACAATGAAAGATCAGAAAGAGAAATTAAGGAAATAATCCTATTTACCATCACAACAAAAAGAATAAAACACCTAGGAATAAAACCTACCTAAGGAGGCAAAAGACCTGTACTCAGAAAACTGTAAAACACTGATGAAAGAAATCAAAGATAACATAAACAGATGGAGAGATAAACCATGCTCCTGGATTGGAAGAATCAATATTGTGAAAATGACTGTACTACCCAAAGCAATCTACAGGTTCAATGCAATCCCTATCAAATTATGAATGGCATTTTTCACAGAACTAGAACAAGAAATTTTACAATCTGTATGGAAACACAAAAGACCCCAAATAGCCAAAGCAATCTTAAGAAAGAAAAACAGAGCTGGAGGAATCAGGCTCCCTGACTTCAGACTATACTACAAAGCTACAGTAATCAAGACAGTAGGGTACTGGCACAAAAACAGAAATATAGCTCAACGGAACAGGATAGAAAGCCGAGATAAACCCACGCACATATGGTCACCTTATCTTTGACAAAGGAGGCAAGAATAGACAGCCTCTTCAATAAGTGGTGCTGGGAAAAATGGATGGATACATGTAAAAGAATGAAATTAGAACACACCCTAACACCATAAACAAAAATAAACTCAAAATGGATTAAAAACCTACATGTAAGGCCAAACACTATAAATCTCTTAGAAGAAAACATAGGCAGAACACTCCATGACATATATCATAGCAAAATCCTTTTTGACCCACCTCCTAGAGCAAGGGAAATAAAAACAAAAATAAACAAATGGGACCTAATGAAACTTAAAAGCTTTTGCACAGCAAAGGAAACCATAAACAAGACAAAAAGACAACCCTCAGAATGGGAGAAAATATTTGCAAACAAAGTAACTGACAAAGGATTAATATTCAAAATATACAGCGGCTCATGCAACTCAATATCACAAAAACAAACAACCTAATCCAAAAATAGGTGGCAGACCTAAATAGACATTTCTCCAGAGGAGACATACAGATGGCCAACAAATACAAGAAAAGATGCTCAACATCACTAATCATTAGAGAAATGCAAATCAAAACCACAATGAGGTATCACCTCACACCGGTCAGAACAGCCATCATCAAAAAATCTAGAAACAATAAATGCTGAAGAGGGTGTGGAGAAAAGGGAACCCTCACACACTGTTGGTGGGAATGTAAATTGATACAGCCACTATGGAGAACAGTATGGAGGTTCCTTAGAAAACTAAAAATAGAACTACCATATGACCCAGCAATCCCACTACTGGGCATATACCCTGAGAAAACCATAATTTAAAAAGATACAGGTACCACAATGTTCACTGCAGCTCTATTTACAATAGCCAGGACATGGAAGCAACCTAAATGTGTATCAACAGGTGAATGGATAAAGAATATGTGGCACATATATACAATGGAATATTACTCAGCCATAAAAAGGAATGAAATTGAGTTATTTGTAGTGAGGTGGATGGACCTAGAATCTGTCATACAGTGAAGTAAGTCAGAAAGAGAAAAACAAATACAGCATGCTAACGCATATATATGGAATTTAAAAAAGCAGTACTGATGAACCTAGTGGCAGGGCAGGAATAAAGACACAGACATAAAAGAAGGGACTTGAGGGCACGGGTGGGGGGTAAGGGGAAGCTGGGATGAAGTGAGAGAGTATACACTACCAAATGTAAAATGGATGGCTAGTGGGAAGCTGCTGCATAGCACAAGGAGATCAACTTGATGCTTTGTGACGACCTAGAGGGACGGGATAGGGAGGGTGGGAGGGAGGCTCAAGAGGGAGGGGATATGGGGATGTATGTATACATATAGCTGATTCACTTTGTTGTACAGCAGAAACTAACACAACATTGTAAAGCATTTATACTCCAATAAAGATGTGGGGAAAAAAAACTGGTTTGGCCAACAGCACTGTCATTTAATTAGCATGTGTCCTCCCTTACTGGGTATGCAAACATCATACCCACACCTCAAGAACAGTTTTCTCAAGTATTTCCTGTTTCCTCACACATAATGTGAAAGGAAGATAAATGTGCCTGGACCTCTCCTAACCTTGGGTTTTAGGTTCTCCCCACAGACCACGCTACTGTGGTTTCCAATTCAATTCCCTCCACATCCCTCCTCCAGCAACAGCTCCAAATGGGGCAGTTTAATTAGAGGGAATACTTGATAATGGGCCAACAAGTACTCCTCTATTAATGAGGTTCACTAACTTCCTTAGTGGTGCCATTACCTCTACAAAGCTGACTCCTTGCCAGGAAGTCCATACTCAAAGGGCAAGTTGGAGAAACCTGACCAAGCAGATGTCCTGAAAACCCCAAATTACTCCACAGCTGGTTTCTCTGCTCCAGGATTCACCAAAGACAGAACTTGTGATCTCAGAACATCCCTGTCTAAAACATCTGAGGTTTGGTATTAATTCACCCGTCCCTTCAGTCAGCACCTTTTGTGTGGCATGAACTGTTAGACACTGTGGACAAAAATGAATATGACACAGTCTCTATCATCAGAAGTTCAGTTTAGTGGGGCAGACAGATGTTAAATAATCACAATATAGTAATAATGTGTGTTATGATAAAAGTAGGCATATGGACACAAGGAGCACAGAACTAACCTGTGGATTCACATGGGAAGGGGGCTTGAGCTGAGTCATGCAGACACATAGAATTTAGTCAAATGAGGAAAGAAGAAAAGAGCATTCCAGACAGAACGTACAGCACATGCAAAGGCAAAGCTTGATGCCAAAAAGCTGCAAGTGGCTAAGTGTAAACTGGGAATGGAGGTGGGAGCAGGAGAGCAGGAGATAAGACTAGAAAGACCAGGTGGTGGCCAAATCACAGAAAGCCTTGGATACCACGATAAATGGTCAAGCTATTGCGAGACAATGAAGGATTTGAAACAGGGAAGGGGACATAAGACAACCTGCACTTTAGAAAGATCATTCTAGCAGCTATGTGGAAAATGGATTTGGAAAATGAGAAAAGCATGAATGGAGTAAGAAGGCTCTTGCAGTAGAATATGAGCTTTGGAGTGCAGACTATATGTTTTATTACTTCCTTATCTTCAACATTTAGGCACTGAGAGGCACTCAACAGATATGGTTTGAATTAAGTCTTGAAAAGAAATGATTAAAAAAGAAAAAGGCTGGGGCTTCCCTGGTGGCACAGTGGTTGAGAGTCCGCCTGCCGATGCAGGGGACACGGGTTCGTGCCCCGGTCCGGGAAGATCCCACATGCCGTGGAGCGGCTAGGCCCGTGAGCCATGGCCGCTGAGCCTGCGCGTCCGGAGCCTGTGCTCCGCAACGGGAGAGGCCACAGCAGTGAGAGGCCCGCGTACCGCAAAAAAAAAAAAAAGAAAAAAGAAAAAGGCTGGGTTATGGCTAATGAAATGACACTGAGGATGTCATTTCAATGTCTGAGCCACAAAACTGGACCATGAAGGATGGGAGTGAGAATAGGTATGGCAGCAGGGAAGGGAATATAAGCTGGTGATGGGGCTAAGAGCAGAAAGACAATGAACAGACAAAGGCTTTCTGCTATACAGGAGGACCAACCTCGATTCCAGGTGGTGGATAACATGTTGTTTTGGGCACAGATCCGTCTGGCCAGAGAAGGATGCTTGAGAATCTGGGATTTACACAGCTGTATCAGACTGTCCACAATGACTGGGCTTGGAGAAAAGAAGAGACATTTGGAGATGTAAAGCAACAGGCTGACTCCAAGATCCATCAGTTGGAAACCTTACTGACTTGGGGGAGACTTACCAGTACGTCTCTCTCTTGGGGATGTCTTCAGTAGAGTGCCAGAGACGAGCGTGAAAGATCACATTCAGAACACATTCATCTTGATTCTCTATGTGGTTCCTTGGATCGTCAGCAAGGCTAAGCACTTTCTCAGGAAGGCCTTCTATTAACTTGGTCTTGGTAAGCCACAGAGCCTGCTTTACACCTTTAGAGTCATCAGTCACAAAAAACCAAAACCAAAAAAAAAAAGTCATTCAGGAAGAAATGCTTATCCCTGCCGGGTAGCATTTTGGGGAAAAAGCAGCCTTGAGAGAGAGATGGGATTTGTTCCGACATCTGAGGGGTCAGAACTAAAATAAAAAGCAGAAGCTATGAGAGCCAGATTTCAACTCAGCTTCAGGAATGACCATCTAAAGGCAGTTAACAGTTGATTGAGGCAGTGAGTACTTGCCTCAGGAGGAATTCAAACAGCCACTAAGACGGCTGAGATCATGAGGCTGAATCTTGAAGGCAAGGATTTGTTTGTTACCTGCAGAATTCAGATCCCAGATTACAGGACTACATCAATAGATGCCAACCTCTCAAAACCTAGATCCTTTCTATTAACCGACACCCTAGTCCCTGACTGGAAAAGCTCATGTCTGCCAAATATACGTCATTTAATAGATATGGGCCCAGGATTAAGTGCATACTGCTCTATCAAGGGAAAGAGCTTTTGGAAATAATGGAAATAACTTCTGGATCATGAATAACCTGAGGAGCCCTGAGTCTGGGAGCACTAGATAATCTTTCGCATCTGACTCTGAGATTCTGTAACAAGCTATTTTATAAGCAGATTTTTGTATGAAGCCCTATGAAATGTACTGCTGTATTTGTCAAAAGAATCATACTGAGGATGTTGCTCAATTTATTATGCAGGGTCCTCCCTGAGACCTTCTGAACTTCTCCCTGGCCTCTGACAGGAAGGTTGGGCTTTTCCTGAGTAGAGTACTGTTTTGTCTTTTGGACACGGTGAATTGCATAACTCACAATGTTTCTCTATACCAGGGGTCAAACTTTTTCTTAAAGGGCCAGACAGTAAATATTTTCAGCTTCTGGGCCAGTCTCTATCACAACTACTCAGCTCTGCCACTGTAGCACGAAAGCAGCCATAGGTAATAAGTAAACAGGTGTGCATGGTTTCACTATAATAAAGCTATTTATAGAAACAGGCAACTGGCCTAGTCAGCAGACCCCATCTCTGTACCATTTGTTGACTGCTAGCAAGCTGAGGGTCAACTCTGGGGCTCCCCTGGACAAGTACAACCTCACAGAATGGATTTTTTGTATTCGCTGTTTCATTTTTCCTTTGTGCTGATCCCCTCACCTATTTTTAATTTAATCTGGCTGTGCTACAAAATTTCTGTAAGATGCCCAAAATACTTTTCAGGAAAAGAAGGAGTATAAATAAACTAAAAGATCTGATTCAGAGTGCTTAGTCTCTAAAAACTAATTTAACCCCCTTACTCTCAGCAGGATGGGCTGTGGTGCAGGCTACTCATCCCAGCTGAACAAACATCACTCGACGCAGAGATGTATCTTCATTTGAAAAACTATGTCTGGGATTAAAGCAAACTTAGCACACTTTGAGGGAAACACCCTCAGACGATTTCTTCTGTGGTGATAAATGAAAGGTAATGAGACTTTTCACTTTAAGGCTCATAAGACATCAGAAACACAAATATTTAGAAATGTTAACTTCTGGATTTTGTGGTGCAGCAGAAAGAACCCTGGACTGGGGGTCAGGTAACCTGACTTTTAGTCCCAACACTGCCATTGTTCCTTAAACTTGAAAATGGATAAAATACTAAGAATTTATGGTTCACTAGTATTTGAATAATATGTAAGAGCTGCCATTTACTGAACATTACCATCTACTCTGTGCCAGGAGCTTTAACTACAAGTTGGATGGGATTTTATGGAATGGAGGATGAAACGCAAGAGACTAAGGAATTTGTTTCAAGTCCCAAACCTTGTAAGCGATGGGGCTGGGAGGAGACCCTGAGTCTGTCTATGTTAAAGCCCATGATCTCTCCATTACCCCAATCTGTTTCTCTAGCCCTGTATCTTGCAGTTTTATTACAGACTTTACAGAACCTCTCTACATATGGTGAAAGCATAGGGTATGTTTTCAGCCTAGTCAAACAAGTTAACCTTAACTTCTAAGACACAGCTAATGCATTTCATCCACATGGTAATGTTACCAGGGCCACTCAAGGGTGCCAAGTCTTGTGAGGTCCTTCACAGCACCCTGTGAGGATACTGGAAGTATTTAAAGGCCAAAAAAACAGCTTTCAGGAGTGGGTTTGAGCAGCTTAAGAGGCTAGCCAGTTGACAAGTTTTTTTCAAACCTAGGATTTATTATCTGGCTTAGTCCCCAAATCCTGCCAGGTCTCTTTCTTTCCTAATTACTTACTGGAAAATTCTGCTCCCACTTACCTGGACCATTTTGTGTTTTCAGGACCTGTCCTAACCCCACTCTGATTTAGGGACTAAGGAAGAATGAGGAGGAAAAAATGGGTTAAGAGGACTCTCAATAAACAACCCCCTCCAGGGACTCTGGAACATAATTTCCGGTACTGCCCCAGACATACAGATGGTTTTGGCTAAAGTCATTTTGACCTGTTCTTAGTGAGAGTGAAAGGGAGCAGAAGTGGACTAGATGGATTTTAGGCCCAAGATCCTTTCCCTGAAAACATCTCAGCTCTGACCGTTGACAAAGGACATTGACCTGGGAAACCAGAGGTGTAGCCCTGGCTTCACTAGTAACGCACAGTGCACCTGTGAGCAGATCACTGGCAAATCACTTCCCCTCTGTCACAATCACCAATCCTAATTGCCAATTAACTTGATTGACTAGCCTGAAATGAGGCGATAGACCTGCAGATTAAGTACCGTTTCTGTTGTCTCTTTGCACTATAATCCCCCTCCAACTAGTTCTCAAACATAGTTACATCTCCAGGGTGCAAGAGCTGGGTCAATGTGAACCACCTAGTCTAAACCACTCATTTCACAGGAAATGGAGGCTCAGGAAGCTTCAGTCACTTGCCCAAAATCACACAGAGGGTGAGGGGCAGGGCTAGGCCTAGAAACCAGATCTTTTCACTTGGCCACTAAAACTCTAATACTCCCTCACACATACTGCTCTTTACATCTCACTTAATCCTAACAATTCGCAGAATATTAAAATCAATATCGGGCCACTTTGCAGACGGAGAAACCGAGACCCACTGAGTTTCAACGTCTTGCCCAAGGCCACAGAAGGTCGGGGTCAGTGCTGGGTAGAGGACCAAGGTCCCCTCCCGCCCGTCCTGGGGCCTCACCCTCGAGGAGGCGGCAACGCTGGTGGAAGACGTAGCAGGCCTGGTCTTTGTACAGCGGGTGCTCGTGAAGCGGGGGCAAGCGGCGGAACTTCGGGGGCGTCCAGCCTGGGTTCCAGGGCGGGAAGACTGGCCGCGCCAGACCGGGCATAAAGTGCATCTTCCCCGCGTAGGTGATGGGCTCCAGTCCAGGAATCTCGTACACCCTGTCCGGGGGAGGAGGCTCGGGCTTCCGCGTGGAGCGCACGCCCCACTCGTACGCCCCGCGTCTTGGGGCCCCGCAGCTCCCAAGACCGAGCCGCCCGGGCCGAGCAAGCGCCAGCCTTGCTGACCTCGACGCCAACGCCATACCGATCCGATCTCTTCAAGACCTCCACCTGGACGCCGCCATCTTCCCGCGCTCAAGGCCTGCTGGGAACGAAAAGAGCCGAACGCCCAGACTCGTTTTATGAGTGGCAGCCACTTTAACCAATCATCGTCAGGGCATCCTCGTCTTGCCCCACCCTGCAGGCCGTCAGCGATTTCCCACAGTTGGAACCCTGCCTGCCTCCCCGGGGAAGCGCAGGAGGGTAGGTGAGTGGTTGTGATGGGCAGGGGGACTAAGAGAAGAGATTCAGGACTTCAAGCCTGAACTCGGGACAACCTTGATCGCTTAACGAGCAATTGGAGCTTGGGCAGGGCACTTCCTTCTGAGCCTTAAAGTCACTCGCTGTAAAAATAGCGATAGAAACGCCTAAACTAGCGCCTAAACTAGCTTGGGCAGGGCACTTCCTTCTGAGCCTTAAAGTCACTCGCTGTAAAAATAGCGATAGAAACGCCTAAACTAGCGTCTAAACTAGCGCCTAAACTAGCTCAGCACCCGGCGCGCGGTGGGTACGCCGTAAATTTCCTTGCCTTTCCAGCCCTCACGCGGAGCCTGAGCGTGGCCCTTGCACCACGCCGGCGCCGCACCGACCGCGCTGCACTGCACGCCTCCTCCCAAGCGCCCAAAGTGAGTTCCTTTCCTCGGAATGTCGCGTTTCGCCTCCTAGAAGCAGGGCCAGAGCGGCGGAGGTGTACCTTCCTCCTTGCGCAGCACGTATTTATCAAATGCCCACTGAGTGTCAGGCACTGCTGAGCATCGGGTTTACACTGGTGAATAAAACAGATGTGCGATGTAGAGCGTACAGTTTAGTGGGAGATGCAGACAGAAAGCAAGTAAAGTAAATAAATAGCAGTTGCAACACACACACACACTTCATATGCCTTTTCCCCCAGTTATTTTTCTCTTCAGTATTTAACACTAACATAACATGTTTTTCTATTTTGATTTTATTTAATCACGCTCTCACTGGAATATAAGATCCATGAGTGCAAGGGATTTTGTTTCTTCACTGCTGTGAAACCTGCTCCTAGACCAGTGCCTGGCACATAGTAAATATATGTTTAATGAATGAATTCATAATGATGTGATGAATAAGCAAATAGGGTACCTTCTAGAGAATGAGAAGGGGGTGGTTCAGGGAGGGCTCTGAGGGCAGGTGACCTTGAAGCAAGGCCTGAGGGTGAGGAGTGTCATCCAGGCAGAGGCAACAACATGTCAAGGCCTGGCTTCTTAGACTGAAAAGGTAGAGGCTGAGAGAAGATGTGAACCTGGTCTTTAAAATTCATGACTGACGTGGCCAGCTTCTCTACTAATTTCCAAAATACTAGGGAGAGTGGGATTAGTAAAACATGGAGAAAGTAAATTTAAGGCAAAGAAGGCTAAATAACCTTCACACTGTACAGCAGTTTACAGTCAATAGGGCTCCTTCACTTACCTCACTTTATCTCTGAAATACCTTTTGGGAGTAAGAAGTCAGCATAAAGAGGGAATCAGATCTCATTCACTCTTAATACAAACCTGGTACATAACATGCAAGAAAAATGGGTTGACCTGATGTGACACCAAGCTAGGCTGCAAGCTCTGTGAAGGTAGAGCCCCTGTTTTATTAACCTCTGCTGTATCCCAGCACCTAGCACTGCGCCTGGCTCCCAGACCTTATATGTAAACTGAGTACTCACCACTCACCTGAGCCTTGCATATGCCAGGCCTGTGCTTGGTGGTAGAATACAGAAAGAATAAGATACCTGCTTGCCCTCAAGGGGTTCTCAACCTGCTAAACCTTCCTGAAATCATAGAACCAGCAGTAGAACCAGGTTTTCTTTCCTCTAAAGAGCAGCCTTTCCTCTATAAGAGAAAGATTTATTGCACACAGAAGAACTACCCTTCTAAAACCAATGATAGTAAGTGGTAAGAGAATTTGGACAAGTTCTGATCAGAAGAACACTGGGCACCACACAAGGAGATTGGATTGTATCTTGTAGGCAGTGGGGAGCTATTGAAGCTTGCTAAGCAGGGGACTGTTGTGATCAGAGCTGGTGGGAGGTGTGCTGATTGATGGTGTAGGGGGAGACTGGAAGCACATCATTTGGGCCCATGGGAAGCTCCAGTGTAAATGGGTGTGGAAAGCAGGAAAAGTGGGAAAGATCTTAAAGGTTAGGGCTCCTGGGAAGTGATTGGTAACCAAGAAACAGGACTTCACTGTCTTCTAGTAGGTGTGGTGGTTTGCTCCTCTGCTTTTGCACAGACTTGGCGCACACCTTGATTCTAGCACTTTATGCACGAATGAAGCTACTGCCCTTGGGAAGCTCCAGGGTGCCTATAAAATTCCGTGGCAGTCTGGCAAGTTGGGTCCCTGTTCTGTGCCAGCCCAGTGCCAGGCACTGGGAATTGGAGATGAAGACACTCTCCTCTGCCCTCTAGAGCATGAAATCCAGGGAGAAAGAGCAGCCTGGAGTCTTAAGAGACCAGGTATGTGCACTAACTTTACCACTCCTGCTTCCTGGCCTCAGTTTTCTCCATTGTGAAATGAGGAAGAGCATGGCCTACTTATGTACAGCTGTCGAGAGGACTGAGTGAGGCAGTGCATCTATCTTATCCCGGTTCTTATCTGTTTAGTGGATGACTCCTCCAGGACAGAGATGAGTGTCAGTCACCTCTGTGTCCCAGCACCTCATTCAGCAGCCCCTGCCCAGTAAGTGTCTAAGAGGCAGGAATGAATAGGAGGAAATCAAAGACTGGAGCTTTTATTTTTTAAATTTTATTTATTTATATTTTTAAATTAATTAATTTATTTTTGTCTGCATTGGGTCTTCATTGCTGCACACAGGCTTACTGCGGCGAGCGGGGGCTACTCGTCACTGCCGTGTGCAGGCTTCTCATTGAGGTAGCTTCTCTTGTTGCAGAGCACCAGCTCTAGGCGCATGGGCTTCAGTAGTTGTGGCACGCAGGCTCAGTAGTTGTGGCTCACGGGCTCTAAGAGTGCAGGCTCAGTAGTTGTGGTGCACAGGCTTAGTTGCTCCGCAGCATGTGGGATCTTCCCCAACCTGGGCTCGAACTCGTGTCCCCTGCATTGGCAGGCGGCTTCTTAACCACTGCGCCACCAGGGAAGTCCAAGACTGGAGCTTTTGGAGGAGTGATATTTACATCAAATAATGCTCTGGGACATCAGACTTCCCCTAAGTTCTGTTCTCAGACAAGAGGGAGAGAAGACCCTCTTTTACTTTGATTTGCCTGTGGATTTTTTAAAAATATTTATTTATTTATTTGACTGCACCGGGTCTTAGTTGCGGCACGCGGGATCTTCATAGCTGCGTGTGGGATCTTCATTGCAGCATGCAGGATCTTTAGTTGTGGCATGCGGGATCTTTTAGTTGCAGCATGCAGGATCTAGTTCCCTGACCAGGGATTGAACCCGGGCCCCCTGCATTGGGAGCACAGAGTCTTAACGGCTGAACCACCAGGGAAGTCCCTGCCTGTGGAATTTTCAATGAATAGTTTCCTTACAGGTGAGATGACCAAGTCTATTTCTATATAAACTGTATAGTTCCACATATGAAGACAGAGAACCTTGATAAATCCCAAACTGCCCTCACAGAAACATCTCAAAATAAATCATAACCATTTAAATTTTCCTCCCTTATCTTTCTTTCAGACAATGTTTACCTAATGGCCCTGAAACCAAGCTCCTTTCCTTCTTCCTTTCATATAACATCCATATTTTTAAATGTACACTGTGCTAGTTCATAAAATGAATAAAAAACAGGTCTCTGCCCTCAAGGAGTTCACAGTCTCGAAGAGAAAACCACGTAAACATGTAATTTCTGAACAGTGTGAAATGCTATAGGGTAGAGATTCATTCACTGGAAGAGCATTTATTGAGCACCTACAGTGACCAGGGCTGGACCAAGTGCAGTGAGTGCTGCAGGAAGCAGGAAGCCAAGCAGGCCTTCAGAGGCTCCAGCCTGTTCTCTTCCTCTACCCACTCATCCCTCCCTTGTTGTTAGTTACCCAGAGCTCCATCTCCAGACTCAGGTACCTAGACCTATTTAATCCAACTGGCAGCTGGATTTTGCCCTTGGATGTTCCACAGGCACTCAGTGTACCTCAAACTGAACTTTCCCCCACTTCCTCTTTCCCCTAAAACTCAGCTTCTCTTGGACCCACTATCCACCCACGGATCCAAGCCAGACACCTGGATGTCCCTTCTATCCCCTCACCTGCTCACCTCACATCCATCAGTCTCTGTGTCCTGTTAATTACTGCTTCAGGATTTCTCTAATTGACCGCTGTCCTCTCATCCTCCCTGAAGGTCCCCTGGTCCAGGTCCTCATTACCTCTCACCTGGACCATCATGACTTCCTCCTCCTCCTGTTTTCCTGTGATTGAAGAACAATATGTTCTGAGACCAGACAGAGCAGAGTTAAAGTCCCAGTGCCATCATTTGGGGACCTTTGTCACCCTGGGTAAGTTATTAAACCTCTCCAGACCCCAGTTTTCCCATCCATAAAATGATACTGCCTTGTTGTAAAGATTAAATGAGATGCAGCAATTTGACAGGTGACTCACCAACAGTGGTGAGTGAAAGAAATCAGACACAGAAGAATGCATTCATATGATTCTGTTTAAAGGTAGAAACTAAGCAAACCTGATAAATACTGGATAGGGTTGCAAATAAAGGTGGCACAACTAAGGAAAAACAAGGGAATGATTATATCAAAAGTCAGGGGGGGGCTTCCCTGGTGGCGCAGTGGTTGAGAGTCTGCCTGCCGATGCAGGGGACATGGGTTCGTGCCCCGGTCCGGGAGGATCCCACATGCTGCAGAGCGGCTGGGCCCATGAGCCATGGCTGCTGAGCCTGTGTGTCCGGAGCCTGTGCTCCGCAACGGGAGAGGCCACAGCAGTGAGAGGCCCGTGTACCGCCAAAAAAAAAAAAGTCAGGGTGGTGGTAATGGGGAGCGGGGGTGTGATCAGGGAGGAACACAAATGTGTGGCTTCTGGGATGCCAGCAACGTTCTTTTTACTTGAGTGAGTGGTGCTTACGAAAGGGTTCTTTTATTTATTTTTATTTATAATTTATCTGTAATTTATTTTTATAACTTTTATAAATATTAAGTTGTACATAAATGTTGTACTTCATCATTTAAAATATTTTAAAAATTCAATGAGATTTTCTATGTAATCTTAATCCAGCAGTCCTCAGAGCACACGAAGAGGTCAAGAAACCATGATTGCCCGTTCCGATCGCTGTGCCCTGTCTCCCTCCCTCCCCCACCAGGCAGCAGATCCCAGGATTGATTCATCCCTGTCCCCAGTGCTCACACAGAGCTTGGCACCTGCAGGGCTCAGGGAGAATGAGTGGAATAGAGGTGACCAGAGTGTAACCACATGTTTTCCCTCTCCCAGGCTGGCAAGGGAGGAGGACCTGGGCCTACTCTGGGAAGAGCACCCAGTTGCCCACACCTCCTGCCTGACCAAGGCCCACTGACAATGAACAAGGGGGAGGAAGACGACGATGAGGAAGCCTGGCTGCAGCTTCGGCCGGTGGAGCCCTTGCCCTCCCAGTGCTGCGGCAGTGGCTGCTCACCCTGCGTGTTTGACCTCTACCAGCGAGACCTAGCAAGTTGGGAGGCAGCCCGAGCCAGCAAGGACAGGAGCCTGCTGAGTGGAGAAGAGACACAGGTGAGGGGGAGCAGCGTCCACTGGCCTCAGCCCTGTGCAGTGTACTGCTCGTGGAAGCTTCCTTTGACTCTGTACAGCAGAGAGAAAAGAGTGAGCTTAATGGAAGCAGACTGACCCAGGTTCAAAGCCTGGCCTTGAGCTGGTGAATGGGGAATGGGGCAGGTGGCTAGGGGAGGTCCCAGGAGTGAATTGGGTGTGGGCATTTTACAGGAGAGGGAGATCTGTGAGTCGTGGCATTCAGAGAAGACTTCCCGGAGGAGGTAGAGGTGGGGTGGAATATTAAGGACAGTGGCCTGAGACTTTGAAGACATGAATTTGAGTCCCTGCTCATGGTGTGACCTTGTACAAATAAGTCACTACTACTCAGGCCTCAGTTTCCCCACATATAAAATAAGGATATTGGATTAGATCATCCATTAGGTCCCATCAATTTCTAAATTGTGCAAATCTGGATTTTAGCAGGTTTGAAGGATGGGTAGGTCTTTCATACACTGGAGATGAGTGTTCTGGATAGAGGACACTGCTTGAGCAGATAAAGACTCACAGGTAGGGAGCCGCAAGGTATTCTTGGGGGTACAGAGAAAAGTCTGGTGTCTGATGCCTGGGAGATAAAATGAGACTTGGGGCCCATCCACAGGGCCCTTGAGTGTCCAGTTAAGGACCTTGCACTTTATCCTGGGGCTGAGGGGAGCCATACAAGGCTTCAGAGCAGGGTGAGCTCAATGTAAAGTGTTCTGGCATTCTTAGAACCTGAAAGGGAAGTAAGGCGGGACTACGCTATTACAGAGAAAACTTATTGGCCTTGATAGCCTCTCCTTGTGGGGAGGATGCCCACGGATGCTTGCATGTCTCTTGAGTCCCAGCTTCTAGCTGTTGAATCTTTTCCTGTTGCAGAGCTGTCCCTCCAAGCTGAGCCCAGAGACCTTCCTAGCCTTCTGCATCAGTGCCACGGACAGACTCACTAAGGACACCTACCTTGTCCGGTTTGCATTACCTGGGAACAGCCGGCTCGGCTTGCGGCCTGGCCAGCACCTCATCCTACGGTACACTCAGGTAGTGGGAGGACCCAGGCTTTGCAGCCCTGCGCTGCCATTTGCTAGCTGTGTGGTCTAGGGCAACTTGCTTAACCTTCCTTAAACCTCCATTTGTCATCTTCAGAATAAACATAGTAATACGTGACTCAGAGGGCTCTTGGAATTGAACTAGATAATGCATTTTCCTAATAAATAATAACAACAGTAACAGCAAACACTTTTTTAGCACTTCGTATCCAAGGCACAGTTCTGTGTGCTCATATGTATAAGCTCATTCATCCCTCACAGAATCCTGTGTGGTAGACACCATTGTCATGCCTGAGACGAAACTGAAGTCAGAGAGGTTTAGTAACTTCCCCAAGATCACACAGTTAGGAAGTGTTGGAGCCAGGATTTGAAAGCAAGCAGTATGGCTCCAGAGCTTGTGGTACTAACCTCATATGATTAGCACCAGTTGACGGAGAAGACACTGTTGTTGAAAATAAGGGTGTTGCCCAGTATCACACGGCTAATAAGGATTCAAACCCAAACAGCCCGCCTCCTGAGTTACACCCTTCATTCCTCTGAACTTCCTTCTTCCTTCCAGCTTACTTTTGTACTCTTCTCCCACCTTGATCCCCACCTCCACCTACACAGGGACAGGACCCTTTGGGACCTCCAGATGGAGGTGACTGCCAGGCAGTTGACTCTCTGGGTCTGAAGCTCAGCAGAGAAATCTGAGCTGCAGACGTGGATCTGGGAATCATCCAGGTATATTGTTATGCCTGGATGGCATTTGGGAGCACGTGGGGCATGGAAAGAGGGAAGGAGGTAGGACCGAACCCTGGCAACTCCAGCATTTATGGTGTTGGCAAGAGGAGGCAGAGCCATCAAAGGAGACGGAAAGTCTAGCCAGTACTTGCCTCGCACTGACCCCTGGTGTTTGTGCCCAGCTTGTTCTGGCCTGTGGCCTGGCTGACGGTCCTTAAAGGTCACTGTTCCAGTGGACAAGAGGGGCCACAGGACAGGTCACAGCCCCAAGCAACCCTCCATCCATAAGTCAGGGATGCCCAGAACTACCTGCCTCTAGTCTGGCCCCTCTCTGTCAGTCCAGTGACATTCCTAACACATGCAGCTGACCACATCCCTCCTCATTCAGCCCCCTTCTGGTACTCCACAGTGCCTCCCCAGTGACACTGTAACCCAAGGCCCCAGCCTTCTTGCCCAGCAAGTTCTTCTCCACAGCCCCCCAACCACCCCCATACGTGCCCCTTGTTCCAGCCCCGAGGTCCACTCGCCAGTTCCTGGCTTGCCCTACATTATCCTACCTCTAAGCCTTTGCCCAGGGTGTTCCCTCTGCCTGGAATTACTTTACTTCCTGCGCATTGTTACCTGTTAGTGGCCTGCTTGTCCTTTAAGACCTTCTGAGCTCAAGGCCTTCTGAGGTTCCCTAGGTGAGAGTGCCTGTCACTTTTACCCCTGTCATAGCAAATGTCACAGTGCCCTTTGCATCCGAGCCATGCCATATATTCTGTTTGTTATTTCCTTGTTTTTTCTGTAAGCATTTATTGAATATTTCTGCCCAACTTTTGATACATTGGGACAGGCCTTTTTAATCTTTGCATACCTCAAAGAAGAAAATTTTGTACATAGTAGGGCTCAAGAGAGGAGTGCTTAGGTGCTCCAGGGAAGCTCTGAGTAGTGGTAAGGAGCCCAGACCTGGAGGCAGACACAGCTACAGATGAGTTCTAGCTGTGTGACCTCAGGCAGGTGACATCCCTTCTCTAAGCCTTGGTTTCCTCATTTTGGTTATTGTTTGAAATAAATGAGATCCTGCATATAGTATGCTTGGTGCATCATAGGCATTTCCTACAACATGGCTGCTCTTATTATTACTCACGATCGTGCTCCCGGCCCCCTTGTTGATAACACTGGAGGGGATTCATGCATGCGGTCAGGCTTTGGACTAGGGCACCCTTGAGGATCCTTTCACTTCTGATGCTCCTGGCATGCGGTCGTGTTTGATAAATGTTAAACGCTTGTTAAATATAGTTATTTTTATCTTGATCATTCTGTGGTCGAGGAGAGGTCAGGAAAAACCCCAGTGATGTCCTAAAATAGCTCACATCATCAGTGTACTTTTTTTTTTTTAATTTATTTTGGCTGCGTTGGGTCTTCATTGCTGTGCGTGGGCTTTCTCTAGTTGCAGTGAGCGGGGGCTACTCTCTGTTGCGGTGCGCGGGCTGCTGATTGCGGTGGCTTCTCTTGTTGTGGAGCACGGGCTCTAGGCGCGTGGGCTTCAGTAGTTGTGGCTCGCGGGCTCTAGAGCACAGGCTCAGTAGCTGTGGTGCACTGGCTTAGTTGCTCCGTGGCATGCGGGATCTTCCCAGACCAGGGCTTGAACCCGTGTCCCCTGCATTGGCAGGTGGATTCTTAACCACTGCGCCACCAGGGAAGCCCATCAGTGTACTTTTTGAAGCACTTTTTCATCTGTGACCCCTGTGGAGCTACACAGCAGGGGCAGAGACTGTTGTCCCCATTTTACAGAAGGGGCAGCTGAGGGTTTAAATGACCTGCCCAGGGTCTCACAGCCAGCACGTGGCAGTGGGGGGAGCCCAGTGCTCTTTTCTTCTGCTCCATCTTGCCTGCCCCTCAATGAGGACCCCTGGGGATGACTGGGCCCCCACCTTCACTCTCACCAGCCTGGCACAGATTCGGTAGTCTAAGGGTTTGTTGAATAACTGGCTGACTGCCTGACTGAGTGCTTCTCTTTCCCAGAGGGATAGTAGATGGCTTAGAAATTCAGAGAGCCTATACGCCCATCAGCCCTGCCAACGCAAAAGGATACTTTGAAGTTTTAATCAAGGTGAGCCAACTCACACGGATGCTCTAAGAGGCTGTGGACTGGACCTCCATTTGCCAGCTTGGTCAGTGTGGGGCACTGCCCTCTGACATGGGAAAAGCCAGCGCTCACATGGGAGGAGGCTGGCTTGAGGGAAGAACAAGGACAATGAAAGAGACCTTTTCTCATCTCCTCCTCTCCTGGGGAAAGGAGGCTACTGGCCCACCAACAGAGGGCATGTTCCTGATAGATTTTATGGAAAACAGGCTTGGACTGAGAAAAGTAAAGCCGTTCCTCCTCACCTTCTTCCCTATTGATGAAGTGTAAGCACTGAGCCGGGAAAAGGGGAGCCAAGTCATGTGCACCTACTGTGTGCTGGGCACGGGTGTCCAGGGAGAGTCAGACATGGTGCCCACCCTCAGATAGGGGCCAGACTGGGACAGTACAAGGTGGTAGATGCTGTGACAGGAGGCCCCAACCCAACTCAGGGCAGCTGGGGCTGCAGGGAAGGTGAGCTGGGCTTCCCAGAGGAGGCTGTGTGTCTGAGCTCTATGTTTAAGCTCAGGAGTGGGAAGGAAGCTCTGAGTGCTGTATCAGCACGTACAGCGGCAAAGGAGGCATGATTTGGGGAACTGTTAGTCATTTGTCCTGGAACACTTTTGTAGGCAAAAGATGGGACATGGAGGACCTTGGGGGCCAAAGTAACCTGAAATCATCTCGCAGGTGGGTTGGCAGGGGTCGGGGCATTTGAGTTGGGCCTTGAGGGAGGAATACAAGTTAGCAGTGGCATTCCAGGGAGACGGATAACCGAAGGCAGGGAGGAGTGAAATAGAGCAGGGTCTTCTGGGAACTGTACCCAGTCTGAGTGGCGGGAGGAGAGTTGCTTGTAGGGGCAGCCGAGATGGGTGGGGAAATTGGCAGATATGAGATGAACAAAGTGGGCTGGATGCAAAATATCCCAGAGACCCAAGGAATAGGCAACAAATGTATAAGACGTCATGAAGGTCCAATTATGTGCAAAAACAATTAGGTTGAACTACATGAAATTGCTGACATGCTAACATTTTTGACTTACAGAAACAGCAGTTTCATATGGGTCAGCCTAATACATAGCTCTAGATCATTTCTAAATGGAATCCTAGGGAACACCTATATTTAGGAATAGTTTTCACATCCTTTGTCTCCCTTGTAGGACAGGAATTATCCCCATTTTACTGATAAGCAAACTGAGGCCCCAGGAGGGCCTGAGGCTCCCCAGGTAGTAAGAAGTACAGCTGGAAGGTGAGCCCTGGCCTTCTGACTCCAGGTCCCCAGCACCGTCTCTGGCTCCCAACCATCCCCGCCTGCCTTCAGAGCTGGAGTATTTATTCCTTCACACATAAGCTTGGATGGGATCCCTTTTCCACGCAACTGTTTGTCTGGGAGATTCCACAAATCCTCTCCAAATGGCCTGCTTCCCCAAGCTGCTTGTCTGGGTGTGTTTCTATTGAAAGGATAAGCCTGGAGACAGTTCTTCAGGGCAGCTGGATTTCTCCCAGCTGCAAGGCTGATTTTCTCCTTCGTTTGCCGGAAAGCCTCTCTTTAGAGAGATGCTTAATTATCCCTAAGCCGCTGGCTGGGAAGATCTGGAAATGTCTTTGCAAATTGGGAAGGCAGGCGGGTTTTGTAAGGTTTACCCTCCCATGTGGATGGAAAGGAGGAGCTCTCATTTCTCTGGCACCTTCTGGGCACCAGGTACTGCTTCTAGCTCTTTATTTTAATTATCTCGTTTCAACCTCATAATCACCCTGCAGAGTATATCATATTCTCCCCACTTTACAGATGAAGAAACTGAAGCCCAGAGAGATGATGTCATTGTCCCAAGGTCCCTGGGGTAATATGATCTCAAGTGGAAGAACAAGTTCAGTGTCAGTTCTGTTTAACAAGTGTGTATTGAGCATTTACTGTGTGCCAGGCTCCGTGTGGGTGCCAGAGGCACAGAAAAATCCTTCCTTTCTCCTTGAGGGCTATCTGTGCCATAGGGCCCCTAAGGCTACCCCTGGGGCTGTGCCTCCCCGAGCCTGGGGCCACAAAACAAGGTGTGCGCTGACATATAGCCTCCAGCAACTTAGGAGAAAAACTGTAGCCTCCTCCCCAGACCTCTTCAGGTAAGCGGAAGACTTCCCTTGCTTTATGCATGTGGTGCCCAAGGAAGGCAGGGATGGTACCAGAAGTAGCTGTGGGTGCTTAAAAGCATGTCTGGTGACCAAAGGCCAGTCTCTCCTTCAAGCCTGGTTATAATTTCTCCAGACACCCTTCCTGGGCTGTCTTACCCCTGATCATACCACAGCTGATGCCCAGAATTCTCTCTGCCCTCCTTCCCGCATCCCCAGTGAGTTTGAGTCTACCCAGTCTTCAAGGTCCAGCTTAGCTTTCCCCTCCAGGAAGCTGTCCTCGATCCCACTCCATTGGAAGTGACTGCACCTCCTCAGGGCTCTCCTAGCACTTCATCCTTCTCACGGGGTGTTAGGTGGTCTCTACCTTTTATATGTCTGAGACTTAGGTCCCTCTTAGATTGTGAGCTCCTTAGAGGGAGGGCCTGAATCTGGGTTCATTCATTCATTCATTCATTCATTCAGATGTTTAAGTCCTTTCCATGACTCAGGCACTGGCTGCCTCCATGGAGCTTAAGGTCCAGCTGTCTCCCCTGCAGCCCCAGCATGGTGCCTGACAGAGTCAGGGCAGTGTGCACTTCCCCCGTGGAGGAATCCCCTCCATAATCTTCACTTTTTTCATCCAGCCAGAAGACAGTGCAGGGATATGCAGAGACTGCAAATGAGGTGGACTCTAGCCCATAAATATATTTGGTCTTGGCCTGCAGTGTTTTAAAATTTTGAATTAATTGCCAACATTTCAAAAATGGGAAAATTTTCACAAAAATATGGATTTCCTGCCCCTCTTAGAGAGTCAGAAGATCTGGCATCGCTGGCCCCGCAGACTGTGTACTGGAATTTGCAGAGTGGTTTCTTCCTTTAGAAAGAGTATTCACTCACCAGTTTACTGTAGTCCCCACCACTCACTCTTGTCTCCCTGATGCTGAGGCTGTTAGTTGCCATCAGTCATCTCATACCCAGTTCTTCACTCAGTTATGTTACCCACATGGCCACTGTAGTTATTTGGTTTGAGACCTCTGTAGTTAAGGCCGTAGGTCTTATGGTTTCTCATCCCAGTCTTACCATTTACCTTCTGTGTAAGCTTCTTGGCCTCATCTGAAAACGGGGAACGACAGTACCAACTTCACGGATAATTAGGATTAAATGACACAACACGTGTAAAGCACTGGGAGTGCAGGAAGGGCTCCACTTTCGAGGCTGATGTGGTTTGTATTGGCAACATGTGCCTGTCTTAATGAGGTCTCCCTTCGTTTCCTCAGTGCTACCAGACAGGGCTGATGTCCCAGTATGTGGAGTCCTGGAAAGCAGGAGACACGGCTTTCTGGCGAGGACCTTTCGGAGGCTTCTTCTATAAACCAAACCAGGTCAGTGCCCGCACTGAGTCCTCAGGAGACCCCTCCCAGCTTAGCTTCCAGGAATGTGGTTCTCATGTTTCAGGCCATAGAATCTCACTGTGCCATTCTTCTTGAGCCCAAACCTAATCCCAAGAGTATCCTTGGGGTTGGACTTGGGAGGAGATGGGAATAGGTGCTAAGAAACAAAACTGCCTGCCCATGTTCCAGAACCATCCTTGCCTGCCCATTGCTTGGAAAAATTCAGACTATGAGCTAGGTATTTAGGGCCCTTATGCCATCTGACTCTCAGATATCTTTCCAGTTTCACGTTCCATTTACAAGACTATGAGACCACTCCCTAAATACACCCTGTGGCTCACTGCTTGGGAACCCCCTGCTTCCCAACCCAAAGGCTCTTCCCCTCATCTTCACGGCATGTTCACATCCTCCCCTGACATTCCCAGGAAGTATCAGTAATTTCTCATCGGTTGGTGCATATCTGGAAAGCAGTTTGACAGTATGCACTGGGAGTCTTAGGAATCTTCACACCCTTGACCCAGTGCTTCCACTTCTGAAGTCTGTCCTATGGAAAGAATCCAAAATGCTGCCTCTTAAACATGTTCATTGCGGCTTTATTTATGATAGCAAGAAATTGGAGACAACTGAACATCCAACAACAGAACAGTTAAGTACACTGGGTTACAGATACGTGATAGACTATTATCTTGGATTTTAAAATTATGTTTATAAATGATGTTAATGCTTAAGCTGTAAGATCAAGTGACAAACACTAGGTAAACTGAATATACAATGTTAGGAAACTAAGTTAAATTGCACAGAAAATATATATATATTTTTAAAGAATTCCCTCCCTTCCTTCCTTCCTTCCTTCCTTCCTTCCTTCCTTCCTTCCCTCCTTCCTTCCTTCCGTCCTTCCCTCCTTCCTTCCTTCCTTCCTTCCTACTTCTTTCTTTTCTTTTCTTTTCTTTTCTTTCTTCACCACATGGCATGTGGGATCTTAGTTCCCGGACCAGGGATTGAACCCAGGCCCCCTGTGGTGGAAGTGCAGAGTCTTAACCACTGGACCACCAGGGAAGTCCCCAGAAAAAATATTTTTTTAAAAAAAGCAATAAAATGTTAGCAGCTCTGGGTAGTGGAATTATGGGTGATTTTTATTTTCTTCATTATGTTTTCCAAATTATCCATAATGAGTACCTGTTACCTTTATAATTAGGGAAACAAAGCAAAACAAAAACAAATGGAAAAGAACAAATCATTTTTCCTCTCCATTCTTTTTTTTTTAATTGAAGTACAGTTGATTTACAATGTTGTGTTAGTTTCAAGTGTACAGCAAAGTGATTCAGTTATACATACATATATATGTGTGTATATATATGTATACACACACACACACACACACACACACATACATCTATTCTTTTTCAGATTCTTTTCCCTTATAGGTTATTACAAAGTATTGAGTATAGTTCCCTGTGCTATACAGCAGGTCCTTGTTGGTTATCTGTTTTATATACGGTAGTGTATATATGTTAATCCCAAACTCCTAATTTATCCCTCCTCTCCCTTCCCCTTTGGTAACCATAAGTTTGTTTTCTATGTCTGTGGGTCCATTCTTTTTGTTTAATTTAAAAATAGCTTTTATTGGTATTTTCCTTACTACAAATGCAGTACCTGTTCATTACCAAAAAAAAATTCAGCAGATATAAAGAAGCTAAAAGAGACTTCCCTGGTGGTCCAGTGGTTAAGACTCTTCACTTCCACTGGCAGGGGCACGGGTTCGATCCCTGGTCGGGGATGTTCCACATGCTGCCTGGTACAGGCAAAAAAATTTTTTTAAATAAAAAAAATAAATAAAGAAGCTAAAAGAAGAAATAAAGAATACCTGCAGGCCATCTTCCTGGACATACCTTGGCATACCTTACTACCTTGGCATCCACAGACCCCATTGGAAAGCCCTGCACTTCCTGTCTGGGAGGGTGTAGGGCCCAGCCATGAGGGAAAAGACATGGTGTGTCACACATGAACACTTGGCTGCTGAAACTGTGGCTAAGACTTGGCTCTGCTCCTGTGAGGATGCTGGGATGCAGCCCAGTCTTGACACTCTGCAGCCATCTTCAATGCAGATGGATCACATCAGCCCTGAGACATTCCACAGACTTATCATAGGTATTCACCCAGGGCCAGGCCAGTGCTGGACCCTGGGGGCTCAGAGGTGGGTCAGATGAGTCTTGTCCTCCAGAAGCTCACAGTCTGATGGGGAGACAGGCCCACAAATAAATGACAACAACATAGTGTGACAAGTGTGAAGAGGGATGCACAGAGGGCTGTGGGAACACAGGAAGGACCCCTCACCTGCCCCTGGCTCAGAGAGGGCTCCCCAGAGGAGAGCCTGAGCAGTGATGGGAGAAAGGGGGAGCATGGCACACCCCATGACTGGGAGGCTGGGAGAGCATGAACACAGGACAGGATGATGGGCTAGCAGTAGGGCTCAGTGAGGGAAGGAATCTAATTGTATTAAGCCCCATGCTCCGTACCAGGCACTTGATTATTTTTTAAATTTTATTTTAGAATTTATTTTATTTTATGTGTTCGGTTTTTTTGGCTTCATTGGGTCTTTGTTGCTGCACGTGGGCTTTCTCTCTAGTTGCGGTGAGTGGGGGCTACTCTTCGTTGCACTGTGGTGGCTTCTCTTGTTGCGGAGCATGGGCTCTGGGTGCGCGGGCTTCAGTAGTTGCGGCATGCGGGCTCAGTAGTTGCAGCTCGTGGGCTCTAGAGCACAGGCTCAGTAGTTGTGGCGCACGGGCTTAGTTGCTCCGCGACATGTGGGATCCTCCTGGACCAGGGATCGAACCTGTGTCCCCTGCACTGGAAGGCAGATTCTTAACCACTGCACCACCAGGGAAGTCCCATACCAGGCACTTTATGTCATCTCTTTAATCCTCATGACAGTTCTGAGATAGGTGCTATTCTGGGGAGGTGCTGTTATTTTCTTACCAGTGAAGAAACCAAGGCTCAGAGAGGTGAAAGAACGTGCCCAGATCGCGTGACTGGGGGTTTTCCTGCAGATCTGCCAGACTCCTGATAGTCCAGGAAGCATTCCATGCAGTAGTGTGGTGTGCAGTGGCTGTCACTAAAGCTGGTGAACACTCAGACTGCGCACAGAGGCCTAATCTCTAGAAGGATGTTGGTGAATACCTCACTGTGCGGGTCAGGCACTAACCTTCTAGGCACTGATCTTAAAGAGGCCTAGAGCCAGGAAACAGGTTTGGTGATGGGGAGCTGATGGAACAGGTGCCTCTTGGGAGCTCACTTTGATTTCCTGGCTCTCTGTGCCAGGCACTGAGGTATAGTATCTCATTTAGTCCAGAGATGAGCAGGCTCAGGGTCCAAGCCAGGGGCCTCCGATCTCCGCAGGGTTGCCCTGGGGCAGAGGAAGCAGCCCAGAGGGCAGGGCTGGGATGGCGGTGGGAGAGCAAAGCTTTGGTGGGAACAGGTGTCAGCTCAGTGTCAGGTGGGAAGCCTTCCCTGGCAAGGGGAGTCAGTCTGTAATGGAGCAGACTTCCTTGGGAGGTAGTGGACTACCTATCAGCAGAAGTATGTAAGCAGAGTCCCGAGGGATGCTTCAGAAGGCAGCCAAGCCACTTGCAGGATGACTGCACCATCATGTTCCCTTTCAGCCTCCAGATTCCATGATTTCTGTTCCATAGACCTCATAAGCTGTAGCCTTTCACAGGCAAGGATGGTTTTCTGGAGGAGGTAGAGAGGCGAACTCAGATGGGTGGGACGCCCAGGAAGGGCAGTGCCATCCAGTTCAGACAAGCCCAAGAAAAGCCCCCGTAGTGGATGGCTGGGGTCAGACCCCTTCCCAGCCCACCCCTGTCATATACCGTCCTGTTCCCTAGTATGGTGAGCTCCTCATGCTGGCTGCTGGTACTGGCCTGGCCCCCATGGTGCCCATCCTGCAGAGCATCACAGACAACGCAGAGGATGAGACCTTCATCACCCTGGTGGGCTGCTTCAAGACCTTTGAGGGCATCTACCTGAAAACCTTCCTCCGGGAGCAGGCTCGTTTCTGGAATGTCCGCACCTTCTTTGTACTCAGCCAGGTGAGCCCAGGGGGATGATTTCCTTCCCTGATTGAGACTCTACTGTCCCCTGCACCCGTCTTGAGGACATGCTGTGGGCTCTCTGCCCTGTGCTGTAATAGTCATCCCTGCCACTGGTGGAACCCCCAGTGTGTGCCTGGCAAGGAAGGCAGGTGTTGCCGTGTTCATTATGCAGATGAAGAAACTGACGCTCAGAGGTGAAGGCACCAGCTGGTGTCGTGCTGCCAGACAGGGTGAAGCCAGGATACGAACCCGAGACTGTCTGCTTCCAGAGCACCAGCTCTCACCCACCATGGTTTGCTGCCTGCCATCCACCCTCTGGCATCCTCTGTTGTATGGGCGGGGGGCCTGGCTGTAGAATCAGTGGGCCAGGCACAGACGTCCTCTGGCTGTGGTAGCTCCTTGAGGCAGGGACCACGTGTCTGGATCACCCTGCTTTCAGTGCTTTGCACAGCACCAGGCATGGAGTAGGCACTCACCCGGGCAATGGCTGGTGGAGTAAACCGGGTCCAGTTCACTGCATTTGTTAGGGTCTTTTCCACATCACTTTGTTCCCACCTGGGAACAAAGCTGCTTTCAGATCCTCCAAGTTACAGCCACTCTAGCTGGAAGCGGCTTTGCCTCCTGAGCCCTCTTCCCTCTGGTTCCCCATCCCCTCCATTCATTCAAGCCGCCCCTCTGGGCCCTCTCCACAGGGCCGCAGCGTGGAGGGCTGTCTTGCACCTCACCTCAAGCCAGGCCCTCAGCTATCTTTGTTCACTGGCCTTCGCCTGGTCTGTAGCTTTATTTCTCTTTCCTGCACGCCCTGGGTTGAGGTTCCCTGCCGGTGCCTCCCCTCCATTCTCTTGGTCAGGGTCAGCCTCATTACCCTGTACTTTGGAGCACCCTTGTCATCAGTTTCCTCTTGAGACAGCTTTAGAGTGTCCCTAAAGACTTACACGATCCTCGACATTGTGGCTGGGTGGGGGAGGGTGTCAGGAAACCAGAGGTCCTGAGGTGCCCGGGGCCAGAGTCCACAGGCCTGTGCACGGGGCAGAATGCTCTGTGGCGTGAACACCGAGAGGGTCGTGCTTGGTGAACATTAGCAGCGACAGCAGCGCCCAAGGTCAGGGATGAAGCAGAGGGCTAAGGTCCAGCCGAGGGGAGAGGGGCGAGGGAAGGGCCACTCCTGCCGGGAGCACGCTCAGCCCTGCCTAAGAGCTGGTCTGGGGAGGTGGCAGGAAGGCAGGCACCTGGCAGAATTGCCCTGGCGGTTGGCCAGCCTTCCTTTCCCCCACCACGTGCCAGGTGCCAGGGATTTAAAAACGAAAATGGGCCATCCCTGGCGGTCCAGTGGTTAAGATTCTGTGCTTCCACTGCAGGGGACGGGGGTTCAGTGCCTGGTCAGGGAACTAAGATCCCACATGCCACACAGGGCGGCCGAAAAAAATTTTTTTAATAAATAAATAAAAATGAAGATGACCTCTTACTGCCCTCCAGGTGCTCATCTATATGTGTGGAGACAGCCACGGAGATGGCTGACAAGGGCTCCCCTTCATCGAGCACCTTCTCTGTGCCTAGCACTGTCCTAAGCACTTCATGTGTACTAACTCATTTAATCCCCACCACCATATTAGGAGGCTTATACTGCCATCATTGCCTTTTAATAGATGTGGAAACTGAGACACAGAGAGGTTAAGAAGCTTGCCCAAGGTAACACAGCAAGTTGGTGGCGAGGCCATGCTCTTATTGCTTGTCAGTGTAAGACAGCCCAGGGATAGGTGCTGTGGAGGGTGTTCAGGGTGCTGGAGGCAAGCAGAGAGGGCTTCACAGAGGAGATGGCATTGGAGCCCGGGCTTGAGGGCAGAGTTAAAGTTCACCAGCAATAGGGGACCTTCTACCCTGGGCCGGGGCTTTGATGAGGCCAGTGCCCTGGGGTTGGGCAGGCGAGTGGGCTGGCTGTCAATAGCTGGGGAAGGTGAGGGATGGTGGAGTGAGAGGTGCCTCCTGCCTGTCCATGCTTCCTCCACTCCGGGTGCTGCCTGGGCCACAGCGACAGCATCATCAAGGATCTCCCTGCTCCAGCCACTCCTTGACGATTTGTCCTTCATCCTGCAGCCGGAAGGGCAGCTCTGACCACATCACTGCCCTGCTTGCTGTCCTCCCCTAGCTCCCCACCGCTCTCAAGGCTATGTGCCAGCCCTCCATGGCCTCGCCTTCCGGCCCACTCCGGCTGCATGCTGCGTTCTGGTGTCACTGGTCTGCCTGTGGTCGCAAGTGCTCTGTGCTTTTCTGGCTCCTGGGTCTTTGCTCGTATGGTTCCCCCTGCCAGGCACACTTTTTCCCACTTCTTCACCTAACGCCCACTCATCCCTCGCATCTCTCTGCTAAGGTGTAATTCCATCCTGGGAACTTTCCCTGAGCCTCCAGGCTGGTGTAGATGTTTCTGCTGTCACAGCCCAGGCTCTGCTTCCTAGCACCCACCCCACTGCATCATCATTGTTTATGGGTCCCCTCCCCACTTGAGCAGCAGACCCCATGCATCTCTGGGTGCACAGTCAAGGTCAGCTGCACTGAACCTAACTGGCCTAGGGGGATCGGGCATTGGGAAGGAGGGGCAAGGCCAATGGGCCCTACTCGTTCCTGCCCTCGAGGGCCCATTGGGCAGGTCAGAGCACGAAGGGCACGCAAGAAGATGCAGATCATCAGGGAGTGTCCCCTGTCAGCAGCACAGCACTGTCCTCAGAGGCCCTCGGGGTCTGATGAGCTCTGTGAGTGCACCTGAGATTCGAGGCCTGCATTCATGGAGGCTCTCTCAGCGCTTCCCCGTCCGCTGCGCTCATCTCAGTAGCTCAGAGAGGTCATGGCTCCTCACCAGGAAATGGTGGCAAAGCTTGGATTCCAACCCCAACCCCTCTCTCTCCATCCTGTCTCGCTGCTTGGCTCCGGGAACCAGAAGTTCATCTCAATAGGGTCTGCAGAGGTGATGGTCCTGTTCTGTTGCGGGTTCTGTTTTGTTTTGGACGCTGGTTACATGGTTTCTTCCCTTTGTTAAAATTCTCCAAACTATATAAATTTCACGATTTTTATACATATGTTATACTCCAATAAAATGTTTACTTAAAAGATATTCTTCCAAGTAGTGGAGATTTTCTTTTGTGGCCCTGGGAATGAAAGCCACAAGCTAACTCTAGAGAGGCAGAAAGAGAAGGAGCCTGGGGCATTGCACACCCCCAGAATACTACCTCTAGCCTTTTCATGTGAGAGAAATAAACCCTTCTCTTGGTTAGGGCACTGCAGCCCGGGATCTCTGATACACACAGCCAGATGGGGCCAGGAACCCTGTCTGTTTAGGGCAGCTGCTGTATCCCCATTGCCTAGCACCGGGCCAGGCACAGAGTCACTCAGTAAACATTTGTTAACTCAACAAGCTAATTGAAATCTTAAATGAACAAAAGTTATGCTCCGAGGGTGATGGTGATGGATAACCTTGGAAAGATGCTAGGAGACCCACAGTCATGGTGAGAAAACATTCCCCCCTGAGTGACAGGTGCAGTGGCCCCAGGTTCTGGTCCTGCTGCTGCCCCTGTCATTGTGTGCCCTGAGAGGCATCCCTCCTCCCTGTGCATCAGCTGTTGTGGAGGATGACTACCTACCCATAGGCTTCTGTGAGGGTGATGTGAGTCCCAGTGTGAGGAAGTGCCTGGCCCGTGGTGGGGTTGGGTGAAGGTTGGCTTCCCACCCCCTCTGCCTCAGTGTCCTTGTTGGCCAGAGAGGAGCTGGCCATGTGAACTCTGAGGACCCCC
Organism: Lagenorhynchus albirostris; assembly: GCF_949774975.1. Taxonomy (NCBI): domain Eukaryota; kingdom Metazoa; phylum Chordata; class Mammalia; order Artiodactyla; family Delphinidae; genus Lagenorhynchus; species Lagenorhynchus albirostris. Next base: position 140,996,543 of record NC_083096.1, read on the forward strand.
AGTAGTCACCCCCACTGTTTCTCATCCTCCCAGGAGAACTCCCTAGAGCAGCTTCCCTGGAGTTACCGGGACAAGACCCACTTTGGCCGCCTGGGCCAGGACCTGATTGAAGAGCTGGTCGGCTCCTGTCGGAGAAAGCCGTTTGCATTGGTCTGCGGCTCAGCTGAGTTTACCAAGGACGTGGCCGGGTACTTGCTGAGCGCAGGCCTGGCCGAGGACTCCTACTTCCTCTTCTAGGCCTGGCCTCCCTTCTAAAGCTCAGGCCAGGGGCCTGGCACTGGGACGCAGGAAGGGACACGGACTGAAATCCAAAGACATGAATGGAAGACTGCTGCTAACTCTCCAGGTGACCTGGGACAAATGTCTTTACCTCTGCACACCTCCATTTCTCATCCACCCCACGCGGTTCCTAACTCCCTCAAACAGGCATCCTACTGGGAGGAGGGAGATGGAGCTGTAGGAACCTTGGGGAGGAGAGTATTGGGACGGAAGTCAGGGAGGACTCCCTGGAGGGAGCCAGGTCCTGGCTGGGTAGGAGTTGGCAGGAGAAGGACTAGCAGGGGCTTTCCTGGTTCCTCAGCTTCAAGGGTTTGAGAGGGGCTCCCACTGGGCCCTGCCCTGTAATGCCTGTGCCAAAGCCTGCTTTCCCTGGAGATGTGTGTCTCTTGTGACCTCAGGGCTGGCTCAGGTGAGGTGCTCACTGGTTAGGGAATGACCATAGCGGAGGCTAGAGGAGGCACTTGCTGTATGTACCTCCAGTGCCAGTGCCGTGAGCCTGACACAATGAAGGTCGTGGGTTCTGCGACCTGAGCATGTCTCAGAACAAGGTGGGGCCCTAGATTACCTTTATTTTGGCACCAGGTCTTTTGTGCTGCAAAAGGCTTCACTCTCAGTCTCCTTTTCCTGTCTCAAGAGCCCAGCCCAGAGTCCTTTCCCCAGCAAAAGAGCCATGGAAGCAAATGCCCCTCCCTCCTGCAGGCAGCCAGCTCAGCCTTGCCTTCAGCTGCAGCGCCCTGGTGATGGTTGCCATGGAGATCTAAAGATAGAGCAGGAGTCCGGAGACCTGGGTCCTTCTCCCTGCTCTGCCCACGGAGCTGCTGCTGTTTCTGAGGCACCTCCCTGCCTCCTCCAGACCCCACCCTCTCCATCCTTCATGGGGCATGCCCTCCGCAGGGAACTTAGCAATCCTGGACAGCACACCGCAGTTCACGAGTTCTGCTTTCTGTAGCCTGGGCTCCAGTATGCTGCACCAGCTCAGGCTGGCTATAGGCAGTCCCAGAGTTGGAATATTAAGCCGTGGATATATATCAGAATCAAAGAACCATAGAATCGTAGAGTTGGAATTTTGCAGTCATAGAATCACAGCCCTCATCATATCAGAGGTTAAAGCTCAGGAGTCCAAAAAGCATCCCATCTACCAGACTCATTGTATCAATGGGGAAACCAAGGCCCAGCTAGGCCACGTGACCTGCCCAAGGTAAAACAGCTCATGGCAAGGCCAGTGTCAGAAGCCAGGTCTCTAATGTCAGCCCTGTCCTCAGAGTTCTGTACCAGTGATTTTTAAACTGGGCTCTGCAGGACACTACAGTTCCTGGCATGACAGCAGTGAAGGAATGGCCAGGTGGGATCTCCAGGCCCCCTTCCGACCAGAACAGTTTTGTTTTTATCCCATTTATATCTTGGAGCTTGGAGTCATTTTCATTTGTGAAACAAGGTTTTCCTGCACTGCCCAAAAAGTTGCAACAAATCTCCTTGCTGTGCCATGTTCAATAAATAATTATGGCAAGCAGTTGGGGGATGGTGCCAAAGGTTTGAAACCAAGTTTCACAGACAGAATTCCATGGTCAAATAGATGTGGGGAATACTGCATGTGACCTTCACCAGGAATCACGTGCACACGAGCATATTAAAGGCTCTGAAAAGTCCAGTGGTGAAGAAACGTTTTCCATTTTGTTTAACCCAGAGTTTCCTAAGCTTATTTAATTAGAGAACACTTTGAGACCAGCATTCCATGGACTACTTCAGGAGATGCTGGTCTGCTGCAAAGCCTCTTTGCAGCATAGCATAATCAGTGGGGAGGCCCTTCCCTGAGAGGCGGAGGTCCCGAGCAGGAACTGTGATCTCATTCGGCCTCTCCTGTGACTTGAGCAAGGCACTTTCTTTCTCAGGGCCTCTGGATCTACGCATCTTCCTCCACCCTTTCTCCTCCCTCAGTACGTCCTATTGATTATACTCACAAATACTCCTGGAGGGCCTCTTAGGAGCCAGACTCTTAGGCACTGAGGGAAGAACAATGAACAAGGTGGGTGCGGTTCTGGGAAGCTCCATTGGGGAGCTTATAGTCCGACAAGGAAGGCAGAAATTAAAGTTGTAATTCTAAAGGGATGAGTGTGCTAAAAAGGGAAGTATGGAGCGCTAGGAGAATGGATGGCAATGCTCTAGCCTGGCCTAGGGGAGGCCAGGACGCACCGCTGCACTGAGGGTAGAGGCCTCTCACTCATAGTTAGGCGTGGTAGGTGGTCCCCACTTAGGGAGTGAGGGGTCTGGGGCAGTGCTTGTATGTCTGTCTTTTCCCATTTTAGATATTTGATGTTTAGCTATTACTATCCAGTGGTAACCAACAGCCCCTCTTACCCTAGAATGTGTCACCCTCCCCTTCCCCTCACTCCGTGTGGGATCTGTGTGGTCTAGATGCTGGTGGGGTTCCGTATGGGACATTGGTGAAGACCCAGCCACGCCCTGGGTGCCAAGATGCCAAAGGGCTCATACCATCCGGAAACTTGAGAACTCATGGCTGGGTCCTGTGCCTCGAAAGATGATAAGTGAGTCCAAGAAGGGGACTAGGTGGAGTGTGTGAGCATGAACCTCTTTGAATCAGGGTGAGGTTCCCAGCTCAGGGTGAGCTGGCCCATTCCTCCCATCTCTCCTGGTGATGCTGTCAGGGTGTTGGTGGCAAAATCAATGGCTGCCTTGGTTCCGCCCTCATCATGTTTTGCCTGCAGCATTCCCATCCTCAGCCTCCAACCTCCGGCCTCTCCCCTACACCCCCTTTCACACTGTGTCCAGACCCATTTTTTTAAATTGTAGTGGTAACACTGTATTGGCCAAAAAGTTCATACGGGTTTTTCCGTAAGATGTTATGGAAAACCCGGAACGAACTTTGTGGCCAACCCAATACTTAACATGAGATCTAAGTGTAGGATAGTTGTTGAGTGTGAGTCCAGTGTTGCAGCTCTCCAGAGCTTATTCAGACTGCTTCTTCTAACACGCAGATCTGAGCCTATCACTCCCTTGCTTCAATCCTTCAGTGGCTCCCTGCTGCCCACAGGGTACAGCATCGTGGCTCTGCTTACCTCTCCAGGCTCATTTTGTCTTACTACCCCTCCCCTCAACTCATGTTCCAAGCACGTTCTCGTGCGTCCTTCAGTCCCTTCACATCTGCTGCTCCATCTGCCTGGGCCAGCCTTCCACCCTCCCATCTTCCACTCGCCTAAGCCTCCCTGTCTCTAGAGGACTTAGCTTAGTGTCATTGCCTCTCGGAAGCCTTGCCTGCCTCTATACTCCAGGCTAGGTTACTGAGCAGAGTCTTGCGTGTTCTTCTGTTGCTGCACCCATCAAGCCGTCTCTTATGCATGTGAGCGCATCAGGGGTCGCCCCTGTTCATTGTGTCCCCAGCGTGGAAGGGTGCTCAATACATCCTGGATGTCAAACACCTGAATGATAAACAGCTAACATTTCATGGAGTCCTTTACAGGTTGAAAAAGGCTTTTCACCTACATTGAAGCATGCAGTTGTCACCAAAATGCATGCTATTTTATTACCCCAATTTACTGATGAGGAAACTAAGCTTCTGAGACATTAAACAATTCTCCAAGGTCACGCAGGGGTACATGCTGCAATTGTTATAAAGGCTGTATGTGACACGAGGGTGCACCAGGAGACGTGTTTAAAGACTGTCACTGCTGTACTGTTTGAAACTGCAAAGAATGGAAACTAACTATATGTTCATCGGTAAGAAAATGGAGAAATGCACTGTTCTATGTAGTCTCACAGTGGAATACCATACAACAGTTAAAGTAAGTAAACTAGATTTACATGTATCAACATAGACTAAATCCTAAAAACATAATGATTGAGTGAAAAGCAAATTGTAAAAGGAAAGGCACAGTAAGATAGCCATATTTGGAAAGTTTAAAAACACAAAATAATACCAAATGCTCAGGAAGGAGATTGACCAACTTCAAGGATAGTGGTGACCTCTGACCGAGAGAAGGGAGGGGGATGGGACGGGATGAGGGCTTTTATCTGTGTCACTTTACTGTATAAATATTTGAACTGAATACAGCAGAGTACGATCATCTGGTAAATCTGGGTGATGGGTTCACCGTTGTCTGCTTATTAATGTTCTATCTTAGTCTGTGTTTGAAATAGTTCCATAATTAGAGATTTGTTAAAATAAGATTAAATATTCCTGGTCAAAGTACTTCAGAAACTAGAGGCTTAAAAACATTCATTCCTTCTCTCCCACCTCAGGATAGGCTGTGCCCTTTTATGCCTCCAAGCTTTTCAGTCTTTCATTTGAAACTATGGTGAGTACCTACCATGTGCCCTGATTAGTCACAACAGTCAATGGTATAAACCGTGCCCTGCACGCATAGCTACATGCTGTTCCCTCTGCTTGTCCCTCTTCTTTTCCTCGTAAACTCAAACCAGAGTGACTTTCCAGACACCACAGTTTTGTTTTTTTTGTTTTGTGTGGGCTCAGCCTGGCAGCCAGAGAAGCCCCCAGGCAGGGAGACGCAGGAAGCCCCCGGTGCGTGTTCCTCCAGCCGGGCCAGGGCGACAGAGGTGGCACATCAACAGTGTCCACTGAGTTATCTCACTTAATTCTCAACATGTTGAGAGCAGTAGCTTCCCTGTTTTATTGACAAAGAAACGGATGCTCACGGGGTAGAACAGCTGGTGGAGAAAGTGGTGTTGCATGAGGGCAGGCACTGTAGCCTGTGCCGTCCCCACCCACCACCCCATCCAGCACAACATCTGGCCAGTGAGTGTTGAAGGGGCATCAGAGATGTGTGCAAAGGAACAGGTACAGGTGGCTATAGTCACAAAAGGGCATATTCGCACTCAGCAATGGACAGTCACCCACAAAGAGACCAACGTACGTGGTGCCCCATGCATAGACACTAATGTGGGCTCATGAGCCCAAGAAAACAGCGTGACCAGATGGCGACACAGGTGCACCCAGAGACAGACAAATATGCACAGTGACAGAAACAGCCTGGCAGCACACCACCCCCAGACATACTCACAACGCCCTTTCAGGGACAGCTCCGTGTCCAGTAGCTCTAGGGTGCTGCAGAAAGGAGGGTCCTCTCTACGCCAAGACACCCCTGGAAGTTTGAGGTGGGTCCTCAGGGCTCAGCCATGGGAGTCTGCACAGCAAGACACTGGAAGGCCCCCGACTGCCCAGGGTGACGGTCCTGTGGATGACACAGGCACTCCCCAGTGACCCTGGTGGGGTGGCGGCGGGCAGCATTTCTTCCTTCTCCACCACCTCCCCTGGGGACTGGGAGAGCAGTTGAGGCCAGGCTGCTGATTGGAGGGAGGGGCAGCTAGGCAGGGGAGGCCCCACCAGAGGTGACTTCAAGGAGAGATGGGTTAGAAAGACATGTGCAAGACCTGGGGTCTGTGCAGCCTCTTTGCAGCCTTTGTTTTTTTGTTTTGTTTTTTAAAATATTTTTCTTATTTATTTATTTATTTTTGGCTGCATTGGGTCTTCACTGCGGCGCACAGGCTTTCTCTAGTTACGGCAGGCGGGGGCTACTCTTCATTGCAGTGCGTGTGCTTCTCGTTGCGGTGGCTTCTCTTGTTGCGGAGCATGAGCTCCAGGCATGCGGGTTTCAGTAGTTGTGGCACGTGGGCTCAGTAGTTATGGCACAGGGGCTTAGTTGCTCCACGGCATGCGGGATCTTCCTGGACCAGGGCTCTAACCCGTGTCCCCTGCATTGGCAGGTGGACTCTTAACCACTGCGCCACCAGGGAGGCCCTCTGCGCAGCCTTTGGCATTCACACAGTTGGAACACAGGATAAGGGAAGACACGCATTCCCAGCTTACTGTGTGCTGGCACTCCTCCCACGCCAGAGGTCCCCACCCACCTACCCTCACCACGCCTGGCAGAACTGTCACAGGCAAGGAAATGATGTCTGTAGAAGCAAAGTGACTTGTCCAAGGTCACACAGCTGGTAACTGCCAGAGTTGTGATCTGAACCCATATGGTCCGGGTTCTAGGGGCTCTGGGCTTAACCACAACACCAGACCACCCTGCCACTCCACTGGGCGGGGTTAAAAGCATACGCTTTGGCATAGAGGAACATGGGCTCAAATAGACAAGGACACTTCCTAGCTGTGTGTCCTTGAGCAGTTCAATCTATGAATGGCTGCTGAGCACTTAGCATGTGCTGGGGGAGGACGTGCAGTGGGACGGAGACGACGAAAGGATGTGCTCTGGGTGAAGCTTGTGCTGGGCGGTGGGATGAAAACCCAAGTAGATGGAGGGTATTCACAGAAAAACCAGGCGGCCAGAGCACGGGTTGTCCTCTCTGTGCTAGAGGTGCACGCAGGGAGGGGCACACTCCCAGCTTGGGGTGGGGTCAGGATGACTCCCTGGAGGAGGTGACAGTGTTTTGAAGGATGAGTAAGAGTCTGTCAAGGGAAGATAGAGCAGAAAGAAAGGCAATCCAGGCTCAGGGCACGGTGTGTAGGAGAAGTGAGACAGATACAGGTAGCTGGGATGTGACGCTCAGGATGGGGACAAAGTCTGAGATGTGCTCCATGTGTGGGAGGGCGGGGGGTGTCCTGAAGAGGCATGAATGCCAAGCAGAGAACTCTGGATTTTATCCTGAGCAGAGGGCTGACATGGTCAGATTAGCATTTTAGAAAGATCAGAGTAGAGAGTAGGTGGGGTGGGCAAGGAACAGGCAAGAGCGGAGACACGCAGGCCGGTGAGATGGGGAAGGGGTAGTGATGGTTTCAGAAGTTGTGTCAGAGCCTAGAGTGGTGACCAGACTCAAGTGTGACTGCCAATATGGGGATGAGGGGAAGTTGAGGCAGCTCCTGCGTCGTTTCTGGCTTGGTGGGTTGGTTGTGCCGCCACCTTGAATAGGAAACCCGAGGGAGAAGCAAGTTTGGGGGAGGGGCGGCGATAAGTTCATCTGGGAGCTGTGGGGGACCCGAGGGGCACTATGGTGGTTGCCAGCCCAACGGCCATCCTTGCTCTTGCTAACCCAAATTCTGGAGCACTGTGGAAGTGAAATGCCTGATCTTTGGGGATGAATCATGCTAACCTCCTCTTGCCAGTGATGTTCTAGGAGTGGGTGTGCATCCCAGTTTGGGCTCTCCCAAAAGCAGACCTTGAGACAGGATTTGAAAGCACATGGTTTATTTAGGAGAAAGGGGGAACACTGGTGGGACCTAGTGACCAGAAATTGTTGGTGACCAGGACACATAGTTTGACTGCAGCGGGGGAATGCAGCCCAGCAAACCTTGGAAGAGGGAGAGGAGGGGAGAAATGGAAGAGAGAAGTGTAGACACTGCTCTCAAGAAGCCTGGCAGTGAAAGCCAGCAGCTGGGTAGGGTGAGAGCTGGAGGGAAACACAGGCTCATGGAAACGGTTTGTATCCCCAGCCACGGTAGGGAGACCTGCATGCGCTTAACTGTGGATGGAGAACGCCAGCTGGGCAGGAGAGGCTGTAAGGATACGGGGGAGGCGAGAGCTACTGGAGAGCTAGGTGCCCAAAGCAGTGGGAGGGCTGGGCTCCCGGCACAGGTTGGAGGGATTGGCCTCGGACAGGAGGTGGGAACACCTTCCCCAGAGGCTGCGGGGAGGGATGTATGAGCATAAGGTGAGGTCTGTAAGGTGAAGGGGCTCCTGCTTTACTGTTTCCCTTTTTCCCTCCACGGGAAGGGAGGGGGTCATCTGCAGGAGACGTGGGGATGCACTGTCTCGGGGAGACTGGTGACCGCCTGGGATGGTGTCTGTGGAGAGTCACAGAGAGAATCACCTGGGGAAACATGGAAAGGCTGGGGGGCGGAGCTGAGACCCTAGACGAGGCTGGAGACCATGAACAATGGGTGCTAATGCTGACTACATGGTGACGGGACTCTGCCCAGCAGCGCCCAGAGGTCCAGACACCTGGCGGAGAGTGTGGCCAGAGGGGCTTGTCCAGCAGATGTCATGAAGGGAGGGCAGGATGACCCTGAGCCTGGAATCTCAGCCCAAGGGGGAAGATGGGGTGAGGAATATGCGAGGCGGGGCGGGGAGAACGGCAGGGAAAGGAGACTGGAGCTTCATGGGCGGGCAGGGAGAGAGGCGCTTGTTCCAGGGGTGGGACAAACACATAACAGAGGAGGGATTCAGGGGGTAACAAGTGGATGCTGTCACAGCCCTGCCCACGCCCTGTGGCCTTCACCATTCCCAAGCTTCTGCTGCGACCCCTGGACACTGGGGCATTCACAGGCAGGTTGGAAATGCCTGGGAGAGGATGGCCTCGAGCGGCCGTCCCCCAGGGGCAGCTGGCAGTGGTGGACAAACACGCTGCCTCCTCCTGCCTGAAACACCATCTCCCAGAGGTGCCCTTGGGGGTGGAGCCTCGGTTGCCCACGGTGGTCAGCCGCTGGCTAACATACTCTGAATCGGCTTCTTCTCACTACCCTCTCCCTGCCCCCATCCCCTACCTGTGCTTCCGGGGATCACCTCCCGGATAAACGCCTTGTCCTCAACTCCCTGCCACAGGGTCTTCTTGTGAAGCAACTCAACCCACGACAGTGGCTTAAACCCTCTGCACTTCAGCTTCCTCCTCTGCAAGATGGAGAGTCCGATATGTGCCTCTGAGACTGGGGGGACACAAGCACAGGTCTGGGAGGCTCAGCACCGTGCCCAGTACTCAGCAGGCGCTGGGTTAGCGCCCTTACTCATACACACAGTAGGTGTTTAATAAAAGCTCCAGTCCCCTCAGACGGCTCAGGACACAGAACCTCTCTGTTCCTGCCAATCAGGCCCCACCGGTAAGCCAATCCCTCAGGCCTGACCATTCCCGATGCTCTTGGTTGAACACCTTCCAGGTGGCCTCCCTCCCATGCTGGCAGCAAAGGGCTCCCTGGGGACCTCCTGACAAAAGGTTGGGCCAGAGGCAACACGTGGTCTGGAAGATGGATGTCTGAGCTCCTCAGAGGTCAATAAAACTCCTCCTATGTACTGAGCCAGGCACTGGCTTGGGCTTCCCCTACATTATCTCATCTAATCCTCTCCACAAACTGCAGGCACTGCACTGCTCTCCTGTCGTGGTCCAGGAGACTGGGCCTCAGAGAGGCCCCCGCAGCCCAGCAGTGACGGGTAGAGCCTGGATTCAGCCCTTGTCTGTCAAGCCAGAGCCCAGACTCCTCACTGGGAGGCAGGAACATGCCATGTTCACCTCAGATGCCCTGTGCCTGGTGCAGGCTCTGCACAGAGAAGGAGCTTAGGAAATGAGCCTTGGGCCGGACTGAACCAAATAGGGCTCCTAGAGGAAATTGAAAGATCCTGTTTCCTGTTGGACATGGCGCCCCTGAGGGTATTGCTGCCGCCCAGCTCCTAGCACAGGGCCTGGCACATAGTGATGTTCAAGCCAGGTTTGTGGATCAATAAAAAGGTGAACATTTAATATCCTTGGCCAGAATTTACACTATGGCCCAGATCCATGACCGCATTAGGAGTTATCCTATACGATTTTCCCATTCTGTTGTCCCTGCTGCATTCTTCCCTTCGCTCTCCCTCTGAGCTCATCTAAGCATGTCTGAGGGATGCTGTCCCACTCCCCCATCGGTGGGGGATAGGGAAACCTAGAGCAAGCGCTCACTGTGTGCTTTAGCGTATGTTACCACATTTCATTTCCACAGTAGCGCTAGAGGCAGGGCGGAATGGTACCACTGGACAGATGACCTAGAGGAGTTGGATGACTTGTTCAAGGTCACCTGGCCAATTGGAGGCTGACGGGAGATGATCTCAGGTCTGCCTAGCCCCCAAACTCGTGCCCTTTCTCCACCACCAAATTCCCTCCCAGCCCTAAGTTGCTTCCCTTCCCCATCCAGTGTGGCCAGTGCAGACCTCCGAAGTGTCAACCTGGTGACACTAGATCCGTCACCTTAGGGTGGAGTGAGGGAAGCACCTGGGGATCAGCTTACTAATTCAAGGTGCTGATGAATTATTCACACCACCATTAACTTGGAGGCCCTTTCAGCCTCACCTCTCTTTCCCCTGCTCCAGACCCTCAGGTCCTGGCCTGCCCCAAGCTCGGCAGACCTGCGGGGCCCCCAGCGAGGAGATGCTGGCAGAGCTGGAGTTCTGTCTGCTGCTGGCAGTGACACTGCTGAGCCCAGTCCCCAGGGCCCAAGCCATGGAAGGTAGGAGCTGCTGGGGACAGGCAGGAAACCTGGAGGGGGGCAGAGGGGTGGCAGGTAGCAGCGGGGTCTCAGGAGGTTTCCATGTGGAAGGCCAGAAAGCAGAAGGCCCTTTTGGGGGCAGTTGGCCGAGTTGAAGATGTATTGCTTCTGAGATGGGGAAAGACGATATTTATCAAGTGCCCACTGTGTGCTGGGTGCTTTCCATGTATGAATGCATTTAATCTTCACAACCAGCTTCAAAGTGGGTATTAGTCCTCCTTTTTACAGAGGAGGAAACTGAGGAAGAGGGAGGTTAAGTAACCTGTCCAAGATTACATGTTTACCAAGGACGAAGGGAATGGCTCAGAGAACGATTAAAGATTTGTTGTTGGAATGAGTCCTTATTTTCCTCCTGAGGGCCTGCTGTACTTTCCCATCGCCAGCCAAGTGAAATCAAAGGCATTCAGTGCCTTCCCAGGTTTGGCTCCAATCTCTCTATAACATCCAACCTCGGTTCCCAGAGTCCCTCGGGCATCCCATACTCTGGCAGAGGATCACACCCCCTCCTGGAGATGCTTCACCCTCAGGGCTTTCACCCGCTGTGCCCTCTGCCTGGAAGGTCCCTTTTCTCTTTTTCTACCTGAGAACATCTGGCTCATCCATGAAGCTCAGGTCAAACACCACCTCCTCCAGGAAGACTTCCGTATCCCTTCATCAGCCTCAGAAACTCCCTCCTTGGGGATCTTAGAACCCTCTGTTGGCACCCTGGTCCCGGGTCGCTTTGTGCCGCTCCAGCCCTCTGAGCACTGTGTGCCTGTCTGGGAAGCCAGGGCCGTCTTCAAGGGGTGTGTGTGTAGCGGGGGCTCAGCCAGCGGTTGCCAGTGCCTTGTCTTCCTGCAGGTTCAAGGGGGGCTCAGGAAGGACACGTAACTTTCCAGTCACCTAGTTGGTGGCAGAGATGGCCTGGGCACCCAGGTGTCTCACCCCATGCCTGGGTGGTGGGAGAAGCTAACTGTTCCCATTTCTAGCCACTGGGGCTTCAGTGGCCTTGGGGTGACCCTGGAGTTCAGGGTGCCTGCCGGACAAGGCCTCTACTTGTGCTGGGACCCAGGGCCTCCTGGGCCACCAGGAGTTCTGCTCCAACCTTCTCACGGCTTTTCCCGTCCAGTGGGCAAGGCTGGGGGAAGGACAAGGACAGGCAATGAACAGGATGTCCCTCTGTCCTCTTGCCATAGAGGCATGAATCAGACATTGCTCCCTCCCTGGCCTGTCCCCAGGGCCAGGCAGGGAGCCCTGATGTGAGCTGGGTGTGCATCTTGTAGCCTCTGCACTGCTTTCTCTCATCCGTGTTCACAGCCGCCCAGCAAGGTCATTATCCCCATTTCACAGATGCGTGACTGAGGCTCAGGTAGGCTAAGTGATTGTGAGTCTGAGCCTTTATTCATGCCATTTCCTCCCTCCAGATCTTCCCCAACTCACAAAGCCTTCTTGCTCCTTCTAGCCAAACTCAAACATCAACTCCCCTGTGTCCCTCCCCCAACAGTGCTGGCCCTGGCAAGACCGCCCCCGCTCCCTCTGGACCCCAGAGCCCCTGTGGCCCCAGCACAATCACGCCACATGGCTTTGTCTCATTTGCCTAACTCCCCCCATCTTACCCCACAACTGGGAACTCCCCAGGAAGGGGCCCGTTATGAGTCAGCACAGGCCTGTACAGGGCACATGCTTGGCAAATGTGTCTCTTACGGGAACTTCGGTTAAGTATATTCTTCAGGATGCTTCTGGTTGCAAGGGACAGAAATCTAATCTGGATGAATTTAAGCAAGAAGAGAAATGCAGTGGCTGGTGCCAGGGAGGCGGGAGTATAGCTGAGCTGGGCAGCTTGGGTTCTGGGACATTTCCTCTTTTCACATGGTTCTTGCCGACAAGCTCTCTCAATGGGCCCTGAGCGGGGTCCACCCAGGGCTCTCACTCCCAGCTTAGGTACCAGGGAGGAAAGGGTTCTCATCCAGGCACTCAGCAGCAGGACTCTGGTGGCACAGGCGCACCCCACAGGCCAGTCGCTGTGGCAGTGCTGAGGGCCCCAGGATTGCCCAGCTAGGATCCTGCGTCCTCCTGTGGGCCTGGGAAAGATGAGGGAGGGTCACCACATGGAGGCAAGGGAAGGGAGCAGTGTCTAAAATTGAGGGCATGTTCTTGCAAGAGGTGAAGGAATGAGGGCTGGGTGGAACAAAACAGGAGATGTCAGCTACAGCAGTAACCTCCCTTTTCGGGCCTCAGTTTTCTCATCTGTTAAATGGAGTCAATAACACCTGCGCTGCCTATTTTATGGGGATATTGTGAGGATGATATAAGATTGTTCACTGATTCATTCACTCAGCAACTATACACTGAGCACCTGCTTTGTACCAGGAGCTCTTCTAGGTGCTTGGGAGACAGCAGAGAATAAAACAGACGAGAATCCCTGCTCTCATAGAGCTTACAGTTTTGTGGAGAGAGACTTGGCAGTGAACCAAACAAATAAGGAAATAAGTAGTACATTTGACAGTGATGGGTGCTATGGAGAAAATAAAGCAGAAAAGGGAGAGAAGGGGTACAGGGATGGAGAGAGGATTTCAGTTGTAAATATGATGGTTGGGGAAAGCACCGAGAAGGTCATTTTTTTCAACTTTTAACTATGAAAATTTTCACACACAAAGTGGAGAAAATAGTATAATAAATCCCAATGTCTCCATCAACCATCTTCAACAGTTATCAACATTCTGCCTTTCTTGGCTCTTCTATCCTACCCCTACCCCCATTTTAGGGGGGCAGATCAGAGAAACTTAAAGACAATCTCAGATATCACACTATTTCACCCATAAATATTTCAGAGTATATGTAACAGATATATATAGATAGATAGATATTCCCAATATTTTTATAATGATATAATAATTCTTTAATTTTATCTAATACTCAGTTCATGTTCAATTTTCCCCATTACGGCAAAAAAAAAAAAAAATCCCATTGCGATTTTTTTTTTCAACTCAGAATCCAGACAAGGTCCACACATTGCTTTTGGTTGATATTTGACTCAAGTCTCCCTCCCTCACTCTCTCTCTCTCTCTCAGTTTCTCTCTCTCTTTTTTAATCGACTTCTCCCCTGGCAACCACTTTTCTACTCTCTGTTTCTATGAGTTTGACGCTTTAAATTCCACATATAAGTGATACCATGCAGTATTCGTCTTTCTCTGTCTGGCTTATTTCACTTAGCATCATGCCCTCAAGGTCTATCTATGTTGCTGCAAATAGCAGCCTTTTTCAAGGCTGAATAATATTCCATGTCATATGTATCTCCATTCATCTGTTGATGGACACTTAGGTTGTTTCCATATCTCAGCTATTGTGAATAATTCTGCAATGAAGATGGGAATGCAGATAACTCTTTGATACCCTGTTTCCATTTCCTTTGAAATATACCCAAAGTAGAATTGCTGGATCATATGGAGTTCTATTTTTAATTTTTTGAGAAGCCTCCATATCGTTTGTCATAGAGGCTGCACCAGTTTGCATTCCAACCAACTGTGCACAAAGGTTCCTTTTTCTCCACATCGTTGTCAACACTTGTTACTCTCTTGTCTTTTACATAATAGCCATCCTAACAGATGGGAGGTGATATCTCACTGAGGTTTCGATTTGCATTTCCTTGATGATTAATGATGTTGAGCACCTTTTCATGTACCTGTTAGCCATCTGTATGCCTTCTTTGGAAAACTGCCTATTCAGTTTCTCTACTCATTTTATTTTTATTTTACATTTTTAAATTTATTTTATTTTATTTATTTATTATTTTTGGCTGCGTTGGGTCTTCGTTGCTGCACGGCCTTTCTCTAGTTGCGGCGAGTGGGGGTACTCTTCGTTGCAGTGCACAGGCTTCTCTTGTTGCGGGGCATGGGCTCTAGGCATGCGGGCTTCAGTAGTTGCAGCACATGGACTCAGTAGTTGTGGCTCGCAGGCTCTAGAGCATAGGCTCAGTAGTTGTAGAGCATGGGATTAGTTGCTCTGCGGCATGTGGGATCTTCCTGCGCCAGGGCTCGAACCCATGTTCCCTGCATTGGCAGACAGATTCTTAACCACTGTGCCACCAGAGAAGTCCTCTACTCATTTTTTTTTTTTTAATGGAGAAGTTGAAAGCCTTCCTCTTTATATTTATTTACTTTTGTCTGTGTTGGGTCTTCTCTGCTGCGCATGGGCTTTTCTCTAGTTGCGGCGAGCAGGGTCTACTCTTTGTTGAGGTGCGCGGACTTCTCACTGCAGTGGCTTCTCTTGTTGTGGAGCAGGGGCTCTAGGTGCGCAGGCTTCAGTAGTTGTGGCTTTCAGGCTCAGTAGTTGTGGCTCACGGGCTCTAGAGCACAGTCTCAGGAGTTGTGACACACCAGCTTAGTTGCTCCTTGGCCCGTGGGATCTTCCTGGACCAGGGCTCAGAACCCCTGTCCCCTGCATTGGCAGGCAGATTCTTAACCACTGCGCCACCAGGGAAGTCGCTATTGATGGTTTCCTTCGCTGTGCAGAGCTTTTCATTCAATGTAGTCCCACTTGTTTATTTTTGCTTTTGTTGCCTTTGGTGTCAAATCCAAAAAATTATTGCCAAGACCAACGTCAAGGAGCTTACCTCCTATGTTTTCTTCTAGTTGAGTCTTTTTTAATATAACAGTTGTGTCTCCCCCCCCCCACCTTATTTACTGTTGAAGCACCTGGGTCATTAGAATTTCCCACACTCTGGGCTTGACTGAATGTGTCCTCACGGTGTCATTTAGATTGTTCCTCTAGCTTCCATAGTCACTCTAACTTATAGACAGATCCAGAGACTCCATTAGATTAAGGTTCCTTTTATTCCCCCCAAGAAGATGTTACAGGTGTTTCATTAGGGCACCGATTATTCAGTGTTTCACTTTGACGTTGAGATTGGTCAGTGAGTTCAGGGGTTGTTAGCCTGATCCATCTATTATAAAGTTCCCTATAAAGGTAACTTTTTTGGCATTTTTTAATTATAAAAATTTACAAACATTAGCAAAGGTGAAAGAATTTTACAGAAAATATTTACCTACTCAACCAACTAGGTTTTATCTCTCATCATTTACCTTTTTTCTCAGTGATTAGAACAGACAACGATAATGATGATTCCATTAAGGTTTGCAAAGTTATGTTTTTCTAATGTTGTTATTCTTTCTGTAGTCTTCTTTAAATAACAATTTTTCTTCATCAGCTATTTGGTTATCCTGATATATATAGTTTGTAACAGGAAAGGCAAAGTAAGTGCTTAATTCTTTCTTCATGTAGCAAGAAGAAAACGAGTTCATGCCCGAGCAATCTCTAAAGGAAATCAATAAGCTCCTTTTTAGTTTCTTTTAGTTGTATTATGAATTCATTCATTTTTATATATTTGATGGGTTTCAACCCACTGCAATAAATTTTTTTTTTTGGCCACTCCCGGCGGCATGTGGGCTCTTAGTTCCCAACCAGGGATCGAGCTTGCGCCCCCTGCATTGGAAGCACAGAGTCTTAACCACTGAACCGCAGGTAAGTCCCTGCAATAAATTTTTTTGAAGCTCAAATTATACCTTCTTTAGCCAGTGGGAGCCCCTTCAAGAAGGTTTCTGTGTCTTTTGACACAATCCCAGCAGTTCCAATAGTTTCTTTACTTTCTGGTGTGACAAGATATCCCAAGTGTATTTTGTATATTTACTGCCCTAGACTAACTATTTCTTTAAGGAGCCCTGCTTCATTTTAGTTAGACATAACGATCCTAAGCTAATTTAGTTGGACATAATAATCCTAATCTAAGTCCAAGTGGTACAAATACTACCAGGATATCATTGCTTTTAGGGTTTTTTTTTTTTTTCGGTACGCAGGCCCCTCACTGTTGTGGCCTCTCCCGTTGCAGAGCATAGGCTCTGGACATGCAGGCTCAGCAGCCATGGCTCACGGGCCCAGCCACTCTGCGGCATGCAGGATCCTCCCGGACCGGGGCACGAACCCGTGTCCCCTGCATCGGCAGGCAGACTCTCAACCATTGCACCACCAGGGAAGCCCCACTTTTAGGGTTTTTAATGAACAAAGCTAGGAAATTAATATTTTTAGAAATAAAAATAAATCAAATTCGTACTGATGTTTTCAATTCAAATTAAGGATCTCAAGAGTTCTGCTTAGTTTTTTAATTCTATACTTGTATCACTCTCCTCTTACACTGCAAATCTTAGTTTCTATTGACATTAACATACTTCCTTTACTCCAATATTTAAAATATTGTAAAATAACAGTATTCACTATTACCACTAATAGTAAGTCTACTGAATATAGGTTAATATTTCTTTGTGTTTCATTTTGTTCTTGGGATCTATTCCACTAGGAAGGTACAGTCAAAATACTGTATTTCAACATCGTTTGAAATCATTTTTCCCCTGTGAATGTGCCTCCAACTTGACATATAGTTAAGCTTATTTGTTTTAGTTTGGCATATGGGTTACTTAAATATTTTTGATAATTTAAAAATTATATTAAAAATTACTTATGATTATAAAGTTAAAATTATCAAATAAATTGCGTTTAAAGAGGTCTAGCAGTCGCGCCTGTTTCCTCCCCTTGGATTACATCTTCCTGTGTCAGAGAACAATTTTTATTAGTTTCCTTCCATTGTTTTCAAAATATAAGCAAATATGTACATATAAGAATGTAGTTTTGGGGACTTCCTTGGTGGCGCAGTGGTTAAGAATCTGCCTGCCAATGCAGGGGACACAGGTTCGAACCCTGGTCCAGGAAGATCCCACATGTCACGGACCAACTAATCCCGCATGCCATAACTACTGAGCCTGAGCTCTAGAGCCCGTGAGCCACAACTACTGAGCCCACGTGCAGCAACTACTGAAGCCTGCGCGCCTAGAGCTCGGGTTCTGCAACAAAAGAAGACACTGCAATGAGAAGCCCGCATACTGCAACAAAGAGTAGCCCCTGCTCGCCGTAACTAGAAAAAGCCCGTGCGCGGCAACAAAGACCCAATGCAGCCAAAAATATAAATAAATAATAATAATAATAAAAAGAATGTAGTTTTAACTTTGTAGTACTCTGTGCACATTTTCACTCAGGATGGCAGCAGGTAATGTTATTTTTAATTTTCGAATTCCCCAGTGCACACCTCTAGTGCCTAGCAGTTGCCTAAAGTTATAGTCCCACCTGACACTTCTTGTCTCCTTTCCCTGCTTTATTTTTCTCCAGATCACTTATCACTAGTTAATATGCTCTATATTTTCCTTATTATCTTTATTGTTTGTCTTCCCCACCAGAATTTTAGTCTATTTGTTCCTGCTGTAACCCCAGCGCCTAAAACAATGCTTAGCACTCAAACAATATTTCTTGAATGAATAAAAGAATGTTTGGCAAGTATTTGAAGAATAAGTAAATGAATGAACAGCTACATGAATAAATGAATTGACTTAGGGCCATGACCTCATGCTCCCTCATCCCATCCCAAAGAACCCATCCCATCCCAAAGAACCCGCTTTGGAGCTGGGCCACTACCCACGACCCCAGGGCTGACTCTGAGACATTCTTGCCTCTCGCCACAGGTGTCAAATGTGGGGGTGTGCTCTCAGCACCTTCTGGAAACTTCTCCAGCCCCAACTTCCCCAGGCTCTACCCCTACAACACGGAGTGCATCTGGCTGATTGTGGTAGCTGAGGGCTCCTCCGTGCTGCTCACCTTCCACGCCTTCGACCTGGAGTACCATGACACCTGCAGCTTCGACTTCCTGGAGATCTACAACGGGGCCTCCGGAGACCAGGGCAACCTGCTGGGGAGGTTCTGCGGCCAGGTGCCCCCACCGCCCTTCGCCTCCTCCTGGAACGTCATGTCTGTGGTCTTCCACTCAGACAAGCACGTGGCCAGCCGAGGCTTTTCTGCAGGCTACCAGAAAGGCAAGGGGGATTTGGCAGTGGAGAGGGTGGCCCTGGGTGGGGATGGGGGGCAGGCGGTGGGGTGAGGTGACGGGCAGGGTCTCAGCATCTTAGCGTGTAGGCTGCTCTGTAACCTGGATGCCCCTGCTCTCATAGCTCATGGGACAAAGGCAGCCTCTGTTGGTAGTGGGTTTTTTTTCTGTTGGTAGTCTTGGTGGTTGTGTGTTCCCACCTTCATTGCAACACTCCCCACGTATCCCTCCGTTATTCCGGGAGTCCTCGGAGGGTCTCACTGTGCTCAGGAATGAGGCCTCTCGCGCTCTCCTATCCTTGTCCTTCTCACCCCATACATGACATCAGGACACTGGAGGGGACACCAGAGGGGACACCGTGCTGCCACTGCTGCTGATCCCTCTGTGGCATCTCATGTCACGGGCACAGGATTCTCTCCCCCTCCCCATCATGTCCTCGGAGTGGAAGGTGCATGAGCGTCTGCGTGGAGCTGGTGACGCTCTCCCTCCCAAAGCCTTTCCTGAGCTCGCCTCCTATATAGTGATCCCTAACCCCTCCCTCCCCCAGCCAGGCTTGGAGCCTACCCCTCAGGCTAGTGAGGGGAGCAGAGGCTTCACCCTCCTTGCCTTTCTTTCTCCTTGACTCATTCCTCTTTCCTCAGGCTTCTCTGCACAGACTCAGACCTCCTACCTTCTCCCAAGGCCAAAACCAAAGGCCTTCCTCACCACAGCTCAAGCAATAGGCTCCACAGAGGCTCCTGGTGCGCAGGGTTCACCAACAGCAATCAGGGCCGGGGCGAGGGTGCACACAGTTCTATGCCTCCAAAGCCAGACACCAGCTCCCACTGGCTTTGGAGGCATAGCATTGGAGAATGGTAAAACACAAGAACCACAGACCGATCTAATCATAGCAGTGGAGTTTTAGATCCCTAGATTTTTAGACTCTTAGGGTATCAAAGTTATACTACCATGTGCAATGTTTTCCAATATTTTTTAAAACAGGAGTACCCTTGTATCAAATGGAACCCTATGTTAATCCCTGATATGTAAAAGAGATAAAGGCAGCATTTAAAAAAAATAAATTTTATTTATTTATTTATGGCTGCATTGGGTCATCGTTGCTGTGCGTGGCCTTTCTCTAGTTGTGGTGAGCAGGGGCTACTCTTCTTTGCGGTACGTGGGCTTCTCATTGCGGTGGTTTCTGTTGTTGTGGAGCACAGGCTCTAGACATATGGGCTTCAGTAGTTGTGGCACAAGGGTTCAATAGTTGTAGTGCGACAGCTCAGTAGTTGTGGCACACGGGCTTAGTTGCTCCGTGGCATTTGGGATCTTCCCAGATCAGGGATCAAACCCGTGTGCCCTGCATTGGCAGGCGGCTTCTTAACCACTGCACCACCACGGAAGTCCCAAAGGCAGCATTTTTGTTGTAAGCATTTATAAGTTCATATTTTTAACGTTTACTTATTATAAGCCAATCATTGAAAACATAAGTAAATATTGATGGCCTCCGATTAGTTAAATTTTTACATATAAGATATGTGACTGTGGATGCTATCTTTCATTGAATTAAAAAATAGTTTGAATACAGAAAAAGAAGGACATTTACACCAGATGTCTGCAAATAGATGCCCTGGGGTTACCGTGGAGCCCCAGAACACGTTTTTGAAAGTCTCTGCTAAGGGTATTGACAGCAGACGGGATCTCACAGACTGTCAAAACCTGCCCTCTCATTTGACAAACAATACACCTGAGACCAGAGAGGGAGTGTGCCTTCCCAAGGTCACACATCTGGGAAGGGGAAACTGGGACAAGAGGTCAAGGCCTGAGCCGCCCAGCACAGTGCTCCGTTCACACAGCCATGCCACGGAGTGGGATTCTGGAGTCTCAGGAGACACAACCAAGTGTGCCCCTCCCTGCTGGTGGCCTCCAGCTAGTCCTGGCATTCATTATCACCTAGCTCCCAGTTGTACTGGCTACACTGGGTTCTAAAGGGCTTTCGCCAGAAACTTATTAAACTCTGCATGCGTCTGAGCCTGGTGGATCCGTCTGAACAGGTCTTATGATTTCTAATATTCCCATGAGGCTCAGAGAGGCTGAGTTACTTGTCCACGGTCACACAGCAATAGAAGACTGAGCTGAGAGGAGACCTGTCTTCAGACGTCAAGCCCATCTCTACTCCTTTAGATCCTCCCTCTAAGCCTCAGTTTCTTCATCTTTTTGGGAGATTTGATAATGTTCCTGGTCTCAGGTACCTCAGCCTCTATGCTCCACTAGCCTGGTAGGAGGGGACAGTGAGACTGATAAGGTCAAGTGCACAGACTCTGAAGTTAGTCAAATCCTGCCCTCCCCGATACCAGGGGGTGACCTGCTGTCAGGGTCCTGCCCTGTCCCTTGGGGCCTTGCCACTGCAATGGCTCTTGCCAATCTCCACATCTCTTTGCTTCAGGGCTTTTTCCGAAGCTTTGGCAGGTCACCTCTACCCCCAGCGGCCCTCAGCCTCGATTCTGGGGAATGCCCCCGCTCCCCCACCCTCTCTCCCTCGCTGCCCATCTGCGGTCCTCTGTCTCTCCCAGATAAACAACTTGGGCTCAAATCCTTGTCTCGGGCTCAGTCTAGGTGAAGCCCAACTCACACAGGTAAGTTATTTAACTTCTCTCTGCCTCCAGTCTCTCAGCTGTAAAATGGGGGAAACCACCGTGCGTTCCTCATGGGGTTATGGTGATGGCCTAGAAAGATGGCCTGTGCCTGTCACTTACCGAGCGCTCAGTGGGTGGTGACAAGAATCCCGTGAACACCCGTGGGCGTGGCATTTCCCAAGGGAGGAGATGGGGGAGCCACAGGGA
Source organism: Lagenorhynchus albirostris (assembly GCF_949774975.1). NCBI lineage: Eukaryota > Metazoa > Chordata > Mammalia > Artiodactyla > Delphinidae > Lagenorhynchus > Lagenorhynchus albirostris. The sequence continues at coordinate 141,017,745 of NC_083096.1, forward strand.
GGGAGAAAGTTTGGTTCAAGCGGGCTCCCTTGCAGATGTGTGTGGTGGCGTCCTGACGGGCCTGTCGGGGGTCCTCACCAGCCCCGAGCACCCCAACAACTACCCCAACAATGTGGAGTGCCGCTGGGTGATCCGAGCCTCTGGCCCCGCCACCGTCAAGCTGGTCTTCGTGGACTTCCAGGTGGAGGGCAGCGAGCAGTGCACCTACGACTACGTGGCTGTGCTTGGGGGGCCCGGCCCCGCCCATGGGCACCACTACTGCGGCAGCTCCAGGCCCCCCACGCTCGTGTCGCTGGGCCACGAGCTGCAGGTGGTCTTCAAGTCTGACTTTAACATCGGGGGCCGGGGCTTCAAGGCCTACTACTTCTCAGGTAGGAGGGCCGGAGCTGCACGCTGAGTGCCCTGTGTGTGCCGGGCTCCTGCCTCCCCGTCACGCCTGTGGCGGGGTGGGGAGGGGTCGTACTCTTCTGCCTCTGGGCCTAACACTTCCTGCTCTTTCTCTGCCTGAAATGTTCTAGCACACCCTCTCCCGTCTGGCCGATGCCAAGGCACAAGCATGTCACCTCCTCTGGGAAGCCTCCTTGATTCACTCAGAATTATTCCCTTCCTTCAACTCCTTAGAGAAGTTTTCTCATAGCGATGATCTAACACATCACTTCTGTACCTGGTTTGCATGCTGATTTCCTCTGCTTGACTGTGAGTTCCTATGGACTTATCTTTGTACCTGCTACATAGAGGGTATTCAATTAATGTCTGTATGAATGAATGAATGAACCCTTGGGAATTAAACTGTCTAGTGGAGGAGATAGAGAAGGAAACAGACAATGACAATGCACTGTGATCTGTGCTGTCTAACAGTAAGAATCATGGATGACTTCCTGGAGGAGGAGAGAATTGAGCAGTGCTTTGAAGGTGTTAGCCAGTGGCAGAAGAAAGGGAAGAGTGTTCCAAGCAGAGGGATGAGCATGTGCAGAGGCACGGAGGACAGAGAGGATTTGTGTGCTTGTACTACTAGGAAATATTTGGTGAGGCTGGAAGGTAGGGCTAGATGAGGGGCAGGGAGAAAAAGGGCAAGGTCAGGTCATGAACCACCTTGTCTGTCAAGTCCAAGTTGGACTCAACTGCGAGGAGAGGTATTAGGCATTGTTATTGAATTCCTATCAGGGTCAACACTCATGAAATGGTTTACCAATTGGAATGACAGTCTCAGCTTTCAGCTAGTTTCAGTTTAAAGCAGGCTTTGGGATCAGTTGTCTGGTTTTCTGGCCATGGTGTCCACAACCTGCCAGGGTGGTTTAAGGACCCTATAGCGCCTACTGCCCAAGCTGTAGCTGCAGAGGGTGACGGTCTCCACCCTTCTCACCATTGCTCCTTCTGTCCTGCTCTCCCCAACCCAGGAGAATGCCAGGAGGTATACACGGCGGTGCGGGGCAACTTCTCCAGCCCACAGTACCCCAGCTCCTACCCCAACCACATCCGGTGCCACTGGACCATCCGCCTGCCTCTTGGCTACCGGGTCAAAGTGTTCTTCCTGGACCTGGAACTGGAGGGGCCCAACAGCCTGACCAAGACCTGTGACTTTGACCATCTGGCAGCCTTTGACGGGGCCAGCGAGGAGGCGCCCCTGCTGGGCAGTTGGTGTGGCCACCACCTGCCACCACCGGTCACCTCGAGTCACAACCAGCTCCTGCTTCTGCTGCACACAGACCGTAGCACCACCCGCAGGGGCTTCTCTGTGGCCTACATTGGAGGTCAGCTGGGGTTGAGGGTATGGGCGTGCTGGTGGGGGAAGGTGAGGCCGGGGTTCCTGGTCTTTGCAGCCTCCTTCCTCCATCTCACCAACCTCTCGGTTGGCTGCACCACTGCGGACTCCCGTCCTGGGACCTCTGAGGCTATATCAATGTGGCCCTTGCTTATTTTCACTATTACAGTGCCCTATTTTTCCAGCTTCTAAATCCACAATTCCTAATTCCTCCCTATCTGTCACCTTCCTCCATGGGCCCCTGGCCTCTCTTGTACTATGATTAATCCTCTGTATCCAGGGGTAATACACAAGATATGGTAATACTATTTATGGAAAACAATTGATATAATCATGGAGATGCTGACCAACCTTGCTTGTACAGTCATAAGTCCTGACTGACAGTGGTTTGAAAAAATGACCTTTGGTTTCCTTACACAAGAAGCCTAGAGCTAGGCAGCTGCTGTATTGGTTCAGGGACTCAGCAGTGCCCCAGCTGATATGTCTGGGAGTCTCTTGACCTCATGACCACAAGATGGCTGCCACAACTCCAGGCATCATGTCCATGTTCAAGGCTGGAAGAAGGTAGGGGAGGTGCCAGCCACAAATGTTCCTTTATCAGGAAAGTAAAAGCATTTTCGGAAGCCCTCAAAAGACTTCTTCTTGTTCTCATTATTTTGCACTTGGTCATATGGCCATGCCTAGCTGAAGAGCTGGCTAGGGAACTTGGCACTCAGCTTTTCCATCCTCCATAGTGCCAGTTAGATTTGCCAGCTGACAGCAGCTATCATCTATCCCCTCCTCTCATCATCCTTCCCTGGGCCACGGTCCCAGAAATGCCTGTGCTCTGGACCCATTTTGCCCTCTGCCTGACTAGGCTAGAGCCTCTTGTTGTGCAGGTGCAGAAACAGAGGTGCAGAGAGGAAAACTTTCACTGCTGTCACGCGGGTAGTGGGTGGCACAGCCAAGGCTAGAACTCACACCCTTGCCTTTTGTGTGGCTAAGCAGGGCCTGGGGAGGAGGCCCAGGACTGAGCTCAGACGGACGGGGGCCTCAGCCAAATGCTGCCATTTACTGACCATCCAATGGTGCTCACCTGTAGGAGGAGTTGACGGATGCTCTAGATAGGCGGTCGTTAAGATGAAATGAGGTAACACAGGTCACAGTGCCTGCCTCCGAGGGCATCCTTGCTGAGTGTGGATTTCTTTCCCTTACGTGTCTCAGTCCCGGTCTGCATTCAAAAGATCTTTCCTCAGGACTTCCCTGGTGGTCCAGTAGTTAATACTCCGTGCTCCCAATGCAGAGGGCGCAGGTCTGATCCCTGGTCAGGGAACTAAGATCCTGCATGCCACACAGTGCAACCAAAAAAAAAAAAGGCTTTCCTCTTCTTTCTTTCTTCCTTTCTTTCTTTCTTTCTTTCTTCCTTCCTTCCTTTCTTTCTTTCTTTCTTTCTTTCTTTCTTTCTTTCTTTCTTTCTTTCTTTCTTTCTTTTCTTCCTTCCTTCCTTCCTTCCTTCCTTCCTTCCTTCCTTCCTTCCTTCCTTTCTTTCTTTCTTTCTTTCTTTCTTTCTTTCTTTCTTTCTTTCTTTCTTTCTTTCTATTTATTTTTGGCTGTGTTGGGTCTTCGTGGCTGCGCACGGGCTTTCTCTAGTTGCAGCGAGCGGGGGCTACTCTTCGTTGCAGTGCGCAGGCTTCTCACTGCAGTGGCTTCTCTTGTTGCGGAGCACAGGCTCTAGGCATGCGGGCTTCAGTAGTTGTGGTTCGCGGGCTCTAGAGCGCAGGCTCAGTAGTTGGGGTGCATGGGCTTAGTTGCTCTGCAGAACGTGGGGTCTTCTTGGACCAGGGCTCAAACCTGTGTCCCCTGCATTGGCAGGAGGATTCTTAACCACTATGCCACCAGGGAAGTCCTTCTTCCTCTTTCCTTACCCATGTGCAAGAGGAGTTTGGGGGCCCAGGGATGGTTAAGGAAACGGTAGAGCTGCAGCAACCTAGTGGCAGCAAAGTGACTTGGGCAGACGCTCCCTCTGTGGGACTCAGTTATCTCCATCCATAAACCTGGAGGAGAGCTGTCCCTCTGTTAGAGCGACCCCTTTCCCAGAGTGCACTCAGAGAGCCAGGTGCCATGGGGCTCTGCCCCATCTAGCTGGCAAGTCGCTTTCTCTCTGCGGGTCTCAGTAAAATGAAAATATCAACTGAAGGAGCTGAGAAGTCCCTTTTACTCTGATGATCTTATTTCTGGTCCTGGGTCCTCTCCCAGCTGTGTGTGATCTTGGACAAGCTCCTTCTCCTTTTGGTGCCTCCAGAGACACCTCCCCGATTGCTGTGGGAGCCCAGGGTCAGACCCTGCACTAGGGCTGGGCCAGGCTCCAGATGTGGCCCAGGCTGCAGGCGGCCTCCCAGCTGGAGGACAGCCTCGGCATCAATCAGGGGTGACACACAGTTCAGCATCACCAAGATCATCGTGGGAGACGGCGGGCCCATAAATCCCCGGCTGCCCAGACACCAGAGGCTGATATATGTCTGAGGCGTTTCCCGGAGAGGGGTTGAGATTTCCAGGCCTCTGCCTACCAGCTCTTTCCTTTTCCTCCTGCCAGCCACCCAGCTTCCTTCTCCCTACCCTCACCCCTGCCCCAGCAAGCACTGCCTCCGTCCACACACGCATGCACGCACACACAGGCTCGCACGAGCCCAGACACTTAGAGTCACACAGGCCTGGCTGGGAGGGGCTGCAGGGAGCCACCACATAAGGTGGAGAGACCAGGAACTGTGGGATCTTACAGACGCAATGATTAAAATCCTGGCTTAGCCACTGCCGACAATTTCACCTCTCAGAGCTCCGGGTTCCCAAACTTTCAAATGCGTTTAGTCATGTCCACCTCAAGGCGTCATCGTGAGGAGGGAGAATGGGGCTTCCTTCACCACCCTTTTCAAACTGCAGACACTGCAACCCTTACCCACACACGTTCTGCTCTCCCCGCTCCCCGTCTTTCTTCTTTGCTTGATTTTCCTTCAGACTACTCTGACGCTTAGGTGTATATTACATATTTACTGCCTCCTCACTCAACTAGAATGTAAGCTCCAAGAGGGTAGGCATTTGTGGCTGGTTTTTCTCTTTTCATTTCTGCATCTGGTGTTTAGAATAGCGCCTGCACATAGTGGGCCATAAATACTTCTTAAATGATTGAATGAATTGCCTGGTATATGGCAAACATGATCAGCCAATAATAGCTTTCATTATGATTAAGAATATTCAGTCAGTCAGTCAGTCAGTCATTTATTCAGCATTCGCTGCACCTGCCAAGCTCTGGGCTCAGAGGGCGCTGAGAAGTAGGCAGGGGGCCTGCCCTGGAACTCGTAGTTTGATGGAGTTAAATGGAGTAACGCGTGTAAAACGTCCTCGTAGGACTGCTTAAGAGCCATCCCCTCTCTGGGCCTCGGTTTTCCATCCACCACCCTTTGGATAGGGGCTTGGAGAGGGTGGGGGTCAGACCGCCTGCCCCCATGGCCTCCAGCTCCCCACTCCCGTCCATCCTCAGTGGTCCCCATGAACGTGAGCTGCTCCCGCACGGACTTCCAGATCCTGATCTCCGCGCAGGCAGTGGCCCCGCTAGAACGGACCAAAGTCTACCTGGGCAGCCGGAGCTGCGCTGCTCAGGAAGTCGGCAGCAACTTCCGGATCCAGGCCCGCTTTGACACCTGCGGCACTGAGTCTCAGGTAGGGGCTGGGGGAGGAGGGCGGGCACGAGGGAGGGGCTCTGATCCCTGGGGAGAGGCACATGCCAGGCCTGAGAATTCAGCTTCTCTTCCTGGCTCTCGTCACCCCACAGCCTGGATGCAGAGCTCAGCCCCTCTTGATTTTACCTAAACACACTTGCTCAGTGTAGACACAGCAAAGAACTCAGGGGAGACAGAGAAGGCGTGTCCTGCTGCACAAGCTGGTGACAGCCAAAAGCCCCTCCTGGAGGCCCCTCCCTCAAGGTCCTGGGAACTGACTGTTCCTGGGGGCCTTCCTGCTGCCCCCCCTCCCCCCTGGAGCTCCCCAGGGCCACCCGGCCCCCACCCCTCTAATGCACAGAGCTGTTTGAGGGCTGCTGCCTCCTGCCCACCCCCTCCCCAACCTTGCGATCCAAATCCCTCGCTGGGCTCCGCCAAACAAAGGGGCCCCTCAAGAGACAGGATCCGCCTCCCTCCAAAGGCAGTGAGGTGTACAAATGAGGTTTTTCTACTAGCCTTGTATTTCGGAGGCCTAGAACCCAGGCTTGGGGCCCTCAGAGTCACCTGGTAGTGGCCCAGGAACCCTGGATGTTTGGATTCTCAGGGACAGGTTGGGAAGGGGAAAGGCGGAGAAGGCACAGTGGTCTCCATCGGGGACAACACCCCAGCCTTGGTGACGAATCTGGGGATTCGTTAGACTGTCTTGGCAGAAATCACGTGCTTTCCAGCAACCGTATTTCCCCACCACCCACCATTAACCGAATGTATGCCTCTGGCCCCTCCAGTCCACCCTCTGCTTCCCCAGCCTCCTGGCGGCCATCATCCTTTTAACCTGAGCAGAGGAGAAGTGGGAGGCAGTCTTAGCTGCCAGGATAATCTGCCCTCACCTCTACAGCATGCCCTAAATCCCCTTGGGGTTTTCTCTGGGGGCCGAACCACGTTCCATAGAGTCATAAAATGATGGAGACAGAGAACCACAGAAGAAAGGAATCATGAAATCTAGAACAAAGAACTCACAGACACTCAAGGTCTCATAATCACATAATCATAGAATCTTGGCATCAATATCATGGAAACATAAAAACTGAGAGCCTCAGACTCATGGATTCTTAGTGTAACACTTGTAAGTCCTAGACCCATGAGGACCAGTCTCTGCATTGAGTTGCTTTCAAAGATGCACAGTTCAAATGGCCAAAAGCCATGACAGCCTGTCTGTGCATCTCTTAAGAACCACAGAGACTTGATTTCATGACCGTAACACCACATTCGTGTGGACTTTCTTTCTTCCTCAAGTCTCACTCATCAAAACCCCATGAAACTTCCCCGCACACCTGTTTTGTGTGATTTTTCCCTCCCTTCTTTATTATGTGGATTCACTTCGGCCCTTTCACTGGGTCCCCTTCCACTCCCAGGTTCTGTCTTTCTTTTTCCGATTCTGTGTCACAAAAGTCCAGGACACCGGTTCTCCTCAGAGGGTGTGGTGGTAGACAGGCTGAGGGCACAATGCAGGAGGCTCCTCTGGGGACACGGACTCAGAGCTTTTGGGAAGCCCAGAGTTGGGAGAGACCCACAAGGTCATCTGGTCCATGAAACTCCAGATCCGTGATTCCCCTTCACTGCCTTCCCCAAAAGGACCACCCAGTGTCCAACGATGGCAGCTTCCTGCAGGTCACGCCCGTTTGCTCTGTTCTGGGCAGCTTTGGATTTTAGAGAAGCCTCAGCTCAGAAGAGCCATGACTGGACAGGGGCAGTTGGGCGGCCTGAGGAGTGTAACGGCTGCGCTAGATTAGGGGTGGGTGGGGAGAGTAGCCCAGCATCACTGCAGCACCCAATCCAGACCACACCAGACTGCCCGTCAAAATGCTGTCCCTCAGTCCCCAGCCCAAACACTCCACTGTCTCAGGGCGTCCTAAGTCCTGCCTCCTTCATCCATGGGGGTGGGGAGGGCAGAAGTGTGACGGGCTTCCCACATCACACTCCTCAATGGCTCTTCCCAACCCCAGGGTGGTGCTACTGGGCTGAACAGCACTCAACCACAGGGACACATAATTGCTGCAGACATAATTGGGCAAAACGATTCCATAAGGAAAGTCAAGTAACACCAGGGACAGAGCATTTAACTGGGAGGCAGGAGACTCGGCTTCTGGATCTAGCTCTGGGCAGATTACTGCCTTTGCGGGGCCTCAGTAGCCACATCTGTAAATTGCCAAGGAAGGGAGATTGAACTAGATGTCCTGAAATTCCCCTTTGGTTCTACAGTCTTTGGTTTGAGTGAGGTGTGATGGCTAAGAGCACAGTTAAGAATCAGGCAGATCTGGAAGAGAATACGTTCCCTGTCAACTGTGTGCTGTGTGACCTCAGACAAGGGATTTAACCTCTGGGCCTCATTTTCCTTATCTGGCAAATGGGGATATTAATGGTACCAATAAGAGAATGTTGTTGTGAGGATTAAATGAGATAATGCCCTTAAAATGCAGAGCCTGGAACATGGCGAATGTCCCTGTTGTTACTGTTACTGTCTTTCATAGACCCCACGTCCTTCAAGCCAGAGCAAACACTGACCCATCGAGTATATATTGTCTTTTCAGACACCGTCGTAGTGCCTCTTTTACAGGTGGGGACACAGGCTCTGAGTGGGAAGGGAGTCAGTAGCCAAGCTGGGACTGGAAACCAGGCTCTGGAGTTGTGCCCCCTTGGCACTCAGTGCCTACATATCCAGGGGAACAGGGTCAGCCCTGGCCCCTTCAGGTGTGAGCAAGTGCCCCTTGACCCCCACAGAGAAGAAATAACACTTCAGTGATCGTCAGCGTGCTGTACATCGACTTCTCAGCCGGTGGGCAGGAGGATATCCACGAATACGAGGTCCGCTGTGAGCCGAGGCGAAAGGAGGCCTCTGTCCACCTGCTGTCCGGCTCCCACTGGCTTGGGCCCTATGCTGCCACGGCAGAGCACCTTCAGGAGGCACCACCCAGGGACGAGGCAGAGGCACTGGAGGGCCCCGTGGCCATGGTGGCCCAGGACACCAGTGACATCATCTTCCTGGGCCTTTGCATCCTGGCTGGAGTCCTCATGGTCATTGCCATAGTGGTCCTGATGCTGCTGTAAGCAGGGAGGGTAGGGAAGTGGCATCTGGCATCCCTGGGAGGCAGCTTGGGCACCCCACAACAGGGGCAGGACCAGGCCTTGCTGACTTTATGATGACCATGGGCAAGTCACTATCCCCCTCTGAGCCTCAGTTTCCTGGGGACCTTTACTCTGCCCTGCTTATCTCACAGGGCTGGCGTGAGGCTCAGAGAAGAGGATGGATAAGAGCTGCGTAAACTATAGCATGCCATGCATGTGTGTGCAATTGTTGTTGTTGTTGTTATTAATTTTGAAGATTTTCTGCTATAGAAAAGAACTCTGCTGTGTGTATTTGTCAGCATAGATAGTTGTGGTCACTGGCGACAGAGTTGATAAAACTGACTTGTTCTATAACTTGTATGACTGCTTCACCAGCTCAGGATACCAATAAGACCCCTCCTAATGTTCTGACTAATTGCTCATCTTAAGCATTCATTAGCAGGAAGTTCGGTATCCATCCAGGGGCCTCCACTCTCCTGAACTGATCCAGGAACCCTGAGGACTTGATCTAAAGCAGATTAGTCCTGCTTCCAAACTCCAGGAACAGAGAGAAAGGAAGCTGAAACCCCACCTAGTGCTGTTGCTTTAGCCCCTGCCACATGGTGGCGCTGTTGAAGACTGGTCTTGGGCATCCTGGTGGATGCCTGTCCACCGGATGGACAGACCCCTAGAGTATAAACCACAGGCAGGCCCATACTATGCTCAGTAGTGAGGCTGGAGGCTGAGGACTGGTGTCTCTTTCATGTTGGTATTTTTCCTTAAATAAACCATGATCCTTGACTGAAAAACTGATTGAAGTCCCATGTGTCTCTGTCCTCACCCTGATGTTGAGCTCAGATTACTAGCCCATCCTTCTCCTCCAGCTGAGCTCTCTTTTGAGTCCTCTGGACTTTCTCCTGCCATTGGACTTCACTCAGAGCTACTCCAGTCCACCCACATTTTTCTAAGTTCACACCACAGTGACCAGGGGTTGGATTTCCAATGCTTCCCTGTGAGAAGACCTCTGGCATCCTTATGCGAATTGGTCCAGCACTCCCCAGAGCCCTATATATCAAGAAGTGGAGGGCTTCCCTGGTGGCGCAGTGGTTGAGAGTCTGCCTGGCAACGCAGGGGATGCGGGTTCGTGCCCCGGTCCAGGAAGATCCCACGTGCCGCGGAGCGGCTGGGCCCATGAGCCATGGTCGCTGAGGCTGTGCGTCCGGAGCCTGTGCTCTGCAAGGGGAGAGGCCAAAGAAGTGGAGCAGTCTTGTTAATGAAAAATAAACAAAAAATACATTTATAATACATGAATTTCCCCTGTTCACCTTTATATTTGCATAATGAATCACTTTCATAATAACAAAAATCTCCAAATTGACCGTGCCGACCACTGACATCAATTTAAAAAATTGTAGTCCAATTACAATCCCTTCAACAATCCAACAAACATCCACTGGTTTCTAGCCTTGTGCCTATTGCTGCGACAGGCTCCAGGCATACAGAGGGGAGCAAGTCAAAAGAGATTGCTGACTTCAAGAGGCTTACAGTCAAGTGTAGCCAAATCAGGGGCAGGGAGGGCAGAGAAGTTGGTAATTTGCAGAGAAAAGACCTAGAGAGAAAAGAGCTGATATAGCAAGAAATGAATCAAGCAAGGGAAAAAGAGTAGCCTGCACATTGGGAGAACTGGGTTCAAGTCCACACTCTTCTTTTTAATTGAGTGAGCCTGAGCGAGCCACTTTGATGCTATGAGCCTTGATATACCCACCTGCAGAATGGGACCAAAGTTCCAGGTCTGTTGTGAGGGCATAGCAACATGATGAATTAGAGGTCTGTCAGGGTCTTGTGCCAGCAGGAGACTCTGGGGTGTTTGGAACAGAGGCCCCAGCCTCTTCCTCTCCCATCCACTTCTTGCTCTCAGACTCCTCCAGCCGCTGAGCCAGGCTTCCTTCACCAGCCTGAGTTGTGAACACCTCATAAACTTCCCAGGTCTCAATTTCCCTGTCTGGGCAGGACTGGACACACAGCATATACTCTCTGAGGACGACCTTGGGTGGGGTTCTGCCTCCCGGGCCCATGAGCTGGGTTTTGGGGTGGCAGCGGGAACTAAGCTTGCCTTGTCCTCATCAGGTCATCAGATGGGGGAGACGATAGGCCAGCCTGTGGCAGGGCCAAGGGCGTCTGCGCACAAAGCTGGGAGCCTCGATCTCCACCCTCAGCAGCTGATCTTCAAGGGCCCCAGCACGGAGGCTGGAGCTGCGCCTCTGCAGACAGACCACCCGGGTTGAACTCAGGCTCCGCTACTTGCTAGCTGTGTGACCTTGGGCAGGTCACCTCATCTCTTTGAGCTGCAGCCTTCTACCAGCAAAGTAGGAATAATAATAACACTGACTTCATCAGTCCATTGTGGGGATTAAATGAGATAATGCATGACAGTGCCCGCCCATGGAAGGAGTCAACAAAACTCACTTATTACCATTGACCTATGAGTCAATGGTAATGAGCAAAGGCTCTGGCCTCGAAACCCAAGTTCTAGGCCGAGCTTTGCCACTGACTTGCTGTGTGACCTTGGGGGAGCCCATTTCCTTCTCTGGCCTCAGTTTCCCTATTTCCAAAATGTGGCAGGCATCGCTATCACCCCCAGCACAATCACTTTCATAGCTACTATTCTTAAGCACCCCTACATGGCAAGGGTTTAAGATATATCCTCCCACTTAAGCCACCTTGTGAGGCAGACATAGTTGCCCCCATTTTACAGATGAGGAAATTGAGGTTTGGGGAGGGAAAGTGCTGTGCCCAAGGTCACATGGCTATGACATGTTGAAACTAGGCTAAGAGGGACTGTTCTTCCCTGTGCTGGGGGGACTATGCAGCGATCTGGGGCCTCTTGGGACCCCAGGCCAATGCTCTGAAACACGAGGGCTGTACCTGCTTGGGAAAGGACTGGAATGGCAGAGAAAGAGAGGATGGTTTTATCTTCCCGATCGTGCCCAGATACTGCCGTTCCCAGCCCTCCGGGCAGCCAGTGCATTGATCATCTTGCAGGAAATGACAGTCTTTATGACAGCATAGTGTCTCCAGAAACGAAAGGGCTGAAATGATGCCCATTAGCCAGTGCGCCCTGGCCCTGGAGGTGTCGGGCACGGGGGGTGGAGGGGGCGGGCATGGCGCAGGTTTCCAGCTCACCTACCATTTCCCCTTTTCAGAGGGTAGGCGGCTGTGGGAAAAGCCAGGCTTAGACCCCAGGTCCCTCCCTATTGGCGTATGGCCTTGGGATGTGCCTCCCCCCAGCCTGGAGCTTTGGTTTCTCCTGCCAGCCTGTCCCTGCAGGGCCGATATTATTGATGAGGAAGCCCTTGGCAAATGGCTGTGCTGGTCCTGGGAAAACCTCTCCTGGCCTGCAGGTCAGGCAGACCTGGGTTCCTTTCCAGTTCTTTCTCTGACTCTATGTGACCTTGGGCAAGTTGCTTAACCTCTCTGAACCTCAGTTTCTTCATGTGTGGAATGGGGGTAGAAAAACCCTCCTCATGAGGTCATTGTAAGGACTGAGAGAACAAGGGGGTGTGCCCCACATGGGGCCTCCTCCTGGACCTTTCAGGAAGTGGTTGCTGGCCGGCCCTGGGCTCTTCTCACATCCCAGAGCTGGAAGGGCCTTACAAGAAAGCAAGTTCCCACCCACTCCTAGGAGTCTCCCCTGCACCCAACCTGCCCTGGCCTCCCGGCTTCCCTGCTGTTCGTCAATAGACCGAGGTCGTTCCCCCCCACAGCCTTGCTCGCTCCTGGTCCCGCTGTGTGGAAAGTCCTTGCACCGAGCGCCCCCTGACCTGGCTCCTGCACAACCTTCTCTGCCCAGTGGGCCCCCAACCACGTATCTAAAACTGCACCTCCACCCCGTCACTTGGTACCCCTTTGCTTTGCTTTGTCTCCTTCACAGAATGAACTGTCACCCGAAATGGTGTGAGGAGTGTGCTTACTTTTGCCTGTTTACGCCCGCTTCCCCTCAGTGCAACGCTAGCTCCGTGAAGTCTGTCTTCATCAGAGCCTGGTACACGTGGCCTTCAGTGAGCACTTGTGGTTGAATGAGCGAACAAACAAGTGAATGAATGGACGATTTCACACAACTCCCTTCGTTCGACCCCACGTGCGTGGCAGTACTGGTACTTTGGTGCTTTCTGAGTCAAGGACACTTCCCATGTCTTCTGTGTACTGCATCTGGGCACAGAGATGAAGACTGGTTCAGACACGACCCCTCCCTTCAGGAACTCACATCTGGGGGGACGAGCCAGCTGTTAGGCACACAGTGCTCAAAGGGACTGTATCAGCTATGTCAGTCAGGGTTGGCGGGAACCAGCAGATAGCCCACTGCATTCAGGAGTCTGAAGTGTGTTTAATAAAGGGGCTGTTTACAGATGTGCGGGTGGGTGCAGAGAAACCACAGGGGAGTGTGCAGAACCTGGGGCTAGTTAACCGTGGGGTCCTTGCTGTCCTCTGGCTTGAAAGGTGAGGAGAGGAGACTTGTGCTTGGAGGGACACAGCCAGCCAGGGGACCCCTGGCTCCTCCTGCCCTCTAGTCTTCCGGGGGGGTGGGGGGCTCCTCACTGGCTGAACCCAGAGGGATGGGCACAGAGCAGGGTGGAGAAGAGTGACAGTGGATCTGGAGACTAGCACAGAAATAAGCAAAGTACTTTCCTCTCAAAGCCTTTTGGGAACAAGACAGGGTTAAACTTGTGCTAGAGGAGCCCAGAGAGACTCATGGCGCCAGGAAGCTCAACAGACGGAGGAGGAGGAATGGCATCCAGGCACAGGGGACTGCATGTGCTAACACAGAGGCATGAAGGAGCACATCATGACTGGGAGGCAGGAAGGGTGCGGCGGGCAGGGGCTGGGAGGGATGCTGGGGGGCGAAGCTGGAAAGGCAAGCTGGGAAGTTATTATTTAGGGCACCTGGATGACACCAGCAGCTTCTCTCGGAACAATGATGGAAGCAGCCCCTGTGTCCTTGGCTTCAGAATGAAACCCACTGGTTTCATCAATGATGCTCTTAGCTGTCATTGATGTCTTCTCCTGGGACACAGCCCACCACGTAGAAGGGCTCTTAATCTGTTGGCACCACGCAGGTTGTTGGGGGGTAAACCAGCTTAGCACCGTGAGCTGAACCTTAGCTTCATGGCTGTCTCTGCCGCTTCCTGGCCAAGTAACCTTGCTTTGTCCATCCACCAGTTCTCTGGGCCCCCTTCAAGAGGCACTTCCCCAGCACCCACCACAAGCCAGGACCTGGGCCAAGGCTCTGGTGTCCAGAGAGGAATGAGGCACAGGTGGTGTCAGGAGTTGGACTTGGGAGTAGGATTCCCATCTTAGCTCTGCCACTAGCTTCCATAACCTCTCCAAATCCCAATTTCCTCATCTGTGAATTGGGAATCATAGTAGAAGCATTTTTTGGAGTTTACTCTATTCCAGGCATTTTTCTAGATTTTTTTTTGCATTTACTTTCTCCTTTAATTCTCTAAACAGTCATTATTATTATTATTTCCTCAAAGAAACAGTGGAGGGAGGATTGAAACCCAGGCTCTAGGTCTGTCTGCAGAGCCCAGACCTTACAGCAGAGAAGGTGAGGAGAGTCAATGAGAAAAACAGATAACACCTGTAACTCACGCTTGTAGCTGTAACAAAATACATTTTAGATATTAATACTGAGCGTTTCGTGCCTGGCGTTCTTCTAAGAATCTAAGCACTTTCCATAAATTAGTGCCTTTGATCCTTGTAATAATGCTATGAGGCATGAGTACTGTTATGAGGCCCATTCCCCAGATGAGGAAACTGAGGCACTGAGGAGTTGAGTAACTTGCTTGAGGTCACAGCTTGTAGCTCTCATTAGGTGAAGGCTAATACTGACAGCAGGAATTGTTCTAGGCACGTCACATGGATCAACTTGTTTAGACCTCACAGGAGAGGAGCTTGGACAGAGAGGGTGGGTGTCTTACCCACAGTCGTATCACTAGTTAGTGGTGCTGCCAGGCCTCAGATCAGGAGTTCTGATTTCAGAGTCCAGCAAGACTAACACTATGGGGCACAGTGCCTAGTGCAGAGCACGTACTCGGTAAGTATTGACCAGTCCCAGCCTGAAGTTACAAAACAACTTGGGGCTCCTGAGGTCCCAGAGAGGCCCTGACGAACTGCTGCCCCATCATGGCTGCCTTGTCAAAGGCTGCTCCCGGTGGAGCCTTCCAGGAGCCCTTGGCTACCCTGGCCTGCTGTTCTGTCCCTGCAGGCCCCGGAACACACAGCGCCCGAAGCCAGGCCCAGCTGTCCTGGACACTGAGCCTCAGGGCCTCCCAGGGCCACTCTACATTCCCCTCCAAAGTCAACGACGCCCCAGCTGGCCTCCCTCCTGGAAAATCAGTGGGCTCACTGCCCTCTGCTGGCTTCCTCCAGGCCCACCCAGGCTCTGAGAAGACCGCTCCGGCGATCTCAGCACCCTGGCTCCACCTGGGCCTGGACCCCACGGCTACACTGAACATCCCTGGCTACAGCTCTGGGGGCTGCACTGCAAAGAGCCTGGATGCCATATCTTTCAGAGTTGCTGCAGAAATGGAGATATAGTAGCAGTTGCTCCTGCTTACTGAGCCCCCCAGGGACATGGGCGCTTCAACCACCCTATTCTTCATGACTATCCCGTGTTACAGATTAGAAAGCTGAGGCTAGCCAGGCTGAGGAGCTTACCAAAGACCACCTGCCTGGTAAGTGGTGGAGGGGGAACTTGAGCCCAGCTCCTTCTGGGGGATCTTTCCACAAAACCAGAACCATATGGATTCTCCCAGATGGTCCTCCTGCTGTTTGTACCGAGAGGACAATTCAGGGGTATTTATTCATGCCTTTGGGTGCCTGGCCCTGAACTTGCGGCTGCTGGGGAGACAGGGCGATGTGAGTGGTGTGGGTAACCTGCTCCTAAACCAACAGTGACACAAAGCAGGTGAGCGCTGGGGCCAGAAGAGGAGCCCCAACACTGCCTGGAAGCAGGGAGGGTCCCCTGAAGGCAGTGATGCCTGGGCAGGGTCCTGGGGGATGAGGAGGCGTTAAACAGCTGAAAGGGGAGAAAGGGCATTTCAGGCAGGGCACGGCTGTAGATCAGAGATCTGGGAGCCTCGAGGGAACCCCAAGTTCACCAGGTGGGACAGCACAGAGTGGGAGCGGAGAATGGAGGTGACAAGCCCAGAAAGGCAGGTGGGGACAAAGCCTGGCTGTTGAAATTCTTCCCACACAGCGAGGCCAAGGCCTGGGGGATCTTGGGGGGGCCACGTCAGCTCTTGGTCCCCATTTGGTGCTGTCAGACCCCATGGAGTATAAAGGGCTCCGCAAATCATGAAGCCTGTGCACTGGCTTTATAGTCGAAGCCCAGAGAGAAAGCAATTGGCCTAAGGTTACCCTGAGGAGCCAGAATCACACCCAGGTCGCCTGACTCCAAGGGACACTCTATCCCCGCAGCGCAGTCTCATGGCCCTTCTCCATCCTGGGGGGTGAGTTTCCACCTGATCACCGTGGGGGCGATCAGGGCCCCCAGCCCCTGGCATTCCCCTGGCAACTCTGTTGACCAGGCCCCACCCATATCACCTGGGTGAGGGAGTTTCCCTGTCTTTGAAATCAAACACAAACAAACCCCAAACAGAATCTGCCCCACACCTGAGCTGCAGGTAGTCGCAGCCCAAGCCTGTGGGGTGTACACACCTTCTGGCTCACACCCAGGAGAGGGAAGGAAGCTGTCTGAATAAAAACTCCCCTGGATGGGTGCCCAGCATTTAACAGTTTGCAAAGTGCTTTCTCCAAATATTCTGTCTTTTTGATCCTCACACCTGTCCTGAGAATGAGGTGTTGCCCATTTTTTAAAAAATTTCATTTATTTATTTATGTATTTATTTTTGGCTGCATTGGGTCTTTGTTGCTGCGCACGGACTTTCTCTAGTTGCAGCAAGCGGGGGCTACTCTTCGTTGTGGTGTGCAGGCTTCTCATTGCGGTGGCTTCTCTAGTTGCGGAGCACGGGCTCCAGGCGTGCGGGCTTCAGTAGTTGTGGCTCGTGGGCTCTAGAGCGCAGGCTCAGTAGTTGTGGCGCACGGGCTTAGTTGCTCTGCAGCATGTGGGATCTTCCCGGACCAGGGCTCGAACCCGTGTCCCCTGCATTGGCAGGCGGATTCTTAACCTCTGCGCCACCAGGGAAGTCCCAAGGTGTTGCCCATTTTGCAGAGGGGGAACCTGAGGCCTGAGAGGTGAAGTGATGTGCTCAAGGTCACACTGAGAGTTGATGACAGATCTAAGGTTAGAAACAAGCAGCCGCAGGAGGCTGCATCTGCTGCCCACACATCGACCAGATGGCTCGTCCCTGATGAGGGTGGTGGGCAAAGCCAGGAGGCATTTGGTCTGAGTGGGACAGAGGAGGTGCCACTGAGGCCGAGTCCTTCAAAGATGCACAGCAGTCAGCAGGCAGAATGGGGGGAAGGGATTTCTGAGCAGAGGGAACAGAGTGAGCAAAGGCCTGGAGGTAGGAAAGCAGGTGGACAGTTCCAGAACAGGGAGTATTCCAAGGGGGCTGGTGCACAGGGGGTGTGGGGATGTGGGAGGTGCTCTCCCTCCATCCCAGGGGCCCCCTTCTCCCTTCCTTTGTCTCCAGTTGCCTCTCTCAACATCTGCTTTGCTGTCACTGTCAGTGTTCAGATCTGTCTCCCCCGTCATTCTGGAAGGTCCTGGAGATCAAGGACCCTGTCCAGTTCATCTCTGTGCCCTCAGCCTCCAGCACAGGGCTGGCCTGGCATAGAGATGGAGTCAGCGAATGAATAAAAATGAATAAATGAATGAGTCCACAGTGCTGGGGCTGCGTATGAAATAGCAGCTAACAGCTTTTTGAACACCAACTGTGTGCCACCAGGTGCTTGGCTAAAAACTGCTTTTTACATGTATCCTCTCTTTAATCCCTTGAGGCCTGTGCGAGCATTTAAATTGTATTATCCTAATAATCTCCATTTTACAAATGAGGAACCAGAGGCACAGAGAGGTGAAGTAACTTGGACAAAGGCACAAAGCCCAGAAGTATCTCTGGACTTCAAACCCAAGCCACAGGCTCATCGGAGAAATTTTGCACACGCTCTCAGGCATGCGGAGAGATGTCCTCCTGCACACGTATGTGCACACACACACACACATACACAGATATGGATGCATACAACATGGACGCCCAGGCCACAGCCCCATGCTCAGGTGGGCTCTGAGTCTCTCACCCACTTCTCCTTGGGTTGCAGCTCCCTGTCCTTAGGCAACTCTAGTTCTGGCAGGGTTGTGGAAATGCTCTCTTTACAGTCGTCCCCGTCCGCACAAACCCCAACACAAAATGCTGGTTCCCTATCATGAAGGAAGCAAAGATTTCCCATCTGCCTCTGGTGTGCCAGGCCGTGTGCCGGACTCCTTGCTAACAGTGTCACCCCTGGAGAGCACGCCCAAGGTCGCCCAGAGTCAGAGGTGGAAAGGGAGCTCCGATTTAGGTGGATGGGACCCTCCAGAGCAATGTGTCCCCCACTGCCCAAGTTTCTCACCAGGACCCCCAAGCCCCGTTAAGGTCTGTAGAGGGCAATCCAGTCTCAGGGAACAGAGGAGGGACCAGAGAGGGGAAGGCCTTGCCTGAGGTCACACAGCCAGTGGAGGGAGCTAGAACAAGGGCTGGCGGTGGGGGACAGGTCTCAAGAGCACGTGTCCATCCAGAGCTGAAATTGAGGCTGGCTGGGGGCTTGTCTGGAGGTTTGGGGAAACACTGCCTGGACACTGGCTCTCTTTGCCAGCTCCGTTTCAAACCTGAAAGGGACCCTGGAAGGGAGGGGCCCGCTGGGTGTCGGGTGTGCAGACCAGGCCTGCAGTGCTGAGCAGCAGGTGACTTTGTGTGCCTGAGTCCCTGTGCTGCCCTTCCCACGTGCGGCTGGACGGGATTCCCCTCGCGTGTGGCTGGGTCACAGGTGCGAGAGGCTGCATGTTGCTGCGTGTGCAGGTGTGTTTGGAAATATATGTGTGTGTCTAACATTACCCCCACTGCACTCTCATGTGTGCCCGACCTGCTTCGCTCTATGAAACTCCATCTCCTCCAGCGTTTCATTTGATCCCCACCAAAGGGCTGTGAGGGGGTCGTGGAGAAAGGGAGGTTGAGAAGGAAGCGAGGGGAGGGGCACTTGACTGCAGGAGACAGCTACATGTGTTCACGTACAGGGGTGTTCCCGTGTGTGTGTGCGTGCATCACTAGACGGGACCGGAAGTGGTGATCCCTCAGATGCCTCCTGGCTCTGCCGAGCATGTTCCCGCAGGGCTGTCGGGTTTGGGGTATTTGGGGAGCCTGTGTGGGCAGGAGAGTGTGGTGTACATGCCTGGTGAGAGAGAAGAGAGAACCCCTGTGTGCACTGTGGGTGCATTGGGGTGTCTTCCTCCACCAGACGTTTCCTAAGGGCCCGAGGCCTGGAGAGAATGGGGGAGCCAGCCCAGAGGGTGGGCGGGAGGCCCCTCTGCCCACCCGGCAGAGTCCTGGGCTGGCGTTGGGCACAGCGCCACCTTGTGGAGCCGCAAGGAGGGATCCGTGGCATCACCAGGAAACTGATGGCCTCCCTGGGGAGGACGAATGGTGATAGGGAAGCGTGGCCTGGGGGACCAGGAAGGCCAAACCACCCCTGGAGCCAGACCCAGCCACTACATCCGGGTTGTGCCAGTTTCCCTGAAGGAAAAAGGTTTGAAATGCCTCCTAGAGGGTTTTCTCCAACATCCCAAACAGCCCTGAGTCCTCCTGGCATCCTTCTCCTTCCCCTGACTCTTAAATCCTATTACACTGACCAAATCCTTGAAACTGGGATATGTGAAAGCTGACCAATTGTGCTGGCTTGCCTTGGTTTGCCAGGACTGAGGGGCTCCCCGGGATGTGGAACTTTCAGTTCTAGAATGAGGGAAGTCCTGGGCAAACTGGACTTGCTAGTCTCCTAGATGAGTGTGTCAAAGGGGAAACAGCCAGTGTAGTGGAGACAACTTCCCAGGAGCTTAGCTAAGTCTGAAGGGTGAGAGGAGGCCTCTGCCCTCACCCAGTAGGGTCTTGGACAATCTTGTTTTTCCTGGGGGTTTTGGTACCATCTTTGTGGTATTTGGTGACTCCCAGCCTGTGTCTCCATCCAGACCTCTCTCCTGGGTTCAGTCCCCTCATGAGCTGCTTTAGATGACAGTTCCAGGCTGCCCCACAGGCAAAGCCACCCCGTAAGCCTCAAATGGAATCATTACGTTCCCCGAGCCTCTTCTTCCTCCTGTGCTCCTATCTCAGTGAGTCACCCGACAGATACCTGGGCTCATCTTTGATCCCTCCCCTTCCCTCACTTCCCACATCCGGCTTGTCAATTCCATGTCCCCGTGTCTCCAGTTTGCTCCTGTCTCTCTCATCCCCAATGCCACTACACTGCCATCATTAGCCTCCCCTGCCTCCAGCTATTGCCTGGGGTTCATCTAGACCATGGGCAGACCATGGAGTCTGGACACAGCATGAGGATGAGTAAAAATGTTAGCTTGGACTTGGTTCCAAGTTCTGGGTCCTGAGAATTCTTGCCATGCCAGCCTGAGGACACTCCTTACCTACCCTGCACTGGAAGGGCTGTGAGGGTCCCATTTCCGTCCTTTAGGGCCTCTGTCTGGGCAGGCTGATCCTGGCTGCAGGACCCTCTACTCTATCCCCACATTGCAGTGGAGATCTTCCTGCTGAGGCCCCGCCATGGCTCCCCACTGTCCTCAGGATGAAGGTGGAGCTCCTCAACCTTGCCCACAAGGCCCTGATGACCAGCTCGCATCACTCTCAGAGTGATGCTTACATCCATTGCTCTACCTGTACCTGCTATGCTGCTGATTTTCTTTTCTTTTTTAAATTTAATTTAATTTATTTTTTTATACAGCAGGTTCTTATTAGTCATCAATTTAATACACATCAGTGTATACATGTAAATCCCAATCGCCCAATTCAGCACACCACCCCCTGCCACTTTCCCCCCTTGGTGTCCATACATTTGTTCTCTACATCTGTGCTTCAGTTTCTGCCCTGCAAACTGGTTCATCTGTACTATTTCTCTAGGTTCTACATATATGCATTAATATACGGTATTTGTTTTTCTCTTTCTGACTTACTTCACTCTGTAGGACAGTCTCTAGATCCATCCACGTCTCTACAAATGACCCAATTTCGTTCCTTTTTATGGCTGAGTAGTATTCCATTGTATATATATACCACAACTTCTTTATCCATTCATGTGTCGATGGGCATTTAGATAGCTTCCATGTCCTGGCTATTGTAAATAGTGCTGCAATGAACATTGGGGTGCATGTGTCTTTTTGAATTATGGTTTTCTCTGGGTATATGCTCAGTAGTGAGATTGCTGGGTCATATGGTAGTTCTATTTTTAGTTTTTTAAGGAACCTCCATACTGTTCTCCATAGTGGCTGCATCAATTTACATTCCCACCAACAGTGCAAGAGGGTTCCCTTTTCTCCACACCCTCTCCAGCATTTGTTGTTTGTAGATTTTCTGATGATGCCCATTCTAACTGGTGTGAGGTGATACCTCATTGTAGTTTTGATTTGCATTTCTCTAATAATTAGTGATGTTGAGCAGCTTTTCACGTGCCTCTTGGCAATCTGTATGTCTTCTTTGGAAAAATGTTTATTTAGGTCTTCTGCCCATTTTTTGATTGGGTTGTTTGTGTATTTAATATTGAACTGCATGAGCTGTTTATATATTTTAGAGATTAATCCTTTGTCCTTTGATTCATTTGCAAATATTTTCTCCCATTCTGAGGGTTGTCTTTTCGTCTTGTTTGTAGTTTCCTTTGCTGTGCAAAAGCTTTTAAGTTTCATTAGGTCCCATTTGTTTATTTTTGTTTTTATTTCCATTACTCTAGGAGGTGGATCAAAAAAGATCTTGCTGTGATTTATGTCAAAGAGTGTTCTGCCCATGTTTTCCTCTAAGAGTTTTATAGTGTCCGGTCTTACATTTAGGTCTCTAATCCATTTTGAGGTTATTTTTGTGTATGGTGTTAGGGAGTGTTCTAATTTCATTCTTTTACATGTAGCTGGCCAGTTTTCCCAGCACCATTTATTGAAGAGACTGTCTTTTCTCCATTGTATATCCTTGCCTCCTTTGTCATAGATTAGTTGACCATAGGTGCATGGGTTTGCTGCTGATTTTCTAACTGCGTTCTGTAGAGAAAGAGGATATGTGTGTAATGGTGTGTGTGTGTGTGAGAATGGTGTGTGTGTTGGTGGTATTTATGTATGTGATAGTTGTGATGATGGTGTGGTGGTTGGGACGATGGTGTGTGTAGTGGCTGGGACGATGGTGTGTGTGGTGGGGGTAAAGAATAGGGATTTCAGACCCCTCAAGTCTACCTCAACCAGAGCTGATCCACTTGCATCTGTTTTAATGTATTGGTTTCTCACATGACTTCATTTGTAAGGAGACCTTTGCAGCTCTGAAAGCCTTATGAAGAATCGCTGCCCTAAGATGACTTGCTGTTCTCTGCTCCTCCATGCCAAGCGGGTTCCCATCTCTGTGCTTTACCCACGCTCTTCGAAGACCTCCATCTCTGTCTGTAGAAATGCTGCCCTCTCAAACGCCCCTACCTCCAAGAAGCTTTCGGGGCTCAGTGGCAGGGACGGGATTGCTCCCTCCTCTGTACACCCTGCTTGGCTCCACCTCCTGTATTCTTGTCTTACTCACATGCCTAGCCTGAGAGCTTACCGCCTCAGTAGTCTCCACGCTAATATTCCTTCTTCTCTGCTGACTCCTGCACAGAGATGAACAAAACTTCATCAGGGTTTTCCTTCAGCACAAAGCCTGGGGGGCAGGGGGAGATAGGCACATAAATGGATGGTACTGTGACATGAGTATCGTATGATGAAGGGGAGCCCAGAGGCCCTGGACCAGGGACCGGTGGAGCAAAAAAAGTCTTCCTAGAGAAAATAATCCCCAAGCATAATTTAAAGGATGGCATGTGAGCCTGAAGAAATGGGGAAAAGTGTCCCAGGCAGAAGGAATAGCATGTGCAGGGCACCTAGAGCATTAGAGAAAATGGTTGGCTGGTGTGACAAACTATAACTAGAATGTGGGTAAAGAATGTGTGTGGCAAGAAGCAGAACAGGAGGCCTGAGAAGTGGGTAGGGAGCCGGGTCATAGAGGGCCTTGGCTGCCAAGCTGTGGAGCTGGAACGTAATCTTCAGAACAATGGGGCCTTTGCGAGGAACTGAAAAGATACTGACAAGGTCAGATTTACTTAAAGAATTTTTTTAAAAAAGAATTTTTTTATTGTGGTAAAATACATATAACATAAAATTTACCATCTTAGTCTTTTTTTTTTTTTTTTTTGCGGTACGCGGACCTCCCACTGTTGTGGCCTCTCGCGTTGCGGAGCACAGGCTCCGGACTCGCAGGCTTAGCGTCCATAGCTCACGGGCCCAGCCGCTCCGCGGCATGTGGGATCTTCCCGGACCGGGGCACGAACCCGTGTCCGCTGCATCGGCAGGCGGACTCTCAACCACTGCGCCACCAGGGAAGCCCCATCTTAGCCATTTTTAAGTGTGCAGTTCACGGCATGAAATACGTTCACATTGTTGTGCAGCCATCACCACCATCCATCCCCATAACTCTTTTCATCTTGGAAATCTGAAACTCTGAACCCATTAAACAAGATCTCTCCATTCTCCCCGCCACCCGCCCCCCAGCCCCTGGCAACCACCATTCTGCTTTCTGTCTCTATGGGTTTGACCACTCTGAGCACCTCATATAGGTGGAATCACAGTATTTGTCTTTTTGTGACTGGCTTATTTTGCTTAGTATAATGTCCTCAAGTTTAATCCATGTTGTAGCATATTGCAGAATTTCCTTCTTTTTGTAAGGCTGAATACTGTACGTATGTACCACATGTTGTTTATCTGTTCATCCTTCTATGGACATGTGGGTCGCTTCTACCTTTTGGCTATTGTGAATCATGTTGCTATGAATATGGGTGTACAAATATCTCCTGGAGACCCTGCTTTCAGTCCTTTTGGATATATGCCCAGAAGTAAAATTCCTGGGTCATATGGTAATTCTATTTTTAATTTTTTGAGGAATCACCATATTGTTTTCCACAGCAGCTGTACCGTTTTACATTCCCACCAATAATGCACAATGTTCCAATTTATCTACATCCTTGCCAACACTTGTTATTTTGCTTTTTTTTTTTTTTTTTTTTTTTTTTTTTTGCGGTATGCGGGCCTCTCACTGTTGTGGCCTCTCCCGTTGCGAAGCACAGGCTCCAGACGCGCAGGCTCAGCGGCCATGGCTCACGGGCCCAGCCGCTCCGCGGCATGTGGGATCCTCCTGGACTGGGGCACGAACCCGTGTCCCCTGCATCGGCAGGTGGACTCTCAACCACTGTGCCACCAGGGAAGCCCTATTTTGCTTTTTTGATATTAGCCATCCTAATGTGTGTGAGGAGATATTTTAAAAAATAATTTACTGAGGTGAAATTCACATAACATAAAATGAACCATTTTAAAGTGAACAATTCAGTGACATTTAGTACATTCACACTATTGTGCAACCAACATCCAATTCCAAAACATTTTCATGACTCCAAAGTAAAATCCCTTACCCACTAAGCAGTTTCTTCCCATTCTTCCTCCCCTCAGCCTCTGGCAACAATCAACCTTCACTCTGTCTTTATGGACTCTTATCTATTCTGGACATTTCATTTATAGAACCATACGATATGAAACCTTTTGTGTCTGCTTTTTTTCCCTTTGCTTAATGGTTTCGAGGTCCATCAGTGCTATAGCATCTATCAATACTTCATTCCTTTTTATGGATGAATAAATTCCATTGTAGGTGCAGTCATCCTTTGGTATCTGTGGGGATTGGTTCCAGGACCCCTGTGGATATCAAAATGCACAGACTCTCAAGTCCCTTATATAAAATGGCCTAGTATTTGCATATAAACTAGGCACATCTTCCCGTATACTTTAAATCATTTCTAGGTTACTTATATTATCTAATCCAATGGACTTAGTTGTAAATACAATGTAAGTACTATGTGAATAGTTGCCAGCCCTCAACAAATTCAAGTTTTACTTTTTGGAAACTTCTGGGAATTTTTCCCCCCAAATATTTTCGATCCACAGGTGGCTGAATTCACAGATGAAGAACATGTGGATACAGAGGGCCAACTGTATAAACCACAGATTGTTTATCCATTTATCCACTGATGGGCCTCTGGGCTGTCTGGGTTTACTTTTGATCCCTCTAGCTATGTCCATGCAATGGTTTGGAGGGGACAAGACTGGATGAGGAAGATGGGCTGGAGGCTGTGTCTGTGATGCAGACCTAGGTCACTGACTGTGGGAAGACAGAAGGGCTGCATCGGTATAGAGGGCAGATGGTTGTAAGATGCTGGAGGGAGGAGTTCAAAATGACTCCCCAGTTCATTGCTTGTGAGACAAGCTATAGGGGAGGAGAACTTTGAGGAGAAGGTCATGAATTTGGTTTGGACCTTGCAGGTTTGAGTTGCTTATGGACCAGATGGAAATGTCCTCCAAGCAGTGAGAGGTGTGGGCCTGGAGCTCAAGAAGAAGGTCTGGGCAGAAGATTGGAGTCTGATAGTCATCAACCTGTAGCTGAGATTAACAGGAGGGGGTGGGGAGGTAGCAGATGTGGGGAGGCTCAGAACAGGACCCTGAGGGTCCCGTTATACTGTGTGCTCTTGAAGGCAGGTCCTGACCATCTTGCTCACCACTGACTCACCAGGCTGCAGCACAATGACTAACACATAAAAGTAACCACATACATCCTAGCTGAACGAATGAAGGAATCCACAGAAGCCCAAGAGACCCAGGAGGAGAAACCAGAAAAATATGATGTTGGAAAAATCGAGAGGAATGTGTTTCAAGGATGAAGTGGTCAGCGGTGCTGATGTTGCAGCCAGCCATCATTCTGTTAAGATCCAACAGCTTTGACTTATATTTAGGAAGGAGGAGAGCACTGGTGACACAGGCAAGTGACATGGTGAAGGCGAAGGTCAATGCCCAGTGAGCGTGGAGTCAGATTTGCAGTGGTGCAAAGTTGGGGCAATCCCGAGAGCCCTTGCAGGAGAGGTGCTCGGAGTGGAGAGGGTGGGCTGCAAGGTCCCATCTGGTCAGCCTAGGCCCTGGTCAGGAAGCCAGGATCTGACTGAGTGACTTGGCTGAGTCCCCTCCCCTCTCAGGCATTTGAACAGCTGCTCCTGGAGAATCTGCAGTGACTCTACTGCATCCTCACTAGCTGCACATCCCCCACCCCCCCGACTCTCCCCAGCACCCCCTTACTTGTGAATGTGACCCAGGCCCCTTGGCTCTGCATAGGGAAGAGCTCCCTACCTCAGGGAACACTGATGGGTCCCCTGTCTTTAAGTGGCCCTGGGAAGCAGGTAAGTGGAGAAGGCAGAACTAGAAGCTTCTGCCTGTTTTGCCAGAGTTTCTAGGGATCCATAATAGTTTTCCTTCTCTTCTCTGAAGCTGAGATCTTTCATGAGCCCCAGGCACATCAGATGGGAAGAGGAAAGGCATCTGGGAGAGGCCGAGAGACCCCAGGAGCACCTAAAGTTAGAGGGAGGGCTGGCCTTAAATCCAGATGGCTCACAGGACCCCCACTCCCACCTGCTGCTAGCCCAGAGGTGATGTCCACATCGGTGGTAGGAGCTGAGGGAAGAATGTGGACACCGGGGCTCTGGGTCTGGCTTCTCACTTCCTCACTGAGTGGCTGCGGGCTAGGACTCCTCTGTTCCAGAGCTGTTTCTCGTCTCTACCATGGATTCACTTGACTGTCTAATGCCCTGACATTCTAGGGCTTCAAACTGCCATACAGAGACCAACACAGACACAGCACAGCAGATCGCAGCCAATGAGTGGTGAATACACATCCCAGCTCCCTTGCTCCTTGACTGGGACAACTTTTAGGTGCGTTCTACACTATCATCCAGAATCCCTTGGTGGAATCCTTGGTTATCAGAAACTTATTTGATAACATCCTCCACTTCTTTCCCTTCCTTGTCTCACCTTCCAACATGTCGGCAGGTGCTTCCTCTCGTCTCAAATCCTTGTTTCAGGGACAGTTCCTGGGGAAACCCAGCCTCAGACAGTATAATAATGATAATGGTAACTGCCTTTTATTGAACACCTACTATGTGCCAGGCTTCATGTATATAGGCTTCATGTGATCCTCCTGACAAACCTTCCAGGTGGACATTATCACCTCTATGCCACTGTTGAGATGGCTCAGGTTCAGAGGGGAGGTGGCCTGACCAAGGACTCTTAGCTGGCAAGCTTTCAATCCACAAGGGGTTGGGGGTCCACTCCCTGCACTTGGTAGGACTGGGTGCCAAGGGACCTGGCCAAGGGGCCCAGCCCCAATGGTTGGTTGCACCCAGAACAAAGGCAGTGTGGGGCACTTTTAAGGCCTGACACAGTCCTCACGGCAGGCGCCATGAAGAGTGGCAGCAGTGGGTTCCTTCCAAGGGTGTCACTAGTTGAGGATATTGATGAAGATGTAGCCCTGAGCTGCAGAGGAAGAACAGGCAAGTATCTTATGATGACTGCCATCAACAGGCTGTCTTCTGGCTACTCTTGGGGATTCCCAGGAATAGCCGGGGGACCCTCTGAGAAGGGTGCGTTCCCGCTTATGTAGAAGGAGGCTCAAGATCATTGTCCTTTGGACAAAAATGGGACTCCATTCTGTAATCACAGGTCGGTGAAGCCAGGCAATGTTTAGTTTGTGTCTAATACATTCTTTTTTTTTAATTTATTTTAATTTATTTTATTCAAACAGAAAGTCACAAAAATTATAGTCATCCTCATCAGTTCACTCAGTCCCATGTAATTAATTTTTTTTATCTTGATCTTTTGTTAGCACTTTTATGAATTCATCAGTTTTCCATTAGAGTTCTGAAAATGCTTATTCATTCAGCTCAGCAGTATAGTCAGTTACCAGAAACCTGTACTTGTCAGAGTCTTTTCTGTGAATTCCTTAAAATGAAAACCTTTAATAGGAACATTTTTGCAAAAGCATCAGAGTACACCCAGAACTGTCTATAAATGACAAAAGACTTAAAAATGACCACGGTTAAAGATTTGATGAAAGTTTATAATAATGCAATTGATAAGGAAATTTAGTTTTTTCTGAGATATACATTTTAAAGTAATAACTAAAATTATGACTTATAACATTATACCAGAACATATAAGATTTTTTGAAATTTCATGTAATGTCTGAAACATTTATATTAACATATTCCCATACAAATAACCCAAAGAAAGTTTAGTATTAGTTGTTTTTTGGTTTTTTGTTTTATACTGCAGGTTCTTATTAGTCATCAATTTTATACACATCAGTGTATACGTGTCAATCCCAATTGCCCAATTCAGTGTCTAATACATTCTTAATGTGTTTGTGTGGACAGAATATGGTCTTTGTTTATGGCAGTCAATGTCTTGCTTTAGGTTTAAGTTTTAAAGCATGGTTCCATATAAAATATTTTGTTATATAGAAAGAAAGCTATTGAGACTTCCCTGGTAAAGCAGTGGTTAAGAATCCGACTGCCAATGCAGGGGACATGGGCTCCATCCCTGGTCCGGGAGGATCCCACATGCTGTGGAGCAACTAAGCCTGTGTGCCACAACTACTGAGCCTGCACTTTAGAGCCCACTTGCTGCAACTACTGGAGCCCACGTGCCACAGCTTCTGAAGCCCACGTGCCTAGAGCCCGTGCTCCGCAACAAGAGAAACCACCGCAATGAGAAGCCCGCACACCACAGCGAAGAGTGGCCCCTGCCTACCGCAACTAGCGAAAGCCCATGTGCAGCAGCAAAGACCCAATGCAGCCAAAAATAAATAAATTAAAAAAAAAAAGAAAGGTATTTGGGTAATAATGAAGTCATACGCTCACGTACAGTAAAATAAGCTCCCTTGACAGTACTCAGGGGCCCACATTAGACTTCACACTGGGCCCATTTTCCCAAGAGGAGCTTGGAAGGCCCCCCCCATTTCTGGCCTCAGTTTCCTGATGTGTAACAAGTGAGGCAGCCAAATGAGCCCCAAGTTCTCTGAGGTCCCAGGTTTGATAGGGCCCGTGGCTTTCCCGTGGGGCTGTTTGGCAAATCTAGGCAGGTTCCTGCCCCCCCCCCCCCCCCCCCCCCCCCCCGTCTAGCCTAGAAGCAGATCTGTAATTGAGCCTGCAGGGTCACTGTGACAGGCACAGCCTTCAGATCTCAGCTGGGGAAGCGGCCCAAGGAGATAAATTGTACTGCGGGTGGCTCTTTCCTGGCTCTGGGGGCAGCCTGGCTCTGGGGTTAACACAGAGAGAAGGGGAGCTGACAAAGCCATTCCCCATGGATGAGACACCCAACAGAGTGGGCGGCACGAGGACCCAGGCCACTGCCGGCGGGGAAGGAGGGGTTGCAGAATGCTTTTCTACTCAGGGCCCGTGAACAGGGACACAGGATGGTTTAAGCAAAACAGCGATTTGGTCAGAACGAATGCTTTGTCATGGAGTGTTTCCACGCCCCTTTCCTCCCCTGGGCTCTGAAGCCAGACGCGGTGTGTGAGTCAGCTTGTTGTGCTCAGCACAGGGACAGGGAGAGTGTAGGCATAGCTGAATACCAGTAATAGACAATAACAATGATAACTAACACTGAGTGTTTATTCTGTGCCAGACCCTGTGCTTATTGTTCTACATATATTATTACTCCTCACAACAGTGCCAGAGGTTACCCTCATGAGAAGAGTTGAGAACATATAGCACAGAGATGTTAAGTAAATCGCCCAGCATCACTTAGCTAGCTGGTGGCTGAGCCAGAATTGAAACCCAGGTAGCTTGGCTCCAAGCCTGGGCGCTGGATCGCTCTGCAAAATGGTCCATCCAGTAGTGATGATAACAACAGTGATAACTTACTGTGTGGGGCACCCATCACAGGGACTAGAGGAGGAATTGATGAAGGATGGCCGGAGTCCCCTAGGCAGCCTGGCAGAGGGAACACTGGATGCAAAGACAAGGGACTGAGAAAGGTCATTGCATGTTTGAGGAACAATGGTACACTTGGAAGATAACGGGGTGTGCTGAGAGATGCATGTGCTGGGGGAGGGCAGGGTCCAGATCCAGATGAGCTTTGGTGCCAGGCTAAGGAGCACAGGCTCTCTCCTGTGGGCAAGGGTGGGGCAGAGACATGGCCGGGTGTGAGGACCTCCTCTCACCAGCTCTGTGACCTCAGGCAAGGCACTACCCCTCTTGGAACCTCGGTTTCCTCATCTGTAAACTGGGGGTTATCATTCCTGTAGCATTCTGCCTCTCGGGGCTTGGGCACGGACTAATAAGACAATAGACCAAAAGGATTTTATAAGCTGTAGCAGATTTGACAGATGCAGGTTGGTGGGAGGGATGAAAAGAAGTGAACAGACAGCAGTTGTGAAAGTAGCCAGCTGTTTTTATCTAGACTACCAGATTGCCTCCAGCTTTTATTGTTATTAAAAGTAACAGCATTTGCATGAGGCTTTGCTACTTGCCATTCGACTTTTATCACCTCACTTGAGGATCCTCAGACCTTTTAAGTTAGATGTAATCATTCCCATCTTACAAGTGAAGACACTGAGGCACAGAGAGGTGACGTCACCCACCCCAGCCAGTGCAGGTCAGGGGCAGAGCTGAGGCACAAGCTGGGGTTAAAGCTGCACAGTTGCGTTTTTCACTGTCTCACGTGGCCTTGCTTATACTGAGCAGCTTGTCAGGGCCGACACTTCCAAAGGGCAAACCAAGGGCCTGAAGGTACAAGGAGGCAGGAAACAGCAAGGACCAATGACTAGAGCTATTCAGGGTTGGAATAATAGGTCAGTAACCTCGAAGGTCTGTGACAGGTCATAATTTGTCATTTTACTGAGGCCCAAATTTGAATTCTTTGCTGCAAGACCAGTAAGAGGGGCAAAAGCCTGTCAGTGGGCCCGTCCAGCTGACTGCCCAGTGGACGCTTCTCAGCTCAACTTTCCGGTTTTCTCCTTCTTGTGGGAGGCAGAGTGGCCTGGGGTTGAACGCACACAGGGTTAGAGACAGTCCCAGCTCTGCCACTTGAAGCTGTGTGACTTTGAGTAAGTAGTTTCCTGTCTCTGAACTTGTTTCCTGATATGTAATACAAGGATAATAATACCTACCTCCAAGGGCTGTTGAGAGGACTAAAAGAGATAGTAGTAATTGACAGGACTCTCAGGATAATCAAGGAACTGGGTGGTGCAGTGTGGCCTCTGGGAGGAGAAGTGGGAGACGGGTGCAGAGGAGGGAGGGAGGCTTTCTTCTCCCCATATACTCTTTTGTAATCTCTTGTTTTGTTTTGTTTTAATCATGTGTAGGGGGTTCCTTTTCAAATAAATTAATAGCACTTCAAAAAGTGAGATAATACATATAAAGTACTTAGCACAGTCTTGACATTTAATACTCCATAAATGTTAGCTTTTATAGTTATTATACATGTTAGTATAAAGCAGTTTTTATGAACTCTGTTTCTTTGTGGAAAATGACTCCCTCCCCACCAAAGGTGAAAACCTTGATGGAGCTGAAGAGGAAGAGGCTAAAACCAGGGATGCTTCTTAGCCAGAAAACAGGAGTTTCACGGGGCAAATGCCTACCTTTGATTGGGCTTCTTGCTGAAGCAGGCGAGGCTGACACCTGGGCACCTGGAGGATCACGGCAGCTTCGCTGGAGGGGGAGGCTGGCCTTGAATGTATGTCAAGCCATCCGTCCACAGGCCTGGGCTTGGCGCCTGTCTCTGCGGCTGGTGGGCGGAGTGACCTTGTGCAAATCAAGGAACCTCTCTGAGCCATCAGATTTTCATTTGACAAATGAGGGCAATGAGACTGGTCTGCCTTGCAGGGCCATTGGGAGGGTTTTGAGAGAGTTATGTGGTACCTACCATCATCACCTCTTCATCTTTATCATTGTGAGGCATTTGGCCTTCCCCCCGGGCACAGTGGGGGCCAGTAAAAGGCTTTCCCCCTGGTGCGGTAAGGTTGGATTTTAAGCATTCTTAGAGAGGTTGCTCTGGAGGTCAGTGTGGAGAGGGGACTGGAGGGGGAGAGCGAGGAGGGGACTGAAAAGGATTCTGCTTGTGACCCTCACACCCACCCCATTTGACCTCTCTGAGCAGCACCCCCAGCCATGAACTGGACTCGCCCCGCAGAAGGAGAGTTCTGGAGCATAACTAAGAGAGCTTTTCCTTATCCGCTTGCCCGGGACGGTATTTATGCTAATCCTATTCCCAGCAAAAGCATCTCACTAATAAAAGCAGCGCCTTGGCTCTGGGCTCCACTCCATCTGTCAGTCTCGCTCAAGAGGAGCTCTTCCTGGGTAGCAAGGGCCCTACCGCTGGGCTGCGCGAGCCCTCGTGGGCCAGCCTGGAGGTGCCATTCATTGAGCACATATGTACGGAGCCCTGATGGAGGCCAAGCCCTGGGCCAGGCGCAGGGGACCCGGTGGAGAGAAAACAGACAAGGTCGCTGCTCCCATGAAGCGTGCGCTCTGATGGGAGAGGCGAAAACACAAATGAATAAATAAGTGACTAAGGTAAGTTCAGACAGGGTTAAATCCCATAAAGAAAAAAATGTGTCAGAGAGTGACCTAACAAGAGGGTGGCCAGGGGAGACCTCTCTGAGGAGGTGAGTCACCTGGGCCCGTCAGAGTGCGCCAGGCAGAGGGAACAGCGGATGCAAACGCCCCAAGGAAGGGCCACGGTCAGCGAGTTTGAGGGACAGAGACCAGAGCACTGGAGCCAGGGTCGGAGACAAGATGGAGACCCCTGGTGTCACGTGGGACCCTGTGGGCTGCAGTAGGGACTTTGTGTGACGGGAGCCACTGGAGGGCTTTGAGTGGCATGACCTACAGTTTGTTTTAGACGTTCATGCTGGCTGCTGGGTGGAGAATCCATTACAGGAGGGACAAGAGTGACCCCAGGAGACCAGGTAAGAGGCTCTGGCACTGGAGATGGGGGAAGAGTTAGGATCGGGGTTACCTTTTGGAGGTAACAATGTGAAAAAGATACAGAGTGTGGCGTACATAGCACAGTGTCTAGCATGCAGCAGGAGCTCACTCCATGACGACTGGGGTTTTGATTATTTTGATTTTCCTCTGCCACATAGCCTCTCCAAAATAATACGCTTTAAAAATCCTGATGTTTGGTTAGCTCAAGTACTGGCCCCAAGGTCCCCATGACAATGCTCTGGGCATTTTCCCTGGTGGGCTGGCCTCAAATCATGTCCCTGAAAGCCACATGGGCTGCTTTCCTCTGAAGTGAACCTCCCAGGGGCCATGCGATCATTTTCTGGCTCTGAAGCAATCCAACCTTTAGTGCTTCCTCAGGGAGACTTGCTTTCTGCATCAGACAGGAGGGGATGCGACTCTGGAACGTAGAGAGATTTACTGACCCAGCACAAACATCAGAAGCAAGAGAAATCCACAGCTGAGGGAGGGTTTGGCCCCAGGCCTGCAAGGGGAGATCCCAAGCAGGACCCAGGCCAGGATCTCCCCTGGTCTTCCAATCACACTCATCCAGTGCATGTGGACTGAGTTCCTGCTCTGTAGCAGACTATGCTGAGGGCCCAGAAAGGAACCAGACACAGTCCCTGCCCTGGAGCTCGCATTAAGGTGGAGGGGGAAACAAATAGTGCCTGATGGTGGTCAATATTAGTAGGTGCTCAGTATTTGTTAATTAACAGTTACCCACGCAGTAAGCCCCTGATACTGTACCTATAATTTTTTTTAAATTTTATTTATTTATTTTTGCCTGCGTTGGGTCTTCGTTGCTGTGTGCGGGCTTTCTCTAGTTGCAGCGAGCGGGGGCTACTCTTCATTGAGGTGCATGGGCTTCTCATTGTGGTGGCTTCTCTTGTTGTGGAGCATGGGCTCTAGGCACACGGGCTTCAGTAGTTGCGGCACATGGGCTCAGTAGTTGTGGCTCGCGGGCTCTAGAGCGCAGGCTCAGTAGTTGTGGCACACGGGCTTAGTTGCTCCACGGCATGTGGGATCTTCCCCGATCAGGGCTCAAACCCGTGTCCCCTGCATTGGCAGGCGGATTCTTAACCACTGTACCACCAGGGAAGTCCTCTGTACCTATAATTTTACTTCGGTATTTCCTCATCTCAAAATCTTTAAAGTTCTCCAAGTAGAAACTCCCAGCCCAGAATCCAGGCCCTTCATAGATTGGCCCCCACCCCATTCTCCAGTCTCACTCCATGCCATTCTTTCTCTTCATGCACTTTGCCTCCTGCCACACGACACTTATTATTGTTCCCTGTTCTCTGATCTTTCTCTGGCTTAAGCTACCTTTCCTCGTACCTGGAATACCACTTCTCCCATTCACTACCTGGTAAACTCCTATACACCCATCAAAGCCCAGCTCCAAAATTAGCATCTTGGCAAAGCCTTTTTGATTGGCTCCAGACCAGGCCCCTCCACAGGCACAGTTAGCTCCCTCCCCACGATGCTCCCACAGTCCTCCACTCATCGCTCTAGTACATCAGATTGCTACAGGTCAATGACTCAGTCCCCGCATTGGACTGTGAGCTGTGATAAAGAGCCCTTCACCTCTGTGGCCTGGGGCCCATCACAGGGCCTGGCGTAGAGGAGGGAGATAGTCGGTAAGCATTTTTGTTGGGTGATAAGCCCATCAGTGTGGCCATGGTTATAGGTGGATGAGAGGAACAAGCATGAGGCCAAAGAGGCCAGCAGACACCTGCTAGGGCAGGGCCTTGAATGCCAGGCCTTGGGGTGGATTTCAGCCACCGGAGAAAAAGCTGAGGAAAAACAGGAAAACCAAATCCCACTTAGAGAGATGAAAGAGCAAGGAAGGAGAACTACTTGGGATTATGATAGGGGATGTAAATATTAATTATGTTTACACAATGTTGTCAAAGGCTATTAGCTCTGGGTCCATTTTCCAACATAAATAAGAGACGATAACCCTTGCCATTAAGAACTTAAGGTCTATTAATAGACAACAAAACACCTGTACACCTTTAAACATAAAAAATCATCCCTTTCTTGGCCTCTGACTCCATCTCATGAAACATTCCCTCTTACAGAAATCAAGTCATGGAGAGTTGAAATAGCTTTGCCTAAAGTTGTTAGTTGAACAGCAACAAGCCAATGACTATTTTACTCAAAGGCAGTCATGAAGTGCTTTGGAGGAAAAAAGTCTCACCAGTCATAGAATTTATTTTTCACACAGCATCATTGTTTATATGTTTTCTGCATTAAAAAGAAATACAATACAGGAGTTGATATTCACTGTGAAAAAAGTCAGATTGGATTACAAGCCAAAGTATAAAGTCCATACTCATATCAAATAAATAATAAATAGGGGAGAATTCCAAATAATATAAGTAGATACTCCACCGTCCCCCAGGAGGTGGAGTTTAATTCCCACCACCTTTGAGTAGAGTCTGGACTCAGTGACTTGCCTCTAAAGAATAAAGTATGGAAAGGGAAAAATAGAAAACTTCACAGGGGAGAGACCTGGCAAACTCCACCTCAACCAAGCAGTCAAGGGTAACATCACCAGTGATAAAGTCTGAGGATATCATGTACCCCCGGAAGTGACGTGACGAGAAGGGCACCTCACCTCTGTGGTATTCTTCCCCCAAATGCATAACCCCAGTTTAGTCATGAGGAAATCATCAGACAAAACCAGATTTAGGAACATTCTACAAAATACCTGGCCGGCCCTGCTCAAAACTGTCAAGGTCATGGGAAACAAGGAGAGACTGAGACACTGTCATGGAGTAGGGGAGACTGGAGCAGCGTCATGACTAAACGCAACTCTAGCTTGGACTGACTCCTGGAACAGAGACAGGACATGAGGGGAAAAACTGGCGATGTCCGAATGAAGTCTGGAGTTTAGTTAACAGTAATGTATCAATAGTGGATTTTTAATGTTGACAAATGCACTACATTAATGTATGATGTTAACAATAGGGGAAACTGGGTGAGAGCAGATAGGAACTCCCTGTGCTATCTTTGCAACCTTTTGTAAGTCTAAAATTATCCCCGAATAAAAATTTTTTATAAAAAATCTGTAAGGAGAGAGCAAGTCCCCCCCCACCCCGCACCCAGACCAGCCCCACTCCATTCAAAGCCTCTCCCTAATTAGGGTATATAGCTGTATACATCTTTTTCTTTTTTCTCTTTTTTTTCAATATATTCCTATAGAAATAGTTTTTTTCCCTTTACATAGACGCATCATACTGTACATATTATTCTGTAACTTCCCTTTGGCACGTAACAATATGTCTCAGTGGTGTCTCCATGTCGGTACTTACAGACTTGTGCTGTCATAATACAGTAGCCACTGGCCACAAGTGGATACTGAGTGCTTGAACATGTACAGATCTTCCTTGACTAACGATGGGGTTGCTTCCTGATAAAAATACACCTAACCTACCGAACATCAGAGCTTAGCCTGGCCTACCTTAAACGTGCTTAGAACACTGACATGAGCCTACAGCTGGGCAAAAACACCTCACACAGAGCCTATTTTATAATGAAGTATTGAAGAGCTCATGTAATTTATTGAATACTATACTGAAAGTGAAAAACAGAACGGTTGTCTGGGTACTGAATGATTGTAAGTGTATTGGTTGTTCACCCTCGTGGTCGTGTGGCTGACTGGGAGCTGCGGCTGCCGCCCAGCATCGCAAGAGAGGACCCACCGCACCTAACCAGCCTGGGAAAAGATCAAAATTCAAGCTTCAGAGTATGTATTGCTTTCATACCATCTTAAAGTCGTAAAATCTTAAGTCAGCCAGTTGTAAGTAGGAGACCATCTGCAGGTAGCCCAAACTGAGATGTGCTCTAAGTGTAAAATGCACATCAGATCTCAAAGACTTGGTACCAAAAAAAGAATGTAAACTATCTCATTAATAATTTTTATTTTGATTACATGTTGAAGTGATGATATTTTGGGTGTATAGGGCTCAAAATCTATTATTGATTTCATCTGTTCCTTTTTACATTTTTAAAGTGGCTCCTGGAAAATTTTAAATTACCTATGTGGCTCACATTATATTTCTATTGTACAATGTTGTTACATAGATCTAAACTCATTCTTTTTATGTGCTGTATAGTATTCCAAAATCTGCATGTACCACAATTTATTTAACCATTCTTCTTTTTTTTGTTGAATTTTTGAATTTTATTTATTTTTTTATACAGCAGGTTCTTATTAGTCACCTATTTTATACACATCAGTGTATACATGTCAATCCCAATCTCCCAGTTCATCACACCACCACCACCACCCCCGCCACTTTCCCCCCTTGGTGTCCATACATTTTTTTCTCTACTTCTGTGTCTCAATTTCTGCTCTGCAAACCAGTTCATCTGTACCATTTTCTAGGTTCCACATATATGCGTTAATATATGATATTTGTTTTTCTCTTTCTGACTTACTTCACTCTGTATGACAGTCTCTAGATCCATCCACGTCTCTATAAATGACCCAATTTCATTCCTTTTTATGGCTGAGTAGTATTCCATTGTATATATGTACCACATCTTCTTTATCCATTTGTCTGTCGATGGGCATTTAGGTTGCTTCCATGACCTGGCTATTGTAAATAGTGCTGCAATGAACATTGGGGTGCATGTGTCTTTTTGAATTATGGTTTTCTCAGGGTATATGCCCAGTAGTGGGATTGCTGGGTCATATGGTAATTCTATTTTTAGTTTTTTTTTTTAAATTTATTTATTTAGTTTTGGCTGTGTTGGGTCTTCGTTTCTGTGCAAGGGCTTTCTCTAGTTTTGGCAAGCTGGGGCCACCCTTCATCGCGGTGCGCAGGCCTCTCACTGTCATGGCCTCTCATCGCGGAGCACAGGCTCCAGACGCGCAGGCTCAGTAG
This sequence comes from Lagenorhynchus albirostris, assembly GCF_949774975.1. Lineage (NCBI taxonomy): Eukaryota > Metazoa > Chordata > Mammalia > Artiodactyla > Delphinidae > Lagenorhynchus > Lagenorhynchus albirostris. Next base: position 141,055,277 of record NC_083096.1, read on the forward strand.
CTATGGCTCACAGGCCTAGTTGCTCCGCGGCATGTGGAATCCTCCCAGACCAGAGCTCGAACCCATGTCCCCTGCATTGGCAGGCAGATTCTCAACCACTGTGCCACCAGGGAAGCCCCTATTTTTAGTTTTTTAAGGAACCTCCATACTGTTCTCCATAGTGGCTGCATCAATTTACATTCCCACCAACAGTGCAAGAGGGTTCCCTTTCCTCCACACCCTCTCCAGCATTTGTTGTTTGTAGATTTTCTGATGATGCCCATTCTAACTGGTGTGAGGTGATACCTCATTGTAGTTTTGATTTGCATTTCTCTAATAATTAGTGATGTTGAGCAGCTTTTCACGTGCCTCTTGGCAATCTGTATGTCTTCTTTGGAGAAATGTCTATTTAGGTCTTGTGCCCATTTTTTGATTGGGTTGTTTATGTTTTTAATATTGAGGTGCATGAGCTGTTTATATATTTTGGAGATTAATCCTTTGTCCTTTGATTCATTTGCAAATATTTTCTCCCATTCTGAGGGTTGTCTTTTTGTCTTGTTTATGGTTTCCTTTGCTGTGCAAAAGCTTTTAAGTTTCATTAGGTCCCATTTGTTTATTTTTGTTTTTATTTCCATTACTCTAGGAGGTGGATCAAAAAAGATCTTGCTGTGATTTATATCAAAGAGTGTTCCTCCTTAGTTTTCCTTTAAGAGTTTTATAGTGTCTGATCTTACATTTAGGTCTCTAATCCATTTTGAGGTTATTTTTGTGTATGGTGGTAGGGAGTGTTCTAATTTCATTCTTTTACATGTAGGTGTCCAGTTTTCCCAGCACCACTTATTGAAGAGACTGTATTTTCCCCATTGTATATCCTTGCCTCCTTTGTCATAGATTAGTTGACCAAAGGTGTGTAGGTTTATTTCTGGGCTTTCTAGCTTCCTCCCTTGATCTATATTTCTGTTTTTGTGCCAGTACCATATTGTCTTGATTACTGTAGCTTTGTAGTATAGTCTGAAGTCAGGGAGTCTGATTCTTCCAGCTCCATTTTTTCCCTCAAGACTGCTTTGGCTACTCAGGGTCTTTTGTGTCTCCACACAAATTTTAAGATTTTTTGTGCTAGTTCTGTAAAACATGCCATTGGTAATTTGATAGGGATTGCATTGAATGTGTAGATTGCTTTGGGTAGTATAGTCATTTTCACAATATTGATTCTTCCAATCCAAGAACATGGTATATCTCTCCATCTGTTGGTATCATCTTTAACTTCTTTAATCAGTGTCTTACAGTTTTCTGCATACAAGTTTTTGTCTCCCTCAGTAGGTTTATTCCTAGGTATTTTAGTCTTTTTGTTCCAATGATAAATGGGAGTGTTTCCTTAATTTCGCTTTCAGATTTTTCATCATTAGTATATAAGAATGCAGGAGATTTCTGTGCATTAATTTTGTATCATGCAAATTTACCGAATTCATTGATTAGCTCTAGTAGTTTTCTGGTGGCATCTTTAGGATTCTCTATGTATAGTATCATGTCATCTGCAAACAGTGACAGTTTTACTTCTTGTTTTCCAGTTTGATTCCTTTTATTTCTTTTTCTTCTCTGATTGCCATGGCTAGGACTTCCAAAACTATGTTGAATAATAGTGGAGAGACTGGACATCCTTGTCTTTTTCCTGATCTTAGAGGAAATGCTTTCAGTTTTTCACCAATGAGAATGATGTTTGGTGTGGGTTTGTCATATATGGCCTTTATTATATTGCGGTAGGTTCCCTCTATGCCTACTTTGTGGAGAGTTTTTATCATAAATGGGTGTTGAATTTTGTCAAAAGTTTTTCTGTATCTATTGAGATGATCATATGGTTTTTATTCTTCAATTTGTTAATATGGTGTATCACATTGATTGATTTGCATATATTGAAGAATCCTTGCATCCCTGGGATAAATCCCACTTGATCGTGGTGTATGATCCTTTTAATGTGTTGTTGGATTCTGTTTGCTAGTATTTTGTTGAGGATTTTTGCATCTATATTCATCAGTGATATTGGTCTGTAATTTTCTTTTTTTGTAGTATCTTTGTCTGGTTTTGGTATCAGGGTGATGGTGCCCTCTTAGAATGAGTTTGGGAGTGTTCCTTCCTCTGCAATTTTTTGGAAGAGTTTGAGAAGGATGGGTGTTAGCGCTTCTCTAAATGTTTGATAGAATTCACCTGTGAAACCATCTGGTCCTGGACTTTTGTTTGTTGGAAGATTTTTAATCATAGTCTCAATTTCAGTGCTTGTGATTGGTCTGTTCATATTTTCTGTTTCTTCCTGGTTCAACCTTGGAAGGTTATACTTTTCTAAGAATTTGTCCATTTCTTCCAGGTTGTCCATTTTACTGGCATAGAGTCGCTTGTAGTAGTCTCTTAGGATGCTTTGTATTTCTGCGGTGTCCATTGTAACTTCTTTTTCATTTCTAATTTTATTGATTTGAGTCCTCTCCCTCTTTTTCTTGATGAGTCTGGCTAATGGTTTGTCAATTTTGTTTATTTTCTCAAAGAACCAGCTTTCAGTTTTATTGATCCTTGCTATTGTTTTCTTTGTTTCTATTTCATTTATTTCTGCTCTAATCTTTATGATTTCTTTCCTTCTGCTAACTTTGGGTTTTCTTTGTTCTTCTTTCTCTAGTTCCTTTAGGTGTAAGGTTAGATTGTTTATTTGAGAATTTTCTTGTTTCTTGAGGTAGGCTTGTATAGCTATAAACTTCCCTATTAGAACTGCTTTTGCCACATCCCATAGGTTTGGATCACCATGTTTTCATTGTCATTTTTCTCTGGGTATTTTTTGATTTCCTCTTTGATTTCTTCAGTGATCTCTTGGTTATTTAGTAACATGTTGTTTAGCTTCCACGTGTTTGTGTTTTTTAAGTTTTTTTCCCTGTAATTGATTTCTAATCTCATACCATTGTGGTCAGAAATGATGCTTGATATGATTTCAATTTTCTTAAATTTACCAAGGCTTGACCCAAGATGTGATCTATCCTGGAGAATGTTCCATGCACACTTGAGAAGAAAGTGTAATCTGCTGTTTTGGGATGGCATGTCCTATAGATATCTATTAAATCTATCTGGTCTATTGTGTCATTTAAAGCTTCTGTTTCCTTATTAATTTTCTGTTTGGATGATCTGTCCATTGGTGTAATTGAGGTGTTAAAGTCCCCCACTATTATTGTGCTGCTGTCTATTTCCTCTTTTAGAGCTGTTAGCAGTTGTCTTATGTATTGAGGTGATCCTATGTTGGGTGCATATATATTTATAATTGTTATATCTTCTTCTTGGATTGATCCCTTGATCATTATGTAGTGTCCTTCCTTGTCTCTTGTAACATTCTTTATTTTAAAGTCTATTTTGTCTGATATGAGTATTGCTACTCCAGCTTTCTTTTGATTTCCATTTGCATGGAATATCTTTTTCCATCCCCTCACTTTCAATCTGTATGTGTCCCTAGGTCTGAAGTGGGTCTCTTGTGGACAGCATACATATAAGTCTTGTTTTTGTATCCATTCAGCAAACCTATGTCTTTTGGTTGGAGCATTTAATCCATTCACATTTAAGGTAATTATCGATATGTATGTCCCTATTACCATTTTCTTAATTGTTTTGGGTTTGTTTTTGTAGGTTCTTTTCTTGTCTTGTGTTTCCCACTTAGAGAAGTTCCTTTAGCATTTGTTGTAGAGCTGGTTTGGTGGTGCTGAATTCTCTTAGCTTTTGCTTGTCTGTAAAACTTTTGATTTCTCCATCAAATCTGAATAAGATCCTTGCTGGGTAGAGTAATCTTGGTTGTAGGTTCTTCCCTTTCATCATATTAAGTATATCATGCCACTCCCTTCTGGCTTGTAGAGTTTCTGCTGAGAAATCAGCTGTTAACCTTATGGGAGTTCCCTTGTATGTTATTTGTCGTTTTTCCCTTGCTGGTTTCAATAATTTTTCTTTGTCTTTAATTTTTGTCAATTTGATTACTATGTGTCTCGGCATGTTTCTCCTTGGGTTTATCCTGTATGGGACTCTCTGAGCTTCCTGGACTTGGGTGGCTATTTCCTTTTCCATGTTAGTGATGTTTTCGACTATAATCTCTTCAAATATTTTCTTGGGTCCTTTCTCTCTCTCTTCTCCTTCTGGGACCCCTATAATGTGAATGTTGTTGCATTTAATTTTGTCCCAGAGGTCTCTTAGGCTGTCTTCATTTCTTTTCATTCCTTTTTGTTTATTCTGTTCCACAGCAGTGAATTCCACCATTCTGTCTTCCAGGTCACTTATCCGTTCTTCTGCCTCAGTTATTCTGTTATTGATTCCTTCTAGTGTATTTTTCATTTCAGTTATTGTATTGTTCGTCTCTGTTTGTTTGTTCTTTAATTCTTCTAGGTGTTTGTTTTTTAATTCTTCTAGATCTTTGTTAAACATTTTTTGCATCTTCTCGCTCTTTGCCTCCATTCTTTTTCTGAGGTCCTGGATCGTCTTCACTAACATTATTCTGAATTCTTTTTCTGGAAGGTTGCCTATCTCCACTTCATTTAGTTGTTTTTCTGGGGTTTTGTCTTGTTCCTTCATCTGGTACATAGCCCTCTGCCTTTTCATCTTGTCTATCTTTCTGTGAATGTGGTTTTTGTTCCACAGGCTGCAGGATTGTAGTTCTTCTTGCTTCTGCTGTCTGCCCTCTGGTGGATGAGGCTATCTAAGAGGCTTATGCAAGTTTCCTGATGGAAGGGACTGGTGGTGGATAGAGCTGGCTGTTGCTCTGGTGGGCAGAGCTCAGTAAAACTTTAATCCGCTTGTCTGCTGATGGGGCAGGCTCGGTCTCCTCCCTGTTTGTTGTTTGGCCTGAGGTGACCCAACACTGGAGCCTACCCAGGCTCTTTGGTGGGGCTAATGACGGACTCTGGGAGGGCTCACGCCAAGAAGTACTTCCCAGAACTTCTGCTGTCAGTGTCCTTGTCGTCACTGTGAGACAGAACCACCCCCCAACTCTGCAGGAGACCCTCCAACACTAGCAGGTAGGTCTGGTTCAGTCTCTATGGGGTCACCGCTCCTTCCCCTGGGTCCCGATGCACACCTACTTTGTGTGTGCCCTCCAAGAGTGGAATCTCTGTTTCCCCCAGTCCTGTCGAAGTCCTGCAATCAAATCCTGCTAGGCTTCAAAGTCTGATTCTCTCGGAATTCCTCTTCCCGTTGCCGGACCCCCAGGTTGGGAAGCCTGATGTGGGGCTCAGAACCTTCACTCCAGTGGGTGGACTTCTGTGGTATCAGTGTTCTCCAGTTTGTGTCACCCACCCAGCAGTTATGGGATTTGATTTTATTGTGATTGCACCCCTCCTACCGTCTCATTGTGGCTTCTCCTTTGTCTTTGGATGTGGGGTATCTTTTCTGGTAAGTTCCAGTGTCTTCCTGTTGATGATTGTTCAGCAGTTAGTTCTAACCTTTCTTTTTCTAATGTATATTTAGCTTGCTCCAAAAATTTTGTTATCACAAACCATGTTGCAATTAAAATCTTTGTACTTGCCTACTCTGTGCACATGTAAAACTATTTCTCTAGAGCAGGGGCTGGCAAGCTAAGGCCCATGGACCAAATGCAGTCCACTGCCTGCTTTTGCAAATAAAGTTTTATTGGAATACAGCCATTCCCATTCATTTACATACTGTCTATGGCTGCTTTAGCACAACAAGGGCAGAGTTGAGTAGTTGTGACAAGGACCATATGGCCCACAGAGTCTAAAATCTTTATTATCTGTCCTTTTTTAAAAAAGTCTGCTGACGCCTGCTCTAAGAGTTGTTACCAACAACTAGAAGAGACATGTTGCAGGCCCAGTTCCCTAGGGAGGAGTCTCTGATGTGGAGATTAGCATACAGGAAGTTATTAGGGGTTGCTCTTGGGTGGTGGAAGGGAAAGGAGCAAGATTAGGCAGAGACCAATAGTAAGACCAGTAGTAGTAAGACCTGGTGCAGTAGTTTTGCCACCGCAGTAGTAAGACCTCAGCTGGTGCCACAGAGCTGTGAAGCCCTGGTCCTTCAGAGCTGTGCTGAGTTGGGGCAGCGGAAATAGGCCTTTATAACCCTTAATCAACCTGCCCTGGGGGAGGGGTCTGACCTGGGGTGAGGTAACTCTCTTCAGCTGAGGGAATCCCCTGCTAGCTGCTAGCTGAAGGGGAATGGGTGCGTCGGTCATAGGGTTGGGGGTCTGGGCAGCATAGAACAGCATCTTCTAGAGCCCACACCTGTGCATCCAGCCCCACTTCTTCATTTAAGTTCTGGGAGCATCTCTTCCAGGATTCTGGTGGGCCTTTTTTCCTGGGGGAAACTTACAGAGGAAAGTTAATGGAACAAACTGCAACCCTCACCACTGTGACTGGTCTTGAGACCACAACTGACACTCATCATCTTCCACTTCTGTTATCCATTCTAGATTCCCCTTACCCTTGGTTAGCACCTCTTCTGGTCTCAGTGACCTACATGGTGGCATGATACAGACCCTCCGTCCTGAGACGTCTGAGCCTGTGGTCACCTTATCCGTCTCAGGCCATGGACCCTGCACTTGTCTATTTCCTGTAAGTATTGGGCAAGGGAGTATCAAAAAGATTCCAAATGGATCGACTGAGTACCAAAGATATACCTCCCTGCTCTCCAGTGCTTAACAACAGCCTTACCTCCTCTGGATTATCAGGGTTAATTATGCCTGAAAGAATGGTGACTCTACTTTTTGCCTGCTGGTCCCTTGAAACCAGGAGCTCAAAATGCCCAGGTGTCAGACACGGCGAAAAGTTCAAGAGTCATCTTGATGTTTCCCCTGGCTGAAGAGTTGCCTCTTTGGGAACCAGGGCCTCTAAACCTGCAGAACCCAGAGCTGTGGGGACAGGAAGCATAGATGCTTCCTGGGAGTGATGGTAAGCAAGAGACCACTCCTGCTTTCATCCCTTAGTTCCTGGACCCATGTATTCTATAATACCTATTGGAGACAAAGCACTGTGTAATGGTCTTTGATTTAGAATATATGCTGCTTCTAGGAGGATGACATCCTGTCCTCACAGAGTATTGTTTCTGAGCTGGTACCTCAGCTGTGCCTTCTACAGATAGTTCCAAGCTGGCAGCTTAAGGATAGTGCAGTATGTGAAGGGATGAGTTGCCTCCATGGCCGTGTGCCCACTGCTGTAGAGTCATGCGGGATCCTATGCCAGTAGATTAAACACTCTGTAACCCTTGGAGAGTTACACAGGATGAAGCCCTACAAACAAAGCAATACCGAGGATATATGTCTATTTCAGTGAAGATGAATCACAGCTCTTTCCAGGGTAGAAGGGGTTTAATATAATCAACTCGTCAAGTGGCTGGTTGTTTTCCTCAAGGGAAGGAAACATATCTGAGATTCAGAGTTGGGTTTTGTAACTGGCAGGTTGAACACTTAGCATCGGCAATAGCTCCATGAGTCTTGGTGAGAGGGAACCCATGCTAATGGGCCCATACTTGCCCTTTCTCCATGCCATCATGGTTACTCTGTTTATAGGCACCTCTTTTGCCAGCACTGGGGTGGTCTTAGAGGCTGGCTGATATCGACTGCACATACGTGGTTGTTTAATGCTTCTTCCATGGTATACACTGTCTGGTGGGTGTTAACATGGAATAGAATGACCTTCACCCTTGGTGCCCATTTCCATAGGTCCATCCACATGCTCTACCCCAGGTCTCCTTGTCCCCGGTTTTCCAGTCTTATCCTTCCAGATCCCTAACCAAATAGCCAAACCATTCACTGCTGCCCATGAGATCCAGTAATAGTCTAACCTTGGGTCCCTTTTCTTTCTCCAAAAAGTGGACGACTACACGTTCTATTCAAAGCTCTGCCCACTGAAACTATTTTCTCCTCCCCTGTCTTTCAAGGACACCCCTGTGTGGGGCCTGCAGTGCAGCAACGGTCTATTTTTGGCTTGCTCACATGTACTGAGCCGACTCACTCATGAACAAATTTTGGCTTTTTTTCTCCTCCAGCTGGATATAAGGAGCTCCCCAGACAATCACAGGTGAGCTGAGGAAGACACACTGGTGCAAATGTGGTGGGTGACATAGGTGTCTGGGCCACATTTTCACGCAGCTGCCTTCTGCCCTGTGGCCCTGCTGTGCCCAGTCCCACTTGTGCCAGGTCTATCTCATGACGAATTGCTGCCGGCCTTGTCTGACCTTATGACTTGGTGGATCTGAAGGAATCCAGCTCACGATGAGCAGCTTCGGCTGCGTGGTCAACTTGATGATGTGTGGTCAGACGATCTGTCTCTACCAAAACCCTGCAGCAAACCAGGCCCCGCGGCATGTGGGACCTTAGTTCCCCGACCAGGGATTGAACCCACGTCCTCTGCATTGGAAGGCGGACTCTTAACCACTGGACCACCAGGGAAGTCCCTGGGAGCTGTGTTTTGAAAAGTGTGTCATTCCTGGCTACAGATGACATGGCCCTGCTCCAGAACCCCAGGGGTCTAGACTGTGACTCTCCTACTAGGCCTTGTCATAAACTCCATAGGCATCTTTTCCCACTACAGATACCTCAGATACCATGGGTTCTGCCAGATCATATGGTCCACACAGCAGGGCTACTTGTCTTACAGCCTAGACCTGCTGCTGAGACCTTTCCCACTCTGGGTCCCCATCAAAATGGGCAACCTCTGTGTTATCCAGTATATGGGATGAAGCAGTATTCCCAGGTATGGAAGGAATATGCTGCCTCCAAAACCCAAAGAGGCCTACCAGGCATTGTGCTTCCTTCATAATGGGGAAGTAGATGCAATACTGTCTTTTACTTTGGAAGGAATGTGCCTGGCCTATCCCAGATGACAGGTCCCTAAAGATTTCACTGATATGTCAGGCCCCTGAAACTTCATAGGGTTTTTTCCCACTGTCTGCAATGCATGTGTCTCAATAAAGCTTCTGATATACTTGCTGTTTTTTTCTCGTCTGGTCCAATTAGCTGATGTCTTTACACAGTAGATATGTGTGATGTTCTGCAAGATACCTAGGCAGTGCAGGTCTTTCCAGACTAGGTTGTGAGACAGCGGGAGAGTGAACAGTCTTGGAGCAAGACTAAATGTATACTTTTGTCTGTTCCAAGTGAATACGAACTCTGATCTTCCTTTCTGATGGGGAAGGAAAAGAAAAACATTCACTACGTCATTGGCTACACACTGTGTACCTGAGAACATGTTAATGTACTCTAGGAAAGATGTCACAACCGCAATTAGAACTACCACTTGGTTGATCTTGCTGTGGTCCACTGTCGTCTTTCAGGATCCATCTGATTTTTGTAGGGGCCCGACCAGTGAATTAAATAGAGAGTTAAAGGGAACACTATCCCTGCTTCCTTTAGGTCTTTAAAGATGGCATTAATCTTTGCCATTCCCTGATTACCAGTGAGGTTGAGCATCTTCTAATATGTTAATTGGCTTATTTCCTCTTTTTGAATTCATAATTCATAATTGTCTGCCTTTTAAAGAATGGTTTCTCTGTCTCCTTCACTAGACTGTGAGCTTCCTGGGGCCAGAGACTGTTTTATTTATCCCTTTGACCCTTGGGCTTGGCACATGAGAACTCAGTAAATATGCCCTGAATCCAAGATTTTTTCCTTATTTTTTTTTTGGCCATGCTGTGTGGCTTGTGGAATCTTAGTTTCCCGACCAGGGATTGAACCCGTGCCCTCGGCAATGAAAGCACCGAGTCCTAACCACTGGACCACCAGGGAATTCCCTAAATCAAAGATTTTAACAAGATGAAAAAGTAGCATTTGATTGGACATCCTGGTCTTCTTGGATCTTGAGACCAACCTCCTTAGCTTATGGGTAAGCCTATTCCTGGCAGCAATTGTATCATTTTGGTTGATTTAAAAGAAAATACAAAGTCATCCAATCAAATCATCTCTCTTCTGAAACCAAGGCAGTGTCACTAAACTAATCGAAGCTCCAAAGTCTTGTTTTCTGGATGGACTCCCTTCGATAGCAATAATGGGCAGTAACAAGCTAAGCCCTTGGCCCATCTGGCTGTGATAAACGCATCCAAAACACATTACAAATCTCAGAGTGAGGCTCTGAGGCCTAAGGCTGTAGCAAAAGAAAACCAAGGTTGACAAGCACAAGTTTAAAAACCTGATATTCTATAAATGAACGAAGGCCAGCTGCCTGTTCCTTCGCCACTGAGCACAGTAAATGCATTATCTCAGCTTTTTCATTTTTCTGCCATTTTTCAAACTTGGGACTCTCTAATGATATCTGTTTGGTCAACTCTAAACTTCATTTGTCAAAAGAAAAGATCTCTCATTTACTGAATCTCAAGTGTTTCTTTCCTTTGCCTTAAATAGTTGTGTTTTTTTCATTAAATTTTTTTCTTAAATATCTGTTTATACAGGAACATTTTTATCGTTTTAAAACACACATCTTATTAGGTCCCTCACCTCCTCAGAAACTTCTCATGGCTTCCCATGATCTGAAGGCCAAAGTCCAAACTCTTTCACAACCCCTCCAGGCTTTTTTTCGTCCCATTTCTCTCCATTCCTAAGACCCTTATGCTTCGACCATCCATTTTATTTGCCTTTACTGAAACAAGCCATGCACTTCACACCTCTGTGCTTTTGCACACATACTGACCCCTGTGCTAAGATCTCATAACTGCCCTTCGAGATGTGGTTCAAACGTTAACTGTGTGAAGACTTTCCTTCCCTTAGAATGGTGTTAATCACTGCTTTCTCCACTTCCTCAACATTTTAAATATCTACAGTAAACACTTAATATGCTATACTGTAATTATTTTCCTACCTGTCTGTCTCCCCACCAAACTAAGAGTTCCTGAAGGGTAGAAATTGTATCTCATTTACTGCAGTTTCCCCAGGGCCAGTCTAGTCCCTGGAACATGGGAGCTGGGCAACATTTTTTTGTTGAGTGAATGAAAATAGACAAGCTCCCTACTCCAAAGACCAGGACCTCCAATTTAACGACCACAAGAAAAGGATCAATAAGCTGCTGGAGCAGATTCTAATGGTATTTAGTCTCCCAAATCTCCCCTAGCAACTGAACACATGTAGAAACCATATTCATGCCTAGGCTTACAGGCAACTCAGAGGTCCCAGGAACTTCTCTCACCTCATTTCACGAGCTGACCCTTTCATTTTTAAGAGGCTGGAACTCAGAGGTGCTTCTTAGTGGGTGGGCAAGCTTGCATGGATGTCTGCAAGCCTCCTTCCCTTCAGCAAGCACTCAGAATAGCTCCATTAGTGTTCATGGAAATTCTGCACATGCATCAAGGAGAAAACAGCCACAAATAACATAGTCTGCTTTCCAAATCTCCAAAGCACATCTCTGTAATCATTGTAGTTTCCAACTATCACCACTGAAGGCTTTCAGCCAGAGAGCAATTTGTCTTCAACTTACTCCAGGTTCCTAAGTTAACAGAACCTTTTGGTTGTTTAAAAATGAAGCTTCCCACTTCCGGTCTCTCTCCCTGCTCCAGCTTCTCTTCTACACAGCCCCTTAACCAGAAAACTAACTGCATAGTTCCTGCATGGAATCAGTCCAAACGCCTTCGCCTAGTGCTCAAAAAGCCCTTCAAATTTGATCCTGGTCATCCAGGGTCTGAAACTTGGGGGACAGGGATGGGCTGAAGATACAAACTGGAGTTGTCATCAGCATGTAAAAGATGCCTGAAACCATGAGAGTGGATGAAATCAACCTGGGAGGCTATATACAGGCAAATAGACCTGTTTTTTTTTTTCCTAACATTTTTATTGGAGTATAATTGCTTTACAATGTTGTGTTAGTTTCTGCTGTATAACAAAGTATAACAAATTGTTTGTATAACAAACAAACAATTTTTGGCTGCTATATGTATATGTAAATCCCCATATCCCCTCCCTCTTGCGTCTCCCTCCCACCCTCCCTATCCCACCCCTTTAGGTGGTCACAAAGCACTGAGCTGATCTCCCTGTGCCACGCAGCTGCTTCCCACTAGCTATCTATTTTACATTTGGTAGTTTATATATGTCCATGCCACTTTCTCACTTCGTCCCAGCTTACTCTTCCCCCTCCCCATGTCCTCTTTATTCCTGTCCTGCCCCTAGGTTCTTCAGAACCTTTTTTTTTTAGATTCCATATATATGTGTTAGCATACGGTATTTGTTTTTCTCTTTCTGACTTACTTCACTCCGTATGACAGACTCTAGGTCCATCCACCTCACTACAAATAACTCAATTTCATTTCTTTTTATGGCTGAGTAATATTCCATTGTATATATGAGCCACATCTTCTTTATCCATTCATCTGTCGATGGACACTTAGGTTGCTTCCATGTCCTGGCTATTGTAAATAGAGCTGCAGTGAACATTGTGGTACATGACTCTTTTTGAATTATGGTTTTCTCAGGGTATATGCCCAGTAGTGGGATTGCTGGGTCATATGGTAGTTCTATCTTTAATTTTTTAAGGAACCTCCATACTGTTTTCCACGGTGGTTGTATCAATGTACATTCCCACCAACAGTGTAGGAGGGTTCCCTTTTCACCACACCCTTTCCAGCATTTATTGTTTCTAGCTTTTTTGATAATGGTTATTCTGACTGGCGTGAGGTGATACCTCAATGCAGTTTTTTTTTTAACATCTTTATTGGAGTATAACTGCTTTACAATGGTGTGTTAGTTTCTGCTTTATAACAAAGTGAATCAGCTATATATATACATATATCTCCATATCTCCTCCCTCTCGCGTCTTCCTCCCTCCCACCCTCCCTATCCCACCCCTCTAGGTGGTCACAAAGCACAGAGCTGATCTCCCTGTGCTATACGGCTGCTTCCCACTAGCTTTTCTATTTTACGTTTGGTAGTGTATATATGTCCATGCCACTCTCACTTTGTCCCAGCTTACCCTTCCCCCTCCCCATATCTTCAAGTCCATTCTCTAGTAGGTCTGCATCTTTATTCCTGTCTTGCCCCTAGGTTCTTCTGACCATTTTTTTTAGATTCCATATACATGTGTTCGCATACGGTATTTGTTTTTCTCTTTCTGACTTACTTCACTCTGTATGACAGTCTCTAGGTCCATCCACCTCACTACAAAAAGAAATGGATTAAAGACCTAAATGTAAGGCCAGACACCATCAAACTCTTAGAGGAAAACATAAGCAGAACATTCTATGACATAAATCACAGCAAGATCCTTTTTGACCCACCTCCGAAATGGAAATAAAAACAAAAATAAACAAATGGGACCTAGTGAAACCTCATTGTCGTTTTGATTTGCATTTCTCTAATGATTAGTGATGTTGAGCATAGACCTGGGTTTTGAATCTTAGATCTTCTATTCACTATCCGTGTGACCTTGAGTAAGTTACTAAACCACTGTTGAGCCTCAATTTTCTCACCTTTAATTGGGTATTTTTAAAAATGTCTAGCACAGTGCTGAGCAATCATTATTCCAGCTCCCGTAGTCACTAGCAGTGGGAAACTGAACAAGATACTTCTGCTTGGTGAGCCTCAGGGTCTCATCTGTAGCTCCTGCCAGGTATCCACAAGGCCTCATGGAATGGGTACTCAGCAAATGGTTGCTGAATAAAAGAAGAAATCTAAAAAACTGAAACAATACCTACTGATACAACAAGATGATTCAACAGGATTTTTAAAAAACTATATAAAGATCAATGTAAATGCTAACAAATTATCTTAGAAAAAGTATCTAGCACCTAGAAGGTAGACAATGTTAGTTCCTTTCTTTCTGTCCTTGCTTCTTTTTTTAAATTTCTCTAAAATAAATCTCTGATAAGCTTAATCCATTAAAAGAACAAAAATATAAACATAAATACACACAAAATCATACAAGTATATTCAACATCATTACATTGGCAGATTTCATCTTGATACACTTTTTTCTTCCCCAACTCCTATCTCCTCTCATGCCATCTTCTGACTCCCCTCTCCTCCCTAAGGCAGCCAATGGAAATGACCTGATATATATCGTTTCATACATTTCTCTGTGTTCATATAATCCTGTACAAAGACATACATTCATATATAGGATTTTTTTGTTTCCTTTTTATAAAACTGGGTTCTTATTAAAGACATTTCTCTATAAATTTCTTTTTTTTTCACTTAACAATGCATCTTGGTCAACCCTTCAGGTCAATGGATACAGCATTCATTCTTTTTTAAAAATTAATTAATTAATTAATTTTTGGCTGCGTTGGGTCTTCGTTGCTGCACGCAGTCTTTCTCTAGTTGTGGCGAGCAGGGGCTACTCTTTGTTGCAGTGTGCGGGCTTATTGCAGTGGCTTCTCTTGTTGCAGAGCATGGCCTCTAGGCGCGTGGGCTTCAGTAGTTGTGGCACGTGGGCCCAGTTGCTCCACGGCGTGTGGGATTTTCCTCGGACCAGGGATCGAACCTGTGTCCCCTGCATTGGCAGGTGGATTCTTATCCACTGCGCCACCAGGGAAGTCCCATTCTTTTTAATGACTAGTCATTGTCAGTCTTCCCCACACACAAATAATGCTGCACAAAACATCCTTGTATGTATTACTTTAGGAAAACTTTCTGCTGGGTCAATGTACATATATGTTTAAATATTTGTAAATATCGGCAGATTATTTTCCAAGAAGGGTGTGGTAATTCATATTCCCACCATCAGTGTATAAAAGTGACCATTTCCCCACATCTTCACCAGAAGTTGGTATTTTATTTTTTTAACATCTTTATTGGAGTATAATTGCTTTACAATGTTGTGTTAGTTTTTGCTGTATAATAAAGTGAATCAGCTATATGTATACATATATCCCCATATCCCCTCCCTCTTGCATCTCCCTCCCACCCTCCCTATCGTACCCCTCTAGGTGGCCACAAAGCACCGAGCTGATCTCCCTGTGCTATGCAGCTGCTTCCCACTAGCTATCTATTTTACATTTGGTAGTGTATATACTATGACATATATACTATGTCAGTGCTACTCTCTCACTTCGTCCCAGCTTACCCTTCCCCCTCCCTGTGTCCTAATTTAAAATGTTTTCCAGTTTTATCGGTGAAAAATGGCATTGTATTATTGCTTTATTTTGCATTTTCTTGAATATTTTTGAGGTTAAGCATCATTTCTTTTTTTTTAATATTTATTTGGTTGCACCGGGTCTTAGTTGCGGCAGGCAGGCTCCTTAGTTGCAGCTCACTGGCTCCTTAGTTGTGGCATGTGAACTCTTAGTTGCAGCATGCATGTGGGACCTACTTCCCTGACCAGGGCTTAAACCCAGGCCCCCTGCATTGGGAGAGCGGAATCTTGTCCACTGCGCCACCAGAGAAGTCCCTAAGCATCATTTCTTGTTTATTGGTCATTTGGGGTAAAGATCTGTGATGTATGCAACTTACTGTCAAAAGAGTGTCAGAAAAAAGCTGAGTGTGTGTGTGAGTGTGAGAGAGAGGGTGTCCTTCCTTTTTAATCCATCTCTTCTTTTTCTGGATTTTAAATCTCTCGCCCTTTTTTTTTTTGGCCGCGCTGCGAGGCTTGCAGGATCTTAGTTCCCCGACCAGGGATCGAACCCGGGCCCCCAGCAGTGGAAGCACAGAGTCCTAACCACTGGACTGCCAGGGAATTCCCTAAATCTCTCCCTTTCTACTGGCTCCTTCTTTTCAGATTACAAACATGCTCCAGTCTCCCCTAACCTAAAAAACCTTCTTTGGGTCTTGCTATCTCCCTCAGATTCCTGTCCAATCATTCTTTATTTTCACCAACTATACTCTTTCTCAACCCAAAACACTTTTCAGTCAACAAGCCATACCTTTGGTTTTAGGGACAAAAAAGCCCCAGTTTATTATTACTTTTTAAAAAAAGCAAATATCACTTACAAAATTGTTCAAGCAAGTCTATATACGGGTATTTCATTTGAAAATACATATGTATATAATTTTTCTCCTACAGTAATTCATTTCAAGAGCAATTTCATTATGTATCTTCTACAGAGCCCTAAACCGAGAGAGCCAACATATTCAAATAAACCCCAAGGTGTGGGGATGCTTCAGGACAGTTCCTCATTAGAAGCCTCAGCATGGGGGCTCTGGAGACCAACGCAGGTCTTCCAGGGAGAGCTGCAACGTTCAGATAAGTGAGTTCTGGAAAGAAGGGGTAGTTGGCGGGCTCCGGCAGGCTCACCCCTGGGGTAGAGCAAAGAGTACAGACAGGGGAGTTCTGAGAGGCACTGGAGCTATCTAAACTCAGGGGGATGGAACTGAGTGAGCAGCTGTGGTAATTGAGTTTCAGTTACCTGCAGGGTGGCAAAATAAAGTAGTAACTTCACCTGCCTGACACGGAGGAAGTTTAGAGGTGTCCCTGGCATATTCACAGTGGAATCCGTCACCCTTTCACTGTGTTGGGTGATGGCAACCGTACTGCGCTTCCTAGCGACAGCAAGCGCGCATCCTGTTAGGCAGCACCAGCGCACTCCAGCTAATGAAGCATTTCCTGCAGGTCTGTCTCCCAGGGCTCTCTGTATCCTCTGTCTGAAGGAATGGCACCATGGGAAAATTCAGCACCGCCAGCATCAGCCATCGCCCAAACTCAAAAGAGTCTTTGAATGGCAGAGAAAGGCCCATTTTCCTTTCTGCCCAGCCCAGGGTTGGAACCATGCTCAGGTCATTTTTTGTGGGTCTGTACAAACGTGCCGACTGGCAGCGTGCCGTTCTTCACCTGAGCCCGGATTTCAGCTCGATGCTTTAATGTGAAGACCAGGGCTCTCACTGTCCGCCGGTATGGCCCATTAATGAGGCGGGAGCAGAGATGAAACGTTTCCTGTTCAATATTTTCAACCAGTAGGTGATCCATCTGAAAAAACAGCAAAATTATCAAATTAGGGCCTTGCATTGCATAAGGATTAAAAGCAAGAGAGGCTGGAGCACTTTGCTCAGAGGCCTCCATTAATCAACTGAAATTCAAAGACATCTACTTCCTGTCACAAAAGAAACAGGAAGAGCAAATTAATTCCACCCTGGCAATTAAGGAACAAGGCCATGTGCTTTGTGACAGGGACCTCATTCACAACCCCTGCCGGGTGGTAATATTTGCCATTATAACAGGAAACTGGCTTGAACCAAGCAGTGGGTTCTGGGTCCTGGGCCCTGTACTTTACCAACCAGGAAACGAAGACCAAGGATAATAAATCAGTATAACAGTTTATACTTTTTTGTTTGTTTTTTAAGTGACTTTTAACCCCTTACAGCATTTTAAAAACAATGGGTCTGGATCCTAATATGTGTGTAAAGCAGTTTATAAATCACTTTTCACATTTACTGCTCACAACTCCTACTATCTCATTTTATAGATGAGGAAACAGGTTCACAGGTAAAGGAATGCTCCAGATCTTACAACTATTAAGAGGCAGAGTTGGGACTCTAACTCGGAGCCCCCGACTCCAACACCCATGTTTCTTCCCTTTCACCATACTCACTGCCCCCTTAACCTTCAGAGAGACCAGCTGAGTCTGGAGAGACCTCTGCAGGGTCAGCTAAGCAGAAAGGGGCCTAGAGGATAGGACCTGTGGCAATTCTGGGGTGGTCTGGGTCAGGCCCAAGCCCTCCTGAAGTCACAGGCCTAATGAAAGCAGGACAGGTCTGAGACTTTTGCCCACATGATCTGGATCCAGGCCAGACCGGGTTGCTGGTTAGAGACCCCCTCACTTCGTTCCTTTCCAGGTGCGTCGCTCACTATTCGCCTCCCTGGTCCTGACCCTGGCCCAGCCTGAACAACCTCAGCTGCTTTTACACACCTCTACGCCTCTGCGCAGGTACACGTTTCCTCAGCAAGGTGCAATTTCCCTAGGAAACTCATTCCTATTTGTGTGTCAAAGCTTAGCTAAAAAACAAAAAGCAAAAAAGCAAATCCTAGTTTAAAGGACTGAAAGTTCCCCTTGGGGCTGCCACAGTGTCCCGAGCTTCCCTTAGTCATTTTCATAACATATTATAATGATCTATTTTTTTGAGTTTGTCTTCCCTGAGAGTGAGTTCCTTGAAAACAGGAAACAAATTTCTCTCACTTGCTTTTTTCCCTTCAACTCTTTCCCTCCCCACCCTACCACACATTCAAATACTTACTCAGCACTATGTGCCTGGGCTGAGGAAAGAGCAGTGAACAAGGTCAACACAGCTCTTGACTCCACAGAGAGCACGGGTTGGCTGGAGACAGATAGAAACAGGGACTGCAAGTGTACCGAGGGCTGGGAAAGAGGATATGAGCAAGTTCTGGGGCAGAGAGCTACAGCAAAGGGACCCGACCCTGGAGGGCAGCTCCTGGCCTCAGGAGGGAATGGCATTTGACGTGAGAGCTGGAGAATGAGAAGGATCAGGCCAGGTGAGGTGGGCACTTCCTTGGTGATGAGTTCAGTGAGCTGTACATATATCTTTTGTGTGCTTTTCCATATATGTACTATACTTATATTTTATTTTATTATTATTTTTTTATTTTTATTTTTTTTTTTGTGGTACGCGGGCCTCTCACTGTTGTGGCCTCTCCCATTGCGGAGCACAGGCTCCGGACGTGCAGGCTCAGCGGTTATGGCTCACGGGCCCAGCCGCTCCGCGACAGGTGGGATCCTCCTGGACCGGGGCACGAACCCGTGTTCCCTGCATCGGCAGGCAGACTCTCAACCACTGCGCCACCAGGGAAGCCCTATACATATATTTTAAAAAGGAAAAGTTTAAGGAAAAAATGCACCAAAATAAAAAAAGGATCACCGGACATTTGATAAGTGTCTGAACAAAAGAGAGAGACCAGCAGACCAAAATGAATATAATAAAGAAACCTGGAAGAAATGACCACGCAGGGAACAGAACAGGACTGAGAGAGAGAGAGAAAGAGAAAGGGAGAGAGAGAATGAACATCCAGGTCCAGACATCTGCCTAGGTGTAACAGACAAAAGGTGTTCAGGGAAGTTTGGGGTCCTGGTGACTGACTGATTATCTCCAAGGCTGGTGCTGGAGTGAGTGGACGTGGTGCCATGGCTCTCCAGAACCCAGACTCCTTGAGCTTTTCATGGCCTCCTGGGTGGGCACTGAACTAGCCCCCAGCCTGAGGCAGCCCGGGTACCAGACTACTTTACAAGGCTATAAGGGTGGCTGGCCGTCTGCCCAGCATTTGTCCAGCAACATTTGCAAAAGAGGCTCCTCACCCCCATGAGGGTTCCTCGTCCCAGTGTGAGGATGGTTAGTCACTGACTGTTTAGAGATTCACTTAATACGACAGGCAAGAAAAAAGGCTTTTTTAAAAATTTTTTTCTTTTTTTGAGGGGAGTGGTTGTTAGGGGAAGAAGGGTATGTGTACATTTGCAAAAATAAGTCATGGCCATTCCATCAAACTGTAGTATATATAAAAAAGAACCTTGAGAGTGCCTTGAAATTCACAGAACTGGATACTTATTCATACTTCATTCAGCAAATAGTTATTGAGTCGCTACTCTGAGTATGGTCTGATCTAGGTATTAGAGATACCCAAGCAGAAAACACCTGACCCCCTACCCTCTAAGAAGTCACAGCCTAGAAAGGAGAGGCATGTACACAGAAAACCAAGGGGCAGCAGGATAGGTGCTATACCAGCAATGTGATGGGAATAAGAAGCAAGTAGCTAGCAATTCTCATGCATGCTTCTTGTTAAATGAAGGTCAATCGGAATGAAGAAATGAAGAAAAACATTTGTAATATTAAAATGTAAATCATAAGGGAAAATGATTCATCATGCATCCTTGTGTATAACATGTTCATTGAACAAAGTGAAGAATGCCTACCTTATAACTGCCTTTGGATAATCCAAACCTACCCAAGTTGAGAGTCCTTCCCAATGGGTCCTAATCTGGTAATTTAGGTAAGCCCTTTTGGGTGAAAGGACCAGAGTCTTACTGAGACTTTGAGAAAAAGGGGTTTTACTATGAAATACATGTGTATGAATGGGAACAAGAATGCTGTAAGAAACCTAGGGATTTATTTACGGACCATATCCTTTCTCTGTGTCTCTCATGATTTGCCTGGTCTCTTTTTCAAATGTTTTTCCTCCTCTCCATTTGCCTTACTATCAATTCTAACTGCCTTATTCTCTCCCCCTATTCTACACATCTCTACCCATAGCTTCTGCTTCCTCATAACTCCTCCAATATCTCTTCTGTTTCAAAACTCCCACTGTTGCTTCTTGGTATTTCCCAGTTCAGTTTCCCAGAGACAGAGAATCTGATTTGCCTTCCTTATCTATTTGTACCTGTGATTTGAGTATGTGTTATTCAGTTGTCCAATCCTGGACAAACTGGCAATTGCTGGGTGAAGATATAAAACACATCCACCCAGAGCTGTCTTTCATCAAGGATTCTGGACTCAGAAGAAATGCTGCCATAATCAATTAGTGATGTCTGCCACATCTGTTAAGCTCTTTAAAAACAAGGGAAGAAGCTCTTCTTCATGTGTATACCTTAAATGCAGAACTTCCCACACTGTATTGTGACTATTCATTTGCCTACTTCACTCAGAGACTGTGAGCCCCTGCAGGGCTGGTACCATTTTGGATCCACTTCTAAATTCCCCATGCCTAGTAGCATAGGTACTGGCACATATTAAGTGCTCAGTAAACATCTGTGAAATGAATTTCCTCTTTCCCCATGTATACCTCCCTCCTTTTCTGCTCTTTTAGTAACATCCTATACATAGCATATGAAATATGTTTCTATTTTATATGTATTTTCTAGTTAGCAAAATCCAACCACTCTTACAAAGGCCAGTTCAAGTGCTGTCTTTTTCATGAAAGCTTCCCAGATTTCCCCATCAGATTTCATTGTTCTGTCCTTTGTGTGTTTATACCACTTGCTAGTAACACTATTTCAGACATATTTCATCCTGCCTCGTATTTAGTCAGTCATTTACAGACTCTTAGGCAGGAGACAGTAAGCTTTCTTAGGATAAGGACTGCAACTCATTCATGTTTTCATTCTCCTCTGGCACTAGTAGTAGTAGAACTAAACATTTGGTGAACTGAATACCCACTAGAAGCAAACTTTGTATGAGTTTTCCAATAGCATGATTGGATTTGTACATATATACTCACACTCCTTTTTGACCACTTGAATACATTTATTAAAGAGCTGGTCAAAGCCAGAGGTACAGTCTGAGGCCATTAAACAAAGAAAAAACTAACAGTCCCATATGGGGATGTACCCCTGACCTGGATCTCATTAGCACCATCTGACAACCAACTGGGCCAACCAGCCAGTGTTTCATAACTCTTAACGATAACAGGCTCACTTTGAGAATCAGATTCATTTTTTTAAAATGACATAATAGGAAAATGATCACAGGCCGTGAGGTAGGAAGGAGAGTGGATAATGAGGAAGGGGAAGTAAGAGAATGACACCACAGGGGATGTTCATATGAGGAAAGATCTAAAAGACAGGGAAGAACAAAGAAGATCTGGAAGGGAGAAAGTAAAGGGGAATGGAGTGTGGGTCTCAACAATGGAGATTTTATTCATCTATTCCTTTATTCCAAGAACAAGGAAACAATCCATGAATCTGGAAAGCAAGATGTGTAGAGTAATAAAGAGATGCACTTTTGGGCTGTGTGTGTATATTCTTTATCTGTGGCTTTCACTACTAAAGGATAAGACCAAACAAATAACATAGAAACATTATTTTCTATAAAAATGTAATGAGTGGATTTGAAAACACACATGCTAAGATCAAATTGCAAAAGCTTTTTAGTTATTGGGCCAATAACTTATCCAATGGTTTACTACTGCCTGATATAGTACATTTATGGAGATCTGATGTCTGATTTGAATGCACTCAACATTGGTTACTGTCAAAGACCAGATACTGGATTAGATGGTTCACTGATTTGCCCTAATATGAAAACGTTTCAGATGATGATGGGTGCTAAGAGTTAACTTTATGTACAAAGTGTTTGTATTTATATTTTCTGACATACCAAACTGATAAAAAAATACTATAAAATGTTGTTTATGCAGGGAAAACAGATTGATTTTCTTCGGCCAAGGAAGATGGCTAAGATGCACACTTTTAATTTTTAAAATTTACTCTTTGGGAACAAAACCATTCAACTATGCTTAATCTGATATTTTTTCCAATTACACTGGAAAGCACTAACGAATGTATCACTTTTTAAACTTTGCTTTGTAACACTTGAGTGCTTACCACTTGATGTGCCAGTTAAAGGATAATTAATGGATAAACTAAAAGGATAATTATTATTGAGTTTAATATAGCAGGCAAACTGCTCATTAATCCTTACAAGCATAGCTTCATTATTATCATTTACTTAAAAAGATACCACAGGGAACTGGTATTTACCACCACATTAACTACATATTATATACCCACACTCTATGTTTCTGCAATAATTTTGGTTTATTTTAAAAATAAACTTCTTTTAAAACATCAAATAGCGAGTCTTGTTGGCTAACCGATACTCCAGAAAATTAGACTTACAACCTTCATATTTTTTTTCTCTCTTCCAAGGGCTTAATATTCATATTAATATTTCCTTGGGAAAAGTTAAGCAAACACAGTATATTAATTCACTGAACCATCAAATAGACATTAAAAATTATAAATATAAGAATAAAAATATACAGAAAAGTATATACAAAATGACACTAGCTGATATTGATCAAGATTAAAAATACAACATAAATGTGAATAATTGTCAATTTTCCGCAATGTTATTTAAATAATCAATAAAAATATCTTATGGAACAGTAGGTACATAATTGGCTTTTAATAAGTCTGGGATAATCATAACTTGCCCAGTATTCATTGAAAGAGCTACAGGGACTTCCCTGGTGGCACAGTGGTTAAGAATCCCCCTGCCGATGCAGGGGACACGGGTTCGAGCCCTGGTCCGGGAAGATCCCACATGCCACGGAGCAACTAAGCCCGTGTGCCACAACTACTGAGCCGGCACTCTAAAGCCTGCGAGCCACAACTACTGAGCCCACGTGCCACAACTACTGAAGCCTGCGTGCCTAGAGCCCATGCTCCGCAACAAGGGAAGCCACCACAATGAGAAGCCCGCGCACCGAAACGAAGAGTAGCCCCTGCTCACTGCAACTAGAGAAAGCCCGTGCACAGCCAAAAATATAAATAAATAAATTAATTAATTTTTTTTTAAAAAAAAGAAAGAGCTACAATAATTTACCAAACAGGAAATGCACCAAAATGTTAACAAGACTATGTCTGGATGGTAGGTTCAATGGTGATCTTATTTTTCCTTTCCATATTTTTTCATTTTCTATCATAAGTTTGTATTAAAAAACCCCAAACTTTATTTTTTAAAAGTAAATAATATACCACAAGCCGATTTGCCTTTCTTTTGTGGATACATAACAGATAGAAAGGTTAAAATATTTTTTCAGAGAATGCAGTGACAGATCAGGTATTTAAATCAGACTTCTGAATTGCTTCTTTTGTTAATAATATTAAGTTATTCTTTAAGGATACATTATTAGGGATACCCTGCGAAGAGGAAAAAATATGGATGTTATATGTCTGATTTTTCCAGAATATTAATTGACCTATAAGATTTATTTGATGATGATTAATACTATTGCTAATGAGCAAAAATTCTTCTTCCAGCATGTGTACCTCAAACCACGAACACCATTCTAACTGTATACATTAGAACTAAAGGTATGAGTGCTGACCGAAAATGGAGTACAGTCTTTTCAAAAGACAGCTATGTATTTTGCCATTGATATTCCGTAACAGAGTCCATCTCAGAATTTTTGCTTCAGTGGAAAGGGAAAGAATTTTATTTATTTATTTTTATTGAAGTAGAATTGATTTACAATGCTGTGTTAGTTTCTGGTGTACAGAAAACGGATTCAATTTTATATATTCTTTTTCATATTCTTTTCCATTATGGTTTATTATGGGATATTGAATATAGTTCCCTGTGCTATACGGTAGGACCTTGTTGTTTATTTATTTTGTATATAGTAGTTTTTATCTGCTAATCCCAAACTTCTAATTATCCCTCTCCTAACCCCTTTCCCCTTTGGTAACCATAAGTTTGTTTTCTGTGTCTGTGGGTCTGTTTCTGTTTTGTAAATAAGTTCATTTGTGTCATATTTTGATTCCATATATAAGTGATATCATATGGTATTTGTTAGGGTAAGAATTTTAAATGGGAAGGAACCAACATTCATTAAGTGACTTCTAACCACCAGGCACTGTCCTATTCTTTTGTATATATGGTTCATTTAATCTTTCCAATAATCTTAGGTAGTAGGAATTATAATCTTCATTTCACGGATAAAAAATCAAGTCTCTGAAATGTTAAGAGATTTGCCTAAGGTGTCACAACCAGCACATACTAGAGCCAGGGTTTTAATTCATGTCTTGCTAATTCCAAAGCCTGTACTCTTTATACAATACTGTCCCCCAGAACGTTTACAAATCCAGAACCTTTAAAAAAAAAAAAGTTAGAATAAAGCCATAGCACTTAAGACTATGAAAGTTCATTATGAAAATATGAAGGTCATTTAACCCAGAGTACCTAGTCATCACATTCCAACCAGGACATTACCTCCAATTCCAAGGCTTCCGAGAGTAATTTCTGGGCGTTTTTCCTAAATGTCTCGGTTTTGGAATCACTTCGGACTTCTATAGAAGGTCTATCCTTGTGTTTTTCAATGAAAGTTCTCCACTCAGTGTAAACTTCTCTGGCAAGACAAGCCACTTCTGAATCTGAGTGTTGACGCATCTTGTTCACAGCGTGACCTGGAACAAGAGAACAGAAACCAAAGAAAAGGTTGTTCTGTATTCTTCTGAAAGGTACAGAACTGGAAGGACTAATGTGTGGCACTTAGCAAGTCATTCACACACCTAAGGATGTAAAGGCTCTTGTGCAAATGAAGACCTGTTTCTCAAAGGCTGAGATAACAAGATAATCACTGGGGGAGAATCACTGGGCTAGCCAATGAAATAAGTCATAAAACAGAAGCACGATCAATAGATACTTAAAATGGAACACCTAAGGTACCAACTCCTTAATCCAAAAATTGCAATAAAAGAAAATGAATTAAGCATTTATCTTGTCTTTTCAGTACATATTATATTTCAGGACAACCAAACAGTCCTAGTTATTGACAGAATAGTCTTTATTCAGCTAATAAATGTGATAAAATTGACAGAATTTAAAAAAATTTTGTGGCCCATGATGAAATAATTCATTCAGGTGACAATCAACAGTGGATGAAATCAGTCAATGAAAAGTTGATGGGGAAATGTACAATGGAAAGATGAGGTGTCATCATCTCCACTGATCAATCTTAGCATCCCTAAGAGTGGCACTATCAGATAGAGGTAGCACTTCACAGCCCTACCTATGAAGTAGTCTTACACCCTCCTCCCAAGGAAAAGATGAACCGTAACCCTAGTAACTAGTCATTCAAAGCTAACCTCCAGTTTATTGAAAATATGAGAGACAGAGGAATAAGTTAAATTACAGCGTAAGAAACAAATCCAGAATGTGGGACATTCTACAGGACAACATTCAATCATCAATGGCACTTTTAAAAAAAGGGAGTAAGGTTATGGATTGCTAAAGATTAAAAGAGTCTTTTGAGTCCAAACTATCAAATGTGATGTGTGATCCAAATCCTGACTGGAATAAACCAATTAAAATATATTTTGATATAAACAAGAAATACGAATATACACTGGTTATTAAATTATATCAAAGAATTATTGTTGATTTTGTTGAGCACGATGATGGCATTGTAGCTATGTAAGAAAAGATCCATATGTTTTAGAGAGGCATACTGAAGTATGTAGAGCTGAAATGACAAAAGGTCTGAGATTCTGCTTTAAAATACTTCAGTAACAGCACAAAAACACAAAAAAGGGAAAGATAAAGTGAATGCGACCAAACCTTAATAGTTACTGAATGTAGGTGAAAGGCCTATGGGGGTTTGTACTATTCTCTTTATTTTTGTGAATGTTTGAGATTTTCATAATAAAAATGGAAAAAGAGGAAAGGGTCAAAAAATATCATATGCAAAAGTACTTAGATAAAAATAAACACATAGAAAAGCCAAAGAAATCAAGTAAACATTTAGAATTAAAGTTCAAAAAGTATTAGAATATAAGGTAGGTACACTTTTAAAAACAATCGATAGCTTTTTTATGTCAGCAATAAACAGTCAGTATAATAGGGGGAAAATCATGCTTAAACTAGTAAAAACCATAAACCACCTAGCAACTCATTAACAAGAGGGGGTTGCATGCCCATGTGCTGTTTGTGTATGTGCCTATCTCCTTAATAGCTCTGGAACCACTCTTAAACTCCATCCCCGTCACCACTGACCTTGCCTTAGGGCATGTCGCCTCCAGATGACTCCAGCAGCCTGACTGGCCTCTCAGCCAAAGTCTGGAACCCTTAATGCCACCTGCCACACTGCAGCTAGAGTGGCCTTTATTTAACTTTATTCGTTTCTCTTTCAGGGATATTTTTTAAAACATTAATCTGACCATTACACTCCACCACTTAAATCTTTCAATCCTGTATCCAAATTCTTATCTAGTCACACAAGTACCTTCACTATCTGCCAACTTCCCATCTACCTTCTAGCTTCATTTCCAGCTATTACCCCACTGTCATCGATACTCTAGCTACTTGCAGCTCCTAAGACACTTCAATATTTTTCTCACCTCTTTACTTTTGAACATATACTCCAATGAGCATTTTGTCTGCCTGGACTATTCCTTCTTCTCTCTTCATCTGGTTAACTTACATTCTGCCTTTAAGACTCAGTTCAGGAGTCCCCTTCTCCAGGAAGTCTTCCTTAATATAATAACCCCCAGTCTTGGCTGGTACCTCTCCTCTGTGCTTCCTTAGCACCTCATGCTCCTGTTCATCACAATAACTATTATAATTAGTTGTAATTATCTGATCAGTTATCTCTCTTGCCCACCAAAGAGAGCTCCTTGAGGGCAAGAGCTGTCACACGTTTATCTTTGGATCTCCAGCAGAAAACAGGGGCAGGAGAGGGGGTTGGGAGAGTGGGTGTTTGGTAAATGTTGGGGAATGAGAAACCCAGATGAGGAAATACATATGTTTTTACTAAAATATATAACAGAAAATTTGAATGAAAGGGGAAAATATACCATATTATATGATGGAAAGACCAGTACAGAGATGTCAATATAGAAATTAATTTGTAGATTTAATGTAATTACAATAAAAAAATCTTAGTAGGCTGCTTTTATTAGAATACATCCAAATAGCTTTAGACTTATTTTAGAAAAACAAATGGGTAATAGCATAAAATACTCTTATGTATTATGAGGTATAACTAGCCTTATATGCTATTGGAACATATTATAAAGCAACTAAAATTATATGGACTGGCACCAAAACAACAGATGGATAGATCTGTGGAATAAAAAGTGAAGCTCAGGGGACTTCCCTGGTGGTGCAGTGATTAAGAATCCACCTGCCAATGCAGGGGACACGGGTTCAAGCCCTGGTCCAGGAAGATCCCACATGCTGCAGAGCAACTAAGCCCGTGCACCACAACTACTGAGCCGATGTGCCACAACTACTGAAGCCTGCACGCCTAGAGCCCGTGATCTACCAACAAGAGAAGCCACCGCAATGAGAAGCCTGCGCACTGCAACAAAGAGCAGTCCCTGATTGCCACAACTAGAGAAAGCCCGTGCGCAGCAACGAAGACCCAACGCGGCCATAATTAATTAATTAAGCTCAGGAACAAACCCTATTGTATATAAAAATTAATATATAATAAAAGAGGCATCAATGAACAAAAGGAAATAGAAAAGAATTCAATTTGGGGAAAATGGTCAAAACATTTAGAAAATTTCTCAGATCACACCAACTGCATAGCTCAACACTTGCTTGATTTATTTACTCCTCACATGTCGACTGAAGGCCTACTCTTTGTACTAGGTACGCTAGGTACTAGTCATGCAGGGCTGAACAAGAAACTGTCCCTGCTTTAAAGGTTCTGTGAAGAGCATCCTGGAAGTAACTTTGAAGGGAAGACAAGATTCTTTAACTTCCCTCTCTATCCCATTATCTCCCAGGAATTTTTATCTAGTCTTTCTACTGACCAGGGAAAGAAGTACATCAACACTCATCACAAGGAGGAAGGTGAAGGGGAGGAATGCAGAGCCCTCATTAGAAATATCTCAAGGTGCTTCCTAGTTAGCGATGCTTAGTGAGGTGCTTCTGAAACACATGCCACTTAAAGCTGAAGTCACTACTCAACACTTTCCTTTTCTGGCTGGAGTTCTCCATATCCTTGAGATTATTCACTCAGAAAACAATATTTTGTGCTGTTGGTCACTGTTGTGGATGGTAAAAACACAAAGGTAAATGAGACACTGCAGGACCTCAAAGACCTAAATTCAGGGCATTCTAATACTTTTACAGAGCACCTACTTAATGCCTGGTGCTGAGGATACAGACATGAATGAGACACCGTCCCTGGAATTTAACCTACACTCGCCCTGCCAAAGTGTGCAAAGAAGATTTATGTATAAAAATATTCATTACAGTACTGTGTACAGCAGCAAAAAGTTAAAAACAACCTACAAGCTCACCATTAAGGGTCCAATCTGTTAAATGAATTATAGTCCATTCAAACAATGAATACTTGGCAGCCATTAAAGACTGCAATAGCGGGCTTCCCTGGTGGCGCAGTGGTTGAGAGTCCGCCTGCCGCTGCAGGGTACACGGGTTCATGCCCTGGTCCGGGAAGATCCCACATGCCACAGAGCGGCTGGGCCCGTGAACCATGGCTGCTGAGCCTGCGCGTCCGGAGCCTCTGCTCCGCAACGGGAGAGGCCACAGCGGTGAGAGGCCCGCATACCGCAAAAAAAAAAAAAAAATACAGGAAAAAAAGACTGCAATAGCTCTATGTGTAGTAACATGGAAAGATGATTACTTTACTCAGGTTCTCAGAAGAGCATGCACAGTATAAGCCAATATTTATTTTTAAAATTACATTTGTGTGTGTATATATATATATATATAAACAAACACATATATTTGTTTATACACAGAGAAAAAGAGTCTAAAAGAATTTATAATGAAATTATTAACAAGGGTCTCCTCTGAGCAGTGGGACTGTATGTATCTATGCAGTTCAGCTCACAATCTCATGGGCTGGCTCAACCTGTAAGCAATCCTAACAGCACGGGATATGCTATACTAGAAGTGCATTCAGGTTTCTTTGGAATAGAGATCCTTCCCTTCATGTGTTCCCCACCTTATCCTTTTCTCTCCCCAAGACAGGCACCGTTGATCCACCTTTATATACAAGAAATGAAGATGCACAAGTCCCACAGAGAGTCCTTCTTCTTGTCAAATCCAATGGACCTTTTCCATCGTGACATTACTTGATACCTCTGTGGCATCTGTCACTGCTGCCTTTTTCCTTCTGAAATATTCTCTTCCATTGCTTTTTGAGATATCACCTGTTACTGATTCTCCTCTTCCTTCTCCATCTCTTCTGCTGGCTGTACATGCCTTGCCCAACCTTTAATTACCTGTGAACCCCAGCTGGGACATTGTCCTTGGCCTCTTCTCTTCTTTCTTCACCTGTTTTCCCTGAGTAATCTTACCCACTCCTGTGGTCCAACTACCATCTGCAAGCAGATGACTCCCAAATACATATCTCTAGCCTAAAGGCTCTCACTGAGCACAATACCCAAATATCCAGTCCCCTACTGGACATCTCTACCTGCTTATTTTGCAAGCACCTCTAGCTCAACATTTCTAAAATGGAAAATGGAACTCATTATTATCCCCCTCAGTCCCTCCTCCTGTATTTCTTGTCACACATGGCACTAGTATTCACCCATTATTTTAGGCTCCTTAACATTTTTTTTTAAGATTTTTTTTTTGATGTGGACCATTTTTAAAGTCTTTATTGACTTTGTTACAATATTGCTTCTGTTTCATGTTTTGTTTTTTTTGCCCCAAGTCATGTGGGATCTTAGCTCCCCAACCAGGGATCAAAGAGGTGGGGGAGCTAATGCACCCCCTGCATTGGAAGATGAAGCCTTAACCACTGGACCACCAGGGAAGTCCCTAGGCTCCTTAACATTTCTTGCATCTTTTCCTTTTCCTCACGTCCCTCTTTATTCTCCCTGCTGCCCTGATTCAGGTCCTCATCACCTCTCCACAGGTCTACTGCAATGACTTACTAATCAATCTTTGTCCCCAGAGTGGCCTTCTCCAATTCATCCTCTATATTAAAGTCAAATTAACCTTTTAAAAACACAATTTAATCACATCATTCCCTTACCAGAAGCCCTTCAATGGTTCTCTCCTCTGTCCTCAAGTTAATTTCTAAGTATAGATTCAAGCCCTCGATGACCTGGAACCTCTTTGGCCATACCTCTCACCATATCTCTCTCTTTCCTTCCTCTCCTCAGTCCCAGCCCTCCTACCCCTTTGGCCTCCAGGTGCTAAGTTCTAGCCATAGAAAGCAGTTTGCGTGTCCTTGATAGGGTCAGGCTGTCTGGCCTTCTTACATTTCTGTACTTAGCTCACACTGCTCCCTCTGCCTAGAAGGTTTAAATGCCCACTTTTCCCTCTAAACTCGATGTAAACATCTTGGGTGCAGAGCCCCATACCTTACTCCTTACTCCAAGATAGATTCCCAGCTCCCAGCATAGTGCCTTACCACAAAACAATCAAGAAATGTTTGCTGAACTGAATCAAACAGTTATATTACAAAGAAAAAAAAGTTTACATTTGGCTTTCAGATTGGCTTTGTACTAACATTTGAATATGGATGCAGTGGATTGGGAAAATCACACAATTGCAAACAAAATAATGGAACTATACTGTAAAGAACTGAATGAAAAGTTCCTAATTCTTACCTATTGCTAAGAACCCTTCCTGCTTACTACTCCAGATTTTATAGAAATTATATCATTTAATTTTTTATAATTACACAATGAAGTAAACATTATTATATCTCTTTTTACAAAGAAGCTCAGCCGAGCAACTTGCCCAGAGCTTCATGGCTAGTGAGCATGGAAGCCAGGACCTGAGCACAGCAGCCTGGCCCCAGAGCCTGCACACTTAATGCCCCAACACCCTGTCCTTCTCTGTTATTAGGGACTGGCACACAGAGAGTGTCCAATAAAGTTCTGTTAAGATAATGTTGTTCACCTTCTTGATATTCCTAAATCAGAAGAGCCAAAGGGCAGAAGTCTTCGACTCTCAGGCCAGGGCAAAGGAATCACTGCTCTTGGCCTGCAGGGGGCAGTACACCTCACAGATACTCCCACAGGAGCCCCACCTGGACTGGTCAGGAGGCTCTCCCAGCACCAGGGAAACCACCCCAAGAAGGGCAGGGGCTATGAGGAGACCTGGGGGATGCAAGCTTTGCAAGCAAGAGGGTGACAGAAGGAAGAGTAACAGCAGGGAAGGCACTGAGTCTGGGGCAGGAAAAGAGGAGAGAGGATGCCTAGGGAACGCTCTTCTATAAAAAACAAGACAGAATGACAAACTTTAAATGAAAAAGGGAATTTCATGATAACAATAATGACAGCCACTGCACTGAATGTTTTACATTTAAGTCAATGAATTCTCAGAACAACCCTATGAGGTGCTATAATGATTCCCCGTTTAACAGGTAAAGAACTAAGGAACTAAGAGGTTAAGAAACTTGTGCAGGACATGGCAAGTAAGAAGCAGGGACAAGTTTCAAATGCAGGCAGTTTGGCTGCAGAGCTCAAGTATTAACCCTATACTGTTGCCTCCAGTGATCATACAGTCCTACCTCCTCCTGATCCAGATGGAAAAAATGAGGCTCCATGACCTTTCCCCAAGGTCACAAGTTGGTCAGTAGCTACATCGAGGAAGTTAATGATCTGCAAAAAGTCATTATTTGCTCCATGAAGTTTATGTTAAAGCAAGCAGTGCCACTGGCTGGTCTTATGATCTAGGTCAAGTCCCTTGGGTTTAAGAGTTCAGGGCTTCTGCATCCCAGCACATTAAGACAAATTCCCTGCAGGAAGCGGTCTTTTGCTCATTTAACAAACATTATCAAATACTTAGTAAGTACCAGGCCCTGTGCTAGACTTTGGGATAGAATGTTGAACAAGACACAGCCCTTTACTCAAGGAGCTCCAGGTAGGTCTAAGCACAGGAGAAGACACCTAAACAAAAACAGTGCACCAAAGTGTTACAGGTCCTAAGATAGTATTGAAGGGGGAAACCAAGGGCCAAAAGGACAGAGGAGTCAATTTGGCTGGCAAACGGGCCAGGGAATATCATGAAAGAGGCAATTCTCGTCCAGAGTCTTGACAAGCAGTAGACTGAATAAGAGCATAGAACCTGAAAGAGCATAGAGTAGTTGGAGGGCTGTGGTAGGCAAAATAATAGTCCCCAAAGACATCCATGCCCTAATCCTCAGAACCTCTGAATATGTTACCTTACATGGAAAAAGGGACTTTGCAGATGTGGTTCAGGTTAAGGACCCCGAGATGGAGAGATGAGCCTGGATTACCTAGGAGAGCCCAATCTAATCACATGAGTCCTTAAAGGCAGAAGAGACAGAAGAGTGGGTCAGAGAGATGAGGTGTGAAAAGAATTCGACCCACCATTGCCAGCTCTGGAGATGGAGGAAGAGAATCACAAGCCACAGAATGCAGGTGGCTTCTAGAAACTGGAAAAGGCAAGGAAACAGATCTCCCCTAGAGTCTCCAGAAAGGAATGTAGCCCTGCCAACACCTTGATTTTGGCTCACTGAGACCTGTACTGAACTTCTAACCTATAGAAATGTAAGATAATAAATCTGTGCCTTTTAAACCACTAATTTTCTGGCGATTTGTTACGGCACTATTCATAGATAATGAACACAGGAGCTTATCAGCGTTCAGGATTGCTGAATCTATGGGACAACTTAAGAACAGAAGGCCATTTGAAAGTTCCTTGCCACTAACTTATCCCATGAACTTGGGCAAGTCAAATCACATACCCATTCATTCACTCACTCACTAACTCATTTATTCATTCAATAAACATTTTTTGCTTCACCAAGACGATTATGTTTCATCTGGGTCTTAAAGGACAAGTAAGAGCTTGCCGTGGACAAAGGTGCATCTTTGGGTTTCAGGAGGTGGCATGACATGGCATAAGTCCACCTTAGCTTTGTCGCTTATTATATGGTTTCCCGACCTGGGGCAAGTTACTTTAAACTCTCTAAGCCTCAGTGTTCTCATTTGTAAAATGAGGAAATCAGTGTTCTCATTTGTAAAATGAAGAAATAATAATATTTACCTTATAGAATTGTTATATGGATCAAATGAAGTCGTAGATGTGAAAGCACTTTGTAAGTACAAGGTTTTTTGTTGTTAATCAATTATAAATGAAAATCAGATCAATATGATGGACTTAAAACTTCTCCCAGAATATTTATACCTACAGTATTGCAGAAGTGGGGCATGCCTGCCTACCAGGTTGAGTGCAAGGTCTAACTCCACTGCCTCATCAGCCATTTACTTAATATCCCCGCCCACTGGTTTCCTTTATAATAAAGGTATTCAGACACAGAGGCCCCATTAGGTGCTAGATCCAAAGGCTTTTGCCCAGCTGGCCCTCAACTTCCCAGACCACTTGAGAACAGTGAGGTTACTCACTTCCCCTGCCTCTCAAAACACTCTCCTTGGGCTTCCCTGGTGGTGCAGTGATTGAGAGCCAGCCTGCCGATGCAGGGGACACGGGTTCGTGCCCCGGTCCGGGAAGATTCCACATGCCACGGAGCGGCTGGGCCCGTGAGCCATGGCCGCTGAGCTTGCCCGTCCAGAGCCTGTGCTCCGCAACGGGAGAGGCCACGGCAGTGAGAGGCCCGCGTACCACAAAAAAAAAACA
Organism: Lagenorhynchus albirostris; assembly: GCF_949774975.1. Lineage (NCBI taxonomy): Eukaryota > Metazoa > Chordata > Mammalia > Artiodactyla > Delphinidae > Lagenorhynchus > Lagenorhynchus albirostris. The sequence continues at coordinate 141,089,166 of NC_083096.1, forward strand.
CAAAAAACAAACAAACCACTCTCCTCCTTAGCCCGCGTGTCACTGCACAGCCCTGGTTCTCTTCCTCTCTCTAATTACACTCTTGCCTCTTCACCGGCTCCTCTTCCTCTTCCCATTTCCCTGCCACGGATATTCTCCCCAGCTCAATCCTTCAGCCCTTTAATCTTTTCTTTTACTCAGAGAATTCATCCACTTAAGTGATTTTTAAGCAAATGCTTCCAGGCGAATGTCTTCCAAATACATATTTTTAGTCTAGTCTCTCATCTGAGCTTCAGTCCTACATCTCCAACTGCCTGCTGGACATTTGCACCTAAAGAGTTTATGTCAGAGCAAACACTGACTAAAATGAAAATACTAGGAGAAAACTCCCATTTGAAGTACATAAGAAAAGGCACTAAATTCTGATTTAAAAGAGGTGAGCTTGAGCAGATGGCAGAACCCATAGAGATGGTCCAGTAAAATTAAGGCACATATGGCTGGGATTCAGGGCACAATGGCAGTCTGCTAACCAAGAAAGAACACTGCCCCAAGAGACCTGGATTCTCATTACATCTCTGGTGCTAACTCACTATATGGCCCTGGGTAAGTCACTTCATCTCTCTGAGTCTGAATTTCCTTGTTTATAAACTGAGGTAGCTAAATGGATTTAAACGTTTATGACATTGACATTTATAAAGTTCAGAAACAGAAAACAAAAACTATAAGATCTCAACAGTAAATGGACAAAGAACACAAACAATTCACAAAAAAAGGACAAAGTGCCAATAAACAAATAGAAAACAATCCATTCTATACAGCAAATGAAAACAAGATGCTATTTTTACCCAGTAAATTAGTAAGATTTTAAGAAAACTGTAGCAATGTAAATTGGAACAGTATTTCTAAAAATCTAAGATTCAGAAATGGATCAGGACAGGAGATGCATACCTAGGAGTTTTCTGAATTAAGGCCTCAGTTAAGCTGGAGAAGTGGACGGCCTCTGGCTAAGTGCTCTAAAGCAGCAGCCAAAGACTGAGGTCTGAGCTTTCTGGAAAAGTACCTCCTGTGAGAGGACGGGGGGACAAAGACGGAAGAAACAGAGAAAGGTGAGAAACAGGAATAAAGAAAGCTAGAAAGCGCCATGGAGAAAATCTTGTTTGACCCTGTCATTTTCATTAATTTGATGAACATATCCTGAGCATCTGTTATATGCCACACTAATGCTTGAAATGCATTGGTGAATAAAATATACTGCATGGTCTTGCTGGCATTAGAGTTACTGTACAGTAAACAAAAAATAACTTGGTAAATAATTAAATAAGTAATTACAAACTCAGATAAGGGCTTGAAGGAAATAAACATTTAAAAAATAGATAAAGAACTGGCAACAAGTTCAGTATCATTCATATTGACAGAAAAGAGTAATCAATGGTCTCAAGTTCACGGTTCTGGGAAGATGAGAACTGAGATAAGACTACTGGATTTGGATAGAATGAAATCTCTTGTGTCCTTAGAGAGAAGAAGAGTGTTTGTGGGAGAAGCCAGCATGGAAATAATTTAATGAAGGAGGGGAAGGGGCAGAAATGGGAGTTGTGATTATTAATCATATTTAAAGGAATTTGGCTATAAAAGGAAGAAGTGAAACGAGGTATCTGGAAAAGATGGCAGACAATTAAAGGAGAAGATTCAAGTGTATCCGAAGGTAGAAAGAGAGAGCCAGTAAAGGGGGTATGGGTGACAACAAAATGAGAGGCATCATGGCATCCTCATCTCCACAGTCAATCCTTACCAAGTCTGGTCCATTCTCCCTGATAAGGTCTCCCTACGAACCTGTCACTCAACAGGTTAGGTTCTTTCCTATTTTAAAAATTAGAACTTTCTTCAATTCCACATTCCTTTCTGATATTGCCACCTCTCTCTTTCCTTTCAATACCAAACTTCTTGAAAGAGTTGTCTGTTTTCACAGTTCATTTCCTTACCTCCTTCTCACTCCTCAAGCTTCTGCCCTTAACCTTGCCTTCGAAACTGTCCTTACCAAAATCATGAGTGACCTTACTTTGTAAAATCCAACGTGCAATTTTTAGAATTCGCTTCTTTGGCCCTTTGACAACGATGGACACTGCTGACGAATCCCCTCTCAGAAGCCCTCCTTCCCATTCCATGACAGCGTTCTCTCCCATTTCCCTGCTCACACCTTCTCCATTTCCTGTGAGCCTCATATATTGATGTGCTTCAGGATTTGGGACTTGGCTCTTTGCTTTTCCTACATACTCTCCCCAGGCAACTGCCTCAGTTTCTAACTATATGCTGATGATGACTCTCAAGTATATATTTACTGTCCCTCCTTAGCTTTAGCCTTGTACATCCAACATTCTGTTGGACATTTCCTCTTGGATGTCCCACAATAGTGGGACACTAAAGAAACTGCCCAGAATTTTTTGAGAGACAAGGAGACATATGAGCTAAGGGGCATGGAAAATAAAAGATCTAACAAATTTCTAATTGTAGAATGCCAGAACAAATAAATAGAGAGAATAAAGGACACGTGCTTTTGAAGACATAATGGTTGTAAAACTTCTACAAATGAACATAAATCTGCAGGTCCAGGAAGTAGAATATATCTAGGTTAAATTAAAAGAAATACATGCTGTGATAGCCTGTCTACAAGATAGCCCCCCAATGATACTCACCTCTTTGTATTCATAACCCCTGTGTAGTTGTCTCCCAACTGTACCCCGGTTGGTCTGTGTGATCAACAGAATATAATAGAAGTGATGGTATGTTACTTCTAAGATTAGATGATAAAAGACACTATGGTTTCCATCTTGGTTATTCTCTCTCGGATCACTTATTCTGGGGAAAGTCAGGCACCATGTCATGAGCAGCCCTATGGGGAGGCCCAGGTGATGAGAAACCGAGGCCTCCTACCAGCAATCCCATAAGTGAGTTAGGAGCAGATCTTCAAGCCCTGGTCAAGCTTTCAGATGACTACAGTCCCAGCCAACAGTTTGACTATAACCTCTTAAGAGACCATGAGCCAGAAGCACCCAGATAAGCAGCTCCTTGATTCCTGACCCTCAGAAAACCTGTGTGAGATAACAGACACTTAAGCTGCTAAATTTGGGCATAATTTTTACACAGGGACAGGTAATTAATACGCATGCTAAGACCAAACAGTTTTGAATGGCTTACAAAGAGTCTTCTCCATCTGGTCCAGACTCTGTCTCCAGCTTATTACATTTCAAGTACACAAAACTTCTTTTAGTTTTTGCAGTGTACCGTGTTCTCTCCCACCTCCAGCCCTCTGTACAGCTCACGTGATATACCCAGGCCTGACACATTCTTTAACATCTTTTCTACTCCCAACACATATACTCCTTGGGCTAACTTCTCCTCATCATCAGAGCACTCATTGCATTGTATGATAAAGTCTTGTTAAATTGCCTGTCCTTCCATTAGACTGCAGGCTCCAAAAAGGTGGGACAGTATTTGTCTCCTTCATCATTATGCCAGAATAGTTCCTAGCACAAAGAAGGTACTCAGTAAGTATTTGTCCCTTACAGCCCACAGGATAGGGACAGGCAGGAGGCTAAAGGTGGAAGAATGTAAACATTCTCAGGCAATGATCCAAATGAATCTTCAGGCTAGCAACTGACCAAGGAACCCATATATTCCACACAACCTCAGGTTATGGAAAGGCCTGGGATAGGGTCAAGACTCAAAAGTTGGATGGTTTCCAGCTCCTCTTAAGTTATACCCCCTTGTTGTGGTTTCATTATGATTCTTGAATTGGAATCTCTGAACATCAGACACACCCTTTCTTGAAAGCATATTCACAATGGTACTCAAAGGACAAATAGAAATGATTTTTTAAAAATTGTCATCTGTTCTGTATTTGTAGGACAATTCCAGACTATTATGTTGATATTTAAGATTTGATTGTAAGTGGTATTTGTGGTGTGCCTAAATATGAACATATACATACACATATGTACATGTATACATGTCATAAAATATTAACCACTAGTACCCTCTACTGGTGGAAATACCTTATCTGCTCATATGAATGGTCTTATTGCCCTCTAGTGACCACAACCTATAAAGAGAAAATCTAGCAGCAGATGGGAGACTCTCCTTGGCTATAATGATAGGGTTTTATGTTCTTTAAGCATCTAATTTTCTCAGATTCTGGTTTATATTACAGGGGTGCAACTCTCAAGACTCTTGGGGGAACCTCTGGGGAATTTCACACAGCTCTTGCCAGCTGTTAGCGCCAGTCTGAAGCTGCTTTCTCTCCTGCTTCTCATGAACAAGAGGTCAAGGGGAGGCAGAGAAGGCAATGGCTGCACTGGTGAGGGCAAGAACAGCAGCTGTGAACGACTACCCTGGACTCCCTGGGGACTTGGGAGCAGCTTGAGGAACACATGTTGGCCCTCCCTCGCATATTATTCACAGTTGTGTACTGTACTAAAATGGTAATTCAACGTAGTTCCTGACTTACCTCTTAAAATATCTCCAATGCTGTAATAAATGATGTAGCAGCAAATGTTGCTATTATTTTGTTTTTACAAACCATGCTTTGGAAGTTATTTCTACTCAAGACGGAAAAGCCAAGATTTAAGTGAAATGTCGCCTCTTCTATGGAGCCTTTTCTGAATTCCCCAGATGTAAGACTACTCTGTCCTCTGTGCCAGCATATACCTTGTACAGATCAGAATGGTACCATGGACAGTATTTATATGCTTTTATTTTTAACCTATATTATTTTACTACTCCCATTTGTCTACCTGCTTGTTTCTCCACCAAACCCTAAGTTCCTTGAGGTCACAAATCATGTCTTCTTCATTTTTGCACACCCAAGCATCAAGCACACTCAAAACGTTATCCACAGATCATGCTAGTTACAAGTTCATGCAGTAAGTACAGAAACTGAAGCAAGCATTTAAAACTTTGACAAAGTACTTCTACTTTGTTCTACAAAGTACTTCTACTTCTATAAAAATTGTTATAATTTTTTTAAAAAGTAGGGCTTACATTGTGTATATTTTAATTTCATTTTTCTGGTAATTTTTATTATATTTTAAAAGTATTAGTCTGTAACCAATGGAGAATTTTTTAAACAATGATCTCTTACCACAGATAGTTTGAGAAGCACTGATATGATAGATAATGTCTGAGGGAGGGAGGAAAGGAGAAAGAAGGAGATAAAATATAAGCACTTATAAAATTCGGAAGGAACATACCTATCCTTGTTGATTTTAACACTTCCTTGGAGGGTATTTTCTTCTTTAATTCTCGTAAGGCTTCAACTAGATTCTCTTTGGTTTGATCAGGAAGCTCCAACATAGTTTTCCATCTTTTTATGTCTTCTATAACCACAACTCTCTGAGAAAAAGAAAAGTCATTTGGAAAATGGAACATTTTCATTAGAAAGACATCTGCCTTCACCTGAGCTAATGGGGCTCCTATTGACATATGAATTATTGATTATGACCTGAACCAAAGCACAATATATGTGATGGCCCCAAATGATGGGTAATTGCTTAAAAGCAGCTCCTGCTTACTGCAAATCAGGAAGAGGGTTACATCTATTAGGAAAAGTGCAAGTTTTAATCTTACCATGTCAGACACCACTGGGCACTTAGCACTGAGAGGCAGTAAGGAGGGGAAGAAAAGAAAAACGATGCTGAGGTGAATCAACCTTATAGCTCACTTAAGTATCTTAATTCACAGGCAAGGACAGAGAGCAGAGAAGTCATAAAGACATATTTAGTTCAACAATAAAAAGCACACTTCAACAGCTCCCTACCTCCTAGATGGTAAAACTCAAACCTTCTCGTTTGAAGAATTTTTTAAAACTTTAAACACATAAAAAGGTAGAGAATAACTCACTATTTATAATGAAAAAAAGTTAACATTTTGTCATTACACATAAAATAATGAAACACTGTAAAGTTCAAGTCTCCTTACACCCTTCGCCCTTCATTCCCTTCCTTCCGTTTCTAGAAGAAACCACTATCTTAAAGTTGACACGAATCTTACCATTAAGTGTAAAATATTAACAATTAAGGAATCTGGGTGAAAGGGATGAGGAAGGTCTTTGTACTGTGTTGCAACTTTTCTGTAGTTTTGAAATTATTTCAACTAAGAATTTTTTTTTTAAGTAAACAGGGAGACAAAAAAATAAAGTCGCTTTTATAATTGCACACACAAAAATTTTTTCTTGCTTTTATCAATATTACCCTGGGGAGGTAGGGACTGGGAAGGGGCACAGGGGCCTCTGATAAATGTCCTGTTTCTCGATCTGGATACTGGTTACACAGGTGTGTTCTCTCTGTGAAAATCTGTTAAGACGTACATATTTGTCTACTTTTCTACATGCATGTGATAGTTCAATAAAAAGCAACCCAAAAAGTCTCAACTCCCTCCCTGGCTGGGGTCTAGCCTAGCTGCCCGTGGTGGGAGGAGGGGATGTCTGGGGACTTCTCTATTTCCCCACCTCGGCTTCTCCTCCTCCCCCATCTGCTTGTTTGCTTTGGTCTTTGGCCCTTCCAGGTTCGAAACTGGGAAAAAAAGCAGCAGTAAGGGAAAGCAGAAGCCTTATTTTTGGTTGTGATGCTACGCTCATCAGGTTTCAGTGCTCTCTAGATTTGGCAGATATTCAGGAGATGTTTTTGTGGTTCCGTGGAGAGCTCCCATGGTTGAGATCTCACCTGCAGTTCCCACAACACTAGCAAGGCCCCTTCCAGCCAGCGGCTTACAGGTCCACCCTAAGTCTCCAGTTTCTGGCAACTGCTTCACCCACTCTCTCTGTAGGGGTCCCACTGCCCTTCCAAGGATCCTTGTGAACTGAGCTCCTTTAATTCAACTCCAGGCCAGTTAGCATTTTCTCCACTATGCCCACATCTTTGCCCTGAAAAACTCTGTGCATAACAACTTTCCCACAGCAGCCACTTCTCCTTCTTGTGGCATCAGTTGCCACCCTGTTTTTAGACTTTCCCAGGCACAGGTCTGGTCTCTGTGTCCACCAACTCCAGGAACTGAGGTCACGTTCTCCAAGTGAAAATACCATAGCCCTCCCACTTTATCCAAAGGAATTCTATCTCCTCTCTTTCTTTACCTTCAACCTTCTTTTTTTTTTACCTTCAACTTTCTTTATTGCCTATGGCAGGTGATAGGTTCAGGATTCCAAAACTGGTCTTCATTATCTGCCTTCACAAGCTCTGTATAGATGGTCTAGAATAACATTTGGGAACACCATTTTATAGCTATTCCTTTGTTCTCAGCCTTTAGGAGCCCTAGCGAAAATTGAGACAGAGCCCTTTTTTATGATCTGTTACAATATAAAATAGTATTAGTGTTAAATGGTATGACAAATAAATCGATGAAGCCAGGTAAGGGATATTTTCAGTAGGAAGAAGGTGTAAATATAACATTCTGCAGCTTGCTTTTTTCACTCAGTATAATTTCTTGATTTATCCATACTGATACGTATAAACCCAGTTGATCTATTTTAATAGTATTGAATATTATTCCATTATTTTTATATACAATGTCTTAGAATTTTAAAATCTAGTCCCCTAATGGACTTTTTTCCTCCCTCACATTTTCCCTATTATAAACATTGCTTCAATGAACTCCTGCCTATTATACACTCGTATGTCTTCCATCCTTTACTTTCAACTTTTTTCTGGGTCATTATGCTTTAATAGCCTATGGCTGCTTTACTTTGCTCCTCCTCCCCTATCCAATCTGAGAGTTTCTATCCTTTAATAGGCATGTTTAATCCATTTGCATTTATTATGATTACTGATACACTGGACATACTTTCTCTTTGCTTTTTTCTTCTTTTCTTATCTTTTATTTAACAGCCTGAGTTTTCTTTAATCTTGTTTTTTCTTTTACGGCTTGGAAGTTATACATTCTATTTCTATCATTTTAGTGTTTGCCCTTACAAGTTTTAAGATACTCAATGAAATCTACACCAGTATCCTCCTCACAAGTCTCTACCTTCTGAAACGCTTATTAGAAATATACATGGTCTCTGCCTGTCCTTCAAGTCTCTTAACTTGTCATATTTCTATTTCTGTGGGATGCATTCTAAGTGATTTCCTCAGATCTAGCTTTCAATTCAGCATTTCTCTCCATAGCTATGACTTACCTACTTTTAACCTGTTCAATGTGTTTCTTTGTCAACAAATATGCTTTTTCATTGGACAAATTCTGTTTTTTTCTCTAAATCTGCCTGTTTTCTTTTCATACTATCCTATTCTTATCATTTCTATTACTTTCATTATCCTGTGAACATTTTAAACATATTTAAGGTCTCTTTCAGACTGTTATCTCTGCTTCTTGGAGTAGAAATTCTATTATTTACATCTGCCTGCTCATCCTCCCTCCTGGTAATTTATTTTATTGTAGAGTTTTGTAATTTTTGACCATGAATTCATCTTTAATGGAGACTGTTTTCCACAGAAGTCCTGTGTACTCTAGGTTGTGAAGTGTCTTAACAGGGAAATCTCACCTTTGCCTTTGCCAAGGCCTTTGGATTTCCCTGGTTCTGGGCCAGTTTTCATGTTAATTTTTCAGCTTTGCAGATAGCACGAAGTTAAAAATATATATACACACATAGTAATAAGTGTGAGGTTCTAATTTATTATGGTCAACTCTTTTTGAACTCAAACCCTGAGATGATACAATCTTCATGCTGCTTCCTTGGACTGGTGGATGGAATTTTTCTAGTTCATTTTTCAAAAGCATAGTAGCCCTGTGTTGACTCCCAGCTTCATGTGGCCTGAAGCCTTATCTGCTGTCCCCATACTGGCCCTAAAACCCCAGCCCCTAAACTCTGTACCTGGTTTGCATGGAACTATATACAAGCATACCCTGTTTTATTGCACTTCACTTTATTGTACTTTGCAGATACTGCATTTTTTTTTTTTAACAAATTGAAGGTTTGTGGCAACCCTGCAACGAGCAAGTCTACAGATGCTGTTTTTCCAACAGCATTTGCTCACTTTGTGTCTCTGTGTCACATTTTGGTAATTCCTGCAACATTTCAAACTTTTTCCATTATTATTATATTTGTTATGATCTGTGATCAGTGACCTTTGATGTTACTATTGTAATTGTTTTGGGGTGCCACAAACCATGCCCATACAAGACAGCAAACTTAACTGATAAATATTCTGACTGTTACACCAACCAGCCATTTCCCCATCTCTCTCCCTCTCCTTGGGCCTCCTTGTTCCCTGAGACACAACAATATTGAAATTAAGTCAATTAATAGCCCTACAATGGCCTCTAAATGTTTAAGTGAAAGGAAGAGAAACACGTCTCTCACTTTAAATCAAAAGCTAGAAATGATTAAGCTTAGTGAGGAAGGCATGTTGAAAGCCGAGACAGGCCAAAAGCTAGGCATCTTGCATCAAATAGTTAGCCAAGTCATAAATGCAAACGAAAAGTTCCTGAAGGAAATTAAAAGTGCTACTCCAGTGAACACACAAATGATAAGAAAGCAAAACAGCCTTATTGCTTATATGAGAATGTTTTAGTGGTCTGCACAGATCAAACTAACTACATTCCCGGGGAGGGGGGGTGATGGTGTGATGAATTGGGAGATTGGGATTGACATATATACACTAATATGTATAAAATGGATAACTAATAAGAACCTGCTGTATAAAAAGATAAATAAAATAAAATTCAAAAAAAATAAAGAAGTATAATTGATATGTTAAGAAAGGAGAGAGAATCAGAATCATAAAAAACCAAAAAAACTAACTACAACATTCCCTTAAGCCAAAGCCTAATCTAGAGCAAGGCCCTAACTCTCTTCAATTCTATGAAGGCTGAGAGAGGTGAGGAAACTGCAGAAGAAAAGTTTAAAGCTAGCAGAGGTTGGTTCATCAGGTTTAGGGGAAGAAGCCGTCTCTATAACATACAAGTACAAGGAAGCAGCAAGTGCCTAAGTAAAAGCTGTAGCAAGTAATCCAGAATATCCATCTAAGATAATCAATGAAGGTGGCTACACTAAACAACAGATTTTCAATGTAGACAAAACAGCCTCATATTGGAAGAAGATGACATCTCAGACTTGCATAGCTAGAGAGAAATCAATGCCTGGCTTCAAAGGACTGGCTGACGATCTTGTTAGGAGCTAATGCAGCTGGTGACTTGAAATACAAGCCAATGCTCGTCTGCCATTTTGAAAATCCTAGGGCCCTTAATAATGATGTGAAATCTACTCTGACTGGGCTCTATAAATGTAACAACAAAGCCTAGATGACAGCAAATTTGTTTACAACATGATTTACTGAATATTTTAAGCCCCCTGTCGAGACCTATTACTCCGAGAAAAGATTCCTTTCAAAATATCACTGCTCATTGACAATACACCTGGTCACTCAAGAGCTCTGATGGAGATGTACAACGAGATTAATGTTGTTTTCATGCCTGTTAACACAACATCCATTCTGCTGCAAGGAGTAATTTTGACTCTCAAGTCCTAGAAACACATTTCTAGGATACATGTATCTAGAAATAGATTAGAAATACATTTCGTAAGGCTATAGCTGCCATAGATAGTTGAGTCCTCTGATGGAAAAGTAAATTGAAAATCTTCTGGAAAGAATTCACCGTTCTAGATGCAATTAAGAACATTCATGATTCACAAGAAGTCAAAATATCAACATTAACTGGAGTTTGTAAGAAGCTGATTCCAAACCTCATGGATGACTTTGAGGGGTTCTAGACTTCAGTGGAGAAATTAACAGTAGATGTGGTGGAAAGTGCAAGAGAACTAGAATTAGCAGTGGAGCCTAAGGATATGACTGAATTGCTGCAATCTCATGATTAAACTTTAATAGATAACGAGTTACTTCTTATGGATGAGCAGAGAAAGAGGTTTCTTGAGATGGAATCTACTGCTGGTGAAGATGCCATGAAGATTGTTGAAATGACAATGAAGGATTACATAAACTTAGTTGATAAAGCAGCAGCAGGGTTTGGTAGGATTGACTTCAATTTTGAAAGAAGTTCTACTGTGAGTAAAATGCTATCAAACAGCACTGCATGCTACAGAGAAATCATTCATGAAAGGAGGGTCAATTGATGGCAAACTTCATTGTCGTATTTTAAGAAAATGTCACAGCCACCCCTACCTTCAGCAACCACCACCCTCATCAGTCAGCAGCCATCAACATCGAGGCAAGACCTCCACCAGCAAAAAGATTCCAACTCGCTGAAGGCTCAGATGATGGTTAGCATTATTTAGCAATAATTATTTAGCAATTTTTAAATTAAGGTATGTACATTTTTTTAGACATAATGCTATTGTACACTTAACAGATTACAGTATAGCAGAAACGTAGCTTTTATATACATTGGGAACCAAAAAAAAAATCGCATAATTGCAGTGGTCTAGAACGGAACCCACAATATCTCCAAGGTATGCCTGTTATCTCCAGCTCTGGGTTTGGATTTCCTCTTTCTTCCTGGCACCTGAGTGTTTCTCTTTCTTCTTTTCAAGCTCAGTTCTGTATTGGAGACTTTTTTTTTTCGTTTTTGGCCGCACCATGCGGCATGCAGGATCTTAGTTCCCTGACCAGGGATGGAACCCACGCCCTCTGTAGTGGAAGAGCAGACTCTTAACTGCTGGAGTGCCAGGGAAGTCCCTGTACAGGAGACTTTTTATCGAGCATTTCTACATGGCTGGAATGAGGTTGGGGTTTTCATATCCGATCATTCCAGCATATGGAACTACAGAAGCCTAAGCTCTTTAGTATGGTATAAAAGGTCTTAACAAACATGACTTGGCTCCTGACATCCTTTTCAGCCTCACCGTTGGCTCAACATACATCAAATTATTTGAAGCTGCCTAAACAACCACAGTATTTCACATCCTCTGCCTGGGATGCTCTTTCTCTGCCTGAACCACATGATAACACCTACTTATTTTGAAAGACTCTTCAAGAATCACCTCCTGTATGAAGCCTTGCTTGCCTCTCTCCAACCGCATCTGACCAAACTCCCTTTTGAGTTTGTAATCTGCACAGGCTTCAATTGCCCCATCTGTACTTTCTGCAAATAGTTATCTACAAGGCTGTCTTCTCCATTAGACTATGAACAACTTGAGGGCCAGAACAATTTCTTACTTGTCTCTCTATCCCCAGTGTGCAGTAGATGTAATTGAACAAAGTTATATCTACCCTCAAGGACTAAGTACAGTACAGTCTTCAGATCTGAAATATTAGGGCAAAAATAGAAAAATATAGCAGCCCGTTCCAGAGAATTCCATATACATACAAAGAATGTTTCCCTATTTTTGTCCACATATGGGCCCCAAAATGGATACTGCAAGTTCTTATCTGAATTATTTAGAGGAAAAAGGGAAGTGGAAATAAAATATGAATGGGGAAGCTATAATGAGTAGTGGAATGGTTACTGCCAGAAAGAAAAGGTGCTCTCCAAAATACCATCTGGTCTTAACAGTTGTGGATAGCTGGAATATCAGGTTTGGTAAAACCAATTAAGGAAAATGCTTCGCTCATAAGCAATAAAATGGGCACCATTCCACTGGTGGGGGCAGGGGACAACATATTGGCTAGTCAATCCTACAAAGGGAGTATAAAGATTTATAAAGCATTCTTAAGTGCAGAACCTAAAATAATTAGCATCTTTTCAGAATCTTTGCATTTAAAAAAATCTCCTAGTGCAACCAACAGAAGAAATCACTTTCCCTTAGGAAGAAAGAAGAGATTAACCAAATTAACCTTTACTATTCAAATGTACACCACATGAGCTTATTGAGTGTCACTTTTATTGAATGTGATAAGGCTATGGCAAAATTACTTGTAATATGCTGATAACAGAAGTACAATGGTCCTAATATTCCAAGATTTTTATACCTCCTCTGCTGGCATTCAGAAACCTCCACTTTTCTTTAGTTCACAGACTGTGGAACCAGATTTTCTAGTTCAAATCCCAGTTCTGCCACTGAAAGCTTCATAACTTTGGACAAGCTACTTAATCTCTCTGTGCCTTAGATTCTTCATCTGTAAAATATAAATGATAAAACCATCCATTTCACAGAGCTATTATTAGAAGTTAAAGAGTTAATATATGTAAAGCACTTAGCACAATGCCTGGCCCACAGAAATGGGCTCAATAAATGTAAGCAGGAATCATTATTACTATCATCATCATCATCATTCTCAGCTCTAGTTTTACTACACAGCCTCTTTTTTTCCATACAAGAAAAGAGGGAACTATTTATTAGCTTTTATTGTGTGCCAGGCACAATGCTTAGCCCTTTCAATATGCATTTATTTATTTAGCCCTCATAACAACCCTGCAGGTTAAATATTATTTCTGATGTTACTGATGAGGAAATTGAGGCTTGAATATTCAGCAGATTCTTGTCATTAAAACATGATAGTGGTGTGTGAGAATAGTCACTTGGCAAAACGTGGACCTAGTTAACTCTCTAGAATTCATATTTAACTCAACTTGTTTTTAATTTGCCATTGTATACACAGGAAAGTAAGCATGTGTGCATGCATAAACGAAAGAGAACAGCAAGTACCACTTACTGAATGGTTATATGTCGCTACTTCCCTCTACCTAGCCAAATCTTTCCATCTCTTTAAGGTGCTCTGACCACTAAAACAGATGCTGAGCTCTTTCCTCTCTTAACTCTTTTTTTGGTCTGCGTTGGGTGTTTGTTGCTGCATGTGGGCTTTCTCTAGTTGCAGCAAGTGGGGGCTACTCTTTATCGCGGTACGCAGGCTTCTCATTGCAGTGGCTTCTCTTGTTGCGGAGCACTGGCTCTAGGCACGCAGGCTTCAGCAGTTGCAGCACACAGGCTCGGGAGTTGTGGCTCGCAGGCCCTAGAGCGTGCAGGCTTCAGTAGTTGTGGTGCACGGGCTTAGTTGCTCCGCGGCATGTGGGATCTTCCCAGACCAGGGCTCGAACCCATGTCCCCTGTATTGGCAGGTGGGTTCTTTTTCTTTTTAAGGCTCATACTTTTATCTTAAATTTTTCTTATGTTCCCTAAAGTACCTAGCACAGTACTGAGCATAAAGTTGTTTCACAGTAACATTGGTGGAGTAGCTTACTATCCAGACCCAGCAAGGGCATCCCCAAATAATGATTATTGTTTATTCAATAAATTTTTACATACAATGTAGCAGGCACTGTGTTAGGTCTTAAAGCAGAATCAGAACATAAGAGACTGCAGTCCCAGTCCTAACAGTTCATAATAGATTGGGGAAACTACAGGTAATCAGATAATTACAATACAGTAAGGTAAGTGCTACAACAGATATTTGAACCAAGTGCCAAGAGAGTATCGAAGAGGGAAAGATTAATTCCCCACAAAGGACCCAGGAAGCATTTCATCATTCACTTATTTAACAAATATTTATTGACCACTTAGTATGTGCCAAGCACTGTGACAGGTCCAAGGATGGAGAGGTAAATGAAATGCCCAAGGTCCCTGTACTCATGAAACAATCTAAGATTCACTTGAGCGGGATGACAAATGGGTAGGAATTCACTCTGTAAAAGATGCAGGAAAGGGGACCAACATCAAGTCAAAGCCCTGGAGACATGAAAGAGAATAGCTTAGATAGAGAAGAGCAGGAAATGGGGTGTGGCTGGAATGCATTCCCGTGCACGGGGAGCTATAAGAGATGAGGTGAGATGGCACCTCAGACAGAACAGAATAGAAAGGGTCTCACATGCCATGCCAAGGCTTTTAGAGTTTAATTCATTTGGTCATTCAGCATGCCGCAGGGTGCAGCCAAAAACCAAAAACTAACCATTTCGTCATTCAGAAAAATGCACCATGGTCTTCTATATGCCAAGCCCCATGCCAGCTACTGGGGCCACAAAACCAATAAAACATAGTCTTTCAAGAAGCTGAGAGTGTAGCGGGACACGGGCATGTAAAGAAACACTTATTATATGGCACAAGTAAGTGCGATGGTAGAGGCATGTTAAGATATAGGGATGGCTTAGAGAAGGGAGAGATTAGATTGGCTCTGTATCTGGGGGACAGAGGGTGGTTAGGAAAGACCTTATAGCAGAGGAAACTCTTGACTAGGTCATGCGAACAAAGGATTTCATAAAGTAGCTGATAACAGCAAACACTTACATAGTATTTAGTATGTGCCAGGCTCTGTTCCAAGCACTTTACATACATCGACTCACTCAAACTTCATAACTACCTTATAAAATAGATATTATTATTAATCCCATTTTATAGATGAGGAAAGACACAGAGAGGTTAACTTGTCCAAGGTCACACAGGTAGTTTAAGTGGCAGAGCCAGGATTTTAACACAGATAGTTTGGCTCGAGTCTGTGTTCTTAATTACTATACTATATTGCCTCCAAGACAAGAGAAAAAAGCCGTTCAAGGCAAACAGGACAGCATAAGCAAAGGTACAGAGGTATGACAGAACACAACATCTTTGGGAAATTGTGAGTGGTTGACACTGGATGGAATGTAAATAAGAAGAGCAGCAGGGCAAGCAGGTACCAGGTCACAAGAGGGCCTTGGGTACCACGTAAAGAAATGTCTTTATCAAAAGGTAATTTGAAACCACTAAGGGAAGTGGTTTCCTCAGGCAGGGAGGTGACCTGAGTAGATTTTCTTTTTTTTTTTAAAGACTTATTTCTCTGGCGTAAGTGTGGAGGCTGGAATGACAGGGGATGCCAAGGGCACAGAGACAAGTTAACAGACCATGGCACTGGTCTAAATTCAACAAGATTTTTTTTTAAAATAAATTTACTTATTTATTTATTTTTGGCTGAGTTGGGTCTTTGTTGCTGCACAAGGGCTTCCTCTAGTTGAGGCAAGCGGGGGCTACTCTTGGTTGCGGTGCGTGGGCTGCTCATTGCTGTGGCTTCTCTTGTTGCGGAGCACAGGCTCTAAGTGTGCGGGCTTCAGTAGTTGTGGCCCGCAGGCTCTAGAGCGCAGGCTCAGTAGTTGTGGCGCACAGGCTTAGTTGCTCCGCGACATGCAGGACCTTCCCGGACCAGGGCTCGAACCCATGTCCCCTGCATTGGCAGGCGCATTCTTAACCACTGCGCCACCAGGAAAGCCCTCAACAAGATTTTGAATTTAAAGTGGGAGATGTTAAGGGCAAAAAGGATTTTTAGGAGACAGAATTGAAAACTAGATATAAGAGAGAAGAATTAAGGATCGTTTCTAAGTTTCTAGTTCCAGTTTCTTGGTATATGGATATAAAATAAATACAGGAGAATAAAAAACAGGTTTGGAAGAAAAACTATTGCATTTAAAGAGAATGTTATTCCATATGCCTATTGTTTATTCTAATTCCATAATCTTCACTTGGCTCATCATCACACACAGTGATTCTCAACTGGGGCCCACGTGGGGACACAAAGGGCAGAAGGGTCAGGTGAAGGTATATTAGAATCTGGGTATTTGTAATGTGAGTGTACATGTAGTTCAATTACTACCATCCTCTTTTTCTTCCAGACAGTCTGATATCACAATCCTGCCCACCACCATCCCTCACTGAGAATCACTACTGTGTACAGTTATCCATGGATACCCTGACAAACAGTTGAAAACCTTGAATGTGTTCCAGGAAGTCACAAAACTGCAAAACTAGGAGAGATTTTGAAGACCATCTAGAGCTCAGTAGGTCTCAACCAAGGGGTACTTGTAAATATGTAGGGCATTTTTGGTCATCACAATGGGACATTGCTACTGACATTTACTGTCTGAGTGCCAGGCATGTTAAATTTTGTGCAACTCACAGGACAGTTCCAAATGATGAACAATTATCTTGCCTCAAAGGACAACAGTGTTCCTTTGAAGAAACACTGCTATAGGTCAAACACTACATTTTCTAGATGAGGACAAAGTGAGATCCCAGAGAAGGAAATGACTTACTAAAGATCACACAGCTGCACAGTAGGGCCTAGAACCCAGGGCTTTTGTTTATACTCCCCTTTACTGGTTTCTAATCTGGGTCTGGTAAGCCTGTGGCACATCTAGAAGAGAAATCCAACTGAGCATATCAGTCAAGTACTCAGGAGGCCACCTTGTTATCACAGTCCTTTGTACATTTTCTCTAGCCCCAGATCTCACTCTCACCTTCAGAGATCTAGTCTAGAGGTGCAAGTTTGGCAGTCAGCAGCATGGGAAGCCTTAAGATGAATAAAATCACCCTGGCCAAACACATAAAATGTGACAAAGCTCTGGGGAGCACAAACATTAGTAGTCTAGTTGAGAAAATAGGAAGCAATAAAGGGAACCGAAAAGAAAAAGTCAGTAATGTAGGAGGGGAGGTTCAAGAAGACAAAGGGAACTCATTACAAACGGTTTTTTGTTTGTTTTTAGTGAAGTAATAATTACCACTAATTGGGTACTTATATCCACTGATTCAGTGTTGGTTGTCTATCCTGTATCTATTCCTTGCTTCTTCCTTGCTAACAGAAATCAGACAGTTTGAGGTTGCAAAGAGTCTATTTTAACAGTCTCTCTTCCAATCTCAGCTGTCGCTGTAAAGGCCACGTGATACGGTTCTGGTCAAGAGGATATGAGGGTATGGTATCATCACCCAATCTTACTGAGTTTGTACAGGGAACACAAAATCATATTTGGTACTTTAACATTCCATTTAATAGACAAGAAAATTTTGCAAAAGAATAATAACTTAGGGGGCTTATCCTACCAGCTAGCAAAATATACCACAAAGCCAAAGTAATTAGAAGAGTGTAACATAGCGCAGGAATTGATAAACAGGGTATGACGGAAACAAACCTGGAGTGGTCAGGAACACTCTGGGGAGGACGCACAGAAATAGGTAATTCATAGGTCTTCCATAGTAGAATTCCTCCAGACCTCCTGCTATCACAGTCCTTTGCACATTTTCTCCACTCCCAGATCCCCTCTCACCTTCAGAGATTCAATCGTGGCCTGCTTGTAAATCTTTCCTCCAGGAGCTTTCTTCTGAGGACTATTCTGGATTCTGGGTGTTCGAAGGACGAATTTATCCATTGCTAGGGGACTCCAACTACCTTCACGTGTTTGCACCGTGTTCTGCTCAAGAAAGAGGGCAGGTTCTAAAACGTCATCAAAGCTTCTGTGATGTGTGTTCCCTAAAGTGACACAATTGGGTTCTACACACTCTGGAAGCATTCCTGAATTATTAGGACTCTTGGGTGAAATTCACAGGAAGATTTCCTCCTGAAAAAGAAACATCTTCCTAAAAACTGAAAACTGTATACAATGATGGGTCTACTTCCTGAATTAGGAGGTATCTAGCTTTCAGAAGTGCACACCGTAGAGGGGCTTCCAATACTGGGCCAAGGCGTTGAACCTGGTGACTTCTAAAGCCTCTTCCAACTTAGGTTGGGTTGTGGCAGGGTTAGAGTTCCCCCGGGTTCAATGAAGCTGTCTTAATTACCGCACCATAGCCACAACCCCAAGGGTTCCCCTAGTAACCAATAACCAACAACCTCCTCCAGATCTCAGCAACCAGTCATCTCCAGGAACTACTCCGTGGTCAAAGGACCCTAACCACGACTGTCTTGCTCTGATCCCAGAGCAAAGGGAACCACCACCTTCCTCTGCCCTCAGCACTCAGGAGCCCAGGAAGGGGAAGCCTAACAACGATGTCATGTGAGATGAGACCCACCAGGAAAAGCAGCCCTGTCAGTAGCTGGGCCTCTCCAGAACGCACCCTCTGAGGGCCCAAGCCTAGACCTCGGGGGTCAGAACTAAACGACGCTTCCTTCCACTGCTGCAGTTTCTCGCTAGAGGTTCAGCCAGCCGGAAGAACACCGACGCCAGTCAAGAGGGTGGAGGAGGTGGGTGTGAACCAAACCACATTCCCCAGAATACACCGCGAAGGGGCGGGCTCGGGCGCACCTAGGGCGGCTGTAGTTCTCCGAGACCAACTTTCCCAACCCACCGTGCGCCTCCCGCCTATGGAGAACCACATGCCCCAACGTGCCTCGCGAAGCTAAGGAGTCGCTTCGCTCTAGTACTCGCGATGTTTGGACCCACTTCCTCTCGCCAATCTAGAAGTTCGTAGACCTAGAGGTGGGGCGAGAGGCGGCAGTTTCGGGCGGGTCAGGGCGGAGCTGAGAGGACGGCAAAGGCGGAAGCAGCGGCCCGCGGGACTGGGAAGGGGCTGGTCCCGGAAGGAGGAGGAAACCTGAAAAGAAAACAGCAACAAGCTGAGGTGCTGTGACAGAGGCAAACAAGATGGCGGCGGCGAAGGGGAGCCTCTGGGTCAGGGCCCAACTGGGGCTCTCGCCGCTGCTGCTGCTGCTGACTATGGCCCTGACCGGAGGCTCGGGGACCGCTTCGGCTGAAGCTTTTGACTCGGTCTTGGGTGATACGGCGTCTTGTCACCGGGCCTGTCAGTTGACCTACCCCTTGCACACCTACCCCAAGGTAGGGCCCGTCCAAACCGGGCTACAACCCTTCCGTGGCCTCCCATCTCTCCGCTCTCCCGTACCTCTGTCGGCACTGGCAGCCTGACTGTTGAATCCACCCTTCAACCGCTGTCTCCCATCTGTGTAACTCCTGTTTTCTTCCCCTAATCTTACCCGCACCGCGCTTCTGCTGTAATTACCGGAAGTTTGTGCCGCACCTACCCTGTAATAGGCTGGGGACACAAAAATAAGCAAGACACGACACCTTTCCTCTGGGGCCTTGCGGGGCAGCAGGGGAGACGAACACTCGGAGGGGGAGGAGTATCCAGATGATTAATGCGGGGTCCTCACCTTCCAGGGACGGCGGGGGGGGGGCAGTTGCAGATACGCCAGCCCACAAAATGTTAACTCTTAACCCCTGTTCCCTGAGCGCCTCTCTGGGCTGGGACCCTGCAGTCTGTTCCTGGAGTCAAACAAGTAGACAATTCCACCATAGTATGAAATACATCAAGGAGTTGGGAGACGCTTAGGGAGGGCTTTCCGCCTGTGTTGAGTAACTGTACAAGGCGCTCACACTGGGACTGGAATGGCTTAGAGAAAAAGCAGTTAGGTTGCTGCATTCAGAGAACTTACCATTCAGTGCAGCAGAAGACAGAGGGAATAAGTGGAGTGGGAAAGAAATGAGACTGCCCTTAGTAGGGGGATCACAACTTATGGACAGAGTGACCCTTTCTCCCCTCCTTGTCCACCCTCAAGTGCTGCCTTTCCTTTAATTCCATTCCACTAATCGAGTTGTTTTGCAGCTTCTAAAGAACTGTTGACTCAACATCCTGAATTGCGTGGTGACTCCCCCACCCTTCCAAATATATAATTTGGGTATATCATCCTCCCTCCCCCGCCTTTCTTTATGAGAGCTTTTGCTAGTCTTTTTGCCCTTGCTTTTCCTTCATCTTCCCTATGCTGTATGCTTAACTGTGTGGCTAGCCCTCTTTGCTCTCTCAAACTACAAAGTGACAGGTTTAGGATGTTTCTTATTGGCAAGTGCTTTCAGGCTTTTGAAATTCTGAAGTTCTAAATGCTGTCACTGCCTGTATGTTTGTTTACTGCTGGATTTTACATTGCTTGAGGATTATCAGTTTTCAAGAAAAAGTGTGGGAGAGGGGATTATCAAATTTTCAGTCAGAGACAAATATAGCAGTCAAGAGAGAGAAATGAGGAATTCTGACTTCCAGACTTTCAAATCCATGTGTACTGCTCCTGGATACATTATTTTTTTCTCTTCTTATAAACCTCTCATAAGTAAGAGGATTGTATGAGGAAACTAATATTGATTTGTCCTGGAATTGGGCAGAGACTTATTTTGTATCTTTCTAGTGTTTGGATGTGTTGGTTGTTTTGTTTTGTTTTTTCTGAGATTTTCCTAGCAAATTTGTAGTTATTTGAATACATATGCTGTGAGAATAAACAATTCAAAAGGATAAACATTTCTGGAACCTCTAGGTATTTTTATAATATCCACTACTTTCTAACAATTGATGTGATATCTAAGTGTTTTTTATTTATTCAGTAAAGCTCTTCTCCCCAGGAACTCTAAATCATCTGGCTCCCTGTGTGTCCTGGCCTTAAAATTGATTAACTGTCTACTCTCTGTTAGCCAGTGTGATGGGAGATTTACCTCCATTATCTCCAATTCTCACCCTGCAAAGTTGGGTTTTACAATTGAGGGAATCGAGACTCTGAAAGGTTCAGTGACTTGCCCAAGGTCACATAGCCAGGAAGTAGTGGAGTAATAGGAATTCAGTCCTAAAACTGGCTGTATTATGCTGCCTTCTATTAATGAAGTTATATTATTACAAATATTTAATTTACTTACTTCACTGATGTCTGTCAGTCCTCCTTCAAATTATTGTGCTTTACAGTTCAGGAAAAAGCAGTGTGTGTTATAAGAAATTAGATGAATTTACAAGGTCCTGTAGCCTCTCTTGGTCTGGTATTTGTGACTGGCAGATAGAACTCTCATTTTAATGACTTTTTCAGAATTAATTATTTGTTGCAAGAAAGTAGGATACTTTACTTGTTTGTAAGTAGATACTTAAAATTATTATATTTTACCCTTTAACTTTCTTCAAAAGTATAATTGCTTAACTTGTCTGGGTCCAAATGCAGGAGACATAAGTCATGTTAATAACAAAGATAATTATAGAGCTAGCCTGGTCATTTTTTAACAGTGTGTGGGCTCTGGAACCATACAAACCTGGGTTCCATTCCCAGCTTCACTTTTTTTAAAATAAATTGATTGATTGATTTTTGACTGAGTTGGGTCTTTGTTGCTGCACGTGGGCCTTCTCCAGTTGCGGCTAGCAGGGGCCACACTTCCCTGTGGTGCGCGGGCTTCTCATTGCGGTGGCTTCTCTCATTGTGGAGCACGGGGTCTAGGCGTGCAGGCTTCCGTAGTTGTGGCACATGGGCTTAGTTGCTCCGTGGCATGTGGGATCTTCCCGGACCAGGGCTCGAACCCGTGTCCCCTGCATTAGCAGGTGGACTCCCAACCACTGCGCCACTAGGGAAGACCCCCAGCTTCACTTTTACTATCTGTGTGTCCTTGCTGATTACTTAACTTACCATGACTTCATTTTGTCAACTATAAAAAACAAACAAACAAAAAAAGCAGAGCAAGTGTGAGGATTAAAGATAGTATACATGGCACTCTTAGCACAGTGCCTAACACATGGCAATAGATAGTTATTTCCTTTGCCCAATGTCATAAAACCAATTTGGTACATACAGTATATTAGTAATGCTGAATAAGAGGGAGAATAGTTAGCCTGACTTAGCTCAGGATAAGAATATGCATGTAAAATCTATAGATAGTAGGGTTCCTTCTTTAAGGAGGATTCATTAAGTTTCCTTCTAATTATTTAGCTGGTATTCAGTTTGGTGGGGAGCACCATTTCCTTGTGCTCTAAATTAGGGAAGGTCTATTTTATATAAGCTTGCCAGTCACTTTGGATACATAGGGCATGAAATATTATCTAGAACATGAAACACTTACTTGGAATAAGGTTATGATTTTTAATAGCTACCAATTGAGTGCCTGCTCTGTGCCAGGTATCCTATGATACATTAAGTGTTAGCACCATGCCTGGCACATTATGGGTGCTCATGAAATATATTATTAATGTTATGTCTACTTATTAGTTAGTATAGCATAATATTAATGATGTAGATATAAGATATATAAATAAAATAATAAAGTATAAAATAAAATCCTCATCATATTTCAAGATTGGCATATGAGTATTGGTCACTGTTTTACAACTAAGGAGTTGAGGCTGAGAGAGATTAAGTCCCTTGCCCAAGGTTGTACAGAATAAGTGGTGAGGCTGAGCTTCTAACCAGGCCTAATTCCTGAACCTAGGCTCTTTCACCATGTTACAGCCTCTTCTGAAAATGGTACTGGAGGGCTTATTGGATTGGTTTAACACATGAAAACATATCTGAAAATGAAATGGTATGCAGTATAGCTCATACTAATGAGCTCATGCTTCCCCTATGCAATATAAGGAAATATGTGGTGCTCCAAAGACGTAAGAGAATTCTTCCACTGTTTTACAAAGCCTGCAAAAGCTACTCAGGTATGAAATTTATTTTAATTGCTAACTCTTTCAATTTCACTGTAACAATAAATGCAGCTAGAACTGAAGTCCAAAAATGCACTACCTTCAAAGTTGTGTAATAAAACTTGTTTAATATTAGACTGCAGCCATCTCCTCTTAATGGATTGTTGCTGCTACATAAATTTTACTAATCCTGCTGGAAAGAAATGCATACCTTTGTATTCCGTTGGTTGCTAACTGGTATATGCACATGTTGTTTCCTTCCTTATTAGGTGCCTGCCAGTTTGTACACAGTGAACTACACATTAAGTTGAGGGGGCTCCCCCACATGTACTGGTTTGTTTCAAATACTGTACATTTAACCAAAGAAAAGCCTGTTGAAGACGTTGTCATTAGTCTTATTAAGCAGTTCACATTTTCCAGAGATGAGTCTTTCCTATCTTGAGCTCTCACACATATACAATGATGCTTATAACTGTTGTTTTCTATTTTTAAAACCAGTTATTATGATTGACACTACTACCATTTATTGAGCACCTTCAATGTCCCAGGCACTGCACTAGGAATAGCTGTCTTCTGGCATTATTGAGGGGTTTGGAGATAATTTATAGTTTTTATTTCCTTTTTGAGATTTAGATAGGTAAAATAACTTGTACACACTGACCTAAAAGGTTTTACTCCAAGTCTGGCTGATTCCAGTGGCCTTTCCTATATGTCACATGTTGGCCTTGTTTGTGTTCTCAGTTCAGGTAAACCAAGTTTAAAAAAATCCTTTCACTTAAGCATTTTTTTAGATGTATACCTCACTTTATGGGGGCCTTTATGGCACTATTTGCCATGTGAAGCTAGTCGTGATACTTTTCCTGATAAGCCTGATGATTCGTATAAATATTTATGTGGCAGAAGTACACCATTGGTCCCTGAAGTACTTGTTTACTCATTTATACCTCTATTATAGTTCTGATTATGTCACTGTTATTTTCAACTTTTCCCCCCAAAATATGACTATGGAATATGGGAAAAGGGTGATGTTTTTAACCCACTAGGTTTGTTTCTTGGATATCACTTTTATTATTTATTTGTTAGTTTATTTATTTATTTTGGATGTCACTGTTAAAATAAGGAACTAAGGGCTTCCCTGGTGGTTCAGTGGTTGAGAGTCTGCCTGCCGGTGCAGGGGACACGGGTTCGTGCCCTGGTCCGGGAAGATCCCACATGCCGCAGAGCAGCTGGGCCTGTGAGCCATGGACGCTGAGCCTGTGCATCCGGAGCCTGTGCTCTGCAACGGGAGAGGCCACAACAGTGAGAGGCCTACGTACCGCAAAAAATAAAAAAATTAAAAAAATAAGGAACTAAAACTTCTTTGTATGGCAAAGGTCTTGGTATTACCTGGCTCCTATCATTTTTCTTTCAGTCATAAATCTTTTGTTGGACAATTATAATAAACCCTATTACCTTGCTTTCTTTTTGACCTATTTTCCCCCCGAAGGAATGCTAGTTTTTGGTAATCCTCCCTGTTCTTGAACTCCCTAGGAAGAGGAGTTGTACGCATGTCAGAGAGGTTGCAGGCTGTTTTCAATTTGTCAATTTGTGGATGATGGAATTGATTTAAATCGGACCAAATTGGAATGTGAATCTGGTAAGATGCTATGCTAATGACATCAGCAGTATATAACATTGGTGTTTTCTTTGAGTTGTGTTATGCTTTTTATGTGTTTTCCTCAGAAAATGACAGGCATACTGTTTATTCATCCAGCATACTTTAATTATTATGAAGTTAAACTTCTAGTAGATACTGCTAGAAATTTCATGGGCTTTAAATTTCATCTGTTTATTGAGACAATGTTTATTTTATGCTGTGGATAGGACACCTTTGTTTAAGTAAGCATTTGGTTTAGACAATTGCAATAGTAATTACCCTTCTTATAATTCATCACTACCTTTTCAATGGATGGTATAATTTTCCTAAGCCTTTCATTCATAGGCTAGCTGACTTAGCTCCAAGTTTTTTACTGAATCAGGCCTTTGACTCAGTATTTAATAGTGTATTCTTTGTGGGTCATGCCAATAAAAGAAGTAACCAGAGTTTTGTCGTCTCTTAAACCACTATTCTTACCTTTTGCCAAAAGTGATGTGTTTAATAAAATAAACCTGTAATCAGGACAAAAATGACATTTAGCTTTTTAAAGAACTGTAATGGAATTTTCTCCATTCATTACCTTACACTGTTTATTCAGTGTAGCAGGAGGTACCTTTCTCCCTATCACTATGCCAGTACTCACATTTAGTCTCTGTGATATCATAAACTTTTTTTATGGCTCAGTCTCCTAAATGGCCATCTTTATATGTGCATAATGCGGTTCAGTTTATTATCTAGCACCTTTGGGAAGTATATTACAAATGCATGACTGGGTGGAAAGAAAAATAAAATTGTTATAGTGGTAAAGTGTTATATCACAAGAAAGAAATGGCTCTAGTCAACTAAATGAAGAGTATATATGGTAGAGACTCATTCCAACTTTAGAATCCTGCTGTAGAATATTTTCTAAGTTCAGTTTTCTCAGAATTTAGGATGTTAGACTGATTGCTTTGTTTTATTTTTCCTTGCCATGTGAATACCCTTGCTTCTCAACTAAGTGATTCAGTTCCTAACAGTAATATCATATATTTGTGTAAATTACTAAAGTATATTATTTTGTTCAACCCCATGAAATAGGTGGTGGTAGTTCAGTTTTAGACCTATAGAAATCAATAGAGAGGTTAAACAGCTCCACCTAAGTCACATACACTGCCAACAAGTGGTGAAGCCAGAATTTCAGGATGCCAGTTCAGTGTTTTTTCCACTATGCAAACCTTAGCTGTGAGGATCACCTCATATGAATGTCATCATGTAGCCAGAGCCTGAGTATGTAATTAATAGATTTATACCTGGAAGATCTGACTTGTGGGAGGCAGAAGATATGGGGTTTTATTAAAAGAATACATTTGCTACCGTTACCAAATGTGGAAATTCATATTGATGAAATACTTTTTAAGTATAATAAATTTCTTTATAAAATTTCTTTATAAGATGCCAATGTTCTCTCCCTTTTTTTCTCTCCTTCTCTTTTTTTTCTTGCAATTTGACTGTTTTTCTCTTCCAGCATGTACAGAAGCATATTCCCAATCTGATGAGCAATATGCTTGTCACCTTGGTTGCCAGAATCAGCTGCCATTTGCTGAATTGAGACAAGAACAAGTACGAAACAATTCTGCCTTTCAGAAATGCCTGCTTAGATCGCACTTTGTATTGAAATGTATATTGCCCACATGATCCTATTTTAGTGTTATATTTTATAATTAGTCTTCAGCAAACAAATTATATGTTTGCAAATAGAAAAGTCAATTGATTAATTACTTTTGTATAATGCTTTACTGTTAAGATGTATGTTCACACCTATAATCTCATTTTGGTTTTTTTCTAGGTCCAGTGACGGTATTATCCCCATTTTGCATATGAAAAAACTGAGGCTCAGAAAAATTGAGAGTTCCTTTTTTTCATCCCATCTGCTATTGCCTTAACTCAAATCATCATTATTTCTCATCTGTATTACTAAATTAACTTCCGATCTATTTTCCCACTTCAGCCCCCTCTAGTCCATCCTTTAGTCTGTGTCCAGATATTTATTTTCTGTGTCCAGATATTTATTTTCTAAATGGGAATCTCGTCATGTCATTCTCCTATCTTATATACTTCAGTGGCTCCCCGTGACATACAGGTTTAAGTCCAAACCACTTATCACAGCCTGGCTCCTGATTACCTCTTCTATATCATCTCTTATAATTCCCCACCCCTCATACTCTATCCAAACATACTGGGAAAAGTTTTTTAATTTTATTAACTCTGGCATAAGAAGTACAGCCACATGGCACAAAACTCAAAAGGTTAAAAAAAAAAGTTGACCCATATTACTACTGCACTACATGATCTGCAGTTGGTTGAATTCTCAGATGCAGAATCGCGGATATGGGGAGCCAACAATAATTTGTGTGTATACACAGATTTCGGCACCCCAACCCCTGCATTGTTCCAGGATCAGCTGTATAGTGAAAAGTCTCCTACTCCTGTATCTCTTAGCCACTCCATTTTGCTCCATTAATGTAGCCAGGGTTACCAATGCAGAGGTAATTTATATATATACAAGAATACATGTATTCTTTCTTTTCTAAAATATAAGTAATAAAGAATGTCTACTCACTTTTTTTCACTGCATACATGTTTCATTGTATGGATATATCATTTAAGCAGTCCCTTATTTGTGGACATGTAGGTTGTTTCTAATTTTTTAAATTTATAAATGATGTTGCATATTTTTCACATTTATATCTATAATAAAATCACAGGAGTAGAATTGCTGAGTTAAGAGGTATATGCATTTTTAATTTTGAGAAATAGAGCAAAATTGCCCTCCATGGAATTTGTATCAGATTTTAAAATTGACATATAATTCATTCTATAAAATTCACCCTTCTAAAGTATTCGGTGCAGTAGTTTTTAGTATATTCACAAACTGTGCAACCATCATTACTACCTAATTCCAGAACATTTTCATCATCAAAAAAAGAAATCTCATACCCATTAGCAGTCACTCTCCTTTCCTCCTCCTCCCAGTCCTTGGCAATGTACAACTTTTACTACAGTTTTAATTTGTGTTTTTCTTATGAGTAACTTTAAAAATAATTTCTAATTTTTAAGGCCCATATTTATTTCCTTTTCTCTTAATTATGTACATACTGAACAGTCCTTAATGTTTGTAATATGACATTATTTCTTGCCTCTGTCCCTTCTACTCCCCATCTGCTCAGTGAATCCTCTTGATTCAGGGCAGGTGTCATGTCCTTTTCAAAGACTTCTTAACCACCTCTGACCCCAGTTTGGGTTATGTGCCTTTCCCCATACACATGTTTCACCCTATGTTTCACCTCTGTCCTATACAGATTAAACACAGATATACAGTGATAAATAAACACACATGGTTTAAACATCTTAAAATTTATAATCTTAACGAATGCTTGTTTAGTGAACTAATCAATGAATGATTTCACAGCTATTAAGTGGGAAAATTGGATCATGAATACAGATCTTCTGATTCTAAAAACTCTTCTCTCTTAATACCCCATACTGCCTCTCTTTTGGAATATAGCAGAACCAAAGCTATCCCTAGAGTTCAGCAAGTTGTATCCCACACTTGTGCTCTAGAGGGGCCCACTGCTGCTAAATAAGTCAAGAAGTCAGAATTGGAGGGGAGGTGATACCAATTAATGTAAAAATCTCATCAGTAGCTTACTGTATATAGTCAGCCCATAAATACTTCCCTCACTCTGCCCTGTTATCAGGTACCTTACATTTTATGCATATATTCTTTTTTTTTCCATTGGTGTTCATTATAGCATGGATTATTTTACATGAAAGCATTAAAGATGAGAATAGTATGATTTGTCCCTTCCCCTTCTACCTCTTGAGGACTTGCTGATCCTTATTTAATCAAATCTTAAGATTCTCCACATTTTTGGACCTAATTCAAAAGCCTGTTATTTTGATAGAGGTGACAGGTAGCTTAAAGTGTGTTTGGTCGCAAATTAAAAGATGCTGTGATTTTAAGCTTCTCATAGTTAATTTGCATAGGTAATGAAGAGTTTACTCTAATGTTGATGACTGTGGTAGAATCACTTAATGGTTTATATTCTGTCCCAATAAGGATTTGATTATGTTGCTCTCTTGAATATACATATATAAAAAAATAATATATTTCTCATGGTTTAATTTTTTTTTTAAGCTCATGTCCCTGATGCCAAAAATGCATCTACTCTTCCCTCTAACTCTGGTAAGGTCATTCTGGAGTGATATGATGGACTCTGCACAGAGCTTCATAACCTCTTCGTGGACTTTTTATCTTCAAGCTGATGATGGAAAAATAGTTATATTCCAGGTGATGACTGTGCTTCATAGATTCATTTAAATACCAACAGTAGTAATGTATATGTCTTAAATGAATGTCTTAGTATAGGGCCATGTACTTAGTCCCTTACAAATATTTATCGTCAAATAATAATTACTTACTAACCTACATTAAAACATTGGGCATCAGGACCCAATTTGACTTACCCCTCCCTCTGCCCATTGGAAACCTATTTAAAGCCTGTTGTTCCTTATCTTATAAGAACTCTGAATCTGCTAAATTTTAGAGTGGTTAAATTGATAAAAATGAAACCTCTAGATATGAAACATAAGAAAAATTAATGTAGTTTGAATATAAATAATGGTGTGTATTTATATCATATATGGATATTAGGGAAAAGCAATAGAACATAATTTTTAGTTGTTAATAGTGCTTTTTCTCATAACTCTTACAAGAGAGCTTGTTGAAGAAGCATATTGCCTTCTAGAGAGGTAACTTTTCTCCTACCTCATTATTTACCATGTGATATGATAATAATAGCTGCTGTCTTTGAAGGTTCATGTGTACTAGGCATTTACATATATTATCTCAAATCTTCAAACAACTTCATGAGGTTGTATTATCACTATTTTATTGATGAGGAAACTGTGAGTCTAACTTATTTAAGGTCACGCTGCCAGTATAACAGAATTAGGTTCAAACCTGGGTTACTTTAGCTCCAAGGCTCATATACCACCCTACCATGCTGTCTTCCTTTTAATTTGGTTGTTAAATTCCTCAAACTTACCAGCCAACAAATTATGTTGTGATGCTTTCTCTCAGGTAATAATTAAAGTAAACCCTTTAATTATTATTGCCAATTGAGTGGCTTATTATAAGGCTAGTCTGTGATTTTTAGCATTGTCCTGAGTCTTGGGTACCCTGTACTTAATTTGGTAATATGTAAAACACAGAAGGAGTTTTCTCTCTTTAAGTTCATGAAGAAGTTCTGTGTCTGAAAGCTACTTAAGTTAAAGCTTAAGTTGACTCTCAGAGTGGAGTTCTCCTTCATTCCTGACTAGATGTGAGATTAGCTCTGTTCCTCTCTTTATGTCAACTTAAGTGTGACTATGATGGAGAAAACGCCACTCCAGAGAATCAGTGCTACATAGGAGATGTAAAGTATGGAGCACTGAGCTATAATTTATGAATTACTCATACTTAGGGAAGAATGGAATGTTTCAGATGAGAAAGAATAGAGATAATATGTGTTTAACCAGAAATTTTGGCAGTCTGCTAAATTATTCCTGATCAACCAGAATTAGAACTCAGTTTTGCGTGGTATGATACTTAATGTACTATGTTGTAATTTGTCCCTCTTTTTTTATTTATTTATTTATTTTATGTCGTCAGGCAATTAAACTGACTAAATTCTTGATGATGCTATAAGTCTGCTTCTTTGCAAGGCACTGGATCTAATGTTTAGCAAGTGCAATTAAAATATATTGTGGTTAACATGTTTTATTTTTTATACCATACTTCTGTTACTTTTTCTCAATTTGAATCTTTGTAGAGATGATATGTTATCGAACTTCCTACTGAGAAAAGCTTAAGAAGAAGTACAAATGACTTAATTGCTTTCACTATCATTTTAGTCTAAGCCAGAGATCCAGTATGCACCACAGTTGGAGCAGGAGCCTACAAATTTGAAAGAACCGTCACTAAGCAAAATGTCCTGTAAGTTTTATTTTAAGTAACTTGGGATTAAAAACATTAACAGTCAAATCTGGTGGTGTTAGAATTGGTTGTATGATTGTTTTTACACTAATGGAAGGTGAATAAATAATTTTTAAAACTGTGGTTCTCAAACTTTAATACGCATTAAGATCTGTAGAGTTTGTTAAAGCAATTTCTGAGCCCCACCTCCAAAGTTTCCAATTTACTAAATCTGGGATAGGACATGAGAATTTGTGTTTCTCACAAATTCCTGGATTCTGTTGCAGCTGGTCTGGGGACCACACTTTAGAATCACTATTCTAAAAACATTTAGTTTGCTTTGAAGGATGTTTTGAGTATGAACTAATGAGAGATTCTGGTATCTCCCAACAAACTAACCAAATAGTGAAACTACCTTGAAAATATGTTTTTATTCTATTTTTATTTCTATGCTAGAAGTGAATTTAAACTTATAGGAATAGAAAACATCAGGCTAAAACTGCTTACCTTTTAAAATGTGCTAGCTCATACCTTATTTTAGATACTGATTTTATTAACTTTTTAATTATTTTGGTGGGTGGATAATGACAGAACATAACACAAGGCCATCTTTAGATTTGAACAAACCAAATTCTATTATTACATTCAGAAATGTAATTAAACAGAAAACATCAATGTCAATAAAAATTTGAAAGTAAAATAGGAAATTCATAATGTTGTATAATATCCAGTTGATTTTTAATGTGCCAGAGGAACTTGCATTCATTATAAAATATGTCAGATTACATTTACAAAAGCAGCTGGATATCTGTACAGTGTATATATCTAGAAGCAGTCATTTGAGACTAGCTTTTGGAATATAGAATATCATAAACTTGTACCTTATTATTTCAGCAGATCTTCATATGAGAAGTTCACATGCACATAGGAACTATCTTGAAGATGGAGAACGCGATGGTTTTTTAAGATGTCTCTCTCTGTATGTATTCATCTTCACTTATGCATATAGGAGATAAAATCTGGCTTGTATCAGAGAGATGCAGTCCTTTTTATTATTTTAAAGTTATATTAGCTGCTCAAGAGTAGAAAACTTTTTTTTACCTTTTACCTTTTCCCTACCAAATCCAAAGTTGTACTTTTGGATATTTTATTAGTTTGTTTAAAAGGTAATTCTCATACTACTTTAATCAAACCCAAGTGGGTAGTTTTTTTCACAGCACAAAAGCATCCTTGTTCTTATTGGGAGTCTTTGATTTATGTTACGATATGTGCTTCTTCAGGCATCTCAGTTAAGCTTTAATTTAATATTTATTAAAAAAAATTCACATATGAGTAGACCCACGCAGTTCAAATCCATGTTGTTCAAGGGTCAACGGTATTTACATAGCATTTACATTTTATTAGATATTATAAGCAATCTAGAGATGATTTAAAGTATACAGGAAGATATGCATAGGTTATACACAAGTACTACACCACTTTATATAAGGGAATTGAGCACCCTCAAATTTTGGTATGGGAGGGGGCAGCAGTCCTGGGACCAGTGCCCTGGGGATACCAAGGGATGACTGTGTGTCTAAATGGTTTGGGGGTTGGATTTTTGTTTTATCTATATGGCCACACAGGAGGCTAGGGGAGGTAGATAAGGGCTACAGATAAAGGAGGGCTTTATGTTCTATACTGAGTGTCATCTCCATGCCAAGGATTCTTTTTTTTTTTTTTAATTTAATTATTTATTTGACTGTGTCGGGTCTTAGTTGCGGCGTGGGCTTCTCTCTAGTTGTGGCGCACGGGCTCTAGAGCACGCAGGCTTAGTTGCCCCTCAGCATGTGGGATCTTAGTTCCCTGAGCAGGGATTGACCCCGCGTCCCCTGCATTGGAACGCGGATTCTTAACCACTTAACCACTTGACCACCAGGGAAGTACCCATGCCAAGGATTCTTAAGGGTGGCAAGGGAAAGTGGGCAGGCGAGGGTAATTGTTACCTTGTGGCCTCCTGGGAAGGAATATCAGGCCTTCTGAGGATGAGGAGGGTTTTATCAAAGTATGCATGCTTCTACTCCTCCAAGGAGTTGTGATAAGAGCCTTCTCCCTGCAACCACCCCCCACCCCTAGCCAAAAAAAAAAAGAGAGAGAGAAAGAGACGGTAGGCCATAGCACTTGGTGATAATTATCTACTCTGTGTCAGATACCAGACCAAGCACTTGAGTAGAGAGGTGAACAAGTGTGTATATACTCTAGTGGACTATTCTGTCTCAAGTGTAACACTTCAGTAGCCCACGCTACATGCTTCCTGTAATTTCTTAGAGTAGAAATAGTTTCTTGAGAGGTTTTATCAGATATCAGTAGAGTTCTATTAGAACCTAAAAATTAATACTTTTTACTGAATAAACTCTTTAAAGACTGGGTAAGAAAATGAGAATTAAAATTTTCCCTTCCTTTCATTGCTAAACTTGCTTTTGACCTTGTACAGAAAAAAAGGCAATTTTTCTCTCTCTCAGTATTTTGGATTTTTGTTGCAGTTTGATAAGTTTTATGGAACCTAAATAATTATCTAATCTTAAGTTACAGTTTATTCTTTTTTTTTTTTTGGCCATGACACGCGGCTTACCAGATCTTAGTTCCCCAACCAGGGATTGAACCTGGGGACCCGGCAGTGAGACACTGAGTCCTAAACACTGGACTGCCAGGGAATTCCCTACAGTTTATCCTTAATACTGCATTACCTGGCATCTTATTGATGCCTTATTGCCTTTTAACATTTTGTCATGTTTTATGTTATTCTTTTAAATCTAACATTTTAAAAATAGCTTCACTTGTTCTTTAAATCTTAATCTATAGTTTAGTAAACAATAGGGCACTTATGGAAAAAACTCCAGTTGCTGATTCTTGTAACCAGCCTTCTACCCTAAGATATTTTAATCATAAGAAAAATATAACTATCTCTTTTTAAGATATGTGCTAATGGATACAGAATGCTTCATAATAGATATGCTCTTGTAAGTTGAAATTCAAGTAAATTGTGCTAAGTTAAATATTTGAAATGTAGTAGAGAAGCTAACTTCTGGAAGCCTGTTGTGAATCCATTTATAAAACAAATGATCATTTCATAATTTACCTATTCTGTACCTTAATTCTTTGGAATATTGGGTTTTCTTAAAGCAAGTATTATCTTAATACCTTGCAAAATAATATATAACATTTGTGTAGCACTGTACAGTTTATAGGACACTTTGATTTGCCTTATCTCATTTAGTAATTTAAAAATACCCTTAACAGTAATTTGCTTTAATTTCATATATTTAGCAGAAAGCCAGTATGTCTGATTTTTTAATTTATAAAAGTAACATAGCCATGTTATAGAAACTTGAGTAATGGAGGAAAGGACATCATATCACCCTAATATAATAGCTATTAGAATATTTTCTTCTCTAAGTATGTTTTTAAAAATAGTTTTAAAAGTAGTACATATAAAGTTTTAATTGTATTATTAAATAAGTACACAAGCTTGATTGCCTGTAATTGTTAAGAGCCTCCTATTTTTTATATTATGCAATTTTAACATAACTAATTGTTGATTTTTTTTCCCCCCCAGTAACTCCGGGTGGATTTTAACCATGACTCTTGTCCTCTCTGTGATGGTATTGCTCTGGATTTGTTGTGCAACCGTTGCTACAGCTGTGGAGCAGTATGTTCCCTCTGAGGTAAATTTAATTCTAACTCTTAGGCCTTTTGAAGACTGAGCCATATGATTTACTTTTTTTAATGCCTTATTGGTTTAGCTAGAAACGCAAAGCCTTTCTATTAATAGAATGAGAGAAGATTTGGTGGTTTTAATCACACACCGAGATTGGCACACATGAGAATTACAGGTTCTCAGCACAAGAATCACTTTCCAATTTTCTGTGGTGCTAACTACCATAATGACCAGTGTATGCCGCCTGGTTTGAGTACAGTGTCTCTCTTCTCCCTAGACCTTTGAGACTGAAAAAAACCCAGTGACATCAGTTTCTAAGGTGATATATAAGAAAGAAAACTTGTAGAACTACTTAAAGTTTTAAATTTAACATTGCCACAAATGTTAAGGAATAATTGCTGCTTTAGAAGCAGCAAGGCTAGAGCTTTTGATTTTGAGTAATGTGTTCTGGTATACCCTGAGAGAGATGGAAAACTGTCTTGACTTTCTTGGTAATTAAAATTTAACTGGCTCAAGAAACATACTGTTAAGGTAAAGGATTTTTGTTTCAGAAAAAAGGTCTAATTTCAGTATGGTACTGGCACAAAAACAGAAATATAGATCAGTGGAACAGGATAGAAAGCCCAGAGATAAACCCACGCACAGATGGTCACCTTATTTTTGATAAAGGAGGCAAGAATATACAATGGAGAAAAGACAGCCTCTTCAATAAGTGGTACTGGGAAAACTGGATAGCTACATGTAAAAGAATGAAATTAGAACACTCCCTAACACATACACAAAAATAAATTCAAAATGGATTAAAGAAAACGGATTAGAGGAAAACATAGAACACTCTATGACATAAATCGCAGCAAGATCCTTTTTGACCCACCTCCTAGAGAAATGGAAATAAAAACAAAAATAAACAAATGGAACTTAATGAAACTTAAAAGCTTTTGCACAGCAAAGGAAACCGTAAACAAGACGAAAAGACAACCCTCAGAATGGGAGAAAATATTTGCAAATGAAGCGACCGACAAAGGATTAATCTCCACAATTTACAAGCAGCTCATGCAGCTCAATATCAAAACAACAAACAACCCAATCCAAAAATGGGCAGAAGACCTAAATAGACATTTCTCCAAAGAAGATATCCAGATTGCCAACAAACACATGAAAGCATGCTCAACATCACTAATCATTAGAGAAATGCAGATCAAAACTACAATGAGGGGCTTCCCTGGTGGCGCAGTGGTTGAGAGTCCGCCTGCCGATGCAGGGGACACGGGTTCGTGCCGCGGTCCGCGAAGATCCCACATGCCGCGGAGCGGCCGGAGCCTGTGCTCCGCAACGGGAGAAGCCACAACAGTGAGAGGCCCGCGTACCGCAAAAAAAAAAAAAAAAAAAACAAAAAAAAACAAAAAACAAACAAACAAAAAAAACTACAATGAGGTCACCTCACACCAGTCAGAATGGCCAGCATCAAAAAATCTACAAACAATAAGTTCTGGAGAGGGTGTGGAGAAAAGGGAACCCTCTTGCACTGTTGGTGGGAATGTAAATTGATACAGCCACTATGGAGAACAGTATGGAGGTTCCTTAAAAAACTAAAAATAGAACTACCATGTGACCCAGCAATCCCACTACTGAGAAAACCATAATTCAAAAAGAGTCACGTACCACAATGTTCATTGCAGCTCTATTTACAATAGCCAGGAAATGGAAGCAACCTAAGTGTCCACCGACAGATGAATGGATAAAGAAGATGTGGCACATATATACAATGGAATATTACTCAGCCATAAAAAGAAACGAAATTGAGTTATTTGTAGTGAGGTGGACGTACCTAGAGTCTGTCATACAGAGTGAAGTAAGTCAGAAAGAGAAAAACAAATACCGTATGTTAACACATGTATGTGGAATCTAAAAAAAAAAAATGGTTATGAAGAACCTGGGGACAGGACAGGAATAAAGACGCAGATGTAGAGAATGGACTTGAGGACGCGGGCAGGGGGAAGGGTAAGCTGGGACAAAGTGAGAGAGTGGCATGGACATATATAAACTACCAAATGTAAAATAGATAGCTAGTGGGAAGCAGCTGCATGGCACAGGGGAGATCAGCTCAGTGGTTTGCGACCACCTAGAGAGGTGGGATAGGGAGGGTGGGAGGGAGACACAAGAGGGAGGCGTTATGGGGATATATGTATGTGTATAGCTGATTCACTTTGTTATAAAGCAGAAACTAACAGACCATTGTAAAGCAGTTATACTCCAATAAAGATGTTTAAATAAATAAATAGAAATAAATAAAAACAATGACTTTTGAGCTCTTAAAAAAAAGTCTAATTTGATGATTCAACTTAGCTTTCAAGGAAGGAAAATTAATTATATAACTAAACATAAGATAATAAATTCTATTGACATCAGATCCAACTGAAATAAACTTTAGTTCTCATATGCCTCCAGAATGCAATAGAAAAAGAGAGAAAAGAAGAAAGGAGGGAAATTTGAAGAATGGTATGGATTGGCAGAGACAGGAGGGTGGACAATATTCCCAGGTACAGACAAGAATAAGCTACTATCAGGGAAGGACTGTAAGCAGCTGACTTGATTAAAAGAACTTAAATTAGGAAATTAAACCAAATGAATAAAGTTAGACAGGATTGGGAAGAACGTTGAATTGTGGAAGTATTAGACAATGGGTAAATTTCTGTAGAACTCATCTGTTTATGATATGATCTGAACATCCTTTTGCTAATTACCTATTTGTGTTCTTGTTTAGTTCTGATATCCATATTTTAATCATTTTATTGTTCCTGATAAAGTTGAAATTACACATCTTACATAGGATTGCCTTTGCCTATTACTTGCTTTTGAACTGCCCCATGCACTCTAAATCCTCATGACAACAAAACTACAAACGCAGAGTAGTAAATCTTTATGACACTGTGGTACTTTATTCCTTCCATTAGCACAATTCCTTCTCTTTACTTCTAGGATGCCCCTTGTAAAAGAAAGATACGCGTAGAGATTGGTGTGGTTATTTCCTGGAAAGATTGAATTACTGGCCTCAGGTGGAATTTACCTTGATAAAATCACCACTACCTGGCTTCTGGTTCCCAGGACTACTGACTAATGTTGAGCATTTTCTGCTGGACACCGTTCTAAGCATTTTATATGAATTAGCTCATTTAGTCCTTTCAGTAACTCTGTGAGATGGCTACTATTATTATCCTCTTTTCCAGATATGAAAACTGAAAGAGAGAATGTATTATTGCCCCAGTGTCACATAACTAGTAAATGGTAGAACCAGAATTTAAACCCAGGTCATCTGACTCCAAAGCCAGTACCCTTAAGTTTTTTAGTTAACCTGGAGTCATCACTAGGGAAGTTGATTATGTTACTTGTATCAGGAGCTCATCTTCTGTGTAACCTCTTTTGACACTAGGAAGTTGAACACCACTGGGACCACATGTTTCATGTTTTTGAGTCAGGATGCTCAAACTCTCTTACTGAAACAGTTCTTAGATGGACATTTCATGGTTTTTCCTCTCTTATCTCCTTACTTGACTTATGGAATTGATCTCCTCTTCTGGTGTTGTTTAGACATAACAGTGCTTCACATTGTGGTTTTGGTTACATCTTACAGACCTGGGGACCTGTCCCTCCCTTTCAGAATACTCTTGGTCTTTTTCTTCCTTTTAGATGTTGTCTCTGCTGTGATAAATTTTGTCTTGATTGTATAGCTTTAATTCTGTGAGAAGTTCTTTCCCCTTATTTCCAAGTTGTTTGTAGAACACCTCGTTGTTCCCACATATGCCCAGGCCCCTGGATCATAAAGCCTAAAGCATCAGAACCACACGTGGAGTCCTGTTGGCAGCTATTACATTCCCTCCTGATGTCTACATATGGGTGTCACTTTCTTTCCCCTCTCTAGAACTCTTCTTCCTGTCCTTAACAATCAAAAGTATGGTGACACCCTCAAAGAGCCTATGCTTTCCTAAGATACATCTTCTAGAAAAATATATCGAAAACACTTATTTGAATTCACTGCTTTTAGGCTTTACTTTGTATCTGAAACCACACTTTAGCTAAGTAATAATGTTTTTTCAACTGTATTTTTTTTTTTTTTTTTTTTTTTTTTTTTTGCCGTATATGGGCCTCTCACTGTTATGGCCTCTCCCGCTGCGGAGCACAGGCTCCGGACACGCAGGCTCAGCGGCCATGGCTCACGGGCCCAGCCGCTCCGCGGCATGTGGGATCTTCCCGGACCGGGACACGAACCAGTGTCCCCTTCATCGGCAGGCAGACTCTCAACCACTGCACCACCAGGGAAGCACTCAACTGTACTTTTAATTATAAAAATTCTACATACTTGGTATAGAATTTATAAAGTTATATATAAAGAGGCAGGAAAAAAATCACTCATCCAGAACTATTTCATATTGCCATTTTAGTGGATTTCTTTTCACAATTGAAAACTGTATAGGACTTGCCTGGCGGCGCAGTAGTTAAGAATCCGCCTGCCAATGCGGGGAACATGGGTTCAAGCCCTGGTCCGGGAAGATCCCACAGGCTGTGGATCAACTAAGCCCATGTGCCACAACTGCTGAGTCTGCGCTCTAGAGCCCGCGAGCCACAACTGCTGAGCCCATGAGCCACAACTACTGAGCCTGCGTGCCTAGAGCCCACGCTCCACAACAAGAGAAGCCACCACAGTGAGAAGCCCGTGCACCACATGAAGAGTAGCCCCCGCTCGCCGCAACCAGAGAAAGCCCGTGCACAGCAAGAAAGACCCAACACAGCCAAAAATAAATAAATACATTAATTAAATATATTAAAAAAAAAAGTTGTATTAACTGGGACTTCCCTGGCCATCCAGTGGTTAAGAGTCCATGCTTCCATTGCAGGGGTGTGGGGTCAGTCCCTCGTAGAGGAACTAAGATCCTGCATGCCTCACAGCGCAGCCAAAACAAAAAGGAGAAAAAACAAGCTGTATAAACTATTTCAATATTAATGTTTTGTTTCTTATTGTAAAATACAGCAGTATTTTACTCCTTCCCTGGTAGTTTCTCCTTTATTTATTGTAAAAGTAGCTGAGAATTTAGCATTAGGAAATTATTCAGATTTTCTTAACCAAAAGCCACCTATTTTAAACTTTACTTTCATAAAACCTCTTCATTGATTTTATTATTGGAACATAAGTTACTTCTGACCCCTCTCCATAGTAACATGAGACTCCATGTTAAGTAATACAAGCAATGAGCAATGTTATTTATATTTTGTTATTTATATATATAATCCTATGTGTTTATAGGAAATCATAGACCTGCTGAGAGAATGTTTCTCTTCAGTATGGACCTGGTATCTTGAGCTCAAACATGAAATATAAAAAGCTTCCTTTTCATTCACTACAAATAAAGCTTAAAATGGTGCTAATAAGGGCCAGGAATGTGGTCTTGGAAACTTATGAGCAGCTTTATTTTTTTTATTTAGGAAAGTTCTGAAATAATTTATCCTTAGCCTGTTTTGTATATAGTAGGTACTCATCATATACCATTTGATAGTAATGCCAGAAAGAGTTGGCATTTGTTGATCTTAAAGCAGTATCATTTTGAGTGACTTACAAAGATTTTGATCCTTTTTTCTCCACTGTTTTTCCCTGTTCTTTCACATTTATGATGTTTTTTTGAAACTTCATGAAATAATGCTTTTCTCTTGTTGAGCTGTCTATTTAAGATAATAAAGAGTTGTCATTCATAGTGGTCCTTGTCAGGCAGGTCAAACCTGACTTATAAAAACAGGGTTCAGCAATATTGGATATTCCTTTCTAGAGACCAGGCAGCCTCAGAAAATTGCCAAAGCCACAAATAATAATACAAATGCTGCCTCAGTGTTATCTCATTATCTGTTTGCATCCTTTTTTCTTATTTGTCAAGACCATGATCATCTGATTTCAAATGGTTAAGAAAGGTTTTAGAAGACTTCAAATAACGTTCATGTTAGTAAATCACAGACACTTATGGATAACATATGATGTGCTAGGCCCTGTTCAAGAGATTAGAGGTACAATGAAGAATAACATGAAGGTGGAACAAAGTTGAATGTTAAAGGCTGCAATGACTCAAGAAGTAGGGTGGGGGCTTCCCTCATGGCGCAGCAGTTAGAATCTGCCTGCCAATGCAGGGGACACAGGTTCGATCCCTGATCAGGGAAGATCCCACATGCTGTGGAGCAGCTAAGCCCAAGCGCCACAACTACTGAGCCTGCGCTCTAAAGCCCATGAGCCACAGCTACTGAAGCCCGCGTGCCTAGAGTCCATGCTCCACAAGAGAAGCCATGACAATGAGAAGCCTGTGCACTGAAACGAAGAGTAGCCCCCGCTCACCGCAACTAGTTAAAGCCCACGTGCAGCAACGAAGACCCAATGCAGCCAAAAATAAATTAGGTTAATTTTTTTAAATAGTAGGTGAAACATGTCTTAAACTATAATAAACGTTATTTGTCTAAAAAAAAAAAGACCAAGAATCTTGTTGTTTAGAAGCTTTAAGTCTCAAGAGAGACAATCAGAAAACGATGTAAATGCCATAGCTTTTTAATCTAAATTCTGTTAAGAAAATGAGTTTTAGAAAAGATTTATGTACATCTAAGATTGCATAACTGGTTAGTAGCAAAGGCAGGCCTAAAGCCCAAATACATACTAATTGAGTTTATTTTTAACTTTTAGAAGTAATACGTGTGACATAAAATTGACTTCCTCTTCCTCACTTCTCAGATAAACCAGTCAATAGTTTTTAAAAATTTTTCCAAGCAGTTGCCATTTAAAAATTTTATCTTTTATTTCTTGTTTTATCAATTTTAGATATTATCTGATGTCCTCCTACTAAAGGATGAGTTTAGTTCCCTTATACTGTCTCACTTCCATCTCTTCAGTTGCTGGGTTTTGGTTTTTTTTTATATATATATATAAATTTATTTCTTTTATTTATTTATTTTTTGGCTGCGTTGGGTCTTCATTGCTATGCGCGGACTTTCTCTCATTGAAGTGAGCAGGGGCTACTCTTCGTTGCGGTGCGCGGGCTTCTCATTGGGGTGGCTTCTCGTTGCAGAGCACAGGCTCTAGGCGCACGGGCTTCAGTAGTTGTGGCACATGGGCTCAGTAGTTGTGGCTCACGGGCTCTAGAGCACAGGCTCAGTAGTTGTGGCGCATGGGCTTAGTTGCTCTGCAGCATGTGGGATCTTCCTGGACCAGGGCTTGAACCTGTGTCCTCTGCATTGGCAGGCAGATTCTTAACCACTGAGCCACGAGGGAAGCCCCCAGTTGCTGGTTTTTATAATGTATATTATTATTTTGTATACATTTAATGAGTGCTTTACAAATTTCTGTTGATTCCTCATTACTGCCTTTCCTTCTCCCTTTATATACTGTCTCAATTTTCATTAATTATTATGATTGTTGACAATAAAATATACTCATTCTTCTGTATATATACTTTCATAGGTTGATCTGAAAAATTAAAATCCACTAGGCAGCATTTACAATATTATGATTATATAAATATTCAAAGTAGAACACTGGTTCTATTAAAACACTGGCAAATATAAACCTGAATTACTTAAAAGTGTTCCCAGGAGGATCTTCCATATATCTCTGCTTAATGGAACCCATTTTTGTTTTGTTCTGGCTTTCTTCCCATTTTCTAAGTCATCTCAGTTGCTACTATTTCTTGTATGTTATTTTCTTTCTTGATTTCCTCTTTACTTTTGCTGGACCTCATTAAGTAATTTTTTTCATAAAGGATACTTGAGCAATAAACTTCCCAAGGTAACACTTTTGAAAATACCTCTGTTGTACCCTTGTATTTGGTTAGTAATTTGAGAATACAGAGTAGCCACAGAATCACTAAACATACTGGTTAGAGGTTATCCATATGCTCCCATCCATTTCCCTGCACGAATTTTGCTCTTTCTCCCTGATCTTCTAGATAGCTTCTTCCATATAGATGTTTGAAATAATTTAAACAGTTCCTGGTCACTGTTTCAAGGTTTTTAAATGTTAAATAGAGTTGTGAAAGTTTTTCTTTCATTGTGCCCCAGAGCAAATTATCACATGTTAATTTGGGCTTTAAGGAGGACTTAGTATATCAGATCCATGTCCAATCCATCAACCACTGAATTTGTCTTGAAAATATTCTCTTACTGGAAAAGTGTCAGGTACTGGGCCACCTCCTTGGTGCAGGATAGTTACTGCCTTGAAACAGTAGACAGCAGACCACATCTGAAATGTGTTCAAGTAAGCAGCCATCATGACAATCACTTTTAGAACTTTTTTATCACCCCAAAAAGGAAACCCATACTAGTAGTTACTCCCCATTTCCTCCCAAGCATCTTCACCAGCCATAGACGACCAATATGTGTGGTCTCTTGTGACTGGCCTCTTTCACTTAGCATAATGTTTTCAAGGTTCATCCATGTTGTAGCATGTATTGGTATTGTAGATACTTAAACTTTTGAAGGTGCTCTTTATTCAGCATCTTCTAAAAGCACCTTTCCAACATCAGGTACTTCTGTGTCGGTCTGTCTTTTTAATATAGTCAGTTGCCCTGTCAATAATGTCAGCACTTCACAGAATCAGAGATTTATTGCCATATGCATTAACAACAAAATCTATCCCATTTGTTAGTAAAAACTTTTCCTTTTCTATTTTTTCCTTTAGGAGATAGGCCTATATCTAAATAGATCTACTCTCAAAAGATATTAGACATTTCCATTATACTTCAGTGAATTTTATGACATTTGCACTGATTCTGTGTTATGCTTTCATTCTTTC
Source organism: Lagenorhynchus albirostris (assembly GCF_949774975.1). Classification (NCBI taxonomy): domain Eukaryota; kingdom Metazoa; phylum Chordata; class Mammalia; order Artiodactyla; family Delphinidae; genus Lagenorhynchus; species Lagenorhynchus albirostris. The sequence continues at coordinate 141,132,329 of NC_083096.1, forward strand.
GTTTTAGTATCTATCTTCTTGGATATGTTAGTAATAATTTGAGCTTTTATATGTTTATGAAGACCTTTCTATCAGTGTTAAAGTATTTCATGTACATTCTTTGTTCTACTCACAGCCTTTTAAAATAGTACATACCATTTTCCATATATGTTAATTTAGAACATTTAGTAGCAGAGAAACTTAACCCCAAATCATTTGACCACTTGGTTGGAGAGCTAAGATCTTAAAGGAATTGATCACTTAAGGCATCAAACATCCAGAATCCATGCTCTTGTATGACCACACTTACTCCATTTAAACCTGAGCAATTTTTCTTGATGCTCAGTTGTTAACTTCTAAGTATTTTAAGTCAGTACATGTGGAAAAGTTTTCTTTGGCCATCCACTGGGAACTGAATCACATATCTGTAACACTTTGAGTAAAAGCATTCTTGAGGACGTTTATAGAAATTTTTTTTTTACCAGATACCCACAGATTAAATTGCTATTTTTGAAGACTTACTTGGAGAGGTTCCTAATTATCCAAATTGCTAATGTTCATTGATTGTTTTTTGCAGAAGCTGAGTATCTATGGTGACTTGGAATTCGTGAATGAACAAAAGCTAAACAGATATCCAGCTTCTTCTCTTGTGGTTGTTAGATCTAAAGGTGAAGATCATGAAGAAGCAGGGCCTCTACCTGCAAAAGTGAATCTTGCTCATTCAGAAATATAAGCTTTTTTTTTTTTTAAGAAAAGTGTATAGACATCTAAATTTCCATTCCTCATAGTGCTTTTTAAAATTGTTTCATTGGCTATAGGACTTAAAAATCACTATTAAATGCAAATAAAGTTACCGAAATCTGTGACGACTGTATTTGCTGTAATATTACCTGTAATTTTTTTCTAGTAATTTAAGAGATGGATATTTGGGGTTGTATTTTTATTTTACTAATATCTGTGCTGTTTTAATTATTATTTGCATTGTTTTTGTTTGTTTCCTTTCTTAGCCAAATTCTGTGAGCTGATCATTGTTTTTCCCCACCTCCTACCATGTCAGTCACCTTAGTTAATAAGTTGAACACTCAGTAGGATATGACACTCCTGCTCAGCAATGGCCCACAATCTGTAATTTGAAATTTAGTAGAAAATGCCCTTTAATACACTACATTTTCAGTTGTATTGAACTGAAATCATTAAAATTTTATTTGAATAATTATGTGCTGAAATTTGAGTTAATATACTAATTTTCCAGATCTTCCCTTTCACCCCTACCCAACCCAGAAAATAATGAGGAAATGTTCTATGTCTGTTTATTGCTATATGATGATCAGGGAGCAAATTAAAGCAAAAATGATTCACAAATGCATTTTATGTTATTTTACACAGGCTATAGATTTTTTTGTTGGATGGATCTTTCCAAAGAACTATTTTTCTCTGTTAGAAAGCATATCAAGTATAAGTTAAAGATATTATCAGAGAAAGCTTTTCTTTTTTTTTTTTTTTTTTTTTGCGGTACACGGGCCTCTCACTGTTGTGGCCTCTCCTGCTGCGGAGCACAGGCTCCAGACGCGCAGGCTCAGCGGCCATGGCTCACGGGCGCAGCCGCTCCGCGGCATGTGGGATCTTCCCGGACCGGGGCACGAACCCGTGTCCCCTGCATCGGCAGGCGGACTCTCAACCACTGCGCCACCAGGGAAGCCCCAAGCTTTTCATTTTGATAGTAAGAATTAGACTCTCATGTTGCACAATTAAGTATAGAATTCACTTTGCAAAAACTGTTATTATCATTCCTTTATTATTATTGTCAATAATACAGATACAAAAATAAGAGTGACATCAAGTAACATAGTACACCACAGTCTTAATGTGATTCAGTGTCATTAGACGTGAAATGTTAAATGACTTTGCTAACCAGTACTTTCCTCACATGAGCATTACTGGCAACTGCAGTAGTGCTGTTTGAATAAAGAGTGAATCACACACTTGCCTTCAGCCTAGTCATTAGCTTTCTCTGAGTCAAAAGAAAATACAATTAACTAATCAAGTAAGGCTTTGGTCACAAAATATAGGTTTTGCTTTTTTAAATAGTAGATTGTCTAGATTTGGAAGATAGAGGGTTAGAAAGTATGTCAGGCAGTCTCTTTCTGATTTTTTGTGAGAAAACAGTTATAAAACATGAGAAATGGATTGGATTTACCTTAAAAAAAATAAGCCCAGTTGTCTTATTTACCACCCATGGTATACACTTACATTCATTAATCAGACACACATTTAATTGCAATGCACCCAGTGAGGCCAACTGAGGGGAATATATTCAAAATGCTGCAGATTTATAGGAGTCAGAGAGCCCACTATTAGGAAAGGCCTCCCTTATAAAAACAAAACAATACGAAAGAATATCTCGATAAGAAAGAGCAACTGTATAATTGTCTTATGCTCTTCCACCTTCCCTTGGTTTTGTTTCTCTTTGCTTCCCGAATGAGATACCCCTGAGATACCCTCAATCCTCTTGAAAGCATTGATCCAAGTTTAGACAAACTTTCCCCTCTTGTTTGTAAGAGACAATTCCTTGTGTGAGGAAATACCCAATCTTTCCTGTTATTTATCAGGCACTCAAATATTTGTGTCCTGCCTTTTTATTTTCACATGATTAAACCAGACTGACGTTTTACTTTTATTTTTATCTATTTATTTATTTATTTTTTGCGGTACGCGGGCCTCTCACTGTTGTGGCCTCTCCCACTGCAGAGCACAGGCTCCAGACACGCAGGCTCAGCGGCCTTGGCTCACGGGCCCAGCCGCTCCGCGGCATGTGGGATCTTCCCGGACCGGGACACGAACCCATGCCCCCTGCATTGGCAGGCGGACTCTCAACCACTCTGCCACCAGGGAAGCCCCAGTTTTACTTTTAAAAAAAAGAAAAGAAAAATCACCACCACCACCACCCCCCAAAGGTATACAGCATAAAAATATGTGACTTGAAAATTGCAACAAAAGCAAAGAAACTGGCCCCTTCTAAAGTAACAGTTTAGCCCTTTGGGTGGACCCAACTTTACTTGTTTCCATTAGACAGGTATCACCTTCTTTCCTACCACACAGCATCTTCTTGGGAAGCTTGCCTTGGTTCTAGGCAAATTATCAAGACCCTTGAGTCTCTGGTTCAAACCTCCCAGACTCCTAAGGTCCTTCTTGTTTGGTTCAGGTCCCTGGTGTAAGAGATACACTGATTCAGGCAATTACAAACACAGTAGAAATCACCATAATGAATGATTTAGGCCCAAGATTCCCAATCTTTTCACAAAACTTCATGAATACCTTTTATATATGATATATTTTTTGTAAATCAGAAATTACCAGATTATCTGGTCTCAATCTTATCTCAGAAATTCATATGATGTATTATCAGCGAATTTGAGCTGCTCATTAGCGTGTGAAATCTGGTACTTTCACTCTGAGCCAAAAGCAAAAACTTTATCCCTTATTATTAGTCTGTGTGGCTTTATCTTAGGTAAATGTGCCATTTCCATTATGATTTTTTAAATATATAATATATTAAATATATTTGAATATATATTTAAATATATTTAAATATATTATAATTTTTGTGGGCTCTTAAGTATCTTAGGACTACATGTGGAGAATCAGAGGGTTCTAGACCTTTTTCGATAAAGCTAATCAGGCCCCCCAACCTTTGGTGCAGTCTATATAACATTCTCAGCTGAGTCCCCACACCACGGTAGTGATTTTTGCCGAGATACCATAATAGAGATCCACAGTTTAACCATTCAACAACCACTTGAGAGCCTGAGTGCCAAGCCCCATGCTGAGAGATGGGACTGCAACAACAAACAAGACCCAGTGCCCAACTCTGGTCGCTCAGATTTTAAAGAGGGAGACAGACTATTATTAATGTGGTGAGTGCTGTGACCAGATAAGCATGGAGTACTGTGAGGGGACCCCGAACTTCTGGGAGGAAGTGATAACCAAGCTTAAACCTAGAGGGAAAAGGGAAGCCAAACAAAATATAAGGAGCAGTGTTCCAGGCAGTGGGGACAGTATGCTCAAAGACCTAGAGGCAAGAGGGTGGGGAACAATAATTGTTTAGCAGGCAGACACAGAGCATACAAAAGTATAGCTATAGATAGGGCTTGGCGGATCACATAATAAAGGACCTCATTAAACCTGGACTTGGTCCTGAGCAAGGTGGAAAGCATAGAAAGGTTTTAAGCAAGAGTTGCAGTGCTTTAGAACGATGCACGTGGCAACAGCGTGCACGATAGACCAGAGGGGCAAGTCCAGAGGCCAGCAATGTCTTAGCTCTACGGTAACCACCAGGGTCTATTAAATTTTGTGTTTATCCAGCCACAGAGAAATGGGAAATTCCATTCCCTTCCCAGGGTTTTGTTTTTGTTTTTGAACGCCCAGTAATCCTATTGCATTGTGTTTCACGTATATTTTTGAGCTTTTATGTATAAGGCTGTCTGTTCCTCCACCTTATTGTTTGGATGGTAAGCCTAGTCTTTGGGTCACAGTCACAATCTGAGTATTGCCAAGCAAACTGGGAAGACTGTCCCATGCATTCCTAAGCTTCTTACCAGATTTCACATTGGGCTAAATTTTTAAACCACAATACTTGGTCAACTTACCACCGTCCTCAAATTCTAGGTTTGCCGGCCCAGCCTCAACTAACCCAGGTGCTCCTGAACCCCTCCCACCACATTTCCAGTTGCTGAGCAGGTTATGTTTGCATATGAGTATCATCAGTATGAGCTACCTTTTTTATCTTTCTTTCTTTGACTACTTGTTCTAGACTAGAGTCTGGGGGTGGAGGTATGTACAGTGACAGAGATAAAAGATTGAGATAGTGGGAAATGCAGCCTTCTGTGGAAAGCTAGATTGTACAATTAGTGTGGATTTTCTGACTCCTTGCAATACTGTAAGTTCTGAAGTACGGTTTATATACCTTTTCTGAAATGTGTAATTGTTGAAGCCAGCTTTACATATTTCACTATTAAGTATTCTCTTCCTGTGATGTTAATGACTTATCTGTTTAGAGCAGGTGTTCTTAACCCTTTTTCATGCCATGAACCCGTTTGATAATCAGGTGAAGCCTATGGACTGTTCCTCAGAATAATGTTTTCACATGCATAAAACTAAGTATGCAGGATTGCAAAGTAAACTATATTAAAATACAGTTATTAAGGTATTTTCAAAATTTTGCAATTATGTATATATGTACTTCTTTATTAGCACATAAAATAAGGCCTACTGGTGGTTCTAAATCTATTGGAATTTCAAAGTAATTTCAAACTACTGTTGTGAAATCTCTGCAACATCTGTGATATCTAAATCTGATTTCTATTAATGATAAAGTCACAGTACTGCTAACAGTCCTGTCATTTATTGCCTATGTTCATAATTGAAGGAAATGCTATATTTCAGTTAGACGTTAGTGAAAATATTTAATTTTTTTCTCATCCAAGTTCACTGAACCCCTGGTTTAGAGGTTGGCTAATTTTACTTCGTCGTTTTAAGAGTAAAATATTTTTGTTTGCCTCTTCAATTCTAAATTATTTGGGTTCATTTTACTGTTTCTTGTATGTTTTTCATACCTGAATTATTTTGCAACATTGCAGCAATAATTGAAGGCTTGGATGGAAAGAAATCAACAACTGATTAGAAATGAGAGGTTTCAACCAAAGCTCTTGATAATGTTACCTCAGGATATACCATCATGCAGTCATTATTGGAGCCCCACATCTGATTATTTCATAACCCTTAAGTCTGTAAGCATCAATAAAATTTGAATCATCTGCACTAAGCAATATTATAAGCTGTCTTGTAAAAGTGTCTACTTAGATATTTCATGATGAAGTTTATCTATTGATTCCCCATAACTTTTGCAAAGCCCTTTATAGCACTCTATCATTTTAAATGGGTCCTTACAGCATCCCTCTAGGAAAGCAGGATGGGGTTTAACATCTCCATTTTAGAATTGAGGAAACAGTCCCAGAGAGGAGAGGTGGCCAGCCAGGGCTCTCAGAGTTATGGAAGGCACAGGTTAGGAGTGGTAAATATTGAGGCAGGGACTTGGCCTCACCTCTAGGCAGGTATGGAAGCTGATCTCTCAGGTCCCTGGCTCAATCTAGTTGTGGTTCCCACTTAGCATTGTCCAACCCAGAGCCGGGCACTGGACTATGAAGCAGTCCCAGCCCCCAAGCAGATCTCTTTGTAATTATAAACAAACCAAGTCATCCAGAAACAATATTGCACCCTCCCAGGGTGCAGAACCCTTTCACATATGTGCACTCACTTCGTTCTAACCACAACTCTTTGAGGTAAGTATTCTTATCCCCATTCTTCAGATGAGGAAACAGAGAGGCTGTGACTTGCCATCTTAAATCAGGTAGGTATTAATTTGGCAGAACTGGGATAAAAACTCAAGTTTGCCTGACTCAAGGTGAGGTTTACTGATCTCATGTGCAGAGGGTCTCCGCTAGCCACAGCCAGGGTAAGATGGGGCCCTTGACCATAAGGAATATAGGGAAAGGTAAATCCAGGGTAAGGGGGAGAGTCGAAGAAGGCTTCATGAAGTGAGATTATTGCCTGGTTCTGGGCAAGAAAGATGGATTTAGAAAAGTGGAGGGAGCCAGCAAAAATCACTGTAAGCAAGTGACAAGCTGCAGACTGGGAGAGAGATGTATGATCCATGCAACAAATGATTCAAATCCAACATAAAGAAATCCATAAATCAGTAAGAAAAAGATAAACCACCCATGGAAAAATGGGCAACAGATAGGAAAAAGCCATTCACCAGGGAAGAAATCCATATGACCAATATACTGGGTTGGCCAAAAAGTTCGTTTGGCTTTTTCCATAACATGGAAAAACATTGTTAAAATGCAGGTTCTGGCTTGGTAGTTCTGGGGTGAGACCCCATCTCTCACAGATGATGAGGATGCTGCTGGTCCGAAGACCACACTTTTGAGAAGTGAGGGGATAGGTAGGAGTAGAGTGTGAACTTTTCAGCCACCCAAGTCTGCATCCCAGCTATGCTTCCTTTCAACTGTGAACCTTGGGCGAGTAACTTATTGTTTCTGTGCCTCAATTTCCTCATCTGTAAAATGGAGATAATAATAGTTTCCATCATCTGTGGTTGGGAGGACTGAATGAGTTAATATATGTAACACATGTAGTACAGCATATGGCAAAATAGGTGTTCAATAAATGTTAGCAATTGGTGGTGGCCATAGGAATTACTAGAGAAATGCAAATTAAACCACACCGAGGGCTTCCCTGGTGGCAGAGTGGTTGGGAGTCTGCCTGCCAATGCAGGGGACATGGGTTCGAGCCCTGGCCCAGGAGGATCTCACATGCCACGGAGCATCTAAGCCCGTGCGCCACAACTACTAAGCCTAAGCTCTAGAGCCCACAAATCACAACTACTGAGCCCACATGCCACAACTACTGAAGCCTGCGCGTCTAGAGCCTGTGCTCCGCAACAAGAGAAGCCATGACGATGAGAAGCCCGCGCACTGCAGTGAAGAGTAGCCCCCGCTAGCTGCAACTAGAGAAAGCCCGCACACAGCAACGAAGACCCAACACAGCCAAAAAAAAAAAAAAACACCGAGATGGATGTTGGAAAGTCTGACACTTTCAAGACTGGGGAGACAGAAACTCTCACATGCTGCTAATGGGAGCGCAAACTGGTACAGCCACCTGGAAGAGCAGTTTGGCCATATCTGGTAAAGTTGAGGGGCCCCTGCACTGTGATTCTAGATGTATGTGTATGTGTGTGTCTAGAGAGTGTGTAAAAACCAGCCATTGGAACCATGCAAGGCATATTCAGGAAACTGGTTGACTCTGGGGAGGGAGGGAAGGAATAATACAACTGGGGAAGTAAGAGACCTTCAATTTTTGCTATACTTGATGGAAAAAGAAGTCTGAAGCAAAAATGACAAAAATTTTAACGTTTTTTATCTCTGGATGGTGGATATATTATTCTTCCAAGTTTTCTGTATTAAGTTTTTGAAACTTTTTTCCCAGGGAAATGGAGGAGGGAAGAAGGGAGAGTTTGGAGCAGGTGGGCCAAGGGGGCCTGGTGCAGTGTTGGGTATTGAGTGGGGAGGACGAAGAGGTCCATCTACTGGGGCACCACCTTTCTTCAGGAATGAGTGGAAAAGAAGTTTAGAGAGGTAGATGGGAGAGCTGAAGCTCAGAGAGGTTAAGTGACGTATCAGAGATCACACAGCTAGTGGTGGGACCATTTGGACCATCAGCTCCAAAGTTCCCACTCTTGCTAGAAGTTTACCCAGGTGTGCCATGGTCCAAGCTGGGAAGGGAGCCCAGCAGGGTGGAGGTGGAGGTTGTACAATGCAGCCCAACTCCTTTTTCTCCTCAATATAACCTGGCTGTGACACCAGGAAGTTCAGGGATTGAGGCACCAGGGCCTCTCCTCCATCTTTCCAGGACCCCCTGTTGCCCTTCACTCAAGGGTTCTTGGTGACAGCCTGAGCCCTGGAGAGATACAATGCTGCCAGCACAGCCAGGTGTGGCTGTACCTGGACTGGAGCAGGAGTCCAGAGGAAGGGAAATTTCATATCCCTGAAGAGTCTTTTCATAAAAGAACACTAAAGAATCACAGTCAAGAAAGGCCAGGGCTTCCCTGGTGGCGCAGTAGTTAAGAATCTGCCTGCCAATGCAGGGAACACGGGTTCGAGACTTGGTCCGGGAAGATCCCACGTGCTGAGGAGCAACAAAGCCCGTGTGCCGCAACTACTGAGCCTGCGCTGTATATCCTGCAAGCCACAACTACTGAGCCCATGTGCCACAACTACTGAAGCCCACGTGCCCTAGAGCCCGTGCTCCGCTACAGGAGAAGCCACTGCAATAAGAAGCCTGTGCACCGCAATGAAGGGGAGCCCCCGCGCGTTACAACTAGAGAAAGCCCGCAAGCAGCAAAAAAGACCCAATACAGCCAGAAATAAATAAAAATAAAATAAATTTATCAAAAAAAAAAAAAAGAAAAAGGAAAGCCAGAGTTGAAGGACATGTGTTGGTCCCAGAATGGCAAAATGGTCATCATGCATGATACCACTCTCCATTCTTATACCTGTGGCAGACATCACTATTCAATCACAAAATCCTGAGTCCTGACCTCATAATCCTTCTGAACCTCATGTTCCAGACGCTCTCAACAATCAGTTGGAGCTGGCATGCAAGGTGAAATGTCGATGCATCTTCAGCACATGCCATGAGGGTCCTGCCCGTACCCCTCAGCCCTTTCCATTTCAGGGCACATCAGCCTAGCTTGCAGCTGCCAACACTGGCATCTCTTTGCCTAAGGCGGACCAAGGGGTGCCAGGAATAAATACCCTCCAGCAGTTCTCAGCCAGTGACTGGCAAGAACTGGCAAATGCATACCTCAGTTCCCTTACCCTCGGGTGGGGTGACTCTGATGTGCATCTTCTCCCGAAATCCTTAGCAAGAGAAAGTTCCTCTTGCCCACAGTGGGATGAGTGTGATAACACTCCTGTTACTGGAGCCTCACTTCCCTCACTCCCCCGGTGTTTCCTGGGATTGCTCCCTCTTAAATCTGCTTGCCTTCAAAACTGGTCTTAGGTCTGATTATGGGGATCCCCAAACTAAGACATCCTCTTCATCCAGTTCAATTCCTTCTTTTTCTGGACAAGGGAACTGAGACTCAGAGAAAGGAAATGACTTGCCCACGGCAGAGCCAGTGGCAGGGCCCACGTGAGAATCGTGTTCCCCTGACCTATAGATTAGCCCTTCCCAGCGCTGCCGCCTTCTGAGCGCTGCCGCTGAGTCTGTCCATTCCACCCCCATCCCCTTGGACTTGGTAGTTTATATCCCAACAAAAAAGAAAAGGCTGGTTACAGGTTAGGCAACCCATGGGCATCAGAGGCAGCCTACGTACAGATGGACCCTCCCTGGAGCCCCCAAGCTCACTTCTGGAGGTGGACACCACTCCTCCCTTGGTCCAGGGCTTCCAACCAGACCCTTAAGCTCCCAGGTTGTTGGTCTCCTCAGCAGAGGGATGAGCTGAATTGGTAGAAGGCATTATTCAGGGAAGCAACCTGCCCCCACCCCTCCCCCATCACAGGCATCCTCTCCGGAAAAATTTAAAGTACATGGCCACTTTTTTAAAGAAAATAATGTAAAATTATATTTGCTTTATAATTTTAGTGGGAAATGCATATTCTTTCCACCTAGGTTACATATTTAATTGAACAAACATCAATGAAAAAAGACGACCCCTGCTTTTTAGCCACTGGAACGTTAATCCTGCGTATTTCTGCCTGGATCTTCATGCAGTTGCGGGGCCTGACATCCTCCAGTCTCATAATTGATATGGAGGAAAAATCACACCCTGAAAAATTCCTGGGTTAATGCCCCCACCAAACCCACACTGTGTGACTTGAGGGCAGTTTCTCCCTCTATGAACCTCAGACTCTCCACCTGTAACATGGGGATGAGAACTCCAACCTTGGAGTGTCGCTGTCAGACTGCAGAGTGGGGAAGGGCCAGGCAGGAGCAGGGCCCTGCTGCCCTTTCCGCAGCCTGGGAGGCAGCCTGGGAGGGGCCTGCCCACAGGGAGGGTGCGGCCAGGTGAGGCCTGCTGTCATCCCTCCTCCAGGCTGCCCCTGGTGACAGGCAGGGAACCTGCGCTGAGTTCTCTGCACCCACCCAGGGCCCGGAGACTGGAGCCGGGAGCCGGAGACATGAACAAGATCTTCCCCCAGGTAAGAGCTGCCCTGAGACAGCTCCTGACCAGGGGGAGCCAACCTCAGGCTAAGGGTGGGCAGTAAAGAGGGGAGACACTGAGGTGACTCCGGTCCTCCACCACCCTGGAGACTCTCTACGGGGACCCAACAGGTGAACCAGGTACACGGTTCAGGTGATAAGTGCTGGGAGGGGAGAAGAGGCCAAGGGAGAGAACGATCGACATTATGGGAGGGGACATCAGGGGGATCCTCTCCAAGGGGAGCCGCCTGAGCTGGTTTGAAGGATGAATGTTTGCCAAGTGGACAGTGGAGGAAAAGGCATTCCAGGGCACAGTACAGGCATGGGTGTGGGAACGTGAAGTGGACGTGATGAGTTTGGGGCATTCAGCATGCTGGAGTGGGAGGGCCCGTGGTTTCCCCCGAGGCTCTTGGTGACACATCTGAAAGACTTTTCAGTCTGGCTCCCTGAGGCTGGACCTCGCCTCACCTCAGCCCACCCCTCACTCTGTTCTCTTGGGCAGGGGGATGGCAATGCTGCTGCCGCTGGAAGCAAAGCCCTCCCCAGAAGGCAAGGTAAAGGACGGAGGGCCTGGGGCCAGTCCCTCCCCAACGTGGGGCTCCCTTGAAGCTGGGCCGTTGCTACAGAGACACAAAGGGGGCTCCCTAAGGCTCCCGCTCTCTCAGACCTCTGTCCCCTTGCTGATGTCCCCTTGCTCCCAGCATCCCGGCCAACCATGATGACAGCCGTTTGTTTAACAGGGTGGTTCATTCTCTCCATGCACAAGCATGTGTGGAGCACCTACTGTGTGCTGCCCACCTCACAGGCACAGAGCCACATACAGCGCCCCCCGGTAACCTATAGAGGAAAGAGCTCTGGAGTCGAGTCCCTGGCTCAGAGGGTGACCTGGTGATTCTCTTTACCTCTGAGGGATAAAATAGGCAGGATTACGCACTTACTTAGCACCTGCTCTTGGCCACTGGCTCACCTTGCGACCAGGACAGTTTGCTTTACCTCTGTGGAATAAAGGAAGGAAAGAACACATTTAGTAAGCACCTGCTACGTGTTTCCAATCTTGGCCTTCATTTGATCGTTTAAGGAAACAGCCCCAGAGAGGTAGCTACTACTAATAACTATCAGGATCGAGGATCAAGGCCCTGTTATGTGCCCGGCATCGCAGGGCCTGTTTCAACCCTCAGGACAGCTCTGAGAGGGGCTCCTATTAGGGGGCAATAACAGATGAGGCAGCTGAGGTGAAGGGAGGTGAAGGTAGCTCGGCCAAGCTGGGGTCCCACATGGATGGGAGGAGGGAGGCAGGGTTCAAATTCGAATCAGGGTCCCTCTGGTTGCAGAGCCCCGGTGCCTTTGCTGCTCCACACTGGTGCTTGTTTATTCCAAGCCTGGCTCACGGTGGGCATGATGTGGGAAAATGGCCTCCTTTCCCCATCTGTCCCCTGGGGCATCGGCACCTAAGGGCTTTCAGGCTTTGAAGTGCAGCCTTCATCTGGCCGTGGGCCCCGAGGCTCTCCCGTGACCCCACCCACCCGGCCTGTGCTGCACAAATGTTTGAGGAGTGGCTGCTTGGCCAACCAGTATGCTGCTCCTTGCCAGCCTTCCCGCTGTCTCCCTGGTTACCTGAGTTTACAAGGGAGCCACGGGCTAAGGCTGCAGGGAATATGGGTTTTAGATTTATGCTGCATCTCCTACAGCATAGATCGGCTATCGTCTCCCTTCCCAATGCATGCCCACTCCAGGCTCCGGACACACAGGACCACTTGCTGTCCCCCATATGCCATCCAGGCGCTCTCTGCCTGGAGTGCTCTCTCCTCGCACCTTCCCCTCTCCTGCCTGTGGAAATCCCACCCTCCTTCAAGCACAATGACACCTTGTTCACGCTTTCTTAACCACACTTGCCGCCTGGCTCTGTGAGCAGCTGGTGTACAGGTATAGTCTGAGTACAGAGTAGGCAGCTCTGGAAATGTGAATGGATTATATGGAAATGACCTGAACTGACCTGAATTGGGCCCTTCCCTTGTTTCCTGGATCTCTAGATCAGAGTATTCAGAAAGCAGCTACTGTGTGCCTGCCCACTATGTCCCCAGGCTGGATCCTGGGGACGTAGATGCATCAGACCTGCTCCTTCCCCCTCTCTGAGATAATTGTGCCCCAGAGGACAGCAGGAGTGCCCACACTCTTCTTTTTACCTGTCTACATCTTGTCTTCTAAGTGCAACTACAAGCTTTTGGAGGGCAAGGGGATCAGAGCTGTGACTGCTTTTGTGTCCTCTACAGAGCAGGGCATCTAGTAGGATCCCAAGAAGACTTTGTTTCATTATTTCACAAGCAAGCAAATATTAAAGGATCGAAATCAGTTAAAGCAGGAGGACATCACCTATTTCCACAGTACTTCAGATACAGAATGGCACATAGTAGATGCTCAATAAATATGAATAGTAGCTAAAACCTTTACAGCACTTACTATGTCCCAAGTACTGTTCTGATACAATACCTAGCTTAATCCGCTCAACAACCCTAAGGTAGGCATTACGACCCCCATTTTCCACTTGAGGAAACAGACACAGAGAAGTAAAGTGGCTTTTCAGTGTGGCCCATCTGGAAAGTGGTGTAGCTGGGATTCCAATCAGCATCCTGACGGGCTCCAGAATGAGCAATCAGTTGGCATGTGGAAAGGGCACCCATTTGGGCGGCAAATAGGTGTGGATTCACATCCCAGCTCCACACAAGGTGACCTGAACCTTTTCTTCTCTGAGCCTCAGTCTCCTCATTTATAAAATAAATGTTGTCTTGAAAAATACAAATAATGGCTATGAAGGGCCTGCTTTGGTCTCTGCCCCATGGTAGGGGCTTGATACACAGGTGTACATCTCTCTTCCTCCTGAGGAGACAGCCTCATGGAAGGACAGGAGGGTGAGGGGGGTGGAGCAGAGACCTGGGACCCTCATCCTGACTGCCACTCACCAGCGACTGGACCTGGGCCAGAGACAGGTGTTTGGTGGGGGTGGCCCACAGGCAGAGCTGAGAGCATAATGGTGGGCTTGGGAGCCCTCTCCTCCAGGGAAGACTGTCCTGCCTCCAGGACCCCAGTGGGTAGGGACCACTAGTAGTGGTCAGGGCAGGGAATCTCTGGGCCCCAGCACTGGCTGCTCCATCACTGGTTTCCCACCCCACACAGCAGACCGGAGCCCTTTCTGCTGCTCGTGCCGAGGGGCCTGCCTCTCAGCCTTCCTGATGCTCCTGCTGGCAACTCTTGCAGCCCTGATTGCCCTGGTCGCCATCCTTGGACCCCCACCTCGCATGCCAGGTCAGGGTGGGCAAGAGAGGGTGGGTCAGACTTGTTGGGAGGGGAGGGGGACATAAAGAGATGGGGGAAAACTGACCCTGCCTGGCTTCTCCTTGAAATGACTTTTGGACAGTTCCTTAGGGTGCATGTGCAGACACACACAGACACTGACATATACACATCTCTGAGCTTCCATTTGCACATCTATAAGCATGAGCTATTGAGAGGACCCAGCTCTGATGCCACCTCCTCCAGGAAGACCTCCCTGCCTGCCTGGTTTAGGAGCCTTGTCTCAGCTCCCATAACTCTCACACTTCCTCTTCCCCGAGTCTGCTCACCCTGTGTGGTGCCATCCATCTGCATGTCTGCCTTCGCCACAGAGGACAGGGGCCTGTCCAACATATCCCTGAGGCCCGACTTCAGTGGTGAGCCCCAACACCGACCCTGCCATCACGCAGCTAACAGTTTGGAGAGTGAGGCGGATATTAATCCAATAAGTACAGTAAGGCAGGGTTAGTGGGGGCTCTGAGAGTCTGGAGCAGGCCTCTGACCCAGTCCAGGAGTCAGGAAGGGCTCCTTGAGCAGTGAAAGGGGGCTGAGGCATGAAGGGAAAGTGGGATTGATTAGTGGAAGGGGTGGCAGGAAAACCACAGGGAACACCCTGTGCAGAGTCCCTGGGATGGGAGGAAATGTGAGGAGAAGGTCAGTGGACACGAAGGACAGAGCAGTGGGTGGGGCCGAGGTCCAGGGCCTCAAAGGCTGCACTGGGGAGCGAGGTCACCATCCAGAGAGCCATGGGCGGGGATTAAACTGGGGGCAGGGTGTCAGCAGACCTACCTTTCTGAGAGATGGCTCTGTCACCTAGCAGGAGGTGCTAAGGGGACAGGTGGAGTGGGGGTAAAATCCACAGTACCCTACATGCCTGAGCATGGGCGCTGGGGATAGGTATGAGCACGCAAGGAGCTGCCTGCATGTATGTACCTGTGTGTCTGTGTGTTTATGTGTGCGTGTACGTGTGTGTGCAGGTATCTATGCACATGTCTGTGTATGCAGGTACATATCTGTGTGTGTGTGCCCGTGTGTGTACACGTCTGTATATGTGCGAGTGTATTGATGTATGTCTGTGTGAGCAGCTGTGTGTGTGTGACAATGTAACTGTCTCTGAGGGTCGGCCCCCTCACACTAGCTGAGGCAGTTCCAGGAGATGAGCCGTGGTTCACATGTGCACAAACACACAGGCACAAACTCGCTCCCACGTCCAACCTGCACTCATGCGTGTACACATGCACAGCCTGCGGAGCCGGACCTCCCAGTCCATCTGTTGGTTTCTCTCCCCTAATTCTTTGGGGGAAGCCCCAGGGTTGGGTGTTCCCCGCAGTGGGATGGAAGGGCAGACTCTCAGAAGGATAGACACTCAGATGGTCCCCACCATTCCTGGACGCTGGGGAGGCGACCTGGCCTCAGGAAAGAGCAGAGGCAGCAGCCTGGGTTATTAGCCGCGTGGCCGGGCATGTCGCATCTCTCTGAGTCTTACTTTCCTCATCTAGGAAATGGGGCTAATGATGACACCTCACAGAGGTTTTTGGGGAAACAATAGAATAAAAATGTGAAGGTGCTTTGCAGCCCGTAAAGTTGTCCCAGATGTAAGGGATTGTGGCATGACGGTCCCCAGCCAGCCCCAGGACGTTGCCTCTGACACCTTCACCTGCACCAGGAGCCCCACTGTGAAAGCCACTTCACTGACTTGAGCACTGTCCTCAGGAACTTCCCGTGAGACAGTCATTCAATAAACCATGACTTTCTCTGCATTCTCTCTAGGGTTATTCAAACAGAGAGGCTTTTTTTTTTTTTTTCGGTACACGGGCCTCTCACTGTTGTGACCTCTCCCGTTGCGGAGCAACAGGCTCCGGACACGCAGGCTCAGCGGCCGTGGCTCACGGGCCCAGCCGTTCCGTGGCATGTGGGATCCTCCCAGACTGGGGCACGAACCCGTGTCCCCTGCATCGGCAGGCGGTCTCTCAACCACTGCGCCACCAGGGAAGCCCAGACACAGAGGCTTTTATGTAATCTCCCCAACTGTCCTGTGGGGTGTGTGCTATGATCCCTACCTTGCAGAAAGGAACCTGAGGCACAGAGAGGTTGGGTCATTTGCCCGTGGTCACACAGCTGGCAAGTGGTTGAGCTGGGGCTTGGACCCCATCTCTGACGCTGAGCCCAGTGTCCTCCCCACGGCCCCAGCCTCTCACCCCAGCTCAGGTGGGGCTCAGTGGGGAGAACTTGGTGATGCCCTTGTAAACACCACCCTTGACCCTTCCGGGGCTCGCCCTGCCCACTCAGGGGCCCAGCCCTGTGTGACACAGATGAACAGGACGGGCTTCCTATGCCACGACCGGAGGAGCTGCATCCCAGCCAGCAGGGTCTGTGATGGCGTCCACACCTGTGCCCACGGCGAGGACGAGGAGGAGGCCTTGTGCCGTGAGTAGTTACTCCAGGGCCCCTTGGGAGTTGCCTCCCCCAACTCCAGCTCTCCCTGCAGTCATACTGAAGCTCGACCACCCCTGAACATACCAGGTACCCTGATGTCCTCAGGCCTTTGCTTAAATGCTGCCCTCAGCCAGGAACATCTTCCCCCGCCCTGTCCCACTCACACGCACACACATGTACCCACACTAGGAGATGCCTCCACTCTGTGCATCTCCATGTCCAGAGAACCTGTGTACAGCCCTCAAGGCAGATTTCAAGTGCTACCTCCTCCAGGAAGCCTTCCCTGACACCCAAACTAAATTACGTTCCCTCGTTTGGGCTCTCACAACTCCTGTGCTTCCCTGCACCCCAGCCCTAGTCACACTGGTTGTCACTCTCAGTTGGCATGTTTGCCACCCCCATCAGACTGTGAACTCCTATGGGGCAAACCTAATCTGCTTGATATTGGGGCCCAGTGCCTGGTGCAGGGCACTGCACAGAGAGGTATCGAGAATGATTTGCTGAATAAATGATGAAATGAGTGAATGAATGGGAAGGTCTGGTCCCAGACCTTAGAGACCTGACAGTTCTCAAGAGAGGAGCGTGGCACTTGCCACAGAGGAGGGAGAGAGCCTGGTGAGTCGGAGTGGTGGGATGGGGTAGCTTACGGGGGAAGGGTCATTGCATCATGGACCCTCAAGACCAGAAGAGATCTTAAAGGTCATCTAGTCCATGTCCCAGCTCATGCCCAAATCCCCTCTGCCTCTGCTTGCACACTCCCAGGATGGGAAGCTCACTACAGTTTGAAGCAGCTGCTCCCGTCATTGCCTGGTTTTTCCATGGGAACGTCTCCCTCGTACTGAGTTTAGAGCTGCCTCCCAGTAGCATCCTTGGTTGGTTCCAACTCTGCCCTCTCGTTAACCCCTGCCCCCCAAGAACCACATTTCAATCTGTCTCCCATGATGATGCCACTGCAGGGATTTGGAGATTGTTTTCTTGTCCCCTATGAGTGTCCTCTTACCCGGGCCACCCTCTGAACTCCCAGTCACCCCCTTATGATTGGTCTTCCCCACTCCACCAGCACTCTACAGAACACATACCAAATGCCCATGTCCCTCTCCCTGGCCTGGCCCCAGAAGCATCCATGACACTCCTGGCTGGCTCTGGTGAGTCCAAGGTACAAAGGCTTTTCCCCTCCCAAGTCTGGGTTATACCTCTAATGATGTGGCCTGAGTTTGTGTTAATTTTTGGTATACCTGTCACACTGCTGTCTAACACAGAACCCACTTTCAGGAAAGATACTCTGACTCTCTTTCACAAAGCATGTGATCCCACATTCCCTGAGTTCTGGGACCCAAGTGCAAGGCTTCATATTTATTCTTGTTATGTTCCAGTCGGAGGAGGCTTCCTGGAGGTGAAGGAACTTGAACCTGGACTTGCAGGTGGAATGGTTTTGGACAAGTGTCAAGGAGGACTTTTCTGGAGGGAGGAATAAAGCAAGCAATGGTGTGGAGTGGGAAGGCGCAAGAGCTGAGAAGGGAGAAATGGCTCTGGGCATTCTATTTGGCGAACAGGGAAAGAACCCTCCTCTCTCCTTGACGACCTCCTCCCCAAGAAACCTCCTTTTGCCCTTCCGGGATAGATGGGCAGTGACCCCGAGTTTGACAGCTGCCAGGGTGGCCAGGACAATCCACCTCCAGATAGTCCTGAGGCAGCTGCAGCCAGATGTGGACTTCCTCCTGCCTCATCTCTCCCTCTGTAGGAGACACACCCCAGAGCTTCCCGGGCTTCCTCGTGGCTCACTGCGGAGACCCCGCTTCCTGGATCTACTCAGACCAAAAGTGTGATGGGATCAACAACTGTGGGGACTGCTCAGATGAACTGAGCCCAGGTAGGGGTCTGGGCACAAGCTTGGCTGGGGCAGGTGGCCAGGCAGTGGCCAGAGGGCAGAAGTTAAACAGAGAGAATCTCCAAAGTTCCCCCTGCATCCCCTTCTTGCATCCTAGGAAGAAGTCTTCCACTCCTCCTTGAATGCCTCAAGTGGTAGGGTGCTCACTACCACTCCAAGGGGCTCCTTCTGGAGAGTTATTCTTCTGTGGTGGGAAACTTGCTTTCAGGGTCGCAGATGAGGAAACTGGGACCCAGAGGGCAGTCATGTAAAGAGTATGTACATGGCCCAGCCGGGGTTTGAACCTGGGCTTCCTTCATCTTCTCTGCACCACCCAACAACCCTGTGAGGAAAGGAAGGCAGGAATCGCTGGCCCCAGTTTATATGTAGGTAAACTGAGACCAGAAGTGACTTAATATGATGAGTGATAGGAAGGGGGCTTGGGTGTAAACCCAGGTTTCCTGACTCTAAGACGAGTTCTTTCACTGCTCCAGAGTTTCCTTTCAATTTCTTCCCCAGTGTTCAACCCACAAACATGTTCTGAGCACTGTTGGGGGCTGGCCTGGTGCCAGGTTCTGCTGGGGCACAGTCAGGAGTCAAACATATGTCCCACCCCCAGGACTCACATCATGATGATGCCAAAAGGAAGTGCTGGGGTCCTGGAGAGGTTTTTTGTGGAGGGGGTGGATAGGAGAAGTAATCATCAAGGGAGACTTCTCCAGAAGACGCAGTATTCAAGCAGGCCTTAAAAAATGGACAGGGTTTCAACAGGCAGAGGCTGGGTGTGCAGGGAAGAATACTGGAGGCCCAGGGTCCAGGGCAAAGGAGGGAGGTCTGCGAGGTGCCCTCAGGGAATCATAAATGGGCTGGTGGGACCGAATCAAGGTGAGAGAGAAGGATGGGAGACTATATGCGCCCACTAGTAACTGAACACTGACTGTCGGCCTGGCACTTTGCCCATCTTCCTTGATAACAACCTTGAGCACATGAGGAAACTGAGATTCAGACAGAGAGACTTGCTTGAGGTCGCACAGCCTATGAGTTGGGGAGTCTAGATTCTCTCTTCTCCAGGGAAATAAGGAATATAGTCAACCCGTGTCAGATGGGGCAGGGCTGTGGAGACAATGGTAGGTTTCAGAGCTAAAGAGTGCCCTGGTGCATGGGGCATTCCAGGACAGAGCAGCTGCTCTTCTGTCTTCCCAGTGACTGTGTGCCCGCCCTGCGGCCCTGGCTGGTGGCGCTGTCCCTCGACCGTCTTCAAATATTGCAGCTGTATCCCCAGGAGCCTCTGCCGTGATCACGTGCAGCACTGCTCTGACTGGTCTGATGAGTACTCCTGTCCTGGACCCTGAATGGGTCACCCAGGCCAGAGTGGGAGGCTGGTTTGGAATGGCACTGATAACCTGTCACATGTGCTATGAATCCAAGTACACAAGGGCAGGAAGGAGCCTTCGAGATCATGTAGTGGGATCTACACACAGTTGTCTCTGAATAGGAATTGCCTCTCCTGCTCTCAAGTTTTTCAGCCTCTGCTTGAATTCTTCCAGTGACAGGGAGCTCACTACCATGTTAGGCAACTCCTAACAAAGATGAAGGGAATACGCTTCCATGATCGGAGGCCTGCCTCTGGTGCTGCACAGAGGAAATCTGCTCCTCCACTCCAAGACAGGCTTGCAGATACTGACCTTGTCACCCCTTGGAGAAAAGATAAGTCTTGGGCTTAAACACCAAGCTGAGAATTTAGCCCTTATGGATGGCACATATATGACGTATATGCCACTTCCTGCCCTTTTGGTACCTAAGGCAGATATTCCTGGGCTTGGATGCAGCCTCAGTGTTTTCTCAGCTCAGTAATCCTAGCAGGTCCCACTGATGGATCACATGAAATGCACATGAGACGGGGTACTTGTCATCCTGCCCCTAGGAAGCCACCCCAGGAAGCTCTGAGCTGTAGGAAGAACGCTTGAGGAGCCCCTCCCCCACCCCCCGTCCATCTCTTCTCTTCCCAACCACTCCCATCCTCACCCCGTGACCAGCTGCCCAACAAAACAGCCCAGGTTCCTTCAAGTAGGGATTGTATTTTGGTTTCAGAGCCTGAGTGAAGGAGTTGTTTCTCGGCATACATTTCCAGTTTCACAGCACCCAGGCAGGCAAGGATGGATATCCCCATTAAACAGATGAGGAAACTGTGGCCCAGAGGGAGAAATAACCAGGATCATACAGCAGAGTAAGGGCTGGAACTGGGACTCAAATACCATCCATGGTGTCCCAACCCCAAAGTCTTTCCATCTACCAGTGTGACTCTATCTTGGCCAGGGTGGAGGCAGAGTCTCTGTCGTGTATTTAAAAAGGTAGCTTGGGGCTTCCCTGGTGGCGCAGTAGTAGAGAGTCCGCCTGCCGATGCAGGGGACACGGGTTCGTGCCCCGGTCCGGGAAGATCCCACATGCCGCGGAGCGGCTGAGCCCATGAGCCATGGCCGCTGAGCCTGCGCGTCCGGAGCCTGTGCTCCACAACGGGAGAGGCCACAACAGTGAGAGGCCCGCGTACCACAAAATAAAACAAAAAACAAATAAAAAGGTAGCTTGAGGGTCAGAAAGCGTCCCACCCTTATTCTGAAAGATGGACTTGGAATCTGGCCAATAAGGGACTCCTGTTGAGGGAGACGGACATATCCCCACTGGAAATTAATAAAATCAGTTCTGTGTATCAGTCTCACGTGAGTTTTGAAATAAATATGTGCACCAAGAGAGACGGGTGAGCTCTAGTTCATTCACTGCCACGTTAATTCATTCACTCACACACTAAACAGTCTCTGTATGCCTGCTCTGTGCCAAGCCGGGCACCAGGCACCCAGGAGTGAGCAGGCCTGGGTCCAACACTGGAGGAGCACAGGGTCCCACGGAGGAGGCACCTCACACTGGGAGGCGGGGTGGGACAGCAGAAAAGGCTGGGCTGAAGGTGCCAAGGAGGGGCCTTCGGGAGCCAGGACACAATCGTGTTTGGGGCTCTGATGACCTGAAGATTAGTTCCCGGAACGGGATGCCTCAGTGATCCTGCCTGGGGGAGGCTCAGCAATGGGCTCTGGCATCTTCGGCTGAGTTTCTCTCCAAGTGCAGCACAAGTGAGGTACTACGGGCACACTCAGGGCATCCTTTGTTCTGAAGACTGACCCAGAGCAGCCGCTCCTTCCCAGAGGAGGGGCATTTGGGCTGGCTCTGGAGGGCAGGAGAATTTCCAGTGGTACAGGTGGAGAAGGCATTTCTGGCTGAGGGGCCTCAGGAAGAAAGGCGTGGGAATGCCCAGCGGGCCACATGGCCGAAGCAATAGAACAGTAGGAGGTGAGGAGGTGGGCAAGGACATGGTCCTGGAGGGCATAGTGCATCACACTTCATCCTAAGGGCAGTGGGTGTCATCAAAACATGGTAAGCAAGGAAGTCACCTGGAGCTAGTGACCTTTAATTACAAAAGTCCAAGAAGAACATGCCAGGGCATGACCAAGTGGGCAGAGAAGAGAGGATGATCAAGGGCTATTTACTGGTGGAACATGTGTGTGTGGGGGCGGGGGGGGGAAGTAGGGAGAATGAGGACAGCAGGGGCCCCGAAGCCTGAGAGAGGACAAGAGAGTTGAGCTGACTGACCCCTGAGGAAAAGTTTCAGAAACTCATTCCAGCATTCAAATACCAACATGTTCCTGACACCCTGAGCATCAGTTGTTGAAAACAAGGTCACTGGGGAGAGAGGCCAAGGAAGAGGGAGCCTATGTTTGCTCATGCTGAAACTGCACAACTCTCATGGGGATTTGAACCCGCTGTCTTTCCATTGGGATCGCATACCTGGTCTCAGGACTTAATGAAACTCAGGTTCTTTATGTCTCTTGGCAGAAAGAATTCAGTGAGAGACAAAGTGATAGGTAACAAGTGGATTTATTTAGAGAGATACATATTCCATAGACAGAGTGTGGTCCATCTCAAAAGTTGAGAATGGCCCTGGGAGAAGCACACTCCACAGATGAGTGTGGGCCATCTCAGAAGGCGAGAGGCCCCGAAATATGGGGTGGTTAGTTTTTATGGGCTGGGTAAATTCATAGGCTAACGAATGAGAGGATTTTTCCAACTATTTTGGGAAACGGGTAGAGATTGGTATTGGGCCACCGCCCACTTTTTGACATTTTATGGTTAGCCTTGGAACTGTCATGGCGCCTGTGGGTGTGTCATTTAGCATTTGCTAATATATTACAATGAGTGTATGATGAGGCTTAAGGTCCACTGGAAGTTGACTCTTCCACCATCTTGGACCTAACGGTTCTAACCAGTGTTTGTTGTATCCTCAAGGGCTATGTCATTCTATTATAGGTTGTGCCCTGCCCACTTCCCTGCTGTTTCAAGATCAGTCAGCCTCGGTGGTTCAGGTGTAGGAGAGGCCCAGTTCCTGCCAGGGGCTGCTGGTGCTGCAGTTGGTCCCCGCGAGAGAGACAGGGAGACCTCAGTGGTCATCCATCCCTGGGCTTCTTCACTGGGCTGTGGCTTTCTCAGAAAAATGCCCAGAGGCACTGGCACCACGGGTTGCACAAAATTCTGCCCTCCCCTCCCTACCAAGCCCATCTATGGGCCTGTTGCAGGAAGGGGACCCCTTCCAGGGCCTGAGAGTCGGCCTCTTGTCTAACACTTGGAAATGAATTGTCTGAGGAGACATGTGTACTTGGAATAGGAGGGAAGGGGTTAGGGAACAACCTTTCAAAGAACGCCATAGCCCAAGGACATGACGTAAACTGATTAGAACCAAATGGGTCCAAGATGGAGGACCAGTCAACTTCCACTAGACCTTGAGCCTTAGTGTACGCTCACTGTAACGCATCAGCAAGCTAAATGACACACCCACAGGCACCATGACAGTTCCAAGGCCGACCATAAGGATCAAAAAGTGGGCGGTGGCCCAATTCCTGGAAATCCCCGCCCCTTCCCAAAATAGCTGGAATACTCTTCCCACTCATTAGCCTATGAAATTGCCCAGCCCTATAAAAGCTGACAACCCCATACCCTGGTGCCTTTCTCACCTTCTGAGATGGCCCACACTCTGTCTGTGGAGTGTGCTTCTCTCTAAATAAATCCACTTCTTACCTATTCCTTTGTCTCTCACTGAATTCTTTCTGCGATGAGACATCAAGAAGCTGAGCTTCATTAAGTCCTGAAACCAGGTGTGTGATCTCAGTTGGAATACTATGGGTTTTGGCTGGGTTTGAGTCCCGGCAGTGTGGGTTCAAGTCCCAATCTGGGTTTTGGCAGGGTTCGAGTCCCGGCACATGGGTTCACGTCCCAGTCTGAGGTGCACGGTTTCATACTGACAAAGCAAAACACTTTATTGGGAAGGGGCGCCTGGGCGGAGAGCAGGAAAGTAAGGGAACCCAGGAGAACAGCTCTGCCACGTGGCTCACGGTCTCAGGTTTTATGGTAATAGGGTTAATTTCAGGGTTGTCTCTGGCCAGTCATCTTTTTTGGCCCATATTTGGTCTGACTCAGGGTCCTTCCTGGTGGGACCTCTTGTTGTGAGACAACCCATGAGTAGTTATCACCGTGTCTGGCCAAGGCAGGCGGTTTCAGTCAACGGTTCCCTAACAGGCCCATGGGGTTAAGATTCTTCGTTTTATAGGATGGAGAAACCAAAGCTGAGACCAACTTTCCCCGAGTCCATTCAGCGTGTCAATAGCAGGGGGAAGACCAGAAGCCAGCTTTCTAGGTGCACACGGTTGGCACTTGCTGAGCTCTTACTGTGAGCCGGGCACTATGCTACGTAGGAGCTTTACCTCTCATCCTCCAACAAGGCTCTGAGGGTCGTACTGTGTTTCTATGAGGCTTAGAGAGGCCAGGCAGCTTGTGGAAGTGTGTATGGCTGGTAAGGGGAGAGCCAGGGAAACAGAAGAACCCTGCAGGGCCTCCCAGGAAGGGGAGGGGGAACCCTTTCCATGCCCCGCCCCCTCATTTCTTGCTTAGTCTCCTAGGCCTTCCCTGAGTTCCAAAGAGCAGACTCCAGCAGTTACTAACTAGGGTTGTGTGGGAATATAGAAACAAAGGAAAAGCAGTTAAACAAGAAAAGTAATGATAATAGTTTAGCGAAAACAGAGTCCTAGTTCCTCCTCAAGGAATATACGTAACAATCTGCTGCATATCTTTAAGTTGTTCTGCAGGAACTGAGAGCCCCCGAGCACTCAGGTGGAGAATGGCGACTACCTGCTGAGCACAAGCACTAGACCCCAGACTGTTCGGAACCAGAAAGTTGATGATTAGGATTCCTAAAACACCACACTGCTACTTCACAACATATCAATGAGAAGAAAGTCATGAATCCTGCAGCCTTCACCCCCAAATGTTGCCTTTAAAAATGCTCCCCTGGGGCTTCCCTGGTGGCGCAGTGGTTGGGAGTCCACCTGCCAATGCAGGGGACACGGGTTCGTGCCCCGGTCCAGGAAGATCCCACATGCCGCGGAGCGGCTGGGCCCGTGAGCCATGGCCACTGAGCCTGCGCGTCCAGAGCCTGTGCTCCGCAACAGGAGAGGCCACAACAGTGAGAGGCCCGCATACCGCAAAAAAAAAAAAAAAAAAAATGCTCCCCTGAAAGCCCTTGGGGAGTTTGGGTCTGGAGCATGAGCTGCCTGTTCTCCTTGCTTGGCCCTGAAATAAACCTTTCTCTGCTCCAAACTCTGTTTCCGTTTGTCTGGCCTCACTGTGCCTCAGGCACATGGACTTGGGTTTGACAACACCAGGAGTCTGGGCGCTTAGCCACGGCAGTTGGCTATTTCATGCTATGTCTCAGGAGGTCTGGGAAGCTTCCAGTGGCAGTGATGTCTGAGCAGGGTGATGAAGGAGCCAGGGACAGGGCAGACCAGGCTGAAGAGCCACAGGGGCCAGTGGAAGAGGGGCACCTAAGGGCACGTGAAGTTGTCCCCCATGGCTGGAGTATGAGGAAGAGTCTTGGATTCCGGGTTCTGGCCGAGGTATTCAGCAGGAGAAACACATATGATTCCTCCATCTGAGGAGAGGCTGCAAAGAAGGCTCTCCTCTGTACAGCAGGAATAAGGATGTCATGATCAAACTACTTTGCAGGCATTAGGGGGAAAAGTGATGTCCAAAAGGTGAATGCCGCTGGGAAACAGTAAAGCTTCAAGCAGAAGAAAGGAGAGGGCCTTTAATGAATATGGCAACAGAAGAAAAATGCACAGTTAAAAGTTGCAAGTTAAGTTTTATCCGGGGACCTTACTGAGGACTATAGCCCAGGAGACAGCCTCTCAGACAGTTCCAGGAACTGCTCTGAAGAGGGAAGGGAGGAACCAGGATATATAGGAGGTTTTTGCTGAAAAAACAAAAACATGTAGTCTAACACCGAAAGATTACTGCTAATCACAAACAGCAGACATCAAAAATGAAAGATTTTGGCACTTTTCTATGTATGGAAAAATGAAAGGATCTGCGTTCATTGAAATTATTCTTTACATATGTATGTTAATTCAAAGCACAGAATGCTTCCTGGTTTTCTCCATCCTGAATTCCCCTCAGGGTACACCATTGGTGGGAGGTTGCCGTACCTAATGGCTTGATCTTATAGGATTGGGATGGTGGGCAACATTCTTTTCTTACTGCACTGGCAGGCAACAGTCCCTGTTCACAAATATCATCAGGCAATATTTAGTGAGCATTTGGTACATGTCTTAGCTCTTGTATCCCATTTTCACTTATCCTCACAACCATTCCAGGAACCTGGTTTGGTTATTTGTACCTCACAGGGGCTAAGAGAGATGAAGTTGCTTGGCGAAGATCACACAGTTTTTAAAGGGTGGAGTCAGGATCAAAGCTTGATAGGCTCAAACCCAGAGCCCACCATCCCCGCTCCTTGACGGCTCGCTCTTTCTTAGCCAGGACTCCCTAGAAGAGGAAGCTGGAGTCCAGGCCAGGGGGAGGCAGCCTGTAAACAGGAGGTGGCTGGTGCTGGCAGAAGAACAGTGTTTGTTCTTTTCTGCTTTATCGGTTCTTCCTTTCACAAAGAAGCAGGTGCTGTAGCAACCTCCCAAATAGCATTCCATAAGCTAGGTCCAGGAAGACACAGAGCCCAGGGCAGCCAGCCAGGCCCCTCCCTTGGTTCACATCAGCAGAGCAGGGGATTTAATGCCACAGCCTGCAGAGAGAACTTAGGGATAGAGCGTCAATATTTGCCATCTCCCAGCCTCCCTGGTCTTTGCTCCAAGATCAGTACCTTAAGTACAACAGGTTCTTTGCTGTGCAAACATGCAGGTACAGATGAATGGAATTTAAAGTGACTCAGGCTTCACCGCAGGGTTTGGACTGGAAATCTGGTCTGGTTTAACCTTCTGCCATCACCATTTCCCAGGACTCTCCATTCATCCTTAGACTAACGAAACCACAGACTTCAGAGAACTGGCGAGGAGCTCAGAGCCCAGCCAGACTTTTGAGAAGAGGACATTGCTTCTCAGAGAGGCAGAGAGGGAAGGGACCAGCCCAAACTGGCACTGCCTGGTAGCTGTCACTGGGATTCTGAGGGTCACCCAGCAACTCCAGGTCAGGTAGAAGCGATTTCTTTGATTCCATTTTTTTAAAAAAACATTTATTGAGTTGTAATTTACATTAGTGAAATACACAGATCGTAAGTGTATATAGTTCAGTGAGTTTTTTTAAAACAGCTTCATTGAAGTATAATTGACAAACAATAAGCTACACATATTTAAAATGTACACTTTCATAAGTTTTGACACATGTATTGATAAATACCCATGAAACTATCACATAGTTTCATGTCCATAGTGAACATGTGCGTCACCCTCAAGAGTTCTTGTGTCCCTTGGTAATCCTTCACTCTCACCCCACCCCGATCCTCACTCCCATACTTAGACAACCACTGATTTTCTGTCAGTATAGATTAGTTTTCACTTTTCTAGAATGTTATATAAGTGAAATCATATAGCATATACTCTTATTTTTTGGCCTCTCTGACTTCTTTCATTCAGAATAACTATTATGAGATTTATCCAAGGACTTCCCTGGCAGTCCAGTGGTTAGGACTCTGAGCTTCCACTGCAGGGGGCATGGGTTCGATCCCTGGTTGGGGAACTAAGATCCCACGTGTTGAGAGGTGCAGCCAAAATAAAAAACATATAAAGATTTATCCATGTCGTAGCATGCCCATAGTCATTCCTTTTCATCGCTGAGTAGTATTCCATCGTGTGCATGTACCATGATTTTTTAATTCCAGGCTGAAGAAATGCATTCTTCACTTATCCATTCATTTGTTAATAGATTTTAGGTTATTCCAAGTTTGGGCTATTACAAATGAAGCTTCTCTGAACATTTATACACAAGTCTCTACATGGTCATGTTAGGGGAACCACTGACTGAATTCACCCACCCTGGCCAGGCACCACAGCAACCGTTTGAGTTATCTTGCGACAGGAGGTCCTGGTAAGGAATGCGGAACTAACAAGACACCACCAATCGGAAGAATCCGGAAAAGGTCAAAAGGAGAAAGGAGAAGCCAGTCCATACGTCCTACCAACTTCTCAGATCCTCCTCACTGGAATCCATCTTGGCTGAGTGATGCGTGTGCCACCAGGAAGGTCCCTGAGTCAGAATGATTGGCCAGAGGCAACCCGGAAACTAATCCCATCACTATAAAACCCGAGACTGTGAGCCACGTGGCAAAGCAGTCCTCCTGGGTTCCCTAACCCTCCTGCTCTCCACCTGGGTGCCCCTCCCCAATAAAGTCTCTTGCTTGGTCAGCATGTGTGTCTCCTTGGACAATGCATTTCTGAGTGTTCGAGCCCACTCTCGGGCCCTGAAAGGGGTCTCCCTTCCTGCAACAGACATATGCTTTCATTTATCTTGGAAAGTAAATGGCTGGATGTGGTAGGTGTATGTTTAACTTTTCATGAAACGACTTGTTTTCTAACGTGGTTGTATCACTTTACATTCCCATCATTGGAGTAGGAGAGTTGAGTTGCCCTATATCCTTGTCAACACTTGGGATAATCAGTATTTTTAATTTTAGCTATTCTAATAGGTGTGTGGTAGCATCTCATTGTGATTTTACTTTGCATTTCCCCAATGACTAATGATGTTGACTAATGATGTTGATCTTTTCGTGTGCTTATCTTCCTTGGTGAAAGGTTTGTGTAAATATTTTAAAATTTTATTAGATTGCTTGTTTTTTGATTGTTGGGTTTTGAGAGCTCTTTATATACTCTGAATACACACACCTTTTATCATATAATGATTTGCAAATACTTCTTCCAGTCTATGGCTTGTCTTTTCATTCTTTTGACAGTGTCTTTCAAAAAGCAAAAGTTTTCTATTTTGACGAAGTCCCATTTATCAAATTTTTTCTTTTATGGATCATGCTTTTGGTGTTGTATTTAAGAAATAATTGCCTAACCCAAGGTCACAAAGATTTTATTTTATGTGTTCGTCTAGAAGGTTTATAGTTCTAGGATTTTTTTTTTCCCTTTCCAATAAAAATTCCATTTTATCATGGAATGTTAATAATGCTCCATTCTTTTGTTTAGATGAATTCCAATAGTGTTTATGCTGATTTCTCCACAGGGAGAAAAAAGAGACCATTTATCTGAAAAGCAACTGGCAAAAAAATATTCAAGTTCAATTTGGTTTCATCCTGAAGGTTTGAAGTCAAACAATTCTTTGTAAGGATTTATAAATAAGACATTCATTAATTAAACTTCAAAATATTACTTTGAAGTGAATGCTACTGAATTCATTTAACCAGTGGTGAAATTCTGGCAAAGAAATAGAGTAATTAGACTTGTTCAGTAAAGCATTTTTAAAGCCTAGAAAAAGAATCCAGAAGTTTCCAATGCCTCATCCTCCATGTTGAATTACTCTGTTTTGGAATCAGATACTCGGTGTGTAGTTGCAGTAAGGGTATTCTGCTGTGACCTAGATAGAACTGTAAGTATAGCCTAAACAAACTGCTTAAAGTATCAGTATTTCCTATTTGGAATGGCTATCCAATACATATCACATCTGGAAGAAGAGGCTTCTGGGAAGTCCATGCGTGCTTTCAGAGTCTTTTCACAGAGCTGAACATCTGTCCTGACCTCTCTGCAGTTATGAGACAACCTTGGTGTTTTAGGTTTTTAAATTAGGTCTGTGATCAACTTTGAGTTCATTTTTTATATGGTGCAAATAATGAATCAAAATTCTTTTTGTTTTTCTTTTCGCACATGGAATCCAATTGTTCCAGCACTATTTGTTGAAAAGACGATCCTTTTTTTTTTGTGGTACGTGGGCCTCTCACTGTTGTGGCCTCTCCCCTTGAGGAGCACAGGCTCCGGGCGCGCAGGCTCAGCGACCATGGCTCACGGGCCCAGCCGCTCCACGGCATGTGGAATCTTCCCGGACCGGGGCACGAACCCGTGTCCCCTGCATCGGCAGGCGGACTCTCAACCACTGTGCCACCAGGGAAGCCCAGACGATCCTTTATTGAATTTTTCTTGCATCTACGTTAAGAAAAAAATGGTAATTCATATATTTGTGGTCTATTTGTTCCGTTGACTTATTTGTCAGTCTTGTTGCCGATATCACATTGTCATGATTCCCGTTGATTTACAATAAGCCTTGAAATCAGGTAGTGTTAGTCCTCCTACCATTTCCCTACCCCCACAAAGCTGTTTTGACTATTCTAGCTCCTTTGCATTTCCATATGAATTTTAGAATCAGTTTGCCAATTCCTATAGAAAAGTTCTGCTCGAATGTTGATTGAGATTGCATTGAAATTACAGATCAAGTGTGGGGAGAACTGACATCTTAACATTGTTGAGTATTCTCACCTGTGATTACATATCTCCCTTTATTAGTTCGCCTTTAATTTTTCTCATAAGTTTTCTCAAAACTATAATGTTTATAGTTTTATAGTGTACAGTTTTGTATGTCCTTTGTCTGATTTATTCCTATTTCATATTTTTTGACAGCAAGTCATATTTTTAAATTTTAACTTCCCATATTTCATTGCTAGTATATAAAAATACAGCTAAATTTTGTACATTCTAGTAGATTTACATTCTAGTAGATTTTCTTTTTTGTAGATTTCATCAGATTTTCTATATATATAATCATATCATCTATGAGTGAAGACGGTTTTCTTTCTTCTTTCCAATCTGGATGACTTGCATTCAGTCTTTCACCATTAAGGATAAGTTAGCTGTAGGTTTTCATAAATGACCTTTATCAAGGTAAGAAATTTTCCTTCTTTTCCTACTTTGCTGAAAGTTTCTACCAGGATTGATGTCATATTTTGTCAAATGCTCTTTCTGTGTCAGTTGAGATGACCTATGTTTTATTTGTTTGTTAATGTGGTGAATTACATAAATTGATTTTTAAATGTTAAATTAATCCTGCTTTTGTGGGATAAACCCCACTTGGTTGCAATGTATTAAGCTTTTTATATATATTGTTGGATTCAATTTGCTAAAATTTTATTAAGAATTTTTGCAGGGCGGGAAGGGATAAATTGGAAGTTTGAGATTAACATATACATACTACTTATACATAAAGTAGATAATCAACAAGGATCTACTGTACAGCAGAGGGAACTATACTCAATATTTCATAATAACCTCTAAGGCAAAAGAATCTGAAAAAGATTCAGTTATATACATGTATAACTGTATATATATATATATATATATATATATATATATATATACACATATATATATATATAACTGAATCATTGTGCTATATACCTGAAACTAACACAACATTGTAAATCAACTATACTTCAATAAAAAATAAATAAAATTTTTTTAAAAAAGAATTTTTGCATCTGTGTTCATGAGGGATATTGGCCTGCATTTTTCTTTTTTTGTAATGTCTTTTTCAGAGTAACACTAGCCTCATAGAATAGGTAGGGAGGGTTCCCTCCTCTCCAGTGTTCTGGAATAGTTTGTGTAGCATTGGTATTATTTCTTTCTTAAATGTTTGAGAAAATCCATTAGTGGAGCCATATGGGCTTGGAATTTTCTTTGTGGGGAGGTTTTGAACTACAAATTCAACTTCTTTAATAGATACAGGAATATTCAGATTAGCTATTTCTTTTTGAGTGAACTTTGGTAATGTCTTTCAAGCAATTTATCTATTTCTTCAAAGTTGCTGAATTTATTGGCATAAAGTTGGTTGTAATACTCCCTTATTATCCTTTTAATAGCTGTACAATCTGTAGTAATACTGCCTCTCTCATTCTCGATATTGTAATTTGTGTCTCCACTCTTTTTTTCCTGATCGGTTTGGCTAGAGGCTTATCACTTTTACTGATGTCTTCTCTCTCTTTTTTTGTTGATCTTGGTAGAAATATACCATTCTGTGTGCACTTGAGAAGAATGTGTATTCTGCTGCTGTGGGATTCTGTAAATCAGGTTGGTGGTATCACTTACAAATTGGCACTTGCCATCTACCTCTACAAGGATCAAATTATGAGCCGCTGAAGCTGCTGACCTTCAACACCCCCTGAAAGGAGCTTAGGGTGGAGATCAGGAATGAGGCACTCTGTGCTCTGGGAAAAACTGGCAGAACAGGTCTTCAGATAGTTATTTTTAGGAGAGTATTTTATAAGCCCGATTCTTGCATCTCCTCATATCTAGAAAAGCACTAAAATCCTTCATGGTGACGTCTGCTCCTTGTGACTAGCAGTAACCTGTACAAGACTAGCAGAAACCTTCTGCAAAAAAATATGTGCTTGATTGCATTCCCTTCTCCAAAATCACATATACTGACTTCCCCCCGCCCCCACCTCTTTGGAGCAGTTTCTCAGAGCTATCAGTAACGCTGTCTCCTAGGCTGCCGTCCTTATTTTGCCCCAAATGTCAATAAGACTTAACTCACAACTCTCAAGTTCTGCTTCTTTTTTTCAGTCGACAGTGGATAGCGTTGTTCAAGTCTACTATAAACTTGCTGATTTTCTGTCTACTTGTTCTACCATTTATTGAGAGAGGGGTAATGAAATAGCCAACCAGAATTGTGGGTTTGTCTATTTTCCTTGCAGGTTTATTAGGTTTATTTATTATTATTTGCCTCATGCATGTTGAAGTTCTGTTATCAGGTGCATAAACATTTAGGATTGTTATATCCTCTTGATGAACTGACCTATTTATCACTATGAACTGATCTTCTTTATCTCTGGTATATTCTTTGCTCTGAAATCTATTTGTCTAATATTAATTTAGCTGCACCAGTTTTGTTTTGTTTTGGTTTTTTTCTTTTTCTTTTTTTTTACATCTTTATTGGGGTATAATTGCTTTACAATGGTGTGTTAGTTTCTGTTTTATAACAAAGTGAATCAGTTATACATATACATATGTTCCCATATCTCTTCCCTCTTGACCAGTTTTGTTTTTAATTAATGTCAGTAAGGTACATTTTCCCATTCTTTTACTTTTAGCCTATTAGTGTATTTATATTTAAATTAAATATTAAATATAAATGTGTTTCCTTTAGTCAACATATAGTTGAGTCTTGCTTTTTTATTCAATCTCACAGTCTCCTCTGCCTTTTAATTGGGATATTTAGACCATTTACATTACATTTATTGTGACTATTGATATGGTTGAAATTATATTGCTATTTGTTTTCTGTTTGCCCCATTTGTTCTTTCTCCCCTTTTTCCTTTTTTTCTGATTTCTTTTGGATTAAATACTTTTTATGATTCCATTTTATCTACTTTGTTGGTTTATAAACAAAACTGTTTTGTTATATTAGTGGTTCCTTTAGAGTATGTAGTATACATCTTTAATTTAGCACAGTCTACCTTTAAGTGATTTTAAACCAATTCACTTTTTCTTTTTTATAGTTTTTTTTCTTTTTTGGCTGTGTTGGGTCTTTGTTTCTGTGTGAGGGCTTTCTCTAGTTGCTGCGAGCAGGGGCCACTCTTCATCGCAGTGCGTGGGCCTTTCACTGTCGAGGCCTCTCTTGTCGCAGGGCACAGGCTCCAGACGTGCAGGCTCAGTAGTTGTGGCTCACGGGCCTAGTTGCTCTGCGGCATGTGGGGTCTTCCCAGACCAGGGCTTGAACCCGTGTCCCCTGCATTGGCAGGCAGATTCTCATCCACTGCGCCACCAGGGAAGCCCACCAGTTCACTTTTAAGAACCTAATTGTACCAACAGTATAATTCCATTTCTCCCCACCTGACCTCTGTGTGCAATTATTGTCATACATTTTATAATACATTGCTGTTATTCTCATTTAAATAGCCAATTGCCTTTAAAGAGATTTAACTAGTAAGAAAGAACCATTATGTATTTAGCATGTAGTTATTTCCATGTGCTCCTTATTTGTGTGTGTGTGTAGATTCATATTTCCACCTCATTATTTTCCTTCTGCTTGAAGGACTTCCTTCAACATTTCATGTACTTTAGGTCTGCTGGTGATAAACTCTTTCAGTACTTTAAAAAGGTCATTCCACTGTTTGCATTGTTTCCCATGAGAAACCTACTGTCATCTTTATTTTTGCTCTTCTGTATATGAGGCACTTTTTTTCCTCTGACTGCTTCAAGATTTTATCATTACTTTTGAACAATTTGATTATGATATGGTGCTTGGTGTGGTTTTCTTCATGTTTCTTGTGCTTACGGGACATTGGACTTCTTGGCTCTCCTTTCATCAAATCTGCAAAAATTTTTACCATTATTTCCTTAAACATTTTTTCTGTCCCCTTTTCTCTTTTTCTTCTGGATTTCCAATTACACACATATTGGCTGCTTGAAGCTGCTTTGCTCATCTTTTTGAAGTTATTTTTCCCTATGTATATTTTGTTTTGGATAGTTTCTATTTTTATGTCATCAAATTCACTGATATTTTCTTCTGCAATTTTAAACTGCCATTAATGCCGACAATGCGTTTTTCATCTTATACAATGTTATTTTCATCCCTGGGAGCTGGACTTGGGTTTTTTCTGTATTCTCCATGTCTCTACTTAACTCTTTCAATACATGGAACACAATTATGACTTTTAATGTCCCTGTCTGATGATTCTAATATCTGTGTCAGTTCTGGGTAAATTTAGATAGATTTTTCTCCTCGCTATGGATTATATTTTCTTTCTTCTTTTCATGCCTGGTAATTTTATTTTCATATACTGTAACAGCTATACTGTAGTATAATTTATATACCATTCAATTCACTCCTTCAAAGTGTACAATAGTCTTTAGTATATTTATAGAGTCATGCAACCACCACTATAATCACCTTAAAAACATTTTCATCAACTGAAAAAGAAACCCCACACCCATTAGCAGTCAGTCCCCATTTCTCCCCGACCCCCCATCCCTAGGCAACCACTAATCTACTTTGTCTCTATAGATTTGCCTGTTTGGGGCATCCTGTATAAATGAAATCATACAATATGTGCTTTTTGTGGCTGATTTCTTTCACTTAATTATTTTTGAGGTTCATCTATGTTGTAGTATGTATCAGTACTCTATTCCTTTTTATTGTTGAGTAATATTCTATTGTATGGATATATCACATTTTGTTTATCAGCTCCTCAGTTGGACGTTTGGGTTGTTGCTACTTTTGGGCTACTGTGAGTAATGCTGCTATGAACATTCATGTATGATTTTGTATGGATGAACATTTTAATTTCTCTAGGAGTGGGACTGCTAGGTCATATGGTAACTATGTTTAACCTTCTGAGGAAGTGCCAGATGGTTTTCTACAGTGGCTGCATCATATTACATTCCCACCAGTAGAGTATATACAAGGGTTCCAATTTCTCCACATCCTCACCAACACTTGCTATTGTTTCTTTCTGATTATAACCATCCTAGTGGATGTGAAGTGGTATCTCATTGTGGATTGTGATTTTGATTTGCATTTCCCTGATAATGATGTTGAGCATCTTTTTATGTGCTTATTGGCCATCTGTATATCTTGCTTGGAGAAATGCCTACTCAGATATTTTGTCCATTTGTTTTAGTAATTTAACTTTTTATTGCTGAGTTGTAAGAATTCTTTATATATTCTGGATACTAGATCCTTATCAAACACATGCTTTGCAAATATTTTCTCCCATTCTGTAGGTTGTCTTTTCACTGCTGCCCATTGAAGCATAAAAGATTTTAGCTTTGATGTAGTCTAACCTGCCTTCTTTATCTTTTACTTTTGGTCGATTGTGCTTTTGATGTCATACCTAAGAAGACTTTGCCTAACCCAAGGTCATGAAGATTTATGACTATATTCTCATCCAAGAGTTTTACAGTTTTAGCCCTTACATTAAGGTCTATGATCCATTTTTCGTTAAATTTTGTATATGGTATGAGGAAAGATCTAACTTTCTTCTTTTGCTTGGGGCTATCCAGGTGCCTGACATCATTTGTAGAAAAGACTATTCTTTCCCCATTGGATTATTTTGGCACCCTTGTCAAAAATCAATTAACTGTAAATTGAGGATTTATTTCTAGACTATATATGGTAACTTTTTATTAGCTACTAGACATTGTGAATTTTAATTTGTTGGGTGTTTGTTAGATATTTTTGATTTCCTATAAATATTCTTGATACTGCTCTTGGATGCAGTTAAGTTACTTGTAACACTTGATCCTTTAAGGTCTTGCTTTTAAGACTTACTGGGCAGGACTAGAGCTGTTTAGTCTAGGCTAATTACTATTTATGACTAATTATTCTCCACTACTGAGGTAAGACTTCTCTGAATTCAATACCCATGGATAATGAGGCTCTCCAGTATTCCCAGCCCTGTGTGGCCATCAAGCACTGTTTTCTCTAATCCCTCTGGGTGGTTCTTCCCCTGGCCTGAGGTAGTTTCCTTACATGCATGTGCTGATCAGTACTCTACTGAATACTGGAGGGGCGCTCTCTGCATATCTCCAGAGTTCTCTGTGTCTGCAGCTTTCTCCTCTCTACTACTCTGTCCTGTGAACTCTAGCTGCCTTGCATTCCCTGAACTCTAAGTTCCAACTCCTCAATGCATGGATTCTGTTAGGCTCTGCCTGGACTCCCTGTCTTTGTGCTGCAGCCTGGGAACTCTCTCTAGGCAGTAAGCTGAAGCAGTCGTAGGGCTCACTTTGTTTCCTGTCTCTTGGGGATGACTGTCCTTTATTGCCTGATGTCCAGTGTTTTTAAACTGACGCTTCATATATTCTGCCTGGTTTTTCGGTTGTTCCAGGCAGAAAGGCAAAGCTGGTCCCATTACTGCATTGTGGCTGCTTTCTGAATCCTTTGAGCAAGGCAGAGGGAGACACTTTCCCAGAGTGTCCAGATTTGTTCTACGTCCTTCATTGAGAAGACAGAGTCCAACCATCATTATTTCATTTTAAAGGTTGGGAGACTTAGGCAATGACTCAAGTGGTGTTAAGTGGTATCTCATTGCAGAT
Source organism: Lagenorhynchus albirostris (assembly GCF_949774975.1). Classification (NCBI taxonomy): domain Eukaryota; kingdom Metazoa; phylum Chordata; class Mammalia; order Artiodactyla; family Delphinidae; genus Lagenorhynchus; species Lagenorhynchus albirostris. The sequence goes on from NC_083096.1 coordinate 141,169,097, forward strand.
TCTATTCTCTTCAGATGGGAATGTGGGAGTGAATGAGATTAAGGCCTGCAAAACTCCATTTAGCCTGCTCAACGCCGTGGGGAAATATTGAACCTGAGAGTCAATCTGAGATTACATCTTGACTTTCCCAGCAAGCCCCAATACCTCTGAGACTAGTTTCCCATCTGCAAAGCACACTGAAATTACAGAGCACTTCACCTGGAGGATCCTTGTTACCCTCATTCCACACCTTCATTCAGTTTCTCAAAGACAGTCCTGGGATCTGCCACGTCAGATTCTTGGGAGGGGTGGGGATGTGTTGCTTAATTAAAATGCATTATCTCAGTGGTTCATAATTGGCGGGAGGGTGAGGGGGAAGCACACGTCTTCTCCCCTTTGAGACTGTCATGACGGCTATGGATCTACTGCACAGGGAGGGGGGAAGCCCACATGATCCAAACACACAGCATTTCTGCATACAATTCCAGGTTCTTAACCTGACGTCTGCTCTTCCTGTGTGACTTCATTCCCACCCCCAGCTTCTTCCCAATCTTTCTCCCAGGCCCAAAGCTCTCTTGCCCTGCAGAATAACAGATCAGTAGTCTCCTGGACAGTTTCATCTGGCTGTACCACCTCAAACTCTACAAGCTCCAAAACTGAACTCATCTGACCCACGAACTTCTTCCTGCTCCAATGTTCCCATCTCAGTGGTTACTTACTTCAGGCTAGAAACCTTGAAGTCCTCTTTGACCCCTCCTCTCCTGTAAGTCAGTACCAAACCCTTTCAGTTCCACACCAAGCTCCACAGCAGCAGAGTCTGTGTCCATTATGGATCCCCATCACCAAACAAAGTACCTGGCTCGGAACAGATGCTCAACAAGTATGTATTGAGTGAATGATCACATCTCACGGCTGCATCCCTACGCCTTGCCTTAGGTCTCTCTCGGCTTCTCACTGGACTTCCCCTCCTGGTCAGCTTCCACCTAGTAGCCAGAGGCATCTTTCTAAAACACAGACCTCTGTCAACCTACTTTTTTTTTTTTTTTTTTTTTTTTTTTTTGCGGTACGCGGGCCTCTCACTGTTGTGGCCTCTCCCGTTGCAGAGCACAGGCTCCGGACGCGCAGGCTCAGCGGCCATGGCTCACGGGCCCAGCCGCTCCGCGGCATGTGGGATCTTCCCGGACCGGGGCACGAACCCATGTCCCCTGCATCGGCAGGCGGACCCTCAACCACTGCGCCACCAGAGAAGCCCTGTCACCCTACTTTAATCCCTGCATGTCTCCCTATGATTTTCAGGATCAAGGCTTTCCCCTAAATGGTTCCTGCTCACTGCTCTGGCTTCATCACTCAACTCTCTCCAACTCCCATTGCTCCAGCCGCCCAGAACTCCTAAGGGACTCACACGTGGAAATGTTGTCACTCTTTTCCACACTCTATAGAGCCCGAAATGCCTGGTCCCTCTCTTTGCTAACTCATATTCATCCTTCAAAACTCACTCAAGCATCATTCAGGAAGCATCTCCTGCCTCACAGGTCTTGGTTACCCATTTGAGCATTCTTTCACTGTGGTCCCAAAGCTCCCAAAGCACGCCCAAATCACAGTAATGATCACACTAAACTGTACTTGGGAAGTCACTAGTCTGCTCCCTACTTGAGGGCAGCGACCCTGTCTTATTTGCTCTAACAAAGCCCACAGTAGATACCCAATAACTGTTTGTCATATGAATGAAAGAATGAATATATTAGTAAGAGTCCTCCAGACAGACAGAACCAGTAGGGTGTGTATATGTGTATTCCCAAACAGATGGAGAGAGAGAGAAAATTTTATTCTAGGGAGCTCAGTCGTTTCTCTTAGGCCTACAACTCATTGAATGAGGCTCATCCCCATTACGGAGAGTGATCTCTTTTATTAAAAATCTACTGGTTTAAATGTTAATCATATCTATAAAGCACTTTCACAGTGACACCTGGACTGGTTTTGACCACACAACTGGGCATCACAGCCTAACCAACTTGACACATAAAATTAACCGCCATAATGAATAAGTTTCTTCTCTCTGAGCCCTAGCTTCCCTATCTGTAACATGAAGAGCTGTGGTAATGTTTTAGGATTCTACAAAGAAATAAATAATTAGATAACATCTGAATTAGACTCTATAGTTTAAAGCACTTTCACTCACATTATATCATTTAATTCCTATAACAATCCTATCAAACAAGTAAGTTTATTACATTCTTTCACAGATGAGGAAATCAAGGCCCAGAGAAGGGAAGAGATTTGCTAGTAAGCGACAGAACATGGACTAGAGCCTGGGTTTTCTGACTCCTAGTCTAGAGCTGATCCTTCACAGCCCAAAGAACCATCTTTGAGAGTTGATAGAGAGAGGAAGTTGCCAGGAACAAGAGGCTGAAGCAGAAGCAGAGGGGAAATTTTTGCTATAGATACTGAGAGCGAGACCGTAACAGCAGGATGTCAAAATCATCCAGGTCAGGCCAATCTAGGAATTCCAGGATATAATTTCTCTTCTCCAATTGAGAGGATACAGGTATGGCCAGGGCTCAACACTGATATATCAAGAGCTAACTCGGGTTTTAGGATAAATTTCAAAAAATAAGGATGGCCAAAGACACATGGTTAAAGGTGGCCAGAAAAGCTGTGTCACTGCTCTTTACTACCCAGAAGTCATACTGCATTTAATGTTGCCAGAATATTCTCGTATAAATCTATTGCAAAGTTAGGCCTTCATGTTATCCCCAAAGGTATGGAAAAACCTTCAGTGGAAGGACTAGAAACAGAGCAAGGCCTTCTGGTAAGATGTTCTATTTATTTTGACATGGTATTACTTACAGGACTCTAGAAGATCAAAGCTAAGTTTAACACTAAAAGGCAGTGGGGAGAATCTCAAGACCAGAAAGAAAGCTGCAAGCTAACTCTGCAAGACTTGCCAAGAAGCTAAGTGTCCCAAGCACTTCCATCATTAGGAGAGCTAATTCCTTGCTCTTAAGCACTCCTCATGGTTTCTCATTCTCACGTATTTTCCCTCTGTCTGGAGGCTTCAGGGGAGAATCCATTTCTCTGCCTTCTTCAGCATCTAGAGGCCGCCTGTCTTCCTTGGTTTGTGACCCCTTCACTGTGTCACTCCAACCTCCTGGATCAGTCGTCACAACTCCTGCTTTTTACCCTGATCTTCCTGCCTCCCTCTTAGAAGGACCCCTGTGATTACATTGCCTATCTGGATGATCCAGGATAATCTCCCCATCTCCAGATCTTTAATTTGATCACATCTGCAAAGTCCCCATTACCATGTAAAGTAACATATTTCCAGGGGTTATGACCTGGACATTTTTGGGGGGCTATTATACGCCTGTCACAATGAGTAACGAGCATGCTCTATTCTCTCTACTTTTAAATGTTTGAATAAAAATCTACAAAAGAAAATACTTCTTTGACCCCAAGACCCCAGTTACTACAAGAATTTGGAATTTATACTCCTTTACATAGTACAGATAGAAAAGAGACATGGCCTGAGGAATTTTTTCTGTGGTTCTTATTTCCACTTCCTCATCTCCCATTCTCTTTAATCCACTCCGGTTGGGTTTTTAACATTCACCTCTCCCCCAAACCTAATCAAAGCCACAAACAACCTCCAAACTGCCAAATCACTGTCCTCATCCCATGTGAAGTACTTGACACAACTCACCACTCCCTTCTTACCATAACATTTTCACTTCTAGGCTTATACTCTCCTGGTTTTACCTCTGTCTTCAACACCCATTCCTCTTTTGCATGATCGTAAGTGTGGGAAGGCCCCAGGCCCCATATCTCTTTTCTATCTACACTCTCCCTAGGTGATCATATACAGTCATGGGCTCCAAATATCAACTCTATACTGCGGAACCCCAACTTTATATCTTAGTCCTGATCACTCCCCTGAGCTCGAGTCATGTGTCCAACTGCCTGTTTGTGCATCTCATTAGGCCTCTCAAACTTGTCTAAGACAGAAGTTTTGATTTCCCCACCCACCCCAAACCTACTCCTCTCCTGCATTTTACCATCCATTCAGTTGCTCAGGCAAAACCTTAGGAAGGAGTTGCCTTTGATTTTACTCCCTCTGTTCCTTTACTCCCTGACACCAAATGCATCAACGTGACCTGTCAGCTCGACCTTCAAATTAGCCCCTGTATCCAACCTCTCATCATCACTACCATCGCTACTATCTAGTCCTAGCTGCCATCGTCTCTCACTTGGACTTCTTTAATGGTCCTGATTGGACCTCCCTGCTCTACTCTTGCCCCCACTGTGATCCATGCCCTACACGTTGGGTCCATAGAGCAGCAAAGGTTCACTCTTCAAAAGAGAAGTTAGATGACATGTGATGTATGCTTAATCAGTGGCTTTCTGTTACACTAAGGTGAAATTCAAATTCCATGACCCACAAGGCCTAGATGATCTGCCACTTGTCTCTCTCCTAAACTCATCTTCTACGACTTCTTCACTATGCACAAGCCACCTGGCTTTCACTCTTTTTCTTCTTTCTGTCCCTAGAATGTGTCAAGCATTTCCCATCTCAGGCTTTGCACTTGTTCTTTCCTTTCCTCAGACCCAGATGTTTGCATGACTAGCTCCTTCTTGTCATACTTCTCAGCTCAACGTCTCTTCCTCAGAGAGGCCTTCTGCAATCCCCTAAATTAATTAAAAACCTAGCTCTCCCCATCCCCGTCCCCCAGTATCTCATTACCAGCTCCACTTTTTCACTATGTGAACTTAGCTTGCTGACTTACTGTCCTGTTTACTTACATGTCTGTCTCACCTCCCTTGAATGGGAGCTCCTTGAAGGCATACACCATCTTTTGTCTTGTTCAGTGCTGAATCCCCAACACTTGGCACAGGTTAAATGTTCAATGGATACTTTTTCAAATGAATGGCTCAGCATTTTTTGGAATAAATGTATGAAAAGAAAATTTGACTTAATGTCAGATTATTACGTAATTCTAACAAACTAAGATTCTGATTCAGTAAATATGGGTGGCGTACAGGAATTTTCATTTTAACAAATACCCCAGGAGACTCTGGGGCAGGGTTGCACAGACCATAATTTTGAGTAACACTGATTTATTCATTCTTGCAAGCATTATGTAGGTAGGTGGCCTAGTTTTAAAGAGGTAAATTGAGTGTTAGCAGAACTGAGTCACTTGCCCAAAGTTCATGAGTCAGAAAGTGAATTCTAAGAAGAAACAAGAAATTCTAATTAAAAAAATAAAAAAGTTAATCTTACATGTAAGTTAAACACACACACACACAGATTACCTCATCTATTTTATACTAGTCATAATTTCTTGACCTTCATCATTTGTTTCAATCATTAAAACAAAGACTAGACTTTCATAACTCCATCTGAATGACTACAATGAATTGTTCAGATCAAACAAGAAATATTTGCTTAAAGTACTCACCAACAGAGGAAAATGAGAACATTGAAAGAAAAAAAGGATTAAAGAAAATGAAATCTTAGCTTCAAAAGTATACTGTGTTTATAAAAGAGAAGTAATCATAAGTTGCTTTGAAGGAAGATTTGCCCTCCAAAATGATCAGAACAGGTGGGATGTTTGAAGAGTAATCAGATGCCACTTTCTGACATAGCATTGCACCACAGCAACAAGGGGGTGGTGATAGTGGGGGGTGATCAAATTAGACTCAGGTTTGACTAACAATATATGCTAAGTTTGACAAGTAAGGCTGCCTGTACTAGGAATTTGGCAAGCTGTGCTCCTGTTCACCCAAATGACATTTTAAAGCTCAACCCTACTTCCACAACAAAAAACAATCCTCACTGAATCTGCTTTTTCATTGGATAAATTTCAAAAATCAGAACTTTTGAGATGATCCTGGGCAACAGGCCACACTTACAGAGTAGCACCTTGACTAGCTCTGAATAGCAAATAGAACACATATCAGATCCAAGATCTACTTTTATTAAAATCCTGGTTAAACTCCAGAGCATTTCCAGATGTCAAATCTACCACAACGATGCTCTCAATTCCTCGAGGCATTCTCTCCCTTCCTTTTATTTGCCAGTAAGTCTTGCTTTAAGCTCACCTTTTATGGATGGAATATGGTCTAGCGCAGCACTGTTCAACAGAAATATAATGCAAATCACGAATGCAAGCCATGTAAATATTGTAGTAGCCACATCAGAAAAATAAAAATAGATGAAGTTAATATTTTAACCCCCAAATTACCATTTTAACATGTAATCAATACTTAAAAATGGAGATTTTTTGGGCTTCCCTGGTGGCGCAGTGGTTGAGAGTCCGCCTGCCGATGCAGGGGACACGGGTTCGTGCCCCGGTCCGGGAAGATCCCACATGCCGCGGAGCAGCTGGGCCTGTGAGCCATGGCCGCTGAGCCTGCGCGTCCGGAGCCTGTTGGTCCGCAACGGGAGAGGCCACAACGGTGAGAGGCCCGTGTACCGCAAAAAAAAAAAAAAAAAAAATGGAGATTTTTTCATTCATACTTTTGGACTCTGATATCTGATATCCAGTATGCATTTTACAGCACATCTCAATTTGGACTAGCCACATTTCATGTGTTCAGGGGCCACATGTGAGTAGGGGCCACGGTACTGGACGATGAAGGTCTAGAGCCTTGCTACTCCAAGTGTAGCCCACAAATTAGAAGCGCTAGCATCATCTGGAAACCTGTTAGAAATGTTCAATGTCAAGCCCAACTCCAGATTTACTGAATCAGAATCTACAGTTCAAAAAGATCCCCAGGGGACTTCCCTGGGGGTCCAGTGGTTAAGACTCCTCACTTCCAATGAAGGGGGCGTGGGTTCGATCCCTGGTTGGGGAACTAAGATCCCACATGCCACACAGTGTGGCCAAAAAAAAAAAAAAATCCCCAGGTGATCTGCATGCACAATAAAGCTTGAGAAGCACTGGTCTAAAGTGAGTCGTTGGTCTCAGGTTCTTCATCTGATAAATGGACGTGATAATCCTTACTTGGCAGGACTATCGTGAAGATAATTGGTGGTTTACTTAATAGACCTAATATTTGAGATTTTAATGAATGGTAACTATTATTTAAGAAGGCCATGTAATAGAGTGGGCTTTACAGCTGGACAGAAAGAAATATAAATTCTGGTTCTTATAAGCTCCGGACCTTAAACAACTCACTTAACTTGAGGCTGGGCCAAACCGGAGTAGTAACAAATGACGCTAAGCTGCCTTGTTAGTTCACATGGCCTTTGTCCCAAACCAAAGTGTTACTTCCTGTGGCTCCAGTCTATTTTTCACAAGGAGAACCTAAGGACAGCAAAAACGTTTATTTGAAAAAATTACTATGTATTGAAAATATACATTAGAAATTATTACATACTTCCATAGCATTCCCCTCCCCCACCACAAAAGTAGAAATATCCGCTTGCTATGCTAATGCCATAGGTAAATTCAAACGAAAAGGAAAACATCATCAGCCCCCTTTCCTCGTACATTAGAGTTGGAGGGAAAAATGGTCAACTTATATCCGCCAATCAATAGGAATTTAACAAGTCCCAGTCTTCCACAGCAAGACACACATATTTCTGCTTTGAAGACTGTGAAGAGTTGCTCTGTTCCTTCTCTGGCTCCTCGAAAGCTCTCTTCTTGCTCTTCTTTGACTCCTGGCTTGAGAGGGCTTCGTGTTTCAACAGTGGTCCATGGCAATCTGGGGCTTTCTCTTTATAGAACTGGAGTTTCTCAGAAGAATTCATGTGGGCCTCTGCCAGGTGACACTTCACTGGGGCTTCTGTTCGAGCCCGCTTCCCATCTGTAAGGGTGACAAACGGAAGGGCAATGAGCTTTCCTATGCCACTGCTAACGGCTGCCTAAGTCCAGAAAGATGATCCAAGGGAAGTGATAAGAGGCCCAAACAGGGTGAGGTTTGGATTAATTTTATTCCCTATTGAGTGCCCTGTAAAGTAACTTACAGCAAATGCACCAGCACAGGTTGAAGGTATGCACTCACATGAGAGTATCACAGATTTGGATTTAAATCTCAGATCTGCCACTTGCTGCATAAATGACCTTGAGCAAGTGACTTGTCTGAGATTCAGTTTCCTCATCTTTAGAGGGATATAAAACCTATTTCATAAGGGTGATGTGAAGATAAAGTAACATAAGGGGCTTAGCACAAAGCTTGGCACAATAGTAAAAGCTTGAAAAAACGTCAGCTATTATTACTCAAAATCTGGACTTGACCCTGTCTTCTAAAAACAGCCAAGTTTGCGGCACAACTCTAGCAAATGATACAACCTTATCCTATATTTTTTGGTTTGCCCTGAATTTTTCTTATTTTTCTACCTTTATTTTTCCTTCACTTCGATTTCATCCTTTAACTCCTTAGAGAAAAAAAGTACGGTAAAATACACATAACATAAATTTAGCATTTTAACCATTTTTAAGTGTATAGTTGTGGCATTAAGTACATTCACATTGTTGTGCAAACATCACCACCATCCATCTCCAGAACTTTTTCAGCTTGGAGAAACTAAAACTTGGTATCCGAAAACTAAAACTTGGTATCTATTAAATAGTAACTCCCTACCACTCCTCACCTCAGTCAGTCCCCAGCAACCACCATTCTACTTTCTGTCTATATGAACTTGACCACTCTAGGAATCTCATAAGAAGACTCATACAACATTTGTCTTTTTGACTGGCTTATTTCACTTAGCAGAATGTCTCTAAATTTCAGCAATGTTATAGCATGTGTTAAAATTTCCTTCCTCCTTAAGGCTGAATAATATTCCATTGTATGTAAATACTACATTTTGTTTATCTATTCATCTGTCAATGGACACTTGGGTTGCTTGTCCCTTTTGGCTGCACTTTTAATTCCTTTTTAATGTTCTATATCCATCTACTTTTATACCACTGCAAATTTTTTCTGGAACAAGATGGGATGTCAATAAGCACATATGTACATACATACATACATTTAATAAGTTATTTTCCTGGTGCTGGTACTCAAAGCTAAGTGTGAACTTACACTGTAAGCTGTGTTGACAGAATACAAGTCTCAGTGATCTAATTAAGTCAATACTATCATAATTAATTTTCCCACTGAGTGAAGATGAGCTAAGTGCTTTAAGGGCAAATAACCTAAGGGCAAAACACTCCAAAGGAAAGGGAATTTCTCACAGAAATGCTGAGCAGCTGTTCCAGGCTCCGAGGTTTCTCGTGGCTTCACAGCTTCCGAAGTCACACGCTCCCACTGCAGAACAATCTAAAATGTATTTGGAAAGATTTGAATCCAAACAAAGTCTCAAGCTTTCCTTGGTCCCCACCCCTCTCTTTCCATAAACACAAACCCCCATGGTAATCTTACTTCAGATGATGGTGATAAGAAGAACCAAGTCAAGTCTGGATTTTCTGTTTTAAGGCATGAGTTGGTCAGAATACAAACATGCTGGATATACATACTTGCATGACTCAGAAAAAATCTACAAAGCTGACTCCCTATTTTCATCTCTATTCCAATCTAGAAATAAACTGCATATCCTTAAACTAAATACTAAAATTTAAAATCTTAGTCATAACACTTTTCACACATTCCTAGACTCACTTTCATGCCTTAAACTATACCAACTATAACTCACTCTTGTACGTGTGTGAAAGGACCATGTTTCCATATTCTCATGACACTTCATGATCAGTTTCCATTTTTTTAAACTGCTACAAATGTATTTTTATTATAAGCTACTATAAATTCTTTTGAAAATTTGGTTTAGTATAAACTACACATAAATAAAGTAAACAATTGTTTCACATATAGCACAAGTAGCAAGAACTTTAAATTCAGCACTTCTCATGGTATGCAATGAAATGATCAAAAAAGAAAGTCAAGACAAACATTTTCAGGTCACAGAGGCAGCACAACACATAGTTTAAGAATATTGTTCCAGAGTTAGTTCCACCAATACTAGTCAGGGGACCCTTGGCAAGTGATTTAAGTTCTGTCTTTCAATTTCTTCATCCGTAAAATCGGGATTAATAATAGTACATAGCCCACTGGGCGGTTGTGAGGATTAAATGAGATTAACATACATGAAGGGTTTAGCAGTGTCTGGAATATAGGAAGCACTCAATAAATCTTAGTTGTCAGCCCCTCTATGATACCTCCCTGAGCATGGAAAATGGGGACAGATCTAAAAGAATGCTAAGATGAACTGAATCTGGTGGCTCAGGGGACAATAAGGAAAACTGTGCTTCTACTAACAGAAATAAGAATGTCAATTAGGAAGAGCTGTTTGGGGATGGGGAAGAAGACGACAAGCCTGGTTCTGGACAAGCTGAATTTGAGGTGCCTGGCAGAGATTTATGGAGAATATTTAGGAACAGGTCTAACGTGTAAGAGAAGGTGATATCATTCCCGCAGGGACAGTAAAGGCTCTGAGAACAGTTCAGATCACCAGGAGAGTGGGTAGAGATAGAAGAGAAGAGGAGAAGAGGAAATGAGGAATCAGCAAGAGCTAAAGGGAGAAGTGAGAAAGTTAGGGGATACTGAGCAGGAAGGCCAGAGAGAAAAAGCATAAGGCATGCATGTTTATATCAGAACTGCAGTAAAAGCCAAGGAAGGTGAATAATGAGATCACATGCCACCTTCAGGACGACACCTGCAGCAGAGCCGTGAGGGCCAGAACTAGCTTACAAGGGATTAAGAACTGAGTAGGCAGTGAGGAGGTGGGAAGATAAGAAAAGAAAACAGCTCACAATCGCAATGGGGGATAACGAACATGTGAGAATAGAAGTAACATGTTTATACACATAAAGAAAATGGCCAACAGACAGTGAGATTGAAGATGTAGTGGTGGGGCAGTAGAGGGAAATAATTATTAGTAAAATATCACAGAGTAAGCTGGAGATCTCAGGGAACAGAACTGAAAGGAAAAGAGGCCACTAAAGGGCTTATCACTGGAATAAAGAGGCATACCTGTTCCCTTAGATAGGAGGGAAGTGGGGTATGTTGCAGAATTGTAGAAATTTTGAGACAGAGGGAAGTAAAGGACTCCTGTTAGATGGCCTCATTTTTCTGTGTCACCTTCTGAGAATGAGGCAGGAGGAGGATGGAGTCAGCCTCAAACAGTTTCAATAAGGATCAACAAAAGATAGATAAAGCACTGCTGCCAAGTCCTAGGGCCCAGCTGAGACTGCACGGTGCTTTCAGTCCAGGCTGTTAGGTATTTTACTTCATCCTTAGCTCTGCAAGAAAGGTGTTGGTTTCTGCATTCTACAGATAAATAAACAGAGACTCAAAGTTGCCTTAAGTCATATCCCTATTGGGTTGCTGAGCCAGGATCCCAAACTCAGGCCTCTGACCCTACAGCCTATGCTCTTTCCACCATGTCACCTGCTACCATAACCAAACTACATCAAGCCCTTGTAAGACCATCCCACACCTGCCCCAAGTCTACTGGATGTATCTAGGATTCTTCCAGCACTATAAACTTTGTCTGGCAATGAACTGTTGTAATTATTTCAGCATGCATTTTCACAAACTTCAAAGTGCTTCACCAGGACCCCTTCTTGCTTACTTATAGGGAGGTGATGCTACAATCAGGTGGTCGGATAGGTCCACAACCATGCGTTATTGCTTGGAGCCAAGGAGGGATCCAGATCAAAAAGTTTGGTGGTTCCTCTAGGCCTCCAGCAATAAACATTGGTTTAAAGCATCTGAAGGAGAAAGGCACCAGCCACAGGGAGGCTGGCATCTACTGGTGCTCTACTACTTGGTTACCTTCTGACTCTCTACTTAAGTCTGTACTTTACCAACTTAAGGAAGACCATCAAAAAGACAAGAGAGCATCAAAGTTCAGCTAAGAAGCTGAATATGGAAGGGCTCAGTGTGCTCAAACTAGCATAGTCTGATCTGGAAATATGGCCTCAATATGTGTCACCCGTGTTTCTGCCAGTACTTGGAGGATATCGGCTTCGTTGAGTTGGACTAAGTGAACTTCCTTGAATGGTTCATCCAGGACATCTACCTTTCCAAACAGTCCTAATTCTTTGTACATAATTTAAAACTTCAAAAAGAAAGAAAGAAAATGGGAGAGCTCAGGATAAAAAAAGGTTTCTTCACTAAGAGTTAAGAAATTTGCCCCCCAAAAGGGAAAGAGTTAGATTTAAATTCTTATCAGTGTGACTTATTCTCTTTCCAGTATACACACACTGCTAAGAGAATCTGTCCTTGTGAAGTTGGTTCACACTGCTTTTTTGCATAGCAAGCAAGAATTCATTTATTTTCTGAGTCATTTATAAGAAGGCGTTTTCTTCCAGGTCCCATACGGATGAAGCACAATCTAGCAACCAGAGCATGTGATTTAAGGACTGGCACCTAACACCTTTTCTTAAGTAACTGGGTTAGTTACCAGGCCATCAGTATCTCGGATTCGACTGAAGATGACAATTCAGCCAAGGAATACCAAGAGGATTAACATTTGTTCAAGTGTTGAATAAGACACTTGGAATTAAAATGAAGCCACATTAACTGTAGGAGAAAATATCTGCCTTACCTGGTCAGCCCAGCCCTCTGTCTTGCAGTTACTGTGATCAAATTCCTTCAAAGGCACTTTGGAGTGAACGAGACCTATGTGGGTCTGAAGCTTGTGTTTGACAGCTTTGACGTCCTAGTAAGGGAAAACCAGAACACTAATGCACACACATCTGGTTAACTCCTACTTGCCTTCAGTAGGAAATAAACACCATCACAGATCCCAGCCCTTTCTAAATGCCAATTAGCAGAAGCAAAATATCAAATTGTAAGTCTGGAAAAGCAAGAGAAGGGAGTAGAAGTCTTACCTTGAGTCCCGTCCCAGAGATATCTAAGCAGTTTAGTTTTCTAAAAGAAAAGAGGTATCCAATTCCTGCATCTGTGATATCAGGGTTACCTAAATGTCAAAACATAGATAGTATTCTGTTATAGTTATAAGTATTGCTACAATGCCAACAATAAGCTCAGGAAAAAAGGCCAAACAATGATAAAATAGAAAATACTGAGTGAACAAGCTTTTCAGAGTAAATTGAATGTAGAAATCTTATCTTTCCTATTGTAATGTGAAGGAGCTACGCTGGATGATCCTTAACATCCTTCACAGCTTTAACTTTCTAGGAGCTGGGGGTTAGCAGAAAAATTAATGAACCAGATAGTTATTCCAAAGGGTTTAATTTGGAACCACATGAAAACAACATACGTAAACATGTATTAGAATGGTATATTAGACTTTGTTCACAGCCGTTTTACGTCCAAAGTAAAAGATTTCTTTTAAAAAGATTTTCAAGGATACTGAGGCACAAAGACTATTAATGTCTTACTAACCTGCATTTTTTTTTAATCCTTTCTTACATATCACCTTCTCATATCAGAGAGTACTGCATTTAGCACTGAGTCCTAAAGACCATGAGCACAGTGCCTGGCACATTGTAGACACTCCAAAAATATTTGTTAAATGAATAGACTTCCCTGGGAGGAAGGGAGGGCATTCATTATTATCTTCATTTCACACAAGCCAAAACCAAGGCTCAGAGAGGTTAAATAACTTGTACAAGGGCACACAGTAGCAGAGCAAGGAGTGTCCTCTGACCTCAAACCCCTGCTCTTTCTATTTTTTTGACACCATACCATCCTGCCACATATTTAATAAATGCTCAGTTAAATCATAAATGATCTTACCACCTTTCTACTACTGGAGTCAATAACTGGTTCATTCTGTGCAAGTTATCAAAACTGTGAATTTCATCCTGATTTTCACCAAGCAATTATTGATAAAAAATGACCTAGCTGACAAACACTATAGATCAGCAACTCAAAGAAAGTAAAAATGAGCCAAACGTCCTTCATATATGTTGTGAATATGATGAAAGGTTGCCCTGTCTGCAGAGAGTAAGTGGCATGGGTGAATCTGTAAGGGCTTTTACTACCTTACAGAGGTGGCACTATGCCAGGAAAGGTATTTGGCCAGGAGTCAAGAGCCTCTGGCTTTAGGTCCTGCTCTGCCGTTAACTTGTTGTGGCACCTAAGAAAGTCACCTCCCCTCAATTTTATCACCTCTCAAACAAAGAGGAAGAACTAAATGATTTCTAAGTCCATTCTTCCAACGTTAATCATCTATAACTTCTAATAAAACTTACAAGATAAATCTAATAATGTTAGATTTTCAAGGCCTCTTTTCATCACTCGAACTGGTGCCGTCATTTTCCGCACCCCGGCATCAGATAAACAATTATCCTTCAGGTGGAGTTGAGTTACACTAGAAAACAAAGTCCATAAGTAAATTACTTAAAGAGCATTTGAGAAAGTCTAGTCATGAGAACATACTTTCATAAATTTCATTCAAAAATATATCTTCTAACCTCTGCTATTTCATACATAATGCATTTAATAAAGTTAAAGATATTTTGGTGCTACTTCAGTTGCTGAGTGAGGGTTAACTTACCGATCAAAGTGTCATGTAGTACTAGTCTCAGATGGCAGAGGGCACTAAAGGTATATGATGGAATGAGGTAAACAGGGACTGCATTAAGGATATAAATACACTTGTTTATCACAAAAGCTGCATTCCTGACAAATGCTGTGTGAAAACCAAAACCACTCTAAATATACTGGGAAAGTCTGCTAAGAACTCCTATGAGAATTCTTTATGCAAAGCACAATTCTTTCATTCTAATTATTTTATAAATCCAATTCTCAGATTGGGTTTATAAGGTACAGACATAACCCAATCCATTCAGCTAACCTGTAACTGGTGTTATTAATGTGTTCCACTGTCCCACACTCAAGAAATCCGAACCTTTACTAACCTTGTACAAAAATACCTTTGTACAAGATGAACCGGTTTGCAGGGCAGAAATAGAGACCCAGATGTAGAGAAGAAACATACGGACACTGAGGCGGGGAAAGTGGCGGGGGTGCGAATGTGGTGCTGGTGCTGGGATGAATTGGGAGATGGCGATTGACATATATACACTAATATGTATAAAACAGATAACTAATAAGAACCTGTTGTATAAAAAAATAAAATTCAAAAAAAAAAAAAAACCTTTGTACAGGGCAGTAGGTAGGTGTCACTGTCCTAGGCAGGCCCCAAGAAACAGGTTAGACTCAGGTTTGTAGTACTGTTATCCTTCTGGGTGTTTATTAAACCACAAAGGAATCCATCTGCCTTGTCTCTGCTGGCCATACTGAGATCAGTCGGACTATTTGTGAATGGTATGAACTGGATGATTTCTTTAAATTAAGGTTCTTGAAAAGGATTTATTTGGCTGTCTTTTAATAGTTCACATTTTAAATAATTTACAGTTCATTAGCAGTTAAAATAGAAAATGATAATGATTGTAGAAACTGTATAACTTCTCATCTCTTGCTAGAATAAACCACGGCAAAATCATTTTTCAACACAGGTAGCGTCAAGTATTATATGTTGAAATAAAGTTTATTGAGGTAAAGAACCTAGTGACTTACTTTCCTAAGAGTTGTCCAATCTATACTGCTTGTACCAAGTAAATGAAGATTGAATCGTTTTAGAAAAAAGAATTAGCAAATAAACACAGGATTGGGAAGTAATCAACATTCTTCAAGATGATCCCAATTGATCATCCTTTAAAAAAAGAAACAAAACAATTCATCTACAAATGGTGGCAGGTCAATACCTAGACAGGGCCTCATTGGTGAGATGTTCTAGAAGTTCATGCTCATCTCCAAGCTTGCAACAGGATAGATCCAGGCAGGTCAGCTCCCGGAAAGACTTAATCTCCTCGAGTTTTTCTGAAATCACCAGATATCTGTGGGGCGTGGAGAGCAATCAACAGCTTTTCTTTTCCTTCTTTTAAAACATCACCATTTGTGGCTTTGTGACACATCAACATTCCATCAGGACAAGGTACTATGTAATAAGCAGACTTTACTGATTACTATGTAGGCACAGGTTGAATTTTTTAAGCTAAAAATCTTTTTATGTGATGGTGGAATAAAAACTTTAAATAAATAAATAAAAACATATGAGCAAAGGCAGGACACGAGAGAAAAAATCTTCTTTGTTATAAGTCAGACAGACCTTGGTGTCAGTGCTGGGATTTCATCAGAGAATTTCCAAACTTTAGAATACTTGAAATTTTAATCACTCATTCCTTTAAGGTTGCTTTTTATCTAATGCTCAGTATCTAGTGCTTTGAAAACTGGAAAAGGCCAAGAATTCTGGGTTCTAACCAGCACATCCCCAAGAACATACCAAGATATATTTGACAGTCAGGTTTTATCTTTTCTATTCAAACACAAGTTTGAGTAGCTGCCCACGTCACTGTGCCACTGTTATCCTGCTAACTTTACTCCAAAAGTATGTGCAGCATGACTATTATAAGAACTCACTCTAAACTAGATGGTTATTAAGGCAAACCTGTGAGCATGAACACTTTAATTACACTGGGGCACCTTGCCAATCTGCTATTGGGAAGTATCAGGAGGCCTCTGGAGAGGAAAAGAAGATCAAAAAGATACTGCACAGCCCAGGCTATGGCCTCCACCCTGCTTTCTAGTTGTCCATCTATTTCATATGATGTCAGTGAGAAAAAATGAAAAGGGATTAGAAGTGACAGGAAACAGGAGAGGAGTCTAAGAGAACAGGGAAATGCTTGTGGGCAAGAGCATGCCTTTCTCATCCACTTTTCTCATGGATGTCTAAAAGTTTCCACAGCGAGATGGTAAGCTAGGATCAGTGGGGTTATACTTAAAAGTGTTCACATTTCTCTACTGTTGCCAGAATCATAATTACCAAAAACAGCACTGAATAATCCAAGGACAAGAAGGGAGTTAGATCTCTTTTCTTCCTACTTCCAATCAGAATAAGATATACTGAAGCTGATCGCTGGCCTGACTGCTGGGTACAGATGGCCTGGGGCACTGATACCCCCTCTAAGCTGCCTGGTGACTGAGCTCAGCTGGGTACACAAATGAGCCTTATTTACTCAGACATATTTTAATTGCATTGTAAATAAAGCTGCTGTTTTCCATCTTCCAATCACAGAGTTGAAGTGGGTTAATGGGAATTTGGGGAATTACTGGCAATTACAGAAAGGAAAACACACATCCTTTGATCAGTTAACCAAAAGATATTTAGTAATTCTGAAACAAGGGTTATCTGGGAAGGACACAAAAACGTATAACATGATTAACAAACATTACAAAAATCAAAGCTGAGAAACGAACATGCAAAACCACAGACACTACTACATGCTTATCTAGGACGTAATTGAAGCTCTAGGGTCTCGCTCAAAATTAGTCTTACAACTTGCCCCTTAAAAAGTTCAGAAGAGTATAGTGGAGAAGCAACAGAAACAGCACAGATATTTTAGTGTCAGACCTGAGTTTGGGTTCCAGCAATGCTAATTACTTGTATGATTGTAAGAAACTTACTTAACCTCTGTGAGCCTCAATTTCTCCAGCTAGAAAATGGAGCTGATGATCACTTCCTTTAAGGACTATTAAGAAAATCAGAAAAAATGTTCCAAAAGTAAATGGCATCTCATAGGCCCTCATTAAATGGTAGCTATTATAATTACTTCGGTTACACAGGGTGATATTTTAAGGCAAATACTTGCCTCCCTGTGACCACCGGTGGGATTAAAAATCACAGGGAGGAGACAGTTTTGTAGGGTTGAAACCCAGTTGCACTGGCTTCTCCTTTTGGCAGGCAGCTTTGTGACCCAACCCCACAAAGCAAGTGCCTGTACCTACACGATTATCTTATTTTTCAATTATTTTCTCAAGCTCTTTCCCCATGACCTGAACCCTTTCATGTTGGTAAAACCTTTGCTGCTGCAGCTTCAGCTGAGAATTGCAAATGCAAACCCAAATCTCCTGCCTTCTTTCTATTTTCCTTTGAGGGTTCAAAAGAAGGAAAGTTTTTGATCACAACTGAAAAATCTTATTCTTATATCTGAATAAGGCAGCATTGTCTTATTTGTAATTGTTGCAATAAAATATGAGCCAAAAGATTGCTAAAAATGTTTCTTATATTTTTCTGATTATAAAAGTAATACACATTCCTTGGAGAAAAAATTAAGAAAATCTGGAAAACTATAAAGAAAATTAAAACCAACTTCAATCTCATTACCTAAATTACATTTCAGTGGGCTTCTCTTTTTTCCCCCCCTATATATGCAATACATGTAAATTTTCCTATTTTTTTTACAAACAAAATTGGGATCATACATATTATTTTTATTTTTTTCATTTATTATATAATGAACATTTTACCACACCATTTTAAATGATCTTTGGATATTATCTTAAAAGTTATACACTATTTCATTATATGAATGTACCATAATTTATTTAATTAATTTCCTCTTGTTGGATATTCAGCTTTCAGATTTTCACTATAACAAATAGTACTACAATGAACACCCTTATGTAAAGTATTTGTTCTCATATCTGATTATTACATTAGAAATTAGAACAGACTCTTAATAAATGGAATTAATGGGTCAAACAAAAGATATGAATATTTTTAAAGCTTTTGATACATATTGCCAAGCTTCTTTCCAGAAATGCTACATTAATTTATGTGCTCATCAAATGTGAATGGAAGTGCTATTCTCATCCAATTTGACCACTGGAACAGTGTGCAGACATCACAAATGGATAAAAAGCATCTTCCCTATTGTGAGAAATACTTAAGGTATAATGGTACGTGGAGGAAAAAACAGAATACAATTTATAGATAGAGTATATTCCCAAATGTATAAAGATATATATAATGGTATACTATACTGCTATCTTAAAAATCTACACATATTGATGGAAAATGATTTTCAAAATATGTGAAGAAAGCAAAGTGCATACCAGTGTGAGCACTGTGTGTGTGCTGCCGTTTGTATAACAAAGGGGACAGCTATACATGCATGTGTATGTACAGAATTATCTCTGGAATTATGTAAAAGAAATTGATAACAGTAGTTGCCTCTGGGGAAGGGAAACAGGAGAGAGATGGGAGGGAGGCTTATGTTCCACGTTATACCTTTTTGTGTTTGTGTTTAAATTTTCTGTGTATTTTTTCAAGTTTTTCTTTTTAATTAGTAGATGCCTTGAAAGTCATTTTACACGATGGTGGTATAAAAATTTTAAATAAATCAATAAAAGTATATGAGCAAAGGCAGGTGATAAGAGAAAACATCTGCTTTGTTAGAAAATAGACTGACCCTGGTTCTGGTGTTGGGACCTTACTGAAAATTTCCAAACTTTAAGACACTTGAAATTTTAATCACTTATTCTTCTAAAGTTGCGTTTTATCTAATGCTCAATATCTAGTGGTCTGAAAACTGGAATAGAGACAGGAACTTTGGTTACTAATCTTCACATTCCCGAGAGCATACCAAGAGATATTTAGCAAATCACATTTTCTTTTCTATTTTCTCTTTCTAGAAAAGTTGGTAGAGGAGTATTTACTACCTAATGGAGGAGCTGTGGCAATCAACTAATCCTTGTAAAGTGTTTTCAAAATAAACCTAAGTGTTGTCTGGGAGGGTAAGGGAGAAAGACAATGATTTTTCTCAAAATGGCCTACCACTTCGTGTATGGAAATTCTGAACTCAAGGGCTGTTTGATGGGGAAAGTGCCCAAGCCCACTAAACCCCATAGCTTGACAGAATTCACACACCCAATAAAATACTCACTATCGTAATCAGAACACCCACCTGTTTCGCAAACACAAGGAGCAAAGCACCAGACTTCCATAGGCCTCTGTAAATTTCTGTAAAGCCCTGAGCCCTGCACCTGGCTCTGTGAATTTCTGTCTGGCTTCAGCAGCAGAGAACAGCTTTTCAGCAATCTGCTCAGGGAAGCCAATAAGGGAATCAATGTGATCAACATTGTCAGAGATGAAGCCCAGGACGAGGCTGAAGAGGGATTTGGCAGAGTACCGAAGATTCCCCTCCCGGGTGTATGTGAAGATGAAATGATCAGTCTTCTCTTTCTGTGCGGTATCATCTTCCCTGTTCATGCAAAGCTCCACCGAAAAGCCTTTGGGAAACAGTCTGAAAGGCCTTGGCTTCTGCAGGCTACTCCTGACACCATCCAAGGCCAGATTGACCATGTGCAGTTGCCCATTTTCTCGCACGTAGACAGGCCCTGGGTCCAGGTGGTTTTCTGAGTTGAGGTAGTAAGACATTGCCTTGGTTGCAACTGTAAAAGCAAGGCACAAGGAAATCAAATCCAATTAAAATGCCATTTGTAACGTGTAACTTCATCTTGCTGTGCCCAGAGCTTTATGAGCTTTCCAGGCAGGCCCTGTAGCTGATTTGGGGAATCAAAGCTTACCAGTTGCCTGTGAACTATGGCACTGGAGGTTACCTCTATTACCTCGACCTGGAAGCCCTTTCCCATGCTTCCCCTTTTCTTGTCTATCTGGTGAACTCTTATTCATCTTTCAAAAGCCAGCTCAAATCTCATTTCTAAAATTCACTCTAAGGGAGTTATCACAGAAGTGGTCAAAGAGTCACCTACAAGGAAAGTCATGGCAGCACAGCTGATATTAGCAAAACAACCGAAAATAACCTAAATGTTCAACAAGGGTGTTATTATATAAATGATGATACATCCATACCATGGAATGTTATGCAGCCATTAAAATGATAAAATTTTTTATTGATTTGCAAATTACAAATTGTACACGTGGAATTTACTATTTGTTTTTTTTTAATTAATTTATTTTTATTTATTTATTTTTGGCTGCATTGGGTCTTCACTGCAGCACGTGGGCTTTCTCTAGTTGCAGTGAGCGGGGGCTACACATCGTTGCGGTGCACGGGCTTTTCATTGCAGTGGCTTCTCTTGTTGCGGAGCATGAGCTCTAGGAGGCGAGCTTCAGTAGTTGTGGCACATGGGCTCAGTAGTTGTGGCACATGGGCTCAGTAGTTGTGGCTTGCAGGCTCTAGAGCGCAGGCTCAGTAACTGTGGCACACGGGCTCAGTTGCTCCGAGGCATGTGGGATCTTTCTGGACCAGGGCTCAAACCCGTGTCCCCTGCATTGGCAGGCGGATTCTTAACCACTGCGCCACCAGGGAAGTCCAACTATTTCTGTTTTTTAAAACATGTTTACACACAGAACAAAGGCTAGAAACTAATAACTCCCTTGCTACCTTGGCACCTTCCACACATTTCTTTATTGCACTTGGCTCACAGCTCTGCTACTGATTTATTTCTGGGCGTGTTCTGCTGATCTGAGCTCCTTGAGAGCAAGGATCATGTTTAATTCATCCACCCTAACAACATAGTGCTCTGGCATGTAATAGTCCCTGAGTAGATATTCATGGAACTAAAGTTTACTCCTTTGCTAAACCTTACACAGACCACAAGCAACATGGTTTTTTGGATCCACAAATAAAGACCTCCACCACAAGAGCTAACTAAAAGCTATTAAGGTGTGATGCTTCCAAGGGCTAGAATAGCTTTTAGTTAGCTCTTGTGCCTTAACTTCTTCAGTTAGCTGGCACTTCCGAAGTAAGGCAACATATCAAAAACAGCAGGGTAAAAAAAAAAACAGCAGGGTATTTATGCAATCATATGGGTGACATTTTGTGTCCAAGCGCTAACTGAAATAAACACTTGCTTTCCTGAGGAACTGTGAGGTTTCAAAATATTTGAGAAATTGCCAAGTTAAATAAAATGAAAGTATATGATTATTATTGCTACAATTTTTAGGTAAAACTTAATATAATATAGGTCAAAAAGCTGCTATTATCTCTAAAAGACTCTGACTGACTTTTAGAGTGAACAAACCCAGTTTCTTCTGCATCAATGCAGGGCTAGGATGTAGCTCTGAAGCCACTTAAAAGTGTCAACAATCAATCAAGTCAGTGATCAAAAATGCTGAGTCTCTGGAGATCAAACACTGATCCTGTTTGTGGGTATCAGTATGATCCATGTTTCTCCTGAGGATAATTATGTGTATAAAAGCACATCAGAAAAGAGGGCCCTGCCACGCCCGAGAGCCTCGCTCTTCCCTGCTCATCTCCTTATGCCCTCCTCTCTGGCTAAGCCATACGACCCAGGTAAGTTGGCTGTGTTCTCGTCTCACTGGCCCTTGCACATCCTGCTCCCTTTGGCTGGAACATCCTTCTCTGCTTCCCTGACCTAGCTAACTCCTAGTTATCATTAACACTCAGCTCAACCACCATCCCTCTCCTGAGAAAACTTCCTAACCCCTGCACTAGTGCACACATCTGTCTGGTTTTCCCAGAGCACCAATGTCTCTTTCTACATAGCACCTCGCACTGTGTACTGTCCGTTCACTTGCTAATATTTCCAAAGCTGTGAGCCCTTTGAGTACACGACACTTAACTTGATTCATCTCTCTTTTCTTTTCCAGGCCCAACACAGAGCCTAGCTTGAATAAGTCCTCAACAGGTATTTGCTGAACCAAATGAAGAGGAAGGGTGAGACCTCAAAGGGACAGACTTAGTACTCTGAGCTGCAAGCCCTGCTGATACTGTTGCTAGGAGCCAGCTCCTCTACCAGGCAACAGCTGCAGACTCCTCCCCCACTCGCCAGACCCTTTTGCAGGTGGTAGAAGCAAAGAGGATGATGGGAGTATATTGCTACTGGTACTACCAGGGAGGAAAAAAAAATCTAAAAACCAGAAAAAAAAAATTGGCTGGCTCTCATAACCCATACTCTCGCCAGTATTCAGTGCCTGCTGCCGAGGAGATACTTCACTTATTCTAAGCTTTTCTTCCAGGGGTAAGCACCTGGCCCCTTCAGTCTCACAGAGTTTAATCTTGATAAGGAGATAAAGCAGATCCCTTTCGGTCTTTATCTCTGGATTTGGACATTCAGAGTCCTACTCTACCTGTAGACCAGAAAGTAGATACCAGATATGGCCCCAAACAAGAATGACTTAATTTTAAAAGTAGAAAGACAAATTCCATGGAAGATAACATATTATAAGTAATCAGCACACTATAAACTTCCTGGCAACGAAATAGGGTCTGCCTATCTGTAGTACCCCTAACCATCACCTGCAATAGTGTCTTCCATAAACTTTGGAGTAAAATGGACAAATGCATGAATGGATGACCACTTCCGGTGAAAATCAGAAAAATCTGATTCCATCCAGCAGAGGGCACAGGCAGCTTGGGACCAAAGTGAGGACACTTACCCAGGCTGCCCCAAATCCTGGCAGCTCCGGCTTCCATGGATCATTTTCAAAAACGGCACAGTTCTGGCTATATTTTACTTTTAAATTACTCATCAAATGCTAGTTCTCTTTCTAAACGATGAAAAAAATCAAATATTTCCTGAAGAGTAAGCCCACATCATCTGTCCAGAAACCCCAAGGGCTCTCTGTTCTTCAACTATGATACTTGAGGAACTGACCATGGTCAGGAAATCCTGGTGACCTTTGATTTCTACTACTAAATTTGTGCATCTTGCACTCTCACAATAAGGAGCTTCCTGAGAGTTTGTGAAGTACTATAAAATGATCTAAGAATTGAATTAATGTTTAAGCCTTTCAAGGTTAAGAACCATAAAGGTGAGAAAATTCCAAACAAAGCTTCTGTAACTTGACTTTGCTTGTGCCTGGCTGTTACACAGAGTGGTCTATTATAAGGGAGCCCCTCAGGAGACAGGGCCTATTCTATACCATGGCACAAATACTACACGAACTGGAAAATTTAAGTAATTGGTATGTGAAAGAATAACAATGTCCAGTGGAGATCTGTATTAGCTATACTTCATATTAGAGCGACAGAGTAACAGGGCATTCTGATAGCCTCTAAGCCTGTCTCCAGAGAGGGAGTTTTGTAACCCATAAAACCTCATAGAAAACTATTACAATAGTGCATGTTCTAGTATTTGGTCACCACAAATGAGCCAAAGTTACCATGAAGCATGTCATTTCATCAAATGAATAAGATGTAGCCTTACTACATTAAAAACTCAGTTCTCTTCAGCCTCTTTGAATAAGAGGCAAGATAAAATAATTGATAACTAAACAGCTTTTTATATCTTGAAGCCAGTTTGCCAAGCAAGACTCATGACTATCCAGTCAAGTGGACTGGAAGGACAGAGTCAGGGAAGCAGACAATTAAAATTGTGAGCTGAGTCTATGGATATCTAATTTGAAAAGAAAGAGAAGAAAACGCCTAACTTTAGTAGGTAAAGTAAGTTAACAATCCCCCAGGAATATTAATCATAGTAAGATTATGATGATAACAATAGTGGGTGTGAGAGCTACCACTGAGTTGCCAAGCACTGTTAGGCACTATATTAAATGATTCCTGTAATTCTCAACAATCCTATGAAGTCAGGATCACCATTTAACAGATGAAGGCGCTCAGAGACGTAAAGTAACTTACTTAAGAAACAGAACTAATAAGTGGCAGAGCCAGAATTCAATCTCAAGGCTGTATCACTCCAAAGCTCAAGCTCTTGCCACTGCATGATGCTGTCTCTCAAGAATAAAAATATGACATCATCCTTAAGGATAAAAAAATGTTAAAAATTAATCTCACCCACCTGTTGGATCCCTCTGGTATTCACTGACTCAAGCTGGGGGGGAGGGGTGAGAGAGGGATGAGATAAAAAAACAGTGGACAACTGAGGAAAGAGTTGGTGGGAACAGAGCCAGGACAGAGCTACACTGAGGCCTCCCCTCCTTCCTCTGCCAGGGCAGAAATTACCCAAATCCACACACCAGGAAAACACCTGTCAATCCATGGCCGTCATCCCAAGGCTGCAGACACCCTTGGTTTATTTGAAAATGCAGTATTCTGAAGAAAGTTTCTAACATAAAAACCTGAACAGAAACTAGTTCCAAACCACCAATAACCAACTAACAATCTCAAGTTTATTGTTCTGGGTCACCACCATTACCCAGTTTTCAACTCATTTCTGTTGTCCTATAACTTGCACTTTCCTACCTGCCTTCTCACCATACCTAGCTCCTTATTTCCCCTGAGAACAGGCCAATCTCTCCTACACCCTGACATTTCACAGCTTTTCTACCTGCCAACTCTAAGCTTCTCACACAAGATCCAATCTCCACACCAAAATTCCTAATCCACCCCCTTCACCCACGCCCAGCTCCCCTGCCCCCACCTCTCAAACCTCACGCCCTTCCAATCCTTCCATCCCTTCTGAAATACGGCTCCCTGTCGCCCAGCTGCAAGCCCACCTCCACCTGGCTCTCCTTCCTCCCCCCCACACCATTCCACCCGCGTCCTCTCTAACCCCCATGCACTCTTCCTCTGTCCTTCACCATGTACTCCTCCCTTCCTCCCATTCTGAGATTCCCTCTCCCAGGACCCCAAACTCTCCATCTTTTTCCTTGTCTTCTGCCCTCAACCTTCAAAATCCTTCACGCTCACTATGCCCAACTTCACAGCCCCAACAACTTCTCCCTGCCCCCAAAACCCCACCCCTTCTCCTATTCCCATCCTAGATCCTTTCCTCCTTGCACTCCTCTAATCCCACTTTTTCCCCCTCCCCAGTACTGCAATTCTCCCTCTCTCTCTAAATTCCCACGCATGTCCCTCCCCAAATCCACCCAAGCTAATCCTGCTCCCTTTTCCCACCCAGGCCCCGAACCCCAAGTCTCACACGCCCCCATACACTACCCCAGCACCCCAACTCCACCCTTAAACCCGTCTCTGACAACCCTAGACCCTCACACCTTTCACCCAACCACACCCCAGCCCCGTCCTTCTCGGTCTTCCCCTCCCCCCATTCCACCCCTCCCTCAAACCTCACACCCGCCCCCACTCGCAGCCCCGGGCTCGGTGAGCGGCCCAGCCCGCGGCCGCCACCTACCTGTGCCCCTGCCTGGGGCAGCCAGCAGCAGCTCCTCGCTGACGGCTCCCTCCTCCCGCGGCGCGGCTGAAGGGGGAAGCGGCTCCGCGCCCCCGGCACAAAGCTAGGGAGGGTGGGACAGAGAATGTGCGGGAGAAGGGGGGGGGCTGGGGGCGACCTGCGCCTTGGGACCGCGGGGCCGTCGGGGGCGGGGGGATGGCTGGGCAGGGGAGGCGCGCTTGCGCGATACCCGGCATGAGGGGCGGGGTCGCGCTTGGAGGCGGGGCCGGACCCGGGGCTGGCGACCTGAGGGCCTAGGGCTCTGAGCAGGGAGAGGTGGGGACTGCGCGTGCGTGCTCTTGCGAGGGCGGGTCCCGTGGGTCTCAGAAGCCCCAGGGAGCCAGCTTAGCTGGGGGAGGGTAAGCAGCGTATACTCAGGCGCTTGCCTAGGGAAAGGCCCTTGGGCGGGGCTGCGGAGCTCAGCCCGCGCAGCTCAGCCCGCGCAGCTCAGCCCGCGCTGTAAGGAAGAGCACGGGGGCGTGGTCTGGGGGCGTGGCCTGAGGGAGACTGGGCGCGTACAACCGGGAGTACAGCTGTGCGCGACTGGGATCTCGGAGGAGGCTGGACGGGAGCGGGGCGGAGCTGGGGACCTGCGCGCTGCGCAGGGTGGGGCGGGACGGGGCAGAGCCTGTGGGCGGGGTGGAGCGAAGATCCGGGAGTAGGATTTGAGTGCCCGCGAACTCCGCGGAGGCCTGCGGAAAGGGAAGGGGGCGGGGCGGTAGGGAGACCTCGAGGCCCGACAATCAGCGCGCTTAGAGCTAACCGGAGGCCCAGGCGAGCAGGGTGGTTCGGCGGGCTCGGCTGGCACCGGGGGAGGTGGGAGCCTGGCTGGGCGAGGCCGACGGAGGTGGGGGATGCTGGTGGAGG
Organism: Lagenorhynchus albirostris; assembly: GCF_949774975.1. Lineage (NCBI taxonomy): Eukaryota > Metazoa > Chordata > Mammalia > Artiodactyla > Delphinidae > Lagenorhynchus > Lagenorhynchus albirostris. The sequence continues at coordinate 141,195,821 of NC_083096.1, forward strand.
AGGGAGAGAGCGAGCGTGGCTGGGGTTGTGAGGAGACGCGCGGCGCGGAGGCGGACGGTGGGCGGGCGGTGAGGTGACCGGGATGGTGGAAGACTGACGCATGACGCAGGTCTGTTCACTCCCCTGAGTCCTAGAGACACTAGTGCCAGCCCACGAACTTTCTGGAAGCCAGAAATAATGTTTTGACCCCCAAAAGGGAAAATCAGTTCCAAATAGAAATTAATAAATGTATCCAAATGTAACCTATTAACTGGAACGTAACCCATATACTTAAGAATTATATTTGATGTAGGATGTGGGTTCATATATTTTATGTAATTTGGGCCGGGCGTCCAAAAGTATGTGTTTAGGGCCCTTGGAGCTATTGAAATGGTCTTGAACTGAGTAGAAGGGTGTGGGACGGAGGTGAAAGGGTAGTGTCAGGGCTGGTTGCCTTTCAAGTGATACCAAGCTATAGGCCCTGGCCCTGGGGAGGCAGAGGATGGCCGTTTTCTAATTTACACAAAAGTTCCCAGTGGATGATGTTATGGGAAAGGGTTTGAGGAGTCTGGTTCTAAGAGTACCAGACGCAAGGGGTACTCTTTCCTGACCACAAGAAGAAAGTGAACTGAAGGCTTGGCGCAGAAAGCTTTTTGGAAAGAAAGGTTACGTGAACTGGAGGTGAAAGGGTTGGGTAAGTGGCACTGGGTTTAGAGGAGGATAAGGCATCAGGGAAGTCCAGGGTCAGGGAGTTTTAAAAATGCAGAGGATGGCACCCCAGAGTGCACCACCTTTGATGAACTGAGGCCCTGAGTGAACACGTGTGAGTTAGGTAAGGCATCCCAGGATGGGGGGTTAGATTACATCCTGAACCTGCATTTTGGAGTTAAGGAAGCAACATACCTGTTGAGTTGTGTTATGGGTTTCTTCGGGATTGGTGTGCCTCTTTCGCATTAAGCGCAACAAAGAAACCTTAAAGTGAACCCAAATTCTGCCGCTTCTTGTTATTTAAATAATTCCATCCAACACAGGAAAAAGGAAGGGTATTGGTGGCTATAGGAGGTATGAAATGAGTTTTGTATTAAAGTACATATTTGCTTCCTTCAGATAATTTAGGTGGTAAGAATGTGACGTCAGAAAAGAACTGAACATTTGGAGAATACATGCTCTTATTTATCTACTACACATCAATGCTAGATATATTTCCCTAAAACATATTACTTTTTTAAAGCAAATTCTGTCCTTAAGTCTCCACCCTCCACATTTCCACTGCCAAGTAGGTTACCACAGGGTTTTTCTACCTCTGCACTATTCACATTTTCTGTCAGATAATTATTTGATTTGGGGGACTGTCCTGTGCATTGTGGAATATTTAGCAGCATCATGAAATGCCCACTAGATGCCAATAGCATCACCCCCCCACCCCCAGTATGACAGCCAAACTGGCTCTAGACATTGACAAATGTCCCCTGGGGGGCTGAATCACCCCCAGTCCAATTGAGAACTACTGGACTACAGGCTAAAGCCTACCATCTTTACCTGGCTTTCAAGTTTTTTCATTATCTGTTCCTAATCTACCTTTCCTAGAATTTCATTCAGGCTAAAAGAACCCCAGTGCAAGAGTTCTTTCTCTGGTTTCCTCCGTAGGTTATCACCTAGTCTTCTTGGACACTTTCAGGGATGGAAAAGATTAAAAATCTTTACTTTGCTGGAAAGTTCTTACATCTATGATGTCTTCCTGCTTACAGTTCGTATTTGTTGAGTCCAGTTAAATCCTTTTTCCATTTGTGAAGACTTGTGATATTAAAACTTGTCATATTTCTCTCACTAAAGTATCTCTTCTTTAAACGATAGTCTTTCAACTCCCTCCATGTAACATAGTTTATAGATCGTCATGAACGTTCTGTTCTCTGAACAATATCAAGCCTGATAATGTCCTACTTAAATTATACTACCTAGAACTGAACACAGTATTCTAGATGTGGATCACACTGTTTGCACATAACAAATTATTAGTTTCATGTTTGTCCATTCTCCTTGACTCTGAACTTAAAGGCAGAAACAATTCTTAAGTCACCGTCTTTGTCTTAGGTTTACATAGTCAAAGATTACTACGTAGTGTCTTTGCATTACTAGCACAGTGCCTGGCCCTTAGTTGGTTTTCACAGATTTTGGTAGAATTTAGTTCCTTCTTAGCTACATTAATGTAATTTAAAATAACATTCCTTTACCTTTGGGGGCAGATATAGTACACTCTTGCCTTATAGTGACTTTGCAATCAACTAATCCTCTGCATGTTATAGATGAAAGGTTGGCAAATTTTTTATGGGCTAGATAATAAATATTTTAGGTTTTATGAGCCTTATAGTCTGTCACAGCTATTCTGCTCTGTCACTATAGCACAAAAGTAGCTATAGACAATATATAAATGAATGAGTGTGGCCATTTCTAATAAAACTATTCCTGGACACTGAACTGTGAATTTCATATTTCATATAATGTTCATGTGCCACAAAATATTTTGATTTTGAAAACATATTTTAAAATGTGAAAAACGTTCTTAGTTTATGGGCCATACAAAAACAGGTGTCAGGGTAGATTTGGCTCACAGGCAGTAGTTTGACAGTCCCTGATCTAGGCCGTTCCTTGTGTGATTGATTTTTTAAGTCTGAGTATATTAAATATCTTATTCATTGCAACCTATCTTTCTAGCTTGCTCAGATTTTTTGTGTGCTAATTCTTTCATCCAGTATATTAGCTGACATCACAGCTTTGTGTCATCTGCAAAACTGATAAACATATTTTTTCCTTCCTTAATTAACAATAATTTTGAATGGGATAAGGGTAGAGGTCTTACACAGTTCATTTTGTTCCATTAATCACCATTCTTTTAGTATTACCATTCCAAGAATTATAAATATCTACCTAAAGTACTGCCTGTCACCCATCCCATATTTATTCATCTCATCCACAGGTGTCTTGGGATGCTTTGTCTGAAGTTTTGTTGAAATGTTCAGGAATATCCCTAATAGGTAGTAACTCTATCAAACAACCAAAAAGAAATATGTAGGTTTGGTATAACTTGTGAATTAATGGTACTGTTGCTTTCCAATTTTACTACTTTCTTGTTTAGATTTTCAAAGCTATCCTTTTAATAATAATGAAATTTAGTAATTTTAGAATTTTGTTGAAAATTCACATCCAAGTACATCAGCCTCTATTTCCAGGAATTCACCGTATTTTTTTGTCTTCAAACTAAATGTTAACAGTGTTCATATAACACCTGTTCTCTGGTATCAGTAGTATTAAAAGCTGTAGTAAGATTGGCAAGAAAAAAGGCAAAATAAAAGCATATTCGAATATATACTTTTTTCTGAACCACTGCTTTTAACACTTGACCAATCTTACCACAGCTTTTAACACTATCAATACTAGATTTTAAAATTACAATAGAAAATGCACTTTGTGCCAATAAATATAAAATCTAGGAAGAAAGAATTTTCTCAAAATACAGATTTCAAAATTGACTCAGGAAAGTGTAGAAAGCCTGAAAAGAACTACTGAATTGAAAATAGTCAAAAATCTACGTACAAACACTTTACTAGGCTTATAGGATCCAATGACCCAGCAAATAGAAAAATAAGGGAAGCTCTCCAGCTTCTTTATGTTCAGGGTACAGTCTAAATTCCAAATCCAGACATAGACTAAATAACAACAGAAAAAATTATAGGCCAATTTCACTTAGAAATATATTTGCAAAATTTCTAAAAATAATAGCAAACTGAATCCAACTATGGATAAAAATACCAGTACACCTTGGCTGTGTAGATAGAGTTTATGCTGAGAACTGGGGATGCTATAACATTAGAAAATCTTGATTTAATTTATCACATTAACCTGTAGAAACATCTATGTGATCACCTTAGTAAATGTTAGAAGAGCATTTGATAAAATTCAACGTTCATTTGTGCTTAAAAAATAAAAGCTAACAAACTAAAGAGAAGGGAATTTCTATAACCCAATGAACAGTGTCTAACAAAACCTTCACTGAGCATCACATTTAATGGTGAAATGTTAGAAATATTCCTTGTAAAGAATAAGATTTTTAAAAAAATAATGTTTTTTTTTTGAAGATCTCATTTATAGTAACAATGGAAATGATAAGGTATCTAAGAGTGAATCTAATGAAAGAGGCAAAGATATGTTCCTAGAAAACTGTAAAACAACTTAAGGACTTAAAAGAAGTCTTAAGTTAATGAAAAGATACTCCAGATCCATGGATTTGAAAACTCATTATAAACATGTCACTTCTCTCCCAATTAATCTATAATGGAATTGAATTATAATTAACATCTCAGAAAATGTTTTAATATAATTTAACAAAGCTATAATAATCAAGTATAAAGCATAAAACAAAAAATTTTTGAAAATTAAGTAGGGGAATTTACCTTACCAGATATTAAGATTTATTCTATCTTATTCTATCCTTTTAGTTTCATATTTAGAGTGTGTCTCTTGAAAAGAGTACTTAGTTTTTTTTTTTTCTTCAGTCTTAAAGTGTTTAGTTTACTAACATTTAATGGAATAATCTGTGTGTTTGTGCTTAAATCTGTCTTCTGGCTTTTATTTTCAATTTGTCCTAACTGACTTAATTCTTTTTTTCTTCCTTTTCTACCTTCTTTCAAATTTACCATGTATTTTATGGTATTCCATTTTTTCCTCTCTGTTGGCCTCCTTCCTATAACTCTTTATGTTTTTTAGTGGTTGCTTTATCCTAAGTCTAGGATTATAACATGTATCCTTACTGTCTTTTTGTTTTTAACATCTTTATTGGAGTATAATTGCTTTACAATGGTGTGTTAGTTTCTGCTTTATAACAAAGTGAATCAGCTATACATATATAAATATCCCCATATCTCCTCCCTCTTGCATCTCCCTCCCACCCTCCCTATCTCACCACTCTAGATGGTCACAGAGCACTGAGCTGATCTCCCTGTGCTATACGGCTGCTTACTACTAGCTATCTATTTTACATTTGGTAGTGTATATAAGTCCATGCCACTCTCTCACTTTGTCCCAGCTTACCCTTCCCCCTCCCTGTGTCCTCAAGTGCATTCTCTACGTCTGTGTCTTAATTCCTGTCCTGCCCCTAGGTTCATCAGAACCATTTTTATTTTTTAGATTCCATATATATGTGTTAGCATACGGTATTTGTTTTTCTGACTTACTTCACTGTATGACAGACTCTAGGTCCATTCACCTCACTACAAATAACTCAGCTTCATTTCTTTTTATGGCTGAGTAATATTCCATTGTATATATGTGCCACATCTTCTTTATCCATTCATCTGTCGATGGACACTTAGGTTGCTTCTGTGTCCTGGCTATTGTAAATAGTGCTGCAATGAACATTGTGGTACATGACTCTTTGAATTATGGTTTTCTCAGGGTATATGCCCAGTAGTGGGATTGCTGGGTCATATAGTAGTTCTATTTTTAGTTTTTTAAGGAACCTCCATACTCTTCTCCCTAGTGGCTGTATCAATTTACATTCCCACCAACAGTGCAAGAGGGTTCCTTTTTTCTCCACACCCTCTCCAGCATTTATTGTTTGTAGATTTTTTGATGATGACCATTCTGACCGGTGTGAGGTGATGCCTCATTGTAGTTTTGATCTGCATTTCTCTAATGATTAGTGATGTTGAGCATTCTTTCATGTGTTTGTTGGCAATCTTCTTTGGAGAAATGTCTATTTAGGTCTTCCACCCATTTTTGGATTGGGTTGTTTGTTTTTTTGATATTGAGCTGCATGAGCTGCTTGTATATTTTGGAGATTAATCCTTTGTCAGTCGCTTCATTTGCAAATATTTTCTCCCATTCTGAGGGTTGTCTTTTGGTCTTGTTTATGGTTTCCTTTGCTGTGCAAAAGCTTTGACGTTTCATTAGGTCCCATTTGTTTATTTTTGTTTTTATTTCCATTTCTCTAGGAGGTGGGTCAAAAAGGATCTTGCTGTGACTTATGTCATAGAGTGTTCTGCCTATGTTTTCCTCTAAGAGTTTTATAGTGTCTGCCCTTACACTTAGGTCTTTAATCCATTTTGACCTTATTTTTGTGTGTGGTGTTAGGAAGTGTTCTAATTTCATTCTTTTACATGTAGCTGTAGTTTTCCCAGCACCACTTATTGAAGAGGCTGTCTTTTCTCCATTGTATACTCTTGCCTCCTTTATCAAAGATAAAGTGACCATATGTGTGTGGGTTTATCTCTGGGCTTTCTATCCTGTTCCACTGATCTATATTTCTTTTTTGTGCCAGTACCATACTGTCTTGATTACCGTAGCTTTGTAGTGTAGTCTGAAGTCCGGAAATCTGATTCCTCCAGCTCGGTTTTTCATTCTCAAGATTGTTCTGGCTATTCGGGGTCTTTTGTGTTTCCCTACAAATTGTGCAACTTTTTGTTCTAGTTCTGTGAAAAATGCCATTGGTAGTTTGATAGGGATTGCATGGAATCTGTAGATTGCTTTGGGTAGTATAGTCATTTTTACAATGTTGATTCTTCCAATCCAAGAACATAGTGTATGTCTCCATCTGTTTGTATCATCTTTAATTTCTTTCATCAGTGTCTTACAGTTTTCTGCATAGAGGTTTTTTGTCTCCTTAGGTAGGTTTATTCCTAGGTATTTTATTCTTTTTGTTGCAGTGGTAATTGGGAGTGTTTCCTTAATTTCTCTTTCAGATTTTTCATTGTTAGTGTATAGGAATGCAAGAGATTTTTGTGCATTAATTTTGTATCCTGCTACTCTACCAAATTCATTGATTAGCTCTAATAGTTTTCTGGTAGCATCTTTAGGATTCTTTATGTATAGTATCATGTCATCTGCAAGCAGTGACAGTTTTACTTCTTTTCTGATTTGGATTCCTTTTATTTTTTTTTTCTTTGGTTGCTGTGGCTAAAACTTCCTAAACTATGTTGAATAATAGTGATGAGAGTGGGCAACCTTGTCTTGCGCCTGATCTTAGCGGAAATGGTTTCAGTTTTTCACCTTTGAGAACAATGTTGGCTGTGGGTTTGTCATATATGGCCTTTATTGTGTTGAGGTAGGTTCCCTTTGTGCCTACTTTCTGGAGAGTTTTTATCATAAATGGGTATTGAGTTTTGTCAAACGCTTTTTCTGCATCTATTGAGATTATCATATGGTTTTTATCCTTCAGTTTGTTAACATGGTGTATCACATTGATTGATTTGTGTATATTGAAGAATCCTTGCATTCCTGGGATAAATCCCACTTGATCATGATGTGTGATCCTTTTAATGTGCTGTTGGATTCTGTTTGCTAGTATTTTGTTGAGGATTTTTGCATCTATGTTTATCAGTGATATTGGCCTGTTGTTTTCTTTTTTTGTGACATCTTTGTCTGGTTTTGGTATCAGGGTGATAGTGACCTCATAGAATGGGTTTGGGAGTGTTCCTCCCTCTGCTATATTTTAGAAGAGTTTGAGAAGAATAGGTGTTAGCTTTTCTCTAAGTGTTTGATAGAATTCGCTTGTGAAGCCATCTGGTCCTGGGCTTTTGTTTGTTGGAAGATTTTTAATCACAGTTTCAATTTCAGTGCTTGTGATTGGTCTGTTTATATTTTCTATTTCTTCCTGGTTCAGTCTCAGAAGTTTGTGCATTGCTAAGAATTTGTCCATTTCTTCCAGGTTTTCTATTTTATTGGCATATAGTTGCTTGTAGTAATCTCTCATGATCCTTTGTATTTCTGCAGTGTCAGTGGTTACTTCTTTTTCATTTCTAGTTCTGTTGATTTCAGTCTTCTCCCTTTTTTTCTTGATGAGTCTGGCTAATGGTTTATCAATTTTGTTTATCTTCTCAAAGAACCAGCTTTTAGTTTTATGGATCTTTGCTATTGTTTCCTTCATTTCTTTTTCATTTATTTCTGATCTTTATTATTTCTTTCCTTCTGCCAACTTTGGGGGGTTTTTGTTCTTCTTTTTCTAATTGCTTTAGGTGTAAGGTTAGGTTGGTTGTTTGAGATGTTTCTTGTTTCTTAAGGTAAGATTGTGTTGCTGTAAACTTCCCACTTAGAACTGCTTTTGCTGCATCCCATAGGTTTTGGGTTGTCGTGTTTTAATTGTCATTAGTTTCTAGGTATTTTTTAATTTCTTCTTTGATTTCTTCAGTGATCTCTTGGTTATTTAGTAATGTATTGTTTAGCCTCCATGTGTTTGTATTTTTTTAGTTTTTTTTCCTGTAATTATTATTTAGTATCAGAGCGAGTGTTGTCGTCAGAAAAGATACTTGATACGATTTCAATTCTGTTAAATTTACCAAGGCTTGATTTGTGACCCAAGATATGGTCTACCCTGGAGAATGTTCCATGAGCACTTGAGAAGAAAGTGTATTCTGTTGTTTTTGGTTGGAATGTCCTATAAGTATCAGTTAAGTCCATCTTGTTTAATGTGTTATCTAAAGCTTGTGTTTGCTTATTTATTTTCATTTTGGATGATCTGTCCATTGGTGAAAGTGGGGTGTTGAAGTCCCCTACTATTATTGTGTTACTGTCAATTTCCCCTTTTATGGCTGTTAGCATTTGCCTTTTGTATTGAGGTGCTCCTATATTGGGTGCATAAATATTTATAATTGTTATGTTTTCTTCTTGGATTGATCCCTTGATCATTATGTAGTGTCCTTATCTCTTGTAACAGTCTTTATTTTATTTTATTTTTATTTTTTATTATTATTATTTTTTTGCGGGATGCGGGCCTCTCACTGTTGTGGCCTCTCCTGTTGCGGAGCACAGGCTCCAGACGCGCACGCTCAGCAGCCATGGCTCACGGGCCCAGCTGCTCCGCAGGATGTGGGATCTTCCCAGACCAGGGCACGAACCCGTGTCCCCTGCATCGGTAGGCAGACTCTCAACCATGCACCACCAGGGAAGCCCTGTATTTAATTTTTGATAGTTTGATTAGTATGTGTTTCAGCATGTTTCTCTTTGGGTTTATCTTATATGGGACTCTCTATGCTTCCTGGACTTGGGTGACTGTTTCTTTTCCCATGTTTGGGAAGTTTTCGACTGTAATCTCTTCAAATATTTTCTCAGAACCTTTCTTTTTCTCTTCTTCTTCTGGGATCCCTATATTTCGAATGTTTGTGAATTTAATGTTGTCCCAGAGATCTCTGAGACTCTCCTCAATTCTTTTCATTCTTTTTTCTTTTTTGTGCTCCCTGGCAGTTATTTCCACCATTTTATCTTCCAGCTCACTTATCTGTTCTTCTGCCTCATTTATTCTCTTACTCATTCCTTCTAGAGTATTTTTAATTTCAGTAATTGTGTTTTTCATTACTGTTTGTTTGCTCTTTACTTCTTCTAGATCCTTGTTAAATGTTTCTTGTATTTTCTCCATTGTGTTTCTGAGATTTTGGATCATCTTTACTATCATCACTCTGAATTCATTTTCAGGTAGGTTGCCTATTTTGTCTTCATTTATTTGGTCTTGTAGGTTTTTACCTTGCTTCTTCATCTGTAATGTATTTATTTGTCATTTCATTTTTTTTGTTCTCTTGATGGGTGGTGCTGTATTCCTGTCTTACTGGTTGTTTGGCCTGAGGCATCCAGCACTGGAGTTTGCAGGCAGTTGGGTAGAGCTGGGTCTTGGTGCTGAGATGAGGACCTCCGGGAGGCCTCACTACGATTGATATTCCCTGGGGTCTGAGGTTCTCTGTTAGTCTAGCAGTTTGGACTCAGAGCTCCCACCACAGGAGCATGGGCCTGACCTCTGGCCTGGGGACCAAGATCCCGCAAGCCAGTCGCTGGGGGTTCTTCCCATCCCCTTAGGTGTCCACGGTCCCTCACTGGTGCCTCGTAAGTGCCCTAGATGTGAGGAGACGCGAATTCCGTATCCTCCTAGTATGCCATCTTGACTCCACCCCATCCTTACTATCTTACTCTACTTTGAATTAATAGCATATCACTTCATGTTCAACATAAGAACTTTGCAAAAGTACTTCACAGAAAACACAGTGTCATTTACTTTTTTATTGCCTTTTGTGTTATTATATTTATTACTTCTACATCTATTAAATTTCTACCATTCATTGATATTGTTTTCACTTTAGTCAGTAGTCTTTTTTTTCTTTTTTTTTCTTCTGGCCACACCACGCAGCATGTGGGGTCTTAGTTCCCTGGCCAGGGATCAAACCTGTGCCTCCTGCAGTGGAAGTGCAGAGTTTTAACCACTGGACTGCCAGGGAAGTCCCCTACTCAGTAGCCTCTTAAATAAATTTTAAGAATATTCTTTTATGTTAGCAATATATTTGCCATCTCCAGTGCTCTTCATTCCTTCCCACAGATCCAGGATTCAGCTTGTAATCATATCCCTCCAGCCTAAAGTACTTCATTTAATATTTTTTGTACTGTGGGTCTACTGGTAACAAATACTTTCAGTTTTTGTTTGTCTTTATTTTGCCTTCATCTTTTTTTTTGGCCGTGTTGGGTCTTCGTTGCTGCATGCGGGCTTTCACTAGTTACGGCAAGCAAGGGCTACTCTTTGTTGCAGTGCACGGGCTTCTCATTGCAGTGGCTTCTCTTGTTGCAGAGCATGGGCTGTAGGCGCACGGGCTCAGTAGTTGTGGCAGGCAGGCCCTAGAGTGCGCGGGCTTCAGTAGTTGCAGCTCGCGGACTCTAGGGCATGTGGGCTTCATTAGTTGTAGCTCATGGGCTCTAGAGCGCAGCCTTAGTAGTTGTGGCGCACGGCCTTAGTTGCTCCATGGACATGGGATCTTCCTGGACCAGGGATCAAACCCATGTCCCCTGTATTGGCAGGCAGATTCTTAACCACTTCGCCACCAGGGAAGTCCCTGCCTTCACTTTTTAAGGATATTTTTGCTGGGTATAGGATTCTGTATTTTTTCTTTCAGCATGTCAAGGACATCATTCCATTTTCTTTTGGCTTCCACTGTTAATGATAAGTCAGTTTTGATTCTTCTTGTTTTTCTGCATATAAGGTGTTTTTTGCTCGACTGCTTTTAACTTTTTTCTTTAATTTTCAACAATTGACTAAGGTGTGCCTAGGTGGGATCTTCTTTGTACTTATGCAACTTATGGTTCACTGAACTTCTTGGATCTGTCGGTTTATGTCTTTCATAGATTTTGGAAAATTTTCAGCCATATCTCCTTAAATTATCCTTCTATATTATTCTCTTTCTCCTCTCCTTCTGGGATTCTAGTTACATGTATTTCAGATTAGTTTGATATTGTTTCACAGGTATATGATGCTCTGTTATTTTCATTTTTTTCCCCTCTGTTTCATTTTGGATTATTTCTATTGACCTATCTTTAAATTCACTGACCTCTTCTTGTGCTGTGTCCAATCTGATGTTAAACCCATCTAATGAATTCTTTATTTCAGATTTGGTATTTTTCAGTTCTAGAATTTCTACTGTGTTCTTTTTTATAGTTTCCATTTCTCTGCTAAAATTCCCTTTCTGTTCACCCATTTTGTCCATCTTTTCACTGAATTCTTTAATCAATTTATAATTCCCGCACCTGGGTCATCTGTAGATCTGCTTCAAATGACTTTTTTTTAAGTTTTTAATTTTTAAAAAATTTTTATATTTAAATTTTTTATTGAACTATAGTTTCTCTACAATATTATCTTAATTTCAGGTGTACAGTATAGTGATTCAGTATTTTTACAGATTATACTCCACTAAAAGTTATTAAAAGATAATGGCTATAATTCCTTGTGCTATTCAGATGACTTTGCATGTTTGACATTGTGTTTAAAAGAATGGTAGACACTGAAGTAGATAATGTTTTTTTCCCAGAGAGAACACACGATTTTCTTTGTCTGCTAGCTAGGATAAGGGGCAGATCATTTCAGTCCAACTAGGGGTTATGCTGGGATTGTAATGAGTTGTAGTTTTATTTAAATTGTTTCAGTTTACCTCTGATTTCACATATTTGAGAGTGAGATCAGTTCTTTCCTTCATCAGGGCTTTGGGATCTAAGTACCCAAGACCGTAGAAATCTTTCTTTGCTTTTTAGCTCACACCCAGTTTCCTGTGAAACTCCACTTAGGGGTTGATTTCCTTGATCTGATTAAGAGTTGAGCTGGGTGGGGGCTGGGTTACTTAGTTGCACTTCAACTCTGCTATACATAACAACATGGATAAATCTCAAACACATAATGATGAGTGAAAGAAGCCAGATACAAATGAGTACAAACTGTATTATTTCCATGTACATGAAGTTCAGGTGAAATTAATCTGTAGATTAGAAATAAGAACCACCTACCTTTGGGAAGGAGAGAGGGGTAGTGACTAGGAGGGGTCGTAAGAAGGGCTTGTCTCAAATGCTGGTGATGTTCTGTCTCTTTACTTGGGTGGTGGTTACCTGGGTGTGTTTACTTTGTGAAAATCTATTGTACCATATACTTATGATTTGTGTTCTTTTCTCTATGTGTGTTATAGTTCAAAAACAAAAAAGAAAGTGTGTATGGTGGGGGAGGAGCTCTTGCACAAAAAAACAAAGTTAAAAAGAAAAATCAAGCTATAGAATAGAAGATATTTGCAATGCTATAACAAAGGACTTGTATACAGGTTATTTTGTTTTAAATTTTTCTACAAATCAAAAAGAAAAGGACAGAAGGAGAAAAAGCAACCCAATAGAAAATGAGCAAAGGATAAGAAAAAGCAAATAAGAGAAGAAGAGGCCTGAATAGCCCATAAACATGAAAAGGTATTCAGCCTCACTAGTAATCCTGGAAATACAAATTAAAACCTTATTGAGGACTTCCCTGGTGGCACAGTGTTTAAGAATCCGCCTGCCAATGCAGGGGACATGGGTTTGATCCCTGGTCCAGGAAGATCTCACATGCTGCGGAGCAACTAAGCCCATGCACTACAACTACTGAGCCTGCACTCTAGAGCCCACAAGCTACAACTACTGAGCCCACATGCTGCAACTACTGAAGCCCGTGTGCCTAGAGCTTGTGCTCCACAACAAGAGAAGCCACCGCAATGAGAAGCCCACGCACCACAATGAAGAGTAGCCCCCACTTGCCGTGACTAGAGAAAGCCCGCATGCAGCAATGAAGACCCAACACAGCCAAAAATAAATAAATTTATTTTAAAAAGAAAAATAAAACCTTATTGCGATACCATTTCACACCAATGAGATTGACTAAAGCTAAAATGTCTAACAATATCAACAATTGGTGAGAATATGAGGGAGCAGAAAGTTTCATACACTGCTAATGGTAATTTAAATTGTTATAATTTAGAGATCAAATAGATCAATTATTGACTTGGAGATACATTGATTCTAAATTTTTACAATTCTACTTCTACAAAGAAAGATACTCTTTATTATAAAGATCTCCTACATTTGCCAATGGATAGATGCACAAGGATGTGCATTGCAAATTTGTTTATAATAGCAAAAAATTGGAAACAGACCTAAATATCCATCATTAGAGAAATGGAGAAATACCTTACAGCAGTTAAAATGAATAAAGTAGATTTACATGTATCAACATAGTAAAATCTTGAAAACATAATATTGAATGAAAAAAGCAAGTAGCAAGGGGTATATACACTGTGAAAACATCTAAGTTTTAAAAGAACAGTACATATTGATACATATATGGTAAAAGTATAAAACTATAGTCAGGGACTTCCCTGGCTGTCCAATGGTTAAGACTCTGCATTTCCACTGCAGTGGGTGGGTTCAATCCCTGGTTGGGGAACTAAAATCCCACATGCTGCGTGACTTGGCCAATAAATAAATAAATAAAAATATAGGAAGGTTATTCACCAATTTCAGAATAGCTGTTACCACTGGGCAAGGAAGAGAATAAGGACAGTAAGGGGCTACTTATTTCTTTAAAAAAAAAAGTACCTATGGAAAAATGTTAACATCAAATCTGGGAAGTCAGTACACAGCTGTTTAGTAAGTGTAATATTCGCTCTACCTTGTTTGTTTATTTGAAATAGTTTTTTTTTTTTTTAAGTTAGACTGGGGCTAGGCTATGAGGTGTATTAGAAGCCTTTCTTCCTTTTCCAAACACTCTTCATCTTTTAATTCTTTATAGATACAGCTTTCCCCATCACTTTGCATCTATATTTTGGTTTGTGCCTTATCACCAGTAGATCAAGGAGAAGAGTGAGTTCTGATGTAATCTTCTATGGTCTTCCTTGTGTCTTACCCTCCAGGGTTCATAGTAGAGCTCAACAATATCTTTTCATATGCTTTTTATCAGACTTAAAATATTACTCTCCAACAGAAATGTGTTTAAGTTCATGAACCAAGTGACTGATTTAGACTTTAAAAATAAGTGAAAAGTTATCTTCTTTCATTTCACATTTCTGCTCAAAAAAAAAATACCGATCATAAAGTATTTTTTAAGATTTAAATAATATTGCTTGCTATTTCAATTGATAAGTGTATGGATAAATAGTTACAAAGCGTCTGTTTTTATACTCTTCATTTTTTTAAATTTCTGAATTATAACTATATAAACACTTTTTAAAAACTTACCTACTAAGTCATGTCACTCTAGCGTATTAACTGTTTCCATATAATTGTTGAGGGTTTTAATTTTAGAAACAGAAAAATTATGTTGGTGTCAGGGACTTCTTTTGTGGAGTAGAGTAGTGCAAATACTCATATCTCACAGATTATCCCTGGGAGAGGTCAGAAGTTTACCTAAGTAAATATGTTAAGAGTCCTTCCCACTTGTTGAATAATTTGGTTGGTAAGCTTTGTGCTAGGCAACAGGCTTTCTCTCTCTTCCTTTGCTCAAGATAAAATTCAGAGAATAAAAAGATTGCTTTTGTTGTTCTGTTTTGTTTTCCTTGCAGGTTAAATACTTTAAGATGAGAAACATTGATGTTTGTTTGAGCTCTGAAGGGACTGAAGTGATTTTAGCTACATCAAGTGATGAAAAACACCCACCTGAAAATATAATTGATGGGTAAGAGTTACTGTTCTTTCTTCCTTAAAGTCTTAATATTAAGTCAGTGAACCCCCTGAGTACTGAGATTATGTGTTTTACAACAACTAGCACTGTTAAACATAGTTTAATAAATGTCTGGTGAACTAAATTACCTGACTACCCACTTTAGTACCATCCCTGGAGCTAATTCAGTTGTGTATATTTAGGGTTTTGATCCTTTTTTTAAAAAATTTCTTTATTTAATTTATTTTTGGCTGTGTTGGGTCTTCATTGCTGCGCGCGGGCTTTCTCTAGTTGTGACGAGCGGGGGCTACTCTTAGTTGCGGTGCACAGGCTTCTCATTGCGGTGGCTTCTCTCATTACGGAGCACGGGCTCTAGGTGTGTGGGCTTCAGTAGTTGTGGCACGCGGGTTCAGTAGTTGTGGTGTGTGGGCTCTAGAGCACAGACTCAGTAGTTGTGGTACATGGGCTTAGTTGCTCCACGGCATGTGGGATCGTCCCTGACCAGGGCTCGAGCCTATGTACCCTGCATTGGCAGGTGGATTCTTAACCACTGTGCCAACAGGGAAGTCCCTGATCCTTTTCTTTATGAATTCCTAAACTGAACTTTTTAGAAAAATAGTTTTTAAAGATGTGGTCTAACAAGGCAAAACTTCAAACAACAGCTACCTCATTTTATGGAAGTATACATTTTAATATCTGGTTATGGTTTTATTCCAAGTTTTTCTTGGTAAATAGGAATATAAACAGTATGACTTACTATGTACTGCCTATCTTCTTTCTGGTCTAAGCAACATCTTTGCTGAACTGAATGCTTCGCTTCTTGCTATCCACCTGCATTGTTTGGTTCTCAGCTTCTTGATATTCCAGTCACCACTCTTCACTGTGCTAGAGCTTATTCTAGGTAGGGATAGATATCATTCTCAGACTTTTAAATTCCAGGAAAAAAGTAGTTAATGGAAGAACTTCTTTTTTAAAAAAATTGAGGTATGTGGGACTTACCTGGTGGTCCAGTGGTTAAGACTCTACACTTCCGTTACAGGGGGCGCGGGTCCAATCCCTGGTTGGGGAAGTAAGTTCCTGCATGCCGCAGCCAAAAAATTTTTTTAAAAAATTGAAGTATAGTTGCTTTACTTTAGTACCATTCCTGGAGCTAATTCAGTTGTGTATATTTAGGGTTTTGATCCTTTTTTTTTTTAATTTCTTTATTTAATTTCTTTATTTTTGGCTGTGTTGGGTCTTCATTGCTGAGCGCGGGCTTTCTTAAATATTATGTAAGTTTCAGGTGTACGCTGTAGCAATACACAATTTTTAAAGGTTATACTCCATTTATAGTTATTATAAAATATTGGCTATAATTCCTGTGTTGTACAATATATCCTTGTAGCTTAATTATTTTATACATAGTAGTTTGTACCTCTTAGTCCCCCAGCCCTACCTTGCCCCTCTCCACTTCCCTCTCCCCACTAGTTTTTTCCCCTTATCTGTAAGTCTCTTTCTTTTTTATTATATTCACTAGTTTTATTTTTTAGATTCTGCATATAAGTGGTATACAGTATTTGTCTTTCTCTGTCTGACTTATTTCATTAAGCAAATACCCTCCAAGTCCACCCAAGAAAAACTCCTTTTTTAATAGTTCTGGCAATTTTATTACCCTCCTGAATTCTCTTTCTTGGTATTTGTACAGTGATCTGAGTTTGACTCATAGAATCATATAATTTTAGAGCTGGAAGGACTTATGAGTTCATCTTATTGAAACCTTTCATTTAGACTTGTGGTAAGAGAGATCTAAAGAGGTCAGGTACTAGTTTTAACTATTGAAGGCAGAGCCAATTGTAACGTAGATCTCGTGGCTCTTTGTGTTCTATTGTGAGGTCCACGTATCTGTATAAAATTCTAGCAATTGGACCTGTTCCTTTAAGCCCAGTTCTTACCTCCTCTCTGACTGACATCTGTCCCTTTCCCTCAGGTAGGATAGTTTCCCTTTTTGGTGGGCTCCAGTAGAATTTGATATATATACCTCTATTATCTTATTTATTCCTTTATTATATAATTATTTATTTTTAATGTATGTCTCCCCTCTCAACTGGAAATTTCTAGAAGTCAGAGACTATGACTTCATCTTTGACTCCACAGTGTCTTAAAATATTTGTGGAGTAGCTTGTGAATTAGACCATCAAAGATTAGTCATATATACACTCAAACATGTACACATATACATACATACATACATGTATGCATCTGTTAATATATATTTGCATAGGGCTTTATAGTTTTATAGATGTTATGTCATTTGACCCTCAAAGTAAGCTTGGGGAGTAAGAGGCCAAAAAAAAAGTATTTTCACCCTCATTATAAAGATGATGAAAAAAATGATTAGAGGTAAAGTGACTTACTCAAAATCATACAGATAAGCAAGTGTCAGAATCAAAACTAACACTCATGTCTTCTAACTCCCAGTTTCTAAAACTTAAGGTTTGAACAAAAAACTTAATATATGTGCCTCTTAATCCTTCTTAGTTTTTTATTTCCTGAAATTCAGGTAATAGTTATTTATCTCACTCTGCCTTAGAGTAGAGATATAAATGTGGGAACTGCTATGAGGATCACAGACCTATAGAGATGTACCTTAAATCATTTGCCAGAAATAGAGATCTTTCCAAAAATACTCCTTGTCTTTGATTGGAGATAAATCAAATTTTCAAGGCAAGATCAATTTACCTTACACCCTTTTGGTGACCTTTCTTTCAAGGGAATATGTTTATAGATCATTAAAATTGGCTGTTATACGTAACATAATACTTTAGACTTTATCAGTCCATACTAATGAATAAGTACATAATATTTTTTAGATTAGACCAAAACCCTTAATACAGAAAACTATATGGAGTAAAGTAGTTACTGACCCAATAAACTGAACAGAGCACATCAGAGACTTTTAATTCATATGCATTTCCAACAAACACAATTAGATTTTATATAGTAGATAGTAAAATTTATTCTTTGCTCATAAGTTGATTTATCTAAATGGAAATAACAATAGAATTATTTGGAGAAAACAGTGCTATAAATTTGCCCCTAATGGATAGTGCTCCGAATTCTCAATTTCCTCAGAAATAGAGTTTTAAAAAGTGATTATATTTCTACTTCCTCTTGACTCTACTTTTGACCCCTGGTATTTAACATGTCAATGAAAAAGGAGAAAAATTTTACACAAAAAAAATGAGTTAGAAAAAGTAGAAGAGAGAGAGAATTGGTTCCTTTGGCATAATGTAAAAGAATGAGAGATTTACAGTTAAAATTCCTGGGTAAGTGAACTATGTGTGTTACTTTGGGCTAAGAATATATGTGTTATTCTTTGAGCCTCAGTTTCCTGGTCTGAAAAGTGGGGATAATACCACCTTCCCTGACTACCTCAGAGTTGTGAAAAAATTACATGACTTTTTTTATTATCACATGAGATGATAGATGTTGAACAGTGAATGGCTATAAGGCCTTGTTTTAAAGGAAACTACTATTTTGATGACTTCATTTTACTTAATTATAGGAATTCAGTTATTTTAAAATCCAAGTGCATCTCTATATATCTTTATGTTATTACTTTGATCATGTTCATTAAAAGCACACAAGAAAAAACATAGGGCAAGTAAAAATTGTTTAATTTATTTAAATAAATAAAATTTTAAACCATATAAATATAAATAAAAAGAAATTGTGAAATAGTAAGCATAGTATAAAAAAATCAAGAATTGTGAGTTAGAGACCTGGATTCTGTTTTTTTCTTTTTTGTAACACCTTTATTGACATATTATTCTCATACCATAAAATTCAACCATTTAAGATATACAATTCAGTGGCTTCTAGCATATTCAGAGTTATGCAGCCATTTGCACAATCCATTTCAGCACCCCAAAAAGAAACCGCACACACTTTCATTGTCATCCCCTATCCCCATGAGCCCTAGACAACCACAGATCTACTTTCTGTCCCTACAGATTTGCTTATCCAGACATTCATATCAATAGAATAATACATATGTTGTCTTTGGACTGCCTTCCTTCACTTACATGTTTTCAAGGCTCATCCATGTTGTAGTATGTATCAGTGCTCCATTCATTTTTATTGCCAAATAATTCCATTGTATGTATATGGCAAATTTTATTTACCCATTTATCAATTGATGGATATCGGAATTGTTTCTACTTTTTGGCTGAATTTTCCCCAGTTTTATTAAAGAATACCAACTCACAGATCCAAGGAACTCAGCAAACCCCAAGCAGGATGAATAACAGACCATATCATAGCCAAACTGCTGAAAAACAAAGATAGAGAAAAAAATTTTTAAACAACTGGAGCAAAAAAATACATTACATACAGGGGTACAGTGGTACCAGTGACAGCCAACTTTGCATCACAAGCAATGGAATTCAGGTGACAATGGAATCATATCTTTAAAATGCTGGAGAAAAAAGAGAAACAAACAAACCTGTCAACCCAGAATTCTGTGTCTAGTTAAAATATCACTAAAAAATATAGGATATAAGAAAGACTTTTCACTTACCACAAACAGACTTGCATCACAGGAAATGCTAAAGAAAGTTCTGCAGGTTGAAATGATAAAATACTAGATAGAAATTCAAACATTCAGGAAGAAAGTAAGTGCATTGGAAATGGTAAATATTTCAGTAAATATAAAAGACTATCTTTTCTTTTAATAATTTTTTTTAAATTTTTTGTGGTATGCGGGCCTCTCACCACTGCGGCCTCTCCCTTTGTGGAGCACAGGCTCCGGACGCGCAGGCCCAACGGCCACGGCTCACGGGCCCAGCCGCTCCGCGGCACGTGGGATCCTCCCGTACCGGGGCACGAACCCGCACCCCTGCATCAGCAGGCGGACTCTCAACCACTGCACCACCAGAGAAGCCCTCTTTTAATAATTTTGAAAGACAGCTAACCACTTAATGGCAAAAAACATTTTGTATTTTGGGATTTATTATATATGTGTGTATAAAATATATTAAAACAATGGCACAAAAGTGGAGTTCAGTGCAAATTGGCTGTCATGAGGTTTGATAACCTTGAGAGCAGCCACTAAAAATAAGAGGTATAGTTAAATAACTAATAAAGGAATTAAGCAGCATTAAAACTTTTGTTGATTCACTCAAAAGTAGATAGGAAAGGAGGGAATTCCCTGGTGGTCCAGTGGGTAAGACCCCACGCTCCCAATACAGGGGGCCTGGGTTCGATCCCTGGTAGGGGAACTAGATCCCACATGTGTGCTGCAACTAAGAGTTCACATGCTGCAACAAAGAATTCTGCATGCCGCACCTAAGAAGTCTGCATGCTTCAACTATAAGCCCACGTGCTGCAACTAAGAGCCGGTGCAACCAAAATAAATAAATAAATATATATATATTTTAAAGTAGGTAGGAAAGGAGAAATGGTACAAGAAAAAATAGATGGGAGGGACAAATAAAAATGAATAGCAAGACTTAAACCCAACCATATCAATAATTATATTAAATGCCAGTATTCTAAACACTTCAATTAAATGGCAGAGAGGGTTATACTGGGTAAAAATGAAAGACCCAAGTATATGGTATCTGCAAGAGATGTACTTTAAATATAAAGTCATGAATAGTTTGAAAATAAAAGGATGAAAAAGATTCACCCTATCAATAGTAAGCATGAGAAGGTGGCTGTGGCTATAGTCATATCAGACAAAGTAAAATATAAGATAAGGAGTATTTCCAGATATAAAGGGGACATTTTATAATGTTAAAATATCAATTCCTCAAGAAGAAATAACAATCTAAATGTACGTTGACCTCATAATCGTTATTAAAAATACATAAAGCAAAAACTGACAGATGGGAAGTTCCCTGGTAGTCTAGTAGCTAAGACTCCACGCTCCCAGTTCAGGGGGCCCGGGTTTTATCCCTCGTCAGGGAACTAGATCCCACATGCTGCAACTGAGTGTTCACAAGCCACAACTAAAGATCCCACATGCCACAACTAAGATCCCACATGCCGCAACTAAAGATCCCGCATGCCACAACTAAAGATTCCACATGCCACAACTAAAGATTCTGCATGCCACAACTAAAAGATCCCGCATGCCACAACTAAGGATCCTGCATGCCACAACAAAGACCTGGCACAGCCAAATAAATAAATATTCTGACTTCCCTGGTGGCACAGTGGTTAAGAATCCACCTGCCAACACAGGGGACATGGGTTCGATCCCTGGTCAGGAAGATCCCACATGCCGCAGAGCTACTGAGCCCCCGTGCCACCACTACTGAGCCCACACACCGCAACTACTGAAGCCTGTGTGCCCTAGAGACCGTGTGCCACAAGTACTGAGCCCATGTGCTGCAACTGCTGAAGCCCACGCGCCTAGAGCTGACGCGGAGCAACAAGAGAAGCCACTGCAATGAGAAGCCCACGCACCACAATGAAGAGTAGACCCTGCTCGCCGCAACTAGAGAAAGCCCACACGCAGCAACAAAGACACAACACAGCCCCCCCCCCCAAAAAACGAATGTTTTAAAACCAATAATTAGGGCTTCCCTGGTGGCGCAGTGGTTGGGGGTCCACCTGCCAATGCAGGGGACGCTGGTTCGTGTCCCAGTCCAGTAGGATCCCACGTGCCGCGGAGCGGCTAGGCCCATGAGCCATGGCCGCTGAGCCTGTGCATCCGGAGCCTGTGCTCTACAACGGGAGAGGCCACAACAGTGAGAGACCCGCGTACCGCAAACAAAACAAAACAACAAAAAACAATAATTAAATTTCTCCCTTAGGAAGCTAGATAACAAAGAACAAATTGTACCAAAAGAAAGTAGAGGACAATAAATGACAAAGGTAAGAGCAGAAATCAATGAAATAGAAAATAGACAGAAAAAATTATCAAAGCCAAAAGTTGACTATGTGAAAAGGTTTATAAAAGTTATAAACCTCTAGCAAGACTGACTAAAATAAAAAGAGAAAATGCAAGTTACTAGTACCAGAAATGAAAGAAGCAATATCACTACAGATTCTAAAACAATAGTAAGTCAGTATCAAGAACAGATTTAGGCTAATCAATTTGACAATTTAGATGAAATGGACAGATTCCTTGAAAAACTCAACCTATAAAAATGACACAAGATGAAATTTAATAATTTGAATAGTTTATATCAATTGTAGAAATTATGTAAAATATTTAGAGAAAAAATAGTACCAGTCTTTTAGAAACCCTTTCAAAAATAGAGGAGAAACATTTCCCAGATTGTTTTATGAGAACAGCATAACCCTGCTACCAAAGCCTGACAAAGACTTTACAAGAAAGGACAATTAAAGAACAGTATCCTTTGTAAACATAGACCCAAAAAACCTTATAAATTGAATTCAGCTAATGGAGTTTATCATAAGAATGCAAGATTGGCATATTCACCACATTATCACAGGAATACAGATTGAGTGTAATTTACCATATTGCCAGAACAAGGGAGAAAAAAAATATGATCATTCTAAAACATCATTTGACAAAATTCAGCATCCATTCATGATAACAACTCTCAAAAAATTAAAAAGAGAAGGGAATTTTCTGTTTGATAAAGACATCTACTAAAAATTTTCAGCTTAATGATGAAATAATAAATGCTTTCCCAATAGAGCAAATGAGTATATATAACAAAACAGAAACAGACTCACAGATATAGAAAACAAACTCATGGATATCAGTGGGGAGAGGGAAATGGGGAGGGGCAAGATAGGGGTATGAGATTAAGAGATACAAACTACTACATACAAAATAGATAAGCAACAAAGATATATTGTACAGCAGCGGTCCCCAGCCTTTTTGGCACTAGGGACCAGTTTTGTGAAAGACAATTTTTCCACGGACCAGGGGGTGGGGGTGGGGTGGTTCAGGCAGTAACACAAGCAATGGGGAGTGGCAGGTGAAGCTCCACTCACTTGACCACTGCTCACCTCCTGCTGGGCGGCCTGGTTCCTAAAAGGCTGCAGACCAGTACTGGTCCGTGGTCCAGGGGTTGGGGACCCCTGTTATACAACACAGGGAAATATAACCATTATTTTGTAATAACCTTAAATGGAGTATAATCTATAAAAGTAGTGAATCACTGTGCTGTACACCTGAAACTAATATAATATTGTAAATCAACTATGTTCGGTTAAAAAAAAATGCTTCCCCTCCAGTATTGGAAACAAATCAAGGATGTTTGTTCTCACCATTTCTATTCAGTATTGTCCTAGAGGTCTTAAACAATGCAATAAGGCAAGAAAAGACATAGAAGTCATAAAGATTGGAAAGAGAGCAAAATTATCTTTGTTCAGTATAGTATGATATCACTTACGCGTGGAATCTAAAAGACACAACAAACTAATGAATATAACAAAAAATGAAGCAGACTTACAGATCTAGGGAACAAACTAGTGTTTACCAGTGGGGAGAGGAGAGGGGGAAACTATTGGGTGTAAGATAGGCTCAAGGATGTATTGTACAACATGGGGAATATAGCCAATATTTTGTAATAACTGTAAATGCAAAGTAACCTTTAAAATTATATAAAATTAAAAAAAATTTTTTTAAGAAAATTAGTAGACGTAATGAGGATAATGATCAAAATGCACCCTTGTGGTATTTCCCCAAAGAGCCTTCCCCTTCCAGATGGCAACAAGGAAAAATAAGCTTTGGAATGAGTCCTCTTTACATACCTTGTAACCAAGTAGCCTTTTGAACTATTCATAATATTTATTTGAGTTTCAGTTTCTCCAGGGGTGTGTGTGTGTGTGTGTGTGTGTGTGTGTGTGTGTGTATAAAGCAAGAGCTATTGGCCACTAAAAAATATTGCCTTTTTTCGCAGAGTATGTGAATCTACACAACCCTAAGGAATCTGCAAAAAACTGCTAGAGCTAATAAGTAAATTTAGCGAGGTCAATACACAAAAATCAATTGTATTACTATATACTAGTAGGAAGCATTTAGAAAATGAAATTTTAAAAAATTCCAATTACATTAGCATTTAAGACGTGAAATAGTTAAAAATAAATTTAATAAGACATGCAAGACCTTTACACTCAAAACTATAAAACGTTGCTGAGAGAAATGAAAGAACTAAGTAAATGAAAAGATATACTACATTCATGATTGGAAAACTCAATATTGTTACAGTGGCTGTTTCTCCCTTAAATGACCTATAGATTCAGTAAATCTCAATAGACTTTTACATAGAAATTAACAAGTTGATTCTGAAATGTGTATGGAAATGCAAACTAATCTTGTCAGACTAATTTTGAAAAGAAGAAATCTTAAATTATCTGATTTCAAGATTTAAAATAAATACACAGTAATCAAAACAACATGGCATTTTTGTAAAGATAGATCTATATATATAGATCAGTGGAACAGACTAGAGAGCCCAGAAATAGACCCACACATATAAAGTCAATTACTTTTTGACAAAAGGCTAAGGATACAGAAACAGATCAATGGAATAAAATGGAGGGGCAGAAGTACATACACCCATAGACAGTTCATTAATTTTAGGAAAAGACACTTAGGTGATTCAATAGGAAAAGGAAAGTCTTTTTCTTTTTTTTTTTTGGCAGCATTGGGTCTCCATTGCTGTGTGCAGGCTTTCTCTAGCCGTGGTGAGCAGGGGCTACTCTTCATTGTGGTACACTGTCTTCGCATTGTGGTGGCTTCTCGTTGCGGAACACGGACTTTAGGTGCACGGGCTTCAGTAGTTGCAGCACACGGGCTCAGTAGTTATGGCATGTGGGCTCTAGGGAGCACGGGCTTTAATAGTTGTGGTGCGCAGGCTCAGTAGTTGGGCTTAGTTGCTCCGCGGCATGTGGGATCTTCCTGGACCAGGGATCAAACCCGTGGCCCCTGCATTGGCAGTCAGATTCTTAACCACTGCGCCACCAGGGTAGTCCAAGGAAAGTCTTTTTAACGTGGTGCTGGAATGACTGAATAAACATGTGGATTAAAAAAAACCCTCAACCCCTGCCTCATACTAAACACAAAAATTAATTCAATATGGATAATAGAACTCAATTCAAAGCTAAAATAATTAAGTTTCTAAAAGAAAATACAAGAAAGTACTTTTGTGACAATGAAGTAGGCAAAGGTTTTTTAATAAAGACACAGGGCTTCCCTGATGGTGCAGTGGTTAAGAATCCTCCTGCCAATGCAGGGGACATGGGTTCGAGCCCTGGTCCGGGAAGATCCCACATGCCGTGGAGCAACTAAGCCCGTGCACCACAACTGCTGAGCCTGCACTCTAGAGCCCGCGAGCCACAACTACTGAAGCCTGCACACCTAGAGCCCATGATCGGCAACAAGAGAAGCCACCGCAGTGAGAAGCCTGCACACTGCAACGAAGAGAGTAGCCCCCACTCACCGCATCTAGAGGAAGACCACGCACAGCAATGAAGACCCAACGCAGCCAAAAATAAAGAGAGGGAGGGAGGAAGGAAGGAAGGCAGGCACAAAAATTATTAAGCATAAATGAAAAGAGTAATAAAACTGGACTTCACCAAAAATAAAACTAATACTCATTGAAAGACACAATTAAGGGCTTCCCTGGTGGCGCAGTGGTTGAGAGTCCACCTGCCGATGCAGGGGACGCGGGTTTGTGCCCTGGTCCGGGAGGATCCCACATGCCGCGGAGCGGCTGGGCCCGTGGGCCATAGCCGCTGAGGCTGTGCGTCCGGAGCCTGTGCTCCGCAACGGGAGAGGCCACAACAGTGAGAGGCCCGCATACCGCAAAAAAAAAAAAAAAAATTTTTTTAATAAATTTATTATTTATTTTTGGCTGCGTTGCATCTTCATTGCTGTGCGGGCTTTCTCTAGTTGTGGCGAGCGGGGGTTACTCTTCGATGCAGTGCACGGGCTTCTCCATGCGGTGGGTTCTCTTGTTGTGGAGCGTGGGCTCTAGGTGCATGGGCTTCAGTAGTTGTGGCTCACGGGCTCAGTAATTGTAGTTTGTGGGCTCTAGAGCACAGGCTCAGCAGTTGTGGCACACGGGCTTAGTTGCTGTGTCGCATGTGGGATCTTTCTGGGCAAGGGCTCGAACCCATGTCCCCTGCATTGGCAGGCAGATTCTTAACCACTGCACCACCAGGGACGTCCAAAAGAGCTTTTTTAAAAATGAGAAAATACTTAACAGACACTTCACGAAAGAAAATATATGAATGGCCAAAAACACATGAAAAAGGGCTTAGAATAATTTGTCATCAGGGAAATGCAAATTAATAACATAGTCAGATACCATTTCACATCCACTAGAATGGCTAAAAAGCCTAACAACAGCAAATGTTGTCAAGGATGTGGAGCAACTAGAACTCCGTCACATTTCTGTTAGGAATGGAAAATGGCACAACCACTTTGGAAGTCTGACATCATCTTATAAAATTAAACATACCTTTACCTTATGACTCAGCAATTTCACTCCTAGTAATTATCCAAGAGAAATGAAAACATATCCACAAAAACACCTGTACAAGAATGTTTATAGAAGTTTTACTCACAATAGTAAAAAATTGGAAGCAATTCAAATATTCAACAAAAATATCAAACAAAAAATGTATAAACAAACTATAGCATAGTCTATGGTGATAGGAATCAGAGCAGTGGTTGCATAAGGGAGGTTGTTTGGAGGGAAGAGAAGGGAAGTTTCTAGAGTGATGGAAATGTTCTTTATCTTGATTAGGGTATTGGTTACCTTTGCGATATTGGTTACATAAGCATATACATTTATCAAAACTTTGAATTGCACTTAAGAGAAATTCCACTGTAGGTAAATTTTACCTCCAAAAGAGAAAGAAAAACCTTATATAATTAAAATAGAAGTGATTATTTCTGTAGTCAATACTATATATGTGTGTGTGTGTCTAGGTATATATGTAATTTTACATAGTATATGACCAACATTGAGTGCATGTTTTGATTTTTTTCAACAAACATCTGTTGTGTATCTGCTGTGGGTCAGCCATTGTGATAGTTGCTGGGGATATAAAGGTGACTAAGAGAAAGTGGCTGGACTTATAGAGGGTGTAGTTGGAGCAATAAAAACACAAGAGGAAAGTGCTAATGTAAAAATGGATGCTGTGTGTGAGGTGAGTGCAAAGGAGGGAGAAAGTTATTGTGATTTGTTGGGGTTGGAGAGATGTGACCAAAAAGTGAATAAACTTTTGCACGGGAAGAAGGGCTTTTTTAGGTCAAGAGAACCTCATGAACTAAGGCACAGAGGCATGAGCCTACATGACGTGTTTGCAGAATTTTAATTGGTCCAACGTGACTACAATAATGGGAGATGATATCACGATGGGGGACGATATACTTAATGATGGGACCAGATTGTACAGGGTCATAAAATGCCATACTAAGGAGTTTAGATTCATAGGCAGTAAGGGGTCACTGCTTTTAGGCAAGAGTGACATCAATTCCATTTTTTTAAAAATGTATCTGGTAGTAGTAAAGAATTATTAAAGTTGGGGAGAGATTAGAGGCAGAATGAACAGTTAGAAAGGGGTTGTGGGACTTCCCTGGTGGTCCAGTGGTTAAGACTCTGTGCTCCCAACGCAGGAGGCCCAGGTTCGATCCCTGGTCAGGGAACTAGATCCCGCATGCCACAAGTAAAGATCCCATGTGCCACAACTAAGACCCGGTGCAGCCAAATAAATAAATAAATATTAAAAAAAAAGAAAGAAAGGGGTTGCAAGAATCCGGTGGTCGTTTATTTTTTTAAATAGTTATTCACTAGAATTTTGTGATTAAACATTTCTAAACATTTGGCTATTTTTTTCTCTTTTTCTTTAAAATTAACAATAGAAATCCAGAAACATTTTGGACCACCACAGGAATGTTTCCCCAAGAGTTCATTATTTGTTTTCACAAACATGTAAGGATTGAAAGGCTTTTAATCCAGAGTTACTTTGGTAAGCATGATATTTTCATTTCACTTCATTTCATTAATTTTCATCATCTTTCAGTTTTTTTCATAGGCAGAAGGCACATATGTAAACTTTTGGCAAAACACTGATTTTTTTTTACTGCATGGAATCCAGTTTTCTTGCTGGGGTTGATGGGTGGGGAGTATGGGTTAACTGCCTTGAGCACAGTTAGCCTCTCTGAAACTGCAAATTTGAAACCCTTCCAAAGCACATAATAATTTCCATGCAATTTACTACGTGAAAGCCTTTGGCAAAAGACCGTGTTATGAATGTAAGAAGCCAGCTTGCCAGAACACTAGGTTTCTTGACATCTTTATTCCAGATTCTTTTGGCTAAGGGTTCTCTGTCAAATTTTTTCTGACAATCTGATAATCCTGATTATTTGCATTTGATAATTTTGATTCTTTTATTAATAATGGCATTTTCTGAGGGATCCAGGAAGACTATCTCCCACTGGAACATCATCCTAATCCTGTCTTATGTTTATTTAAGGATAAAGTATGTCGGACAAAATCATGGCAGGAAACAGGATATACCCCAGATGACTCAAATGAAGAGACATTATTGATGGGACTACTTACAGAATTATGGCCTGGGTTAAGGGAACAACTAGGGATGGTGAGACACCCAGAAAGTGGCTACAGCAGTAAGCCATTACCTCCCCTGGGCCAAAGGAAGGAAATAGTATTGCTGGAGCCCAGTGAGTGCTGGAGCCCATGCATAAGAGCCTGCCCAACAGGAGCTGTAACCAATGAACGGACATAACAACTGTCAGACACGGCACTGAAATGGGAAGGGCACGGAGAAAATACAACCTGATGTCACTTCCCCACTGCTCTTCAGTTTCCTTCCAGTGCCTCCAGTTGGCCAAATCTAACCAGTAGTCAGTGGGCAAGTGAGTCCAGGTGATGCAGTCCCCAGGGGTCCTCCCCACAGGGCACAGAACACAGAAGGGGAAGAATGGATTTGGGGTGAAGGGAACTGATTTAGGGGTAAAGGAAAAAACAGTGCAGAAGGAAGATGACTGCATTTTCTCTTCTGTCATTAATTGCGAAGGCTCTGGAGTCAGACCTAAAGTCTGAATTCCAGTTCTAGCACTTACTAGCTCTATATCATTGAACACTTCACCTGGCTTCTCTAAGTTGCCTGATTTCTTTAAGCCTGTTTCCTCATCAGTAAAGTAAGTTAATAATACCTTTCTCCTAAGATGGAAGTCAAGAGTCAATGAATATGTCTGACTCACAGTAGTTTCTCCATAAAGTTTTATGATCAAGACCACTAATGGTATTATTTA
This sequence comes from Lagenorhynchus albirostris, assembly GCF_949774975.1. NCBI lineage: Eukaryota > Metazoa > Chordata > Mammalia > Artiodactyla > Delphinidae > Lagenorhynchus > Lagenorhynchus albirostris. The sequence continues at coordinate 141,225,016 of NC_083096.1, forward strand.
CCAGTGTACAAAAAAACAAAAACAAAAATCTAGATAATTCCAAATGCAGAAAGGCCCTACTAGCTTTGTGTTGTATGCTTGCAAACACTTGTAAGATTACAGTTACACAGTCTGCATTTTACTGTAGGGACTTACGGAAAAACGGAGTGAGTGAGTGATTTTCAGAACATGTTGTTCCTGATCCCAGTACTTTGTGCAGTCCCACCAATGCCTGACGGTCTCAGACAAAGGAAGAAAGGAATACAGGACAGCAACATAGAATTAGATAGATATTAACACTTTATTTTGTTTCTTTACAATGTCAGTACGGACCTTGAGGATTGAAAAGAGCACTTCTAAAGAGCCAGTTGATTTTGAGCAGTGGATTGAAAGAGGTATGTGCTGTTTCACCAACATTGTTCTGATCATGAAGAAGTAGAGAATTGTCCTTTACTCTGTATTTCCAACTGGGCTGCATTTTGGTGAAAAAAGATGACTTGAATGATACTTGTGACATACATATATATATATTTAAAAGGACCCTAGGTACCTTCTCCCCTATAAAGCTAGTGACCAGTCTTTCCTCCCACAAACCACCCCCAAGAGGTGACTAGGAACATTGAATGTTGAGGCTCAGGACTCAAGGAGACGAGGCATAGTAAAGAGAGTGAGTGAGACACGGAGTAGAAAACAAGGGATTTAAGTGGAAGCGTACATATTGAGTGGTGGGAACTCCAGCCTCCTTCCTGTGCTCTGCTCAGCGACCAGGAATATAGCCCCAGCCAGGAGATTGGAGGATTCATCTTTGGAGAAACTGAATGGTCCCAGAAGATCTGTGGATACTGACACAGGCTAGCTCATTCCTGATCACCCTATCAAAGTCCAGTAGTCAACGAGTCTGGCTCATGCACATTTTTCAAATGATCTATTCATGAGTAACAGAAGCCAGAAATCACCAGACATATGATGAAGGCCTTAAAACCTCAATATAATCAAGCCTTTAGCTCTAATTCCAATCTATAGGAAAAGGGGATAGAGAACAAATTAAATGAAACCACGAGGAGGCAATATGAGAAAATGAGGGACATTTACAGGACAACTGACCTCCTCTCTTCAGTAAGTCAATGGTGTGGGAAAAAAGTGTGTGTGGGAGAGAAAGCAGTTCAAGATTAAAAGAGACTTAATTCTGATTTGAATAAACCAACTATAAAAAGACAGTTAGGGGGACAATGGGGAAATTTGAATATGGACTGGATATTAAAGCATTTTTTATTGTAATATGATAATGGCATTGTAGTTATATAAGAAAATATTCTTATTTAGAGATAGATAACCAAATATTTAAAGGTGAAATGTAATTATGTCTTAGACTTTCTTTAAAATACTTTAGCAAAAAAAATTAGATAAATCAAGTATGGTGAAATTTTAGTAATTGCAAATTCAAGATTATGGGTATATATAGGAGTTATATCCTGTCTTTTTTATGTATGTTTGAGATTTTCCAATTTTTCATAATTTAAAAAAATGAAGCAAATGAAAGAAGAGGTTATTATTAACTTCTAGTAGAGAAGGAGTTGTCTAAGAAAGAAAATGTGTCACAATTTATTACTTATTTCAGCAGTAAATAATGTTTAGATAGATAATAGTATAACCATCAAGTATTGATTTCAAAATTGAGAGGATGGCAGGAGGGAAAATTTGCAGGAGGAGGAGGAAGAGGATATTGGTCCAAGAGACATAAATTTTACCTACCATAATATAAAGTCAGTAAAAAATTGATAAATCAAGAAAAGGAGTATAAAACATAATTCCAGGAAAAACAGCTTAAAGTGTTGAAAACATTTGCCTTTAGGGAGCAGGACTGGAGGAAAAGGGGTCAAGCAGGGAATTACTATTTTTCATTACTTCAGAGAAAGGTTAGGAAACAGAAAGTCATACATAATCTTACTTCCCAGAAACTTCCCTTTTTGTACTACATGCCTTTTAAAATTATGTACACTATTTTGATATAAACAAAATTAATTTCTAAATAATGTCGACATTATTATATCAATTAAATATTTCATGTTTCCAAAAGAATGTTTGATGTGATTAACTCATGACCAAATAAAATAATCTGTCCTAAAATTACACAATTAAAGGTTTTCTAAAGCTGGACACCAGAAAAGATCAATTCGTGGGTGGCATAACTCAGCATCATAGTGAAAATTCATTGTGAGAAACTGAGCCCTAGTCTGTACCCATGAGAATGGTAAGATGGCTCCTTTCAGGCCTGCAATTACTCTTAGTAACTTGATCCTTAAAAAGGACTTTCACATTTTATCAATTCTTCACTTTATATTCCTTTACTGTAATTTACATTTACTTTTATTTATACTCACTAGAGATATTTTATAGCTCATAGTTTATCTTTCATACCTTTTATATCAAATATCTCTATTTTTATATTGAATTTTAACCCCCAAACACTGGTAAATCTGGTCTGACTATAGTTTACCAGATATCGTGTGTTGCTGAATATAAATTTCAATATGTCCTCATGCATTTTGAGCCCTACCTCAATTCTGTTGAATTTGTGTTTTAGATCTGGTACATACAGAGGGGCAGCTTCAAAATGAAGAAATTATGGTAAGTAAATATACTTTGAAGAGATAAACATTATCTTTAGCCAGCACAGCATATTTAAATTTTACACCTAACTCCATAGTCATAAAGTTAATAAATACCCTCATAATATTATAGGTTCTGTGTCTCATCAACCAATAGAGATGGTTATTCTCAATAATATATGACAGTATAATAATAATATGACAGCAAGGATAGAACAGAATTCACTTGTTTTTGTTTTATTTTGTTTATTCATTTATTTTGAAGTATGTACTTGCTTTCCTTTCACTTGATTCTGTAGGCCTTATAGAATAGGAATCAAAAAAGGTTGAGATGCCAAAATCGGATGTTAATTTAAGTATGAAAGGACAAGGGAGATTCAGATAAGGGAACTGGAGCATAGGATCAGCAACAAATAAGCCAAAGAGAGATGAGGTGAAAAGAGAACCAGCAGTTTCCAACAACATTCCATTGGGCTTTGCTTGTCAAGTGGAATGAATGCCCATTGATGAGGAAGCTGCTGCCTCATCAGGAGTTTCTCTGTTCCTGCTAGTTTGTCAGGCCCTGGTTTTAGACAAACACAAAAAGCCAAACAACTGTGAATATGTGTTTTTTAGGTAGTAGTGTTTATTTAACTAAGGTGTCTCTAAATAAGGGTTAAAGAGGTACCTTGTCCATTAGGTTTCCTTCTTCACAACTTACTGGCAGCTGCTATGAAATCGGTGTTTCAAATGATTCTCTAGGAGTTTTTGAATCCTGTTAATTATCTTCTCTACCACCTAAGTGTGCCCAATGACTGGGGAGGCCAGTGGGGACCAGAAAAATGATTAATTAGACTGAATTTTATCTTCCTGATTTTCTCCATCTTTATTAATGGGTTATGGTTAGTAAGCCTCTGCTGAGTATTTTGTTTCAGGACTCACTGTGGATCAGGGAGGGTTGCAGCATCATAGAGCATTTGGAGAAAAGTAAGGGGGAATGGAAGGCTGTAAATCACCCAAAGTTTAGTACCCTCTCACAACAGCTTTTACTATACTTATTTTCTTCTAGTTGTTAACCAAATGCATTACATAGTTATAATAGTATGTATGAAAAAATTTGTATCTTTTAAAAATTTAATATTGTATCAAAAGCTTCATAATTATAATTTTAAAATTAAATGTATGCAGATAGATGTTAACTGATTTCCTTTTTCCTCTCTCTGTCATTATAACTAATACTACAGGGGACATCTTATGCCTGTTCCTGCTACCACAATGTTCACCTTTTTAATTATTTTCTAAAATTAAATTTCAAGGAATGGAATTACTGGGTCCATGGGTATAGACATATTTATAGCTTCTTATATATACTGCCAGATTGCTTTTCGGAGACTTTCTTTACATTTTTATATAAATATAAAAGTATTATATTCAGGGTAGTGTATTCTGAGGCATCATCCAACAAATGAAATCTCTTATTATGAAAAATACTTCAGAAAAACACTTTAAAAAAATTAATCAGGGCTTCCCTGCTGGCACATGGTTAAGATCCGCCTGCCAGTGCAGGGGACACAGGTTCGAGCCCTGGTCCAGGAAGATCCCACATGCCACGGAGCAGCTAAGCCCGTGTGCCACAATTATTGAGCCTGCACTCTAGAGCCTGTGAGCCACAACTACTGAGCCCTTGTGTCACAACTACTGAAGCCCGTGTACCTAGAGCCCGTGTTCCGCAACAAGAGAAGCCACAGCAATGAGAAGCCTGCATACCGCAACAAAGAGTAGCCCCCACTCGCCACAACTAGAGAAAGCCCATGTGCAGCAACAAAGACCCAATGCAGCCAAAAATAAATAAATAAAATAAATTACTTTAAAAAAATTAATCAGAATTGTACAGTGCAATTTTTAGCTCCACCTGCTATTCTTCCTCAAACCAAGGCTGATATTTGGCTGCTACATATCAGAATAACTGTACTGTTACATGTGGCTGGCTTCTCTTCTGAACATTATATCTTATAAATCATTATATATTTAGAATATTATTCTTGCATCAAACACTTTCTTCTGCTAACTGCTTGTTTAACAGTTAACTAGAATTCTAAATCATCTATATTGATTTTTCCCCTACAGGTACATGATGGCCACGCCACTTACTTGAGATTCATTATTGTATCAGCCTTTGATCATTTTGCATCTGTGCATAGTGTTTCTGCAGAGGGAATAGCAGTCTCAAATCTTTCTTAATAATTATAACAAAATACTCTTGCACTATTTTTTAACAATACATTTATTTAAACATGAAGTTGTTATTATTAAAGGTATTTGTATCAATCTGTTTCAGTTTTTATTTATTTTCTCTTCAACATTTTGTAGGAATTTGGTTCATCAGACAGCAGTGACGGCCACCGTGTAGGTCATAAGAAAGCTTTTGCTTCGGTATACAGCTTAATCAAGGACGTGACTATACATGAAAACAACTGATAATACATTGTGTCCCCACAGTATCTAACATAGTATCCTTCAGATATCAGTGCATTAATTTTTAAATTTATTGATTGATTGATGCAAAGGGCTAAGGGAGCAATATGGAAAATAAACAATGTACGAGTTCAAAAAAGAGAAAGTATTTATGGGATGGTTTCTTTGAGGTCATGGAACTTGAACTGGGCCCTGTAGGACAAATCATTTTATTTTTTTCTCTTTATTTTGTTTTGATTTCAAGACCTCAGAGAAGAGTTAGGAAACATATAATCTTACTTCCCAGAGACAACCATTATTGATATTATTTGATTTTCTTTATATTTTGGGAAGGAAAGGAACAGGATAGGACAGATTCGGGTGGGGATATAAGACTTCTCTGAACATATTATACAACTTGAATTTGAAAACATAAATAAATAATATAGCCAAAAGTTAAAGAGCAATTCCAAAATGTTGAAAACAACAGAAATGCATGAACCTAACTCTGTTACAATTGATAAACCCACAGGAAAAAAAAAATGGCATTAGAATATAGTATTTTATCTATGCAGTCTATGTTAGTCTCTTTTTTTTTTATTTTTTTTTTATCTTTGGCTATGTTGGGTCCTCGTTTCTGTGCAAGGGCGTTCTCTAGTTGCGGCAAGTGGGGGCCACTCTTAATCGCGGTGCGCGGGTATGTTAGTTTCTTATAGCTGCTGTAATGAAGTACCACAAACTTGGTAGCTTAAAACAATAGAAATCTATTCTCTCAGTTCTGGAGGCTAGAAGTTGGAAATCAAGGTATTGGCAGGGTTTGTTCCTATCAGAGTTCTGAGGGAGAATGTGTTCCATGCCTTTCTTTTAGCTTCTGGTGTTTCTGGCAGTCCTTGGCATTCCGTGACTTGTGGCACCATAGCCCCAGTTTCTGCCTCCATCGTCATATGGCATTCTTTCTGTGTTTCTCCACATCATCTTCCCTCAATGCATATTCTGTGTCTTCTCCTCTTCTTATAAGGACACTGTCATATTGAATTAAAGGTGCACCCTACTCCAGTATTATCTCATCTTAACTAATTACATCTGCAATGATCCTGTTTCCACGTAAGGTTGCATTCACAGGTACCAGGGGTTAAGATTTCATCATATCTTTTGGGAGATGCAGTTCAAGCCACAACACAGTCTTAGTGAAATATATATGTGCTAGTTAATTTTATGTATCATATTGACTGGGTCACAGTGCCCAGATATTTGTTCAGACATTATTCTGGATGTTTCTGTGTAGGTATCTTTTAGATGACAGTAACATTGGTGGATACTGAGTAAAGCAGACTGCCCTCCATAATGTGGGTGAGCCTTAGCCATCAGTTGAAGACCTTAGTAGAACAAAGACTGACCTCCCCTGGGCAAGAAAGAATTCTGCCAGCGGGTGGGCCTTCAGACTTGTATTGCAACATCAGCTCTTCCCTGGGTCACTGACCAACCCTACAAATTTTGGATTTGCCAGCTTTCTTGTTATCACATGATACTTTCTTACCAGTCTCAGCATTCTAAAAAAGTAGCAAAAGAGGGACAGCCACAAAGTGCCAACACTTTGAGTCTCTGCTTGTATCATATTTGCTATTGTCCTGTTTCCCAAATCATGTTATATGGCCAAGCCCAGAGTCAGAACAAGAGGGGTCTACCCAAGGGAATGGATATAAGGAGGTGTGACTAAATTGGGAGTGGGGAGGAAGTGGTAGCCACTACTGCTAGAATCTACTACAATTAAACATGGTGCCTCCTGATATGATGCAATATGAAGCATATAGACCAACCTATGAAGTGCTCTTGCCAAAATTACTGAGCCTGAATCAAATCAAGTTCTAGAGTTATCTTTCACTTTCAGGAAGTTCAAGAGAAACAGGAACAAGTAAAATGACACCACAAGGAAGCAAATAGACTTGTAGCCATTAATGCAGCTCAGTGAAATGCCCAGATCTGTGCCTTCTCTGCCCATGGTAAGATATACTTCCTGGCCTTCTTTGGGTAGGGCCATGAGACTAATTCTGGCCAGTGAGATGAAGGGTAGTTGAATTCCAGGCTGAGCATTTAATTGCCTTCAAGAGACCCTTCAAAGCTCTTTTCTCTCTCCCACAATGACTAGCAATGTTATTCTCCACAGTAACTACTTCATCATTCTAGGTCTGGGGGTGAGACTGATGATAACAGGTAGCAGAGGTCCCAGTCAATCTGAGGTACACATAGAAGGAGAAATAAAACTTCATTGTTTTTTTTGTTTTGTGTGTGTGTGTGTTTTGGCCATGTGCGGGATCTTAGTTCCCCAACCAGGGATCAAACCTGGGCCCCCTGCAGTGCAAGTGCAGAGTCCTAATCACTGGACCACTGGGGAATTCCCAAGTCACTGATACTTTGGAGCTGCTTGTTACCCCAGCATAACCTGGCCTATCCTGGCTGATACACAGACAAATCTAGAATATGGCTTATCCTACAGGACAAGTGACCTGGTTTCTTCAACAAGTCAGTGGCATGAAAGATGCTAATTAATTAAGGAAGGGGATCCACTCTAGATTCAGAGAGATGTAAGAGCCCCAGAAAGCACATGCTATGTGTGGATTTTATTTGGATGCTGGTTTGAGCAAACCAACTGAAAAAAAGACATTTTAAAGATAATTGGGGAAATCTGCTTATGGACTGGGTTTTATTGTTCATTTTGCTAGGTGTGATACTGGCATTAAGCTTATCTAAGAAAAGGCCCATATTTTTCAGAGATGCATTTAGAAGTATGTAGGGTAAAATAACATGGTATTTGGGATTTGCTTTAAAATACTTGAACATATTTTTTTAAAGGAAAAAGTGTTCGTTGAAGTAAATATAACAATAAATTGTTGGACCCAGGTTATGGATATATGGGGCTTCATTGTACTAGTCTTTCTAATGTATGCTTGAAATTCTTCATAATAGACAAATAACAATAAATACTACTACAGAGGATATCTCTGTGCATAAATCTTTGCCTACCCCTCAGATGATTTTTTTTTTTTTTTTTTTTTTTTTTGGCCATGCTGCGGCATGTGGGATCTTAGTTCCCCAACCAGGGATCGAACCCATGCCCCCTGCAATGGAAGCACAGAGCCTTAACCACTGAACCACCAGGGAAGTCCCGCCGATGATTTTTTTAGAAGAGATTCCCGGAAGGGAATTAGACAAAGTTAGGAACAGTTTTAAGGCTTTTGATACTTTCTGACAATTTGCTTAACAAGATTTGTTGCACAAATTTACTTACTCTCAGAAACGTAAGTTTTAAATAAATGGAGGAGAGTAGAAAAGATACTTCAAGAGTAACGTTGGTGCCATCAAAGATATGAAGGTGAGTACTCTCATAAAACGTATTTAGGGAGTGATGAATACATACGTCTGACTAGGGCAAAGGAGAAGACTAAAACCAGACATTGCAGCCAGATCAGAAAGAGCCTTTAATGCTTTCAGATATTTTCCCATAACGCTGGAGCCATTTAAGGTTTTTGAAAAGGAAGGTGACTTAGAGCAATTGTGTTCATGTTCAATAAAATCAAACACTGAGGATTTTCCTTTCGCCAGCTTCCTAAACTGGAATGTCAGTAATTCTTCGTTTAAGAAACACTGTGTTAATTTGTATGGAAACACAAAAGACCCTGAATAGCCAAAGCAATCTTGAGAAAGAAAAACGGTGCTGGAGGAATCAGGCTCCCGGACTTCAGACTATACTACAAAGCTACAGTAATCAAGACAGTATGGTACTGGCACAAAAACAGAAATATAGATCAATGAAACAGGATAGAAAGCCCAGAGATAAATCCACGCACATATGGTCACCTTATCTTTGATAAAGGAGGCAAGAATATACAGTGGAGAAAAGACAGCCTCTTCAATAAGTGGTGCTGGGAAAACTGGACAGCTACAGGTAAAAGAATGAAATTAGAGCACTCTTGAACACCATACACAAAAATAAACTCAAAATGGATTAAAGACCTAAATGTAAGGCCAGACACTATAAAACTCTTAGAGGAAAACATAGGCAGAACACTCTATGACATAAGTCACAGCAAGATCCTTTTTGACCCACCTCCTAGAGAAATGGAAATAAAAACAAAAATAAACAAATGGGACCTAATGAAACTTAAAAGCTTTTGCACAGCAAAGGAAACCATAAACAAGACGAAAAGACAACCCTCAGAATGGGAGAAAATACTTGCAAACGAAACAATTGACAAAGGATTAATCTCCAAAATAAACAAGAAGCTCATGCAGCTCAATATCAAAAAAACAAACAACCCAATCCAAAAATGGGCAGAAGACCTAAATAGACATTTCTCCAAGGAAGATATCCAGATTGCCAACAAACACATGAAAGAATGCTCAACATCACTAATCATTAGAGAAATGCAGATCAAAACTACAATGAGGCATCACCTCACACCAGTCAGAATGGCCATATCAAAAAATCTACAAACAATAAATGCTGGAGAGGGTGTGGAGAAACGGGAACCCTCTTGTACTGTTGGTGGGAATGTAAATTGATACAGCCACTATGGAGAACAGTATGGAGCTTCCTTAGAAAACTAAACATAGAACTACCATATGACCCAGCAATCCCACTACTGGGCATATACCCTGAGAAAACCATAATTCAGAAAGAGTCATGTACCACAATGTTCATTGCAGCTCTATTTACAATAGCCAGGACATGGAAGCAATCTAAGTGTCCATCGACAGATGAATGGATAAAGAAGATGTGGCACATATATACAGTGGAATATTAGTCAGCCATAAAAAGAAACAAAATTGAGTGATTTGTAGTGAGGTGGATGGACCTAGAGTCTGTCATATAGAGTGAAGTAAGTGAAGTCAGAAAGAGAAAAACAAATACCGTATGCTAACACATACATATGGAATCTAAAAAAAAATAAAGTTATGAAGAACCTAGGGGTAGGACAGGAATAAAGATGCAGACATGGAGAATGGACTTGACGACACGGGGAGGGGGAAGGGCAAGCTGGGACGAAGTGAGAGAGTGGCATGGACTTATATACACTACCAAATGTAAAATAGATAGCTAGTGGGAAGCAACCACATAGCACAGGGAGATCAGCTCAGTGCTCTGTGACCACCTGGAGGGGTGAGATAGGTAGGATGGGAGGGAGACCCAAAAGGGAGGAGATATGGGGATATATGTATATGTGTGTGTGTGTGTGTGTGTGTGTGTGTGTGTGTGTATAGCTGATTCACTTTGTTATAAAGCAGAAACTAACACACCATTGTAAAGCAATTATACTCCAATAAAGATGTTAAAAAAATAACAACAAAAAAAAAGAAATACTGTGTTAGACTGTGTTAGGCTTACAGATTGCTGGAAGGGATTTCCAGAGGTTATCTGATTGATCTCTTTGGCACAAGCCTAGTAAATTATCTTTAAGTCTTTTTCTGTGTCTCTCTCTTCTGTGAATGCAGAGAAGAAGTTCTCAGTGCAGTGCTTGTAATACCACATTATGATATTTGAAAACAGCATCCTTTCACCTTCATTTTCCTAGGCTTTAAAAACTCATTTTCACTTGATAAAACCACTCAAGTCTCAAGCAATAGATACAATAATATGTGGCTTTACCTTTTGTTTTTCACTGCTGAACCCATCATCTTTTTAAAGTCTCATTTGTCCCCAGTTGGCTTGCTTCTATCCCCCTCATTTGGCCTTGTCTCCACCTGCCCACCAACTCCTGACTGCGATTCAGACCTTTGTGGGGTTTTTTTTAATTTATTTTTTTGGCTGCGTCGGGTCTTAGTTGCGGCATGCGGGATCATTGTTGCGGCACACAGGCTTCTCTCTAGTTGTGGCATGTGGGTTTTCTCTCTCTAGTTGTGGCGCACGGGCTCCAGAGCTAGTGGGCTCTGTAGTTTGAGGCGTGGGGCTCTCTGGCTGAGGCGCCTGAGCTCAGTAATTGTGGTGCACGGGCTTAGTTGCCCCACAGCATGTAGGATCTTATTTCCCTGACCAGGGATCGAACCTGCTTCCCCTGCTTTGGAAGGCGGATTCTTTACCACTGGACCACCAGCGAACTCCTGATTCAGACCTTTGAGTTTGCTGTTTCCTCTGCCTGGAAAGCTCTTTCCTTAGGTATCTATACAGCTAGCTTCCTCATTTATTTCAGATCCTTACTCAAAATCTTCTTCTCAGTGAGGCCTTCCTCACAAATTACGGAGCCTCCCTACCCTCACCACCAGACTCCCACCCCCAACCCTGCCCCCTGCCCATGGGTTTAGGCAGCTGAGGTAGCCAGCCTGTGTCCTGTGCTTCAAGCGTTCTTGTACCTTATTCCTCTTTTCTCACTACTTCTAAAATTCAACTTAGATTCTTTTTCCTTTAATGATATCCCAAGCATACTATGAAAGAGGGCAGTGCAGCCTCCTTTCAAGTGTGAATATCTTGGGTTGGGGGCTCAACTGAATGAATTGCCCTTGGCTTCCATACCCTTTTAGGGACAGCCCTGCTCATCACTATCTATTTTGTCTTACTTATCCTGTATATCATGTTTATTGTCTCTCTGCTTCACTAGAATGTAAGTTCCACAGGGCAGGGAGTTTTGTTGCTTTTGATCATGACTGTATCCTCAGGACGTAGAAAAGTGCCTGGCACATAGCAGATTTTCAATAAATATTTGTCGACTAAATGAACATTGTTCATTTATTTGCATGTCTATATCTCTTTATACTTTAAAATCCTTGAGGAATTTTTAATAAAGCTAGCTAATAATATATACATGTTTGGATCACTTACTGTGGGCCAGTGCCTGTCACAATGCCTTGCATAAAGTTAAACAACCAATCAGTATTTATTTAAAGGATTGGATAAAAAAGTAAAAATCTAATAACTTTTTAACCATGTACTCAAGCAAGGCAAAGAAATATTATACAGACGAAAATTGTGTCTATCACTTACTTATACAGACTTTTTTAAAAAGCACTGTGCTGTGAGTTATATCTCAGGAATGCCTCTCTGTGTGAGGCATCTTTTGGGACCTTCCTCTTCTAGGTGATGTTCCAACAGCCATTTGTAGCTTGACCCCGGTAACAAGCCTTCTAAAATCTAATGTGTGGCAGAATGCATCAAAGTTTTAAACATGTGTATAGTCTTTGACACAGAAATTCCATTTCTAGGAATCTATTCTAATAAAATAATCAGATAAGTGACAAATGGACAAAGATGTCTAGCAATGCTGCTTATAAAATGGGAATCTGGAAACGACTCTGCATCCATACATTAGTAAGTATGATATGTACAGATATCATATATCATACTTTATAATGGGATATAAATCATATATAAATATAGAATGGTTACTTCTGGTTAAAAATGGTAGAGTAAAGGGATTTTTACTCCACTCTTCCTCAAAAGTCATTCACAACAAAAAAGATTATAAAGAGGAAGAAAAAATTTTCTCTTCAAGGAAGTAGGTACAACCTCTAACTGGGAAGCATACTCGCTAAGTACTGTGAAATCAGGATTCAGTGAAGGAGGAAGATGAGACTTGACATGCTCTCCCAGAGCTAGACACTTTCTTAAACGTGTCACAGTTCTGAAAGGTTTATCCAACAATCCTTTGATTAGATTGAAGCGATCTTGGTCTGTAGGCAGCTTCAGGATGGAGAATGTCCCCACAGGGCTCAGGTTAATCATTCAAAATGGCGGAGGAGGTGGAGCTGAAGGAGGAGCCAGGCAAGATACGCCAGTGGAGGCTGCTGGAAGTACCGCATGGTGAAGGAAGGCGTCTTAGATAGCTCGGGCTGCCGTAAAAAATACCATAGACTGAGCAGCTTAACACACCTTTATTTTCTCACAGTTCTGGAGGCTGAAAGTCTAAGATCGGGGTGTCAGCATGGTGGATTTCTCGTGAGATGTCTCTTCCTGGCTTGTAGATGGCCACTATCTTGCTGTGTGCTCATATGACCTCTTATTGGAGCAAATGCGGAGGGAGGAAGGGAGGGAAGGAGGGAGGGAGAGAGAGGGAAAGAGAGCACTTTCTGGTATCACTTTTAATGTTTATTTTATTTTTGGCTGCATCGAGTCTCAGTTGTGGCACGTGGGATCTTTCATTGTGGCATGCGGGCTTCTCTCCTGCTGTGGCGCAGGCTCAGTAGTTGCAGTGCACAGCCTCTCTAGTTGTGACGTGCAGGCTCCAGAGCACGTGGGCTCTGTAGTTGTGGTGCCCGGGCTCCAGAGGATGTGGGCTCTGTAGCATGTGGGTTGCAGCATGTGGGTTCTCCAGTTGTGACCCACGTTCTCAGTGGTTGCGGCATGTGGGATCTTAGTTCCCAGACCAGGAATCAAACCTGCGTCCCCTGCACTAGAAGGTGGATTCTCAACTACTGGACCACCAGGGAAGTCCCTCTGGTGTCTCTTCTTATAACGACTCATCCTATCGTATCAGCCTCCCCCCCCCCACCCCATGAACTCATTTAACCTTGAATGAGTCCTACCTCCAAATAAAGTCACATTGGGGCTTAGGGCTTTAACATATGAATGGGGGTGGGGGGAGGGCACAATTAAGTCCAGAGCAGGTGGTGAGAAGGCAGCTCACCTTGGCTCTATGAGCCCCATTGCAAAGGAAATAACGAGAGTATTCAAGACAACCAATCTAAATCAAAGTTGCAGATTGCCCTAGCTGACAGTTCCTCTTTCTATATTATGCTTCAGCAAATAACAAGCCCTATTAAAAAAGAGCAATCAGAAAAGATCCAGAAGAGGACTGCTTTAGGTCAGGGTCTCTAGAAACAGAGCTTTAGAGAGGAATGGTTGTAAGAGTGATTAACTGAGGGAGTGCTCTCCAGAAGCAGAATAGGTCAGGGGAGAAAGTTAATCAAAGATGGCTTCAGCTGAAGTCTGGCCTCAGCCTGATGCCACAGGGAGCTTTGGAGCATGAATGACACCAGAGAGGTATGCTCTCCAACTTGGAGGCAAGGGACCAGGCCTTTGTGCTCTCAAATCCATCAGTCATTGGCCATGGGCCACCCTTATGGGAACATAACGTCTCAGGCATTGTAGCTCCTGTCACTTAGAGCAATTCTCAGGAGAAAAGACACTTGTGAACCATTAGCAGCCAACACTCACAGCAGCTGGCAGATGGATGCACTGATGTGGAAAAGGGATCTGGGCAGAACACTGACGGCATCTATAGTAACAATAGTTCTCAAAGTGTGGTCCCTGGAACAGCAACCTCCTCCTCATCGGAGAACTTGTTAGAAATGCAAATTCCCTAGCCCAACGCCAGATCTATTGAATCAGAAATTCTGGCGGGGGAAACCCATGAATCTGTTTTAACAATCCCTCCAGGTGATTTTGATGCATGTCAAAGTTTGAGAACCATTGTGCTATAGGGACCTATGACTAGAAACTATAAGACAAAAAGATGGGAGGGGGGCCCAGAAAAATAAGGCAGTTACAGGACACTCATTGCAACAGAAATTACACAAAGAACACATCAAGAATGGAGACCCAATAGTTATCTCTCAAAAAATCAAAAAGAGGGACGTCCCTGGTGGTCCAGTGCAGGGGATGAGAGTTCAATCCCTGGTCGGGGAACTAAGATGCCACATGCTGCAGGGCAACTAAGCCCACGTGCTGCAACCACTGAACCCGCCCGCTCTGGAGCCCATTCACCACAACTAGAGAGCCTACGTGCCACAACTACTGAGCCCGCATTCTCTAGAGCCCACGTGCCACAACTAGAGAGAAGCCTGCCTGCCGCAACAAACAGCCGTGAGCCGCAATGAAAGATCCCACGTGCTGCAACTAAGACCCAACACAGCCAAATAAATTAATTAATTAAAAAAAAAAGACAGAGAGCTCAAAGAGGTGCAAAGATTTAAAGAAAAAGAAGATGCAGAAGATGAAAATTGAGCTGGCAGAGCTGAGAAAAGAAATGGAAGAGAAAAATAAACTGTTTCAGAGGTGAAAGCCACATAAGAAGCAAAGGGATGATGATGATAATTGTAGCAGTCAGCATTGAGTTAGGAAAACTGAAATCAATCTAGATATTTAGTTAAAGCTGGGAAGGAAATAATGCAGGCAATTTGTTACAAAGTGTTGAAAAGTCTGGGAAAACAAACAGAAGATGAGAATGTAACCCAGAGCTGAAGCCCCATGGGCCACACTCACTGTTGATCAATGGAAGCACCATTACTGCCTCTGAACAGAAGCCACTCCACCACCATGGCTGGTGATCCTAAAGCAGCTACCATGCACAGTCTCCTGCAATCCCTACAGCCAGAGATGGAGAAAATGACTTCTGCCTTCTGCCCACCTCTAATCTCCACCAGTGCTTCGCATTGGCAGAACCTAACCAGAATGCAGTGTTCAGGCTTCTACCTCCTGAAACCCAGAGGAGAGTGTGGAAGAGTAGGAAAGAGTGAGAACCAACAAGCCGTATCTGGAACAATAACAAACCCAACTTAAGAAGAATCAGGATCAGAGGAAAAATTTTGAGAAAAATCACAACATGGAATCAAAAAGAACAAAGATTTTAAAAGTTATGGAGAAGATAATAGTTATGGAAGAAAAAAGGATACAACATACCCATAATTATAGTCCGTGAGTAAGATAATAGAACAAAAGCAACAGAGAAGATGTTCAAGGCAACAAAAAATGTCCTTGAAATTAAAAAAAAAAAGAAATCTTAAGATCAAAAGAGGATATTGTATTTACCTTAGTCCTTTAGGTCTACTATAACAAAAATAACATAGACTGGGTGGCCTATAGATAACAGAAACATTTCCTACAGTTCTGACGGCTGGAAATCTGAGATCAGGGTGTCAGCAAGGTCAGGTGAGGGCCCTTTTACAGGGTTACAGACTTCTTGTATCCTCAGATGGTGGAAGAGGGCAAGCCAGCTCTAATCCCATTCATGAAGACTCCACCCTCATGACCTAATCACCTCCCAAAGGCCCCACCTCCTGACACTATCACACTGGGCTTTAAGATTTAGCATATGAATTCTGAGGGGAAACAAACATTCAGACCACAGCAGTAAATTGTGACATAGAACAACCAACACTAGACTACGTCTTGGTGAAGTTACTGAACTTCAAATATGAAGAAAGAATCTGACAAGTTTCCAGGCAGAATAAAAGCAAGTAAGTGCCAGGGGAAATAAATGAGGCTGGCCTCAGACTTTTCCTCTCATGACAGCTAGACAACAGTGGAACAATGTCCACAGATCTCTGAGGTCGAGACTGAAACATAAGAATCTGAAACCCAGCCAGATATCCTTCAGGCTTAAGGACAACAGCTGGTCATTAGAAGCATGTAAGACTTCAGGGAATACAGGATCCACGAGCCCTTCTTCAAAAAACTGCATACTTGAGACTTGCAATGATGTAATCTATATGGCCAATTGGATATCCTGGAATCGAACATCTAACAATGCTGGATAAAATATTTTAATACACCTTTTGAAGTTAATGGCTGAACTTAGCAGAAATAAAGTTTTCTGTGGCCAGGAACCAGTTGGGAGCCTGACTCTGGGGAGTTGAACAAGCATTAAAGTCACTGGGCCACTCCGAGGGCATCTGCCAACTTCTGAGAGTCAGAGCCTGAGTTTCCTGGGCCTCCTGCCAGGCACATAAGGCAATGTCTTGCATCAGCTAGAATGGGGTGTAGGCTCAGAGTCCCACATAAAGCCAGGTACCACAAAGGTCATCACCCTTAGAGAACAAGTGAACTAAAAACGTAAACCCTCCCACTGAAAGCAGACCGGCATGGTATTTTGAAGAAGATTCTTCAAATCAGTTGAAGTTCTGAATGCAAACTGTACTCAGAGTGGGACAAGACATTTTAACAAGCTTCTTTTACTTCCTCTGGATAACAAGATCATTCTTGTTATCCAGACCCAGAGAGGTCACCTTCAAATAGAAAAGCCCTTTCTTGATCATGAAGTAGAACTGAATTCAAACCTCTTGCAGTCTCCTGGGCAGGTTTTTTTCCCACCTTTGCCCATGCTGTTTAGCCCACTTGAATGCTCTTCTCCCTTCCCATACTCTTCAGGCTCCCATCCCAGATTATAGAAGTCCTAGGGATCCTAGAAGGCCAAGCCCAGAGGCTCCCACCCCCACAAAGCTTTCCTAGACGCACCTAGCTCAGAAGGGCTGCTCTCTCCTCTGTGCTCTCTGAGCTTTAGTCTTCACTCTAACCCATCATAGTCCAGCTTGAATTATGGTTATTGCAGTGCATGTCCACCCCCATCCCCCCTGCCCTAGGAGGTTAAGCTGCTGGAGGACCAAAGCTGGACTTTGTCATCTTTGCATCATCACTCAGCACCCAGAAAAGAATCAGTGCTCAATTAATGTCTGAAGCATTACATTGAAGAGAATTGAATTGGAATGTTTGGGATCTATTTTAGCTTTCTGAAAACTCCTCAGTTCCAGCTACTATTTGTTTAAAACCGGGATATTTCTATGCACTTATAGACGTGAATTGAAGGGGGCCCAAGGAGGCAGTTGTGGAACAATAATGATGGTAACCATAAGAGCCAACACTTCGATGGCATTTTCTCCAAGTCAGGCACAGTTCTGAGTGCTTTATTTATGAGTCCTCTGTGGGGTAGGCCCTATTGATACCCTGTTTTGTAATAGTTCAAGATACAAAAGCAGCTTAACCAAAGTCACACAGCCAGTAGAGAGCACAGCTAGGACTCTGGTTTGAAGTTAGAGATGGGGTTTGAATCTCAGCTTGTTACTTACTGGTTCTGAGAGCCTCCACAAGTTACTTAACTCTGAGCCTTGGTTTCCTCATCTGTAAAACGGGGCTAATAATCTCCTCTTTGCAATATACAGAGATTAAATAAGACTACGTATCTGAAAGTGCCTGTGCCTGATAGATGATTAACAACTATTTTTTAAAAAGTAAAATAACGACATTAATAATAACATGTGGCAACTAAGGCAGAGCCAAGGAGAATGTGTTTTCATGTTAGAAAAAATGCTTCCCAAGTCCATTCTATTATGTCATGTTGTGAACGTAATATGCCTCCCATATGGATGTTCTCTGGCAAGGAGCTCACAAGACAAAACCATGTTAGACAGGTAACACATACAGACTGAGTGTTCTTCCCTCCAGAGGAGGGCCTTCCAACATATGTTATTTTTTCTAATCAAATTACATTGGTCTATAATAAAAGCTAGAACAAGCTGACACACATTAGAAAAGACAGTGTAAATATCGCACTGAAGCCATCTGAACTAGCCTGATATTTTTTAATCATTCTGTATTAGCTTGCTGCATCTTAAAACATTTTCTTTCAAATCAAGTCACAGCTGTGTGTACTTTAGGCTGTGGCCATCATAAACAAATATGAAAAGAGGCAGAGTTAAAACAGATCAATACCAATGGTTATCCATTAGACTGATGTAATCTAACACAAATGACCATTAGGAGAATTGTGAAGAAATCAGAGAAGCAGAATTACAGATATGAGCTTCTGCATAACTGAATGACAGCTCTGTATTGCCTGTGGTCTAGTTTGGTCAAGGTTATAATGTTTTTAGGAAGCCAGCCCTCCCCACAAGTGGCTCTTGGTAAGTGAAGATAGTAGAAGATTCCTGGGTATGGAGAGCCAGACTTCTATGAAATATATTCAAAGATGGTAAAGTGAGTACCCGCCTCTTCTACAGTAGAATTGAAGACATATTACCAGGGAAACTCACCTCTCATCACCCCCACCACTTTCTGGTTTAAATCTTTTGGCGAGGGAAGCGTTCCCATTTGTACTGTCTGCTCCCATTCCTACTCCTTTCTCTTTAAATTCCTCATCTCTCTCTAAACACCTGGAGTTATCCCCATGCTTAGTTCTAAAAACCAATCTAGTTATTAAATTATCAATTCCATAAATGGCAAATTTGGTAAAATGAAGTTACTTCATTTAAGGAATGCCATAGTGGAGTGGCTGGATGTTCAGAAGGAAGCCCAGGGAGTGCGCCTGCTCTCACGCTGAGACGTTGTGCAATGAACAAGGTCTCCACGGTGGGGGCAGTGTGGAGTTGTACCTTCTTTAACACTCAGCTCACTTGCAGCTTCATTTTCTCATTGTAACAGTTGTTTGCTTGGATAAGAAAAATCTGGGCTAGTGATTCCGCTGGGGACACAGATCAAGAGGTAAATGTCAGCTGGGATGGGGGGCAAGCCAAGCCTTGAGAAGACCTCTTGTTGAGCACCTAGAACTGGGGGATCTGTCCAGATTAACTGTGGAGCTTTTCCAGAACAGCACGAACTTCTTCTGGACGGTAGTTCCAAGGGCCAGGTTTACCCTGCAAGAAAAATGAGTCAGCATTTCCAGATTTCCACCTTGCAGGAATATGTAGGTCTGGAGCTTAACTGAGAAATCTGGGCTGGTGATATACATGTGGGAGTCGTCAGGATGGTGTAGTCAAGGCAGGCACCCATGAGGTGGTTGAGATCACCCGTGTGGAGTGGCACCAACACTTAATGGGAAGACTGGACAGAGAAGCAGGAGGAAAACCAGAGCAGGTAAAGTGAATAGTTTTAAAAGGAGAAAAGGGGTCTATGCAAATAAGCTTCTCTTCCACAGTCAGACCTTCAGACCAGCCTTATCTACTTCTCCACCTCTCATCAAGTTCTGCCCACTCTGCATCAAACCACCTCTGCCTCTCCAGTCCCACAGCCCCAGTTCAGCCCCCTTCATCTTCTGTTTGGGCAGCTGCCACACCTCCCCCCACCCCCAGTCCTCAGCCCCTGCTCTCTCCAGTCCATTCTTCACCCAATAGGCCATGATCTTTCTAAAGTACCGATCTGATTGTGCCTCTCCCCTGCTCAAAACTCGTCAGTGGCTCTCTTTTGCCCTAAGATGTAGGCCAAACTCCTTGGTCCAGAATGAGCCCTTTGTAACAGAAGTGTCCCTGATTCTCCATTCACACCCTTCCCTAATGTGTCTCAGTGCCTCTCCCCACCCTCTCCCCTATATTTGCAATGGTTTTCACTCACCATGTTCACGTGGCTGGCTTCAGTCGTCACCTCCTCTGAAAGGCCTACCTTTCCCCGACATTCAGAAAATTTATAGTCTGAGAGCTAACTCTGTCCTGATGTCTCACACCCTTTCATTTACATATTGTCTGTGCTGGTTTTGTGCTATAACAGCAGAACCGAACCATGTCGACGGGGATTATTTGGCCCACAAAGTTGAAAATATTTACTATCTGACCCTTTACAGAAAAGCTTTGCTGATCCCTGTTCTGGAGTCTCACCGCACTCGGGCCAAGTTAACGTTCTATTTGTGTCTTCCTTATCACCTCAACTGTGAGCACTTTGAAGTAAGATGTGGGCCATTTTAAATTTGTGTTTGTGTTTACAGCGCTTTCCAGGGTATGGACTCGGTACCTAGCTTGCCTCAATCGTGCCACTTTACTACCATGTCACAGGAGAGAGGAAAGGAAGAAGGACCTGAATCCTCATGCTGTGACCCTTAGCACCCTGAGGATTCATCTGCAGGTTGTTGCTTGTTTCACCTGTGTGAGTAGGGCCTGTCTGACCACGTGAACATGGTGAGTGAAAACAGTTGCACTGCGGCATGATAGCAAAGGGTGTGAATGGAGAATCGGGGGCACTTCCATTACAAAGGGCAGAGGAGCATCCACGTGACTGGGCTTCATGTGCTTGCCAAGGCTTGAATCCCTTCAGCAGCTATAAAACTTAATTTCCATCCTCTCAGGGGAGGCTACCAGTGCCCACAGGGTTGGAGGCTATGCTTACTCCCCTCACCCTCACCAGGCTGGAAGCACTGAAGGGTGGTGACACAATCACCAGAAAAGAAGCCTGGACGTAATGTCTGTCTCGAATTCCTGCTTCAGCATTTCCAGCTCCTAACTGCAGAGTTGGTTCTCTTCTGGCCTCTATACCCCCTTCCACGTTCAGGCCTGTCTCAGGGATTAGCAGCTTCAAACTCTGCCACTCCTATCTCATCCCAGAGGATTTGGAATTGAAATCAGAGCCTGTGCAGTGTGGCCTTGGGCAAGGCAGTTTCCTTCTCTGAGCGTTGATACAAAGTCCTGTCTTTGTCCTCGCCCTCCCTGGCGCCCTGCCCCAGGTCACCACCTTGTACAGGATCCTGCCGTCCTGGAGCACGTACAGCCTCTCAGGCAGCGCTGCGTAGAGCTGACTGCTCTGGTTCTTCATTGTGTCCACCACCACGGGGCACTGGGGGCTCCTGTCCAGCAGCAGGCGGGCTGCCCGCAGGCGGTCCTGGAGATGCTGGTGATTCTTGATGTCCACGTTGTTCTTAAAAGCCCAGCCATCTGTAAGAGAAAGGCCGGACAGCAGCCCCACAGGCATGGCACCTACTTCCTGCCGGCCAAATACACCCCCGCCACACACACTTTTAACTGAGGGCTGCAGATGGAGGACTTCTCCACTTTGGCACTATTGACAACTTGGGCTAGATAATTCTTTGATACGGGGGCTGTCCTGTGTGTTGTAAGGCACTGAGCATCATCTCTGGCCTCTACTCACTAGATGTCAGTAGCGTCCCCCTGCCTTCGATTCGTGACAACCAAAAATGTCTCATATGTTACCAAATACCCCCTGTGGGACAAATATTACCCTCAGTTGAGAACCACTGCTGTAACACCATCTCCTCCAGGAAGCCTTCCCTGACACACCCAGCTGTGTGATATTGGGTGAGCTCTTTAAATTCTCAGTTTTCCCATCTGTTAAATGGGATTAACAGAACCTACGTTGCAGATGGCTGTGAGGCTTACATGAGAGAACATTGCAGAATTCCCAGCACTCTGCCTGGTTCATAGTAGATGCTTGAAAGATATTGGGTTTGTTTTGCCTGACTGCCCCCAAATAGCAGACGGGTGGGAAAGAAGCCGGTTTTCTTTTCTTTTTTTTTTTTTTTTTTGCAGTTTTCATTCTATACTGCAGGTATTCTACTACTTTGCTCTGGAGATGCCCCACCCCCACCACCAAACCAAACCCATTTAAGCTTCTTCACTTTAAATGGAAGGGGATTTTCAATTGGCCTCGTTTGCGAGGTGCCCATCTGCCTACTTAAAGAGAGGGTACTCATTAGCTATGGGCCCACAGGTTGAAAAAAATAACCATAAACTGCTACTGGCCTTGCCCTTCTACTTGGGTAGAAGGTTCTTTCAGAAGCCACGTGGCTTGCATTTATACTAATAGTTGCCTCCCAGGGTAATATAAGTTGCTGAAATCCATCAGCAGAACTGGCCCCACCTGCTCCATGCTTCAGAGTCCTCTCTGCTCAGTACCTTTCCCCTAGGAAACCCAGCTTTCAGGAGAAATTTCTCAGTGGCTTGAGGTGGACAGCCCTGGGTCCAGGAAAGGGTTAAACCTGCTAGTCTGATTCCAGGAGAATGGGGGAGGAGACAGGTATCAGGACCAGAAACAATTTCTGGGAGGATCCAACCCCTTTTGTTGCAATGTGTACTTTTAGAGATCAAAGCGGGATCCTCTACCACCTTATTACTCCAAGTGTGGTCCCTGCGCTAGCAGCCTCAGCACCACCTGGGGAGCTGCATAAAAATGCCAAGTCTCAGGCCCCTCCGCAGCCCCACCGGGCCAGAATCTGCATCTTTATAAGATCACCAGGTGACTTAAGTGCACTTTAAAGACTGAGCAGCGCTGACCCCACAGGTAAATCAGCTTCGGCAGCGCTTTGGCCATCAGCTATGAGAACATCAAGGCATCGCCTCTTCTCAACGGTGGACACCACAGACACCTGTAGGTGCCCAGGGTCTCTTTCTTTACTTGACGGCAGCTGCTCTCCCAAAGCGTATTTAACAAAGAAGGCACATTGTGCTTGCCTTTGCTCTCCTGATACCTATGCTGTTTGTTTTGAATTTTATTTTGGAAATGTTCAAATATACATAAAAGTAGAGAGAACAGTTTAATGAATCTCCATGTACCTGTTACCCTATGCTAATATTTTAAGTTGCCCCAAAGCCTTACATGAGGATAGAAATGGGCAGCTAAATGAACACAGTGTTAGGGTGAAAGCAGTTCTCCAACCTCTGGGTGCATATGAACTAAGATGCAGCGGGCCTAGGGTGGGGCCCTGAAATATGCATTTTCAACAAGCAACCCAGTTGGATCAGACATGAGGGATCTAAGGACCACACTGGGGAAAGGGCTGCTGGACCAGCTTTGCTGAAAACGAATCAATAGCAATCTCTACACTTACAACACGTGGAGAAGCCAGCAAGGCTAATACTGGCCTAAATGCTCACTTATTCACCCAACTATTACTGAGCACTGACTCTGTGACATGTACTGTGCCAGGTGCTGGGTGACAGATGATCAAAACAGCCTCTCATCTTGTGGGGAGATGGGTGAGTAAATGACTCGTCCCCCTCAGCCACATGAGCCTTCTTGCCTTCTCCAATCTCTGGGTTTGAGACTTGGGCCAAACTCATGTGTTCAGTCCCCATGAAAATCAGGGAGACAGGGATGTGTCTGACCATCTTATAAAGTTCAAGGGGCTTAGACCAAGCTGTAGAAGTTTCAGGAAGGGACATGTCTGCCCATCGTTAGGAAGGACTTTCTCACAAACAGCTGTGCAGCAAAGGAACAAGATTTCCCATGAGGTAATGAAGATGAGTCATCACCTATTAGGGGCTGAAGAAAGGATCCCAGCCCCAGGTAGAAGCTGGCCCAGAGCAGTGGTCCTCAAAGTGTGGTCCCCAGTCCGCAGCTTCGGTGTCACCCGGAGCTGGTTAGAAATGGAAATTCCCAGGCCCCACCCCAGATCTAACTCAGACTCTGGGGTGGGGTCCGGAAGTCTGCTTTAACAAGCCCTCCAGGCGCTTCTGGTGCTCACTGACGCTTGGGAACCACTGTCTGAGATGAACCACAAAGTCCCTTTGAGCTTGGAGAGGCTTGGAATGGATTTCACAGGTTGCTATAGAGCCGCCATTTCACTTGTGACATTTCAGGTCTAAATTCCTTGTGACTGTGCTCATATTAGCTCCTCTCCCTTGGTTTCCCTATTTATCCATTCAGAATGTTAGATGGTCTCCCAGCTAGACCTGTCGCTCCAGGTTTTCTGCTCTGTGTGCCTAGTTGAGAGCACAGACTGTGGAGTTAGCGAGTGGTGGGTAAACCTAGCAGGGACTGGGAGATGGTAGGTCCTCAACAAATAGCGGCTCTTTCTCTCTCTCCTCCTCTTCTCCCTACCCCCAACCTTGAGCAAAGGGGGGGAGAGAGAGAGGGAAGAGGTGGAGGCAGGCAATCTTTCTTTTTTACCTGATGCATGTGCTTCTTCAATGTAAATGATGAGAAAATCTGCTATGGAACTAAAATCTTCAATAAGTCTCTTGAATTGGTCAAACTTGAAAATAAATGAAGGTCAGGTGCAACTTCCAAAATTCAGCACCAGTGGCCTGTTGCCTGAAACAAATAGAATCACGATCACCCAATAATCGACACACAGCATTTCTTTTGCAAGCACCATCTTCACTCCTGCTTTCATTCTATTACCTTTATTTCCCCTCTAAGATGGAGCCGGGGCACAGTGCGGGATGGAAGCCTGGAGCGCGGGATTTAGCAGAGGCTGGAGCCAGTTTACTCCACTCCAAAATGAGGGGATTCTATCAGGTGGTCTCAGCAGACCACCTGCACTCACTGGGTGGTAATTAAAATAAGAACAAGGAGAGTCCCTTTCATGCGGTTTATAAGGCAGGCACACATCTATTCTCTCATTGATGTAATTAGTATACTACAAGGTGGGTGATTTTTTTCCCCCTGGTTTATAGGCTGGCTCCATGTCACACAGCAGGTCAGTGATGGAATTAAAATTAACATTGTGGCTTCTAGATTCTCAATTTGGTGCTCTTTCCATTCAAAGCACCTCAGTTTCCTCACCCACAAATGGACATAGTACCAATACTTACCTTATAGGATTGTTCTAAGGATTAAATAAGTTAAAACAGAAAAGGGCTGCCCATAGTAGGTGCTCAATAAATGTAAGCTCTTATGTTCTTAGCTCTCATCTCCTCCCTGTGAAGTGGGGAGCAGTGGAGGAGACTCCACAAAGGGGAGTGAAGCGTGGGGACTGGCCACATAATCGGCTGGGCCAGGGCAAAATGAAAATGCAGAGTCCCTTGTTCAAAAAGTGGGAGAAAGTGCCGTTAAATACATTAAAATATAAAGTTTTCTTGTGCAGTATCTCTCTTGCCCTGGCATGCTGCTTTTCAGTTGCTGCTTAATGTCATGCTCCCCTGGACACAGGGATATTCATAGGGCAAATGCAGACTCTCACAGTCACCCAGGAGCCCCCAAACTCTGTGCTTGTGGCTGCTGGCTACCAGCTTTCCTTTCCCTCCAGCCACCAGACCAATACACCATGCCCCAGCCAGGAGCACAGAAACTGAGCCAGACATATCATCTTCCTACCTGCCATCACCCCAACCCACAGACTATTCCAACCTCCATGCACGGACATGCTAGGTACCTTGATGAGGGGAGAGGGGGCAAAAAGCTTCTCCCGCCAAGTCACCCCCAGTCACTTGCCAAGTTGCTTCATGGCGCTGTCAGCCCAGGCTAGGGATGACCACCTCTACGCCCTAGTATGAGATGCGGTGGGATGCCCACACCTGACCCTAACCTTTCCCATACCTTGGTCCAGGCCCTCTCTGGGGCCAGAAGGTGGTAGCAGTCACTGGGTGGGAGCAGAAATGAGGCTGGATAGGCTGGGGCACTGGGAGGGGAGGAGTGGGCCTTAGAGAACGTGTTGGGGGCAGGGGGGCTGTGGGAAGCAGGAGCCTGTGTGAGCCAAGGCTCCAAGTGTTCAGGGCATGTTCCATTGTGGAAAAGTCTTCTCTTACAAAATGCAAATTAAAGATAAAGCTATTGGACTTCCCTGGTGGCGCAGTGGTTAAGAATCTGCCTGCCCATGCAGGGGACACGGGTTTGAGTCCTGGTCCGGGAAGATCCCACATGCCACGGAGCAACTAAGCCCGTGCGCCACAACTATTGAGCGTGTGCTTTAGAGCCCGTGAGCCACAACTACTGAGCCTGCATGCCGCAACAAGAGAAGCCACTGCAATGAGAAGCCTGTGCACTGCAACAAAGAGTAGCCCCCGCTCGCTGCAACTAGAGAAAGCCCGCACGCAGCAACAAAGACCCAACACAGCCAAAAATAAAGAATAAAAAAATAATAAATAAATACATTAAAAAAAAAAGATAAAGCTATTAAGAATTTCCAGACAGCTACTGCAGAGCATTCAGCCCAAGCTCAGGGCCCTTCTGAACATGGCACCCTGTATGATTCATTAGTCCCGCGCCCATGAAGTCAGCCCTGGTGGGAGTCTTCTGTAACTCCCCCAGTCTAGGCTGGGGGTAACTCTAGGGAGCTGCTAGCACCCCGTGGCTACTTATGACCAGAGCTGACATCGCTGAACCCTTACCGTGCACCTATTAGAGCATGGCAGGTCCCGCACTGTGACATGGCCGGTTTGTGTCTGTATCCCCCAGGCTACTCATTGCACCTGAGGGTAGGGCCTGTCCCTCATTCTTCTTCATGTCCCCAACATCAAGCACACTCTCATTCCATTACAAGCATTTACTCAGCGCTCATACTGCGCAAGGTTCTCTGCCGCACACTGGGGATTCAGCAGAGAGCGAGAGCAGCAGGTCTCTGCCTGCATGCAGTTGGGGTTCTGTTTAATGGGGAGACAGGCAGGAAGCAAGCAAAAGCATCAATGAAGTAATTTCAAGTTGTGATAAGTGACACAAAAGAGACTCTAAAGGAGTGACCTCGTTGAAGACAGGTGGGTCAGGGGAGGCCTCTGAGGAGATGCCATTTATCCTGAGAAACAGGAAAGAGCCAGCTACGTATGGGCAAAGGCAGGAGAAGAGCATTCCAGGCAAACGGGCTCCATGTCCAAAGGCCCAAAGAAGCACAGAGCTTGGTGTGTTCAAGGACCTGCAAGGCCACTGTGACTGGAACCAGGCCAGGGGCAATGAGAGACATGACTGGAGAGGTAGGTATGGGCCAAAGCAGGCAAGCTCTCCTATGCCTTGTATAGCAGCTGGATTTTCTTCCAGGCACAAGGGGACATCATGGAGATAAAGTAAGGATGCTGGATATTTGTTGCAATTTTGGCTGCTCAGTCTCTAGCCCTCCTTCCTCCTTGGAATTTATAGTTTGTGTACTATTAATGGGGGAGCGCGCCCAGCCTTGCTCTGTAGAAGGCAGGGGGGCCAGGTCCATTCTCGCTCCCAGCAGCCAGGGCACAGGCAGTGACCCAGGCTGACTGGACTTTCTCACATAGCTCTTTGATTCTGGAGTTACTGAGATGGTAGAATTCTTCCACGGCCCAGTGGTAGTGCCCCGTCAGGGATGGTGGAGTCCTATAGTGGTGACGAATTCCCATGGCAATCACAGTGACAGCAGCTTCCAGGCCCAACTGTTGATGCTAAAAGATGGTCCAGGCCCAGTGCTCCAGCTGTGGTTGACTCTGGGGAGCCTGCAACATCTTTCTAATACACTTTGTACGTGTGTAAATGTGTATGACTAAGAAAATCAGAGTGAGTTTCTGTTGCTTGCAAGGCAGAACTCTGACTGCTACAGTAGGCTGTGAGATGAAAAGTGGTCAGCTAACACTTGAAGATCACTCTGGTTGCTCAGTGGCAAAAGGACTGAGGGTGAGAATGGAGGCAGTTGGGGGCGTTGGTGGAATCCACATGAGAAATAATGGGAGTCTGGGCTAGTTTGTGTGCAGTGGGGAAGGGGAAAAGGTAGAACTGACAGGACTTGTTGATGGATGGGGAGTAGAGGGCATCTTAACTCACTTGTGGTTTATTGGGTTAGTTATTCCCTCACCTCATTCTGCAAAGGATTTGAAGCAGCTTATACATATAATAAATAAAATTATTTATTTATACATATGATAATAAAATATCAAATAAAAATGTAAAAAAACCATGGCGCTCTGAGAGGCACAGAACAGGTCTCATGCATTCATTATAACTGAGCTAACATTTGACTCCGAGTTTCCATGTGGCCAAGGAAAAGGAGAAACATGATTACTTATATATTCCTCATTTTTCAGTACCTGAGGAGGAAGCAGGCCAGTTTCTCTGGAGATACAAAGTTCTCCTCGTCCTTGTCTCACAGATTTCCTCATAAGAGGCCCTAGGAGGCATTGAGAGGGCCTCCATTGGTCGCATCCTCACCCATGTGCAGGGTTTGCCCAGGTCACAGCAGGAGAGGCTCAGAGGCCAGTCATGGCCAAGTGGCCAGCCACTGGCCTCCAGTGACCCCAGGGAGTCACCCTTCAGATAAGAACAGAGGAGATTTAAGGTCAGGACCTGTGCAAAACGTGAGCTGTCTGGAATTTTGTTCTCAATTGGATAAAAAAAATGCACCATCCACTGGTTAGGACACTGGAAGAAGCAGAGCCATTTGTTTAATTATTTATAGTGTGTCTGGGTGCAATGACCAGTAGTGAGGGCAAAGTTTAAACTTAGTTCCCTGCTTTCCTGCTAGCAGAGAGAGGAAGGATGGGCGCAAGTGGGTGGCTGTACCGGGGGCTGGCAGCCTGCCCATGTCCACAGGCCGCAGTGCAGAGGACACCAGTTCAAGAACATCAGGCAAGACTGGCAAGTCCAGTTTGTTTGCATAAGTGGGAGAACGGCTCTGTGGTGGCACTAGACTCGAACCCACCATTGGTTACCTTACTGGTTGACCCCCAAACCAGTAAATCAACTCTCTACGCCAGGCTCTCTCAGCAGAGAAAGCTAGTTTATAGTTGACCCCTCATAAGTATACCTGGAGAGATTCTAGAAGATTTTAAATGGGGGCTGAAATAAATCCTGTTTCAGATTAGCTGCTAGGTTCCAAGAAAAGAAATCATCCGGACTTGCCTTCTACCCCAACATGCCAGTTAATGTTTTGCGGTACATGTGTGTCTGAGAGTGTGTGTATGTCTTGTGTGTGCACATACATGCAGAGGATAAGAGGTGGCTGGGAATTTCTCTGAGCCTCTGTTGTTTTATCCAACAACAGAATGTACACTAGCTGAGAGTCCTAAGGCTCAAGTCTGGTTCTCACTCTACAAGAACTCTTTACCTTTACCTTCCTGGGCCTTTGCATCTGAAAATTGTAAAGGTTGCTTTAGATTATCTGTAAAGAGTTTTCCAGACTTTCCAGTCTGTGGCTCTCAAATGAGTTCATATTTATACCTAAAGCATACAACAGAGCTTTTTAGTGAACTGGTGGGTTTCCAAAACACATACAGGATGTTTTTCTAATAAGCAGAACTGATCATGTTAACTTCCTGCTTGAAAATCTTTCTAGAACTCACCAATACAGGATAAAGGATACCCTCTTTGCTAAGACGCATGAGGCCCCACAAGCTCTGATCCCTGATGATGTCTCCAGCCTCATTCTTCACCCCTTCATACCTCCCACACCCCACTTCTGCCAAACTGACTGAAGCCCCTCCACATATCAGACCTCTGCTGCTCCTCCCCTCTGCGTGGCTCTGGTCACCACTCTCCTCTTCCTCACCCACCTCAAGGCTTCGGTCCCTAGACCATCAGCTCACCATCCTCTTCTCCAGGAAAACTTCCCCTGGCCACCTTCCTACCCCACCTGACTCCTCCCGGAACTGCTGGGTCCCCTCTCCCGCTCCATCATCTCCCTCTGTGAGCTATGAGATCTTCCAGTTGTGTTGATTTCTGTGTTGTCAGTATCTATTATTTCAGGGGACTCTGGGCCAATGTGCTGAAAGCCAACTCTATTTTATAAATAGAGTTTTCTTTTGTCTCTCAGACTCCTTCTCTCTCCATCTTCAGTTTCAGGTGTAGCAGCAGGGAGCAGAGACAAATAGAACAGTCTTTAAAACGTACGCTGGAAAAAAACAAAACGTACACGGGCTCACTGGAAGGTAAACAGTTAAAATAAGCAAGTGAATGCTGTGAATTGGCCGTGAGGCAAGTTGGCTTTCATGGAACCGATCACTAGACCGTCAAAAGTCAGCAAATTGGCCTGGTTCTATCACAGTGCTTGGCACGAGGTAGACGCACAGTAAAGATTAGCTATTACTCTCATTGCTCTTATTATCAGTGGTCACTTAGTGAATGTTTATTGAATAAATAGAGGTCATTTCAGCACAATGGTTTAAAGTCATCAGCAAAAAACTCTTCCCCTTCCGTCTGATTGCAACACTTTTCAAGCTATAAAAATCTTACTCATTCTTCAAGGCCTAACTCCAAAGCCACTTCCTCCAGGAAATCTTCCAAGCCCTGCAGGCAAAGTTCATACCTTTGTCTGCCCACCTCATGGAACTGTACGGATTTGTTTATTACATCTGTCTGTTCCGTGGAACCATACATTCCTCAAGCAAAACAGCAAGCTCTTTCCTAGCTCTGAGTCCCTGGCATCTAGCTGAGGGTCTGGCTCATAGGGAACGCTCACAAATGTCTGTTGAGGTGTATTGAAACAACAGGGTGAAGAAGCCCTGATTCTGGGTCTGACTTGGTCTGTCACTGGCCCTGTAACCTTTGCTCTCAGTTTCCTCCATTTCCGTTTTAAAATGAAAACATTGGATCAGGTCAGCCTTTCCCAGAGGTTGTTCTTTGGAACCAATATGATGATGATAAGATTTTCCTCTGGTGGAGAGTGGGGAGTTGTATGTGTATGTTAGGAAAATTAAAGTAGAAAATTAGTCAGTGCTGTGTTCAAGTTTGGTTTGTTTTTAAGCTTCAGGGTGTCTTGGAGCCTTTTATATGTCCATGTGCACGATGAACTTCCAGGAGGAGAGTATAGTATGCAGTGTTTCCCAAACTATTTTGACCAGGGAACTCTATGTAGTAAAGCACATGTGTGGGATTTGGGTTCCAAAACACATGCTTTGAAAATTACTAGATTAGCCAGCTGCCTCAGGGGTCTTCTCTACTCTGCTGTGTCTATACCCTGAGAATTCAGAGATGAATCAGACACAGCCCTGTCCCAAGCCTCCCCACTGGGCGGAAGGATGACACTTGAGCTTCAGTAGCCGGGTGCTGGGTAGGAAGGATCAATGTCCAGGAGAGGTGCAGGCAGAGATCCATGAGTTCAGAAGGGAGGGAGAGCAGGCCTCAGTGAAGGGATCTGAGCTGGCTTCACAGGGAGAGGCACGAGAGCAGGACCCTGACGATGAGGAATGTTGGTGACAGAGGGGAAGGGCCAACACACCAGCAAAGGCAAAGAGAAGGGAAAGCACAAGGCATGTAAAGAACCAGCAGTTCATCTGGAGGCAGTGGGCCTGAGGGGAAGCCTGCAGGTGAAGTTGGGAAGAAAAGCTGGAGTCAGATCAGGAAGGACCTTCAGCACAAGGCTGAGCCTGGGTTTCATCCCAAGTGCAGATGGGGGCTGCTGAAGGTTGGTGAGCTGGGGCACCAGTCATCCAGGAATGTGCTTGTGGAAGGGGAATCTGGCAGCCATCCACAAGTTCGGTGGGAAGAGATGGCAAGACGGGGAGGAGGAAGGACAAAAAGGGAAAACTGACCAGAGAGGCCTTTAAGAACCCAAATAGAGCTGGTTTGCCTGGAAGAGAGAGAGAGAGAGAGAGAGAGAGAGAGAGAGAGAGAGAGAGAATCTTCAACAGATATTTACTGAGCAACTACCATGAGCCAGCAGCAGCCAGGGGGACCCAATAGTGAGTTAGAGGCATGACCTCCACCTGCACAGAGCTTGCAGGCTAGTGAAGGAGACAGACATTCATCAAATACCCACACATAATTACAAACCACAATGGGTGTGATAAAGAAAAGTTTAGGATGTTAAGCATAGAAGAGGGAGTAGGCCAGGGGACCGGGGGTTGGCTTGTCTCAGGCAGTGTCACTGGGCAAGAGTGGACCAGGTGTGGGGTGGGGGGTAGGGTGGGGCGGCAGTGAAGAGCATCCCAGGCAGAGTGACTGTGCAGTAAGAGAGGTGCTGAAGGAGCTGACAGCCAGTGTGGATGGTTTGCGGTTTGATTGCCTGGGAAGGGGACGATGCCACTTAGAAGAACAGAACCCAGGAGAGGTGCTAGTTTCAGGAAGTGGGAAGAGGACAAGAAGCCAAAAAAGAAGCAGCTGGATTAAGTAGCATTCAGGCTTTCCAACCCACCTGCCCACCCCCATCAAGCACCCCCATCCAAGCACCTCTCAAGCTTGGACCAGCCTCCTGACCTTGCATGAAGTCCCAGATGTTGCACCTCTGTCCTGACAGGCGGACCACGGGGCAGTTTGGGGCTAGACCCCCTTGCTCCGTCATGTCCTCCAGTCGCTGCCAACGGACCTTCAGGATGAACCAGAAATACTGGGCACTGAAGAAAGTGGGTATCCAGTTTTCATAGGAGAAGTGGGGATTCTTGGCCATGCCAGTCTTCTCACTCATGGCCAGGATGTTCTGCTTGACTCTCCTGGGAAACAGTGTCAGAAGCACTTTGCCCATGGCCACGTGCAGGCCCACCTGAAAGAGCACCCAGAGCCTCTTCAGCCACAGCCCTGGCAGCGGCAGCCCCATTGTGGCAGAGCCAGAGCTGGCTCTGAGGCTGGTGGGCAGAGCAGAAACCGCCGGGCCACAAGGGGTGGAGCTGAACAAAGGTGCAGGGTAGCAGCAGCCAACCCGGATATGAAGAAGGTGCCAGGACAGAAGGTGTTTGCCTTCCTGTCAGTGGAATGGAAAATTCCAAGCCAGGTGCTAAAGGTCTGTTCTAATGATCATTTCTGATTCTTTGCCTTAGCCTTTGAGAGATACTTGGACTGGGAAACTTCAGATCTTAAATTCTCCCTCTGATAAATTTTAAAAACAAAAACTTTAAAAGGTCACACTTAGAGGGACTCTGTGTTTCTTTAGAAAGGCTCTGCTATAAGTAAGTTCTAATGTTAGTCTTTTAATAACGTAAATTGTTCTTTCCTACTGAAGGATGCTTTTCCCACTCACAGCTTCTAGCTGGTGGTTGAGAGTTTCTGGAGGCATAACCCTTCCCAGAGGATCTGGGTCTGGAAGCTCTCCAGGTAGACAGAACTGGGAAATCTGGAACTGCGCCTCCACTTAGCACTGGGGGTAGAGTAATAAATACAACACTCTGCTCTCGGCAGGGTGCAGTGTAGAGCAGGAAAGGGTCAAGTAAACAGAAAATTACCATTTAGTGTGTTAAGTACAGAGAGGGAGGTTGAGTGGGGGCTATGGGAGCATGGAGAAGGGGCAGTTTATTCTGTTTAGAGAGGTCAAGAGGAATTCCCCAAGGAAGTGATGTCTATGCTGAAACCAGAAAGACAGAAGAGCAAGCAGTAAACCAGGCAAGTGGGGTCAGTGGTCCTGGTGGAAGGAGCCACACGTCCAAAGAACTACAAGCTAGAGAGAGCCTGGCTCATCGGAGAAACTGAGAGAAGAATCACAGAAGCTCAGAGAGGGAAAGTGTCTTAGAAAACATCGAAAACCACTTTCTTTTTTAAGCAGGGAAACTGAGGCCCAGAGAGGGGAAGTGGCCTCAGGCCAGTTCTGCCATTAATAATTTCTAAGGAGTTAATTCACAAAGTTTAAGTTTACCCCTCCTGAGACATTTACATAGCTGTGTGTTAGGGCAGAAGGAAGAATGACAGGAAAGTGGCTGTCACCTCTAAAAAGTGTCAACCTTGGCCTCTAGCACACAAACTTTATTTAGAGAAAGAAAAACCGTCTCCAGAAGATGTTCTCTTTCTGAGCATATCAATGCAAATGCCACATGCTGTGCCCACAAAGTGCAGGCACCTGCCTCTTCAAGCCATAACAACCCTCATGTGTATGTAGCATTTTGCCAGGTACAAAGCAATCTTATATCCCTGGTGTCACTTGTTTTTTCCTGTTTTTGTTTGTTTTTAAATAGGCTATTTTTTGAGCAGTTTTAGATTCACAGCAAATTAAACAGAAAGTACAGTGAGTTCCCGTATACCTCCTGCCCCTGCCCATGCACAGCCTCCCGCACTGTCCATATCCCACCAGAGAAGTACATCTGCTACAACTGATGAACCTATGTTAACAAATCATTATCACCCAAAGTCCATAGCTTACATTAGAGTTCACTCTCGGTGGTGTACAATCTATGGGTTTTGACAAATATGTGATATATACGTATCCACAATTATGGTATCATAAAGAGCAGTTTTGCTGCCCTAAAATCCTCTATGCTCCACCTGTTCATCCCTCCCTCTCCCCTGGCAACCATTCATCTTTTCAGTGTTTCCATAGTTTTACCTTTTCTGGAATATCATATTGTTGGAATTATACAGTATGTAGCCTTTTCGGATTGGTTTCTTACACTTAGTAATTTGCATTTAAGAAACCTCCATGTTTTGTTTTTTTTTGCTGTATGCGGGCCTCTCACTGTTGTGGCCTCTCCCATTGCGGAGCACAGGCTCCGGACGCGCAGGCTCAGCGGCCATGGCTCACGGGCCCAGCTGCTCCGCGGCACGTGGGATCTTCCTGGACCGGGGCACGAACCTGTGTCCCCTGCATCGGCAGGCGGACTCTCAACCACTGAGCCACCAGGGAAGCCCACCTCCATGTTTTTTCATGACTTGATAGCTCATTTCTTTTTATCGTTGAATAATATTCCATTGTCTGGATGTACCACAGTTCATCTATTCACCTAATAAAGGACATCTTGGTTGTTTCCAAATTTGGGCAATTATGAATAAAGCTGCTGCTATAGCCTGAATGCTTGTATCTCCCCAAAATTCATATGTTGAAACTTAATCCCTAAAGATGGTATTTGGAGGTGGGGTCTTTGTGAGGTGATTAGGTGATTAGAGTAGAGCCCTAGTGAATGGGATTAGTGCCCTTATAAGAGAGACCCCAGAGAGCTCCCTTGCCCCTTCACCATGTGAGGATGCAACAAGAAGGTGGCTGCCTAGGAACCAGGAAGTGGACACTCACTAGATACCAAATCTACTGATCCCTTGATGTTGGACTTCCCAGCCTCCAAAGCTGTGAGAAATAAATTTCTGTTGTTTATAATCTACCCAGTCTATGTATGGTATTCTGTTATAGCAGTCTGAATGGACTAAGACAGCTGCCATAAATATCTGTGTGAGGTTTTTTCATGGACTTGTTTTCAACTCATGTGGGTAAATAGCAAGGAACACAATTGCTGGATCTTATGGTAAGAGTATGGTTAGTTTTGTAAGAAGCTGCCGAACTGTCTTCTAAAGTGGCTGCACCATTCTATATTCCCACCATCAATGAATGAGAGTTCCTGTTGCTCCACATCCTCACCAGCATTTGATGGTGTCTGTGTTCTGAAATTTGGCCATTCTAAGAGGTACGTAATGGTATCCCACTTGTTTTAATTTGCAATTCCCTAATGGCATATGATGTTAAGCATCTTTTTATATATTTATTTGCCATCTGTATATCTTCTTTGGTGAAGTGTCTGTTCCAATCTTTTGCTCATTTTTAAATCAGATTATTCTTTTTTTAATCGTTGAGTTTTAAGAGTTCTTTGTTTACATTAGATAGCAGTCCTTTATCAGCTATGTCTTTTGCAAATATTTTCTCCCAGTCTGTAGCTTGTCTTCTCAGCCTCTTGACAGTGTCTTTTTCAGAGCAGATGTTTTTAATTTTAATGAAGTCCAACTTATCAATTCTTTTTGCATGAATTGTGACTTTGGTGTTGTATCTAAAAGTCATCACCAAACTCAAGGTCATCTAGTTTTTCTCCTGTGTTATCTGCAAGTTTTATGGTTTTGTGTTTTATATTTAGGTCTAAGATCCATTTCAAGTTAATATTTGTGAAAGGTGTAAGGTCTGTGCCTAGATTCATTTTTCTTGCATGTGGCTGTCTGGTTGCTCCAGAACCATTTGTCAAAGAGACTTTCTTTTCTCCTTTGTATTGCCTTTGTTCCTTTGTCAAAGATTACTTGGCTATATTTGTGTGGGTCTGTTTCTGGACTCTCTCTTCTTTCCATTGATCTATTTGTCTATTCTTTTGCCAATATCATACTCTCTTGATTACTATATCTTTAAATTAAGTCTTGAAGTCAAGTCGTGTCAGTGTTTCAGCTTTGTTCTTCTCCTTCAATATTGTGCTAGCTATTCTGGGTCTTTTGCCTCTTTGTATAAACTTTGAAATCAGTTTGTCAATATGCACTAAATAACTTGCTTGGATTTCGGTCAGTATTGTGTTGACTCTATAGATTAAGTTAGGAAGAACTGGCTCTTCCTATTCATGAACATAGAATATCTCTCCATTTATTTAGCTCTTCCTAGATTTCTTTTATCAGAGTTTTATAGGTGTCCTTGTATAGATCTTCTACATATTTTGTTAGATTTATACCTAAGTATTTCAGTGTGGGGGGTGCTAATGTAAATGGTATTATGATTTTAAATTTCAGATTCCAATTGTTCATTGCTGGTATATAGGAAAGCAATTGACTTTTGTGCATTAGCCTTGTATCATTCAAACTTGCTATAATCACTTATTAGTTCCAGTAGTTTTTTGGTCAATTCATTCAGATTTTCTTTTTTCTTTTTTTTTAATTTATTTATTTTATTTATTTTTGGCTGTGTTGGGTCTTCGTTGCTGCACGCGGGCTTTCTCTAATTGCGGCGACTGGGGGCTACTCTTCGTTGCGGTGCGCAGGCTTTTCATTGTGGTGGTTTCTCTTGTTGCGGAGCATGGGTTCTAGGCACGCTGGCTTCAGTACTTGCAGCATGCAGGCACAGTAGTTGTGGCTCGCCAGTTCTAGAGCACAGGCTCAGTAGTTGTGGTGCACGGGGTTAGTTGCTCCGCAGCATGTGGGATCTTCCTGGACCAGAGCTCAAACTTGTGTCTCCTGCATTGGCAGGTGGATTCTCAACTACTGTGTCACCAGGGAAGCCCCATTCAGATTTTCTACATAAACAATTGTGTAATCTATGAGCAAAGAAAGCTTTATTTATTTCTTCCTGATCTGTATACACTTATTTCTTGTTCATACTTCCAGTATGATGTTGAAAGAGTGGTGAGAGGGGATATTGGAAGAGATTACTGAGAGGACATGACCACTGGTTAACCTGTAAGCTGGACTTGGGCAATCAGAAGCTCCTCACCTCCTCCTCTGTCTTTGGAATGTGTGTTCTGCTTGCCTTCCCCATGCTAGAAGCTACCCAATTATGCAGCCTGAGATAGTAATGTGATGCTGAGACAATCTGGATGGTATATATGACTGAACCCAGTTAAGTCCTCTGTATAAACTTTTAAGATAATGGTGGGTGTGTTCAGAGATCTACTTGTCTTGTGGCTGCCCAAGACAAGCCTCGTAAATCCCCTTGCTTATTTAAAATGCCATCCTGCCACCTACCAATCTGGAGTGATCTGCCTCTTTCTTTGGTCTCTCCCTGCCTTCCATGTAAGGGGGCCAGTTTGCAAACCATCAGGGTATATTCTTGCCTTATTCCTGATCTTAGCAGAAGAGCTTCTAGTTGTAACATCATTAAGTATGATGTTAGCTGTAGGTGTTTTGTAGACGTTCTTTATCAACTTGAGGAAGTTCCCCCTTTATTCCTAGTTTGCTGAGAATTTTTATAATTAAGGGGTGTTGAATTTTGTCAAATGCTTTTTCTGCATGTATTGATATGATCATGTGATTCTTATTCTTTAGGCTTTTTATGTAATGGATTACAGTAATTGATTTTTTAATGTTGAACCAGATTTATATATCTGGAATAAATCTCACTTGGTCATGTTGTATAGTTTTTTTTATTATTGTTGGATTCAATTTGCTAATATTTTGTTGAGGATGTTTACATCCATATTCATGAAAGATATTGGCCTCTAATTTTCTTTTCTTGTAATGTCTTTGTCTGGTTTTTGTATTAGGGTAATGCTGGCTTCATAGAATGAGTTAGAAAGTATTCCCTCTCCTTCTAATTTCTGGATGAGATTGTAGAAAATTGGCATAATTTCTTCCTTAATTGTTTGGTAGAATTCACCAGTGAACCTATCTGAGCCCGTACTTTTTCTGTTTTGGAAGGTTATTAATTATTTATTCAAATTCTTTAATAAGATACAGGCCTATTCAGATTGTTTATTTCTTCTGGTGTAAGTTTACACAGATTGTGTCTTTCAAAGAATTGGTCCATTTTACTATGTTATCACATGTGTGGGTATAGAATTATTAGTATCCCTTTATTATCCTTTTAATATCCATGGGATTGGTAGTGATGTCCCTTCTTTCATTTCTGATACTAGAAACTTGCATCTTCTTTCTTTTTTTCTTACTTAGCCTGGTTTATCAATTTTTTTGATCTTTTCAAAGAACCAGCTTTTGGTTCATGGATCTTCCCTATTGATTTCCTGTTTTCAGTTTCATTGATTTCTGCTCTAATTTTAATTTATTTTCTTCTGACTACTTTGAATTTAATTTTCTCTTCTTTTTCCAAATTGCTAAGGTGGAATTTATTAGATTATTAGATTATTATTAGATTATTAGATTTTTGATTTATTTTGAATTATTAGATTATTGATTTTAGATTTCTCTTTCTTCTTCTTTTTTTTTTTGGCCACACTGCACTGTTCATGGGATCTCAGTTCCCTGACCAGGGATTGAACCTGGGCCTTTCTTTTCTAATATATGCTTTCAATGCTATTAATTTCCTTGTAGGTACTACTTCTGCTGCATCTCACAAATGTTGTTAAGTTGTATTTTCATTTTCATTTAGTTCAAAATATTTCTTAATTTCTCTTGAGGTTTCTTATTTGGCCCTGTGTTATTTAGAAGTGTTTTGTTTAATCTACAAGTATTCTGGAGTTTTCCAAGTATTTTTCTGTTATTGATTTCTAGTTTGATTCCACTGTGGTCTGATAGCATATATTGTATGATTTCTGATTTATGTTTGTTTTGTTAAGGTATGTTTTATGGCTTCAAATGTTGTCTATCTTGGTGAATGTTCCATGTAAGCTCGAGAAGAATGTGTATTCCACTGATGTTGGGTGAAGTGGTCTATAGATGTTAATTACATCCAGTTGACCAATGGTGCTGTTGAATTCTCCTAAGTTCTTTCTGATTTTCTGCCTGCTAGATCCATCCATTTCTGACAGAGGGGTATTAAAGTCTCCAACTATAAGAGTGGATTTGTCTATTTCTCCTTTCAGTTCTATCAGTTTTTGCCTCATGTATTTTGATGCTCTGTTGTTAGGCACATACACATTAAAGCTTATGCCTTCTTGGAGAATTGACCCCTTTATCATTATAAAATGTCTTTATCCCTGATAATTTTCCTTGCTCTGAAGTTTGCTCTGTCTGAAAGTAATATAGTCATTCCAGCTCTCTTTTGATTAGTGTTAGCATAGTGTATCTTCTTCTATTCCCTTACCTTTGTTTTTGGAAAGAGTTGTTATGTAAATTTATTAGAACTATATGATCTACATTTGCAATCACTGGCCCTATTACTTTATTTTTGTTTTTTTTACTGTGATAAAATACACATAACATAAAATTTACCATTATAACCATTTTTAAGTGTATAGTTCAGTGGCATTAAGAACATCCACATTGTTGTGCAGCTATCACCATAACTCTTTTCATCTTGTAAAACTGAAATGATACTCATTAAACAATAATCCTCCATTCCCTCCTCCTGCTAGCTCCTAGCAACCACAATTACATTTTCTGTCTTTATGATTTTTGACTACTGTAAATACTTAATGTAAGTGGAATTATACAGTACTTGTCTGTTTATGACTGTCTTATTTCACTTAGCATAGTCCTCAAGTTTCTTCCATGTGTAGCATACTGTGAAATTTCCTTCTTTCTTAAGGATGAATAATATTCCATTGTATGTATATAAAACATTTTTCTGGGCTTCCCTGGTGGCGCAGTGGTTGCGAGTCTGCCTGCCGATGCAGGGGACACGGGTTTGTGCCCTGGTCCAAGAAGATCCCACATGCCGCGGAGCTGCTAGGCCCGTGAGCCATGGCCACTGAGCCTGCGCGTCCGGAGCCTGTGCTCCGCAAACAAACAAACAAACAAACAAAAAACATTTTGCTTATCCCTTCATCTGTTGATGGACATTTGGGTTCCTTTCACATTTTAGCTACTGTGAAAACCTGCTTTCCTTCTGGGAATTTGGAATTTAGGTACATGCTAGACAGAGGATGACTATGTGACTAGCCCCCAGTAGAAACCTTGGGCATTGTTCTCTGATGAGATTCCCTGGTAGATGATATTTCACCCATGTTGTCACAGCTTGTTGCTGGAAGAGTTAAGTGTATCCTGTGTGACTCCACTGGGAGAGAACCCTTGGAAGCTTATGCCAGGTTTTCCCTGGACTTTGGCCCCATGTGCCTTTTCCCTTTGCTGATTTTCTCTTGTATCCTTTCACTGTTAAAGCATAGCTATGAGTATGACTATAAGTTCTCTGAGACCTCCTACGTATCATTGGACCTTGGTGTGGACCTCTGATACACCATGTTACACAGGCTGCCCATAAATATTTCAAAACTCCAGTAATTCTGTTATTTTCAGCAGTACATCAACCATCACTTTGGAAGCTGACAATTATTTAGAATACAAAGTAGTTATAAATATGTATAACTGAAATCTAAAAAGTGGTTAAATATGTTTTGCCCTTCCTTTCCAATTGCAGATATGTGTTGGGAGTTGGGATTCTTGGTGCTATAACATCAAAACCAAAGGAAAGAATCATTTTATTATTCTAGAAGCTAATCCTTATTTTAAATGAAGAGGCAATGAGTTTAATATACATATCTTCATTACTGATTGATCATAAGTTATTCCTTTATTCTCACTGAAAAACTTTTCAGGTATGTATTTGTATAAATCAATTCATTATTACTTTTATATCTTATTGTTTATTTTCTTAATTTTTAATAACTTTGATTTTCATTTATTATTATGGTTACATTCTATTACTGGCAAGAGATCATGGTTTTCCATTTCATGGAGTCAATAGAAGTTTCTCTTCAAAACAAATGTGTTTAAGTTTTAAAAGTGACCTCACAAAACCATAAAAAGAAAGAAGGAAAAGGGGGATCAATAGCAAAATTGCAATAAGTAAATATAGAGGATGGTATACGGGATTTCATTATATTGTTCGTTACTTTTTTGTGCATGCTTGGAATTCTGAGTACCAGAAGGGTTAGTTGAGAATTTCATTTCTGGCAGTACGTCAAACTTTTGCTCACTAAACAGTTAGCTTTTCCATGAAATAACTATTTAACGTACTGTTTTCATAAGAGTTAAGGGAATACCTCCAAGCATTCACACACATGTATATACATAAACCTAAATAATGTCATTGGGTAAAACCAAAGTAGGGAACTGGGCAAAATAGTCCTGGGCAAATAGAAAAGTTAGAGCAGCCCTGATAGGCACCAATATCAGCTCTGTGGTTGTGAAACTAAGCCCTGAATCAGCTGTAGAATAGGAGAGCTGACTCTGAGATTCCTGTATTAAGATGGAAACTCCTCAAAGGATATGGAAGAGGTCCCCTATCAGCAGTGACTCCTGGCTTCTGGAAGATGCAAGAGCAACTCCTCTCTGAAGAGGTATCGCCTGTATCTTGGTGTCAAATATGACCATGTACTTTTGATAAAAGAGCCAAATAGGACTTTTTAGAAAAGACAAAATATTTAGATATTGAGGATTCACATAGATTAGGGTGAAACTAATATGAGCTCACAAAGATTATCAACACACAAAGAAACAAACCACCGTGAGTGAGAATCAGCAGAAACAACGTTTAGATCCCCAAGAATTTCAGACATTGTAATTATCAATAAGACTATTTAAATAGCTATAACTACGTATTAAAGGTTTAAAGCACTCATAGGCGCCAGGGCACCCTGACAGCAAAGATCAGCTTCCACCAGTAAGCTATTAAATCATTTGCCTTCCTGGATTAAAACAAAAAAGCATTAATAGGCTACCCAAAATGATTTCTAAAAGAGTCAAATAGAAGTTTTAGGAAACAAATACACAATTGTTGAATTAAAGACTGGGGGGAGGGCGTCCCTGGTGGCACAGTGGTTAAGAATCCGCCTGCCAATGCAGGGGACACAGGTTCGAGTCCTGGTCTGGGAAGATCCCACATGCCACCGGGCAACTGAGCCCATGTGCCACAACTACTGAGGCTGTGCTCTAGAGCCTGTGAGCCACAACTACTGAGCCTGCGTGCCACAGCTACTGAAACCTGCATGCCTAGAGCCTGTGCTCCACAACAAGAGGAGCCACAGCAATGAGAAGCCCGCACACCACAATGAAAAGTAGCCCCCGCTCACCGCAACTAGAGGAAGCCCGCGTGCAGCAACAAAGACCCAATGCAGCCAAAAATATATTTTAAAAATTAAAATAAAATAAAATAAAATAAATAAAGATGGGGGGAATGTGTTAAATAACAGATTAGGAGCCACTTGTTCAATAGAGTATTATATATATATATATATATATACATATATAAATATATATAAATAAGCTTAAAAAGCAGACAGGAAAAAATAAATAAAATGAGTTAAAAGCAACAACCAAAATAAAATAAAATGGGTGTATAACTTTGAACTAGCAAGAAAAAAATAGCTAGTGAAAGAAGGGAAAGAACATGAAAAGATGCTCAACATCACTAATCATTAGAGAAATGCAAATCAAAACCACAATGAGGTATCACCTCACACCAGTCAGAATGGCCATCATCAAAACATCTACAAACAATAAATGCTGGAGAGGGTGTGGAGAAAAGGGAACCCTCTTGCACTGTTGGTGGGAATGTAAGTTGATACAGCCACTATGGAGAACAGTATGGAGGTTCCTTAAAAAACTAAAAATAGAACTACCATATGACCCAGCAATCCCATTACTGGGCATATACCCTGAGAAAACCATAATTCAAAAAGAGTCATGTACCAAAATGTTCACTGCAGCTCTATTTACAATAGCCAGGACATGGAAGCAACCTAAGTGTCCATCGACAGATGAATGGATAAAGAAGATGTGGCACATATATACAATGGAATATTACTCAGCCATAAAAAGAAATGAAATTGAGTTATTTGTAGTGAGGTGGATGGACCTAGAGTCTGTCATACAAAGTGAAGTAAGTCAGAAAGAAAAACAAATACCATACGCTAACACATATATATGGAATCTAAAAAAGTAGTACTGGTGAACCTAGTGGTGGCGCAGGAATAAAGACACAGAGTAGAGAACGGACTTGAGGACAGGTGGTGGGGGTGGAGAGGGGAAGCTGGGACGAAGTGAGAGAGTAGCACTGACGTATATACACTTCCAAATGTAAAATGGATGGCTAGTGGGAAGCTGCTGCATAGCACAGGGAGATCAGCTCAGTGCTTTGTGACAACCTAGAGGGGTGGGATAAAGGAGGCTCAAGAGGGAGGAGAAATGGGGATATATGTATACATATAGTTGATTCACTTTGTTGTACAGCAGAAACTAACACAACAATGTAAAGCAATTATACTCCAATAAAGATACAAAAAAAAGGTAAAGAAGATATAAAGAAGTAATTAATGTGAAAAAGATGACTGAAATATCTATATATAAAAATAAATGCATTTAATGTAAGTGAATTAGCAGCACTTCTGGAATGGAAGAATAAGAATCTCTGAAAACCCACTCCTTCATAAAAGTATGAGAACACTGGCAAAAATTGTCAAAATCAACTTCTTTCGGTATTCTGTAAATTAATCAAAGAAAGGTTTGTGATAATCAGAGAAGTGTCTATTCAATAAAAACAGCTGAATCTTAGTAAGAACAGTGAGCTTTGTGGTGTTTTAACTTGCTTTAGCCCCATTCCCCTCTCCCCGCTCCAAGGTAGCCTTGAAAAACAACAGCTTCACAACCATGGTTGTTGCAAAAATTAGCAATTTAGTAACCACTGGAAGGGGAAGAATAGGTTTGGAGCTCTTCAAAAAGTCCCATTCACAGACAATTGTCATTATGTGACTTGTCTGACATCTCCTTTGGAAAGCTCCATTCTCAGGTCTTGGTTTTATTTGAACTGACTCAGAGCTCACGCTATAAAAACAGGGCATTTGCCAAAATAATCAGTGGCAGTTCTCTAACATTGCACCTGAGACAATGATGCAAAGGCCAGCAGCCTTCTTCTCCCTGGGATGGGCGTCACTCAGCAGGTGTTGGAGACACTTTCTGGAGCATGGCTCAGCTGTGGGGTCACCAGCTTTCCCCTGCGGAAAGCCAGGGGACTCTGTCAGGATCACATGCAGCATCTAACAAGGCTCATACTTTTCAGACCGTCCCCTCCACCCCCATCCCTGTCCATCAAAGCAAGACTTGCTCCTCTGCTTCTCTTCCTCCTGCATTCTTCCCCCATTCTATCTAGGTGAGGGTGGGGTGGGTTCTCTCTCACTGGTTCATTCCCCTCGCAGAGCAGTTAGAGCTCTAATTAGTATCATCA
This sequence comes from Lagenorhynchus albirostris, assembly GCF_949774975.1. NCBI lineage: Eukaryota > Metazoa > Chordata > Mammalia > Artiodactyla > Delphinidae > Lagenorhynchus > Lagenorhynchus albirostris. The sequence continues at coordinate 141,269,480 of NC_083096.1, forward strand.
ACTGGGCTCACCTTCCTTACCATAGTTGGACAGATGAGTTAAGGAAATATGAACATTTTGAGCTCAGAGTTTTTCAACCTTGACACCATCGACATTTTCAACTAGATAATTCTTTGTTGAGAAGGGCTGTCCTCTGCATTGTAGGACGTTTAGAAGCACCCTGGCCAGTAGCACCTCACAAGTCATGACAATCAAAAATGCCTTCATAAGTCAGGCAGAGAAAGACAAATATCATGATATCACTCATCTGTGGACTCTAAAAAAATGGTATAAACGGACTTATTTACAAAACAGAAACAGACTCACAGATTTTGAAAACAACCTTATGGTTACCAAAGGGGAAACGTGCAGGGGAGGGATAAATTAGGAGCTTGGGATTAACATACACACACTACTATATATAAAATAGATAACCAACAAGGACCTACTGTATAGCACAGGGAACTCTACTCAATATTCTGTAATAACCTATATGGGAAAAGAATCTGAAAAAGATGAATATACATATATATATATATATATGTAGCTGAATCACTTTGCTGTACACCTGAAACTAACACAACATTGTAAATCAACTATACTCCAATAAAATTATTTTTTTTAGAGTGAATGATGGTTTTTATTTTTTTCTTGCTGCTTTGGGTCTTCGCTGATGCACGCGGGCCTTCTCTAGTTGCCATGAGTGGGGGCTACTCTTCGCTGCAGTGCGTGGGATTCTCATCCTGCAGAGCATGGGCCCTAGAGGGTACAGGCTTCAGCAGTTGCGGCGTGTGGGCTCTAGAGTGCAGGCTCAGTAGTTGTGGCGCACGGGCTTTGTTGCTCCACAGCATGTGGGATCTTCCCCGACCAGGGATCGAACCCGTGTCCCCTGCATTGGCAGGCGGATTCCTAAACACTGCACCACCAGGGAAATCCCAATAAAATTCTTTAAAAAAAAATGTCTTCACATATTGCCAAATATCCCTGGGAGCAAAATAGTCCCCCGTTGAGAATTGCCGTTTTAGTTAAACCGGTATAGTTATCTTTGATTCTTGTCTTGTTTTGAGCCAAAACTTACATATCATTATAATTAATATATCAATAAAACTTTTACTTCTGTTTCCAAGAGAAGAAATATATAGTCTAGGTGTTATCACTGCCCCGCCCCCCCCCCCCCCCCCCCCGCCTGACACACACACACACACACACATATCACTAGCAATGGGGTTGTTGTTGCCATCTGACTGGTGAGGAGTCTGGTTCCAAAATTCCATCCTGAGGGCTGCTTTCTGGGGCCACTCTTGACCAACATGACAGTGTGGATTCCTCATCTCATGTGAGTACTTTATTGGCAAGTGTGAGTCCAAGGATCAGGAGTGAAGGACAGGAGTTGTAAAACAGAGGAGAAAGGAGAGCTATTGCAAGGGTGAATTGCAATGCAATGGTGGAGGGGAGGAAGGAGAACCAGTGCAAGGGTGCAATTCTTTGTTGAGGGTGCTCTACAAAGAATTATCTAGTCAAATTGGCCACTTCCAAAGGCATTTGGTTGTTTGATCCTGCAAGACAGTTCGAAAGCTGTATGAAATATCTGAGGAGAGTCTGAGGGGAAAAAGAGAGAAGCATGTATTCATCAGTTACTGACTCCATTGGTCAAAGATTTGTCCCATGAGGCATTGACCGCTCCCCACTTCCGCACTTCTGGCTTGCACCTGTCCCAGTGCTGAACGGTTCCAGCAGTCCCATAATCCCAAGGTATCAAGACACAAGCCCTGATGCAGAAAGCGAGAAGCCCGAGTTATGGACTTGAGGTGAAGCTCACTTAGGTTACAGCTGCTGAAGCTGGAATAAGATCAGTGGTGGTGAAATAAGCAGCTGATGAAGCCAAGAGGATCTGCCATGGGGCATAAGAAGTGTTTGATACATTTGCACACCGAATTCGTGTGTTGCAATTCATTCCTGGTACACATTCAACCAAAGTACCCTGCACATACACACGCTAACTTCAGCTTTCTCTCTCTTTTTTTTTTTTTTGCGTTACGCGGGCCTCTCACTGTTGGGGCCCCTCCCGTTGCGGAGCACAGGCTCCGGACGCGCAGGCTCAGCGGCCATGGCTCCCGGGCCCAGCCGCTCCGCGGCATGTGGGATCTTCCCGGACTGGGGCACGAACCCATGTACCCTGCATCAGCAGGCGAACGCTCAACCACTGCGCCACCAGGGAAGCCCCAGCTTTCTCTTTATAAAATGAGGATAATCACCTCAAGCTTGCTGGATTGTTCTGAGAATTAGAGATCTGCATGTATAAAGCCTGATCACAGTGTCAGTTCAATAAATACGCTCCGTATGTGTGTAACTATTTTATTAGTCAGATGTAATAAGCCATTCCGATTGACCATAAGGGCCCAGTGTAGTGAGGCCAAAGTCAAAGGTTCCACCTTGTGTAGGCAGTGAATTTGGCTTATGCTGCTCAGACAGCCAGAACTTGATCGCTCTACAGTTAACCTTCAGTGAGCAACTATCGTGTCCCTGGTTCTGGGCTGCCTTGAGGACCTGGAGACCAGAGTCATTCCTGATCCTTCCCCCCAAAGCACTCCCACGCCGGCAAAGATAGGCAAACAATAACAACTGCCATGGTTTAAGCAAGCACAGGGGACTATGGGAGCAAAAGAAGTCCTGGGAGGCGAAGGCAGGCTCTCCCTAGGAGGAGGAAAGGGTACCGACAGCTGGAGGGTTGTGTAGGTGATAACCAAGCAAAGACCGGCGGCGGGGCAAAATGTTTCTCACCGGCTCACTCAGTGCAACTTCACCGTCGTTTACTGGGCCCCTGCTATAGTCAAGGTGGTGGTCAGATGCCGAGGCGGGGACAGAGCGGGGAGTGAGGCCAATCTCCAGTCACCCCTCACTGCTCCAAGGGCATAAGGTAGACCGTCGCAGGAGTGAAGGAAAAAATTACCTCACTTACGGGGGGTGTCCCTAGGAACAGACATCATCCTTCCCTAGATCACTGATTCAACACTCAAAAACTAATTGACTCGTTCTCCCTCACTGGTTAATTAAATTTTTATGGCCAAAAAAGAATGGGGAGAGTGATGACATTTTTTTCTTTTCACAATCGTCTTCCGTTACGCTACTTTATATTTCAATAAGAAAAGAGGTATAACCAAACATAAAGTAAACCCAGAATTCTCTGCGCCCCCCACCCCCGGAGCGAGGTGAGCCAAGGCGGACCCTCTCACGTCCCCACCGGTCCGCCCAGCGCCACCTGCCTCTTTAAGAGCCGAAGCCTAGCCCTTCGAGGGGCCGCAGACGAAGCGAGCTTCGGTACAGTTGCCCGCAGAGGTCTCGGGAAGCGGCGTCTCCGGGAGGTGCTGTCTTTTTAAGGAGGCGGGGCTCTACCCGGAGGAGGTGGAGAAGGTCTGCCCCTCGGATCTCCGGTTTCCGGCAACTCGGCGGCAACAGAGCCTGCTCGAGGAATCTGAGGTCCGAAGCTTCCTCGCACCAGCTGGACGCCGAGCCCCGCGAGGTGAGGTGGCGGGGTCTGTGGGGCCGGCTCGGGGCTGAGGGAGCTCGGGATCTCCTGCCCACCCGGGCCGCTGCGGCCCAGCTTCTCCTCCTAAAACACTGTCCGTGGTTCTTGGGTAGCTCTTTCCCTGACCGTCCTGGACTCACGGTGCCCCAGGCTGTAGGGTCCCCATCACTCCAGCGCCTACTAATTGCTTCGCTATGCACTAAGCGCCTTACACTTACTTGCCTCTGTTAATGGCACCCAGTATCGTGTGAGTAGGTACAATTATGAACCCATTTTACAGATGAGAAAATTGAGGCCCCCCAGGAGCCCACAGTGTTACGGCCAGAAGCAGCAGAATCGGGAATCAAACCCAGGTCTGTTCGATTCCAGAGCCTGTGCCCTTAACCACTGGCTAGGCTGACAGCCTTTGCTCTCCACTGCCCTCATAAACACTTCTCTCAAACCCCAGCCTCCCCTTCCTCATTCTTCCATCTCCAGGCTGCACCTGGCCCCTAAACACGCACACAGTGAGATTGCATGGAACCAGTGGAGCCCCCCACCATTAGTTTTTTTTTTATAACGGTTTTAATAGTATCTGATGCTAAATGGTTATCTTTATATAAACCTATCGGATTCCACTAAAAAAGGACGCAAGGAAAAGCAATACCATTTCTAATGCTGAAATAAGATTCGTTTGTAGATTTTTTAATGTTATCATATGAAATTTATTTATTTTTCCTTTTTAGACCTCTGCAAATTATCTTCCTAATAATTGGGAGAAGACCCTTGGCTGAATGGCAGCTGTAGATGACTTGCAGTTTGAAGGTACATCCGTTGGGTGCCCACCTTTTATGATCAGTATTTCTGTAGTCACAGCAGAATTTCCGTTGCTATGCTGGTGCATGTATTAAAGAAGATTATTTCAGACATCTTGGTAAAAGAATGTTTGCCACAGTCAGGTTATTCTGTTTGTTCACATCAGCTGTTCTTTTTTGCCAAACAGCCCTTCAGATTGATAATATCATACATTTAGTGCAGTGATTACAGAAAATGTTTATAGAGTTCTTGGTTTAGTTCAACACGCATTTATTGAGCACCTGTTTTGTGCTTAGAATTCTGCTAGATACAGGAGATCAAAAGATAAAGGAGAAGCTTTTTACACTGGTAGAGTAGATAAAAGTGTAAAAAGATAATTATAATGAAATGTGATCAGGTCATTCCTTCACTGACTCAGTAAATCTCTCATGAGTGTGACCATGAACCAGGGAATTGTTCTAGTTACCAGGGTAGAAGAGTGAACAATTTCTTCCCTTATGAAGCTCTCAGTGTAGGGAGGGAGACATTTATTTGTTAAATGATCATTTAAATATATATCTATAAACTATGAAAGTGCTGGAGGAAAAGTTCATAACTCACAACCCAGAGCCTGACCTAAGCTGGGGATTGACGAACGCTCATTTGCCTTGTAAACACTTGTATAGTATTTCCTAAATGGCAGGCAGTGTTCTAAGTGCTTTACAAATATTTACTCATTTACTCCTTATGTCAACTTTATGAAATAGTTATTTTATTCTCCCTATTTTACCAATGAGGAAACTGAAGCACAGGAAAATTAAGTCATTTGCTTAAAGGTTATAGTAAGTGGTAAAGCTGGGTTTGAACCCAGGCATCACAACATATGCTATCTTACTACTATCTAAGGAAGAGATACGATGTTTAAAGAGAAATCCACTTCATTGGCCAATACTGTCAGTTCCATCTGCAAAATACAACCAGCATCTGACCACTTCTCGCCACCTCTACCGCTATCCCACTGTGCTCAAGGTCACCATCACCTTACGTCTGGATTATAGCCCTTACCTTCCTTCAGGTCTTCCTGCATCCTCCCTTACCCCCCTACAGTCTGTATTTTGCAGCCAGAGTAGACCTTTAAAACCAAGTCAGATCACGTCATTCCTTCTAAAACTTCCGGTGGCTCCCATCTCACTAGGAGTGGAAGGCAGAGCCCTTTCTGTGCTTAGGAGGCCCTACATGATCCAGGCCTCCACTGCCTCTGATTTCATCTCCTGCTACTCTAGCCCTTTCTCTCTGCCTACCCACATGGGCCTCATCACTGTCCCTCCTAGATGCCAGGTACACTAACAGCTTAGGGTTTTTGAGCCATCCTTCTGTTTGGGACATTCTTAGTCCAGATAGCCACATGGCTTGTTCCCTTGCTCTGCTTAAATCTCACTTCATTCCAGAGGCCTTCCTTGGTCATCCTATCTGGGAGTACAGTGCAAGAAAGTTCAAGTGTAAAGAACAGCACGTGCAGAGTACTTGAGAAGGGAGGAAGTCTGTTTCATTTTCTTTCCCAAGGAATTAAAAGAAGGCCAGAGTACCAGAGCACAGATGGTGGGGGAGGCCTGTCACAAGGTGAGGTTTGAGAGGAAGTAGGAGCCAAGTCACACAGGACTTTCTACACCATGTTAAAGACTTGGCTCTTTAGAAAAGAACACAGGGTGCTGTGGGGGTCGTGGAAAGCTTCTCCGAGGAAAAATGGTAGTGTTAAATGAAAACGTGAAGGTCAGGGCCCTGCAGGTGGGAGACATTGTGTCAGGAAAGGAACAGAGGCAAAACATAGCGTAGGATGTAGAAGCAGATAATGTTGGTGGCAGAAATAAGAAACCAGTCTTGCCCTCAAGGCACTGAGGTGGACAAGAATAACTAATACAGAGCAGAATATGTGAATAGTCATGTGCAAGGTACACACATCCTACATTAAAATCAGATTTTCCATCTGCTGTTCTTCACACATGGAACACGTTTTCTGTCTTCTGGGTCTTGCTCATCCCATACTCTTTGCCTGAGATGCCATGCCCACTGCTTCTGGCCATCCTTCTCATACGGCACCTTTTCCAAGTAGCCTTTCCTAATCCCATCAACTAGATGAGTTATCATCTCTTGAACCTCTTTGGACTTGATACCTCTAAAGTGACACTCTCTGTTCCTCCTTCTGGCATGTCATTTCCCCTGGTAAACTACTGTTTTTAAAATATGAAACTTAAATATATCTTCCTTGGACTGATTCCCTCAGGCAAAGTTATAACCATCTTTTTAAATGTCAGTGCCCTGTCCAGTCAGTAAATGATAGCAATAACAGTATTTATTATCTCATATCATCCTCAAAATCTCTCTGCGAGATAAGTATTGTCTACTTTTTATAGTTGAAGAAACAGAGACTCAGAGATATGGAGTGATTTGCCCAAGGTCATGGAGTGCTAGAGTCTTAGCTTAAACAGAGGACCCTCTCATTCCAGAGCCTCATGCTGCCAAAACATGGGAGACTGAAGCTTGAGTAGTTGTTACGGATCAGCCACCGTATTAACTTCAGTCACTTTAATTCTCTCCATAAAACTATTTGCGTAGCTGAAAGGCAGTAAGATTGGGCTCGATTATCCAAGAGCCCCATCCTACTGCCATGATCATAGTGTTACAGTGGTGCCCTGCTGGCCTCCTTCCTGAGTCCTGCCAAATTCCACAGCTGCCCTAAATTTTATCTAAGAGCAGCTAAATAAAGTTTGTTAGGATGCCCAGAGACAGGAAGTCACAATCATTGCTGGTGGACATGAATAGGTGAGGTTCTTTTGGAGAACAGTTTAGCAGGATGGCTCAAGAGCCTTAAAGATGGTCTGCACCCTTTGACCTGGTGATCACACTGATAGTGTTCATACTAAGGCAATAACCCCAAAAGCTTTCTCCTCACAGATGCTCCTTACAGTGTTATTTGTACTAATGAAAAACAAGAAGCACCCAAACATCCAATAACAGTGGAATCATTGTGTTAACTTGTGGTGTCTCTCTCCTACTGTTCCCACCTCCAGCTGATGAGCTGTTATGTAGCCACATAACTGATCATTTTAAAGACTGATATAATATGAAAAAAATAATTTTTTCTATAATCCCTGGCAGATGGAGCAGGGTACAACATTGTTTACATAGTACGGTCGCATCCTAAATCAGTACTTGGTACACTGTAGGCACGCAGTAAATATTTGTTGAGTGAATGATCATCACTGGCATGAATTTACTCTAGAGAGAAAAGGAAATATACCAAAAGTTAATAGTGTTTGCTTTTATGTGGATGGGACTAAGAGTGATTTTTATTCTGTTGTTTCTACTTTTTTTTTTTTTTTTTTTTTGCGGTACACGGGCCTCTCACTGTCGTGGCCTCTCCTGTTGCGGAGCACAGGCTCCGGACGTGCAGGCTCAGCAGCCATGGCTCACAGGCCCAGCCGCTCCGCGGCATGTGGGATCTTCCCGGACCGGGGCACGAACCCGTGTCCCCTGCATCGGCAGGCGGACTCTCAACCACTGCGCCACCAGGGAAGCCCTCTACTTTAATTTTCGTCCTCGTGTTTTCTGTAGTGATTACATAGGACTTATTGGAAAAAATAACTTCCATTAAGTTTTTTTGAACTTGAATCAAAGAAGAGAGGGTTAGATTGGTTACCTGCTACTGGCCAGGCACTCTGCTAAGGGCTTTACTTGAGTAATATTCCTAACTTTCTCAAAATTCCTGAAAATAAATATTATTCTCCCTATCGTATAGATGAAAACACTGAAGCTTATAGAGGTTAAGTTACTCAGGCTTGAATACTTAGTAAGTAACTGAGCCAGGACTAAAATTCTGGTCTGACTTCAAATTCTGTTGTTTTCATAATCATTTTTCTTTGTCAGCTTGATTTCTAGATGAGATTTTTTTTCAGAGCCTTTTGCCACTTGTCTCAGATAGGGTCTATAGCAAAGCTGAGGTTGTAACAGCTTGTCTTTAAATTAAAAGTATGGCATTTCCAGTGTGGGTAAGGTCACTGATACCCTTGTACTCTAATTGATTTCAGAATTTGGTAATACAGCCACTTCTCTAGCAGCACACCCAGATGCCACCACAATAAGCATCGAGGATCCTGGTGAAACCCCAAAACACCAGCCAGGACCCCCAGGAGGCTCAGGGAGAGAAGAGGATGATGAGTTACTAGGAAATGATGACTCTGACAAAACTGAGGTTTGAACTTGTCTTTTAAATTGTTTTTTTCTTTTACCTTTTTTTTTTAACATCTTTATTGGAGTATAATTGCTTTACAATGGTGTGTTAGTTTCTGCTTTATAACAAAGTGAATAAGCTATACACATACATATATCCCCATATCTCCTCCCTCTTGCATCTCCCTCCCACCCGCCCTATCCCATCCCTCTAGGTGGTCACAAAGCACCGAGCTGATCACCCTGTGCTATGCAGCTGCTTCCCACTAGCTATCTGTTTTACATTTCGTAGTGTATATAAGTCTATGCCACTGTCTCACTTCGTCCCAGCTTACTCTTTTAACTTTTAAGAACCTCGCTCACACATTTATTCACTGTCTCCTGTGTGCCAGGTAGAATGCCAAGCAGTGGTGACACGAAGGTAAATCATGTAAATCAAGGTAAAACTGCCTTGGGGGAGAAACAGACAAGCAAACAGACCATTGTTACCCATGGGAAGCATGCTGGGGTTGTGGGAGCAGAGACAAGGGGGTTACAGAAGGCTTCCTGGAGGCGGTGACATTTAAACTGAATCTTGTTGAAAGAATAGGCGAACCCAGGAAGAAGGTGTGGAAGGTGATCTGGGCAAAGGGAACAGTTTTGGTGACGTCACAGAGGCATGACGGAACATGGTACAGAAAGCACATCTTCCATCTTCATGTAGGTTGGGAGCAAAATATAGGTGGAGACAGGAGATGAGGCTCACAGATAGGCAAGGACTCAACCCCCTGAGTATGAATTGTATTCTGAAAACTGTTGGGAGCCGTTGAAAGATTTTAAACAATATGACTAGATGCGTTTAAAGATATTTAAGATACAGTGGCCCTGTGGAGTATGAGTTGGTGGGAGACGGACCAGAGGCCAGAAAACCAGGTAGGAGACTGAAGTGGCCTGAACTAGAACTGGATACGGATGTTTAGCAGATGGGCTCACTAGGACTTGGTGGAAAAGGGGTGAGGAAGAGAGGGAAGATTCTATGGAGAGTTCTAGGTTTCTGCATCTGGTTGAATCTTGAATATCAGAGCTGTTTTTGATCACAAAAATGTACTTGCATGTACACTGTTGGTGCATTCCAGAAAAACAGTATTTCTAGTAATATTTTATAAATGGATCATCATCGTGATTCACTAGAGGAGTACTCAGTTTATAGCAGTGTGTTCACAGGCTCATGAAATAGCGGAGTGGCGAGTGCTCTTCGTGGAACTCCATGCAATATCAAAATAAGTACCAAAGTGTATGTCAGATTAAATAGCATTGTGTACTAGATATTGTGGCAAGAGCTCAGACTTAGGAGCCTGAGTTTGAATCCAGGTCTGCCCAGTAGTAATAGCTCTGTGGTCTTGGATAAGGTACTTTATTTCCCTAAACCTGGATTTCCTCATTGGAAATATAAGAAAATAGTATACTGACTATTGTCATCATTATCATCACAAGAGCTAATATTTATTCAGTGTTTAATAGCTGCCAGGTACCATTTAAAGTTCCTTACTTGGATCATCTCATTTAATCCTTAAAACAACCCTACACAAGGAACTATTCTCAGCTTCATTTTGTAAATGAGAAACCGGAGGCACAGACTTTAAGGGACTTGCCCCAGGACACACAACTGGCAGGTGCACATGGAACTTTAAAGCAAGGCACTCTGAGTCCCTCTGTATTAGAGTAGTGTATGTTAAGTGCTTATCAAAGTCGTTGGCACCCTCAGGATACAGGAATGATTTTTAGTATAACTGAGTGTATTAATTAGTTGCGGTTCTCCAGAGAAATAGATCAATAGGATATGTATATGTAGAGAAAGAGATTTACTTTTTTTTAAATTGGTTCACATGATTGTGGATGCTTGGTGAGTCCAAAATCTGATGGAGGATGCTGGCAGGCTGGAGACTCAGGAAAGAGAATTTGAATCCAAAGGCATTGTGCTGGAGAAGTAGGAAGAGCTGATATTGCAGATGAAGTCTGAGGGCATCTGCTGGAGGAGTCCCTCTTGCTCAGGGGGTCACAGCCTTTGGTTCTCTTCAGGCCTTCACCTGATTGGCTGTGGTCCACCCACATTATGGAGGGCAATCTGCTTTATTCAAAAAGTCCACCAATTTAAATGTAAAGCTCATCCAAAAACACCCTTACAGAAACATCCAGAACAATGTTTGGTCAAATATCTGGCATCATGGCCCAGCCAAGTTGACACATAAAATTTACCATCACACTGAACAACAGCAGCCATCAAAACTTTAAGAAGAAACGTATAGGGAAAAAATCTTAAAACTGAAAACATCATATCCATTATCCTAATTTCGTCAGGGTATCGGGAAGAGGTTACCAATATTCTATGATAGTGACAGAATTTCTTGACCTAGCTTATGGAACATGGGTCTCTGGTGTTCAGTATCTTGCAATATTAGAGTTGGAAAGAATCTGCAGTTTCCTCTACAATAAGTCCCCTACATACGAACCTTCAAGTTGCAAACTTTCAAAGATTCGAACGTGTGTTCGCATGTCCAGTCATGTAAGTTCATGTGTCTGGCGTACATTGTCACATGTGTGCATCCTCTACAAGTGTTTGTGCTTTTGTGAACTTTACTGTACAGTACTGTATAGAGTGTAGTATCTTTATTTCAAGCCCAGGATGTCCAGAAGCAAGCGTAAAAGCAGCGGTGATATAGCTGGTACAGTACTACCCAGACATTACTGGATCGTTTTTTTAAGAGGGTAGATAGAATTGAATGCAGCAAGGAACCAGAACCTGTGCCATCAGTGGCAGGAGTGAGTGAAATTGCACCTTGCCCTCCGTGTCCTATTGCTGAAGATCCTTCAGCTCTACCATCTCCCACCTCCTCTCCCTCCTCCAGTCAGTAACTCTTCTTGCCTGTTCACTCAGTGCCAGCCCCTGTATGCCAGCTGTTATACTGTACTACTGTACTTTTCAAGGTACTGTACTGTAAGATTAAAAATGTTTTCTTGGGCTTCCCTGGTGGCGCAGTGGTTGAGAGTCCGCCTGCCGATGCAGGGACGCGGGTTCGTGCCCTGGTCCGGGAAGATCCCACATGCCGCGGAGTGGCTGGGCCCATGAGCCATGGCCGCTGAGCCTGCGCGTCCGGAGCCTGTGCTCTACAACGGGAGAGGCCACAACAGTGAGAGGCCCGCGTACCGCAAAAAAAAAAAAAAAAAGTTTTCTTTATTTTTTGTGTTTGTTTTTCATGTATTTGTGTGAAAAGTATTATAAACCTATTACAGTGCAGTACTGTATAGCTGATTGTGTTCGTTGGGCACCTAGGCTAACTTTGTTGGACTTAGGAACAAATTGGATTTCCAAACGCACTCTCGGCATGGAACTTGTTCGTATACAGGGGACTTACTGTATTTCAGCTTCCCTCTCAAGATATTAATGCTGTCCGTGGTATGTCAGAAAGACAGCACTTGAATACCTCTAGGAGCAGGCTGCTCATGACCATGGAAAGCAGCCCCTACCACTTTTGTTAAACTTTAATGGTGGAAAAATTTTCCTTATAGTGAACAAAAAATATCTGCCTATAGTACCTTCCCTCGTCTTGCAAAGGTCCTTAGAGTGCATCTGTACTTTTTGCTGTATGAATCCTCTTCAGATATCTGAGGATGACAGTCACACTTCCTGGCATGGGGCGTGCATTCTTCTGTAGAGAGCTGTGCTCTTGGTACAGGCGTGACCCTCCTAGTGCACCTTTTCTAAATAGGAATTTTGGTTTTTTGTTAGAGCAGTATATTTTAAGTTTTTAATTCTTTAGAGTGAGTCAGTATATCAGATTTTTGAGAATTCAGGTGGTGATAGTAGTGAGGATGTTGAAGCGGAGGAAGGGGAAAAGATATTTATACTGACTGCCTTCTGTAGGTACATGTTTGTGTGTGTGTATATACATATATATGTTGTTTTGCATAGTAATTAAGCTAGTCCTTCCTATTATCCTATAAGGTAGATCTTCTTACTTGTACTTTTTATTTTTAAAATTATTTTATATACTTCTTTGCGGTACACGGGCCTCTCACTGTTGTGGCCTCTCCTGTTGCGGAGCACAGGCTCCGGACGCGCAGGCTCAGCGGCCATGGCTCACGGGCCCAGCCGCTCCGCGGCATGTGGGATCCTCCCGGACCGGAGCACGAACCCGCATCCCCTGCATCAGCAGGCGGACTCTCAACCACTGCGCCACCAGGGAAGCCCACCTGTACTTTTTAGATAAGGAAGACTGAGATGAGTCTAGTGATTTGATGAAGCCATCCCTTAGTGGAGGGACCAGGATTTGAAACCTTTTGGTGTGTCTTCAGAACTGATGCTTTTATGTCAGGCTGAGAATTGGGCGTGGCTGTGGTAAATTTGATTGATGAATGCAGAAGAGTTATGTCTTTCGTACATCTTGATTTTCCATTAGACCCTCTCTCTTTCTGTGGGTAGCTAGAATAAGGAAATTGCTTCTGTGTTCATTACGTTTTTTATTTTACCTCTGACAGTTACTTGCTGGACAGAAGAAAAGCTCCCCCTTCTGGACATTTGAATACTATCAAACATTCTTTGATGTAGACACTTACCAGGTTTGTAAACCAGATTTACCTTTCTTTTGTCGTATAATGCAGACTTGTTCCTTCTATGGTTAAACAATCGAGTAACGTGAAAGGTTTTGTATACTGGATATGGTCTTCAAAAGTAAAAGGTCAATTAGCATTTGAAAGTACTAAATGAAATAATAAAAAAAATACTAAGTAAATAATAAAAGCTCTAATCACTGAGTTTCAGTTTTGCAGTGCAAACTTATTAAACTTTAAGAAAAAAAATCTTCAGTAGACTTAACTGCTGTGCTGTTTTGCAGGTCTTTGACAGAATAAAGGGGTCTCTTTTGCCAATACCAGGAAAAAACTTCGTGAGGTTGTATATCCGCAGCAACCCAGATCTCTACGGTATGTATAGTGCTGTTTTGATTCTTTTCCATGTCCCAGCTAAGCCCAGGTGAGTGTGCGGGTTGCCTGGAAAGTCGGAGAAGCGCACTGTTGGTGGGGCATGTGGTGTTTTATTTGACTCTTCTGAGCTTTGGTAGCAACTGTTGCAAAGAATTTGGAGAAAATGCAATTGTATGTTCTATTAATGCGCTGATGACAAGTAATAGTATGTCCTTTGAAAGTCTTCAAATGACATTACAAATTCAAGACAGATTAAGTCACTTGTGTAAGAGGAGATTGTTGATTTTAATTTTAGAGGATTTCGTGGTGGGGGTGAATGTGGAGGAGCTTCTCTCATGCTTATTCATGATGTGCTGAGTTCCAGCTCTGCACAGGCTGGCTTCCCCTTGAAAGTCTGTAAGAGGATGGGCCAGGGGATAATGTCATTCCGACCTCCCTGCTATCCGAGAAGGGATCAGAGGTCCATCCAGTGATCCTGAAGGAAAGGGTTCCAATAACGGTGGCCCGTGTTTGAGGGGAGAAGAGAGCCGGCGGCTCTGAGTGCTTCTGTTTGCAGGTGCTGTACGAAAGACTTGGTGCACACGGGCACACTTAATTCTTGCATCAACCTTTGGGTAGGTATTATTATCCCCGTTTTTCAAAAGAGGAAGCTGGTGCTCAGTGGGGTTCAGTAATATATATGCTCAATCCTAAACATTAAGTTTTAGAGTGATTATACTTGCTGATTATAAGAGGAAAAGGAATTCAGGAGAATCTATTGTGCGCCAATCACTACATACACTCTTTAATCCTTTTCAACAAGGCTATGTATTAAGTACTCTTATCCCTGTTTTCCATGTGAGAAAACTAAAACTGGGATTTGAAACATCATGGATGAACTTGGAGGGTGTTAATGCTTAGTGAGATATGTCAGACAGAGAAAGACAAATGCTATATGGTATCACTTATATGTGGAATCTAAACACTAAAACAAACTAGTGAATCTAACAAAAAAGATACAGACTCACAGATATAGAGAACAAACTAGTAGTCACCAGTGGGTAGAGGGAAGGGAGGAGGGTCAAGATAAGGGCTAGGGGATTAAGAGGTACAAACTAGTTAAGTATGAAATAAATAAGCTATAAGGATATACTATGCAGCACAGGGAATATAGCAAATATTTTATAATAACTATAAATGGAATGTAACCTTTAAAAATTGTGACTCACTGTGTTGTACACTTGAAACTTATGTAATATTGTAAATCAACTATACATCAGTTAAAAAGTAAAAGTAGGGAATTCCCTGGTGGTCCAGTGGTTAGGACTCTGAGCTTCCATTGCAGGGGCCACAGGTTCCGTTCCTGGAACTAAGATCCCGCAAGTTACACAGCATGGCCCCCCCTCCAAAAAAAATGTAGAACTAGCTCCTAGTTCAGTTTTATGTAAAAGCCCCCATTTATTCTGTTAGACCGGTGCTTTTAAGCTACAGAACCTTTTCATCAAATGGCATGGATGTCCAATATTTAAAACCAGTCAAAGTGGAGCAGCTCTGATGGAGGTTGAGGAAAGTCTCCCTTCCACTCAGCTTCCTCCCTCAGGGACAGACACAGAAGTTCCGTCCAGATGTCCATGGAATTGGTGGAGCTCCAGTGAGCATAGTGTGAAAACCATTGCCTTGGCCCAGGCCTCTCAGCCAAAGGTTTCCAAGGTGGCATTTCTTTCTAGCTCTCATTCATCCTTACTTCTAGCCTGAGAACTTCTTGAGAAGCAGACTCTGTGTCTGAGGAGTCCACGTCGTCAGCACCTGGCAGAGGGCTTGGTGCAGAGTAGGTACTCAAGCAGTTTTTGAGCACCTTATTTTGTGCTAGAGACTGAGGATTCAAAGATAAAGTCATGATCTCCATCCCCAAGGAGAAAGAAGAGAGGGACCCCAGCGTTTGTTGAGCACGTAACAGGTGCCAAGCATGGAGTTCAGCACTGTTTTACTGTGTTACACTGTTTTATTTCCCACGCTCCAAGGTAGCCTTATCTTACAAAAGAGAAAAATTGAGGTTCGGGGAGGACAGCCTGCCCATAGTCACAGAGTTAGCAACAACAACAACAACAATAATAATAGCAAACACACATAGAATGCTTGATATATGCCAGACACTGTTATTAGGGAACAACCTGTATTAACTCATGTAATCCTCATAATAACCCCAACTTTATGAAGTAGGTACTATTATTATCCCCATTGTATAGATGAGGACACTGTGTGGCATAGAAGTCTAGCAATTGGCCTAAGATCACGCAGCCCGTAAGTGGCGGAGGATTCAAATCAGTACTGTAGCTCATAATCCATATTCTTCATCACTGTGTTTGGCTGTCTCTCGTGACAAGGCCAGGATACGAACCCAAAGCATCCTACTAATCTCACAAGCCCATAGACATGGTTAAAAAAAGAAGGTACAATATCGGTAAAGTGTTTTCTAGCAGAGAGGGCTGGGCCTCGTGGGGTGGGTTGGAGGAAAGTGGTCAGGAACAAGATGACAGAAGAGCCAGTCTGCAGAATCTGAGGGAAAGACTGATGAATTTGACTACATTTAAACTAAAATTTAAAATTTCTGGGCTTCCCTGGTAGTGCAGTGGTTAAGAATCTGCCTGCCGATGCAAGGGACACGGGTTCGAGCCCTGGCCCGGGAAGATCCCACATGCCGCAGAGCAGCTAAGCCCGTGCGCCACAGCTACTGAGCCTGAGCTCTAGAGCCCGCAAGCCACAACTACTGAGCCCACCTGCCACAACTCCTGAAGCCTGCACGCCTAGAGCCCGTGCTCCGCAACAAGAGAAGCCACCGCAATGAGAAGCCTGCGCACCACATCGAAGAATAGCCCCCGCTCACCGCAACTAGAGAAAGCCCATGCACAGCAACGAAGATCTAACACAGCCAAAAAAATAAATAAAAATTTCTACACCACAAAATAAACCGTAAGCAAGGTAAAAAATAAATAAACCACAGACCAGAGATAATATTTCAATGCACATAACCCACAAAGGATGCAAAGCAAGTGTACATGTAGGATACCTACCGATTATGAGAATAAAACCAAGTATAAGTTCTGGGGGAAAATGAGCAATTCACAGAAAAGGAAACCCAAATGGCCAATAAATATAGGAAAAGATGGTTATCCCTACCTGAAATAAAAAACAGGATATTATTTATGTCCATTATTTTAGGAAGCATACAGATTGGCTTGTCTTCATTCATTCATTCAATTAATTCAACAAACACGGAACACTTACTCTTCTAGGCACTGGAGGTACAGTAGTAAATAACACACAAAAATCCCTGCCCTGAGGGAGTTTATAATCTAAGTTTAACAATAGACAAAGAAAATAGGTAAAATATCAATACATAGTGTGCTAGTGATAAATGCTAAGGTGAAAATTTAAAAGCAGAGAAGAAAGACAGTAAATGTTTGTGTAGGTGGGTGGATTTGAAATTTAAAAACTTTTTAAATTTATTGAGTAAATGCCTGAAGGAACTGGGAGCAATACATATAGGTATCTCAGGGAAGAGCATTTGAAACAGAGAGCTCAGCACGTGCAAAGGCCCTGGGGCAGGAACTTGCCTCATGTGCTCAAAGAATAGTGAAGAGTCTAGTGTGACTAGGCCAAAGTGAACAAGGGTGTCTAGTGGCTGAAGTCAGAGGGACAGTGTGGAGGGGCACATCATGTAGGGTCTTGTAAGCAAGTGAAGACTTTGGCTTTTGCTTGAATGAGATGCCATCGAAGGGTCTGAACAGAGGAATGACCTACTCTAAGTCAGCTTTCATAAACATTGATACCAACTATTGCCAAGAATGTGGAGCAAGGAGAACTTTTGTATAATGTGGGTGGGTATGTAACTGGTGCCACAAATTGGAGCAGTTTGAAGATGCTCATACCCTACAACTTAGCAGCTCTACTCCTAGATAAATAGTCTTAGAGAAACTCGCATATATACAAGAAGGCATGTTGAAGAATATTATTATTCATTACCTCAGCATTGCTTGTAATAGCAAATATTTAGAAATGACCAAAATATTCATCGCAGGAGCATGGATCAGTAAATTATGGTGTGTTCATATACGGAATTTTGTAGGTTTTAGAAATGAATGTGATCTATAAGCATCAACATGGATACATCTCAGAACGATAGTCAATTAAAAAAAAAGCGTGTTGTAGAAGGATATAAGTAGTATGACAGCATTAGAAAGATTTGAAAAAGAGGCATGATGGGTATACCACTTTGTTGTATCATTTTGGGGCTTTTCTGTATGTTAGAAATATTTTATAACATAAAATGCACAATAAAAACTAAATTAATGCTCCCTCCCACCCCACCCCATAATTAGAGTAGGAATTTGGCAGGAATGAGGAAGAAAGAAGACAGAATGAAGCATTGTGGCAGGCCTGGTGGTTGTGTTTCCCTAGAGGCCAAGCAGGTGGTTGTGTTTCT
Organism: Lagenorhynchus albirostris; assembly: GCF_949774975.1. Taxonomy (NCBI): domain Eukaryota; kingdom Metazoa; phylum Chordata; class Mammalia; order Artiodactyla; family Delphinidae; genus Lagenorhynchus; species Lagenorhynchus albirostris. Next base: position 141,287,407 of record NC_083096.1, read on the forward strand.
CTAGAGGCCAAGCTTCCTGTGTGCCTGAGTGCACCAGAGGCAGCAACTGTGTCTGTCACACATCACTGTGTCCCCAGCACCAGCCCAGGGCCCAGAGGATAGTAGGTATTTAGTAAATAATGGCTGACAGGATCCGATAGTCTCTGCTTTCTAGTTACGGGTACTATAATATTTTGACCACTTGTGGTCGCATGCTTTGATGGTCTCAGCCCATCAACAGCACGTCAGTTTTGTTCATTTGTTCAATAAAGCTTTTGGGGATTTTTAAATTATTGTTGTTGGTTGTAGGGTTTTTTTTTTGTTGTTGTTAAATATTTTATGTGTTAGTCACTCAGAATAATACAGTGAACAGGATCTAATCCTTGGCTATATCAGGGCGCCTGCAGGCTAGTGAGTAAATGGCACTCCTTGGGAAGCTGATGTTGGTGGCTCTTCGGAGCCTCCCAGCCAAGTGCTTGCGCTCCCTTTCCCACCTTAAGGAAGCAACTTGACTTCGAAAAGTGCTCATGCATTTCTGCTAGTCATCTCCCCCAACACAATAATTTTCTTAATTTTATATGTCGAGGTGCCTGCAGTTATCCCAAAAGATATTGCAGAATATTAGTGAAATTGAAAAATGAAATTCATAAAATTTATTAAAATCTCTAAATTTAAAAATTGTATTTGTTCTAATAGTCCTTTTTCTAGCTGGGGAGAAACAAGGATGGTGTTCATGAAATCAAGCGAAATAATGAAAGGGATTTACAAAGCATGGTGCGCTCATCCACTTAGCGGAATTTTTTATAATCACTAAAAAAGAATTAGCTGATTTTTATGAATAGCTATAGTAGAATCTCCAGAACATAATAAGGTGGAAATACATATGCTTGTTAGCGTTTGTATAAAGCGCGTGCACACACACACACACACACAAATATGCATTTGCTTATATGTGTATAGGAATCTCTGGCAGGATTCACCAGAAACTGGTTACAGTGGTGAGCTCTGTGGAAGCAAAATGCATAGCTAGGGAACAGAGAGGAAAGGAATTTTACTTTTCTCTATATTCCCTTTTTGTGCCTTTTGAACTATGTGCATGTATTACTTTTTGATTAAAAAAAAAGAAAAAAAATAAAGACACACATACACATACACGGTGATTTGTTAGATTAAATGAACCCTTTCCTAAAGTGTTCTGCTTGCCCTACTCTTCCATTTAGACAACAAAGGACCTATCTGATTTAAAATATTTTTCTCTGGCATTAACATTTGGTACTTATGTCAAGGAAGTAACCTTTGCTTCCTGTATCCTGATGGTGAAGGTTTAACAAAATGTCCATAAATTTTTTTTGATGATCCTCCAATACAAGAAACTATAAGCAAATCAGTGTCTTTATTCATGGAAGGTGTTTTGGTCTGTGCATTTCAATCCCCCTTGTCTTTAAGGCAGCTAATTACTGAGTTGCATGTTTGACCTTTGAAAAAAGAAAATCCCCACTAAACGAGTACTGATTCCATCTAAAATTCATTTTCCCTTCCCTTTAGATTCCATCTAAAATTCATATTCACCTCACATGAATAGGGTGAGGGAGATAAGAAACTATTTTGTGAGAGCCTAAAAGCTGGTTCTTCATTTTCTTGTCTGAATTTTCTGGTTTGCTTTGCAGGCCCCTTTTGGATATGTGCCACGTTGGTCTTCGCCATAGCAATTAGTGGGAATCTTTCCAACTTCTTAATCCATCTGGGAAGGAAGACATACCATTATGTGCCCGAATTCCGAAAAGGTTGGTGAATAGCTTGACTCATTTGGAATGCTGTTAGTTGGTAACCGTGAGTTCTTTCTACCCACTGAGCTCTTAGACCCCTGTCTGTAGGTCCTGCAGCCCTTTTTTTCTGTATTTAAGGGCTCAAAATTAATCATCTGTCTATATAAATCCACATAGTCTTTTTATTTTCTATTGTGGTAAAATATATATAACCTACAATGTACCATTTTAACCATTTTTAAGTGTGTGGTTCAGTGGCATTAAGTATATTCAATATTGTGAATCCATATACTCTTTTGGAATACTGTAAGGCAAGGCCCCATAGCAATCGGAATTTATCCAAAGAAAAATGTACAAAATAAGTAAAAAGCAGTGTGCGTGAAAGTCTCCACTGTAGCATTATTTGTATTATCCAAATGTTGGAAACAATAGGGGCATTGTTATTTAAGGCATGATGACTCAGCTAGCTGGGTCTGTAGCCATTAATTATGAAGCACTTAGAGCAACATGGAAAACTCATAATCCACACTTAGGCCGGGGGCTTCCCTGGTGGCACAGTGGTTGAGAGTCCGTCTGCCGATGCAGGGGACGCGGGTTCGTGCCCCAGTCTGGGAGGATCCCACATGCCGCGGAGCGGCTGGGCCTGTGAGCCATGGCCGCTGAGCCTGCGTGTCCGGAGCCTGTGCTCCGCAACGGGAGAGACCACAACAGTGAGAGGCCCGCGTACCACACACAAAATAAAAAAACAGACTTAGGCCAGTGCTGTTAGCAGCTTTGTTAAAGAGAAGTTTACAAATCGTCAAGGCCCAGGAGGGAGAATGCAGAAGTGAACGTGTCCTAGTGATGGGCTTGTGGATGACGTGCTTAGTTTAAAACGTCCTTTCTGGTGGCAGTATTGGATAGCTGGGGAAAAAAAACCAAACAGCTTTGAGGGATTTGCAGATGTCAGCCACCCCAAGCTGGAGGTGTTTGGCTCTGCAGGAGATTGGCCTGTGCCACTTTCTCCATTCTCTCCTTCCCTCCCTCCGTCCCTTCTGGCCTGCTCTCCTGTTGAAAGGCTGTATAAGAGCATGGGCTCGGGAACCAGGCCATCGGCTTCAGGCTCCAGCTCCACCATTCACTAGCTTCTACCTTGCTGGGCAAATGATTTCATCTCTCTTGGCCTCAGATTCCTTATCAGTGAAATGGGAATAAGAATACCTATATTATAGCGCTATTGTAAGAATAAAGAAGTGATGTATGTAAAGAGGTTAGAATAGTGCCTTGTACAAAAAGAGTTCAGTAAAATTAACTATTGCTATATATGTATGTACACATATCTGTGTGTCTGTAGAGAAACGTATTTACCTGTGTGTACGTCCATGTAGCCTTCCTTTCGTCCCCTCTACCCTCCATGCCCATTTTCCCTTCTTCTCTCCTCCATTATGGAGTCAGACCTGGATTCAGTCCCAACTCCATTTGTCAAGTAACCTTGGTTTAAGTTTAACTCAATAAATGTTATCCATGAACTATCAATATGCCTTCAAGTAGCTCAGTGGTTAAGTAAAGAAAAACAGGTAAATGGATATTGCTGTAATAAATGGTATGTGTTAATTTCTATATCAGAAGTCTGTAGAGGTATATTGACAGAGAAGAGGAGTGAATCACCCTGCCTGAGGGTGTGGAAGCTGTGGGGGGAGCGGGGAGGGCAGGGGTCAGGGGTCAGGGGTCCTTGTCTGTTCTTATCGTGTTTGGCCGGGCATCCCAGTGGGAGTCATGGGATGTATGTGCCAGTAAGATAGTCATTGACTCGATCAATAAATATTTTTCCATTTTATGTAAAGATTATAGGTCATACATCCAAGGTCATGTCCCGCTTCTACCACTTATTAATTATTTGACCCTAACCAAACCACTTAGCTCTCTGATCCTGTTTCCTCATCTCTAAAATAAAGATATAGATTATATGAAATAATGTGTTTATATACAAGTTAACAATATAAAAAGCTTATTCTTGATTGGGCATTTATTATTTATCAATCAGTGTTCTAAATATACGTGTTTTTACTCATTGAATTCTCCTAATAATCTTATAAGGTGGTGTACTATTATTATTCCCATTTTACAGATGGGAGGCAGGAAGGTCAAGTAACTCACCACCCAGGTCTACTCAGCTGTAAGTGGCAGAGCTAGGATGAGAGTCTGCATATACAGTCTGTAGCTCTGACTGTTGAACAACGTTACCTCTCAGTAAAGCACTCAGTGTAATGCCTGACACCCAGTGGACAGCTGTAGTCACTGTAGCAATTCCCTTCCCCTCCCTTTAGTTATTCAAGAAAAAGGCAGTATATCAGCAGAATTACATTTGGCTTAATGCTGGAGTTCCCCGTGTGAAAAAAACTGCTCTGGGAGCTGAAAATGTTTTAGACAATCACATATCTTACCCAGAGTCTGACTGTAGTTGCTAGGAGTGCCTTTGTTCTTGCCAAGAGCGTTCAGTGGATTACCTGGTGACTTTCATCTGGGAAGGGCTGGTGTTGCGGACTGAGCCGTTTATGATCCTCCACTCCGGAAGAGGGAGGACGAATCCTCTAGGGCGTGCTGCTAGAGGAGGGGGAGGGAGGGACAGTAAGTAATACACTGAGCATTGCTCCTCTGAGGAGCTGCTAAGTAGCATTTCCACCACAGAGACCGAATTATTTAAAGAAGAAAGTGGAACTGGAGACTATTCCAAGCAATTCATCGGTGAGCTGGAACTCCCTATTTCAGAGACAGAAGGAACTCTAAGTAGCACGTAAAACAAGTTAATCTGAACCCAGGTCATTTTCGTAAATTTGCTAAAGAAATCAGTGTCAGCTCTTGTTATATTAGGAAGGAAGATGTGTTCTTCCAAGGGGATAGTTGACTTGTATTTGATTGAAATGTTCTGTGTATTTAAACACTTGCAGTGTGGCCCTCGGAAGTATTTCAGTTGCATAATTCAGTTGTTTAATACTATTAGTTGTTAGTAATTAAGTGAATTATAGAAACCATAGGAAAGACTACTGGTCATCACCACAAACACAAATGCTAAAGGGGCATGGATTCAGCACATTTATAGAGCACCTACTGCTTGTTGGGTACTGTGCCAGGCCCAGGGGTTGAGACCAGTAAGACACGATCCCCTGATCCAGTGAGGCAGGTGGACACTCCTGCAGGAAGGAAGTCCAGCAGGTAGCGGAAGTGCCGTGACAGTGCATTAAAGGCATGGTGCAATTAAAACTTGTGTCCTCTCACCCTCAGTGTCCATCGCAGCCACAATCATCTATGCCTACGCCTGGCTGGTTCCTCTTGCACTCTGGGGTTTCCTTGTGTGGAGAAACAGTAAAGTTATGAACATCGTTTCCTATTCATTTTTGGAGATTGTGTGCGTCTACGGATATTCACTCTTCATTTATATCCCCACAGCGGTAAGTACCACACTGATTCTGAGTGAGGCCCTGTTCTTAGTGGAAAATTCAACCAGCATCATCATTTCTAGCCTAACACTGATGTGCATCTGAAAAATACCCCTTGAATTTAGAAGTTTAGTGGGAATGGAGGCCGGGGAGCCAAGTGCTTTCCCTGGATCTTGAGCCCTTTGTTAGGAAAGCGCTCCCCTCAGTCTGCACGCTGGTGGCGTTTCTCTGGGCTGTTCTGGGAAACCCGAGTGGCAGTGAAGGCCCAGCTGCTGACAGGCTCCTGGGCCTTTATGAACACGTGCGCCTGGAACGAACAAATGCCTCGCTGAATGCCTCCCCCAAGCCCTCCCCGCCCTCCTTTTCTTTCAGATACTGTGGATCATCCCCCAGAAAGTGGTCCGCTGGATTCTAGTTATGATTGCCCTGGGCATCTCAGGCTCTGTCTTGGCAATGACATTTTGGCCAGCAGTTCGTGAGGACAACCGACGCATCGCATTGGCCACAATTGTGACGATTGTGTTGCTTCACATGCTGCTTTCTGTGGGCTGCCTGGTATGGTCTCATTCCAATGCTCTTCCGGTGCTCTTTCGATGCAAATGCTAAGACCTCAAACTGTTAGGCACCACGGTTCTTTAAAAATTGGCTCCATGAAATAAATATCGTTTTAAATAGACTGTCCTAGATGAGAAATAATAGTCATGAGAATTTGATTATAATCTCTGACTTCACCTAACTTATGAAGTTTGGTTGAGATTTGGTGTCTGGCCAGAGGAAGTAGGGGTGGATGAGTGTCTACATATAGAGCTGGGGAGCGGAGGGTCCGGGGGGCGGGGGTTCCACCTCTGGATGCTTTTACTGGTTTTCTGCACAGACTCAGAAAGAGTTTTGAAATTCATCATTTCACAGGTAGAAAGCTCGAGAATGAAGTCAAAATAGGAAAAAGTTATCTTTAAGATGAACAACATGTAAAACAATGTTTGAATTAATGTGTTTAGGTATCTTTTTAGGGAAACCATGTGCTTTTGAGTCAGGCCCAGATTGAAGACCAGCTGTGTCACTCACTGGCTGTATGAGCTTGGGCAGGGAACCTAACTTCTCTGAATCTGAATTTCTCAATCTGCAACGTGGGTATAATAGTTCTTGTCACAGAGGGTTGTTCTGAGGATAAAATAAAATAATACATATAAAGCACTTAACATGGAATTTGTCCCATAAATACCCATAAATTAGATCCCTTTCCTTTGATCCTAAGGAGACATGTTCTTTGTAATTTCTGTACACATTGTGTGTAAAACTTGCTGCCCATGGCCTTAACAAGGACTGGTATAGGTTTTTTAAAAAATCCAAATCCAAGAATGTTAAGGTCATGGCTGCCCACAGGAAGATGTTCACATAGCACATGGCCAGACCCTTGGTCAGGCTTTGCAGTTACAGGAGTAAAGATTTCTTTGGCACTGTTTGATCTTGAATATTTTCTGTAGACAACCATGGTCTCATTAAGTGCTTGAATAAGATCCCAATACTTTATCATTGAACAAGTCTCATAAAAAGTGCCGAGTTCTTGGTTGACATGCATTTTACCTATGCCTAAACTTTAACCCCTTGAGACAGCAGAGTGACACTATTAATGTCTGGCACTTGGCATCTCTGGGCTGATGCCTAGAAATGCTGCTGTGACCTTCCTGTGACCCTCCTGTCTGCTGAGGAAGAATGTGCTTTGCATTGTGACTAACTCTCTCGCTGTAATGCCTCTCACTGGTGTCTTCCCATCTCTCTTTTGAATTTTGAGTGTGTGTGTGTGTGTGTGTGTGTGTGTGTGTGTGTGTTATGTACCTTGTTAAGAAGTTGGTGAGGGGAAGGAGGCAGGAGAAAGGCATTGCTGTGTTCTGTTGTGTAAAGAGTAGAGAGGCGCAAGGCAGATGGGGCTATGGAGCAGGGAGGTGGTGTTGTTATTAACACGTTTAATTTGGTACCTGTGGCCAGGATCTTTTACCTCCTATGCCTACTCTTCCCTTTTGGGGTAAACGACACTGAAGTTAGGGTTTACCTGCCCATCTTGCTACTCAGGAACTTTCTAAAAGAGAGCATCATACTGAAGTAGAAAGAGCACTCAATGCTGCTTAGCATTGAGAGCCTAGGCTCTCAGAACTCAGAACCTGGGTTTCCTCATCTGTCAGGGAGATTCATATTTCATGGGCTTTTGTGAGACTCAGTGAAAATGGCTGTGAAAGCGCTTCATATGCTGTGATAGTTCCTTCAGATGTAAAGAAGTTATTAAACGAGCCCTGTGTCATCAGAAACTTCCAGGGCCACTCTGCTGCCTGTTCCTCCGAGTGCCCCAGTAGGTGCGGTCCCAGGCCACAACTCTAGGGACAGTGCCCTTTCATTGGTGCCCCTCCCTGGCATCTTCCCATCTCTCTCCTGAACTTCTTACACACGCACACACGGTTGAGAAGTTGGAGGAGAGAAGGAGGCAGGAGAAAAGACATTGCCCTGTTCAGTTTTAAGAGACTCAGGGGAGCGGGGCAGATTGGATGGTGGAGCAGGTAGCTAATTGCAGGTGTAGGACCGCTTCTTGGACGGGAGGCACAGTTTTCTTTCCTCGAGGAGGGGAACCATTTGTTTAGCCAGGGGCCCACTGGGTCTGGGGTTTTGTTGTCTCAACTCCATCACTACCTGCTTTTTTGCTTATTAGTTCACCCCTCTGGACCCCCACCTCCTCACTTAGAAAAAGAAGTAAAAGATGTTACCACAAGGATGAGTGATATGTACAATTACTATCACTGCAAAGGCAGGGAGAGGAAATGACAGGGGAGTTACTTGAGCTGAGGGGCACTGGCTGAACCAGACAGCTTGGCCTTCTCACTGTCCCCTGGGGAACACGAATTGGTGTTTTCACCTTAGTGCAGTGAAGCATATGACAGCCCAGCACCTGCTGTGGGTCCCTCGGTGCTTGTACTTGTACACGATCTCTAAGTTGGTCCTGGAACACACCTGGCAGGGAGACTAAGGAGGCACTAGAGGTTGCATCCTTGGCTGGTATGTTTGGAGATGCACAAACCTATGTTTGAGGTGGTACTGCTCCGAGTAGAGGGTCTGTGCCCTAGTGTTTGTGGAATTAATTATTTTTATTTTCGTGGATTATTTTTTCCAATCCTTTCATTTAACAGGTAAGACTTGTGCAAAGTCATAGTGCGAGTTCCTAGCAGAGCCAGGTTTAGAAGCTGGGCTTCCTGGCTTATTCCATCTGGTGAGGGTTTCCTCCAGGAACCTGGAAGACAGTCGTTGTTCTTGCATCCTGGGGGCGTCTTGGCTCAGTGCACACGCAAGATAACTGGAGGGGCCCAACGCTAGTAGCACGGCCCCTGCCCCTGCTCGGGTTAGGGACCATTCTTCTCCTTCCTCGGAAAACAGCTGCTGGAAGGGGCCTTGGGGAGGAAGGCTTTTAAAACTACTAGAATTGCCCAGGGGATGTGGCAAACTAGAGGGAGTCTGCAGCTAGGAACTTTTTGAAATGGATTATTGAAGGCTTAACTCGAAATAGGAATTATGTTGGGGGAAACTCCAGCGTGTTGTGTTGGCGCCCCCTTCTGGCTGATAGAGAGCAGAGCTGGTGAGATGGCTCTTGACTTGGTGGCTTTTTTTCTTTTTTACCTTCCTGAGGCCCCGGCTCCAGGGGCGAGTCATGCGCAGGCAGTGGTCCCTGATTTACTAACGGGTTCACCTGTCCTTCGAACAACCCGAGTTCAGGGCTAGTGAGATTGGTATTTTCCCGGGCTCACGTTAGGCTTCTCAGACCCCGAAACAGGTGGGAAGATCCTCCCTGATGATTTTCCGTTTTCCACCTCCTTCTGATTTTTGATAGTTAAATTGTAGATGGTGAGTGGAAGCCCTTATCAAACCTTTCATTTCCAAGTTGAAGAATTAAGAGGTGAAGCCTGCCTAGCACTTTCTTTGAAAGGTCTTTACGGGGAGCCGACTGGTTTGGCAGCAGTCTACCTTGGTTCAGTTCATTAAGTATTGATTGTTGACACGGTGTGCCCGGCCCTGTGTGAGGGGCTGGTGACGCAGAGACAAGAAGGACACCGTCTTTGGAGGAGAGACTGTGGTGATTAAGCTTGAGCTTTGCAGTCGGAAAGACCAAGCATTGAGTCCTGGCTGCACCACCTGCTGCCACGTGCACCTAATCGAATGGCAGCTTCTCTGAGCCTGTTTTTTCCTCTGTCAGATGAGGGTAGTGATAACAACCTCACCGAGTTGTTATGAAGATTAAGTCATAGGTAGAAAGTGCTTAATAAATGGTAGCAAAGTTTAAAAAGGCAGTCTCAGTCGAGTAAGAGACAGAAACAGAGACAGTTCAGTGATGACCAGTGCAGTGGGGGAGATGCAGGGAGCCCAGAGATACTGTCAGCGTGGAGTCTAGGACACGCCCCTGGACCATTATTTGTTAACCACCCTCATGGGTCTCCTTTTCCTGCAGGCCTACTTTTTTGATGCACCAGAGATGGACCATCTCCCAACAAGCACAGCTGCTCCAAACCAAACAGCTGCAGCAGCCAAGTCCAGCTAAAGGGGAAAGTGAGCGATCACCGTTTCATCTTCTCGCTATGAGGTACAGTAAAAATGGGCAGGGGTCTCAGTCCTGCTGCCGTTAGCATGAAGCGCTGAGAGGGCCAGGCCCTTCTGTCTGTCTGCATGGTTCACTGTGGTGTGTGTGCACACGCATGTCCCTGTGTGTGTCCCTCTTGCTGAGGCTTCAGTTGGGAAGTAGACTCATCTGGCTTTATACATTTGGAAAACACGAGCTCTCAGATTCTTCTGTAAGAGGAGTTCCTGCCTTTTGGCCCCAGCATCCCCTCTCCTCTACTCCCTGTCCCCTTCCCAGCAGCACAGCGTGGATTTGTTCCATTTGATTACAGTCTAGTGGTTTCCTCCAGTTTCTCTGTGACTTCTCAGGCTGGCCTCAGACCCTGAATGTGACCGCTCTTGAATTACTCATGCAGTTCTCCGAAGCTTACCAGTTCTCACGCCCAGTTTGTTCTTGGGCCTCTTTGATGATTCCACTGTTGGTGGTTAGCTCAGAGGGTCAGAGTACAGGAAAAAGACCCTGTTCCTCCATGACTGGTCTCTCGCCTCCCCGTTCCACCTCCTCTGTGTTCTGAGCCTGCAGCCGTGCTGAGCTGCTTGCCATCTCCAGAACACATCCTACCTTTGCACTTGCTGATCCAGTTGTCTGAAATGTTCCTTCCCTTCCAGCAGTCATCACTTACCTGTGAACCCATTACACCCTATATTATACATCACTTTATTAGTGGTGCTCGAAACACCAGTCACTCACTGTCAGTGTGTCCATCTGCTTATCCATTTGTTCACGCATTTATTCATCCATTTGTCCTCCATGTACTAGGGTGTCTCCCCATAAGAACAAGGAATGGGTGTTTCTCTGTTTCTTCATTGCCCACCACATGACGTGGTATATACAGTGGGTGCTCAGTAAATGTTTGTGGAATGAATGAATGAAGCCACACTCTGCACATGATCTCACTGTGGGCCAAAACCTTTACTCTATGTTGTAATCATGGGCTGACCTTTCTGCCCAAGCTGCTATCTCCCAGAGCAACAGGGTGTGGTGCAATGACCAGGGCCTTTAGAGTCAAACAGAATGAAAATCCCTGCCCTACCATGTACTAGCAATGTGCCTGGGGCAAGGGGCTGACTCTCTCTGAGCCTCAGCTAACTTACTATGAAATGAAGATGATACAGTCTACAGGCATACCTCGGAGATATTGTGGGTTCGGTTCCGGACCACCACAGTAAAGTGAGTATTGCAGTAAAGCAAGTCACATGAATTTTCTGGTTTCCTAGTGCATATACAAGTTATATTTACACTATGCTGTAGCCTATTAAGTATGCAACAGTATTATGTCTAGAAAAGCAATGCACATACCTTAATTAGAAAGTATCAATACTTCATTGCTTAAAAAAATGCTAACCATCATCTGAGCCCTCTTTGAGTCCTAGTAGTAGTGACATCAGAGATCACTGATCAGAGATCCCCATAACAAATAGGATAATAATGAAAAAGTTTGAAATATTTCAAGAATTACCAAAATGTGACACAGAGATGAATGCTCTTGGGAAACTGGTGCCAATAGACTCGCTCAATGTGGAGCTGCCACAAACCTTCAATGTGTAAAAAACAACAATATCTGCAAAGTGCAATAAAGGGAAGAACAATGAAGTGAGGTATGTGTGTGTATTATATTACAAGATTGTAGTGAAAGTAGAGATCGTGTTTATAAAAGCTCCTGGCACATAGTTGGTGCTCAGTAACAGAATCAAGCTGCGGCCCCTCTGAAAGGGGTTAGTCATCTGTGCGGAAACTTGGTGGTTCTTACTCACTTTACCGTCACCCTTTATTTCCTTTTTGTAAAACAAATGGAGATTTTCCCTCTTAGTTGAGGAATTTAGGTTGCCGACCCTGCAAGGTGACAAGATGGGATTGGTCAAACAGAGGCCTCTCCGGTTGCCTTGTTGGTGCGGCAGTCATCCTGGCCAATGGCGTGACTGGGAAACCACTGTAAATGTCAGAGCCTGATTTCCCCACTTCCTCTCTTCACATTATAGGTGATGCTAGAATCAAAGAAGGTCAGAGCCCTTGGAGATGGGATGTGCTTCCCTCTTCTTTTTACAATAAGGAAGCTGAGGCCAAGAGAGGACAGTGCCCTGCCCAAGGCCAGGTTTGGTAGCAAACTAACGTGTATATCACATTCTGTGTTACAAAACACTGTCCAGATCACTCTCATTGGCCGCTCTTACCAGCCTTGTTGTCCCCCATTATATGGATGAGGGAAGCTGGTCTTTAGTAAGTCTGAGTTGACTAAGATCACCCCTCTCTTAGAGGCAGAGCTGGGAATCAAACCCAGGTCTTCGGGAACCAATTCCTGAGGTTTTTTCCACTTTCCCACTTTTTAGGCTGATGTTCTTTTTACCACGAAAACTTGTAGGCTCCCCTGCTGACCTTTGGCTCTTTTGGGGGTGGGGAACACCTACTTTGCTGATCTAGAGGTCTCCACACTACTTTGATTGCACAACCTGTCAGTTAAGAATTTGAGGACTGTATTATCTATTTCTGCCTAACAATATTGCCACAAACCTAGCAGCTCAAAAAACACACATTCATTATCTCACTGTCTGTGAGTCAGGAATCCGGGCGTAGCTTTGCTTAGTTCTCTCCTTCTCCTTCTCCTTGCTTAGTACTCTCACAAGGCTGCACTCAAAAGTGTTGCCTGCGCCGGGGTCTCGGCTGACAACTGGGCTGGGGAAGGATCTTCTTCCGAGCTCACATAGTTCTTGGCAGGATTCGGTTCCTTGTGGCCTGCCAGACCAATGGCCTCCTTGCTGATGGTCAGCTGGAGGCCGCCCTCAGTTCCTTGCCACATAGGCCCCTCCATATGAGGACTTTTACTTCATCAAAGCCACAAATGGAGATAATCAACGGAGACTCTTAGGAAGATGCAAGTTACCGTCTATGTAAAATGTAATCACAGAAACGACATCCATCACCTTTGCCGTATTCTTTGGATTAGAGGCAAGTCGCAAGTCTTGCCCACACTCCAGGGGACAGGACACATCAGGGCATAAATACCGGATCATTAGAGGCCATTTTTATTTTTTAATTTAATTTAATTTAATTTAAATTTTTAGCTTTATTGAGGATGAACTGACAAAATTGTAAGATATTTAAAGAGCACATTGTGGTGATTTGCTGTACATCTACATCATGGAGGCCATCTTAGAGTCTCTCTGCCACAAGCACACACCTTCAGTGACACGTTTATATTTGAAGCATTTACAAAGACTGTTGTCAACCCATATAGTAACTATTAAAGCTTAATTCCTTATTGTTTGATGAAAAATAAATATTATAGAAGTTCTAATATTTTGCTTCCACTACCTCAGTGGGTTGTTTTTGGAGCCCACTGCCTTAGAATGAGCACGTGGTAGGGTGTTTGCATTACTGTTGAATTGTCTGCACATTTGTCCAGCTCATCCTGCAAATGGACTCCATTGACTGTTAGCAGAGAAGGCCCCAGAGCAGGATGGATCTTCATCTGAGGTCCATGGGGAAGGGACTCTTATTTCACTTGGACTCCCCGGTCTTGGCCTAATACCCGCCTAGCACAGACAGGGCGAGTGCTTCGTTAATAGCGTGGGTGGAGGTGACTTTGTAAGATTCAGGCAAGAGTCAGGATGTGGACTTTTACCAGAAGTGCCTTGGCTCACTGAGTCCTGGATCATAATTTACTTCCTCACTCAATGTTTATTTGAGGCCACTTTGTGGCCTCTGTGAGCTGGGCACTGGGGACCTGCAAAATCAGATAGAGTCTGCCTCAAGGCGCCTTGGTCCATGGGTAAAACAGCTCACCAGATAAGGACCAGGCGGTGGGCCAGGCTGTGTGAGAAGTGCATGGCCAAGTTGTGAGCTGATGGGCACTGTGGGAGCACAGAAACACTGACTCATTTGGCCTGGGGGAAGGCTTCACAGAGGGGGTCTTGCGTGAGCAGAAAGCAGTTAGTTACCCGTTTTTCTGAAAAGAGTAGTCAACTTCCCGTGGCTTTTGGGAAAGTGAAGACGTAGGCTGTTCACTGAGACACAGTGATGCGCTGTGGGCTCACATCACCTAGAACAAGAAAACCTGAGCTCAGCTGCAGAGGGACAGAGGTGGAGGACACAGTGGCCACAGCTACCTGGCTCTCTGCCTCGCCTCAGAATACCTGACATCAACCTGGAGAGGGGCTCTCTCAGCCTGCTCCTGGGCTGAGAACTTCATACATACAGCTCCTTTCATACATTTTGGTTATGAAGTCTCCAGACCAAGTGTCCCAGGTGCTATACACCTTCAGAGAGTCAGAAGCTGGCATCTTGGAAGATCCTGGCCCTTAGGGCCCTTGCAGACCTCCCATCCTGATTTACACAGATTTGGTACCTATGGGCTTTGCTCAGATCTATAAACTTGGGTGTCAGTGTCTCCATTTGGGTATCAAGTCTCTAAATGAGATAGTGATGACCAGTTTCTTCGGAACCTCCCTGGCAGAAGCATCAGTCGCTTTGCCAATGAGAGGGCTGTCCAGAGCCCTGAGCGCTGCAGATTTATGAGCTGGCTGTGCCTCCCACTGTAAGCTGTGGACTGCCAGCTTTCACTGGAAAGGAATGACTTCTAATCTCACAGATAACTTTCCTCATGGAAATCTGTGCAGTGGAGGGCTTAGCCTGGAAGGGATTACTGGGAGAGCATTAACCCCTTCTTTCCCTAGCACTTCAGGATCACGAGGGAGCCTCCAATTACTTGTAATCAGGGAAGCTACCTGTACATAAGACATTGAGACATTATAAAGAACATCTGGCTTTCTTCTTTCCTTCCTTCCTTCCTTCCTTCGTTCTTTCTGTTTTATATTAACTTATCACCTGAGGGCCAATGCCAGTTCTTCTCTGAGCCAGGACCCTGGTGCACCTAGGGAGTCTTACTTTGGCTTGAGGGATGGAGTATCTGAAGGACTGTATTCAGATTGGGGCTACCTTCCCAGGGGCAATGACAAGTGGCTCTGTCCAGAGGAGGACGGCCAGCAGGTAAATATACCGCAGTGTGATAAGGGCTTTAATAAGGGATGAGCAGAGGGCTTCAGGAGACTCCTTTGTAATTAAAACCCTCCTGATTCGATACACAGGGTTTATATGCAATTATCCTTTCACTCACTCATGTCAAGAGTTCATTTTATAAGCCAAAGCTTCAAATGTTCTTACTAGGTTTATACACATCAGTTCTTTTATTCTGAAATCAGCTTTAACTCAATGAATGCTGTAATCCCCTTTAACACAGTGTCCAAACCGCATGATCTCACACCATAGCTAACACTGTTTTCTACATCCCCTTATTCTTTTCCACACCATGTCGGGAAATGTCCCTTCCCAGAGAATCCATTTTCAGTTCCTGAGCTATTTCTTTTTCAGTTTTCTTCTTTGTTCCCTTTCTTTGAGGAAAATTGGTAGACCCTGGGATGGTAAGTGGGTCAACACAATAACTTTTTATTCTTTTATTTGACTTATTTAGTGGAAACTTTTAAACATAGACAAAAGTAGAGTGAATAGTATAGTGAATCCCTATGTACCCCTCCCCTCTTTCACTTTCAACAGTTGTCAACTCATGGCCAGTCTTGTCTCATCCATATACCCGTATATTCCCCACCTCTTTCCCCTGTATTATTTGGAAGCAAATATAGAACATCCTATTATTTCATCCATAAATACTTAAATTCTGTATCTATAAAAGATACTCTTTTCAGGGACTTCCCTGGCGGTCCAGTGGTTAGGACTCTGCACTTTCACTGCCATGGGCCCGGGTTCAATCCCCAGTCGGGAAATAAGATCCCACAAGTCGGGGGCTTCCCTGGTGGTGCAGTGGTTGAGAGTCCGCTTGCCTGTGCAGGGGACATGGGTTCGTGCCCTGGTCCGGGAAGATCCCACATGCCGCGGAGCGGCTAGGCCCGTCAGCCGTGGCCGCTGAGCCTGCGCGTCCGGAGCCTGTGCTCTGCAACGGGAGAGGCCACAACAGTGAGAGGCCCGCATACCGAAAAAAAAAAAAAATACCCACAAGCCATGAGGAATAGCCAAAAATAAATAAATATTTAAAATAAGAGGCTAAAACAACCTTTTAAAAAAAAAGAAAATTACTCTTCAAAACCTAACCATAGTGCCATAATCACATCTTAAGAAATAATAACTCTTGGGGCTTCCCTGGTGGACCAGTGGGTAAGACTCCATGCTCCCAATTCAGGGGGCCCAGGTTCGATCCCTGGTCGGGGAACTAGATCCCGCATACATGCTGCAACTAAGAGTTCACGTGCTGCAACTAAGAGTTTGCATGGCGCAGCTAAGAGTTTGCGTGCCACAACTAAGGGTCCGCATGCCGCAACTAAGAGTCCACATGCTGCAGCTAAAAGATCCCACGTGCCGCAACTAAGACCCAGTGCAGCCAAAATAAAAAAATAAATAAATATTAAAAAAAAAGAAATAACTAATATCAAATACATTTCAGTGTTTGAGTTTCATATTGCAATTGGGTGTTGTACCTCTTAAATGCCTTTTAAATTATAGAGTCCTACTCCATCTTTCTCTTTCCCTTTGCCACTTATTTGTTGAAAAATCATTTATCCTATAGTTTTTCACTGTCTGGATTTTGCTGATTGTTTCTCCATGGTATCATTTAACATATAGCTCTGTCCTCTGTTTTCTGTGAATTGCTGGTTGTATCCAAAGGTTTGATCGGATTCAGATTGATTTTTCTTTTGGCAAAATTACTTGATATGTGCCGTAAAACCCTTCCATCCATAAACTCATAATGTCTAATTATCTCTCTGTCTTTTTGATATTAGTAGCCATTAATAAACAATGCCTAGACCCATTAATTCAGTATGGGTTTCAAAATGATGATATTTCAGTTCTATCTTTTCTTCTTTATTTATTTACTAGAATACTTCTTTACTAAAAATTTCCCTTCATCTGTGTGGTTCCGGTGATACAGTTTATATTAGAAAAGCAAGATAAATGATTTTTTTCTCTTTATTTACCTGCTTTCAAAATAGTAGTTGGCTCACTAGGATCTGCAGCAATAACCAATTAGTTTCAGTCCGTTGCAAATACTATGCTTATTGATGCTCAAATTGTCCTGTATTTGGCCACCGGGAGCCTCTTCAGGTTGGCCCCCGAGTGCTGTCGGCACGACCCTAGGAGTCTCTGGTAACTGCCTTGTTATCTGTTATGACCAAATGTTCTAGGCTCACTTTGGACTTTTCCTGTCCCAGACCCAGACTGAGCCATTTCTCTAAGGAGTCCAGTCCTGGTTCCATTCAGGGAAATAGTATTTCCAGGTCACAATCTGGATGCTAGTGGTGCTCACTGCAACTGGCTTAGTCATTGTTTTCAGGCCTTTTCAATGTTCAGAGCTAGGAGATACGATTGTTGTTTGCTTGATAGAACATATGTTGTGAGTTCATACTGATACTTCCAATTCCTGTTTAGTACAGTACTAAACTGCTTGTATCTTATATTCATATCTCCTTTCTCCTGTACTGAGGGTCTCATTTCTCACTGACACCATCAATGATCGAATTGGGCTATCACATAAGTACTTACTTGTTTTATCCCACTGTGCACTTACAGGGATCTAGTAGTAAAAGTACCAAACTACCTCTAACTACTGGAAATGTTACTTTAAAATCTTTGAAGGGAATTCCCTAGTGGTCCAGTAGTTAGGACTTTGCACTTTCACTGCCGTGGCCCAGGTTCAATCCCTAGTCGGGGAACTAAGATCCCGCAAGCCGTGAGGCGCAGCATAAAAAATAAATAAATAATAAAAAATAAATAAACAAAATCTTTCAAGATTTTTTTTTTTAAGTTCTGGAATATGCTTTTCCCTCCCTTGTCTGCTTAGAAACTTCCTATTTATTCTTCAGGGCCTACTTCAGATACTCTGTCCTTGGTGGAGTTTTGCTTTACTTCTCCAGGTAATATTACTTACTTATTTCTCTGGGCTCTGCTACAGTTCTTTGTATGTTTCTCTATTGTGGCCATTTTCTTATGAACCATAACTTCATAGACTGAGGGTTCCTTGAGGTCAGAGATTTATTTACCAATATAGCCCCAGCACTCAGCAGGCATTTGGGGAAAGCTTGATTTTGAACAAGCAAGGGTTATATACATACCATATGGCACTCAAAACTTTCCTGGGATCATTTGCCAAGCTATTTGGAAACTCTTGTTCATTCATTGAGGACCTACTCTGTGCTAGGTGCTGGGCTACTGGTGAACAATGGAGATAGGTTCTTACCTTCCCAGATTTTACAGCCCAACTTTATATCTCCTGCATCACACAGACTAGCAGACCTTGCTGAGTTAAAAAGAGAATCATGACTTTGGGAACTTCTGGTTGGAACACCCCAGATCAGGCAATGGTGATACTGTCCAGGCTTGTTTGCAGGGGTGGGGCCAGGAAGGGAGTAGGGCATGCCACAGGGGGCCACCGTGGTGGGGAGCCAGAAGTGGCCAGGGAGGCCTTACCCAGGTCTTAGGCCTGGAAGTGGCGAGGGAGCCCTGGCTGATGGTGACATTGTGGGCCAAATCTTTCCATATTTACGAAAATAAATCTTTAGTGCCTGCCCTGTGGGCTGGTTTGTCCCTACCTTTACTTAGCATTTCAGAAACCGGAGCCCATGTTTACCAGAAGGCCAATCAGGACTTTAGGTTCTTTCACTCCAGCAAATTACAGCATCCACCCTTCTCCAACCACTTTTCACAGCTATTTTGTTGGCAACTTTTCCCTTTTCTAGAGCCAGTGGATTTAGGCAGATCTCCCCTGCCTCAGCCTCACCTTCATGGTATGCTTAAATGCTGACACTGATTGTGATGTTTCCCCCGATGAGGTCGCCAGGGAGGCCTGGCTTATTCTCTTAGGGGGAAGGCCATGCATTAGGGACCCCTCTCTGCCACATTCCTTAATCTCCCCTGGATTTCACCGTATCTCTAGCCTCTTTTTCCAAGTTCCCGTCTCTTGCAAATCCTCAACTAGGTGTACCAACAGATGCCTCAAATTCATTATGTTCAAAACTAAACTCATCCCCCCAACAACCAGATCCTCTTTCATTTTCCTGTCTCAGTGAATGGCACTACCACCCACATCGCCCCTGATTTCAGACTAGGTTAGGTTCTTTATCATACCCTTCATGGTACCTTATAATCGTAATTACATAAATAACGTTTTATGTATTTGTTTACTCTGTAGTTTCCCTTGCTGGACTGTAAGTTTCTTGAGAGTTAGAACCATGATTGCCTTATTCATCGTATCTGGTGCCTGGCTTGTGAGTCCTCCAACAATATTCATTGGATGAATTAAGAAATCTACCTGGTCACCCAAGCTAGAAACCTCAGCATCAGTGTAGATTCCTCCCTCTTATCTTCCACATCTTATCTGTCAGCAAGACTTGTCTGTTCTACCTCTGAAATATTTCTCAAATCTGTCCTATCAGTACCATACCCAGCATTCAGGACCCGATCATCTCACATTTAGACTATGGTAAAAGCTTGATGGGTTTCTCTGTCTCTCTTCTTCTCCTCCTTCTGATCCATCCTATATGTAGCCATAGGGGTCTTTGAAAATCTATAAATCTGATTGTGCTTTTGACTGCGTCACCCTTCTACTTAAAAACTTTTTTTTGGCCTCCTGTTGTCTAAAGAAAACCCAAACTCCCTGGATTGCCATGATTCATCCCTAATCTGTTTGTCCTGCCTCATATCCTACCATTGTCCCCTGTATAACCATATGTTTCAGCAACCACAAACAGCTCTCACTTTCCAAATCTTTTTATGTCTTTTTATGTAAAAAGATATTTACTTTTATCTTTCCTCCTCTAGCACCAAACACAGATCAGTCACAAAGAAGAGAGAAAGGAGGGTGGCTGAAGGTAGCTTTGGGATGTGTATCAGAGAAAGTCATTGGGTTTCCAAAGAAATAGAGGAAAACTTTTTAAAATGTCATTTCCTCTGCAGCAGGAAGTCTTCTGTGGAGCCTATAAATCAGGGCTCAAGGCTCTAGGTTTAGGGAGCTGGTGGAGGCAGACTGCTCTGGTGTTGAAGTTATATCTCTAAATCCTTTCTGTACGGGGGCAACTTGATCTTGAAAGTTACTCTTTTTGTTTTTCAGTTCTCTTCAGTGGGTTTTGGAGTATGGTTCTTTCGGACATGGCATCCACTGCAGAAAAGCAGAACGACCAAAGCGCAGGAAAACGGATGGAATGGCCCCAACCCCCAACATCTGGGAGGTGCCACACTGAAGCCTAATCACCTATTTAACAAACAAAAATTAAATGTCGTTGAGTTGAGACGTGTCACTCAGCTCTTCTCTCTCGCTGTCACTTGTCATTGTGACTGTGCACTGGTTTGGAGAGAAATACGAGGGGCTGGGTGAGGCTGCTCAAGTGCCCTGCGTTTGCCTCTCGTGGTCACGTGGTGTGCTTCACGTTAGGTGCACCCTTAGTCCCTGAAATGGATCCATCCTAACTTGGGTGTCTTTTCTCTGGCTCGTGTACAGATTACCTAGGTGAGCCTCTGCTCCCCTTGCCATCCTAAAGTGGCCAAACAGCATGAACTTTGGTTGGGATTCATTGGGAGGCTGAAAATTTGTCTTTGGTGACCTGACTCTGGGCAACTGAACCTAATGGTTGCGAAATAAATACAAAATACAAAAATAATAATAATAATGTCTGTGTCTGCACGTCGTGACTTTGAGCTCAGGTTCTTCCTTGATGTTTTATCTTCAGCCTGCCGGAGGTTGCTGGGAGTCTGATTTAATGTGCTAGCTGTTGGAGTGCGGGGGTTAAAATGGACATCCGAATTTTTCTTCCTCTAAGCATGGAACAGTGTGTTTAAAGGACATGCTTACCTATAACCTATTTTGACATACAGATTTTAGAAAATTCTTTCAGTGCCCTTTGAGTGCCTCTTCAAGGTGGTGTGACTTCCTGGCTAGAGACCATGAAAGGGAGAAACCAGTGACACCTCAAAGATACTTGTTTATACTTTGTGTTCAAAATATACACCATCTGGGGCTTCCCTGGTGGCGCAGTGGTTGAGAGTCCGCCTGCCTATGCAGGGGACACGGGTTCATGCCCCGGTCCGGGAAGATCCCACATGCTGCGGAGCGATTAGGCCCGTGAGCCACGGCCGCTGAGCCTGCGCGTCCGGAGTCTGTGCTCCGCAACGGGAGAGGCCACAACAGTGAGAGGCCCACATACCACAAAATAAATAAATAAATAAAAAATATATATACACCATCTGGGAGGCTTAGCTTCTTCTAGGTCAGGATTGCTGATTTCCCACTGTTTCTGTTGTCCTCTTCAGGACAGGGGTTCCCCGTGTATTTCTGAGACAACTACAAAGACACATTTGGACTTAAAGGGATGATCATGCAGATAAAGGAAGCGGCACAGAAACTCAGGCTACAGTGAGCTTAAGGTCACCATGGCAAACTTCCCATTGAATGCTGACTGTCACCCCCATTACCTTATTCAACAAATATATATTGTGCACCTACTATGTGCTGATCACCTTTCTAGGTACTGGGGCAGCGAACAAAACAGACAAGGTCCCTGTTCCCATGGATCTGACAGTCCAGTGATCCCTGCTAAGGGATCACCAGCCTCAGCCTCACCAAGGCAGCCGTTCCTCCTGAACCGCTCCTGCTGTTAGAAGCGCCTCTGCGGTTTTCACTGATTGGTCCGAGCTCCAACCCTGGGCTCTCAGATCAAAGTCTGAACTCCTTTCCCTTTGTTAACTTCTGATGTTTGAAAGCAACTGTTCTGCGCCCCCTGAGTCCTCTCCAGCTAAATATTTCTTTTGTCTTTAAGGACTCTTCAAAGAACTTGGTATTCATACTTTCCAGTCACCATCTGAACTGGTGCCCTGGCTCGCTCTTTCTTTAACACTTAACTCCTGCTGCCCAAGGCAGTGATTCTTATACATGTGCATCTGTGCATTCCCCTGTACAAGCCATCTGCAACCTCCCATTCTTATCTCTTACCGAAAGTGACAGGATTTTTCTCTTATTGAAGAATAGAAGCATATTGTGAAATTTTATATATATATATATATATGTGTATATATATATATATATATATATATATATATATGGTTTCTGCCCCAGTTCAGTTCCTGACACAAAGCCCCAAAAGCCCTTGTAAATAGGGGTGCTAGGAGAATCTTTTGTTCTAATATTTGGTCTTTGACCCCACTTCCTGACAGAGAGCCCTTAAGACCCCGAGTGATAGAAGTGACTGACAGAGCTCCTAAATCCCTTGGAATTTCCTGGATAGTGGAGCATTTTTGGTTCTAATTAGGAGACTGTTGGGGGCTCCTGGATGGGGCTGGTCACCCGAAAGACCAAGCCATGATTAGAAGCTTGGAACTTTCATCCCCACCCCCTATTCTCCAGAGAGAGGAGAGGGACTGGAATGGAGTTACTAATCAGTCATGCCTATGTGATGAATTCTCCATAAAAATCCTAAAAGAATGGGGTTTGGAGAGTTTCTGGTTTGGTGAATACACCCATGTGCTGGGAGGGTGGTACACCCCCAACTCCAGATGGACACAAGCTCCTGCACTTGGGACCCTCCTAGACCTCACCCTACGTATCTCTTCATCTGGTTGTTCATTTGTAGCCTTTAAAATGTCTTTTGTAATTAACCAGCAGTAGTAAGTTAACTATTTTCCTGGGTTCTGTGAGCAAATTATCAAACCCAAGGGGGTGGGGTCGTGGGAACCTCCAATTTGTAAGCCAAGTCAGACAGAAGCCATGGGTAACCTGGGGACCCACTGCTCACAATTAGCATTAAGACCCCTTAACCTGTGGGTGTGCAGTAACTCCAGGCAGTTAGTGTCAAAATTGTTTAGGGTGGAAAACCCCACATATCTGGTCTCAGAAATGTTGTAAGTGTTCAAGTAAAGGAAAACAGGTTTTTTTCCAGGTACATATAAATATCTGATTTTGAGGTGGAAATTAGTTACTACTAAGTATTTTTAAGTTTGACATGACTTGTACATTTTTCCAAAATTATGTTTAGAGATTCTATGATACAGTAGTCAGAATTTAATATTTTAAAATTAATTAATTTGTTTATTATTTATTTTTGGCTGTGTTGTGTTTCCGTTGCTGCGCGCGGGCTTTCTCTATTTGCGGCAAGCGGGGGCTATTCTTCGTTGCGGTGCGCGGGCTTCTCATTATGGCGGCTTCTCTTGTTGCGGAGCATGGGCTCTAGGCGAGTGGGCTCAGTAGTTGTGGCTCACGTGTTGTAGAGCGCAGGCTCAGTAGTTGTGGCACATGGGCTTAGTTGCTCCGCGGCTTGTGGGATCTTCCTAGACCAGGGCTCGAACCCGTGTCCCCTGCATTGGCAGGCGGATTCTTAACCTCTGCGCCACGAGGGAAGTCCCAGAACTTAATTTTTAAGTAAAGATTTTAGACACAACCAGCAT
The DNA here is from genome assembly GCF_949774975.1 of Lagenorhynchus albirostris. Taxonomy (NCBI): domain Eukaryota; kingdom Metazoa; phylum Chordata; class Mammalia; order Artiodactyla; family Delphinidae; genus Lagenorhynchus; species Lagenorhynchus albirostris. Next base: position 141,310,650 of record NC_083096.1, read on the forward strand.
CATAAATTACCACCATCATCTCGTGAAAGAGAGGACATTATAATGTCAAATAATCTGGAAGGGCATAATCTCAGTACTAAAAGTTTGAATAAATTTAGTTTATGAAAAACCGACTACATTCATTCTTTCTCACCTACCAAGTACCAGTGAAAACTTCATGAACGAACCAGCATCACCCTTTTGGAAGCCACTGCCCTTAGGAACCCCACGTAGCCCTTAAGAATTTCATTCAGCTGTAAAAGAACCCAGAAAAGCAGTGGCTTAAACAAATCAGTAGTTTTATTTTTCTCATGTAAATAGAACTTTGGAGATAGTCCCAGGTAAACGTTGCTGCTCCGTGAGGCCCTCAGGGACTCTGCCTTCTATCTTTCTGTTTTTCTTTTGCAGTCTTTAGCATGAATTTGTCATCATCTGATCCCAAGATTCCTGCTTCCTTCTCCAGCAAAGTGTAGGCAGTGAGGAGTCCGCCTCTAAGCCAGAAACCTGTGTCATATTTCAGACCCAACCATAGGCAGTTACAAAGCTTTGCCCACAGGCCTCCCGGGAAGGTACATAGCCTGTGCACTGCACTCTCTGAGGGGATTTACAGTCAAGGGCTCTGGCCCCATCCTACCATCACCCCAGTCTTAGCCCAGGCTCCTTATGCGGAGAAGGGGGAGCCTAGCCATGGCCTCTCTTAGGTGTCTCTGCAGAGACCAACTTACTGGCTGTTGGCGGGGGGAGGGGGAGAAGGGGGCGAGAGTGGGGCCTTGAAATGTTTCCTCCACCCTGACTCAGTATGCAGTACTTTTTCACTCCTAGCCCTTCCCCCCTCCCTTCTCCCTGCCTCCCTGGTCTGCAAAAAGGCAGGAGCCTTTTGTTCAGGGATCCTTTAGCAGTAAGACAATCCCGGCATCCGTACTAATCCACCTGACTCTTGCCTGGCACTGTTCCAGGGAGAAAAATGGAACATTAGGGGAGCCAGCACTTTCTCCTGTTTAGTCTCTTGCTTATACTGTCACAGTAGATGATTAAATCTTTGACCATTAGTTTCATTTTTACTACTCTACACAGATGCCTAGCAGCTCAGCTGTCTGCAGCTCAGCTCAGCTTTTGGCAGGAAGAAAGAAGGGAAAGGGCAAAAGGGGTTGGTTGGCTAGCTGAATTGATCTGCCTTTTGGTGAGCTTTCTCCAATGCCCCACTGATATCTTATGCTTATATCTTATTGGTCAGAACTGGATCACGTAGTCATCCCTAGCTGCAAGGGAGGCTGGGAAATGCTTTTTATCTGGGCACACTGCCACACTGCCACCCAACCAGAATGGGTTTTATTTATTTTTATTTTTTAATTTATTTATTTTGGTTGTGCTGGGTCTTTGTTGCAGCAGGTGGGCTCCTTTGTTGCGCCTCACCGGCTCCTTTAGTTGTGGCATGTGTGCTCCTTAGTTGTAGCAGATGGGCTCCTTGGTTGTGGCTCGCGGGCTCCTTAGTTTGCAGCTCACTGGCTCCTTAGTTGTGGCACATGTGCTCCTTAGTTGCAGCTGGCGGGCTCCTTAGTTGTGGAATGCAAACTCTTAGTTGCGGCATGCATGTGGGATCTCGTTCCCTGACCAGGGGTCAAACCTGCGTCCCCTGCATTGGGAGGTGGATTCTTAAGCACTGTGGCACCAGGGAAGTCCCCAGAATGGGTTTTAGATTGATAACTATTACATCTTGGAATCCCCTACTTTTAGAAAAGTTAGTAGATGGTGGTTTGTCCATTGTCTGTTTGAGTTCACTGGTTGGCATTATATAAAGAATTGAGAGAAAAGCATTCTGGGAAGATAGCAGTGGCATTTTTTAATCTCCCTGAATTCCACCATTAAAAAAAAAAAACCAAAACAAGCAAACAAACAACAACAAAAAAGCCACAGAGCAATTGGGATAGCAAAACCAAAACCTATGGACATCTATAACAAAACTGGGAGACAAGACAGCACCACAAACCCCAAAATTCATGTAGGTGGAAGCCACTGGTGGCTCGAAGACTTGCATGGTATCAGCATTTTTGTGGAAAGAAGCAAAGGAAGCAAAGAGTGTCTGAGAAATCTGAAAATAAGAGAACCCCAAAATAGGTACTCCCTGGAAAGTACAGTGGGCCAATAGGAGAACAGCAGCTGGAACTGCGGGGGGCAGGGTGTTGTACAACCCTGTTTGCAGCTGATGAGGGCAAGGGGTCCAAAGTAAGGACTGAAGAAGCTGGAGCAGCCCGGGTCCTGTGAACCCTCAAAACCAGACGAAGTATCTTTGCAGGACACTTTAGAAAGCCACAGGGAATATACTACAAATAGGGTAGGCCAGGGATATTTTGGACAAAGGAAGGGGAAGTCCAAATGAGAGTTGGGGAGGGGAACAGAGCCAGAAGATCTCGGAAAGTATGAAGCCATACTTCTTCTGACCACTTCATGGAAACATAGACAAGGAAGCTGTAGAGCCTTGAATTTAGCAAAGCTATCCTAACTCACTCCTCCCCACTAAATGTGCAGGAAAACTAATTTCATCTAAAAATGAGCAACAGAAAGGACTGGAGTGAAATCTCATGATGAAGTTATTATAAGAAAAATGATAACAAGGAGCAGAAAAACATCCTTAATGAAATAAAGCATCCCAGAAAGATATGCCCACAAAACCAGGTAAAAACTGTAACAGTATTTCAAAATGAGCTGAAGTAAATTAAGGAAATATTACAAGATATGAAAGAAAAGTACAAGTCAGAATTAGAAAGCAAAAATTAGGTAATCAAACTTAGGAAAGAATTGGAAAGAAAAGGGAAAATTCATCTTACGAGTGAAGACTGAACTAGAAGGAATATAAGAGTAACATGGTTTTTGCACAACAGATAATGCCTTAAGGGAATAAAAAGTGAAAAGAAGGAAAAAATTTAAATTCCAGAATGAATAAAGAGAAATCTGAGAATTCAAGAGAAAATGACAAATACAGAAGATAGGCAAAAATATCTAAAATTGTATTACACAAGTCCCTGAAGGAGAAAAGAATAATGGGGCAACGAAGGAGAAATAATATATTAAAAAATCTGTATAAAAGAAACTTCCCTGAAAAAAAAGATTAAAAAGACTCGAGATTGCATATAGAAAGGGCACACCTTGTGCCTGGGGAAATCAACCCAGAAGATCAATACTGAGACATATTCTAGTAAAATTAATGGATTTTAAAGAAAAACTATTTGGGGCATCCAGGCTAAAAGACAAATTCACTTATAAGGGAAAGAAAATCAGACTGTGATCAGACTTGACAACAGCACTTTATGTTAGGCGACTATAGTGTAACAATATATCTAAGACACCCAAAGAAAGGAAACCAAACCGACCGACTTTCAGGTGTGAAGGCCACAGACAAAATGTTATCAACATGGAAGAACACAGGCACTATTCTCATGAGACCTTTCAGAGGCATCTTCTAGGGAACATACCTCAGACAACCAGACTAGTGAGACATTGACATAACAGGTGGTGAGCACTAAATATATTTACTTGTATAACTAAAAATAAGTGATGGTTATAAGGGAAAGAATATAGTTTTTAATGGTTATGTGCCCTTAAAATAAATATACAGTATAACTAACAAAATAGAAAGAGAATGGGGAGAACATTTATAAGAGGCAGACAAAGCTTGCTGATTGCCTTATAGTTATTAACCAAAATATTTCTTCCAACCCGGGGCTGGAGAAGAAGGAGAGGAGGAAGAAGTTACTAGATAATGTCAATATTGTTCATAAGAGGAAAAAATAGACAATAGTTGCCTTCCCCAAATAGAGGGGATTAAAGATGTAACACAGAGGAAATGATTAGAACAAAAGTACAAACTTTTGTAAATATTAAAACCAAAAAATGAGTGAGCAAGCAAATAAACAGACCACAGAGTGAAAAATTATTTATATAAAAGAGTTGAGGGCTTCCCTGGTGGCGCAGTGGTTGAGAGTCCGCCTGCCGATGCAGGGGACACGGGTTCGTGCCACGGTCCGGGGAGATCCCACATGCCGTGGAGCAGCTGGGCCCGTGAGCCATGGCCGCTGAGCCCGCGCGTCCGGAGCCTGTGCTCCGCAACGCAACGGGAGAGGCCACAGCAGTGAGAGGCCCGCATACCGCAAAAAAAAAAAAAAAAAAAGAGTAGAAATTTTCACATAGATGTGGGTGTGAATCCCTGCTTCACTTTACCTCTGTCTGCTTGGCTTCCTCTGTAAAAGTCTATATATATGTATGTAGACTTAAGTGCCTGGGAGCACATCTTATTTATATGTGTGTGTATATATATACATATATATATATATATACACACACACACACACATAATATATATAATTGATCTTGAAGGGCAAGTGTGAGAATTAAATTTATATAATATGATTTTCAGTACCCAGTATATAATAAGGGTTCAACCAAAGCAAGATCTGTAGCCTTTTCAGCAAGGGAGGGGCAAAGCTAGGACTTGAAAGTAGGATTGTCCGGCTATGAAGTTTGCTCTTTCTCTACTGTGCTACTCAAGGCAGCACGTATCCACTGAATGGTGGAATTACAGGATTTTTCAGAAGAAGAGATTCCATGCTTCATGGAAGACATGGCATGCAAAGACATAGAGTCCAGCTTAAGTAGAGGCATGAAAGAGAAAACAAGATGTGTTGGTGAGGAGGTGAGGGGTCTGTAAGAGATCAGTTTTAGTGTCTTAGACCTGTCCTCATCATTTTTCCAAGGACAACTTGTAAACGAAAAACTGATAGTCAGTTCTACCAGATGTATTAGTCGAGAGTATGGTTTAGGAGAATGAGTGTCTAAAGATAGGAAGGTCCTGACAGCAGCGACTCTGCTCTGATGTACACCCCCGGGGCCCAGCACAGTGCGTGGCCTACACTCAACCTATACTTATTGCTGAGTAAATGCTGGTGGGGTGAATTAATAAGGTAATACCTAAAAGATAAACCAAGTTTTTCAAGGAGTTTTCAAGCCCTCATCAGGTAACTGTATTTATCTACTCACTATTTGTATCATTTGGGGTAGGTTAGATTATTCTACAGTAATAAACAACTCCAAAATTTCAGCAGTTTAAAACAAAAAGTTTCATTTCTTGCTCATGTTACAAGTTCATCACAGATTGGCAGGGAAACTCTGTTCTTCATAGTCACTCAGGCCCTTGGGTTGTTGGAATGAGCACCATCTCATATGTTGTTGGTCACTGTGCCAGAGGAAAAGAGAGCTCTGGAGGGTCTCTCAGTGGCAATTAAATCTTCCACCTGTAAGTGACACGTGTCACATCTGCTTACAATTCATTGGCCAGAAGTGTCACATGGCCATACCTAACGTTAAAGAAGGCCATGAAGTGCAATCCTATTATATGCCTAGAAAACAAGAGACCTGAAATGCTTGGTGAACAGTATTAATGACCATCACATTATCTGAAGGTGGGTAATGGGGCTCCATGTAGATAGGTAGATAGAAAGAAAGGACAGTGTACACTAGTATCCCCCCTTTTTACAGTTGAGGACACTTGTGCACTAAGAGGTTGTTACTTGCTCACACTAACCTGCTATTAGCAGGAAGCTAGGATTCAAATCTGCATCTGCCTGACTCTAAAACCTTTACCTGCCTTTGATCCTGCCTTTGATCCTGCCTCTGATCCTGCCTCTTCCTCATATACTTGGAGATGAGGCACCAAGTAGCCTCACCTTCAACCATGGATTTCATTTTACTGTCTCTGTGTCACTGGCAGAAGGTTAAATCAGACTTTGCAAACAACCCAGGCCAGTTTAAAAGGAAGAAAAAGTCATTTCTGAAGCCTGGATTATATACTTTGTTTGTACCGTGTGGATTTTCCCTCAAGGTTCTCCCTCTCTCTTCATTGCACTTTCCTTTGAAATATAATCCACCAAACAGCCATCAAGAGGTAAAGCCTGGCTCCAGAGAGTGGGTATCAAAGGAAGGAGGAGGAGTTTGAGCCTCATTTTCAATTTGCTAAACCTTTCAAATTCTTCCCCAAGGCTTCAGTTTGGTAAAGGAAAAATAGTAATGACTTATGTTTATCCTGGGGAATATGTGTTTTCCATGCCCCCTTAGGAAATGTCATCAATGTGTTTTGAATTTAGTTTTTGCTTGATTCATCAAATTATTGTTGCATAAGATACTTTGGATGTCCAAAGAGCTGTCTTTTAAAATAAATGTCTTTTATTTTGCCTCTGGAAACAGCTAATCACATTTTATCAAGAGTCAGCAGCCTTCTTTCTTCAAAGGACTGAATTTAACACTAAAAGGGTTACAGATGGGGAGAAAGAGGGGTCATGTGCGACAACCACCCCCTAACATTAACAGGCTATAAGATGCCCAGGACTATACAGTGTGAAGGTTTTGAAATGAAAACTTTAGGAAAATGATGGCTCATTTAAAAATATTAGGAAAATTTGGGCAAAAAGTAACTCCCATATTCCTTACCTCGTTGGGAGAGAGTGGTGGTTAAAAATGAGAGCCCAGATTCTTCAGGGACTCCCATTATTCATATGTTAGATCATCTTTGCCTATCTTCTTTATTTATTGCTTTTTAAAAATCCTTTTTGTTTCTTTCTTTTTTCATTTTTGTTTGAAAAATGTTCTTCCCTTTTATATGGCATTAATCTTGTTTCTTTGCTCTTGAGTTCCTCCTAGTTCAACCTTCATTTCTATAGTGATTTTTCCTATATTTCTATTTTTATATTCCTATGTATCTATTTATATAGATACTCTTTCTTTTTTACAGGTATTCATAATATTTTATTTTCAGTAAGACTAGACTCGTAAGGTATTCATTTTTTCATACGTGATTTTGGTATGTGTATTTACTTTTTCTTTCATCTATCTCTTCAGTAAACAAAATTGGCTTTGCTTATTGTCTCTATTATGGGTCTGTTTCTATTTTCTTTATTTATTTCTTTTTTTTAACATCTTTATTGGAGTATAATTGCTTTACAATGGTGTGTTAGTTTCTGTTTTATAACGAAGTGAATCAGTTATACATATACATATATCCCCATATCTCCTCCCTCTTGTGTCTCCCTCCCACCCTCCCTATCCCACCCCTCTAGGTGGTCACAAAGCACTGAGCTGATCTTCCTGTGCTATGCGGCTGCTTCCCACTAGCTATCTATTTTACATTTGGTAGTGTATATATGTCCATGCCACTCTCTCACTTCATCCCAGCTTACCCTTCCCCCTCCCTGTGTCCTCAAGTCCATTCTCTACAACTGCATCTTTATTCCTGTCCTGCCCCTAAGTTCTTCAGAACCTTTTTTTTTTTTTTTAGATTCCATATATATGTGTTAGCATACGGTATTTGTTTTTCTCTTTCTGACTTACTTCACTCTGTATGACAGACTCTAGGTCCATCCACCTCACTACAAATAACTCAATTTTGTTTCTTTTTATGGCTGAGTAATATTCCATTGTATATATGTGCCACATCTTCTTTATCCATTCATCTGTCAATGGACACTTAGGTTGCTTCCATGTCCTGGCTATTATAAATAGAGCTGCAATGAACATTGTGGTACATGACTCTTTTTGAATTACGGTTTTCTCAGGGTATATGCCCAGTAGTGGGATTGCTGGGTTGTATGGTAGTTCTATTTTTAGTTTTTTAAGGAACCTCCATACTGTTCTCCATAGTGGCTGTATCAATTTACATTCCCACCGACAGTGCAAGAGGGTGCCCTTTTCTCCACACCCTCTCCAGCATTTATTGTTTGTAGATTTTTTGATGATGGCCATTCTGACCGGTGTGAGGTGATACCTCATTGTAGTTTTGAGTTGCATTTCTCTGATGATTAGTGATGTTGAGCACCCTTTCATGTGTTTGTTATATAGATATTCTATTGCTATATATTTCCTATATTTCTATTCCTATATATCTGTTTCTTTCTGGTGTTCTATATCATAATCCTGAGTTTTTCTAGTACTAATTAGTGTTGTTCTTTCATCTTTTGTATCATTTTCTTAATTAATTTTATTCCAT